>NC_139034.1:5509707-6878583 GCF_964662115.1 Mustela nivalis | reverse complement strand
TCCTGGGCACAGCAGAGTGGTCCCTAAAGCCATTCCTGAGGACTGGGGCAGGAAAGAGAGGGCAGGGTCACTGAGGAGATAAGGAAGAAGAGAGACAAGGGCGCCCATACATGGTCTTGGCAGAGCTAGAGATGATTTCCTGGACCAAGAGTCTCCAGAGACCCACTTGTTCCTGTGGGGTTGATGCGTGGCCTCTAGGCAAGACCAAGATGGGGGTAAGAGGAGAGTGTAAGGAGGAGGGCAGATGTGAGAGAATGTGCTTAAGAAAGCCTAGGCAGGACGTTTGGGTCAGTGTGGCAAGATGCAGGCAAGAGAGAGTGCTGGAGAGGCACGACTGACAGCGTGCAGGGCTGGAATTTTACATAGGTGAAAAGGAAAACGCATCATCTGTCCCTCAAGAGTCTGTAGACACATTCATGTAGACCTTTTAGTGGGTTATAACTACCCTGCTGATGGCTTTCAGCCCCTCACATGGAGTGAGGTCCCTGACTATACTCCCATGGCAGGCACCCCAATGGTCCCTCTAGCATATATATCATTATCACCTTCTGAGCTTTTGCATGCCTGTCTCACCCATGAGACGGTAATCCTTTCAAGGAAGCAATGCATCTCTTCTCTCACTAACCCCAAGACTTGGTACAGCACCTGGCATGTTGAAGGCCATACAGTCGGGTGAATGTTGCTGTTGAAGCATTGTTTCTGCTAAGTAGTATTAACAGTGTGTTGTTTGTATTTAAAGACAACACTACCCATCATCTTGGTCATAAACTTTGTAATGCATCAACATCTCTGAGCCTTGGTTTATTTTCTTGGAAAAAATAGATTAAAGAAATCCCTGTATCAGAGTTCTGTGAGCTTTCTAACCATAGTGACTCTTTATGGCTTATCTTAGAATTTTAACTGCTTATTCGTGTACTCAATGGTTTTGTTTTGGGTCAGAGGTCCCAAATGCTCCTATGGAATAGGGTAATTTTCTAAATGAAATAAATCGCTTCAATAAAGTTTCAAACTCCAACCCTGGCCATATGTGAAAACGCTTTAAGCAACTTACAGTAAGTCTTATTATTATAAAATAAAATAATTTATTATAAAATAAAATAAAGTATTATTATAAAATAATTATTTAAAATTATAAAATAATTCATACAAAATGAATAAACAATGCCTAGAGAACCCATAGAATTTAATAGCTTTACTTAGAGAATCCGATTAATAAATCAGACCACACAATTTCTGCAATTAATTGGATAATTTGATATTCACCAATTGATAATTGATCATTGAACTGGATAATTAACTGGAAAATATTATGGTAGTATGGAAAGATTTTCTTCCTCTTGGGAAATGGCTAACAAATAGTCCTCAGCCTGGTTTCAAACATGGAGATCTGTTGCTATATTGTTTCCAAGATTACTCTATCAGAGAAAAAAAATGGTATTTAAGCATGAATGATTTTACAATAAACAGTACAAGCTAGAGAAGTAAATTATGGAAGCAAGGTTGACAAGAACACTGGCTTGCTAGTGTTCTAAATGGAACTGACCTTGGTTGCTTATGCTAGAAGTCTGAATCTTCGTAAGTGGGAAGTATAACTGGAGAGATAAGAACTTCCTTGACTTTGGTCAATAATGTAGAGTCAACAGTAATGGTAAGAACAACAATGTGTATAACAATAATGGTAAACAGTACCCCAAGAATATTAAAAGCAGCTCGCACAAGTGATGTGATAAGGGGAGAGGAGTCATGTAGATACATATTCGAAATCTGGTATGGCCCCTCAGTGGTCAATACCTTGGGTAGATTACTTACATTCTCTGTGCAATGGTTTTCTCGCTTGTAAAATGATACCTGTATTCAAGAGTTTTACTAAGGAATAAGATTTAAATGAAAGGGACAAAAACACTCGCTCATAGGAAACTAATAGGTATTGTTAGTAGCTGTTACATTCAAAATGTTGCTGTGGGGAGTAATATATTCCATACCTTTGTGGATATCCTGGAGAGGTGCATGGCTGAATCATCAGGGTACCTTGGGACAGGTGTGTGCACTGGGCAGGGGAGAAGATGGGTTCCTGGGCTAGCCTGGAATGTCTTGGGAAGAAATGTGTACTCTTGGTCTTGGTCTACAAGACAGTACACTTTCAGGAGTCTGGGAAATCAGAAAGAAAGAAGAGGTATGTTTTAAGGAGGACAGGGCAGCAAGTCATGGTGTTGAAGGCAGGCAGGCTCTAATCATAATAAGACAGGGAATGAGAAGAACCTTTTCAGGGCACCGGTGGTGAGGAACCATGCTAGGCTTTCATCAAATACAGGGAGCAACGAGGGCCTGGTTAGTAACAGCGAACCCACAATGGCCATACAAAGCACCGGCGTTGTTCTGCATGCTTTATAGGCATTCAGTTGCTTGATGTTCATATGGCCTTAGAGGTGGGAACCTTTAATATCACCCTGTTTCATTTGTACTCAGGGCTTCATTTATAGAGGTAACCAAGTGAAAACAGAGAGATGGATGCCACTGAAAGAAGTTTCATACCCCCAGTTTCTAAGAGGAGAGTCATGTCACACCACATAGGGCCACATAGAAAAGTACCAGCATCAAGAGGCAGGGTGTGAAGGAGAAAGCAAGTCCCAGAGCCTTTAGTGTGGTTTCTATGAGAATAAGAAGGAATGGGGAAGGGAGTGTAGTCAAGATTAAGCAGATTTAGGATTGGATGCCTTGAATAATTCTTGTGGTCTCCAGTTGTGGAGGACTAGCCCTTGGGTGATACGGGGCTTGGAGAAGGGGGAACTGGCTTGGTGTGAAGGATCAGATAAGGAAGTGCTTGGGAATATGGGCTTTGGACTGGTCTGTTTGCATATGGAAGACATGATTTCAAGCAAGTTGCTTGTTAACTCTAGGAATTAGCTAGCCCTGGAAGGGGCAGTCACTGCCCTGATCAGCAAGGACCCCATGATGTGAACACGTCATAAAATACATAGAGTAAAAAAAAAAAAAATGATTAATATCCCCTTTGACAGAAGAGGAAATTCTGACAGAGAGAAGGTAAGTAACTTGCAAAAGACCAGATAGCTCTGTGATGAAGTTGAACATTCAATTGAGGAGCAGTCTCTGTGCTTAGCCACTATGACAACTCTCTCCAGTTAATGTTGATATTTCTAGAAGTGGTGAAGTGAAAGAATTTGCTTATTATGGCAAATAATTCTTTACAAACCAGTAAAGGTTTGGGGGAGGGGTTTTGAGATGTTTTATTTATTTTATTTTATTTTTTAACCGAGTCTAATGGACATACAATATCCTATTATTTTCAGGCACCCATCATAGTGATTCAATATTTTCACATACTGTGAAATGATTCCCAAAATAAGTCTAGTTATCATCGCACCACACAAAGTTATTACAATATTAACTCTAGTCTTTGTGCTGTATATTACATCCCTATGACTTATTTATTTTATGAGTGGAAGTTCAGTCGTCTTCTTAAGCCTCTTCACCTGTTTTGCCTTCTCTCTTTATAATGGTGTTACAGAGAATGGGGACAATTTTCCGAAGTTGACATGGAGTCATTATGTGCTATTGCAACTTGACTAAATAGAGTTCACTTTCATGATCCAAGGGAAAATGCCGTCATCATGCATCAGAATGTGTTCCAGAACTTAAGAGGGCATGTTTGACTCCAGATGTCATCCTGATTAATGGGGAGCAGGTGGCATGACAGGCCAGGCAAGCACTCATCTCCCAAGGGTGGTTTAGATTTTGGCTGGCCCGATGCCAAGAGATGATCTTTGATGACCTTCCAAGGTTCTCTAGGAGCATAACATAATTTGTTTCTATATCCCATGCATAGATCCATAACTTCCTCTGGTCCACATAAAGTGAGGCAACAAATGAGCTGGTATAAGGAACTTTTGCCTTTTTCAAGTTAGATGGGTTAGCGTAGCCTTGTGAATATATCCTCGACTTGCAAAATCTTTCAAAGTCTGCCATTATGTGGAAATGTACATTTAGATGCAAATTGGAAATTCACAAACAATAATAATCTCTCCTCTTTGTGAAAAACAAAATTTACTATTGTTTCCCCGAATCAAAAAATCTAAATATTTTGATTTCCTCTGCTTTTTAAAAATTTACTCTCATACAAGGAAAAGACAAACGAACCTCACAGGTAAGCTCTTTGCTTCATGCGTGTTACGGCGTCATCGAGGACAAATAAGCACACCTTTCTTGGGCAGCTGTCTCGTGCTGAGCACTGCAACACAAGGCCTTATTTTATTGTCTTGTTTATAGATGCATTAGCTCCTTTAATTCACATAATAACCTGCTGAGACAAGCAGGACAGACCTTGTGGTAAATATTGTTTTTGTCTCATCAGTCGCATTTCTTTTTCTGCAAATAAGAGGAAACTCATAGAAATTGGTGTGTCCCCACGAGATCTCAGTGTTTTTTCCCATATAAGCAGAGGCCTGGGGGGTAGGCAGTGGGGGGGGGGCACTGCTCTGGCCACTCAGAGACACCATTTGGGGCCTGGCTGTCTCCAGTCTTGGGCTCTGCCTTCCTCGCTGGTTTGGCTCTCGTCACCAGCCTAATGGCTGCCAAAATGCAACCTCTTGTCTAAATTCTACACAGAGAACCCTGGCAGGAGTCGACTCTGCCTGAGCCCTTCCTCCTGGCAACACCTTTTTATTTTTAGCTCTGAAAATAAAAATGTTATGTTGTCCACGGATCCAGGGTATCAGTCACAGAAGACTGTTTTCCCCATGAGGTGGAAGTGAGAGTGGAAAAATGATCTTTTCCTTTTTTCAGCTGAAAAGTCTGCTCTAGTGGGAGGTGCAAAGAACCAGAAGATCATTTCTACCTTCACTTTTCAATTCATAGCTTTGTCAGATGTTTCTTGACACACCGTCTCTATCCTGAACTCTGTTTTGCTCTGGATCAGATTCTAGGTCTGCTGTTATGTAGCTGATGAGTGACAAGGTCATGGTCAGAACTGGTGGTGGGAGCAGTCACTTCTGGACTAGGAAATGTGGGACCAGCTTGAGGGTGCACAATTTCAGCATAGCGGCCCATGAATTAGTAGCTCAGGGACTGGTGGTTTTGTCTATGTATCAATGTGGAGAGGCTATCATCCCGTTATTCAACCAAACGCCAGCCTAGGTGATGCTCTGAGGGCATTTTGTAAATGTGATAAAAGTCTAAAGTCAGCTGATGTTAAGTAAGGAGTATTGTCCTAGGTAATCTGGGTGGGCCTGATTGCTCAGTTGAAAGGCCTTAAGAGATGAGCCGAGGAAGAAGAAGTCAACCTGAGGACAGCCGTGTCCACGTGTGCCAAGGGCTCCAGCCTGCCCTCCACATTTCAGACTGTTCTGGCCAGCCCCTACGATTGCACAAGCCGGTTCCTTCCAACTCATTTCCTATGGGACTGGTTGAACCCTGATACAGATGGTATTACTCAATGTCTTGATAACTCTACTAGCCTACATTTTGGAACCTGTTGGTGTTTGTTCTTATGAGGTGTATTCCTTTCCTAGGGCTGCCCTTACAAATTACCCCAGATTTGGTGACTTAAAATGACAGACATTCATTTTCTCATCTGGAGGACGTGTGAAAGCCACAAGTTCCATATCCAGGTTTTGGCAGAGATATGGCCCCTCCGAAGGCTCTAGGAGAATCCTTCCTTGCCTTTTCTACCTGCTGGTGGCTCCAGCTGTTCCTTGTAGATCCTCACACCCATCTTGGCTTTTGTCTTCCTCTGCTTTTCCGCTGTGTCTGTGTCACCTCCTCTTCTGTCTCTTTAAGCACACTTGTCATTGGATTTAGGGTCCACCCAAGTAATCCAGGGTGAACTCATCTCAAGATACTAAATTATATCTGCAAGTCCCCATTTCCAAGTAAGTTTGCATTCACAGATTCTGGAGAATGCAGCTTCTTTTCCGAATGAAAAGGGGGCTACCACTCAACTCACGTCATGCAATTTTCAGTTTGGGATAATTCCCAGGTGGGTCTGCAGTTGTAAAAGAATGGGATCTGATATCTGTGACTTAACCTAATTTTAACGTCATACTGGGATTATGTTCTTCCCAATTACAAATTCTTCCCTGTACTTCCATGGGTCCCAGCTCACTTCACCAGTGTCATAGGGTGACGGTTGACTGTGATCTGCAGTCTTTACATGTCTCTTGGGGTCCCTTTGTGTCCTGCTGTGACCCCACAGGCCTCCACCCGTGAGGATGAGCAGGGCAGGCCTCTCCTTCCATTTCAGCCCTGCCCCACTTCCCTCCATAGCAGTTCAGTGAGTCAGTGTATATTGGACATTCCCTCTTCCCTCTCCTCGTTCATTTTATCTTCTTCTCCAATGAAGTTACAGTGTCAGGAGCTGCTAGTAAGTTCACATACTCCAAATGTCTCTGGAGTGCCTTCAGGATCATCTCTACTTGCTGATGTGCTTAAATGAAATTCTAATATGACCTCTAAGCCTTCAAAGTCAAATATGACTTCAAAGAACGTCAAAGAAAAATGTAGAATATTACTGTAGGGTTTATTTTTTATTTTTATTTTATTTATTTATTTAAGCAATCGCCACAGTGCGTCCAATAGAAAAACATCCATAAAACTGATCATTCCTTTTGGAGCCTGCTCAAAACCTCACCTCTTGTCTCCACTATTTTATATTCCAGGACCCCTCCAATGTCCTCCTCCTTTTTTTCCCTTCCTCATTCTCCAGGTGGGGTTGCATCCTACAACTTGGTAATACAAGCGTCCACTTAATGTCATTAAGTACTGCTGTAACTGATTCCCTAGTTCACCTATTTGTTCACTCAGCAGGAATTGGCTGGGTGTCTACTGTGTCCAAGCACTGTTACCAGCTCCTGAAGATATAAAACCATATCTTGTTTTTCCATTCATGTGTGGATGGACACTTGGGCCGCTTCCGTATCTTGGTTATTACAAATAATGGTGCAATAAATATAGGGTGTATATATTTTTTTGAATTACTGGTTTTGTTTTCTTTAGGTAAATAAATAACCAGTAGTGGAATTGCTGGATCATAGGGAAGTTCTATTTTTAATTTTTTGAGGAACCTTTGTTCTGTTCTTCACAATGGCTACACCAGTTTGCCTTCCCACCGACAGTGCACAAGAGCTCCTTTTTCTCTACATCCTTGTCAACACTTGGTATTTCCAGTCTACTTGATTCTACCATTCTGACAGGTTAAAGTAATATCTCATTGGGTTTTGATTTGCATTTCTCTGGTTAGTCATATTGAGCATCTATTCAGTGTGGTATAAATGGAATAGTGCTGAGCCATAAAAGAAGAATGAATTTTGCCATTGGCAACAACATGGTTGGAGCTGGAAGGTATAAGTCAGAGAAAGAGGGAAACGTCAGAGAAAGACATGTATTATTTCGCTCATATGTGCAATGTAAAAAATAAAAAATAAATAAATCAATTTAAGGAAAAAAAAATAAAACATGAACAAAGGAAAAAGAGACAGACAAAAAACATACTTTTTTAAAAAGAGATTTTATTTATTTGTCAGAGAGAAAGAGAAAGAGAGAATGAAAGAGCACAAGCAGGGTGAGGGGCAAAGGGAGAAGCAGGCTCCCCAAGAAGCAGGGAACACAGGACCCCTGAGATCACGATCTGAGCCAAAGGCAGACACTTAAGCAACTGAGCCACTCAGGCATCCCAAAAAGCAGATTCTTAAGTACGGAGAAAAAACTGATGGTCACTAGAAAGGAGAGAGCCTAGGGGGATGGATGAAATAGGTGAAGGGGATTAAGAGTACACCTATCATGGTGAACACTGAGTAGTGTATAGGATTGTTGAATCACTATATTGTATACCAGAAACCAATATAACACTGTACGTTAACTGTACTTCAAATAAAAAAAGAGAAAAGAAAAAGATCTGCATTTGAGTTGATAGTACAATACCAATGACAGTGATGTCATGTTCCTTGTTTTGAGTGTGTGTTACACTTGTGCAAATGTTATCATTGGGGAAGCTGGTAAAGTATACACAGGAATTCTCTCTACCATTTTTTTTTTTTTTTTGGCAACTTCATGCGATTCATAAGTGAGTTCAACATAAAAAGTTATTTTTCAAAAGATATAAAACTGATAAGACTGTCTTTTATTAAGGCTGACATGTTGAGAAACAGACATTTAGGCATGCCATTTCAGGTTGTACAGAGAAATCCTTATATAATTAAAGGCAGAAAATAGCCAAATTTTCAGAATGCTTGGTGGGAGAAAAACAAGGATCTTATTGGAAAAGATGAAAATCAACAATGAACAAGTGAAAAGTAACAACGTAAAGACAAAACACCTAGTTCTGCCTCTAGGACAGCAGTTGGTGCTCCTTCCACTGTTTATGTTCTGCAGCCCCAAAGCTTGCCCCATATCATTACTGTGTCATCAGTGACCACTTGCTTAAAAGTGGGTTTCTAGGCTCATTTGTCATTCTTGGTCTTTTACTTCATCGAAACCACCAGAATGTAACATAACTAGAAATAATTCAAGGAGATAAACAAGGACACAGAGAAAAACATTTTAAATATGGGAACTGCTTTTGCAAAACTGTATGCAACTGCATTTGGAAACTTTCATGACTGGAAGTGTTAGCTCTGTCTAAAAACAACAGCAAAAGGAATGCTATAGTGTGTTTGAGGTAAATCTGGGTACTAGAGGTTACAGTGAATACCTAACATTGTCTATTTCACTACATGAAGTGTGGTTAGTGTGGGGGTAGGGTGGGGGAGAGGTGTGCATCCTGGGGGAATAAAAGAAAAATGTCATCGATTAGGAATCACAAGGTAGGCTTCAATTAGAGGTCCTTGGATACTTATGATTTGGTTCTTATTAACTGTGTTCCCTTTAGGAATTCATTCTACCTCTCTGTGTCTCATATTTATGGCCATAATCTTAAAAGATTTGTGATCCTGTGATCCTACAATAGTGAGCCTGAAGAAACCTAAAGTGAAATATGTAAAGATTACTCAAAAACATGCAGTAGAAAGTTATCCTGTTTCTGAGTCAGCAGTTTCTTAATGAAAGGTGAAAAATCCAGTTTATGTGACTGCAGACCTAACTAGGGATTAAGTGGGAAGTGTTTATGATGTGGCTGTGAAATCTGGAAGTGGCTTCCAGGAATAGCCAACTAGTTTTACTGGGGAGGGCCACCCACACACCAGATGAGAAGGTGTGGAAGAGCGAGGCCCAGAAGGAGTCGGTTGGCCATGATGGCCATTCGGCTGGTAGGGACTCAGTTCAGTCAGCTGGACGGGTGTCAGCAGTGGGAAGGCCGAGAGCCTAAATAGATCCTGAATGTCTCACTTCGGTGGGATGCCACCGCAGGGAATATTCCGTAAACAACGATTAGGGAAGGGCTTGGGGCTCTGAGGGACGACGCAGTGTCAAAAATCCATGGGCAGAGATGCTGACTGATTTTGGTAGATGCAGTTTGCCCAGACGAGGGTCTGAGCTCGGGCTCTGTGTGTTCTTGAAAATCGGACAAGCTTGTTAACACTTCTGGAGGAGCAGAGCAGTGAGCACACCGTCAGCTGTTAGGAAGCAGCTGGGCTGGGGCCACACATTTGGTCGTGTTGCGTTCACCTTGTGAAATGTCCTGTGGTAAAAATTAAATCGCTTTTGAAGTCCAGATCAGTCTCCAGCTGTGTAGTTATTGGCAGTTCCTATTTTTTCGGGCTCTTAAAGCATGGAATGGCCAACATCTGAGGAGAAAGCCATCACACAGAATGCTCTGAGGAAGGCTGGTCTGGTTTGAAATCCTGATCCCACTCACCCTGTACTGAAGACTCTGTTCAGTGAACCCCCAGAGGACTAGCCTGGCTGCCTGGCAAAGATATGTGCCCCCACAGTCTCACACGTGACTCAGCCTTGTTTGATGACCCTCCCAACAGACCATGTGTTTGGTTTTCCTCCCTGGCTCTGCTCTTCTTGGGAACTATTCTGGGTAAGTGGCCCAACGGGCTTCTATGCCCCGTTCACATCCTGGAAATGGCAGCAGATCTGCACATAAGCTCACCTGACCCTTCACCATACTCTCTACTGATTAGCTCTCTTCTCCTGCAGATGCCACAGGGCCAAAACTCTGTGGTGAACATAGAGGCTCAGAGAAGCCTAGACACAGGTGGTCCAAGGCCCAGAATCGCATGAGACTCATAGGAGCACTTGACGACCCCACGCCAGGAGGGTCAGACCAAGACTTAGATATTTTCTTGAGATATTAAGTTTATATGTTATAAATCAGCTTTGTTGATTTTATATTTGTGCCTAACCATTCTCAAACAATTTTTGATTGTTGTATTATTGGACCTGAGTGAAAAGAATCCTTCAGGTAGCACATTTCAGATAGGAACCGGGACCGGGTAGGCTTCTGGTGACCAAGACAGCTCAGGACAATTATGGTCACAAACATGGCAGCCATATACGGAATGGCACCGGCATGCCATCTCTTCCTGGGACCCCAGGCCACACTGGGCTGACCCGAGTGGGGATGGTAGAGCAGCTGTCAGAGGAGGCATACAGTGCTGCATAGGCTGTGTATCTCATAGTTCATTATCCTCTTTCTTATAGATATGAGTTCTTTAGCCTATCTGCTTTATTTAAAAAAACAAAACAAAAAACCTCTTTTTATCCCCCAACTTAAATAGTGAAAATATTAAGGAAGAATTTTCTCCCTGACCTCACCACCTTAACAACTATTTTGATTATTTGGAGTTAATTCCCAAACTTTCTGTATGTGCTTATATGTTCTATGTAATTACAATTGTGGTGCATTTGCTTCATGTATTTTGTTTTTTGTATAATATATTGTAAATATTTTCTGTGTTTTTATCAAAGTCAGCTTCATGAAGTCTCACTGGATCCCATGCCCAGAAGCGTCCTGGACCTGGTTTAATGATCAGTGGTCAACATCTTGAAATTCTTACTAGTTTTTAGCAACATGACCAGTGTTTTGTTTTGTTTTGTTTTCATTTGTTTGTTTATTTGTTTTTTGGTAGTGGGAACTGCAAGTTACATAGCTGGTCCTAGGTCCTCTTTTTATTATATTTTGATGACTATATCATTCCATAATTTACTCTATGTTCATTTAAGTTGTACCAAATACAGATAATGTTGCAAAAATGTCTTTATGTCTCTGGAGTTTTGTTTTGTTAAATTAATCAGGATGAATTCTAGCTGCAGGTTTTAGGGACCACAACAACTCATATTCATGCTCATGTTACTATATTCTGATATGATATCTACATTTATCCATTTTTTTAATTAAAAAAGAATTACACATACTCCCTCTTTTAAGCCACTAAGACGATTTCTCAGCTTTAAGCCTCTTGAAGAGAGCCCTGCCCTTGTCTTTCTTCTTGCCCAGCGCTGGGTGTGACAGAAGATGCCAGCACGTTGCTCCTGACTGAGAATGGGGGCGGCAGTTACAGAGACCTGGGCGTGAATCACTCCAGATACCAGTCTTCATCTAGCTGGAGAGTAATACCTATCCCGAAGGACTATTTTTGTGAAGACCAAGCATAAGGGTGACCGACCTGTGGTAGTCGGTAGTGCCTGGAACACTGCAGATGAAAAAAAAATTTGAGATTCCGTTCCCGCTTTAAATCAGTTTTCACCACTTACTGGTTCAGGTACCCAGGAAACCAGAGGTCGGGAGTTTCAAACCCCCTCCGCATTTTTTTTTTTTTTTTGTCTTTTCCAAACATTTATAGATACCCATTGCAAAAATTAGCTCTGGCTCCTTCTATTTAGTATTCTTTGTAGTTTGTACTTTGTTACACTTTCTGCTTTTGGTCCTTTATCTGAAGGCTCTATAGCTCTTTAAATGAAAAGTTTCCTTACTCATAACTTAGAATGTACAAGACTTTAAGTAAAAGTATGCACTTATATATCTATATAAAAGCTACTCCAAGCAAGACCAATGATCGTGACATGGAAAGTGAGAAAAGTAACAGAATGAGAAAGAAATCAATATACTAAATCAATAGACCAATACTATCAGTATTATCATAACAGAGCATTAGATTTTGCTTTGAACAAAGGCAAGAAGGCAAATGCATGTGTGTATATAATTGCTATTGTTCACAAGACACAGTGCTCCTTGTAGTGGATAGTCTTCCTAATAAATTCTCGAGTAGATTAGTCACATGGGCAAGGATACTTATTTAACCCTGTTGGTTCATAGGAATTACTCAATAAGCATGTTGAACAAATGAATATTGGACTCTGTATTGCTGGCATTGGACACCATGGAAAGCAGCAAAGCTATGATAATTTCTTGCTAATATTTATGAGCCAGCAGAATCAGGTGTTGTACTAAAGGCTTTGTATACATAGGCTCATTTACTGCACACAAACACCCACCAGGATGTTATTAACATTCCTATTTTACATTCGAAGAAGCTGAGGCATGAAGACGTCAAGTTGTGATTCTAGGGCCCACGGTGGCCAGTGGGAAGCCAGGATTTGACCACAGATGGCACATTCACTCACCCATTCCACCACATTGCCCCATATTGTGGTGTGGGGCCTGTCCATACGTCCATTGTGGGCAGTTCAGTTCAGTGCAAGTATTTTGATCTGTCTTATCATTTGTTTATCATCTGTTTCTCCATATAGAAGTCTTTCCTTTTCCAGGGGTCAAGTCTGTTAATCTTCTTTCTTACAGTTTCATAGTTTTCTGTCACACGTAGAAAAGCTTCCATTACTCCTGCATTCTGTACAGTTATCAGTTCAGCTCATGAACAATTCTTATCTTATCCATCCACTGTCCCGCCAGCCACCTGGCCTTTCACCAGGCCAGGGCTAGGTGCCCAGCACAGCTCTCCAGCCCCAAGGCAGAGCTCGGCCCCCTGAAGTCCTAGGGCCTGTCTGGACCAGGCAGCTGCTGGGCACCCAGCTCTGGCCTCAAGCTCGTCTCTGCTCTATGGCCACCTGGGGAGCTGTGGCCTGGATGGCATCCTGGATGCTGTGTAAGTCCTAATGGGTCCTCAGGAGAGCGTCATCTAGAGTGACAAAGCCATCCTGTGTGCGCTGCACTTGGGAGCAGACAGCGGTGGTCTTCAGCTCCAGGCCGATCTCAGAACCTTCATAAAGTCCTTTGTGACTTCCAGTACCGTGTAAATCCTGACAGACACCTGGGATGTTCACCAAACCTACCTGTGGTTACTCTAACCACCTGCTGGTGGGAATGGCAACTGGTGAAGTCTTCCAGAGGGTAATTTGGCAACTCTTGCCCAAGATGCTTAAAACCTGTCATCCCCTTTGGCCCAGTATTAACTTCAAAGAATGTGACATAAAGAAATCATCCCAAATGTATACAAAGATTATAACTGCAATTGGACATATCTGAAATATCCAATGGTAGGGACATTGATTAAAAAAATAGTTTAATGCAGATACTTTAATGAGATAGTATAATACACCTCCACTAAAAATTGTATTTTAAAAAGGCACTTGAACGTATAGAAAAATGTTCAAGGTGTTTTGATACGTGGGAGAAAATACGGTCTTAAATGATAAGTATAATGTGGTTCTAATTTTGCAAAGGGTACACCTCTGGTGGAGGTTCAAACAAATACAAGCACTTTCATTTTTTATTTAAAGATTTTGTTTGAGCAAGAGAGGGAGAGAGTGTGTGCACATGAGCAGGGGAGGGCCAGAGAGAGGAAGAGGGAGAAGCAGACTTCCTGCTGAGCAGGGAGCGCAGGGGTTTGATCCCAGGACCCTGAGATCATAACCTGAGCTAAAGGCAGATGCTTAGCTAACTGAGTCACTCAGGTGCCCCTGATATAAGCACTTTAATGCTAGAACCATTAGACAGTATATATTAAAATTTAGGGGTGCCTGGGTGACTCAGTGGGTTAAGCAATGACTCTTGATTTTGGCTCAGGTCATGAACTCAAGGTCATGAGATCAAGTCCTGTGTTGGGCTCCATGTTGAGAGTGGAGCCTGCTTAAAACTCTCTCTCTCCCCCTGGCCCCCTCTTCCTCCTCCCCATTGTACTCTTCTCTCTTTTTAAAATAACTGACCAAGTAAATAAATAAATAAAATTTAAATTCTATGATCCAGCAATTCCGCTCCATCTCACCTGCCTGAGTCCCATGGACATAAAGAGGCAAGTACAGCTTTATTTTTTAATAATGTAAATTGGAAGTCATTTTAATAGCTATCAAAATGGAAGAGTTATATACACTGTGATGTGTCCTAACTATGGAATAGCATTTGTTAGTTAGAAAGAATCAGGTACTGGCATGGAAACATAAGAATATTTACTGATAGATTGTTAGGTACAGAAAGCAGGTTGCAGGAAGGAAAGTATAATTTATGTTCTTTTGAAGATTCAATATAATATGTCTGTATGAGTATGCATTATTGAAAGATTTACTCTGGAAGGAGACATATGATAACAGTTAGTGATTCTGAGACAAGAAATGGAGGATGGGCTGGCTATAATGGAAAATTCATTCTTCATGTTCAAGAAGAATGCAATTATATGTGACTTGTGCAATTAAAAATAAACTAACTGTGAGTATTAAAGAAAAAAAAGAAAAATATATGAAAATGTTGAGTGGCTGTCTTTTTTCTGATTTTTTCTTTAGTTATTATTGATTTTAATCTTATTAAATTAAGAATTGTAGGGGCACCTGGGTGGCTCAGTGGGTTAAGCCACTGCCTTAGGCTCAGGTCATGATCTCCGGGTCCTGGGATCGAGTCCCGCATCAGGCTTTCTGCTGAGCAGGGAGCCTGCTTCTCTCTCTCTTCCGCCTGCCTCTCTGTCTACTGTGATCTCTGTCTGTCAAATAAACAAATAAAATCTTAAAAAAAAAAATTAAGAATTGTAGTTCTGGTTCTGAATCTGAAAATTCTGTATTTCCTAACTCTGGTTAGGGTTATATAACGCGTGTCTGGTAGATAACTTTTAAAGTAGCCCCTCTCTAGGGTGCCTGGGTGCTCAGTTGGATAAACACCTGCCTTCAGCTTGGGTTGTGGTCCTGCGGTTTTGGGAACAAGCTCCTCAGTGAGCTCCTTGTAGTCTGCTTCTCCCTCGCCTTCTGCCCCCCAACTTGTGCACACTCTTGCTTTCTCTCAAGTAAATAAATAAACGCTTAAAAAAATAAAGTGGCACCTCTCCAACACCATTACTACTTTTCTCCAGTACTTAATTTCCTTGGTAACATTTATTTTACCGCTTGGCATATACATGTTTGTTTGTGTCCATTTTGTCTCTCTCCACTGCAGTGAAAGGTCCTTATGCAAGGGCCCCTGCCTGTTTGGTTTTCTGCCACTTACTTAGTATAGCAGGTGGAATAGGCTTTGTATATAGAAACCACATGATAAATTAATAAATTGTTGTTGATGCACACATAAGCCTAGGAAATAATGTGGAATAATTTATACCCACTAAAATACCAACAATGGTTTTGTTTTGTCTTTGCGAGTTGGTTTTCAAGGCTTCCTTTTTTCTTTTTTTTTTTTTCTCTTAAGATTTCATTTATTTATTTCAGAGAGACAGAGACAGAGATAGAGAGAGCGAGCATGAATGGGGGAGGGGCAGAGGGAGAGGGAGAAGCAGCCACCCCGCTCAGCAGGGAGCCTGATGGATGCAGGGCTCTATTCCAGGACCCTCAGATCATGACCTGAGCCGAAGGCAGATACTTAACTGATTGGGCCACCCGGGTACTCCCAAGGTTTTTGTTTTTGTTTTAAAGATTTTATTTATTTGTCAGAAAGAGAGAAAGAAAGAGAGCACAAGTAGGGGGAGTGGTGGGCAGAGGGAGAAGCAGGCGCCCTGCTGAGCAGAGAGCCCCATGCAGGATTCATCCCCAAACCCTGGGATTATGATCTGAGCCAAGGGCAGATTCTTAACGGACTGAGCCACCCAGGTGTCTCTTTTTCAAATGTGGGAGCAGGAAGGCTCATCTGAGGCAACTCCTACTTGTTTAGACTCTGTTTTGTGGTCTCAGTGAGGTTTGGGTTATTGATGACAGTATTCCTTTTATAGTGAGTTGATGATCCTGTAAATTGGTGTGCAACATTTTTTCTTTGGTGACCAGGATGACTTTAAGCATTACCTTAAAAATTGATTGTTGTTTTGCCTACACTGCATCCTGTGGCGGAATTGGGTACCTTGTAATTAAGATGCACCAAGTCTGCAATGCTTCATTGTAATATCGTTACATGTGAAGCAAAGGCAGAGGAACACCACCTCACCTTTGTACAAAAAGTTACTTGCAAGCAAGCTATGTAGCGTGACGTTAGTTTACATGTCTGTGTGACTGTGCCCTAGCAAGCCTGTTTTTTCTGGAACATCACAGGACTGTAAAACTGCAGAGAATGTTGTCAGAGCTAAGCTCTAGGGACTGACCTCTTAGAAAATAGTTCAGGGAACCAGTGGCAAATCTATAACTGTAGGCAAGGGAAAAAGAAGCCCTTTCCTTCTATCCTTCTATGTTCTGCAGAAAGGACTCTGGAAATTGAACCGACAAAAGACAGATTAACAAGAGAAAAGCACACACATTTTAATAATGTGTGCAACGTGCATTAACACCAGAGAAACTGAATGATGAGTAGTAATCAAAGGGGTGGTTAGAACTTGGGGCTCCATATAGGGTCTTCACAAAGAACAATATATTTGTAGAGATGGGACAAGACAAAGGAAAAGGGATTTAGGTTTTCAGGGGTGGCAAACTGTGGGAACTCTAGGGGAACACTAATGGCAGATAAGGGTGGTTTTAGCAAGATCTAGCATATCTGTGTTCCTCTCTGATGATTAAAAGGAGGATAAAGAGCTTTTTTCCTTCCATTTCTCAGCTGTTCTCAACGCAAAATAATCCTTAAGCCAAAATAGCATATTTTAGGATGGCATATTCTGGTCCCTTAAATATGACAGTGGGATGTGAAAACAAGATTGGCCCAAAGAAGAAGTGGGGCTCAGCCTTTAGTTTTTGGTTAGGTAGCATTGGTCACACAAGTGCTATATGCCCACACTGGGCTTGACGCTGTGGGGGATTTAAAAAAATTTTGCAATATGGCAGATGCCTTTACTTGCCTATTTGGTTGTACTGAGGAACCATAATACTTATGAGGTCTTAGTTCCATTAGTTGTTCCCTGATGCCTTCCATGTTTTCATAGCTCAGAGTTTACATGTCCTTCTTAGGCCATGTCATGGGATCATACTGCTGCTGTGACTTAGAAATGTAGCTAGGTGGGTGCCTGGGTTAAACCGCTGCCTTCGGCTCAGGTCCTGATCTCAGGGTCCTGGGATCGAGTCTGGCATCAGGCTCTCTCCTTGGCAGGGAGTCTGCTTCCTTCTCCCTCTCTCTGCCTGCCTCTCTGCCTACTTGTGATCTTTCTCTGTCAAATAAATAAATAAAATCTTTAAAAAAAAATGAAATGTAGCTGGGGGTTTTCTGAAAGTCTTGAGTTGAGGTTATATAGGTAGCATTAAAGGGCAAGTGTCTGGCTCTCACCTTCAAAATTATACTTCTCAAATGGGGAAAGTGACTTAAAACAGAAAGAATATTATAAAAAATGAGTAGCTTCTATAATTTGGGTATCTATTATATGCCAAGAATGTGAATTCCCGTATTGGGAGGTAATATTGCCATTTCACAGAAGAAGAAACTGAAGGTCAAAAACACTTCTACTTACATATTTACTGGTTTATAGGGATCGGATCCGTGGCTGCTGAATGAAATGGCTGAAAGCAGTTATTGTGATTGAGAGAGTTCTGGCATTATCCACAGGTGAGTTAACAGAAACTGTGATGAAGATATTAAGGCTAAGACTCTAGAATTATGAGTACATGCTGAGATTGAGCTGACGTTGTCCTGGGTGAACAATGGCCATTTCTGAGTTGATAAACACCTGACACTCATACAGCTTTATGGAAAAGTCCACATGGACTCCAGGCTACATGATGTGGCTGGAGAGCAAGTGTGGGCCATGGCAAGAACCATGGCTGGGAGTCATCTGGGAAAGGAGCCAGAGAGTTGGTGGTGCCAGCTCTTTAAAATCTCTAGAAAAGTGGCTAAATCTTCATAGTTCTGGGCAAGTGAGGTACTGGATGATACTCGCTCACACCATTTGCCAGGGTCAGCTTAAGGTGAGGAATGACGCGCTGATCTCTAAACTGTGTACCTCAACAGTCAGTCTTTGACTAAAACATGGAAGATTTGTGATTCACTGATCATCTAGAAATCTTTGGCTCCTGACCATTTTTAGGACAAGGTCTAAATCTCTTGACAACAATAGTACCACAGATTGAAGTGTCCCACCCAGCTTCTCGAGTGTGCTAGTGTGTCTGGACAGTGGCTAGGCCAAGGGCTGTGCTTCACAGGGAACCACATGCCACGTGCAGATCCTTGCATCAGCGCAAAGGCAGGCCATGTGCCCTGCTCAGGAAGGAACTGACATGTTAACCTGTGTACCATTTGGCCATTTCTACAGAAGCAGTATGTCACTGGGCACTTTTATGCAGTGTGAGTAGGTGGGAAAAGTGATGTAACCTCTCTGAAAATAATAGATATCAATCAATCTAAAGGACCAGTAAGGAGTTTGTTGACTCCACTACAGTGTAACTGTATGAAGGGTTTTCATGAAGGCATTAAAAAGTAGGTCTTCAACAACCAGATGGCCAACAGACACAAGAAAAAGTGCTCCACATCACTCAGCGTCAGGGAAACACAAATCAAAACCACATGAGATATCACCTCACACCAGTCAGAATGGCTAAAATCAACAAGTCAGGAAATGACAGATGCTGATGAGGATGCGGAGAAAGGGGAACCCTCCTACATTTTTGGTGGGAATGCAAGCTGGTGCAACCACTCTGGAAAACAGCATGGAGATTCCTCAAAAAGTTGAAAATAGAGCTACCCTATGACCCATCAATGGCACTACTGGGTATTTACCCTAAAGATACAAATGTAGTGATCCAAAGGGGCACAGGCACCCGAAGGTTTATAGCAGCAATGTCCACAGTAGACAAACTACGGAAAGAACCTAGATGTCCATCAACAGATGAATGGATAAAGAAGATGTGGTATATATATACAATGGAATACTATGCAGCCATCAAAAGAAATGAAATCGCACCATTTGTGACAACGTGGATGGAACTAGAGGGTATCATGCTTAGCAAAATAAGTCAATCGGACAAAGACAACTATCATATGATCTCCCTCATAAGAGGAAGTGGAGATGCAACGTCGGGGGGTTTAGGGGGTAGGAAAAGAATATATGAAACAAGATGGGATCAGGAGGGAGACAAACCATAAGAGACTCTTAATCTCACAAAACAAACTGAGGGTTGCAGGGAGGAGGGGTGCAGGGAGAGGGTGGTGAGGTTATGGACATTGGGGAGGGTATGTGCTTTGGTGAGTGCTGTGAAGTGTGTAAACCTGGTGATTCACAGACCTGTACCCCTGGGGCTAATAATACATTATATGTTAATAAAAAAAATAAAAAAGTAGGTCTTCAAAGGATGAAGGAGGAAACTGTTCTCAATATAATGTTAAGTGGGAAAACCAGATATAAAACTTCAATATGATATAGCAATCTTATGTACATATGCAAATAGCAACTATCAAAAGATATAAAACAGCTATTTCAGATGGTAGGATGACAGATTCTATTTCTCATATTTTCTAAAATAAACACACATTGTCTTTCTAATTAGCATAAAACTATACTGTCATTATTGTTCAGTTTCTGCTGCCTGCATCCCAGCACAGCTACACTGAACAAAACAAAATGATCTCATTAGGGACCCATTTTCCTTGGAAGGTGGAAGAATGAGGAATTATAAATACTTACAGTTTATAACTTCTGCCCCCCCCTGGGGGGCTAATAGTTCACGGTTGTAAGTATGTAAACAATCATGTTGTGTAAAGAAGAAACTGAAGAATCGTCTCGCAGTCCCCTGTGCCTAGCCGAGTGTCAGTGTTCCCATCATTTGATGACTACCCGAGTGGTGCTGTTAGAATTGAGGCACCTCAGGAAGGGCAAAACTCACCCCCATGGGGACACGTCACTAAGGGTCAGACTGCCAGTGGCTTCCCTTTGGTAAGGATCAGATAGAAGGTCCTCAGGACACTCCTTCTCCTTTGTTGTTATACTGCAATTTTTATCAGAATAAAACATTTTCCTACTATTTCCTAGTACACACACACACACACACACACACACACAATATGTAAACATTATGTATATATGTACATATACAATATGTATATATATTATGTATATATGTATATATATATATGTATATTCAGATATCTCTATATATCTGAATCCATGAGTCTAGGACATAAAGGAAATTAGATCTGGTGTCTTAAGTGGCAGCCCCTGGGAGGCCCACGCTGCAGAGAGGCTGGTGTAGGCTTCTGGAGTGGTTGCTAACATTTTGGGCCCACATGGGTCTTCCCAGGAGAAATCGGTTTAGCCTTTTTAGGTCTGGTGTTGGCAGAGCTAAGTTAGGTATTTTGCTCAGCTCTAAAGCAACAAGGAGCTTCAAGTTCTAGAAGCAGATCTAGATAAGCCTCTGTTCTAGGTTTCTGTTGGGGTAGGCAGGTCTACCAGGAGGCTATGAGGAATGTGGTGCACCAAGGGCAGCAGGGGAAGAGCTATTTACAAAACCAGTCTCTCTTGGTATTTCACATCCCCCATGTGTAGGAAGCAAGAAAACAGAACTCTATTTAATTTATTGTTACAATACTTTTATTACTAAACTGACCATAACGAAACTTAGAACATTCTACAGCTGTACAATATTTCACAACTTACAAAACATTTTGGGTAAATGCTTTTCTTTTCAACCTTTGGAACTTCATACCCAAATCCAAATAAAATACACAAAGGGCTTGGTGAACTATAACTTGTATAGTTGTGTTGCTGTATTTTATCAGTGAGCATGTGGCTGATGTCTTTGCATTTAGTTGTAGTAAATGGTAGGAGTTGTGACTGAGCATTGCTTTTCCATGAACTAAATGAGACCCACCAGTGACTTGACCAAGGTCACACAGCTGGTGCTTAACAGAGCCAGTCTTTTGCTACGGTGCCTACATGCCGAAATTCATCTTTGCAATTCGGTGAGAATAGAAACTGCACTTGCCGTCCTGTTGCACCCCCAGCTTGAGCAACCATGCTGCGTTCTGCAGCGTTATTAAAACCTAAGGTTGATGACGGTCCTATCTCTTTAAAAAAAAAAAAAAAAAAAAAGGCTGCTGGAGGGGGTGGGGGGAGGTGTTGCTGCTGACTGCGGCACAGGCATCCAGTCCGCCAGACTCGGTGCGGCTGCGGCGGCAGTCACGCTGGAGCCTGCTGATGTGACAAAAGGAAAACAAAGGCGCCCAGACGGACGCTGCCAGCTACCGGTAGGTATCTGAGGATCCAGCTAGGTAACCAACGGGATGGGGAACAGGAAGACGCTTATGGACATCGGCAGGCCTGCGGTTTGATTGGTTATCCAAGTCCGCTGAGAGCTGGGCTGGAATCAGGTCGCTCAGTCACTGCAGTTTGCGGAGATCACTGACCACTCTCCTAAGGGACCCGCCTTCCACAGACGATACAGAATGTTCCGTAACGTGCCCTGCCGCTGTGAGTAATGGGTTCTTCTACAAAATGTGCAGTTTGGGCTGGCAGCGTGCGGGTTTGTGGGCGAGGCGCTGGCTGCAGTGTTACTAGAGAGATCCCCGGTGGTCGAGATGCTCAGGCCACCCGGCTTTGTCATTGTAATTTCCATCCTGGGCTGCAAGGTTTGGTCACAAAGAGTCTATTGCTGTAATACCCCGTGTGGGGTGAAGAGCCCTGTTGAATAAGGAAGTGGGATTCTCCTAGCGGCTTCTAGTGTAAGGTATGGTGATTGTCCTCATTTCAAACAGCACTCCCTGAAATGAGTCCACATATTATAGTTATCTTATACAATGATATTTGAAAACCCTGCTTTTAGTTTAAAGCCTTTTACTTCGTTATTCAATTTTATTCTGATAAGTGATCGTTACATTCTTAGAAAGAGTATTCCAGTTTTAACAACGAGAATCTCTATCTTGTTCTTTTTCTTAAACAACGAGAAATTCTTGTTCTTTTTCTTAAAACAAGGTTAAAACATCAGTAAAGGCTGCTGAATTGGTTTCTAACATCCTTATTGTTTTGGTTTTAATTTTATCCTGCTCTGTAAGTAAAAGTGAATGCAGGTTAATTCCATGTGTTTCCTAAGCATTAACTGCCTTGAAGTTACATGGAAAGGAAGCTCTTTATTTCTCTAGTAATGCAAATAAAAATAATTGACACTTACATTTTATTTGTCACGTAGGAAGGGACTTTCCTATAGTGTTTTTTTTAAAAAGATTTTATTTATTTATTTGACAGACAAAGATCACAAGTAGGCAGAGAAGCAGGCAGAGAGAGAGGGGGAAACAGGCTCCCTGCTAAGCAGAGAGCCCAATGCCGGGCTCGATTTCAGGACCCTGGGATTATGACCTGAGCCGAAGGCAGAGGCTTTAACCCACTGAGCCACCCAGGTGCCCCTTTCCTATAGTGTTTTTTAAAGCTACTCATTGATAACCAGGTACATAGCAGGTTAATGGCTGATTAGACTGTCCCAGTGGTTTTGCTTATGACTAACTAGCTTTCTTTCCTTAATCCTGATGCAAAGTCTTACTTCACCCTTTCCTTGTCTTCTCTGGATTTTTGGGCTGGTCAATTTCCCCCTTCCTTTCTCAGGAGATTAAGTCTCCTTCTGTCTCCCTTTCAAACATACCTAGCCGGATATTCCATATCCCCATCTTTTCCTTGTACCTTATTAGGTTTGTAAGATCCTTTCCATGATTAAGATGTTTTCTATTCTTCCTATGATAGGAAGAAAAGCCCAATCATAGCTTTTTGAGACCAAAGTTTGCTTACATCAGAAACATCTAGTGTCATGTTGCTTGATGCTGGGTTTGAGAAGCTTTAGGTTCTCATCTCACTTAGCTCTGCCATATCTTAGTCTGCAACCACTGAAAACTCAGCTTGACTTCTGTGAGTCTCAGTTCCTTCCTCTGCTAGAGATGTTGGCAGTTACTGCCATGGGGTTGGAATGGGGTAATGCAAATGAGGGCACCAGCCCAGACCTTGGCACAATGTTGCTGTTTAGAAGGAGTTTGGATTTTCCCATTGGGTCTCCCCACCTTCCTATGTCCCCATCCATGGGGAAGAAGGTTAAAGTGGTTTCTCATACCAGGAATTCTGAAATGATCGTTTGACCAAGTGCATCTTAACTAGCTCTGATTAAATATAAAACATATATTCAGTACTTGCTAAGGATCTCTTGCATATAAAAATAACACTGTTTCCATGTTGCCACAAGAATGCTCTATGGGAGAAGAGAAAGCCAACTCTCTGCACAGCTCCTACTAAATACTTTGTGATAGCACAAGCGATGATGATATTGACTGTCCTACCATGAGTTCAAGCGAGGACCGCTAAATGTGATTGATGCAAAGGGTGCCAAATTGGAAACCAGGACAATTCCCATTGCTATTCTGATCTTGGACGACCTGGGGAGCAATTTGCTTTTTGTACTGCCAATCCCGTTACTATTTTAATTTCTATTTTATGTGCTTTTCTCCTTTCTCCTTGCCACATTTTCTTTCCTTAGATTCTACACTTAGCACATCGTGTCTGACTTTAACACTTAGCAGGGAGCCACTGTGCCAGTGCCTAAGGGGGAACATGATGAAATTGGAAGAAGCACTGGGTGGGAATTGAGGGTGTGGCGTTAGCTCCGCCTTGGCTTCTCTTTGCGCTAACTGGAAAGTCACTAACTTCCTCTCTGAGTAAGAGGTATAAGGTAGATACTCCTTAAGCTTCGTTTGAGTGCTGAGTACACAATTAATATAGCCCATCTCTGGGGTACCCTTGGTTTATAAAATTATTTTGTCAAATAATGCGCTTTCAAACCCGTCATCTGTTGTCATTTCCCACAACAGTCTCGTGGAATAGGCGACGCCATTTTGCAGATTATAAAATGTAAAATTAAGAAATTTTAAATTTAAATTTTAAAAATTTAAGAAATGTTAAATTAAGAAAGAGGAGAGCACCAGCTATTTCTTATTCGTAAAAAGGGGAGGTTGAATAGATGATATCCAAGTTCGTTTTTCTTGCTGAACATCAGTGAGTCCGCAGACTGAACGCCCTGAGCTCTGGTCCCTGTGCCTCAGTGTCCTCTCTCATGGCGCTTAGATTTCATGGTGAGGCGAAACCCACGCCACCCCAGTTCTTGCTCTTAGAAGAGGGCATCTATGGTCTAGCTAAAGTAATGTTGCACCCAGACATATGTTTGATTTAAATATTCTGCTCTGGATTAGAAAATTAGAAAATGGGGGCTCTGCAATCTGCGTATCTCTTTTCATGTGTCCTAAAACTAGAACTTTTTAATTTTTTTTAAGTCAGACACCCAAATAATATGAGTGATCACTTGAACTTCATAGATCTCTTATTTCATTTAGGTAGTAAGTGCTAGAGAGGCATATGTATTTGAGTTTCTCAGGTATCTGCAATTTGTGCACTAATTTACATAGTAGTAAAGGTTTAGCCCTTTCTCCTTGTTTTTAATGCAACAACAAATTTAATCACTAAACAAAGTTGTAATAAGGTTACCAGATAAATTACAGGAAATATTGCATAAAATAAGCATATACTAAAACATTTTTGTTATTTATTTAAAATTCAAACTTAGCTAGGCATATTTTTATTTGCTAAATCTAGCAACTCTATATAAACAGAACCTTAATTGATAAATTAGATAATCATTTACTTTGAGCATGAAGATAATAATTTGTTAGGTTTTTAAGCTTAAAACATAAACTAAATCCAACTTTTATCAGTTTTTCATCATATGCAAACATCTCCCTAGTGTTACGTATCGATGCTTTTATTAATTCATTAAATGTTTAAGTTAAGTGAGCATTTTAAGAAAATCCTGACCCTATTATGTCCAACACATCTCATATTCCCCAGAGGCTTTGCTAATGAAAGAAAAAATTATCCTGGAGTCAGATAAACTTGGTTTTAAAAACTGACTGTACATCACATACTGGCCCTGATTCTTTACCTCTTGGAAACTTAGTTTTCTCCTTCTTAAATTAGACTGATCATAGGTTAATAATCCGCACCTCATAGAGCAGATGACAGGTAAGTAAAGACTCTACATGGCTTTCTATGGCAATGAAAAGTTGGTTTTTAAGTGAATGAGTGAATATTCTTTTTCCCTTCAAAAAGCCAGATGATAATGTTAGACAGGTAATATGAAATGAGATGTATTTCAATCATATGATCTATTTCTCGTCTGTTATTCTTTTTTGAGATTTATAGTTCATATACCATATAATTCATCTATGGGTCTCTCATTTTTGTGTAAAGTGTCATTTTGAAGCAAAATTGAGCTTTTAAAGGTCAATCCAAGACTCCGAGGAGCTCCTATTCCAGTTCTAGCCCTACCCAAGTCCGGGCAGTAGACAACGAGTTCTGGTAGTTGACAAGACTGAAAGCAGAGGCTCCATCAATTCGATCCAAGATATGCTATAGAAGTATGTGTCTTTTTATTACCTGGAAATTGGCCAAGGTGACTCAATCATTCAATCTTTATTGAATATCTTCTGTATCCATGGTTCTGAATCTGACTGAGTAGGAGAGTCAAAGATGAATAGGACAATGCTGAAGGGTGTTCAGCAAAGTAGAGGAGGAAGATTTGTATAACACAGAGGAGATTTGGAATACTGAGGGAATATCATATTTTTCTTATTAAATCTGAAATATAATATCTTATCTTGTACATTTTTACCTGGAAGTCTTTAATTGAACACATTAGTACACATGCACACATGTACAGCCAACCCGTTAAGTATCACTCATCTTTAACTTTATATTCGGTGCTGTACAAAGTGCACTTATGTGCCCCTTCAATTACAGGGATGCATAGTTGGGGTCAAATCAGGGCTGTAGTGATCATGACCTTTTCTACAATGGATTGTGCCAATACAGTTCTGTCATTATCGACATTCACAATTCTTGCTATGTCTTAACGTCTTAAATTTGCTTTATTGATTTATAGGGTGAATTAATCTGACTTCTCCATTTTAAGGTCTTTGCTGACTCATGTCCTGTTCTGACATTAAGGAGGGCAAGACAACTTTTCTGAGGGAAATTCCAGTGGAGGCTTTCTGTGGGCCCAAAGTCTGTCTGTACTTGGCTCCCTGTTGTTATAATGTTAGGGACTTTCAAGGGTAAATTTTCACTACATGCCCTACTACCTATGAGAAAGTAATGTTGATGTTTAAGTCCCATTTGTAGACAAATGTGTATACCATATTCAGGAGATTGCTGGAGGCAATTTGGGCTTGATTTTTTGCTGTAAATGGGTTGAAAGACTGTTTCTAGGGAAACGAAAGCTCTGAGGATGGGTAAACTGCAGGGGCTGGTGTCCGAGCATCCTGCCGTCACAGAGAACGGTGGAAGCGGGGACAGGTCAGCCCTGACATCCTTGCTTCCCCCAGGCCGTGGGCCCCTTCCTCCCCTGCTCTGAGGAGGGGTTTTACTACTTTTAAGTCTCTGCAGAAAGCGTGTAATTCTGCAATTTAATGGACACACAAACCAAAAAGGGATGCCATATTGAACATAACATATCCGGGGAAGCTCCTGATTATATTTTTATCTCAACTCCACCGGAAAGACCTTTCTTTTCATTCCCATGGGTGGACGGGCAGGTGTGTGTTCTAGTTCCTGGGACATTTCTTCTGTGCTCTTTCTTTCTGGTGAAGTCTATTTTCTTCTGCCTTAGAGATCCCTTTGTCTTCCCATGCTCCTCCCTGCCTACCTACAGAAGGACAGCCTTTGGCGGAGGGGACACCACAGCTTATTTACACAAGCATCTTGGTTGACACCCTGAGTCTCCGGACTGTTTCTGTTTCAAGTAGTGTAACTCAAAGAGAGTTTCAGCTCAGTGAGTAAGTGGAGCTGGCACATTTCTTTCCTACTCCTTAAATGAGATCATATTTGGTGCCAAATTCACCCGCTGTGGGGAAAACCCAGGTTGCCAAAATAGGGTATTTTTGCTGGACAGGCAAAGAGGTCATTGAACGGCACACTGTGCCTAGATTAGCCATGGGCAGCGGCTTCAGGGTTCCAAGCCAAATGAACGGATTCCACCGCAGGCTGGGATGGTTGTCCAAACCCCGTTCTGGGATCGCCAGTATAGAGCACTGATTGTTTGGGCTCCCCGTGCCTGGACAGGGTCCTGAATCAGTGGGCAGAGAGGATCACGAATGAGTTTCATGTCACTGCATGTATTAAAGAATATTATGTGAACATGATGAGTGACATCAAATGTTGGCAAAACTATCTGCAGTTTATTAAGTACATGTAGACATCGTGGTGGTCTTTGTGATGAATCCGCTCATGGATGAGGCAGGTTAGCTAGCCTTGTTCCACAGATGAGGCTGGACGCCTTATGTAACTCTCCAGTCGTGGTCTTCATCGTGCCACACTACCCCGGACGTGATATGGTGGAAACAGCTTTCTTCCCTTTGGGGGAAGGTATTGGGAGAAAAGGAAAGAGTATTTGAGCGCCTATGTCGTGATAGGTGAAGAAGGCAAGAGATAGAAGTCTAAGAACCTAGGTTTAAGGCTCTGCATGGCATGTCACTTGATTTTTCTGAACCCCAATTTCCTCATCCATGAAACAAGATTATCCATTTCCTACTGAATTACCAGGCTGAACTAATATAATGTCTGTGGAATCACTTGAACAAATTAAAAATACTGAGACTCTACAAGATAACCCGACTATATTGCTTTATTATTTTATTATCACTAACATTTCAACTGTATACAAAATTTAGGATATACTGATTTTCTTGGCTATGTTAATGAACTACATTACATTAACAAAACATCATAAAAGCAGTAAAAAATACTAGACTTTATCATATCATGCTTAATCTGGTTGTCTTGAGGAACTGACTTAAATGTATTTGTATAGATAGTTTGCTCACATTTTTTATATTTTAAATTTCATTAGACTGCTGTTCAATCTTGATTAATGCCACAAAAAAAAGACTACTAGCTTTTCTCATCCCTGCAGTGTCCTTGTTGAGGATTTATAAAGTAAATATGTGATATACTGAAGCACTCAAAAAATGGATGCATTATCAGATTAAGATTTCTGTACAAGAGAAGTATTAAACATATGAGGTAAAAAATCCTAAATAATATTAATCTTACAATCAGTAAGAAACAAAAAGCATTTCTGTAGTTTAAAATAATGAATGTGAAATAGAACTAAATATATAATTAATTACAAGCACAGATGTGTTCAAATAGCTGCATATTTAAAATGTGAAATTTTGGCACACCAAGAAATAGATGTTTGTTGAGTTGAATAAAGATGTGTGTGTGTGTGTGTGTGTGTGTGTGTGTGTGTGTGTGTGTATGTGCTCGTGCAAGCACAATCATAAATTGGGAATAAAAAAGACACTTTAAAAAAGATTTTATTTATTTGAGGGAGAGTGAGAGAGAGCACACAAGTGGGAGAAGAGCAGAAGGAGAGGGAGAAGCAGACCCCCAACACCCCCTCCACCTGCCATGCCAACCTCATGAGCAGGGAGCCCAATGCAGGACTGGATCCCAGGACTCCGGGGTCATGACCTGCCTGAAGCAGACATTTAACCAACTGAGCCACTCAGGTGTCCCCAAAAAAGACATTTTAATATTTCTTTTGCCTGTATATTTTGATCTTGGATTATACAAAGTCATCAGGAGAATAAAGAATATGAGATAAACGCTTTGTGAATGCTTGTGGGCTCCATACATTTCAATGTCATTATATGAGAAGCAGTCTGGTTTATTGGAGAGACCACGTCAACTGAGGGTCTAGGGCTTGTGGCAGAGCTGTGTCACTTCCTCACTGTGACCTTGTCACGCCCCGGTGTCCTTAAGAGACACCGTGAAGGTATGCACTGTCCCTCCCCTTCAACATTGACACTGCAGAGCTATATATTACAAAGATTCATGTCTTTGTAAAGACATTTACATTTAGACATTTATTTATAAACTAACATTTACGATGTTTGCCATAGAGCAGCCCTGGGGACTTTCTTCACCTTGTGCCTTTCTACATCCCCTTGTGGCTTGGGTACATACTATAACTTTTTTGAGCTTCAATCTTTTAGTCTGTAAAATGGAGAAACTATCTGGACTACCTCTTTTTTTTTTTTTTAAGATTTTATTTATTTATTTATTCATTTGAGAGAGAACATGAGTGGGGGAGAGTCAGAGGGAGAAGCAGACGCCCTGCTGAGCAGGAAGCCCAGTGCGGGGCTTGAACGCAGGACTCCAGGAGCATGACCTGAGCAGAAGGCAGTCGCTTAACCCACTGAGCCACCCAGACGCCCTGGCCTATCTCTTTTATCAAGCGGTCTTAAGGATAACATGACACCATATATGGAATTGTAAAGGACTACAGAAATGTAAGGAGCTATCATTTAAATGCCACACGCATGATTTCTGATTGACTAAGAAGGGCTTAAAGGTACCATGTGGATCCCTGCAACCCTGAAGAATACTTTGGAATGCTTGGGGAGTTGGTTCTCGCAGAGTGTTTCACAAGGTGGAGGACACATGCCCTGAAAACAGAGGGGATGGTTGGTGTTTAGGAAAGGAGAAGTTGCTACCCCTCCCCCCTGCAAAAAGAGATTATGTGGTGAGGATATGACCCCTTTTAAAAACCCCTTCTCTACCGTGTCTCGTCTCCCTCCTCGTCTCTTCTCCTTCCCTCCTTTTGTAAAAAAACCTCATTGCCTAGACTTTATTTTTCCCTCTGTACCTTATTCTTAATGAATAGCTATTATAATAATAAATGAAAGCAATGAAACACTATTTTAAGCAAGAATGTCATTATATACTCTTCATTTTATAAACTTATTTTCAATATTATCCCAGGTATGAGACACAATTTATAAGTATAAATTTAATTTTTATTATTTTCAAATGGAAACACTGTACATACAAAAGAAAAATATAAATTAGAATCCTTTGCCTACATTTTTTTAGGTTTTGTTTTTTTTTTTAAATTTTCAAGAGTTCTTTATGTATTCTGGACACAAACTTTGTCAATTATATGTGTGGCAAATATATTCTCCTGATTTTTGTAGCTTGTCTTAAGTGAGCAGAAGCTCTTAATTTTAATGTGGTTTGACTGTAATCATCTTTTGTCTTATGATTAGTAGCTTTTATTCGTTCTTTTTTTATTTTTGGTTTTTAAAGATTTTATTTATTTATTTGGCAGACAGAGATCACAAGTAGGCAGAGAGGCAGGCAGAGAGAGAGGGGGAAGCAGGCTCCCTGCCGAGCAGAGAGCCTGATGCGGGCTCGATCCCAGGATCCTGGGATCATGACCCGAGCGGAAGGCAGAGGCTTTAACCCACTGAGCCACCCAGGCGCCCCTTCTATTCGTTCTTTAAAGAATTCTTTACTCTGAGGTTATAGAGATACTGTGTTATGCTTCTTTCTAAAAACCTTAAGGTTTGCTTTTCTCACTTATGTCTGCCTTGGATATTTGTGCACTTTGGGAGGTACAGACCCATTTGGTTTCTATGTAGATGATCTCTTGTCACAGTAGCATTTTCTGAATGGTCCCCTTTCCCCACCGAATTCTACAAACACCTCTGTCACATTAAGTTTCTATGAATGCACCGCTCTGTTGCTAAGCTTTTTATTCTGATTGTTCGTGTGTGAATGCCCTACTAACTTAGTTATTAATAGTTTTACATTAAGATTCAATATCTAGGAAAGCAAGTCTTTCTACTTGCTGTTCTGAAAGAGTGTCTTTTTAAAGAAATTCTTGTTCCTTTGTTCTTCCATAAAATTCTAAGCATCGACTTGTCAAGTTTTATTTTAAAAACTCACTGGGAGTTCCTTTGAATGAGAAGATCAGTTTGAGGAAAGTTGCCATTTCATTGATATGGAGGCTTCCTTTTCAACATGTTCATTATCTCTGTTTTTAAAAAGACCCTTTTTAATGTTTTTTGTTCAAATTTATAGATTTTTCTTCCTAAAGGTTCTATACAAGTTTTCTCTTTATAACTATTCCAAGGCAAATCATATTCTTTCCAGCAATTATAAATGGCTATCATTTAAAAAAGCAACTTTAAAAAAAATTCTTGCTAGGATGTAGAAATGCAATTGAACCTGTATCAGTAATCTTGATACACTTTATTATGAAGTCTAAATTTATTTTAAAGTTCCATCTGTGAATAGTGACGTTTTATTTCCTCTCTTGCTCCCCTCACTTCTTATCCCTCTCCCCCTTTTACTGTCTTGCACGGCTGGCGTCTCCAGTAAAACATGGACTGGAAATGAAGATAGGAAAATATGTCTGCCCTTTAGTGAAGTTATCAGCTTTGCATCAACTAAAAGTTTTTTATTTCCTTTTCCTTTAAAAAAATTTTTTTTGGTCATTAATGGGTATAGAATTTTATCCTCTGATAAATCCAATCAATTTGATCATAAGCTATTATGTTTATTACACACTGCTGGATGCAGCTTACTAATTATGTATTTTGAATTTTTGCACCCATGATCATGAGTGAGACTGGTCAGGAATTTTGCTTTTTCATATTATCCCAATTTGGTGTCCATTATTTAATTTGGAAATATTATCAGCCTCATGAAATTACTTGGACATACTGTCTGCTTTTATGTTCTCTGGGAGAATCTGTAAGATATTAAGGTTAGTTGTTTAGTGGATGTTTGGTATAGCTCTCCAGTGAAACTGGCCAGCCTTGTGCTTTCTCTGTGAGGAGATTTTTAATATCAGTGATTCAATCTGTTTAATGGGAAGGACTTAGTTTTTGAATTAATTTTCGTACTTTATATTTTTCCAGGAATTTGTCCATTTCCAAAATTTTAACATTCATTACGTGAAAGGCTTTATAATCTCTTATCTTTTTAATTTCTGATGCATCTAATGTTTCACTTCCAGCATTCTCCGTGTGTGGGTAATTTTGCTTTTATCTTGATGAGCGTTGCCAGGAGTTTGCCATTGTGTCTTTTTAAAGAGCTCTGCTGGGGCAGCTGGGTATCTTAGTAGGTTAAGCGTCTGCCTTTAGCTCAGGTCATGATATCCCAGTGTCCCCTCTGGGGCTCCCTGCTCATTGGGGAGTCTGCTTCTCCCTCTTCCTCTGCCCCTCCCCCCTGCTCATGGTTTCTGGGGCTCTCTCCCAAATAAATAAAACCTTTAAAAAAAAAATAAAGAACTCTGCTGATAATTACCTCTCTGTCTTTGCTTTCTATTTCATTAATTCAACTCTCATGATTATTTTCTATTTTGGGGGGATTTATCCCCTTAACTTTTTTCTAAATTCTTGAAGTGGATACTTAATTTTCAATCTTCCATCTTTCTAAATGAAATCATTAAACGCTATAAGTGTCCTCAAACATTTTCTAACCCTCTTTTTCATGGAAAGCGAGCAGGTCAAAGACTCAAGTGATTCTGTAGGCACTTGGATCTGAACAGAATTTCTAAAGATTCCTTTTACTCATTTTATTTATCTTTAGAGTTACCCTCTATTTGCGGCCCTTGTTATTGGGTTTCCATTTATGTTGTGAATAGAGAGTTTCCTTTCAAAGTACATTTATTTAAGGTAGAGACTTAATTAAGGAAAAATATTAAGTAATGATCAAATAGGCCAAAGATCCCCAAAGCAGTGTGTTGTATCTCAAATATGAACAAAATCAAGATGGTGACTCCTCAGTGACTAGTGTTGGGGAAACTGGTGTTCCAGGCCGCACACTGTCTTCTCTCATCCTTGCGTGTATACAATGGTTAATCACGGCAATAAGTTCTTTTCTTCTCTTTTTATTAATTTTAAAATTGGGGTATAGTTGACACACAATATTTTATTAGTTTCAGGTGTAGAACATAGTGATTCAACAAGTCTAGACATTGTGCTCTGTTCACCACAAATAGAGCTTCCATCTGCCGTCCTATGATGCTGTTACAGTATCATCAAGCATATTACCTATTCTGTACCTTTTCCCAGGGGGTAATTTCAGAACAGCTGGAGAAGAAGACAAGTCCTGGGGAGATGCACATGCCTCCCAGGGGCAAAGGGAGAGGGAGAAGCAGATTCCCCGTTGAACATGTACAAATGTTCCAGGGTCCAAAAGGGAATAATAGTTTTTAGAATTCTAAATTGTGGGTTAGATATTAATTATAGAAGTGATATTAAAACTGAAGATTGTATTACTAGAGAGAATTAAGAAGCTGTTAGAGAAGGTCACGGTTATCCTTAGGACCCAGCATGGGATCATCAAGAATATGTCATGTCGGGGCGCCTGGGTGGCTCAGTGGGTTAAGCCGCTGCCTTCGGCTCAGGTCATGATCTCAGGGTCCTGGGATCAAGCCCCACATCGGGCTCTCTGCTCAGCAGGGAGCCTGCTTCCTCCTCTTTCTCTGCCTCCCTCTCTGCCTGCTTGTCCTCTCTCTCTGTCAAATAAATAAATAAAATCTTTGAAAGAAAAAGGAATATGTCATGTCATATTAATACACTTTCCCCTTTGACAAAATTTTTAGAATAGCAGCTCCAAGGCATCAGGAGAAAGACTATATCTTGGCCTTGGTAATATATTGGGCAAAGTCATTGTATCCTGTTAACACTGAGAGACATATATATCTTTGATGATAGCACTTTCATTAGGGCTCAGAGTTATGTAGGAAAAACTATTCAAAGATTGTTTTTGTGATGAATGTATCATTGTCCATCTCTAGGAAGGTCATAATAGTTTGTCACAGGCTTCTGCGTTGTACAGCAATTTTATCAAACATGCCAGGTGATGTAAAGCTAATTAATGGTATAGATTTCAGAGTCCGATTTTTAAAAGATATTGGCAAACTGGAATTAGAGATGGAAACTCATTGAGTGAAGTTAATAAGCATGAACATTCAGTGTTCCCCTGAAGTCAGTGCTTCTGTTTCTCTCTAATGCTCCCACAGAAGCAGAATATCGTGAGCAGAGAAACTGTGCAGGCTGAAGGCAAAGCCTGGAGGGTCTCCATTCAAGTGTAACTAATTCCAGATTTTCCTTGGAATTTCACCTTTTATCATAAATGTTTATGTAAAACTTGTGTCTGTTGTATGATACATTTATGTTTTATGGTTATACTTCAAACAACATTTTAATTGACAAAATATTTTTTATTTAAAAGACATTGGATTAATTCCTACTCTCAGAATTATTTATTTATTTATAAATATATATATAAATAAATATAAACATTTATTTATTTATAAATATATATAAAATAAATATAAACTTATTTATTTATTTATTTATTTGACACCCCCCCCCACACACACACAGAGCACAATCAGGGGGAGGGGCAGGAGAGGGAGAAGCAGACACCCTACTGAGCAGGGAGCCCGATGCAGGGCTGGATCCCAGGATCCTGGGATCATGACCAAGCTTAAAGGCAGATACTTAACTGACTGAGCCACCCAGGCACCCCCTACATTCAGAACTGCTTATGAGTTAGATCACAGAATGAATTATAGAATTTTAAAGGTGTTGCTTGTCTGGAATCGGATTTTTCAAGTGTTAGTAACTTATAACACTTATTTCAACCCCTTGTTTTATAGAAAAAGAAATTGATTCTAATCTTCTATTTAATACACATAACTTCTCTTAATCTGAACATTTCAAATTGAAGAGTCTAATTTTTGAAATCCATTGTCATATATAAGGCTTTCATCTTCATGCTATATAATTTCTTAATTTTAATTATAAATTTAAATCTAGAATTTAATTCTTGATACATGACAATCAAATTTCATTATATATGATTTTATATGAAAGAATAATTAAGATTTTGGATTGGTTTGTTTCAATTAATCTCATTGCTGATGTCTGGTAATATTTTTATTTTAGCAGGTTACTGGGGAAGTGTTTTCAGGGAATAGTTTACAGTGAGTTCTGAGTTATTTTTCTGGGTTTTCATGAAGTCAAGAATCTCTAGTGTTGTAAGTCTAGCTTAGATTACCATCTCTAAATTATGTTTGTCAGCAGGGAAATATTGTGGGCTAACACAAGGAGAATAGGAATTCGGGAGCTGGTTTTGCATTTTCCAGTTTTTCAGTTCCTAGTTGAGTGACTTGAACATAGTTCCTCACCTTCCTGTATCCAAGTGTTAAGTTTCTTTAACATAGTAGCAATTCTGCCTCTCTTGTTCTGTCCACTTTAAAGAACCATTTAAGTGTGGTGCTAAGAGAATACCTTGAAAATTATCAAGTATGTATAAATATGAGAGTTGTATGAATGGGTAGAAAATTCAATCTTATGTGTCCCTCTGGCTTATCACTGTTGGTGAAGGTTATCCTTTATCTTCCTAGTTTTTTTCTTAAAATGTTAGACTGTTGGTAGTCACCAGTGATTACTGGGAATATTACTTAAAAAAAGAAGAAGAAGATGATGACTTTCATAATCAGAGAAAGACAATTATCATATGATCTCCCTGATATGAGGAAGTTGAGAGGCAACTTGGGGGGTTTAGGGGGTAGGAAAAGAATAAATGAAACAAGATGGGATCGGGAGGGAGACAAACCATAAGAGACTCTTAATCTCACAAAAAAACTGAGGGTTGGGGGGGTGGGGGGAGGGGGTTGGGGAGAAGGGCAGTGGGGGTTATGGACATTGGGGAGGGTATGTGCTTTAGTGAGTGCTGTGAAGTGTGTAAACCTGGTGATTCACAGACCTGTACCCCTGGGACTAATAATACATTATATGTTAATGAAGAAAAGAAAAAAGAAAAAGACTTTCAGATAGACACATTTTCTTTTCTTTCTCTGGTATAGATGTTTTGCTTTCTAACATGCGTTATATCATACGTAAAGTTGTACCTTTGGATTTAAAGGTATTGTTTCTGAAAAAAGGCACATCGTGTGAAGTACGTATTTCACTTGAAAGAAGCCAGGGAAATAGAGAAATGAGAAGAAACGCATGGGGAGTGAGAACATGAAACTAAATTAAGTGGACATGTTTTTTGTTTATAGTGTCCGCCATGTGTAGTTACACATGTGCGCTTGTGGGTTGTGAGGTGAAGGATAAATACCATGTCATTTGGCAGGGCCGTAGTGCAACCAGCAGTTTATAATTAGAAAGTCGCTGGATGTAAGAGCCATGGCTGCCTTCCACGAGGAATTACATTTTCAGTGCATTTACTCTGAGTACTTCTCCCAACTCCTTCCCTGAAACTTCCTTGATTTTTCTTTTAGGATCCAAAAGTGATGTGGCAATGCACGTATCGCCAGACCAAGAAGAAAGGCTTTTGCCAGTGAATGTTTTACATCCGCTGAGATGAGGGTGAGAAACACGGAGCCTAAGAGCTTCTACAACATTTCTCCTCACCACCTTCAAAAAGAAGTACAGGGGATTCTTAGATGAAAATAGCTTTTTTTCTGCTGTGGAGGAAAACCCCAGACCATTACCTGCTCAATACTATTTTACCTTAAAAACTTCTGTGGGTGTCCAAATCGGAAGGCATCACCCAGGGAGGCAACCACTTTTAGACTGGAGAGTCTTACCTGAAGGAACACAACAAAACATAGCAATGCTTCCGGGCATCAGATGATGAATGGACACTGAGGGAAATACAGGCTTCTCGCCCGCCAGGCAGAGCTGAGTGTGGAGTACACGTTTAAAGGAAACACAAACGAAAGACTTTGAAGACAGAAAAATAGTTTCATGACTTTCACAGACACATATGCCAGAAGTGATGATGGAGACCAAGGATAATAGGTAAATGGGTTAATGTTTTAAATTACAACGATTTGCATTGATTTTTTTTTTTAAGGCTTATTGGGTTTTCCCAAATGAAACATAGATAAACAAAAACAGATGAAAACTTTCTAGAGATAAAAGTGAGTCAACTGTAAATACTTCAGCTGTAACCTGGAATTATGTCTGTAACAATTCAAGCCAAGGGTTGAAAATCATTCCTTATCTTTGTCCAGATGGTTTTTGGATTTTTTGTGTTCTGGTGTGGGTGTTGTAATGGGCAGTTGATTAGATGTACCTCATTTTCTATTTCCTCAAGTGTATATGTAGTGCCTCTTACTGGCCATGTGATTACTTGGAAAATATTAAATTAAAAACTGTGAAATACCTAAAATTGTATCAAATAATTTGGGAAAGAAGAGAGAGAGAGAAGTCTGCATTTACTTTGTCAACTTTGGTAAAAACAAAGTTCACTCCTTTCCTCAAATTTAGTTGCTATTTTATAAGGACATATACATTCTTGAGGACTTACATAAAAATAGAACATTTACAATTACCCCTTAGATTTCTATGTGTTCCTTTTCTCTTAAGGATCTAACAAAACACTCTTCCATTGATTTGGAATGCTGCATTCAAACAGTACTCTTAATAAATAAAATTTTAGTACCATTAAAGGCCAGATAAGCCTTCTCATCTTGTAACCTAATGATATCAACAGATGAAAAGACTTTTCAAATTTGGCTTTGAAATTGAGAGAGAAAAAGAAAAGTATTTGTTTTTATCTTCCAAAAATTTCCAAAATAAAAATTTTAAAATGTTTTATTTATTAGCTAGTGAATATAAGTGTAACTTTTTCAGTGGAAATTGCTTCCTAGCAAATGAGAATTACTTTAGTGATTGCTTCTTATTTAAATATGTGAATGCATGCAAATGTTGAGACTACTTAGAGGATTTGGTCTTTATTGGCCAATTAGAATAGTTGACCATTTTCTGTATTTTCTAGTATAATAAGAAGGCATGTAAGGTATCTAAGATAACATTATTGATGATAAATTGTTTAAATCTGTGAAAAACATCCTTAAGTAGCACCATACTTGCCATCTCACACTGTTTCTGAAGATTTTTGTTTTTTGCCTGTTAAAAGTGCTTTAATATAATGCCTTCTCAGTTGTAAAAGTAAAACTACTAAGGAGTTTTAGTTTTTCAAACTAAAAGGTGAATTCATTTTCATACAACTTGGCAGTTGACTGATTTGTTAGACATACTACCATTTATAAGTTTATTTTAAAGAGCAGTGTTTATGTAGTTGACCACTCGTGTCAGTAAATATAACTCTTCAGCAATCAGGATCGATGTTAAGCATCCAACAGAAGTTGAAAAAACCAATGGATTCCATTGCCTTTGCAATCACCAGCTGATATATTCTATTTATAGCTTAAAAAAAGTATATTAACTTTGGGTGTATCTTTGTAGATTATGTAGGCTTTGGTAGTGTAGAATTTTCTCAGAACTGATGTGTTTATTTTACTTAAAGCTTATTTACTCATTTACTTAAAACCAGAATGTCAGTGACTGGATATACCAAGTGTGTGACTACACAGAGTGGAGTACATGGGCTGAGGGTCAAAATATCCATCTTAACACCATTTTTGTAAGTATACACTTTTAGTAAGGCTTTTAGAACCTATCTTATTAGGACCACAAATCTATAAAATTTGATTGCCTTTTTGTTCCTGGGGAAAGATGATAATTTTTAAAGCTGAAAAAGATCCAGTCTGGGCTTCTTGAGCTTTGGGGCATTGTATCCCGAGTTCCTGGGGGGGCATGCGTGTGGTGGGGGCTCACGCAGTCACGGCATCAGCAACTCAGGTCCTTCCTAGGGTACTGACTTTGTGTAAATGTTTTGCCAAAGGAAGTTAGATTGTCTAATAAGCAATATCAAGTACTATGCTCAAATAAAGGGAAATGTATAATTGGATATACCATCTGGATATTTAAACTAAGAGTTGAGACTTCATCTCACCCGTTGAAGGCTGCTGAGGGATTGGTTCTCTCTCCTCGGCCATCAGGAAGAGTCTGGAGTTTCATATGTACCAGTATAGAAGCAGAATCCAGGATATGGGAAGGTTTGGGGAAATTGTCCTGTACGATGCCTAGGAAACAGTTCTAGTTACAGTGTGCTAAGAAGTTTCGCAGATCTGGTATTGATTCAGGCTGGTGGTGATGCCTGAGATAATTTCTTATGGGTTCTGTTTGACAGATAAGAAAACTGAAAGTATGTGACTCATCCAAACTCATAGGTTTAGTTAAAGAAAAAATTTTTCTGGCACTTGTTAAAATGGTAAGGAAGACTTCCTTCGGTACCATTGCAAGAGGTATCAAGACCATTGCAACAGGGGAGAGAGATTGGGCTCAAATCTGAATACAGCAAAGGCAACCGGAGGTTTATAGCCAATGAGCAGAGTGAGGGGAAAATTAATAAGAGGAGATATCCAGTGTAAGGGCATTCTGGCTAACCCAACTTGACAGAATTCTTGCCGAAGGCAGGCCAGGGTGATCAGGTATCAGGGTATTTGGTTAAATGTTGAGGGTAATCAGATATTAAGGGTACAAAGATTTTTTTACTAAACCGATTTAGCAGTTTTCTTGTTAAGAGACAGAGCCCAAGGGCAAGGTCTCACGGAAAAGAGGGCTCAGAGGTGCCTTCTAAAGTTTAGTCATGGAGAGAGTCCAGGTTCAAGCTGGTTCAAGCCTAGTGTGACAGGACCTGCCTCTCCCATCTTCCTCCAGGGTCTACCCAATATGTCTGGCTCGACATCTAACCTGGGGATTACAGGGGAGCATTTTAGTTAGGATCCTCCAAATAAACCGCTGCTCTTAAAATCATGCACTCAGCTAAGATGTATTGAGAATTTATTATGTGCCAGGTACTGGGAATACATCAGGGAATGAAACTGATATAGATACCAACTTTTGTGAATCTTATATTCTAGCAGGGAAAAACAGAAAACAAATAGTAAATGTAATACATAACTTAATTATATGGTATCTTACATGATGGAACCAAAGGAATGGTAGGCCAAGAAAAGGAGGTGGGAGTCTGATGGGGCTGTACGGAACATGTGTCACAATTTTAAATAGGAAGGTCAGGACAGACTCCACAGAGAAGATGAAATCTAGCAAACACTTGTAGGAGGGGAAGGAATAGTCATAGTCATATAGGGGAAGAATGTTCCAGACAGGGGAACCCATGCAAAACTCCTAGGTGGGGAGTTGCCTGGCGTGCTCCAAGAATAAGGAGTTGATGGGCATGCTGGAGTGAAGTGAGTAAAGGCAAAGTTGATGGTGATGAATGTCAACAACCTCATTACGATGGGTGTTGTGCCTTTTTCCCAAAAACAATCAATTCCCCAATTCTCCAGCTGACACTAGGTGCCAAGAATTAGCACAGACCCTAGAAGTTAAGGGTTCAGTCCTGCAAGACTGCCCCACTTGAGGGGCCGGACACAGAGGGGATCTCCAGGCAACCCAACTACAAATTCAGGGATTCCCATGATCCCTTTCCTCAGGTTCAATAATTCACTCAAACAACTCAGAACTCAGTGCTTTACTCATGATTACAGTTTATTGTAAAGGATATGATTCAGTAACAGACATTTGGAAGAGATGCATGGGGCGAGACTTGGGCCAGTGGGTGTGCAGAATTTCCATGCCCTCTTATCGCTTTGATGTGTTCACCAATGGGGTGTTGTTTCAGAGTTTTTATTGAAGTTTGATTCTGTAGACACACTCGACTAAATCATCAGTGATTGAGCTCAATATCCAGCTCCTCTCCCTTCCCTGGAGTCAGGGGGTACAGCTGAAAGTTCCAAACCTCTAATTGCACGATTGGTTCCTCCACCTCTAACCACTGATCTTGAAGCCAGTTGGGAGCCCTGCCCTGAGTAGTTTCATCAGTATACAAAAGATGCTACTGTCCTCAGGAAATTTAAAAGCTCTGTGCCAGGCCTAGAAGATAAAGACCAAATATGTATTTTCTATGACAGCCCACTGGGAATAAGAAAGATTCAGATGGGAAAGCGAAGTCCTGTCTTCAGGAGAGCAGGCAAATAAGCTGAGTCCAAGTGTATGAAACGAAGCCCAGACAGGGAAGATCAAGTAGGCAGTAGAGGGCCAGGAAAACAAGCCAGAACTTGTACTTCTCATGAGGGGCAGGAGTGGATTCAGGCTTCAAGCCATGGGTCTAATGGCAGTGACCCAGACCCAGAGCCAGGGCGACTGGTGTCCAAAGAAAGAACAAGTGGATTAACAATGATTCTGCACCTCCTCAGTTTCAGTAGTTCATGAGTATAAATAAGGTTAGTTAATATTTACATCTGTATCTCCACGGCTCTAAGCCTTCACCTGCTGGACAAGACCTTAACCCCCAAGCTCCACTAGGCTGCTGAAATTCTTCCCCAGCTATTTCTGGGACTTCTCAGGTGGTGACATCTTATATGGGCTCAGGGATGAATTTGTTCATGTTCTTTCCTCTTGAGCCTCTCAGTCAAGGGGACTTGTCAAGTCCTGTGCAGCTGGGCTTTCTGTAAGACATTATTCCCTGCACCCAGTGGACACCTTGAACCCCAAACAACTCTGAAACTTGGGGAGAGGACAGTAAGGGAGATGAATGGCTTTGCCCGAATCCTATGCGGAGTTTGTTTTTAGGGGGGAAGCAGTACTTCATGGACTTAGTCTTATTCCTTGTTTCATAAACATTGTGCCTGAGTTTCTGTCCTCATAGGCTTAAAACCAGTCCCTTATATATGGGCAGAGGGGGGAGGATGAGTCCTGTCCTGCCTCTTCTGCACAGTCTCTCTCTGTCCTCACTTCTCCTTAGATACCTCTGCATCCAAACAAAACAAACTCAGAACAAATATCTTTCCACCTCCTTTCAGGGAAAACAAATTGTGTAATGGAAAGAGTAGCAACGTTTGATCCAGATATATTTGGTTTGAATCTCAGCTTCACTATTTCCTAGTTATGTGGCCTTGAATAGGTTATATCTTCTTCATATGGGGATCATAATGCCCACAGTAATGTTGGGTTAGAGATCATGAATGTAAAACACTTCACATAGTAGTTGACCCAGAATGCCTAAGAAAAGGTAACACCTATTATGATGACTTCTGTTAAGGAGTAAAAATTCAACTGAGTAATTTAAAAATTCAAATTGGCTTTGTTGAATGATGCATGAGTTAGGCAGCATCTCTTCCAGCAAATAGAAAGGAGGTCCATTAGGCTGTAAGAAAGGAAAGGTTTTTAAAGGCAGAGAGGGAGTGGAAAAAAGGGAAATTATTAGCTAAGAATGTATTGTCTGAGGCAAGGTCACTCTCCTAAGGGGAAAGGAAAGGGTGTATCAGTACATTTCCTAGTTCTGACCAGGAAATTCCATGTTGACTGGTTAAAGGTTCCATTCTGGGGGAGAGTGAAACAGCAGTTGGGTTAGGTATTACGTCATGGTTTGCGATGTGATGCCCTTAACATAAGTGACTCCATTTGGGGCTTGATGTTTTCTTTTCAACAGTCTCTTATCCAAAAACTAGCGCTAAGTCTAGCCATCTGTAATGGCTTCCACCACCACTCAGGTGTTATAAGGATGGTGCTGCCTACCACCATCCCAGCTAACGAGCAGCTGTAAACCAGACTGTCTTACTCCTCTTGGTTGGTTATGGGGATTTTGCTTCCTACCACTATCATCCCCTGAATGTGTCCACGTGTGCCAGTATCTGGCCATCCAATAGGAAGCACAAGGTACATAGGGGACAGCTGGGGAGAATCCTGGTGAACACCACATTGTATCTTTAGGGAAAGAAGCATCAAAAGGCAGCAGGGTGATTTGGGACAGTTGGTGGTCCTCACCAAGTGGTAATGAAAAGGCCAACTTGGTTTCCCACCATGGGCTCTGCAGCAATGTCCATTTTCCTGGTTCCTGAGGGAGGGAAAACTCAGTCTGCATGTGTGATTCTTTTTTTTTTTTTTTTTTTTTAACAGACCTGTACCCCTGGGGATAAAAATATATGTTTATAAAAAAAATTATATTGCATGTGTGATTCTAAGCCCTTCAGTGGAGTATTCACAGCCTAGGGTCTGGTCTGCAGCAGGTGACTCACCATTGCTGTAAGCTTCATAGCAGTCAGAAATCCATCTTCAGTGACCAAGGGAAGGGATTTGGTGAGGGATGGAGGATGAATGCTTTGGGTTATTTGTCGGCCAATCAGGCATGCTGCTGCTTTTCAGAGTAGCAAATCTGATTCACTTTCTCTTTCATGCTCTGAACTGGCAGCCGTGCTGTGGTGAGTGGTCTATAGACAGGGTCGCCCCAGCTACTTAGGATAAGCCAAGGGCTTACATGCAAAGGTGAAAAGGGATAAGAAATTGCTGAGGAACCTGGCAGCTAAGGCACTGTTACCTCCCAAGACCTGAGGGACTAGGGTAGAAATAATTGCCGAATCTTGAAGGACAAATGATCATACCTTGGAGCAACATCTCTTGGAAAGGGTAGTGACCTTTGGTTGAAAGACACAGTCAGACCGTGGTGAGGCTGTGTGATGGGTGTTGGGGGAACAAATTCTTTGACATCACTCTCATCCCTCACTTCCACCCTCTGCTGGGTCTCCTGTTGGTCAACTCAGCCTACAGTAAAAGTGCCCTGAGGCCCCACTGATGCGGTCTGGGGTAAGCAAGGTGGAGAGAGGACGTAAGGGGCGGAGCCATACTTAGTATACGTGGAGAGAAGCCTGGGCTTTCATCTTCTTCAGCGATGATTGGCAGAAATCCTATGCCTGGCCTTGGTGCCGCTTCTCCTCCTTTAAAAATATGTTATCACGAAAACTTTTAGGCATGCATAGAAGTAGAAGAAACCATTACAATGAATACCCATAAAATTAAATACTTATTGAAATTCTGATGAATTTGTTCATACCCCTCTTTCTCTTCACTTCAGCATGTTGAAGCAAATCCTACACTATTTTGTGGTGGTCTTGGTGGCCCTGGGGGGGTTTGCTGTGCGGTGGCATTTTTCCAACTGCTGGGGTCACCCTGAAGGAGCCCTGAAGGCTTCTCCACTCCCAACGGGTGTGTGTTGAAGGAGGGAGCTCTGTGGGTGGGACCAGAGGAAGTTCACTGCCATCACCCAAAGCTATCGAAAGGGAGAAGGAGGAGCGATAACACAGTAGAAACACATTCATTATTTAACATTTCTAGGTATTGGAATCGTTACCCCTTAAACACTCATTGGGAAGGTCCTCTTCACTGAAAAACCAGCTGATAGGTTTTTCTTGAGGAGAATGTAAAGTTACTTTATTACCCAGTATGAAACATTAGGGTTTTAGATTATCTCATTTACTGACTCTCCCAAGAGGGAAAATAATAATTCCATATAGAAATGATAACTTGAGTCAAATTGACATAAGATATATATATATATATATATATATATATATATATATATATTATATTATATACACACATACACACATATGTGTATATATATGTACATATATATATATTTAAATTAAGCGGTAGGAAAAATGCCTTATAAATGAATCCTTAATATAAATTATTCTAATTTCTAATTTGTTATGATTGAAAGCCACAACCATAAGAAAGACAGTACAGAAACAAAACATGAATTCTTTTCAGAGCAGAACACAATTTGAAGCCTACAGCAGCTCCTAGACCAAGTAAATAGGTTCTATCTAAAATCCCTCATAGAGGGGCTCTGGGTGGCTCAGTGGGTTGAGCCTCTGCCTTCAGCTCAGGTCATGATCCCAGGGTCCTGGGATTGAGCCCCTCGTCTGGCTCTCTGCTCAGTGGGGAGCCTGCTTACCCCCCCCCCCCGCCTGCCACTTTGCCTACTTGTGATCTCTGTCAAATGAATAAATAAAATCTTTAAAAAATTTTTTAAAAAATCCCTTATAGAATGAATAGAGAAAAAAATCCCCTGGAAAATCTTTGAAAATGTAAAAAACAGGAAAGCTGTAAAAAAATGCTTGTGTATTATTGTGACCCCTGGCATAGGTGGGTACAGCCAAACAGTTGGACATTTTGACATAAATTCACTTGCTCCCTCCTCCCCAAAAGGAAAAACAAAAAACAACAGAAGAAAGGAATGGCCCCTGCTCATGTTACAAGAAAAGGCTGGCTAAATGCAGAGTCCAAGGAGCAGATTTCAGACACTGTAATTTATTCTTTCTTTTAATCTGCAAGGAGAAGAAAGAAAGAAAATATGTTCTTTCAAGAGAATGCACTACAGAGCCTTTGTACAGGTTTACTGTCCTTTTTCCTTTTTTTAATTAGGGAAGGCTTAGCTCAAAACTTCAGTTGAGTTACAGAGAGAGGACAGGTTTCCAAGGAGAACATGTGCTTTGAATACATCCTATTAAGTGCAGAGGCAACTGATTGTTTCTCTCTGCCCACTGACCAGTCACTGAAAAAGGCAAACATGTCTACATTTTGTTGCTGAATGGTACCTTATCCTCATATTCTTTGGACCCATAAGCAGTGTCACGGTAAGAGCTTATTAAAAACCCTTTCTTTCCTATTTTGGAACAGGTAATTATCAGTTTGCGTTTTGGAAGTAAGTGCCGTGGGTGTTACCAATTTACTTAAACTTACTTAGTGAAGACTGCTCTCAAGGTTAAGTTAAGGACCTTGAGCCCATGCCTTTCATTGGGAAACTGGATTGATTCTCCATGAATTAAGTTGACTTCTGAAACTCCTGTGTCCAGGCAGTGGACCGATGAAGCCACGCTTAGCTGTTGGTGGTTTGTTTCCACCTTGAGGTCTTTAAAATGGAATAATGAACATTTTTTAAGTTAATATCTTTCTCACGGGTAGTCACAGATTACAAAATGTTAGTTTTAGGGGTACCCGGGCGGCTCAGTGGGTAAAGCCTCTGTTTTCAGCTCAGGTCATGATCCCAGGGTCCTGAGATTGAACCCCACATCAGGCTCTCTGCTCAGCAGGGACCTGCTTTCTCTCTCTGCCTGCCTCTCTGCCTACTTGTGATCTCTGTCAAATAAATAAATAAAATCTTTTAAAAAAAAGATGTTAGTTTTAAAATTCATTATTCTCACAATTAAAAAGAATTTTTAAAGTTAAGGAATTTTAAATTTAAGGAACAAATTCAGTTGCAAGTACCTGATCGGGAAGAGCACACTTGAGCTGCCTGTCAAGGGTCTCCCCAGCAGCTGCTTCACCAGGTCTCAAACGAACATCCTACCCGTATCAATGGTAGGTACTTGTACAGGCAAATGGTTTGAGATCACCCACATGGTAAGAGAAAAAAGAAATGCATAGAGGCTCCTGGTGGGCTCAGTCGGTAGAACATATGACTCTTGATCTTGGGGTCATAAGTTTGAGCCCCACAATGAGTACAGAGATTACTTAAAAAAGGGTACAGGACAGCAGAGAAACCAGCTGACATGTAGGGGCCTTTCAGCAACTAAAGGCCTTAGAACGGTAAGTGCTAACAATATTGACCAAAGAATTTCTTTAGATTCTGCACAAGTGTCAATCACTTCTTCATCCTCTGATCTTCTGTAGGCAGAATCCCAACCTCCCTTTGGCCCTATTGACTTTTTTTTTTTTTTAAACTCTTGCTTTTCCCAGACTTAGATGCTTAGGTGTTGTGAAGGAGTGCTCCTCTTCCCAAGGTGTGAAAAATTATTTTGAAGTTTGCGATGAAAGGCTAGACCAGCTCACGGCTTTATCTAATGCCGGTTTATTAATATCTGTCCATTAAGAGAATTATTACAGAAAAAAAAGATAATAAGGACTCACTTTTCTTCTAATTTTACTTTCCACACAGGATGCAAAGTGTTTGTAGGGAATGGTCATCAGAAGCCAAGGAGGTGAAGTCCACAGCATTCTCCTTTTCAGCAGTGAATATTGTGGGACATAGAATTACATATGAGAGATGATAAGCATATAAGGTTACGTGTAAAGTAGTTTATAAATAAAGAAAATTCATGCCTTCTTCCATCACTCGTCAGGGAAGGTTAAGTACTGAAGGTGCTCAGGAAGGTGGAGGTCTGGTCTCATTGGCTCAGCTGGCGGAAGCCTTCTGCTCTTCCGGCTGGACACTGATTCAGGGGGAGGGTCTCGGCGGCATCCTTTATCAGGTTCTTCCGATCTCCGAGGTGTTTTGTATCTATCTTTTGAAATGTGAAGGAGTGTTTCCAACTTCCCATTCATGCACTTAACAACTGAAACATAAGACTAGTGCTTCCTGCATGTAAGATCCGAGTCTGAGGATCTAGTTTTTCACCAGCTCTTCAGAGGAGGAGATCTTTTAATTACCCTGCTTCCCTATCTCAGTCCTTATGCACTCCATAAGCACTGACCAGGTGTGTGCCAGGTCCCAGGGGTTGTGGAAGAGAGATATTGAGACCTGTTTCCTGTTCTTAAAAGGTCCCCGGTCTCCAGAGAGGGATGCAGCCATGTACATAACTGGTTTATGCAATGTGGGAAGACCCGGGATAGATGGACAGGCAGAGTATTCTGAGAGAATATGGAAGGGCACATAAGGTTTATTTGTCATGGACCTATTTCCATTTTTCCTTAAACAGTGTTGGGTAGGGAGGGAAGGTTTCACAACTGAAGAGACATTTGAGCTGGGCCACCAAGGATAGGTAATGCATTTAACACATGAGGAGGAGGCAGATGCTGCAGGAGGAAACAGAATGTGCGAGAAATGTGCAAAAAAAAAAAAAAAAAAAAGTGCAAAGACATGCTTCAGCACTCTGGGGGTCAAGGCTGGGAAAATGAGCCTGTCTTTGAAGCATTTGAACTTTATCATGTGGGTAACTTAAGTACTGAATATTGTAGTGATGGGCAGAGATTTAGTCATACTCCATTGGAGGATAAGATTGTTATTATCAGTATTATATTATATTATATTATATTGCTATCTATATTATCTATATCTATATTATCTATGCTTTCCTTATTTCAAAATTTTGTGTTTCTTAAGGAATATTCATTTTTAGAAGCAGTGAGTAAATAGAGGGGAAAGGAATAGAAAGGAAATCTTCCTTTTTAACTTATAACTATTTCATTTATCCAATGAGATCAAGAAAAAATTTGAAATGGTTTGAGAAATGAGCAAAATGTAGAATTGTAACAGATTAAGCTTCTATTTAATTGTAGTACTCATGTAAAGTCCAGTTGTTTTGTTTTTTAATGGATTCATTCTCAATTTTTCTTAAATGACTCCCCTGACCTATTTCTATCTAGTGTTTTCTTTGTGTGTCCCATCCAGTGGAGGTTGCCTGCCAACTACTATAATTGTTCCCTAAGATAGCATGTGTGTGCAAGCATTTATAAACCCTTCTGTGTGAGGAAGACTGTGGCTTGCTTCTCTTTTACTAAAACAAAGATAAAAATACAGTGTTATTTTCCACAAAATTGCAGATATGTAATTTTGTGGACGTGGCTTACATGATTCATATTTCCAAGTTATTATGGCATTGGCTCTGCACAGAGATAAAATAATACTCACTCTTTGAACTTTTCGTTATTGTCATTTCAAGTCAGACATTTAGAGATGGGATGCATAAGAAGATGTTCTCTATTTTTCAAAGTCTTCAGTGAATTTAAGCAAGAAATATGCAAAACAAATTATGACAAAAATAATAAGATTTCTATTTATTTTTCACAAATAACTCATATTTCCTAAGTACTTGATGGCTAGAGGATGTTAGTTTAATCAAGTTATGGTTTGGGATTCTATTTGAGACACCATTTCAAAGCTAAAGAAAAGGGACTGCATTTTAAAATAACTAACTCAATTGATGATCATTAACTAAATAGAAGCAATTAATTGTAAAATCTCCCCCCTTTTGCCTGGATAGCTACATCTCTGTTCTGTAACTCACACTTGTATATTCATCACATTACATTTAGAAGTGCTCTCCAGTGTGTGTGTGTGTGTGAGTGAGCTTGCATGTGCGTACATCCCGCTAGCCTGTAAAATCGCCACATGTTTGGAATACAAGACTGTGATCCTCCCTTAGGAGGGAGCCTAGGAGGTGCCTGGGTGGCTCTTAATTTCAACTCAGATCGTGATCTCAGGGTCCTGGGATCCAGCCCGGTGTTGGGCTCTGTGCTCAGTGGGGAGTCTGCTTGAGATTCTCTCTCTCCCTCTCCTTCTGGCCCTCCCCCTTTCTCTCTCTCTTTGACACAGTAAATAAATAAGTCTTTTTTTTTTTTTTTAAAGAAGAGAACCTAGGACATGGTTCACTTTTGTCCCCAAACACCATCCTCGTTGTTACTTAAAATAAGCGACTGTCTTTGTGATACGATTTCAGAGGCAGTCAGGTGATGAAACTTCCCAAGTGAAATGTTTCCACTTTCCTCAGTTCTGGAGAGCAGAACTTTCCTGGAGAACAGGGAAGTTGAACAGAGACCTGAGTTCTAATGTTGACACTTGCCATTTACAAGGAAGCCTCAGACAGATTATTTACCTTCTCTGGGTCCTGAGTCCTGACTTCTAAGTGTGGATGATAATGTCTTCTTTGCAAGTTCATTAAGGAACTAAATGTGATGGTGGGTGTGAAGGACTTGACTTGTAGCTGGTGGGGAGTGCATAAAAATGAGAACTGTTCTAGTTGTTGGGATATATATATTTTGTGGGAGTGAGCCCCAAATTTGTTTGTCTCTAGAGCCACAGAGGTATTTATACATGAAAGCCATTCCCATATTTGGATACTATAAGACGTCCCTGAGAGTCCTTTTTTTTTTTTTTTTTCCCCCTCCAGAATAAACATCTCTAGTTCCATCAGTAACAACCCTATATGGGGATGTGGGCAGAAATTAAAAACCCAGGTTTTGGGTTTGCTCAGAGTGGGGTTAGATCTTGACCCTGTGTGTGGTCTTGGGCAGTTTTGACCTTTCTGAATCTTTCAACATCCACAAGAATAAAATAGGAATAAGAATGTCTCATAAGGTTTTTGTGAAGATTAAATAAGAAGGGTATGGTGCCTGGTAAGTACTTAAGTAATGGCAGGTTTTATTATTAGGTATTATTTTGAGTTTCTCACCATCCCTATTGCTGCTTAAAATGAGCGACTGTCTTTGTGATATGCTTTCAGAGGGAGTCGGGTGACGAAACTTCCCAAAATATGAACCTAGTTCCCACACAGCAGCAGAAATGAAAATCCTCTGTTAAAATACAGATATACTTGGGAGAGAGGTATTAGCTGTGAAGAATAGCCTTCATTGCCTTCCTACGTGAAGAAGCAAGCAGTAATCAAAGGACCATGCCATAGCCACTGAGAGTGGTGTGCTGCTGACAACCACCTTTTCTGTCCTGTCCTTCCTAGGGAAGGTCTAAAGATGTGGAAAGACAAATTCCCTCGCTAAACACACAGAGACTTATGAAGGTGCACACAAAGGGAATGCCAGGGTCACTTTGGACTGAGACTGTTCACATGCCGAAGGATGCCAGGGAGCTAAAGTGTGTCCTAGACCAGCAGGAGAACCATCACCAGTGCTTAGATAGATGTGCCTGCAAGATGAGCTCTGCAGCATGCTTGGGGATAAAGATAATGGGGGAAGAAAAGAAAAAAAAGTAGCTTCCTAAAATCAGCCAGGAGTGCTGTCTCTTTCCTGACTGGCTCGTGGAGCCATGGCGCTGGTCCAGGAAAGCCCTGTTAACGGAAGGTAGTATCTTGGCATTTGTAGCAAGTAATGACTTAGGTAGGTTTTCTTTATTTCAACACTTTTCATTTTATACAAAAATTATGTGGATTATATTTGCATGTTGTTCCATTCTCAGGTTCCTTATAGGCAGTAGGATAGAGTGCCTGCATATAGAACATGCAAAGTTAATGTCTACTGAACTCGCAGAGCTGGGAGAAGGGGTGAATGGGCTGGGGCACATCAGGAGGAGGTGAGGCTGAGATAAAGGGCTTCAAGGGTTCCCAAGACACCCATTGCTTGATTCTCATTTTTTTCCCCTGGCACTGATTTTGACCAATCAGATGCCCAAGCAAGAGAGAAGGGCGAAGGAAGAGACTAGGGGTGAGAAAAAAGGAGTATGGAGGCTGCCGTCCTGCAATTCCTGTCTGGCAGCCGTCCCCGTGAAGTGCTGTACCCCCAGGGCTGGGGCTGCGCTCCTTTATCACCGTACCAGTGCTCAGCGGATAGTGGGGCTACACATCTTTTTATATGAATAAATGAGCACGTCCCAGGTCAGCGACTGACCCATCTCACCTGAAAACAACCCGACAGTCCAGTTATACATGTGAGAACGTGTGCTCAGAACAGGGACAGTCCCCCCCAGCCAGCAGGTGTGAGAGCTGGTGGGGTCACACCCTCATTCACTACCACACAAGGGGCAGAGAACGGAGAAGGGTAGAAGGCAAAGAACAACTCAGGGAAACCAAGGACAAGTAGAAGGAAAATGAACTGACTGGCAGGATATCATTAGCCAGGAGAAGCAGAAAAAAGGGAGAAATGTATTATGGTATGTGTTGCTCCTACTATTTCCATTTCTATGTTCAATTTATTCGGTTTTATGGTGGGGTAGGTTTATATCATGAGTTTCCTACTATTATGTCTAGACCTGAAACTTCATTCAAACTTGCTATTTATGAGCAAGCAGCAAATTTATTTTAATATACTCACTGCTAAGCCAGCTGACTCTGTCTCCATGTTTTCTATAAAATATTCCAAGAGAGGATGTTTAATCAAAGGTCACCATAAATGGAAGAGCAATTCAGAATTCAGAGGAGTTCACATGTAGTTTTAGTATTCCTTGAAATGGCTCAAAATGTGTCACCTTTATAATATCCAGGAGGCTGAGTCATTTTTTCCCCCTTTTTAATGGATTAGTCAATGGATATATGTAAGCATGACTACCCTTAAGGCCCCTACTGGTTAATTTTGCTTTGGCAAAGCTGTGTTGAATAATGTAGGATTTTTGGCAACCAGAACACTAAGTCTTATTAAAATTAACAATAGATTCAAAAGCATCATGTAAAGTCTGTACAAGCTTACTTTCTCATAATTTTTATGGCACTTTAGGGAATTCAGAGTACTCTCATTGGAAGTAGAAAACACAGGAATGCTAATTCAGAAACATGACATCATTTCCCAAAGCACGTTCAATGTAACTAAAAATAAAACTTAAGCAATTGTGTCTACATTAGCACAAAGAGAAGGAAAGTTTTGTCATTTGTCTGACTTATTGGTTATTAAATGTGGCCTGTTGGATAAATTCTGCCTGAGCCGCCACATTTCTGGTTGTAGACTTCCTTTGCCCTAAAAGAGGTTACTTGGCATAAGGCTTTGAAGGTGGAGCTCAGGGTCCTGGGGGCGCCCGGCTGTCAGCCTGCTCAGGAAGGAGATACAGATGGCATGAGTGACCAAGGAGGTGGAAACCAGGCCGTTGAGACTTGTGAAGCATCAGGTTTCCTGAAGAATACTGAATTTAAAGGTGCAGTGGACATTGAGGGAGGAAGTAGACTAGATGTAAAAGCCACGTGACTGAGCTTAGTGGGTTAATTTGAAGAGCGTGCCAGTGTGGGTGGGAGGGGGGAAAGTAAATCGGGGTCAGTGAGAGATCAGGGTGAAAAGCAGGACCTGGATGTTCTGATAAGGAGTTTGCATTTTGTCTTATTTGTGTATGTATTTGGGACAAACTGTCAGTTGTGACCATTCTGGAAAAACACTTAGAATCTCTTAAGGAGTAGTGAAATAAACCACCCGATTCACCAAAAGAGTCAAGGTAGCCACATTAAAAATGTTTGTGTATAGAGGGAATCGACACATAGTGGTATGATGATATATTCACATCAACTACAATGTTACCGTTTTTCTTTTTAAGATGTAATTCACATACTGCTGTTCACCATTTTAAAGGATCCAATTCAGTGGTTTTTAAGGATGTTCACCAGTATGTGTCACTATTGCAGAACATTTTCGCAATCCCCCAAAGAAGCCTATTAGCAGTTACTCCTGACTGTTCCCTCTCCCCAGTCCCTGGCAACCAGCGGTCTACTTCTCTGTTTCTATGGATTTGCCTACTCTGAACATTTCATACAAATGGAAGCCCATCATGTGTGGTCATGAGTGCTTGACTCATTTCACTTAGGATACTGTTTTCAAGGCTTGGTAAGTTTTCAGCACAAGATGGAGAGATGTGTACTGGGAACGGGACTGTGGGGGCTGCAAACCAGTGGTGAGGGGTCACACTGTCTGAGCCTGTTACAGTCTATGTTGTAGTATTGGGGGAGCAAAAGAGCATGATTTAGTGATACCCCCACTGCGGAGTGTTAACATGCTTGGGACTTCCTACCTTAGGCAGGACATGGCACAGGGGCAAGAGAAGGACGTGCCTGCAGATGGGAAGGGCCTATAGGCCAACCAGGAGGATCTGGGGAGGGCACAGTAGTCCTGATGCAATTCTAGCAGTGTTTGCTGCAAAAACTGAAGTCTCTTGTGCAGATGTGCATCACTTATGAACATCTGTCTCTCAGTAAGAGTTATCAGAATGTGGTTTTTTTTTTTAAGATTTTATTTATTTATTTGAGAGAATGAGCACGTGAGCATGAGTGGGGGGAGGGGCAAAGGAAGAGGGAGAGCAGACTCCCAGCTGAGTGGGGAGCACAGTGTGGGATATCTATCCCATAGGATAGATCCCATCATCCCAGGATCATGACCTGAGCCAAAGGCAGATGCTTAACTGACTGAGCCACCCCGGCACCCCCAGAATGTATTCTTAATCTTAAACCCCAGGCACAAATTTTCTGAATGTTTCAGCTGTGAGTTCTCATCAAGATTAAAGAAGCTTCTTTAAGGAAGTAAGAGGCGGCTGTGACCTTGCTCTCCCAATCTGCTGGTGGTTTCTTGCCTTGGGAAGGAAGCTAAAGTTGCAGGACCTGTCCTGCTAAATGACCTGTGGGTTGGAGTCAGCTGGCACCTGCAGACTGAGTGTGGGACACTAGGCCACAGGCTCCCCGGAGCACAGTGGAAAACTGGCCAAAGGACTGAAGCCAGGGCCCAATCCGCAGGCAGAGTCGGAGCCACACCACAGCTGTGGCTGCAGTGAGCCTGGCAGTGCTGCAACCCTGGGATCAGAGGCTGGAAACCAAGACTGGAACAAGGTGGGGGGGGGGTGGTATGGATGAACAGATACCCCAGGCCTGGGGTCCAGGATGCCAGGAGAGTGAACATCCATCCAGTCACGTATTCAGCAGTATTACTGAGTGCCTGTGGCACTCCAGACCCCATCCCGTGCTGGGAAGAGAGCAGTGAATTCAACAGATAGTGACTTTGCTCTCCTGGAGTGGAAAACATGGTGGGTTGAGATAGACATTATAAAAATAAGTAACCAAATATGTATTAGATGATCATGTAGATAGTAGTGTAGTATGGGGATTAGGTAATTTAAGGGGGACTTTGGGAGTGTTGCTCTTTTGTATAGGGTGGTTGGGGAGTCCTCCTGAGAGAGATAATATTTGAGTGCAGACATAAAGGAGGTGAAGGAGTAAGAAATGCCTTCTGGAAGAAGATCATGCCAAACGGGGAATAACAAGTGCAAAGACCCTGCGGCAGGGACTGTGGTTTGATGTTTAAGACTGTGGGATGCCATGTGTGGCTGTGGTGGAATGAGCCAGAAGGAAATGAGGCAGGGACCAGGGGAACAATGATTGAGGAGGACATGGGGGACACGGGGGGATTGACCACTAACACCTTATATGCTAAGGACCCTGACTTTTCCTCAGAGTGACATGGGAAGCCATGGGTACCGGCATTTACATCTTCAGCCCACCATTTTGTCTTGATTTGGGCCCTGTTTTCTGTAGCTGTGATTCCCCAAGGCCCTTCCGTGCTCTTGCATGTCGGTGTGCAGACACTGGATCCTCCCTTCATTTCACAGGTAGTCATGTACTGGACTCAGAATTGTCGAAACGGGATTTGTATGTGAGTAGTTGGCTCTAGAAAAGTCTAGAAGAGGGGAGAGGTGATGGGGGTGGTATGGCCAGAGCAGTTGTGGGGAGACAAGGGGAGGTAGAGGAGGAAGTGTGGGGTGCCATAAGAGGCATAAAGACAAAGCTGGTGGAATGCCAACAAGCCTGACTTAGGAAAAGTACTTAGAAAGGTCACTCTGACAGAATCCGGAGAGGGAATTATCAAACACACAAGGTCGGTAACTCAGGGCTAAGGAAGAGAAGAAGGCCAAAGGGAAGAAGGTTCTAGAGATAAGCATAGAGGCATGTGGCTTTCTGCTAGCTGTGGTAAAAGTGTTATTAATGACAGCATTTAACATCCTGTCCTGCCCAGACGTCGCGGGTGTGGCTGCTTCCTGCCACTCCCCTCCCCCGATTGCTGTGCATATCCCGCCGGAACTGCACCTGGCCTTTTAGGATGTGCAGGAGATGAGTGAGAATGTGGAGGTTTCCTCATTTAACTTGTGCACAAGTTGTGTTAAATAGTCATGGTGAGAGTGGGCATCCCTGTCTTCTTCTTGACTCTGGGGCAAAATTCTCAGTTTTTCCCCATTAAGGGTGATATTAGCTGTGGGTCTTTGGCTTTTATGATGTTGAGAGGTATGTTCCCTATATCCCAACTTTGTTGAGGGTTATCATCAAGAATAGGTGCTGGAATTTGTCAAAATTTTTTTTTGACTCTCTTAAGAGGATCATATGGTGTTTGTCCTTTTATTAATGTGGTTGAGACACTCCATTTAGAAATTTGTAGTGCGTAAAATACATAGGATTCTGATGAGTACTTCCTTAAATATAGTTTAAGCAGAGTATGGTAATAAGGTGAGTGAGTTAAGGAGAATGAACTAGAATAGCAAATTCTGTTTTCTGGTTTTTTTTATAGAGAAGAAATCCCTACAGTATGCCTGTGCATAAGGGTTGTTTTCTCAATCACCAACGTCGTTGTAAAGCTTCCTTCAGTATGTTTTCTCACTTTGCATGTTTGGTTCCATTCTCAGATGGCATCAAAATGAACAGCCCCCTGACCCATGTCATGTTCCATCCCTTGCCCATCATGGTTCATCATAGGACTTATTTCTGCCTTGCGTATTCTTTATCTGTGTATTTATTTATTGTCTGCCTCCCCATTATGGAACTGTGAGCCTTATAAGAGCTGGATTTATTTTGTTTAACTGCCATAATTCTGGGGTACTCTAGTGTCTGAACTTAAAGTTAATGAATACATGATTATATATATCTCACATGGTTTTTTTGTTGTTGTTGATTTACATGCTATTCATATGTTTTTTTCTCTGGGGCTTTGTGAGAACACAGTGTGAATCATTGTGATGCCTAATGTATATCTAAGGTAAGAAAGTGCTAGAATAAAGTGCTTCCTACCTCAGTTTTGACCGTGATTATTGTATACCAAGGTGTTTGGGGACAGACCCTCCCTCATATGCACAGTTACAAAGAGCCTCAGAACACATTCTGTGATTGAGACCCCTGCTTAGCCAGAGGACAGAGAGGGAAGTTTGGTAGAGGATTTTTTGGAGAGAGATGTTGCCAAGTGCACAGGATTAGAGGGGTTTACCTCCTTTACACTGAGTCTGGTGAACCACACAGGGAACTTGGAACTGGGGTCGAGGCCAATTTAGGCTTGGGGCCCAAGCACTCCGAGGCAGCAGGAGGGAGGTAGCTGTATCGGCACTGGCATTGCCCAAGCTTTCTGGGCAAGGGACATGAGAGAAGTTTCCATAGAACACACCTGAACAAATGGAAGAGATTCAGGTTGGGCCTTCTTCAATAGCATCTGCTTGAGGTAGGGCCAGAGCAGCCAGAAGTGGGAGGTGACATGGGGACTCCTTAAGGCTGTGGAAGGAGTCATGAGTGATCACTCAGTATAGAAATGCTTTTGCTTCTCTGCTAAGGTCCTCAGCGACAGGACTTTCTCCCACAAGAGAAATGGTGAGCTTAATCACCTGCCAGACCCACAGGGTTCAAAGCAACCTGGCCAAGGAACAATCCAGTCTCCTGTCCTTCCTGTGTCCACAGCTTTGGCCTGGGTGCGGTTGCATCACAACGACTATTTGGGGGAACAGGGAGAGAAGAGAGACTGCCCACCTCCCTCTCTTAAAAGACAGGCAGCTTCTGAGTACAGAACTTAGTGTGGGGTTGTGGTGGCAACATCAAGGAGAAACTGACCTTTATTTAATGATTTTGCCTGGAACTTATTCCAGTTAGAGAATTGAAACAAACATTATTTTGTAATGTAAAGTGACCCCAGGACTGTCATTATGAAAAAGTGAGCAGAAAAATCATAGAATATACCAAGATTCCATCCCAAGGCAAAGAAAGATTAGTTGCATGAAGTATTTCCCCCTGCTATTCTTTTAAAAAAATATGTGTCATGATATGTCACTCATCAGGCTTTTAAAAACTTCCTAGTTATATTGTTTTCTAATATTTCTGTAGACATTTAAAAAATAAATTTTCCATGGGTATTAGAACAATGTTGTAGATAGTGTTGTAGGCTGATCCGTCACAAAAAAGCCCTGTTCTCTTGCTAGAACCTTCTGTTAGAGAGGCTTGATTTTCCCTGCTCTTCTTGCAGCTCAGGGTGGCCAATGAGAGAGAAATCGAAGTCTGCTGGGAAAACTCTTGTTTTTCTGCTAAAGAAGGTAGAACTCTTTTCTGCCTTCCCCCACCCTCCTCCTACATTAAGAACAGACGTATCAGAGCCGTACGAGCCATTTTCTGACAAGGAGAGAGAGTCTCAAAACATCACTGGGAAGCAGGTCCAGATATTGTCAAAGAATGGTGAGAAAAGCAAACCCTTATCATTTTAGCTACTGATAGTCAGGTAATCAGTTACTTGCAGTCCAAAGCATTTTGAACAGACCCCAAAACAAAACCAAACCTCGCTGAACGATGTTGGGAGTGAAGATACCATTGACTTAAATGCAGTCATTCATTCAGCTCTCAAACATCTTAGCAACATTTATTGACTATTACTTTGTACTGGGCCCTTGGGGTACAAAGAGGAATGTAAAGGCTCCCATTGCAATGGGAGATGAGTAAAATAACAGTGACTATACAATGTACAGAGTAGATAGAATCAGCCCAGAAGACTCAGGGAGAGCTGGGACAGGTGGTCATTCTTGGATGAGGACCTAGGGATTTATCGGATGGAAAGTGATGGGAAGGGGACTGCAAGCAGGTGAGGACAATGCAGGGTACATGTGGGAACTAGGCAATGTGAAGTGATTGTATTCGGTGAATGTTATAGTTTAATATTAATAGTATGGGGGCTCTGGAGTTGGACTACAGATCCTGGCTTTCCTATTGGCCTTCCCACTGTTTACTCTGGAACTATAAGTAATATGTTTAGTTTCATTTTCTTTATCTGAAAATGAAGGTTTTATGTACTTTGTGGGGTTGTTGGGAAGACCCAATGGGTTAAATCATATAAGGATTTTAGTAGGTGCCTGGAACATTGTAAGTATTCACTAAGGGTTTATTATTATTATACATATTACTATAAACTGGTCATGGAGACAGACAGTGGGGTAGTCTCAGAAGAATCTGAGAAGGTCGACCAGGGCTTGGTTGTGATGGGCCTTCTGAGTCATGCATAATAACTTGAGCTTGATCCTACAGTCACCAGGAAATTCTTGCAGGTTCTGGAGCACAGAGGTCAACAAGGACTAACTAGTTGTCAAATCCTACCAGCAATTTACCTATGTGATGCTGGGCACAGCTGACTCCTTTCTTGAAGATTTTTACTTAATCTCACAGATACCATGTTTTTTCATGGTTTTGTTGCTGTTCTAACTCCTGTCTCCTTCTAAGTCAACCTCTGTCCTGCCACCTGAGGAATTTTTATAGTGTAATTATGATCACCTGACCAGATTAAAATCTGAAAGTGGCTCCTGTGTAACTCCAGATGTAAAATAAAGAAGACTTCATGACCATATTCTACAGACTGCTGTCAGATAATGCTCCCTGTACTTTTATATGAATCCTACCCTTTGATCCTATCATGTGGAGCTACCTGAAATTCCTCAGCTTTGTTGCCTTTTTTTTGACTCCATGATATTGTAGGTTCTATTTGCGCTCCATGAGAGACTTTTTTTTCCACTTTTTTGTTTGGCTTATGATTTTTTTACTCAATTCTTAGGATTTCAGTGACCTAAAGGATGCCCACAATATCGTCAGCTTTTTATTCTCAAGCTTAACAGTCTTGTGCTGACTCATTAAACAAAGGAATAATTTGTCATTCTTTTGTCTTTATATAACTGGTGAACATTCTCCAGAACGGACTAATTTATTTTTTCCCTCTGATCAAAGACATGCTATTAGGTATATTCCATTTCATAAAATCATGTTTCAGGGGAAATTAACTCTCAGCCTTGAGCTATGATTCCAAACGGCAGTCCACACGGTGAGAATGAACTAGAATAAAGGAAGCCTTTTACTATTTAAGAATTTTTACATTGGATTGGACTTGTGCTTTGGTTGTTACCCTGGGTAGAGTTTTCAGTTCCTAAGATGAGTCATTTGAGGGGCTGAGTGGGATTGGATAATTTTTATGATCTAGGAGTTATGGGGAAGCTAAGGCCCAAGCCATATGGTTCTGTCATCCAGAGAAAGGGAAAGAAAGAGGCACCAGGGCCAATTAAAACAGGACTCCTGAGAACGAATAACATTGTTTTGAGCTTTTATCTAGCTGAGTCCGGCTTGTGCAATAAAAAATTTTATTTTAGGGGCACCTGGGTGGCTCAGTGGGTTAAAGCCTCTGCTTCTGGCTCGGGTCATGATCCCACGGTCCTGGCATCGAGCCCCACATCGGGTTCTCTGCTCAGCAGGGAGCCTGCTTCCTCCTCCTCTCTCTCTGCCTGCCTCTCTGCCTACTTGTGATCTCTCTCTGTCAAATAAATAAATAAAATCTTAAAAAAAAAAAAAAAAAAGAATCACACACTCCTCTGACTGAACCAGTCAGGTACCTTACTTAAAAAAGAAAAAAAATTATTTTACTCATCTCTACAACTGATACAGGCTCAAAGGCTGGTCCCATGACTCAGTTTTTTGTTTTTTTTTTTTTGTTTTGTTTTTGTTTTTTTTTATGGAGTCTGGACTCATTCATTCTTTTTTTTTTTTTTTTTAAAGATTTATTTATTTATTTATTTGACAGAGAGAGAGATCACAAGTAGGCAGAGAGGCAGGCAGAGAGAGAGAGGAGGAAGCAAGCTCCCTGCTGAGCAGAGAGCCCGATGCGGGACTCGATCCCAGGACCCTGAGATCATGACCTGAGCTGAAGGCAGCAGCTTAACCTACTGAGCCACCCAGGCGCCCAGGACTCATTCATTCTTTTTTTTTTTTTTAGATTATTTATTTATTTATTTGACAGAGAGAAATCACAAGTAGATGGAGAGGCAGGCAGAGAGAGAGAGAAGGAAGCAGGCTCCCTGCCGAGCAGAGAGCCCGATGCGGGACTCGATCCCAGGACCCTGAGATCATGACCTGAGCCGAAGGCAGCGGCTTAACCCACTGAGCCACCCAGGCGCTCGGACTCATTCATTCTTAAACAAGAGACTGGGGCACCTGGGTGGCTCAGTGGGTTAAGCCGCTGCCTTTGGCTCGGGTCATGATCTCGGGGTCCTGGGGATCGAGTCCCACATTGGGATCTCTGCTCGGTGGGGAGCCTGCTTCCCTCTCTCTCTTTCTGCCTACTTGTGATCTTTCTCTGTCAAATAAAAAAAAAAAAAAAATCTAAAACAAGAGACTAACGTTTTGGCTTCTTGCTGTTCTGCATTTTTATAATATGCTCCTACAAAATAAGTTAAGGCTCAGATATACATTTATTAGAATACAACATTTTTGCAATTTTTTTCTCATCTTAAATAGTGATTACAGTTCATGAGCAAAGATATTTATTGGTTTGTGCACTTTTGAAAAATTAAAGTACTCTTGTAAATATCAGTAGGGTTGAGTAGCCTAAGATATTTCTTCTCAATGGAAAATTAGGCAGTTATTAGAAATACAATTTAGAAAGTGGTAAAAATGTTGAAAAACACTATGTACTCATAGCATTATTATAATCATATAAATGACAATGGATAGAAATGTTGTTTGTATTGAGTTGTTAGAATTATGTGTAATGTTTGAATTTCTATCTACTTTTCTTATTTTCCAGATATTTTTTCATTCCTTTTTTTCTCCTTTCCTTTTGGCCCCACTTCCTTTAGTTTGTTCACTCCTTCCTTCCTTAGCTCAATCCTTTCTTTCCTCATGTTTATTGAACGTCTATTCTATGGTAGAACCTCTTTCAGGATCTGAGAAGCCATCAGCAAGCAGGGAAGACATCAGTTTCAACTCCGCTTTGGCTGCCGGTTGGGGAATGTGTTGGGGAGGAATGAAGTTAGAGGAGGGGCAAGAAGTAGGAGGGATGGTACTACATCCAGGTTAAACATGTGCATGGGCTGTAGCAGTTGCTCTGTCCCCCTTTCTTCTCATATAACCTCTTTCTGGATAACTTCATTTTCCTGTTTCACTCAGGTCTTTTCTCAAATGTCAGTTCTTAGAAAGGAGTTCTAGGACCATCTTAGTTCTTTTCCTCTCTTCTCTTGTCCTTTCCCAATTCCCTGGCCCCACTTTGGAATGGTACTTATCCCTAGTTGGCTGACATCATAGGATGAATTTAAATATTATTTGTCTATTTGTTTATTGTTGTCTTTCTTCCCTAGAATGCAAGTTTGAGATGGGGACTTTGTTTTGTTCATTGTCATTTAGAAATGTGTCCTTCTAGGAAATAAGAGAGGTTTAAGAAATATTATCTGAATGATTAGGCAATTGACTTCTAAATTTATATCCTTATCATTGACATCTCTTTTGAGTTCCAGATTTATTTGTATTTCCTATACAGACTAACCCTTTAATTGTATCCTGAATATATTTCGAACTCCAGATGTTCAAAGGTATTTATGATCAGTCACGTTTTGTAGCCAAATCTGCTTCACTTCTTGTGAAAACCTCCCTATTAAGAACATTTCTTTCTCTCAAGTCTTTATCTCTGCACTACACGTTTGTCTGCCCTCTAGGAGAGAGCATTAAGGAGAGCGGGTAGACCCTGGGGCTTATCAAAGGATTTTAGGTGTGGAGAATTTGTCTGTGACACTATAGCAGAGGGGTGAGAGCTCATTCTTACTATTTGCTGATATTTTAATGCATTTGCATGTATGGTCTTGTCTGACTGAAAAAGTAAATATTTGTCCTTTTGGGTTTTCTGGCCTAACCTTATATTGAATTAGCTATTCTCTAATTGACTGTGCTTACTTGTTCCAAGTAGGAAAAGAGCTGCATGATTTACAAACTTTCCCTTTGAAATATGGTTATGGAAAGGGATGGAATAGCTGCATGGGTACTCTATTATTACTGATAACGAGTTCTGAGTAACATTTCTTTGTGGAAGAGGGGGAGAGGTGATAATTGAAAAGCAGTAATTAATATAATTTTTTGCACCAACGATAAAATTTTAATTCTTCTTCCGGTATTTAATCAAGAAGCACCCAAGTTTACTTGTTCAGGACGTAGCCTTTGAATTGTCTTAGTAGAGGTTGCCCCCCCCCCCGCCCCGCCTTTTTCCCAGTTTGTCTCATCTATACCTATGAGAAATAAGCCTGAGGAAAAGACTGATATTTTCTGACGCTTCATTCAGCTACCTATACTTTCAAATTACAAGGCACCGTTAGTTACTCTTGGGTGACTCCATCAACTTTTAAGACTGGTTTCAGATTTCAAGGAGGTTGCAGGTTGAAGGGAAAACACAGGCTACCAACAGTAGAAGATAATGTTGCCAAAATAAGCTACATCTATTTTAACATGTCACAGGGTATGTTCATGTTCATAATCACATATTACTGTCTTATAGGCACTCCTTCCTCTAGCAAACTGAACCACTGACCCTACTTTTGTGCCTTGGAAACAAACGGGAAACCGTGAAAGACAGTTGTGTCCTGCAATCACCACGTTTCCCGCTGTGCCTAAGAGGCCACCATAAATCTTATTTGGAGATGCTTCCAGAGATTAAAAGTCTTGAGAGGCGAAGGAGACGTAGGCCCCAGGAATGTCTAGTTCTGCATTTCTCGGTACTATTGAACTCCACCAGGGAAAATACACGTCTTCCTTCAAAGTGTGTTCTGCATACACAATTCAGCGTTTCAGGTCCTCCCGGCCTCAGCGCGTTTGCAGACGCTCGCGGCGCGGGCGGGGCGGGGCCTTTTGGGCGGGGCGGGGCTTGCAGGCCACGCCGCTAACGGTCCAGGAGGGCGGGCGCGTGCCCGCAGACGGCGCCTCTAGGGGCCCGGGCTACCGGGAGCGCGCCGCCGCTGCAGGCCCTCGCCCCGCCCCTAAGGCCCCGGCTTCCTCTACCCTTTCCAGCTCCGCTCTTGCGGTCGCTCCCGGGGCTGCGGCTGAGCCCGGCCGGGGCGGCGCCCGCCTGCGCCATGAGGATCCCGCGCTCGGGGCCCGCGCCGGGCCTCTCGGGGCGGCGGCGGCGGCCGTGAGTAGGCGCGGCGCGCTCGGGCGGACGCGGGCTCGAGCTCGGCGAGGACGCTCGCGATGGGGGACAGGTAACCCTGCCCGGGGCCGGGCTGAGCCCAGGGCCGCGAGGCTCCCCGCCACTGGGACTCCGGGCGGGAGGGTCCCCACGTGGCCCCCACTGAAGGTCCTTTTGCCTTTTGCACAGGTGGCTCCGGGTGACCGTCCTCCCCGGCTGCGTGGGCTGTAGGACCGTGGCCGTTCAGGCGTCCTGGACCGTGCGCGACATCAAGGAGCGCATCTTGGCCGAGACGGGCTTCCCGGTGTCGGAGCAGCGGCTGTGGCTCGGCGGCAGGGAGGTACGGCCCGCCGGGTCCCTCTCCTTAGTAGGACGACGGGCCCGCCTCTGTGCTCGGGGTTGTAGCGCATCCACTGACTGTTTATCAGTAGGCTCGGGGGGAGGGAAACTGAACGGATTTTATCCTTGGGTCGTGGATGGCAGATGCTCAGTTAATGGTTACCCTGGAAATAATGCTCTGTAAATAACATGCACAAAATCACACGGGTATTTTCTCATCATTAGTTGTAATTTTAATTGATTTACCATGTCAGCATTTGTGTCACCCTGCCCCCTGCCCGTCTTTTTATCTGAATCTTCACTTCCTGAAATTACGATAGTTTTTCGATGGGCATTATAGTCAGAGGGTTTTAACCATTACTCACGTTTTTCTTAGGTGTGTTGTACATTTAGCTGGAATAATTTTCACCTTTAATGTCTTAGAGGTTTCCCCTCAGTTTTGAATCATAGAAATTTAGGGCTAAAAGGATCTTCAGACTTCATTATAGTAGCTGTAAGTTTGAGGAATACATTCTCATTAAAACTTCTGAACTGCAAATGAATGAGATAAAAACTTTGGAAGATAGCAGTATTTCACATTGTTATATATATCCTTTAAGGTTAGTGAAAAAGCTAAGTTTTCTCAAAGGAGGAGTTAAATGGAAACATTTTATTGAAAATTAATTTGTTCTTTGATCCCCAAAATTTCTTCACTTTTTCTGTGATAAAAGATCGTTTTCAGGATTTAAAAGACATAAAAATGTTAACAGATATGTAAGGAACACTGAGCCATACAGAATGACATTTCAAGCATTGGGTTTGTACCCAATACAAACATTGGTGAAGTACTTGATAACCTATGATTTTTAATTCCTCAGTGTAATCTTGACCTTCTGTGTACCTGTGTCCATGCCATGGCCTCTTGACCACTTAGACACAGATTTCCAGTTAAACAGCTCTGATGTTCCTCCACAGCTCAGCCCTCCTTACCAGCTCCTCAAGGTGTTCGGTGGCCTGCAGACAGTGACTTGACAACTTTGGACAGAATTGAGGAGAAAAGCTTATCATTCTTACCTCTTTTTCTGGGTCCATCTCTGTCTCAGCCTTCCCATGTGTACTCTTCTGGTTCTGTACCCTCTTCTTTGGTTACTCCTCAGGGTCTGCTTTGTCATCTTGTCCCTTACATGTGGTCCTCCCAGGAGGCTCACTTGTGGCTCAGTCTTGCCATTAGAAGTGTTTTTGGAAATGTATGTGTACAATATTAATAATGGATGGTGAATGTGGCTGTGGGGCATAGAATATTTCGGCCTGAGTGGGTGGGTAGGTGGGGGTCTGGTTAGGAAACATCTGTTGTCCTGAGCTGGGGAGGTTCTAGACTGTGACTGACTGTAGAGGTGAAACTGGAAGGAAAGGGTATACAGGAGACTTTGTAAAAGTGTGATTATGGCTGTCTGGTACCAAATGGCTCTGCATGTGTGTATGCTTGTGTGTATGTGTGCAGTGTAATGAGGTATATGTAGAATAAGACAGAAGCTCTTGCCAAGGATGTTTATAAGCCTTGATTGAGTCAGACCCAGAAATAATGGAATTCTAAATATGTCAGGGCAGGCAGGAAACAAAAGCTGTTGAGTAGGACTCCTTGTCACTTACTGGTTTTGGTTGGTACTGGATGTAGGAAGCAGTAGACAGTCCTTGGTCTTTCTGGGTCATCTACCATCCTCTTTCTCCTTATCTCTCATTTGTTTCCCTGGACTAGAAGTGAAATTTTTAAGTTCTTCACATTACCTCCTGTCTCATGAAGAGACTGAAGCTGTTCATTATAGCTGTGTATCTTCCTGATCCTTTTTCCTCTTGTACCAAATGTGGTCGAGCCTCAAATCAAGAGGTGTGAAGTATCTCTTAATTGATCAAAATTGTCCTTTTTGTCAACCCTTGAATTTTAGAACCTCCTTGTGCCTTGACCACTGAACAAAGGAAGAAGTGTCGGGAGAGCCAGTTGTAATTAATATTGTATTGTTTGCATAGTAATTTGGAAAGAGTTACTTGGAAAGAGTTATTGTTCCATAGTAAATGAAAATGAGCATCTCTGCTCTGAGGTTTTGGAGGAAGATTGAGGCTGGCATGAACACAGATCCAGATGTACAAATCATTTTACAATCTCTGTGTTTTAAAATATATTTATAAAGACTGAAATGGGCAACTTTTAAGATTTAATTGCCTCTGGAGATAAATAGGACCAGTGTTATTTTGCTCGGTTGGAGTGATTTTGGGTCTAGGAAGGGGAGCGGCCCAAGCAAACTCCCTTAATCTTGGCAGGCTCAGGAGGAGAAAGCTGATAGCACTACTGGGGTCACTTATCTTTGCCACTTGATTTCTCTTCGGGAGAATCACTTCCCTGGAGATAGGTCACTGATTACAGTCCACCAAAAGCATTCACAATCAGACGTGCATAGCGGGTTACATATGTTTTTACTAACATGATTCAATTCTGTGTCTTCTTCCTTTTCAAGTGTCCTTTAAGATCTGCAAACTTCTTCCTGCAATAAAAGTTTTCTTCCTGCCTGCCTTTCTTCCTTCAGATGTACCTTGGCTAGTACTAAATTGAACCAGTAATCTTGGCTTATGCTTGGCTCTCTTTTAGTTATTAGTTGATTAACTAACAATAGAATGAACAACCAAGATGACATCATCCAGCTGGAGAGGGAGAACACTGTTGACAGTTTATATTTCCCTCTGTGCTTCTCCTCCCCAGCCTGTGTGCCTGTCTTTTTTCCCTTACCCCTTCGTGTTTCTTACTTCGTTGCCTGCTTTTGTAGTTTTTTAAATAGTTTTATCATGAGTGTGTATGTATGTGTTTATATAAGGTATACCTGTGTACATACATGTTTATATATGTGTATATCTGTAACCTAAATAACCTGAGTGATAGTCTATTTACTTTTATTGTTTATGAACTTTATAAGAAGCTTGTTATTCCATATGTAGTAACCCAGAATTAGCTTTTTTTGCTCGATATTATGTTACAAATATTCACCCAGAGTTACGTGCAGTTTAGTTAATCCAGTTTTTTTTTCTTTTTGCTATATGATATGCCACTGTATCAATATATAATAGAATTGGGTTGTTTCTAAAAGTTTTGTGGTTAACAACACAAAATAACTACTATTCTTATCCATATGTCCTGTGCAGGGAGATTTTTCTTTACGATTCAGTGGGAATATGTATATGAAAGTGCTTTATGAGCTGGAAACTGTCACAGTGTACTCAGATTTTAGAAATGAGGACTAAAATGATGATACGTAGAAAGTAAGGAGACCAGAGTAGAGATTATTATAAAAATCCAGAAATATAAGGAGACTGAGCAATTGGAAATGGGAAAAGAACAAGTTAGTTCTGAGAGAAATGGGGGATGGACTTGCTGGAAACTGGAGGGTAATTGGCTAGACTGGAGGTAATTGGTGGTTTGTAGAGAGAACTTCTCCCCATGGTTCCCTCTAAAGTGAACAGGTAGAAGGTGCCACTGTTAATTGAAATACAAAGTAAAAGATGAGGGTTAAGGGTTTGGAAGGAAATCCAGTGAGGTCACTTTTGATAGGTTGAGCTTTAGGAACCTTGAAGGATATCAGTGTGGGTTGGGTGGTAGATAATTGGAAATACTGAATTTTTGATATGGTAAATTATGCCATTCACACCCTGTTGAGTGTAAGTTACAAAGTTTGATTATTCTGGTGGGCTTTTGAGTGATGTTTTGCAGACCATTGACCTGGACAAGGTCATTCCATAGTAGTACTTGAGTGGACCGCTGGAGAGAAGGTTGATCTGGCTTTGGCTTCTGAGCGGTACACTTTGGAAATGCAAAGAGAATGATTTTGTTTATTTTAATGATCCTGATTCATCATAAAACATTTGAGTTATTTTATTTTATTTATTTATTTATTTTTTTTTTTCAGAAAGAGCAGTAGCATTTGAGTTATTTTAAAGCAGATCTTTATTTATAACTATTTAAGGAAAAATCCTTTAGGTTTAAGTTAAAATCCTTTAGGTTAAGAAAAGTCCTTTAAGTTAAATAAAATTGTTGACTAAATTTCTGTTTTTTGAAATATTCACTTCTTCAGAGCAACTTATTTCCTGATAAGAATGGTTCACAAGCATTATTTCTTAAGTGAAAAAAAATCGAGATAGTTCGAATGTACAGTTTTAGGAACAATACTGCTTTTCATACATTTTCTTTTCTTTTTTTCAGTTACCTGACTGGATCAAGATCGGAGATCTGACTTTCAAAAACTGTCATCTTTTTGTAAACCTTCAATCAAAAGGCTTGAAAGGGGGAGGTATTACATTGACTTTACCAGGAGCATATGCCATTTTTAGTTGCATAAAGATTATATTGTGAAAGTATATTCCATGGAATGGGTTGAGGGGGTATCCAGGCCAGAGGAAAGCAAGGGCAAATGGAGCTGGTGAATTATAAGAGTGCGTAGGGTATTAGGTCCTGTGGAGCAGAGTCCTACTGGGGCTTGGTCCTGGTGGGCACTCTGCCGAAATGATGTTGATAAATTTGTAGTGATGATTTCATTGTTTTAAGCCAGAGTTCTTTTTAAATAATTTACAGGTTTTTTTTTTTTTTTTTTTTCCTGTGCATCTGGAAGTTAACCTTTCTTTCCCCATCCTCTCTATACTTGCCTGTAACCACCTCTCTAAGGCAAAGGGGTCAGTCAGTTCTAAGAATCTCTTGGTTAAGAAATGCCTAAGGCTATTTGAATGGACCGGTACTGGGACATTGACTATGCCAATCTCAGAATAATCAGAACATCGTTTGAGTTTGAGAATATTAACAATGTCATAATAGACATCACTATCTCTGGCTTATTATTTGGTGGCAAAGTACCCACAAAATGATGCCGTTTATTTCATTTGTTTTGGAAACTGGCAACAATTCCTGCCCTCACCCCTCTTGCTTTTTATTTTTTTGAATTAAGTATCTCCTGTGATATGTAGTCTGTTTTTGAACGTTTTTTAAAACCTGAATTTTGTAGTTCCATTAAGTCTTGAGATTCAGTAAATTGAGTCTGCTTTGCTTTCTGCTGAATCTAATTTAGTCAGGTAGATTTTCCTACCTGAGTGCTGGCATAAAATGTATAAAGTCATAACATATATAATTTTACTATGTCTTGGAATCAAATAACCCATTGGTAACACTTATGGGATTTTTCTTTCTAAATCATTTTTTAAATGTGTTCTCTGTTTTAGGTCGATTTGGTCAGACAACACCACCCCTTGTTGACTTTCTCAAGGACATTTTAAGAAGGTATCCAGAAGGAGGACAGATTCTTAAGGTAGGGCGTTTGTTGTGTACATGTGTAAATTTACTTTGATAAAAATGAGAGACTGTGGACTCCAAGAAACAAAACTGAGGGTTTTAGAGGGGAGAGGAGTAGGGGATTGGGTTGGCCCAGAGGACACATACTGCGTGGAGCGCTGGGTGTTAGATGTAAACCATGAATCATGGAGCACTACATCAAAAACTAATGATGTACTGTATGGTGACTAACATAACATAATTAAAAAAATAATAATAAAAATTTTTAAAAAAATGAGATGGAGTAAAATGAGTTGGAAATCCTCGTAGCATTTAACTTTTAAAAAAATTTTGTCTAGATCCGAATAGCAGTATTTATTTCCCTCTGTGCCTGCAGCGCATATGCTGGATGGGATGGGTTGAAAATGGGGCCATTGTAAATACAGGAGGTTTCAGAGGCAGAGGAACCCACTGTGATCAAGCACAGTGTTGTTCTAGGAACACTCTTTCTGTTGTTGTATGTCAGTATATAATGTAATCTTATAAATGTTATGTGAAACATCTTGCAGATGTTTATGAACCCACTGGTTGACCAGAGGAATGAAATAATGCAAAACCCACATTCAGGGGCCATGAACACATTTGACCCCTGGACTGAGAGGTTTGCCTTTTAGGAGAATTTATTTCATAGTATAATGATTTTAGTTATTTGTTTCTATTTACAGTATATTCTTTTAGTTTGAATATACTCATTGAAAACCAAAAGAACCCAGAAACCTGAACAACCACACACACAAAAAAAAAACAATAGTAGAAGATACAGCAAAAATTTGATTTTGTGTTTAGCCTAATCAGGAAACTCCCTAATTAATTGTAAGAAGAGATTAACTGTCAATGCATTTTCTTTTCTTCTCATTAATTTATTCAGTGTTTATTGCCTTTAATATCTTGGCCCTCATTATATTTTCTAGTTCGGGTGCTAAGTTTTTAGAGAGTAAGGATTAGGTGTATTTAGTTGAATTTAGTCATACTCAGGCGCCGATTAGGGGGATTGCTCCATCATTAGTGATTTTATTTTATTTTTTAATCTTTTACTTTGTTTTTATTATTTATTTATTTATTTATTTATTTATTGGCTTCGGGAGTAGAATTTACTGATTCATCCCTTACATGTAACATCCAGTGCTCATCATAACAAGTACTCACACTTCCTAATACCCACCACCCATTTAGTCTGTCCCCCGGTCCACTTGCCTCTATCAGCCTTGTTTGTTCTTTGTCATGAGGGGTCTTCTATGGTTTGTTTTCTTTTTTTCCCTTCCAACACATTCATCTGTTTTGTTTCCTAAATTCTACATATGAGTGAAGTCATATGGTATTTGTTTTTCTTTGCCCGACTTCTTTTGCTTAGCATAAAACATTCTAGCTCCATGCATGTTGTCGCAAATGGCAAGATTTTATTCTTTTTGATGGCTGTGTAATATTCCATTGTATGTATATACCACATCTTCTTTATCCATTCGTTAGTCAGTGGACACTCGACTCTTTCCATAGCTTGGCTCTTGTTAATAATGCTGCTATAAACATTGCAGTGCATGTATCCCTTCAAATCTGTATTTTTGGATACTTCGGGTAAATACCTAGTACTGTTATTGCTAGATAGTAGGGTAGCCCTATTTTTAATTTCTTAAGGAACCCCCATACTGTTTTCCAGACTGGCTGCACCAGTTTGCATTCCCACCAACAGGGTTCCCCTTTCTCATCCTTACCAACATCTGTTGTTTCCTCTGTTGTTAATTTTAGCCATTCTGACTGGTGTGAGATGGTGTATCTTTGTGGTTTTGATTTGTATTTCTGTGATGATGAGTGATGTGGAGCATGTTTTCCTGTGTCTGTTAGCCATCTGGATGTCTTCTTGGGAAAGTGTCTATTTATGCCTTCTGTGCATTTCTTAAGTGGATTGTTTGTTTTTTGGGTGTTGAGTTTGATAAGTTCTTTATAGATTTTGGATACTAAACCTTTATCGTATGTCATTTGCAAATATCTTCTCCCATTCCATAGGCTGCCTTTTTGTTTTGCTGATTGTTTCCTTTGCTGTGCAGCTTTTTATTTTGGTGAAGTCCCAGTAGTTCATTTTTGCTTTTGTTTCCCCTTTCCTTTGGCAACATGTCTAGTAAGAAGTTGCTACCGCTAAGATCAAAGAGGTTACTGCCTATGTTCCCTGCTAGGGTTCTGATGGTTTCCTGTCTCACTTTTAGGTCTTTCATCCATTTTGAATTTATTTTTGGGTATGGTATAAGAAAGTGTTCCAGCTTCATTCTTTTGCATGCTGCTGGCCAGTTTTCCCAATACTATTTGTTGAAGTGATTGTCTTTTTTCCATTGGATATTCTTTCCTGTTTTGTCACAGATTAGTTGGCAATATAGCTGTGGGTCCGTTTCCGTGTTTTCTGTTTTGTTCCATTGATCACTGTGTCTGTTCTTGTGCCGGTACCATACTCTCTTGATGACTCCTGCTTTGTAATGCAGCTTGAAGTTTGGAATTGTGATGCTTACAGCTTTGGTTTTCTTTTTCCAACATTACTTTGGCTATTTGGGATCTTGTCTGGTTACATACAAATTTTTGAATTGTTTATTTTAGCTCTGTGAAAAATGATGATGGTGGGGTACTTGAGTGGCTAGTCAATTGAGCATCCGACTCTGGGTTTCAGCTCAAGACATCTCAGTTTTGTGAGATCAAGCCCAGTGTTGGGCTCTGAGCTCAATGGGGAGTCTGCCTGTGTTTCTATCCCTTTCCCTACTTATGTGAGCACACACTCTCTCTAAAATAAATAAACCTTAAAAAAAAGTGCTGGTGATATTTTGTTAGGGGTTGCATTAAATGTGTAGATTGCTTTGGGTGGTATTGACATTTTAACAGTGTTTTTCCAAGCCACAAGCATGGATTTTTTTTCCCACTTTTGTGTGTTCTCATAAGTTTCATTTCTAAGTGTTCTGCAGTTTTCAGAGTACGGATCTTTTACCTCTTTGGTTAGATTTACTCCTAGGTATCATGGTTTTTGGTGCAATTATATGTATAATTGATTCCTTGATTTCTTTTTCTGCTGCTTTATTATTGGTGTCTAGAAATGCAAGCGACTTCCTTACATTGATTTTACAACCTGTGTCTTTGCTGAGTCATGTATTAGTTCTAGCAATTTTTGATGGAGTCTTTTAGGTTTTCTATATAGTATATCATGGTGATTGTAAATAGTGAAAGCTTGACTTCTTCCTTGCCAGTTTGGATGCCTTTTATTTCTTTGTGTTGTCTGATTGCTGAGGCTGAGACTTCCAGTACTATATTAAACAGTAATGGTGAGAGGGGCCATCACTGTCTTGTTCCTGACCATAGGGGAAAAGCTCTGTTTTTCCGCCAAAGAATGATATTAGCTGTGGATCTTTCATGTATGACCTTTATGATATTGAGGTATATTCCATCTATCCCTACTTTGTTGAGGGTTTTTATCAAGAATGGGTATTGTATTTTGTCAAATGCTTTTTCTGCATCAATTGAGAGTACCATATGGTTCTTATCCTTTCTTTTATTAATGTGGTATATCACGTGGTTTCATTTGCAGATATTGAACCACTCCTGCTGTCCAGGAAGAAATCCCACTTGATTATGATGAATAATTATTTTAAATGTACTGTTGGATCTTATTAGCTAGTATCTTCTTGAGAATTTTTGCATCTATTTTCATCAGGGACATAAGCCTGTAATTCTTTTTTTTAATGGGGTCTTTGTCTGATTTTAATCAAAGTAATGCTGGCCTCAGAGTTTGGAAGTTTTCCTTCCATTTCTATTTTTTGGAACAGTTTGAAAATAGTAGGGGTGCCTGGGTGCTCAGTGGGTTAAAGCCTGGGCCTTCGGCTCGGGTCATGATCCCAGGGTTCTGGGATCGAGCCCCATGTTGGGCTCTCTGCTCAGCAGGGAGCCTGCTTCCCTTCCTCTCTCTCTGCCTGTCCCTCCGCCTAATTGTGATCTCTGCCTGTCAAATAAATAAATAAAATCTTAAAAAATAAAATAATAGATGTTAATTCTTCTTTGAATGTCTGATAGAATTCCCCGGGGAAGCCATCTGGCCCCGGACTTTTGTTTGTTGGGAGATTTTTGATAACTGATTCAGTTTCTTTGCTGGACTGTTCAAATTTTCTGTTTCTTCCAGTTTAGGTTTGGTAGTTTGTATGTGTCTAAGAATATGTCTATTTCTTCTAGATTGCTGAGTTTGTTGGCATATACTTTTTCGTAATATTTTGATAGTTTGTATTTCTGTGATGTGGGTTCTGATCTCTCCTCTTTCATTTGTGGTTTTACTTATTTGGGTCCTTTTTTTTCTTTTTGCTAAGTTTGGCTAGGGGTTTATTAAATTTTTTAATTCTTTGAAAGAACCAGCTGTTAGTTTTATTGATCTGTTCTGGTTTTTTGTTTGTTTCTTTCTATATCATTTATTCTATTTTAGTCTTTATTACTTCCCTTCTTCTGCTGAGTTTAGGCTTTCTTTGCAGTTCTTTTCTACCTCCTTAAGGTTTAAGGTTAGGTTGTATGAGACTTTTCATGCTTCTTGAGGTAGTCCTATATTGCAATTTACTTCCCTTTTAGGATTACCTTTGCTGTATCCCAAAGGTTCTGGACTGTTGTCTTTTTATTTTCATTTGCTTTTGTGTATTTTTTAATTTCTTTTTTAATTTCCTGGTTAACTCATTCATTCTTTAGTGGGATGTTCTTTAATCTCCATGTATTTGTGGTCTTTCCAAATTTTTTCTTATGGTTGACTTCAAGTTTTATAGCACTGTGGTCTGAAAATATGCATGGTATGATCTCAGTCTTTTTCTACTAGTTGTGGCCTGATTTGTGACCCAGTATGTGATCTATTCTGGAAAATGTTCCATGTGCACTTGAAGAGAATGTGTGTTCTGCTTCTTTAGGATGAAATGTTTGATTTTAGCTGTTAAGTCCAACTGGTCCAGTGTGTCATTCAAAGACATTGTTTCCTTATTGATTTTCTGCTTAGATGATCTGTTTATTAATGTCAGTGGGGTGTTAAAGTCCCCTTACTGTTATTGTATTATTATCAGTGATTTCCTTTATGTTTGTTATTAAATGATTTATATGTTTGGGTGCTCCCCAAGTTGAGGGCATAAATATTGAGTTGTTGATCTTCTTGATGCATAGACCCCTTAATTACGATATAATGCGCTTCTTCATTTCTCATTACAGTCTTTGGTTTAAAATCTCTTTTTTCCGATTTAAGTATGTCTTCTTTGGCTTTTTTTTGGCAGCTGTTAGCATGATAGATGCTTCTCCACCCCTTTACTTTCAATCTGTAGGTGTTTTTAGGTATAAAAGGAGCTCTTGTAGTTTTTGCTGTTGGCATTGCCATAGATCAGTATCAGCTCGCCTTACTTCTTGTCTGTCCTCATCACTCCCTCCCCTCATTTTGGGTGAATAATACAGGATAAATTATTGTGTTTTAAAGACCCATCCATTTAAAATGTAGCCACTTGATTTGGTTTGGTTTAAGTCAGCTTCTCCAGGCAGTTGTCTGTTGACTTTTCCTTACTTTACACAAGGTCCACAATAAACAGGAGATACGTTGAGTTCAAGTTTGATGATTATGGTGTTGGCTGTAACAGTTGGCCTCTTATTTCAGAGTCTGGCCCTCCCTTCAGATGGACCAGAGCCCAGGCTGTTTTGATAGGCATGCCAAAGTGATTGGGGTTGTTGAGACTAAGGATTTTTTTTTTTTTTTTGTGGCTACCTATGGTATAAATCTTTCCTTTCTCCATTGCAGAGGTGTGACCACCCATCCACCAAACAAATAACACTACTGCCTTCTTTGTGAGAAAGGAATGAGTCAGTCCTGACTGTGAAGAAGCTTTCAGCTTCAGTGCAGGGGAAAGACAGGTTCATAACCTAACTTCTCAAGCATGCAGAATATTAATAGGTACATACATCTATTATTCCTAAGAAAGCATAAGTTTGGTAAAGAGGTGAAAAATGTCTGTATTTGGTAACTACTTTGAGAGGAAGTTACCTGTGCCAGAAACAGAACAATCCTTGCAGCTCTCAGAAATGGAATAATTTCTTTTGAATGAAGGCTTTGGGTAGTTTGTAAATAAGAGTTTTAAATAGTCTCAGGATTTGTATTGGGGATGAGGAGATAGCATGTTAAACATCCCATTTTAGGTGTATGATTGGAGAAGGACTCACAAGCTCAACCATATTCTCAGTGCCCATGACAGTTACTTGCAGTCATCCCCACTGGATTTAAAGGTGATGGAGTCAATAATGGATTTCTGTTTCTTAAATGTAATTACTTTTTAAATGTTACAGGTAAATTCAAAGATGGTCAGATTACTATATTATTAAATATTATTTTTTGGTATATTTCTTGATTAGGAATTAATTCAGAATGCAGAAGATGCGGGGGCCACAGAAGTTAAATTTTTGTATGATGAAACTCAGTATGGAACGGAGACTCTTTGGTCAAAAGAAATGGCACAATATCAGGGTAAGAATCAATAATTAAGAATAGGTTTGTTTTATGTGTTAACAGGTAATTTTAGTAATTCACAATACTCTGAAGGTACTGCACTTCTTGACATATTCAGTCCCACTTTCCCAGATGTTTTTCTCTGCTTTTGATGGGCAGGAGTCTGCCAAGTCAGTATTTTTAGAGAACAGAGTAAAAATCTTGAAATTCAAAGTAACCATGTAAATACATAAGTGTCTTATTCTATTCAGTAAACTTGTGAGTTATATTATTAGCAAGACAGAATGGATACCCTTTCCACATATGTAACAGTTCTCTGGATTTAGAAAGAAGTCTCGTTTTTTACTTTTAGGTGTTTTGATGTGGTTTGGGAAGAAGGGTTAGAGGAGACAATGGAATAAGGACAATGAAAGGAAAGTAAGAGAACCATACCAGTCAACTCCTGATACCTCCGTCCTACTTTGTGATATGCTGTGTACTAAAGAATGTTCATAACTTTTAGTGCACCTTAAAAGTCAATAGGATGATATGTATGAACAACTAGATATGATTATATATAATAGTATGACTAAAAACAATGGAAGGTATTGAAAATAAGAACAATTGAGTCAAACTTCCCTGAACAGACTTTTAAAGAGATATAAGTCATATATATTTGAAAATATGTTTTACGATTTAGGAGAATATCAACATTAATTGTTAAATTCTTTAAACAGTATATATTTAACATTTATTACAGCTGATATATTTGTTTTTGGTCAGATTTGTGATAGGCAAGTTGTACTTCTTTGTCTGAAGACAGTGAGACGTAACGCACCAGAAGGCTGCCATTGTAGCCCAGACCTGTCCTGCCTTGGTGATGGGGCTGGCCGTCTCTCTACTGTCATCCAGTTTTATGAGAGGAGTATCAGGTTCTCAGATTCCCTGGTTTATCGTGACTGTTGTTGAAAGATAGCAGGTGTGGACAGGAGGCTCTTGTTCAGGTCCTGGTCCTGCATGGGCCCACCACAGATCATGTCTCCACTGGGTACCCGTTTGCCCAATGACCACTCCAGTCCTCATATTTACTCACCATAATGAAGCAGATGGCCTGGCCCTGCTTAATTTCAGCCCACTTGCCTATAAATGGTTATAAGGACAAAATCTGCCTCTAAGTTATTTTTTTCTTTAAGGTTTTATTTATTTATTTATTTTAGAGAGAGCATGAGCAAGTACAGAGGGAGAGGGAGAAGCAGACTCACCACTGAGCAGGGAGCCCAACATGGGGCTCCATTCTAGGACCCTGAGATCTTGACCTGAGCGGAAGGCAGATGCTTAACCAAGTGAGCCTCCCATGCATCCCTGCCTCTAAGTTATTTTGTGGATTAAATGGGTTCATCTGTGTGAAAATTTTATGTCTGGTGTCACATTGATATTATTATGTGTGTACCATAGAGCCATAAAGGTGACAGTGTGAGGAGATCCTAGAAGTGTTTTGCTTCAAACTCCTACCTAAGGTCTAGGATTTTTTGCTTCTAGCCTTGAGTTTACCTTGTTTAAAAAAAGTATTTGGAACATGATTATTTGACTGAATTTATTTGTAAGTACAGTTGACCCTGGAAGAATGAGCCCCTTGCAGTCAAAAATCTGTGTATAACTTCTGACTCCCCCAAAACTTAACTCCTAACAGCTGAATATTGACCAGAAGCATCTTATCCATAGCATAGTCAATTAACACATATTTTGTATGCTATATGTATTATATACTATATGATTCCAAAATAAATAAGAGGGAAAAAAAATGTTAAGAAAATCACAACAGAAAGAAAGTACATTTACAGCGGTTATCAAAGAAAATCATGTGTAATCCGTGCAGTTCAAACCTGTGTTGCTCGAGGGTTGGCTGTATACTTAGAGGTAGACTCTTGATTATCAGAGTCTACCTCTAAGTATCAGGAATGCCTACATTCCTAAAATAAACTTGGACACATAAAAATAGGGAGAAATGATCTTTGATACCTTTATTTAACAAATATTTGTTAAGGACCCTGCATGCTCTTGGGTATTTGAGAATGTCTTTCTCTTATGTTCAGATGTTGTTGTTTTCTTAGCTGGTATCATCTTCTTGGATATTAGTTTTGTTTTCCGTTATTGATAGTTAATTTTGCAAATGAGAACTTTTCAGTGCACCTTGTTTTTGTTCTTTTTTATATAATCAGATGACAGAAGTCTCAATCTGTCAAATCAGGTGCATAGAAATGGGGAGTTCTCACCCATTTTCATCCTAGTTAGGATTTCAAGAATGTAGTTAATTAAGAGAAACAGTGAAGGAAGTGTGGAGAAGACTCCCAGCACTTCCTGTTAGGTCCATTCATGCTGTGCTGGACACATCTGGGCCTACATTGAGCAGGAGTGGCCTCTCAGTGATGCACGCAGGCCATTGCCTACATGAAAGGAGCTATTTCAGTGATAAAACATATTCACATTTTTCTCTGATAATTAAATAGCTTATGACTCGTTCCCCTAAATCTGTAAATTCCAGGTTTAGTTATAATAAGCAAATGCTGAATGCATCTACTAGACTCCTGCTAGCAGATAGTGTTAGTGTGTTTGCCCAGAGATCTGTCCTCGGCATGTTTACAAGGAGATTGGGCTGGGTTCTCTCTCTCTCCCAAAGGAGAAAGTTGATTGCAGGCCTGCTTCTCACCTTTCCTTCCCAGATAACTATCTCCTGTACGAGAAAATTCTGCAAAGAAGTTTATTCTTTTGTTATTTCACTCTCAGAAGGAAGAGGCACCTTTTCAATCAGGGTGGATTGGAGTATTTTAAAATTGACCTTCAAGGTAGAGGTGGAGATTCAGTGAGATTCAAGATTAAATCTCCTGGATGAGTATTATTCCAGGATGAGGGTAATCAGATAAGAACATGATTAAAATCTGAACTAAGAACTGGATTACGCCTGCTCAGTACAGAAGCCAGTGAAGAGTGATGCATCGAGCTGCCGTGCGCAGTTGTCTGCTGGCTGTGGTGGGCTCATCTGAGCGCTGCCTGGTTCAGCCACAGGCTAGACACAGGCATGCTGCGGAAGGCCGTGTACACATGTGTCAGGCAAGTGTGCCCTGTAGGCTGGCGTGCACGTGTGTCAGGCACACTCCAGAGACTGGCACACAGGGCAGTTCCACGAACAGGAGTTTATGTCGCCTGTGTCCTTCCTTCTAGGAGCTCACTGATGGGTCCAATGGGAGACAGTAAACCTTGGACAGTGAGGTTGTGAGGAGGAAATTCCTTTCCGTGTGAAGCACTGCTTTGTATGAATTCGTAAGAACATACATCTGTTTTCTATCTTGGCAGGTATTTTCTAGAAGCAGCTGGGCCACAGGGGATTTTGGGTTGACAGTGGCAAGGAAGGGAGGTCTTCCTCCAGGCTGGCAGCTCTGCTTTGCTCCTGCCAGGGTTATGTGGTGTGCTCCCCACTGGACTTGTTTTTTTTTTTTTTTAAGATTTTACTTCTTTATTTGTCAGAGAGAGAGAGAGAGAGGGAGTGAGCACAGGCAGACAGAGTGGCAGAGGGAGAAGCAGGCTCCCTGCTGAGCAAGGAGCCCGATGTGGGACCCGATGCCAGGATGCTGGGATCATGACCTGAGCTGAAGGCAGCCGCTTAACCCACTGAGCCACCCAGGCGTCCCTCCCTCCTGGACTAATAATTCCCTTCCATAGACCTTCTACTTGTGCAAGTTCTTTCTGGGTTCTGGCAGAGGCTCACTCAGTCCCGGTGTTCAGTGTTGTGAGGTTTTGTGGTCCCGGTTTCTGTGCCTTCACAGGTATTTTTAATGGATATTTGGAATAGGCAGAACTAGACACTGTTCATGAGATGCTGTTTCAGGCCAGCTAGAGTTAGCTGTTGGCGATTAAGATACTTACTTTATTAAGATTCCTATGTTAGTATTTTGTTGATCATAAATACTTGACATGACATACACTACTAATGATTACAGCAGTCACAGGATCTGATTGTTTCGGGGTTTACTCTGCTGCAGGCATTGTGCTGGTCCCTAATGTGTATTGTTCATTTGAGCCTCCACACTCCTTTGTAAGGCGATACTTTTCTCATCCTTATTTGACAGACGAGCAGACGAGGACACTGAATCTTAAAGGCTTTCGTTTGCCCGAAGTTCTGAGTTGGTAACAGTAGAGCTGAGTCTGAAATCCAGAGTCCACTTCAGCCCCTGTGTCCTCTTCCTTGGAAAGGCCTCGGCAGTCTTGGCTACTTTGTTCTCCATTCTTAGACTATTACAGCAGCAGTCCATTTTTGTAAAACAAGCAATGGTCAGCATCCCCATATCTTGAATTTATAGGCCTGTGAAGGAGGCTTTTGGGGGTGCTGGAACGTTCTCTGTGTTCATTTGGATGGAGGTTCTACAGGTTTGTTTGCTTTGAAAGACTTTCTTAAGCTATGCACTTAAGATATCTTTGCACTTTGTTAATTATTTTTAAGTATGATGAATTAACTATAGTTGAATATATTCAAAGAAAGTTTGAATTCTTTCAAATTCTGAAGTTTAAAAAAGCAGTGTTCCAAAAATGCTTTGAATGATAAATTTACATTATAAATTCAAACATTTTGAATTATAAAGCTAACCTTTTAAAAGAACTACTTTGGGGGCACCTAGATGGCTCAGTGTGTTAAGCCTCTGCCTTTAACTCAGGTCACAATCCTAGAGTCCTGGCATCGAGCCCCACATTGGGCTCTCTGCTCACCAGGGAGCCTGCTCCCCCCGCCCACCGCCGCCTGCCTCTCTGCCTGCTTGTGATCTCTGTCAAATAAATAAATAAAATCTTAAAAAAAACAAAAAAGTAAAAGAATGACTTTGAAGACAGGGTACTATTATTCTGAAGTGTTGATTTTAAAATTTGTCACATTAATGATTGTTTTAGTTATACAGATAATCCCTCATATAGAAAATTCCAGAGGCTGACAAAAACAGAAACAAACAAGGTGATTATTAACATGACTAAAGGATTATTTTTCTTCTTATGAAATAATGTATTAACAAGGTTTTTTTTTTTTTTTTTTTTAAAGATTTTATTTATTTGATAGAGACAGCAAGAGAGGGAACACAAGCAGGGGGAGTGGAAGAGGGAGAAGCAGGCTTCCCGCTGAGCAGGGAGCAGGATTCAGGGCTTGATCCCAGGACCCTGGGAAGGCAGACGCTTAACTACTGAGCCACCCAGGTGCCCCTTAACAAGGTTTTTTTTTAGATAACAGGTCTCCTTAGTACTTTTATAGGTTATCCCATTTACAAAATGATTTAAATCTACCATTTAGGAGCAAATTTTGTCAAGTAATAGTATACTCTGATTAACTTCCTTGTTTGCTCTGTGGTTTGGATGTGTTAAGTATCATAACATTCTTAATTTTCCCTTTTTGGAGTTTTGGCCAGCAATAATTTTTTTCCCCTGCTAGTTATTTTTACCATTAGCTTGTGTTTTTACTTTTATTGTGAAAATCAGAATTATTTTGCAGAATTCAGTCATTCCATTCACTTTTTTTTTTTTTTTGAAGATTTTATTTATTTATTTGACAGAGATCACAAGTAGGCAGAGAGAGAGGGGGAAGCAGGCTCCCTGCTGAGCAGAGAGACCGATTCGGGGCTCCATCCCAGGACCCTGAGATCATGACCTGAGCTGAAGGCAGAGGCTTTAACCCACTGAGCCACCCAGGTGCCCCATCCATTCACTTCTTTCCATCTGCCCATGGAATAAGCAGTTTTATGTGGAGGAAGCTCTTGGCAGAGGCCTGAACACCATGCCTTACTTCTTTCTGAATATTGCTTGTGTGCTTTACCACCCAGGGCCAGCTCTGTATGTGTACAACAATGCAGTTTTCACACCAGAGGACTGGCACGGCATTCAGGAAATAGCCAGGAGCAGGAAAAAGGACGACCCCCTGAAGGTTGGAAGATTCGGAATTGGGTTTAATTCTGTCTATCATATAACAGGTATAGTATTTGGTTTTGGGGTCATGGTCATGAAAATTATTTTAACCTATATTTTGTAATTTACTTAGTTAACTTTGGAGGTGGTACTTTTAAAAGGCATCTTTTTCAAATTTCCTGATGGTGGTAAGAAGTATGCCAGTGACCTATCCATGTTTTCTAAAGTTACCATGGTCGGTACACCAGAGCCTCATCATGTGATGTTGAAAATTAATTCCGTGATCTGGTGGGTTCAGTGTAATATTACATATTTAGTCATTTTACGTGAGGTTTGAACTGTAGTTCTTAAAATACCTGCATAAATTGTTACTACTCTAAAAAGTTTTACACTGACTATCTTTGAGTCAGACAAAAGGATTTTCACAGATTTTCTTGTACCTATTTTTAAATATTAGGAGATTGAAGAGGAAAGTATAATATTCAGTAGAATTGAATAACAAAGTGAAGATCTTTGATTCTGATTTCTTAACATTTTCCTGATAAAAATTTTGCTCTTCTTAAACCTTTGAGTATTTCAAAGATTACTTTGAAATCACATTTTGAATCTAGGAAGAATATGAGGATTCTGGTTTGTGGTTACAATAGGAAGTACTTTAAACTCTTCGTGTAGACGTCTCTAAGAGTAGATGTATCTTCCAGAGTCAAAGCTCTCAGAATTTACTGCAGTTTGTGCTAAAAAGTTTTTTTTAATGGAATTGGCACTTGCTATGGTTTAGTTTCATACTCTGTTTGCATTTTGAACTTGCAGGAGGGCAGAATGAGCTAGCTAGCAGAGCTGTAGCTATAGCTAGGGAAACCATATAACTTATTGTTCACACTGGAACACTCTTCAGAGAAGAGGGTGGTATTGTTCTCAAACCTCTAGCCTGAATTGGGACTGGCAAGTGGGGTGTTGGGTCACTGTAGCCCAGTTTTGTAAGCTTCTATTTTTTTATTGCATTTGTATTATTATAATATATTGTGGAATGTAAATCATATATTAAATCCCATCTCGCAGTGTTATGTAACAATTATACATGAATGTTAGCACTGGTGTGTTCAACCATTGATGAGTTACCCCTCAGGTCTGTGACATTTGGAAGTTTTAAACCCGCGCATAAGCGTGGAGAGTGTCCTACAGGAATGAATTGTTTAGTTGGGGAGTCTAGCTGACTGCCACATCCGCGTAGCACTGTGGGTTTGTTCACGGTTCGTGAATGAGCATGCTTCTGTGGGACAGCATTAACTGGAATGCTGTGCTCTAATCTGGGGATTTGCAAAGGTCGTGCGTTATGCTTTACAACTATCCGGAATCTCTGACATAATTTTAGTAACTGGAGTGCAGACGGGAGTGCCATCCCACCGCATTGTTGATGGATTTAGCAGCTGGGTTGGTGGACCTCTTATTTCCTACTTAAAATACCTGGAAGTTTAGGAGGCCGTGGTTGTGACAGCACAGGCTGCTGTTGATGACTGTGAATATGAAGGTGCATCTTGCGTGAGGGTTAGGTGTGAAAGTCAGCAGGTGAGCAGACCATGTGAAAATTACTCTCAGGAAGTCCATAGAAAGGCACTGCGGTGAAGAATTTCTCTAAGTACAGAGCATCTGATGTACCTAGTTTTTCTGCCTCTGTCAAAGTAGTATTGTCTGTGGTTGAGAAACAGTTGAAATAGTTGCTGTATAAAAAATATGTCTCCCAGGGCACTGTGCTTGGGTTCCGTGTGGTGAGGTGTGCTCAGCATGAGAGGCACGGGGTGGTAGTAAACCAGGGGGCTGCTTATAGATGTATCCCGGGGCCTTGGCTCACTGGGTAACACGTGGGGGAGTCACCTGCACTGTCCTTTCCCTCCCCCACTTTCAGAGACTCTGGTGGGAATGTGTATTTTGAGCATAGGATGTAAATTTTTGTATAATTGGGTTTAGGTGGCTGTGGGGGCTGAGTATAAATATCTTTCACATATGTTGATTGTGTAGTAGGTGTTTGAAGATTTCTCTTACGTTTTCATAGTAATCATCTGAAGTTTCTCTGCCTGGTACTTAATGAATCAAAAGAGAAATCATTAGATTTCATGTTCAGAGAATTAAATTCCTGAGCTAAATTTAGTTTGTTCTTAGATAAAGCTGTGTTAGAGTCACTTTATGGTATGTGCTTTTCCACTTAAAATATTTTGATAGTAATTGTACATTGTAATTATAATTGTGTGTTAAATTTCAGAGTTGATCATGACTGTCGAAATTTTCTTTACAGATGTTCCTTGCATATTTAGTGGTGACCAGATTGGGATGCTAGACCCTCATCAAACGCTTTTTGGTCCACATGAATCAGGCCAGTGTTGGAATCTCAAAGATGACAGCAAAGAAATTAGTGAACTTTCAGACCAGTTTGCTCCATTTATTGGCATTTTTGGAAGCACCAAGGAAACGTTTGTAAATGCCAATTTTCCAGGAACGTTTTTCCGTTTCCCTCTTCGCCTACAACCTTCCCAGCTTAGTAGTAATCTCTACAATAAGCAGAAGGTCCTTGAGCTGTTTGACTCGTTCAGGGCAGATGCAGACACAGTGCTGCTCTTCCTGAAAAGTGTGCAGGATGTTTCCTTACATGTCCGAGAGGCCGATGGAACTGAGAGACTGGTATTTAGGGTAACTGCTAGTGAGAATAAGGCCCTGAAGCACGAGCGGCCCAATTCTGTAAAGATTCTGGAAACTGCTATAAGTAACTATTGTAAAAAGATTCCAAGCAATAGCATAACCTGTGTAACATATCATATAAATATAGTTTTAGAAGATGAGAGTACTAAGGACGCACAAAAAACCTCCTGGCTGGTGTGTAACAGTGTGGGTGGGCGAGGGATTAGTGGTAAACTTGATTCTTTAGCTGATGAATTGAAATTTGTCCCAATCATTGGAATAGCCATGTCTTTATCAAGAGATGATGAAGAAAAAGGAGCAACAGCCGATTTCTCAGGAAAAGCCTTCTGCTTTCTTCCTTTGCCACCAGGTGAGGAAAGCAAAACGGGCCTCCCGATTCACATCAGCGGGTTTTTTGGCCTGACTGACAATCGCAGAAGCATCAAGTGGCGAGAGCTGGACCAGTGGAGAGACCCGGCAGCCTTGTGGAATGAATTTCTGGTTGTGAATGTTGTCCCTAAAGCCTACGCGACTCTGATCTTAGATTCCATAAAACGTCTGGAGACAGAAAGGAGTTCTGATTTTCCCTTGTCGGTTGACATCATCTATAAGCTTTGGCCCGATGCGAACAAAGTCAAGGTGCACTGGCAGCCGGTGTTGGAGCCTCTGTTTAACGAGCTGTTCCAGAACGCGGTCCTGTATTCCATTAGCAACCACTGGGTCAAGTTGGAGGAGGCCTACTTCTCAGAACTGGACGAAAGTTTGGAATACACGAAAACCGTGCTCAGCTACCTCCAGAGCTCAGGGAAGCAGATTGTCAAGGTACCCGCCAATCTTGCTGCTGCCGTTCAGCTCGCTGCCTCCAGCGCCAAGCCCGTGAGGAAGGTGACGCCTGCGTGGGTGCGGCAGGTGCTGAGGAAGTCTGCGCAACCAGGTGATGCCCAAGACAAGCTTCACCTTCTGGAATTTGTGCTTTCTGACCAAGCCTACAGTGAACTGCTGGGGTTGGAGCTGCTACCTTTACAAAACGGAAATTTTGTGCCCTTCTCCTCATCTGTATCAGATCAAGATGTTATTTATATTACCTCAGAAGACTATCCAAGGTAGAGCTCACACTTCTGCCGCACTGTTCCCTCCCCCCACCCCCACGTACATCTAGAGTCCTTTACTGTGAAATCCATTAGTCACCATCAGGGTAGAGCTATAGTCAGGAAGACTTTTGCAGAAATACTTTGTTAAACTATGAAAGGGTGTATTTTTACATTCTCAAGTGAGAAAGCATTCAGATGTTGGTCAGCCTAAAAGTTATCGAGCAGTCATTTCTCTTGGATATCTCATAACAGGACACTGAAAACAAGGGTTCTAAAGCACTAATAGCGAAGTTAGATTGAGTTGATAATAAATTATTTTGATGAAATTGAATTTAATGAGAACAGTGCATTAAGGAACTCTTTTTATAAATGAGGATGTGTATGAATCTCAGAAAATAAAGTTAATTTCATTCTAAGATGTTTAGACTATTCTGGACTTGGCTATGGTGCATGATGCCACCGTGTTTTAAAGGGTTGCTTAGATAGTATTCGATCAAAAAGTATTACAGTGTGATTTGGTATGTGCATTATAATTTATATAAAGTAGTACATTTAACTGATTTGAAATTATGTAATTGAATTTCTTTTATCTTAGAATTGTTAGAAGGTTACAATTGCTGTGTTTCTTTCACTTTTTAGGTCCCTTTTCCCAGGTCTTGAAGGAAGGTTCATTTTGGATAACTTGAAGCCTCACCTTATAGCTGCTTTAAAGGAAGCTGCCCAAACCCGAGGTATTATAGTTGCTTAGGTTTTTTGTTTTGTTTTGTTTTTTAAATAAACCTATTGCTAAAAGTATAAATAGTTTTTATAAGTTTTCTGTGAAGTTGAACCAGTAGGAAATTGCCGAAAGTTACCGTTCTAAACCTATAAGTCAACAATTTCAGATGGTTTAACCTAATGTAATTGTTATATTTTAAGGCATTTCAGTGCTAGATTTGGACATATAAAAGAATCCAAGGGTGGTATTGCATTTCAAAACCTCTCCTGTCACCATAAATTACCATTTGTGGTAATTTCTTACACAGCTTTTTTTTTTTTTTTTTAAATATTTATTTGTCAGCGAGGGGAAGAATGAGAGAGCACAAGTAGGGGGTGTAGCAAGCAGAGGGAGAGGCAGGCTCCCCGCTGAGCAAGGAGCCCAATATGGGACTTGATCCCAGGTTGCTGGGATCATGATCTGAGCTGAAGGCAGACACTTAACGGACTGAGCCACCCAGGTGTCCCTTACACAGCTTTGTAATGCTTTCCCATTTCCTTTCTCATGTGAACCCTCAGTCTCATGTCTCGTAGCCCATGTAGTAGTGAGCACAGCTCACTACTGGTTGTTACTGGTTGGATTGCACAGAGGAAGGAGGGAAAGAGGTTTGGTTCAAAGGTCAGAAGGTCATGTGTGCCTGGAGCTCAGGGCTTACACCTGCCAGCCTTGTGTCGCCCACACCACCCAGTCCTCCAGAGTTTTTTGTGGCTGTTCTGGCTCAGCTCCAGGGACTGCAGACTGATGGCAGTGTCAGGAAAGAGGACTCTTGAGGTCTTGGCAAAGGATGGGTGTCCTTTATTGAGAATTTTTTGTAGGAAAAGACAGAGTGATCTGGGGGAAAGACTAGCATGGGTTTAATTTTAATAGAATCTTTCAACTTTGTGAGCATCCTTTCTCTTATAATACCATTGTCTGAACTCTTTCTAAGTTAGATACTGGCCTGAAAAATTCTGGATTTGTCCCATCAGTTAAGGTTATAAAGCGTATTTTTTGTACTGCGTCTTTTATAGCATATGCTGTTCTCTTTTGAAGGATAATGAGTAAAGGAAATCATTATACATCATTATACATTATACATCTTTATTATACATTATACATCTTTATTCATTTAAATAGAAGTGAAAGGAGTTGGGATGGGGGAGGCGAACTAAGAATGAGCCCAGGTGAGACTAAGGGAAGATGAGTGTGCAGAGCTGTTAACCATAGGGATCTGTAACTGTGAGCTGGAAAGTGGATGTTGATTTTTCTACTATCTAGATGATTCACGTAGCTCAGAATGGTCATCTTCAAAGTAGCCTTTTTGAGAGTCTAAACTTGGATTCCTATAACTGCTGTTCTGTGCTCCAAAGTTTTAGAAATCCTTATTTTTCCAAAACCTGTATTGCAGTCTTGTATAAAAACTTTACATTGCGATATAATGCACATACAGAAAAGTACACATACCATAAATGTAGGCTCAGTGAAGTTTTATAAACTGAACAAACCCAGGTCCAAACCCAGAAGATTGCCCACACCCAGACACTGCCTCAGGCCTCTGTGGTCTCGTCCGCTCACACGGGGATCCTGGCATATAGTAGCACAGATGAGCTCAGCTAGTTACAGGGGTGTGTGTCTGTGTCCTTGACTACTCTTATCCATCCAGGTTGTCTGACTGGATCCTGCTTTCTCCCTGTGTGATGTATTCTTTCTTTTGAAGAGAATGTTCTTGTTAATGGCTGATATTTTCTCAGGTGGATATGGATTTGGAAATCAGCCCGGTTATTCAAGTTATTTGGAACCAAATCAGGAGCAAAGGGTACAAGTCCAGCAGAATAATACCGCTTTTACTCAGAACTTTTCAGATACCCTGTGGCATGGGGATGGCCACAACTTGTTTGTCTGGCCTTAGGTGGATGGGGTACCTGTTGTTACATTTTTAGGAATGAGTAAAATTTGTGCATTTACATAGATAACTTGACATTTTTATAAAGTTGAGTCTTCCTACTTCGTGTGTCTTTTCATTTCCTCATCTACTGTGGATTCTGATTTGTTTTTTGGGGATTATACCATAAGCACTGTTTCGTCTCTGGTTCTTGGTTAATTTTTCTGGACTGTACGATAGATGGGTTGGGTTGACTATTTCTGTCACACATGATGTGTAGCTCAGTTCTCCCAGAAATTGTCTTCAAGGTCACTTTTCTTTATCTCAGTTTTAAGTTTAGGCTACCATTCTCACGATTATTTAGTGATCCTGACCTCTGGCCTTTTCAGTATTTTATCTGGCCATGTGAAAGATGGGTAACTGCCTCCTGGGCATCTTCCCTATTATTTTTGTACTGTTAGTGCCAGGCAAAATTAGTTTTTGATATTCGTTTGTTGCCTTAAACAGTTTTAATATTTTGGGAGCATTATGATGTGGAGGCTGATGAGGACCCGGTAAGTGACACCCTTGCTTTGGTTTTCTGAGACATGAGTTGGCGAAGAGATGCCCAGAGAGAAGTCCAGTAGATCACCATGACACATTGCCCTGACATCCTGATAATTCTGGTACTGGAGATCATGGCTGGTGTCAGGCAGCTTGCTTTTGCTGTTGAGCCAGAATCACTCAGATTAGCTCACTAGTGTAGACATAGGCAGTGTGGGAGAACCCGGCTGCCCCGCGCTGGCTGCCCCTGCCCACCTTCTTGGTATTGTGCAGGTTCTTCTCTGAAGTGACCAGTCAAATATGTTATTCCATGTTTTGGTGGCCTGGGCCAGGTAGAGGGCATTAGTGAGTGTGGGAGAAGAGAGGCCCCTGCGTGTCGTTTACCTCTAGGTGTATTACCCTGGGAGCTCCCTTCCTATGATAGGGAACATCACACATACACAACATGATGTTTTATTTATTATTTTATCTTTCTTTTGCTCTAAATGATGATTATGTGGCTGTTTTGCTGACAGAGCGCTGTAGACTTCTCTTTACTGATTATCAGTAACAACTGATGGCCCAGTTTTGAAAGTTCTGCTGCCTAGAATTGAAATGTGTTTTTTTTTTTTTCTCTGCAGTGGGTACTTCTCTAATTTCATTCCTAGGATAAAATCTGTCTTATTACTTTATAGTTTTACTTGTATTGCATTTAGAATCCTGAGCTAAATACTAAGTAATTGCTTGTATTTTCATTGTTTGCCTCTACTGCCCCTTTACTGTTAGCTTTGAACATAATTTCAGTTTTCCCCTTTTTTGGAAAAACAGACCAAACTAGACTTTGATTCCTCTAGCATTCATTCCTGGTCCGGCTTTTAGAAAGCGTAGGATAGGCTTATGGTCTGCCTCCTCGTCACCTATTATCATTGCAAACAAATCTTTGTTTCTGCTAGATTCCCAGGAAAATTGCCTGGCTGAGGTCACCAGTTAATGACTTTTTTATTGTTAAGTCCAGTGGCCTTTTTTATTGTTTTATCTGATCTCCCTGAAGTTTAGACGTTGTTGCTCATGCCCTTCCGGAACACCTTGGTTTTTATGGCACTTTTCTCTTTTGGTGTCCTTATGTTTCTTTTCCTGCTTCCCAGAATTTTTGTGAATTCCTGTTCCTGAGTTTATCCCTGAATATGGGCTATTATGGGAGCTGTCACTCACCTCTTCCATCTTGCTCTCACTTTCTTTGAGTATCCCTACCCAGCCCAGGCACCTGCCGCCATCCCTGTGGAAGAACTGCCCCATCATCTTTTGCCACCCCCGTGTCAAGATGGGCAGTGTGCTGTAATGGTTACGTGTCTGGGACTTTGTAGTCACACAGATCTTGGCTCACACCCAACTCCTTCATTGTGGGACTCTGGACAAATTAGCCAACCTCTCTGAGCCTTTGTTTCCCAGTCAATAACAAGGTAATACAGGAACATCCTTCCATGACAGTCTGTCTGAGGCCCTCAAGTTTTGGTGATATCCAGTGCAAGATTACTTTAATATAAGGTTAGAGAAATGAAAGTAAGGGTTGAGTCAAGGATGGCAGGCAGTCACAACTTCCTTAGTTTTATCCAGTTTTGCAGTGTTGCAGGGGGGCAGGTTATCGAAAAGCGATGTTGTAGTGTTGCGGTGGTCATGACTTTGGTGATCATACGATGCATACATAATACGTCTGGTTCAACATGGTACCGGGCACATAAGGTCACTGACGAAATGGCCGCTATTATCATTTTGTATTTGGGAGTTCTGTAAGTGTCTCAAAATCAACATTTTCGTGACTTGAGTCCTCATTCGGTCCTTAAGTCTGTTCCCCCTCCTTCCCAGCTCTCTGCATTAGGCTCTCGCTTTCAGTGCTGCCTCCGTCATAGTGTAGGGCTCCCTCACAGATTCGCTTGCTCCAGTGCTCGCTCTCCGATCACATCCCTCCCCTGCTCGGCATTCTCAGTGGACACTGATTTCTCTCAGGTTAAACCTGGTGCTGTTCCTGTGGGTGACACGGCTTTCTGTGACTGTGAACTCACCATCTCTTTGGCTTAGGTTCATTCTGTGTCCCCTTCCTGTTCTCGCCATCCTGAGCGTTTGCAGATTGATAAACTTACCGCTCCATCCATCTCACAAGAGCAGACACACTTGTCACCACCGTGTAGCACAGCAGCTGCTTCAAGGTGGGAGCTTCGTAATTGTTCTTACCTGAATGAAAGTTTCCTCCTGTCTGTATTTTTGTATGTGGTGTTCCTTTGCTTGAAACACTCTCTCCATCCTCCACTTTGCCGCTCAGACTTGTGTTCATCCTTTACGCCTCAGCCCACACGTGTCTTCCAAGAGGAGGCTTCCCTGCACCCACCCCTGCCCTGCACCTCTGAGGTGGCTGCCTCTGCTTTGCTCAGGGAGCTCAGTCCACAGCCCATTCAGTCGTCTCGGCCTTATCATGGTCATAATTTTACTCTGCTAGACTATAAAATCCTTGAGAGCAGAAACCATCGCTTATTTTGTTTTTGTATTTCCAGTGCCTGCTTGACACGTCTGGCTGGACGTGTTCCTGCTTCCGCGTGCTGGGCTGGGGATGGTGTTGCGGGACAGGGGCACAAAGATGGAAAGGCAAATAAATCCCTGGGATTGTGCCTGTGATTTACTGTTAACTTTTCAGATGAGTATCTTCTGTCCGCTTATCTGCTCTCCATAATCATGAGATAATTGGGTGTATATTGTCTTCTTCATTTGAGTTATTTGAGGGTTAAGCTACTTGAGTAAATGCTTGACTTAGAATTTTGGGGAATAGTTAGAAGAGAGGGTAGATGGGATTTGGAGGAAACAAATAAAAAAAACAGTTAAATCACACAAATGGTAGGAGTGCCTGATAGGTTAGCACCACGATCCTATTTATATTTGAAGTATTTTTAATATTTCCTTATTACATATGGCCTCATGCCTTGCTCTGTCTCATGACCAAAGACTCCCAGTAAACATTTCTCTGAATTTCCCTTGTGTACCAGGCATTGTGCTAGAGGGAGATAATGTGAAGAATAAAAGTGAAGGAGCTCACAGTCCAGTGGGGACATCAACGTAAATAATACTGCCCTTCAGTGGGATGTGTCCTCTGTCAAATCCCGAGAATAGAGTCAGTATGAGGAGGGGATGGCGGGTCCGGGCACCTCTCAGAGAAGCTGGCACGTGTTCTGTCTCAGACTTTCTGGGGAAGGGCTGCAAACATCATGGTGGAGGGGCAGCATATTCACCTGTATACTTCGACACTACTTTGTGATGATTTACAGTATTCATTGCTGAGACGGTCTCATAGGTGTATGTAGAAGTCTCCAGAAGATGTGACAATTTCAGGTGCCAGCCTCAGGTGTATAGGTGAGCAATATTCCAAAGATTGTGGTGCAGGATTTGTTCCATGAGGATATTCTGGGTTACTACGTTCACAACCACCTGTTGGACAGAGGGACCTGTCGTAGGACGTCTTCCGCTCACATCCTCATCCTCCTTTAGGCGGCCATTCCGTCTCACCTGGACTACGGGAATAATCGTGGAAGTCTTCCTGCATCTGTTCTTGCTTCTTTAGTTAACAGAGCAACAGTACTGCTACTTAATCTTTCTAAAATATTTTCCCACTCTTTATCTGAAGATCTTTCAAAGGCTTCCCTTTTTTCCTTGGAACTAAGGCCAAAATCCTTAGTATTTCTTACAAGGCCCTTCACTATATGGCTCCATTTCTGGGTGTTATAAAGATGCCTGGAATCCAGTATGTGGAAACATTATATCAGTATTTGCTTTTGTTGTGATTATTATTAATCTCTTTTATAGTCTCCCTTGATCATTCTCATATATGGGAGATAGCCTGTTCTTTTCCTCCCTAAGGTATAGTTCCCTCCCTAAGGAAACATGGTTTCCTTTGTCCCCTATCTCGCTCTCTCATGCTCATTTGTCTCATGGCCCATGTGTCTTCACGGCACACTGAGTTCTTGTAGCACTTGTGCCCCACATGTGTACCTGTTTTGTTTGTCATTTATGATAATTTATCTAATACCCACCTTCCCCATTAGACTATGAGACTTGGTCTGAGGTCATGTATCATGTATCATGTTTATTTCTCTGTCTCTAGCAGTCACCATTGATGGTTGGAATGCCTGTAAAGTAATTGAAAGAATGTTCAGATTAGAAGAGCTTACGTTCCTTTGATAAGAGCTTCAGCTCTGTGTTAGCTGCCAGGTGTAGCCTAATATACCCAAGTATACGAACATGGCACAGAGCTGTGGAGGTGTACTTGAGCAAAGAAATGGTTTGCTTCAGGCAGAGGAGGGGTTAGATGGCCATATAGGATTCTTTGATGGTTGAAATTATTGGTGGTTATTATAAGCAAGCAGTAGAAGTATATGAGAAAACCCCCTTTTTTTTGTCATAGAGTGAATTATACTTACTTTATGGAAATACTCCAAAAATTGTGTACGTACTTTGTAGAGATACTCTGATTTATGGAGTGATTTACTCTGTAAATTAGATGTCTTCCCTTTTTTTTTTTTTTTAAAGAGGCAGGTGGGAAGGGTAGTGGGAGCGGAGAGAGAATCTCAAGCAGGCTCCACACCCAGCATGGGGCCCAGTGTGGGGCTCAGTCTCACAACCTGAGATCATGACCTGAGCTGAAATCAAGAGTCAGATGCATAACTTACTGAGCCACCCAGGCACCCTTCCCTTTCTTAATTCTTATCTGGAATATCTGAATATCATATGGTAATCATCTGTACAAAAAGCACACTGGGAGCTTATCAAATTACATTATTTATGCTGTTGAAATGTAATTTATACATACAAAGTTTGTATTCCTTTCTTCTTTGCTTTCTTTCTGAGCTAAGATTTCCTACCCATTATGTAGTTTGGATTTAGCTTGCATTGAAATACATTTTTAAATCTTAAATGTATATTCTGCTATATTTGGAATTTTGTTTATGGCTTTTCTTTTACATAATGATGTATAAGATTCCATAGATGGTGCTATCTTAAGATGTAGAATAATTTCTGTAGCCGTCATGTGAAATTGTGACAGTTCTGGCTTTTTCTAAGATTGGATTTAATTATATTCTAGCACAACAACTTCTCTGGGGATATTCAGGTATGGTAACTGACTAAATGTTGTGTTTATTTGTAGCTTGATGTTTTTGTTCATTTGATTCTTTGAATCTTGTTTTTTCATTTACTGAAGTAGCTAGAGGTTATGTTAACATCCCCCCACCCGGTGCTGATAACTATTTAAAGGAGAGAGGAAACTGTACCAATATAGGTTTATAGGTGGTTGTTGTACATACCACAATAAAACCATATTTAAATGATTTGAAAATATTTCATAGAACATTTGGTCTCAAAGAATTCTGCTGAAATTTGTATTTTAAGCTGTGGTTTTTAATGGGAAAGTGTGAATGAACGCACCTCTTTTAAATGATATACACAAATATTGAGATTAGAAAGTGTAGAGGGGACCAAGTTCTGGGATCTGTGATGGCGAAGGGAGGAGTCTTTCTGGTACCCACAGTGGTGACTGGCTTACCATGGTGGCTGGTACCCACAGTGGTGACTGGCTTACCATGGTGGCTGGTACCCACAGTGGTGACTGGCTTAAAAGTGGCTAACACAGTTTTCATTTGGAACAGTCGGCTGATTGTTCTTACCGTGCCTAGTGTGTCATTTTACTGACTTTTTTTTTTTTAATAAAAATATTTGGACTCAGCTGGTATTATTTTTCCTCAGTTCATGTTTCACTTGGAAAAGAAGAGGATGCAGTAGTTGCTTAATGGACATTGTTTTTATGGTAAATATTGTTTTTTGAAGTCAGCCAATTCTTTGTAGTAAGCTGTACTCATACTGAATTGAGAAACCAAGTCATTGTTATATTGATGATTCCTATTAATATTAAATTTGGTTTCTAGCTTGTAAGTGGCTTGTCATCCATAGCTATTTTTACTATATATTTCTAAAACCTAATATATCCTATATTTGTAAGGTATAATCAAAGAAGAAAACAAAATGGTGGTAGGAGTAGGTTGCGTAGTTATCCCTAAGCCTTAGGGACGCTCCTGGTAATGGCAGTGACCTCTCCTGTTGTCTCGTGGCACCTTTTCTAGATGAACACTAGGATACCTTGAACGGGCAGAATGCCAGTGTGGACTTCTTGAAAAGAAATTTGGCCACCAGTGGATTTTGGAACCACATTGGCAGGCTCCACATTAGAGTGGATGTTCCCACTGGACCCCCACGGTCCCCTCTCCCAGTGCTGCTCCTAGAGCTGCCTGGTGCCAGATGGAGTGCTTGGCAGGCAGACGTGCTTTCCTTTCCTTCATTGGTTCTTTTCTTTTCCCATCTTTCTGTTTCTTGGAAGATTTGACTCATCTGTCGCTTACCATTGAATGGACTTGCTCTCTGTCACATGTGTATTTTACAGAGAGATTTGGCTCACTCTACACAGTGGAGTACATTTAGAACTCATCAGTCATCAAAGCTGCCACTGCCCCTTTCTGTACAAGAAAAGTAGAAAGAGCTGTTGCTGTGCTCATAGCCTCAGACGCCCGGAGTCAGCAGTTGTGACTCCAAAGGAGTCTGGTCAAGTGTACTGAGCCCCAAGTCAGTGAAGGCATTCAGGACTGAGATTTTGTGGCTAAGTAAATATTGAAGAAGTCTATAATATCCTATTTTCATCTGTGTCAAAAATCTTTCTCAAAGTTGGTACTAAACATAAACATGTGAATAAATATAAACAAAAACATAGTACAGTCTTTAAAGAGTGATTCAGTGTGTTGATGTTTATTATTTTGAACAGATTGATAGTAAAGCAAAAACTACTCTTAAAAGAGGTAGTTCTGAAATAATCATGTCTAATCTTAGTTTAGATAAAACAGTTCTGTCTTCAGGAACACTTTCAGTGCTGTCGAGTTGACCTCTTTTGACAGTGCTGATGATTTTCAAGGCTAGGGCAACAAAAACATAGTCATTTATTAAAATGCTATAAAAATTATTTTGCTGATACTATTGGAGGTGCTTTATCATTTTGTTGGCTTTCTGACCTAAGACGTGACGACTTTTCTGTGTTAACATTTCTACTTTAGGGTGAAAAACTAAAGGCTTAAATACAAAACTATATAGCAATCAGGACTTCAGATTAAACCCATATAAGTACTTAGAATTGTGTCTTAATTTCATTTTCTCTCTCCTTTACTTTCCCTTATGTTTTTTTTTAGTTGAGCATGACTGGTGTGTTAGTTGCATGTTATATGTGGTGTGGGTGTTTTCTTGGTATTTTATTTATACAGTAATATTAGCCCTTTTTCCTGAAGGTGGGTGTAGTTTTATGAATTGCCAGTTTCACACGAGGATACTAGACAGTGTCATCTACCAAATGCACGTCTTGTGGCAGTTATTAACGTATAGCGCAGTGTGGTGTACATTTAATATTTTGTTTTCATAGTGTTCTGAATTTTAATTTCTAACTCTTTTTTGTATCTTTGGTGTTAAATCCTTGCCTTACTTATGATTCGGATATTCTACTAATTCAATTCAGTAAGCATTTTTTTTTTAGAACATTGTTACTAAAACTTAATTATAAAAAATTATATTTTAATGGAATTCATAGGTCAAGAGACTGTACTGGTCAGACTAGTACAAGATTTGACAAGATTGTTTGACAAGATTTTTTGATTTCTTAAATGTTACTACTTGATTTACCCTAAATCACACATGTAGAAACTGAAGATACTCAGAATTTGGGGATTGACATCTTCCAAAAGTTGCAAAAAATGTACCCTTGCTTAAATTTCTGTAGCAGTAATATAAAAATGTCTTACTGTAGCATGAAAGATAATTTTCTTAGTAGGAGGCAGAGTCATCTTCCCGAAGTGTAAGACTCTGAAATAGGGATGTCCTCTCTTGGTTAAAAAATAGTGATGTACCGAAGTTTCAAAGGGTTTGAGACCGTCTTCTATAATTTTTTAAAATAGTCTTTTAAGAGTCTAGAAATTGTATGTACATGGAAAGAAAATTGTTTTCCATAAGATTGAATTTGAGGTGCTTTTTATTTCTCTATATGGGCTAACACAGACTTATAGGTATATAATGTTCTTGAAAAATCTTTTCCTGTTGTTACTTTAAATACTCTGAAACACAAAATGCACTTAGAAATAGTGTTATTTTCTGGAGCAGTGGTTAAGAATCAGCAAAAATCTTTTTCCCTAGATGAAATCTTACTAGTCTCCTTACTTATAAAACATCTAGAAGTAGAGCAGCTTGATGGGGGACAAGCCCTGCCTTTGCAGCAGACCCCAGCTGCTCCCATTCCTTGTCTCCAAGGCGTTTCTGCAAAATCCCAGGGCTCCAAAGAGCACACTTTAATAACTAAGAATAAGTAGCCAGGTAAAAGCTTATTTGGAAAATCTGTGACTATCATCCCTGCTTGGGCATGTAAATGGGGCAGTCTTGGAACCAGAACTTCATCCCCATCCTTTTTCCAGAGAGAATTCGGGTCCCAGAGAGATTGACAACTACTTTACGTATCAGGTTTTAGTGAGTGGAAGGAAAGTCTCTAAGTGTCCTTGCTGCTGTGACTTCAGAGAGTGTTGGCATCCAAGACATGGACTCCTGTCTCATGCCCCTCTATCATCCTGTGCAGCCACGTTTCCTTCCTGGACACACGAAGAAAGGAAATACATACTGGGTTTGCTTATAAATCACATACCCTTAAATAGAATGGTACTTAGTTAAGGTTTAGCCACATTTTCTTTCATGCTTTTATTTGTAGACAGATAACCACTAAAACTTACTATCCATGTTGATTCCATTTGTAGAACAGCATAGGATAATTTTTCAAAATACATGCAAATGCATTTTAAATATTTACTTAAAATAAGCACTTTCCAAAGAGAATTTTTTCTCCCATGAGTCGTTATAAATATAAGTGTATATGTAGATTCTCTGTCATTATGTAAAAATAATTTTAGCCCAGGTATGCTGAATGTTTGCATTTTTACAGTGTACTTAAACCTTCTAAAAATGGCTTCATAGTACTATCTAGTCTGCAAGAATAGAAAGCTAAATAAGTTATAGGAGAGTTATATCTGTTTATAATATTTCTGTATATGATTTACAGGAAGACCATGTACTCAGCTGCAGCTTCTAAATCCGGAACGATTTGCACGTCTTATCAAAGAAGTAATGAATACATTCTGGCCTGGCAGAGAGTTGATTATTCAGTGGTATCCATTTGATGAAGACAAAAATCACCCATCTGTCGCATGGCTTAAAATGGTTTGGAAGAATCTCTATATACATTTTTCAGAAGATTTGACTTTATTTGATGAGATGCCACTTATCCCCAGAACTACACTAGAAGAAGGTCAGAAGTGTGTGGAACTCATTAGACTCAGGATTCCATCATTAGTCATTTTAGATGATGAATCTGAAGCACAGCTTCCTGAATTTTTAGCAGACATTGTACAAAAACTTGGAGGGATTGTCCTTAAAAAATTAGATGCCTCCATACAGCATCCACTTATTAAAAAATACATTCACTCACCATTACCGAGTGCTGTTCTACAGATAATGGAGAAGATGCCGTTGCAGAAATTGTGTAATCAGATAGCTTCGCTGCTTCCCACACACAAAGATGCTCTGAGGAAGTTTTTAGCTAGTTTAACTGATATCAGTGAAAAGGAGAAAAGAATAATTCAGGAATTGCCAATATTCAAGCGAATTAACCATTTATCTGATCAGGGGCTTTCGTCTTACACAAAACTAAAAGGCTGTAAGGTCTTGCACCATACGGCCAAACTTCCGCCAGATCTCCGACTCTCTATTTCGGTAATAGACAGTAGCGATGAAGCTACTATTCGTTTGGCAAACATGTTGAAAATAGAGAAGCTAAAGACCACTAATTGCTTAAAACTCATTTTAAAAGATATTGAAAATGCATTTTATTCACACGATGAAGTAACACACCTTATGTTATGGACCCTTGAGAATCTGTCCTCTCTTAAGAATGAGAATCCGAATGTGCTTGATTGGTTAATGCCATTGAAATTCATTCAGATTTCCCAGGAACAGATGGTGTCAGCTGGTGAACTCTTTGATCCTGATATAGAAGTACTAAAGGATCTCTTTTACAGTGAAGAAGAAACCTGCTTCCCACCTTCAGTTTTTACCTCACCAGATATTCTTCACTCTTTAAGACAGATTGGTCTGAAAAACGAAGCCAGTCTCAAAGAAAATGATGTTGTGCAAGTAGCAAAAAATATTGAAGCCTTACAGGTCAGTTCTTGTCCAAATCAGGATGTTCTTCTAAAGAAAGCCAAAACACTCTTACTGGTTTTAAACAAGAATCACACGCTATTGCAGTCTTCTGAAGGAAAGATGACCCTGAAGAAAATAAAATGGGTTCCAGCTTGCAAAGAAAGGCCACCAAACTACCCAGGCTCTTTAGTCTGGAAGGGAGATGTCTGTAACCTTTGTGCCCCACCAGATATGTGCGATGGAGCCCATGCGATTCTGGTTGGCTCGTCACTTCCCCTTGTTGAAAGTGTCCATATCAACTTGGAGAAAGCCTTAGGAATCTTCACCAAACCTAGCATCAGTGCTGTCTTAAAACATTTTAAAATTGTTGTTGATTGGTATACTTCAAAAACCTTTAGTGATGAAGACTACTATCAATTTCAACATATTTTGCTTGAAATTTATGGATTCATGCATGATCATTTAAATGAAGGGAAGGATGCTTTCAGAGCCTTGAAATTTCCGTGGGTTTGGACTGGCAAAAAATTTTGTCCCCTCGCCCAAGCTGTGATAAAACCATTTCATGATCTTGACCTTCAGCCTTATTTGCATAGTGTGCCTAAAACCATGGCAAAATTCCATCAACTGTTTAAGGTCTGTGGTTCAATAGAGGAGTTGACATCAGATCATATTTCCATGGTCATTCAGAAGGTGTATCTCAAAAGTGACCAAGATCTCAGTGATCAAGAAAGCAAACAAAATCTTCACCTTATGTTGAATATCATCAGATGGCTTTACAGCAATCAGATTCCAGCAAGCCCCAACACACCGGTTCCAATACATCATAGTAAAAATCCTTCTAAACTTATCATGAAGCCAATTCATGAATGCTGTTATTGTGACATCAAAGTTGATGACCTCAATGACTTACTGGAAGATTCAGTGGAACCAATTATTCTGGTGCATGAGGACATACCCATGAAAACTGCAGAATGGCTGAAAGTTCCATGCCTTAGCACAAGACTGATCAATCCTGAAAACATGGGATTTGAGCAGTCAGGGCAAAGGGAACCACTTACTGTAAGAATTAAAAATATTCTGGAAGAATACCCTTCAGTGTCAGATATTTTTAAAGAACTGCTTCAAAATGCTGATGATGCAAATGCAACAGAATGTAGTTTTATGATTGATATGCGAAGAAATATGGACATTCGAGAGAATCTGCTGGACCCAGGCATGGCAGCTTGCCATGGACCCGCTCTGTGGTCATTCAATAATTCTCAGTTCTCAGATTCAGATTTTGTGAACATCACTAGGCTAGGAGAATCTTTAAAGAGGGAAGAGGTTGACAAAGTTGGAAAATTTGGTCTTGGATTTAATTCCGTGTACCATATCACTGACATTCCCATCATCATGAGTCGAGAATTCATGATAATGTTTGATCCAAACATAAACCACATCAGTAAACACATTAAAGACAAATCTAATCCTGGGATCAAAATTAATTGGAGTAAACAACAGAAAAGACTAAGGAAATTTCCTAATCAATTCAAGCCATTTATAGATGTTTTTGGCTGTCAGTTACCTTTGACTGTAGAAGCACCTTACAGCTACAATGGAACTCTTTTCCGACTGTCCTTTAGAACTCAACAGGAAGCGAAAGTGAGTGAAGTTAGTAGTACCTGTTACAATACAGCAGATATTTACTCTCTTGTGGATGAATTTAGTCTCTGTGGACACCGGCTTATCATTTTCACTCAGAGTGTGAACTCGATGTATTTGAAGTACTTGAAAATTGAGGAAACCAATCCCAGCTTGGCACAAGATACAGTCATAATCAGAAAAACCCCCTGCTCTTCCAAAGCATTGAGCGCCCCTGTCTTAAGTATTTTAAAAGAAGCTGCTAGGCTCATGAAGGCTTGCAGCAGCAGTAATAAAAAGCCTCCTGCTGATGCACCAAAGTCATCTTGCATTCTTCAGATCACAGTTGAAGAATTTCACCATGTGTTCAGAAGAATTGCTGATTTACAGTCGCCACTTTTCAGAGGTCCGGATGACGACCTAACTGCTCTCTTTGAAATGGCGAAGTCTGGCCAGTCAAAAAAGCCATCAGATGAGCTGCCACAAAAAACAGTAGAGTGTACCACATGGCTTATATGTACCTGCATGGACACAGGAGAGGCTCTCAAGTTTTCTCTGAATGACAGTGGACGCAGACTAGGGTTGGTTCCTTGTGGGGCCGTGGGAGTTCTGCTCTCTGAAATCCAGGACCAGAAGTGGGCTGTGAAACCACATGTTGGAGAAGTATTTTGCTATCTACCCTTACGAATCAAAACAGGATTGCCAGTTCACATCAATGGGTGTTTTGCTGTTACTTCAAATAGAAAAGAAATCTGGAAGACAGACACAAAAGGACGATGGAATACCACCTTCATGAGGCACGTTATTGTGAAAGCTTACTTGGAGGCACTTAGTGTCCTGCGTGACCTGGCCACTAATGGGGAGCTCATGGATTATACTTACTACTCAGTGTGGCCTGATCCCGAATTAGTTCATGATGATTTTTCTGTAATTTGCCAAGGATTTTATGAAGATATAGCTCATGGAAAAGGGAAAGAATTGACCAGAGTCTTCTCTGATGGATCCACGTGGGTTTCCATGAAGAATGTGAGATTTCTAGATGATTCTATACTTAAAAGAAAAGATGTTGGTCCAGCAGCCTTCAAGATATTTTTGAAGTACCTCAAGAAGACTGGGTCAAAAAACCTTTGTGCTGTTGAACTTCCTTCTTCAGTAAAATCAGGATTTGAAGAAGCTGGCTGCAAACAGATACTGCTTGAAAATACATTTTCGGAGAAGCAGTTTTTTTCAGAAGTGTTTTTCCCAAATATTCAAGAAATTGAAGCAGAACTCAGAGATCCTTTAATGAATTTTGTTCTAAATGAAAAAATTGATGAGTTTTCGGGAATTCTTCGTGTTACTCCCTGTATTCCTTGCTCTTTGGAGGGGCATCCTTTGGTTTTACCATCAAGATTAATCCACCCTGAAGGACGAGTTGCAAAGTTATTTGATACTAAAGACGGACGGTTTCCTTATGGTTCTACTCAGGATTATCTTAATCCTATTATTTTGATTAAGCTGGTTCAGTTAGGCATGGCAAAAGATGACATTTTATGGGATGACATGCTGGAACGGGCACAGTCCGTGGCTGAAATTAATAAAAGTGATCATGCTGCTGCTTGTCTAAGAAGTAGTATCCTGTTAAGTCTCATTGATGAAAAACTAAAAATAAGGGACCCTAGAGCAAAGGATTTTGCTGTAAAATATCAAACAATCCCTTTCCTTCCATTTCTAACAAAGCCAGCAGGATTTTCTTTGGACTGGAAAGGTAACAGTTTTAAGCCTGAGACCATGTTTGCGGCAACTGACCTTTATACGGCCGAGCATCAGGATATAGTTTGTCTCTTGCAACCAATTCTGAATGAAAACTCACATTCCTTCAGAGGCTGTGGTTCAGTGTCATTGGCCGTTAAGGAGTTTTTGGGGCTGCTGAGGAAGCCAACAGTTGATCTGGTTGTGAACCAATTGAAGGAAGTTGCAAAATCAGTTGATGACGGAATTACACTGTACCAGGAGAATATCACCAATGCCTGCTACAAGTACCTTCATGATGCGATGATGCAAAATGAAATCATCAAATTATCAATTGTTGAAAAGTTGAAACCCTTTAGCTTCATTCTCGTTGAGAATGCATATGTTGATTCAGAGAAAGTTTCTTTTCATTTGAATTTTGAAGCGGCACCATACCTTTATCAGCTGCCTAATAAGTACAAAAATAATTTCCGTGAGCTATTTGAAAGTGTGGGTGTGAGGCAGTCATTTACTGTTGAAGATTTTGCCCTTGTTTTGGAATCTATCGATCAAGAGAAGGGAACAAAGCAAATTACAGAAGAGAGTTTTCAACTTTGCCGGCGAATAATTAGTGAAGGAATATGGAGTCTCATTAGAGAAAAGAAACAAGAATTTTGTGAGAAAAATTATGGCAAGATATTACTGCCAGATACTAATCTGAAACTTCTCCCTGCTAAATCTTTATGCTACAACGATTGCCCCTGGATAAAAGTCAAGGACACCACTGTGAAATACTGTCATGCTGATATCCCCAGGGAAGTAGCTGTAAAGCTCGGAGCAGTCCCAAAGCGACATAAAGCCTTAGAGCGGTATGCATCCAACATCTGTTTTACCACGCTTGGCACGGAATTTGGGCAGAAAGAAAAACTAACCAGCAGAATTAAGAGTATCCTTAATGCCTATCCTTCAGAAAAGGAAATGTTGAAGGAACTTCTTCAAAATGCTGATGATGCAAAGGCCACAGAAATCTGTTTTGTGTTCGACCCCAGACAGCATCCGGTCGATAGAATATTTGATGATAAGTGGGCCCCACTGCAAGGGCCAGCACTTTGTGTGTACAATAACCAGCCTTTTACAGAAGATGATGTCAGAGGAATTCAGAATCTTGGAAAAGGCACCAAAGAAGGAAATCCTTGTAAGACTGGACAGTACGGGATAGGGTTCAATTCTGTGTATCATATTACAGACTGCCCTTCTTTCATTTCTGGCAATGACATCCTGTGTATTTTTGATCCTCATGCCAGATATGCACCAGGAGCCACATCCGTCAGTCCTGGACGCATGTTCAGAGATTTGGATGCAGATTTTCGGACACAGTTCTCGGATGTACTGGATCTTTATCTGGGAACCCACTTCAAATTAGATAATTGCACAATGTTTAGATTTCCTCTTCGTAATGCAGAAATGGCAAAGGTTTCAGAAATTTCTTCAGTTCCGTCATCAGACAGAATGGTCCAGAATCTTTTGGACAAGCTGCGGTCAGATGGGGCAGAACTTTTAATGTTTCTTAACCACATGGAAAAGATTTCTATTTGTGAAATAGATAAAGGTACTGGAGCTCTGAATGTGCTGTATTCTGTAAAGGGCAAGATCACTGACGGGGACAGATTGAAAAGGAAGCAGTTTCATGCATCTGTCATCGATAGTGTTACTAAAAAGAGACAGCTCAAAGACATACCAGTTCAACAGATAACCTATACTATGGATACCGAAGACTCCGAAGGAAATCTTACTACATGGCTCATTTGTAATAGGTCGGGCTTTTCAAGTATGGATAAAGTGTCTAAGAGTGTTATATCCGCTCACAAGAACCAGGATATCACTCTCTTCCCACGTGGTGGAGTCGCTGCCTGCATTACTCACAACTATAAAAAACCCCACAGGGCCTTCTGTTTCTTGCCCCTCTCTTTAGAGACAGGATTACCTTTTCATGTGAACGGCCACTTTGCTCTGGATTCAGCCAGGAGAAATCTGTGGCGGGACGATAACGGAGTTGGTGTTCGCAGTGACTGGAACAACAGTTTAATGACAGCATTAATAGCACCTGCATATGTTGAATTACTGATCCAGCTGAAAAAGCGCTATTTCCCTGGTTCTGACCCAACATTATCAGTTTTACAGAACACACCTATTCATGTTGTAAAGGATACTTTAAAGAAGTTTTTATCATTTTTCCCAGTTAACAGGCTTGACCTCCAGCCAGACTTATATTGTCTGGTGAAAGCCCTTTACAGTTGCATTCATGAAGACATGAAACGTCTTCTCCCTGTTGTGAGGGCTCCAAATATCGACGGCTCAGATTTACACTCTGCAGTTATAATTACTTGGATTAATATGTCTACTTCAAATAAAACCAGACCATTTTTTGACAACTTATTACAGGATGAATTACAACACCTTAAAAATGCAGATTACAACATCACGACCCGCAAGACCGTAGCGGAGAATGTCTACAGACTGAAACACCTACTTTTAGAAATCGGTTTCAACTTGGTTTATAACTGTGATGAAACTGCTAATCTATACCACTGTCTTATAGACGCAGATATTCCTGTCAGTTACGTCACTCCTGCTGATGTTAGGGCTTTTTTAATGACCTTTGCTTCTCCTGACACAAACTGCCACATTGGGAAGCTGCCTTGTCGTCTCCAGCAGACTAACCTAAAGCTTTTTCATAGTTTAAAACTTTTAGTGGACTATTGTTTTAAGGATGCAGAAGAAAGTGAGATTGAAGTGGAGGGACTGCCCCTTCTCATTACACTGGACAGTGTTTTGCAAACTTTTGATGCCAAACGATCCAAGTTTCTGACAACATACCATGAGTTGATTCCATCCCGAAAAGACTTGTTCATGAATACATTATATTTGAAATACAGTAGTATTTTATTGAACTGTAAGGTGGCAAAAGTCTTTGACATTTCCAGCTTTGCAGATTTGTTATCGTCTGTGTTGCCTCGTGAGTATAAAACCAAAAATTGTACAAAGTGGAAGGACAATTTTGCAAGTGAGTCTTGGCTTAAGAATGCATGGCATTTCATCAGCGAGTCTGTAAATGTGAAAGAAGATCAAGAAGAAACAGAACCAACATTTGACATTGTTGTTGATACCCTAAAAGACTGGGCCTTGCTTCCCGGAACAAAGTTTACCGTTTCAGCAAACCAGCTTGTTGTTCCTGAAGGTGACGTTCTGCTTCCTTTGAGTCTCATGCACATTGCAGTTTTTCCAAATGCCCAAAGTGATAAGGTTTTTCATGCTCTCATGAAAGCTGGCTGTATTCAACTTGCTTTGAACAAAATCTGCTCCAAAGACAGTGCATTTGTTCCTTTGTTGTCACGTCACACAGCAAACATAGAGAGCCCCACAAGCATTTTAAAGGCTGTACATTATATGGTTCAGACTTCAACATTTAGAACTGAAAAATTAGTAGAAAATGACTTTGAAGCACTTTTGATGTATTTCAATTGCAATTTGAGTCACTTGATGTCCCAAGATGACATAAAAATTTTGAAGTCACTTCCATGCTACAAATCCATCAGTGGTCGCTACATGAGCATTGCAAAATTTGGAACATGCTATGTACTCACAAAAAGTATCCCTTCAACTGAAGTGGAAAAATGGACACAATCATCATCGTCTGCATTTCTTGAAGAAAAAATACACCTGAAAGAACTATATGAGGTTCTTGGATGTGTACCTGTAGATGATCTTGAGGTATACTTGAAACACCTTTTACCAAAAATTGAAAATCTCTCATATGATGCAAAATTAGAGCACTTAATCTATCTTAAGAATAGATTGTCAGGTATTGAGGAACTGTCAGAAATCAAGGAACAGCTTTTTGAAAAACTGGAAAATTTATTGATAATCCATGATGCTAACAGTCGACTAAAGCAAGCAAAACATTTCTATGATAGAACAGTGAGAGTTTTTGAAGTTATGCTTCCTGAAAAATTGTTTATTCCTAAGGACTTCTTTAAAAAATTGGAACAACTGATAAAGCCCAAAAATCAAGCCACGTTTTTGACCTCGTGGGTGGAATTCTTAAGAAATATCGGACTGAAGTACATACTTTCCCAACAGCAGTTGCTACAGTTTGCTAAAGAAATCAGTGTGAGAGCTAATACAGAAAACTGGTCCAAGGAAACATTGCAAAATACCGTTGATATCCTTCTCCATCATATATTCCAAGAACGAATGGATTTGTTATCTGGAAATTTCCTGAAAGAACTTTCTTTAATACCATTCTTGTGTCCTGAGCGGGCCCCTGCCGAATTCATTAGGTTTCATCCTCAGTACCAAGAGGTCAGTGGAACACTTCCCCTCATAAAGTTCAATGGAGCACAGGTAAACCCCAAATTCAAGCAGTGTGATGTGCTCCAGCTCCTGTGGACATCCTGCCCCATTCTTCCAGAGAAAGCCACACCCTTGAGTATCAGAGAACAAGAAGGTAGTGAGCTTGGTGCACAGGAACAGCTCGAACAAGTTTTAAGCATGCTTAATGTGAACCTGGATCCTCCTCTTGATAAGGTCATTAATAACTGTAGGAACATATGCAACATAACTACTTTGGATGAAGAGATGGTAAAAACTAGAGCAAAGGTCTTAAGGAGCATATATGAATTTCTCAGTGCAGAAAAAAGGGAGTTTCGGTTTCAACTGCGGGGAGTTGCTTTTGTGATGGTAGAAGATGGTTGGAAACTCCTGAAGCCTGAGGAAGTAGTGATAAATCTAGAATATGAGTCTGATTTTAAACCTTACTTGTACAAGCTACCTTTAGAACTGGGCACATTTCACCAGTTGTTTAAACATCTAGGTACTGAAGATATTATTTCAACGAAGCAATATGTTGAAGTGTTGAGCCGCATATTCAAAAATTCTGAAGGAAAACAGCTGGATCCTAATGAAATGCGCACAGTTAAGCGAGTAGTTTCTGGCTTGTTCAAGAGTCTGCAGAATGACTCCGTCAAGGTGAGGGGTGATCTGGAGAATGTACGAGACCTCGCACTTTACCTTCCGAGCCAGGACGGCAGGCTGGTGAAGTCCAGCATCTTAGTGTTTGATGACGCTCCGCATTACAAAAGTAGAATCCAGGGGAATATCGGTGTGCAGATGTTGGTTGACCTTAGCCAGTGCTACTTAGGGAAGGACCATGGCTTTCATACTAAACTGATAATGCTCTTTCCTCAAAAACTTAGACCCCGTTTACTGAGCAGTATACTTGAAGAACAGTTAGATGAAGAGACTCCCAAAGTCTGTCAGTTTGGAGCGTTGTGCTCTCTTCAGGGCAGACTGCAGTTACTCTTGTCTTCTGAGCAGTTCATCACGGGCCTGATTAGAATTATGAAGCATGAAAACGACAATGCTTTCCTGGCCAATGAAGAAAAAGCCATAAGACTCTGCAAAGCCCTAAGAGAAGGACTGAAAGTGTCCTGTTTTGAAAAGCTTCAAACAACATTAAGAGTTAAAGGTTTTAATCCCATTCCCCACAGTAGAAGTGAAACTTTTGCTTTTCTGAAGAGATTTGGTAATGCAGTCATTCTGCTGTACATACAGCACTCAGACAGTAAGGACATTAACTTCTTGTTAGCGTTGGCAATGACGCTGAAGTCGGCAACAGACAATTTGATTTCTGACACCTCCTATTTAATTGCAATGCTAGGATGCAACGATATTTACAGGATCAGTGAAAAGCTTGACAGTTTAGGAGTAAAGTATGACTCTTCAGAACCATCAAAACTTGAACTTCCAATGCCCGGCACCCCAATACCTGCTGAAATCCATTATACTCTGCTTATGGATCCAATGAACGTTTTTTACCCTGGAGAGTATGTTGGGTACCTTGTTGATGCCGAAGGTGGTGATATCTATGGATCGTACCAGCCAACATACACTTACGCCATTATTGTACAAGAAGTTGTAAGGGAAGATGCTGATAATTCTAGTTTTCTGGGAAAGATATATCAGATTGATATTGGCTATAGTGAATATAAAATAGTTAGCTCTCTCGATCTGTATAAATTTTCAAGGCCTGAGGAAAGCTCTCAGAGCAGAGACAGTGCCCCCTCTACACCCACCAGCCCTACTGAGTTCCTAGCCCCTGGTCTACGAAGCATCCCTCCTATTTTCTCCAGTAGAGAAAGCCATAAGACCTCCTCTTCAAAGCATCATTCCCCCAAAAAGCTCAAGGTGAATTCTTTACCAGAAATCTTAAAAGAAGTAACATCAGTGGTGGAGCAAGCTTGGAAGCTTCCAGAATCTGAAAGAAAAAAGATTATTAGGCGGTTGTATTTGAAATGGCACCCGGACAAAAATCCGGAGAATCATGACATAGCTAATGAAGTCTTTAAACATTTGCAGAATGAAATCAACAGACTAGAGAAACAGGCTTTTCTAGATCAAAATGCAGACAGAGCCTCAAGGCGGACATTTTCAACCTCGGCGTCCCGGTTTCAGTCAGACAAGTACTCATTTCAGAGATTTTATACTTCATGGAATCAAGAAGCAACGAGCCATAAATCTGAGAGGCAACAACAAAACAAAGAAAAAAGCACACCTTCAGCTGGCCAGACTTACTCTCAACGGTTCTTTGTTCCCCCCACTTTCAAGTCAGTTGGTAATCCAGTTGAAGCACGGAGATGGTTAAGACAAGCCAGAGCCAATTTTTCGGCTGCCAGGAATGACCTTCATAAAAATGCCAATGAGTGGGTGTGCTTTAAGTGTCACCTCTCTACCAAATTAGCTCTGATTGCCGCTGACTATGCCGTGAGAGGGAAGTCTGATAAGGATGTCAAGCCCACCGCACTTGCACAAAAAATAGAGGAGTACAGTCAGCAACTTGAAGGACTGACCAATGACGTCCACACGTTGGAGGCTTATGGTGTGGACAGTTTAAAAACAAGGTACCCTGATTTGCTTCCTTTCCCACAGATCCCAAATGACCGGTTCACTTCTGAGGTTGCTATGAGGGTGATGGAATGTACTGCCTGTATTATCATAAAACTTGAAAATTTTATACAACAAAAAGTGTGAAGCTATTTAAAAAAAGAATAAAAAGAGCTAGAGCTTGACTGTCATAGCACAAATGTGAATTGCTGTACTTTTTACGCTTCATTGCCAGTTCTTTAAGAATTGTATAAAGCACATTGCAGATCACTGGGAAAGACTTTGGGGTTGTTGTTAACGTGAAAATCAACGGAGGACCCTGACTGAATCTAAAAGAGAAGGATTTTGAAGTCGGTGAGCTGCAGAATTGCTAGATGTATTTAAATGGCTAGGATGGCATATTATTGAACTGCACTTTATGTAACCAAAGCTTAGCGGTTTGTTAGGTAAGAGTCTCTGTGTCTGTGATCAGGGTGGGGTTACTTTTCTGTTTCTAACATAGTATTTTTGAAGGCGCTAATGAAACACTGGACTTATCACTGGTTTAAACAAATAAGGGGAATTAAGTATTTGGCATTGATTACTTCTTTAATTGGATCCTTTTTTGGATGCATTACTATCAGCTGGATCTGATTATGAATTTGTTGCAATTTTACATCTTAAATACTCAGTACATTTAAAAATGGTACAGTATTTTAATCCTGAAGATTACTTGATTAAGAGTATGCAGATAGTTCTTCTTAGGGTGCATTGAGTGCACTTTACATCTTTATTTTAAATGGTTTTTTACACCTTATGTTTACAGACTTCCTATTTCATGAAGGTAACATATGGAAAACTCAAAATGGTGGCAGTTCTTATCAGCAGATGTTAATATTGCGTCCAAGAACTGCTTCCCAAAACAACATATATCAATGGTTAGGACATTTGCTTTCTGTTTGTTTGTACATATTTTCCACAAATATCATAATTTATATTGCGTGATAGAACAGGATGCAATCTTTCGTTGTCTAAAGGTGCTGCGGTTAAAAAAAAATTCTCTTTAAACATGGCACTTAGTGGAGTTCTTTTGGATTTTACTTTGAAAACATGAAAAAAGTGTAAAATCATTGTGACAGTATCCAGTAGTTTATAAAAGAGGAGTTGTCAGCTTGCATTTTCCCCATGAATGATTCAAAACTGACATCTGATTTTCATCTTGAGTGTCCTACTATACTGTACTTACTTCAGCATATTTCTTTTGCAGAATGTAAACAAAAGGTAATGATAGTTTATATAAGTGTGCTGGCTGTAAATGATGCTAAATATAATATTTTATGCAATTAAGGGCTTATGGAATATATTAAAACTTTTTTACTTTTATGGTAATAAGGAATGTTTGTGCCTCGACTATTGTATTGCTTCTAGATGTGAAGCTGTGTAATTATTTCTGCTATTATATTAAGTGCCATACTTTTAATAAAGCAAATGTACATATCAAATTGTTGTAACTGGTATTTCCTGAAAATCAAATTTAGACTCTTCCTTTATAACATTTTGATATATGCACTTGTGTTTATTTATTGGCAATATTTATGATAGAATTTTTATTATGTTTTAGACTGTAATTTTAGTACATTGTTTTTTTATGATTGTGTATTAAGCACTTGATATGTACTGGCTTTATTACGTGCTGGTTTAGTTAAAAGTTTTATTTTCCCTTTTTAGGGAATAAGACTAGCTGATAATGTATGTTATGTTTGTGTGTGTGTGTGCATGCACACACACATACATATATTTGGACATAAATACATTAAATATTACAGTTTTCCATAGGTAGAGGCTGAATTGATATTTACCTTGCCTCAGGAGGGGGCTGCATGTCTGGCGCTAGATTACACTTGAGCCCTAACAGATAGAAAATGTTCATCCTTATACCTGAGAGGTCTTCAAAACTAGGCAGACCAGGGCGAAGAGTTTTCTGATCTGGTGCTTACCGTATTCTGGGTCTTGAACTTTCTGGGATGTCTTAAAAAGTGCTTGCTACTTTGAAACTCAGATTCAGTACTTGAAATATATTTTATTGTTTTTTGATACTAAAATGTACACAGAAGACCTTGTCTGGCCATTGTGGTAGTTGAGCTAGGTGGAGTTCTGTTTGTTTTTTTGTTGTTTTTTTGTTTTGTTTTTCATATACTTAAAAAAAAAAAGTTCATAATACCTTATATATAACCCCTGGATCCAAATGTATTTTAGAATTTGGATATTAGAAAGTTAATGCAAGCATTCCCATTTGGGTTGGTAGCACTCTTAAACACATTAATATTTCTGCCATGAAACCTATGAATACTCAACCTAACTTGAATATGTAGGCCTGACAGATAACCTCACCTGAATTCCAGTCAGATCTTGCCACCAATAGTTTGCAGCAGGCATATTTAGGAAGTGTTCCTAACACTTTCTAAAGTGTTCCTAACACTTTCTAAAGTGTTCCTAGTTTTGAAGCTTCTTAGATTTTGAAATTCAGGATAAGGAATTTTTGATGTGAACTAACTTTTGAATTTTATTATTTCATGCTTTCCCACAATTTCACTTTTCTTATTAAAAGGAATGTGGAAACTGCCTGTGTGTGGAGTAGCCACTCCTGAGTAGCACACAGTCTAGCAGGTTCTTTGCTGCCAGATGAGTGGAAGAGGGGGGTGGTGTTGGTGGAATCTTTCATAGCATCTGTGAGGAAGCTCAGGGAGAGCCATGTGTGCAGCCCAGGTAGTTTAAAAAGCAGCAGGGAATGTGATTTCTTGATCTCTGGGTTGTGAGTTTGAACCCCATGCTGGGCATAGAGATTACTTTAAAATGAAATCTTAAAAATAAATATAAAAAAGGAGTGAATGGGAGGGAGGAGTCAAGATGGCAGAGAAGTAGCAGGCTGAGACGACATCAGGAATCAGGAAATCAGCTAGATAGCTTATCTAACCATTGCGAACACCTACAAATCCAACGGGAAATTGAAGAGAAGAAGAGCAACAATTCCAGAAACAGAAAATTGATCACTTTCTGAAAGGTAGGACCTTCAGAGAAGTGAATCCAAAGTGAGGGGAAGATAGTCTGCTGGGGGGGGGGGGTGGGCCAGCTCCCAGCAAGCGGCAGAGCAACAGAGCACAAAATCAGGACTTTTAAATGTCTGCTCCATGGAGGGACATCGCTCCAGAGGCTAAACCAGGGGGAAGCCCACGCGGGGTCACAGAAGGACCAGGGGTGTCTGAGTGTCACAGAGCTTGCAGGTATTAGAGCGGGGAAGCCAGCTACAGTGACAAAGCCAAGGAGTGAGCTCTCAGCTCGGGGTTACTTGAACTGGTTGCAGCCTGGGTGAGCTCGGAATGCAGCCGGAGGCCATGGAGACAGAAGCGACCAGGTGCTTTTCTCCAAGTTTGACCGATTGAGCGCTTTCCTACAAGCGCGACCAGAGGCCAGGGAGATGGGGGGGCAGTTGGGCGCTTTTCTCTGAGGGCGCACTGAGGAGGAGGACCCCGAGCTCTTGGCTCCTCTGGGCCGGAGATTGGGAGGCCGCCATCTTCATTCCCGTCCTCCAGAGCTCTACAGAAAGCGCGCAGGGAACAAAAGCTCCCAAAAGCAAACCTGAGCAGATTACTTAACCCAGCCCCTGGTAAGGGCGGTGCAATTCCATCTGGGGCAAAGACACTTGAGAATCACTACAGCAGGCACCTCCCCCAGAAGATCAACAAGAAACCCAGCCAAGACCAACTTCACTCACCAAGGAGAACAGCGGAATTCCAGAGGAGGAGAAAGCAAATCTTATCTGGACAAAATGACAAGGTGGAAAAACTCACCACAGAAAAAAGAACAAGAGGCTGTATCGAAGACTGGGGACTTAATACAGACATTGCTAATATGACAGACCTAGAGTTCAGAATGACGATTCTCAAGGTTCTAGCCGGGCTCAAAAAAGGCATAGAAGATATTAGAGAAACCCTCTCCGGAGAGATAAAAGCCCTTTCTGGAGAAATAAAAGAACTAAAATCTAACCAAGCTGAAAAAAAAAAAAAAAAAAAAAAGCTATTAATGAGGTGCAATAAAAAATGGAGGCTCTTACTGCTAGGATAAATGAGGCAGAAGAAAGAATTAGTGACATAGAAGACCAAATGACAGAGAATAAAGAAGCTGAGCAAAAGAGAGACAAACAAATACTGGTCCACGATGAGAGAATTTGAGAGATAAGTGACACCATAAGGCGACACAACATTAGAATAATTGGGATTCCAGAAGAAGAAGAAAGAGAGAGGAGAGCAGAAGGTATACTGGAGAGAATTATTGGAGAGAATTTCCCAAATATGGCAAAGGGAACAAACATCAAAATCCAGGAGATGCTAAGAACACCCCTCAAAATCAATAAAAATAGGTCCACACCTCATCACCTGGGAGTAAAATTTACAAGTCTTAGCGACAAAGAGAAAATCCTGAAAGCAGCCCAGGAAAAGAAGTCTGTAACATACAAGGGTAAAAACATTAGATTGGCAGTGGACCTATCCACAGAGACCTGGCAGCCCAGAAAGAACTGGCATGATATATTCAGAGCACTAAACGAGAAAAACATGCAGCCAAGAATACTACTATATCCAACTAGGCTATCATTGAAAATAGAAGGAGAGATTAAAAGCTTCCAGGACAAACAAAAACTGAAAGAATTTACAAACACCAAGCCAGCTCTATAGGAAATATTGAGAGGGGTCCTCTAAGCAAGGAGAGACCCTAAAAGTAGTAGATCAGAAAGAAACAGAGACAATATACAGTAACAGTCACCTTACAGGCAATGCAATGGCACTAAATTCATATCTCTCAATAGTTACCCTGAATGTTAATGGACTAAATGCCCCAATCAGAAGACACAGGGTATCAGAATGGAAAAAAAAAAAAAAAAACACCCCAAAACCTAATAAGCTGCCTACAAGAACTCATTTTAGGCCCAAAGACACCTCCAGATTTAAAGTGAGGGGCTGGAAAACAATGTAACATGCTAATGGACATCAGAAGAAAGCTGGGGTGGCAATCCTTAGATCAATTAGATTTTAAGTCAAAGACTATAATAAGAGATGAGGAAGGACACTATATCGAAGACAATTTTAAATATCTATGCCCCTAACATGGGGCCAATTATATAAACCAATTAAAAATAAAATCAAAGAAATACATTGACAATAATACAATAGGGGACTTTAACACTCCCCTCACTGAAATGGACAGATCATCCAAGCAAAAGATCAACAAGGAAATAAAGGCCTTAAATGACACACTGGACCAGATACATCACAGATATATTCAGAACATTCCATCCCAAAGCAACGGAATATATATTCTTCTCTAATGCACATGGAACATTCTCCAGAATAGGTCACATCCTGGGACATAAATCAGGTCTCAACCAGTATCAAAAGATTGGGATCATTCCCTGCATATTTTCAGACCACAATCTAGAACTCAATCACAAGAGGAAATTTGGAAAGAACCCAAATACATGGAGGCTAAACAGCATCCTTCTAAAAAATGAATGGGTCAACTAAGAAATTAAAGAAGAATTGAAAAAATTCATGGAAGCAAATGATAATGAAAACACAATGGTTCAAAATCTGTGGGACACAAAAAGGCAGTCCTGAGAGGAAAATATGTAGCGGTGCAAGCCTTTCTCAAGAAACAAGAAAGGTCTCAGGTACACAATCTAACCCTACACCTAAAGGAGCTGGAGAAAGAACAACAAAGAAAGCCTAAACCCAGCAGGAGAAGAGAAATCATAAAGATCAGAGCAGAAATCAATGAAATAGAAACTAAAAAAACAATAGAACAAATCAACAAAACTAGGAGCTGGTTCTTTGAAAGAATAAGATTGACAAACCCCTGGCCAGACTTATCAAAAAGAAAAGAGAAAGGACCCAAATAAATAAAATCATGAATGAAAGAAGAGAGATCACAACCAACACCAAAAAAATACAAACAATTATAAGAACATACTATGAGAAACTCTACGCCAACACATTCAACAATCTGGAAGAAATGAATACATTTCTAGAGACATATAAACTACCACAACTGAACCAGGAAGAAATAGAAAGCCTGAACAGACCCGTAACCAGTAAGGAGATTAAAACAGTCATCAAAAATCTCCCAACAAACAAAAGTCAGGGCTAGACGGCTTCCCAGAGGAATTCTACCAAACATTTAAAGAAGAACTAATTCCTATTCTCCTGAAACTGTTCCAAAAAATAGAAATGGAAGGAAAACTTCCAAACTCATTTTATGAGGCCATCATCACCTTGATCCCAAAACCAGACAAGGATCCCACCAAAAAACAGAATTACAGACCAATATCCTTGATGAACACAGATGCGAAAACTCTCACCAAAATACTGGCCAACAGTACATTAAAAGGATGAAAAGGACACGACCAAGTGGGTTTTATTCCAGGGCTGCAAGGTTGGTTCAACATCCGCAAATCAATCAACGTGATACAATACATTAATAAAAGAAAGAATAAGAACCATATGATACTCTCAACAGATGCTGAAAAAGCATTTGACAAAGTGCAGCATCCCTTCCTGATTAACACTCTTCAAAGTGTAGGGATAGAGGGCACATACCTCAATATTGTCAAAGCCATCTATGAAAAACCCACTGCAAATATCATTCTCAATGGAAAAACTGAAAGCTTTTCCACTAAGGTCAGGAACTCGGCAAAGATGTCCGTTATCACCACTGCTGTTCAACATAGTGCTAGAAGTCCTAGCCTCAGCAATCAGACAACAAAGAGAAATTAAAGGCATCCAAATCGGCAAAGAAGAAGTCAAACTATCACTCTTTGCAGATGACATGATACTATATGTGGAAAACCCAAAAGGCTCCACTCCAAAACTGCTAGAAGTTATACAGGAATTCAGTAAAGTGTCAGGATATAAAGTCAATGCACAGAAATCAGTTGCATTTCTTTACACTAACAACAAGACAGAAGAAAGAGAAATTAAGAAGTCAGTCCCATTTATAATTGCACCCAAAACCATAAGATACCTAGGAATAAACCTAACCAAAGAGCAAAGAATCTATACTCAGAAAACTACAAAGTACTCATGAAAGAAATTGAGGAAGACACAAAGAAATGGAAAAATGTTCCATGCTCCTGGACTGGAAGAACAAATATTGTGAAAATGTCTGTTCTACCTAAAGCAATCTACACATTTAATGCAATCCCTATCAAAATCCCATCCATTTTTTTTCAAAGAAATAGAACAAACAATTCTAAAATTTATATGGAACCGGAAAAGACCTTGAATAGCCAAAGGAATATTGAAAAAGAAAGCCAAAGTTAGTGGCATCACAATTCCAGACTTCAAGCTCTATTACAAAGCTGTCATCATCAAGACAGCATGGTACTGGCACAAAAACAGACACATAGCTCAATGGAACAGAATAGAGAGACCAGAAATAGACCCTCAACTCTGGTCAACTAATTTTTGACAAAGCAGGAAGGAATGTCCAATGGAAAAAAGACAGCCTCTTCAACAAATGGTGTTGGGAAAATTGGACAGCCACATGCAGAAAAATGAAACTGGACCATTTCCTTACACAATACATGAAAATAGACTCAAAATGGATGAAGGACCTCAAGGTGAGAAAGGAATCCATCAAAATCCTTGAGGAGAACTCAGGCAGCAACCTCTTTGACCTCAGCTGCAGCAACTTCCTCCTAGGAACATCGCCAAAGGCAAGGGAAGCAAGGGCAAAAATGAACTATTGGGATTTCATCAAGATCAAAAGCTTTTGTACAGCAAAGGAAACAGTTAACAAAACCAAAAGACAACTGACAGAATGGGAGAAGATATTTGCAAATGACATATCAGATAAAGGGCTAGTATCCAGAATCTATGAAGAGCTTAGCAAACTCAACACCCAAAGAACAAATAATCCAATCAAGAATTGGAAGGGGAGGTGAATCAGGAGAGACTATGGACTCTGAAAAACAATTTGAGGGGTTGAAGTGGCGGGGGGAGGTGGGAGGTTGGGGTACCAGGTGGTGGGTATTATTGAGGGCACGGATTGCATGAAGCACTGGGTGGGGTGAAAAAATAATGAATACTTTTATGCTGAAAATAAATAAATTTAATTAAAAAGAAAAAGAAATGGGCAGAGTACATGAACAGACATTTCTGCAAAGAAGACATCCAGATGGCCAACAGACACATGAAAGAATGCTCCACATCACTCGGCACCAGGGAAATACAAATCAAAACCGCAATGAGATACCACCTCACACCAGTCAGAATGGCTAAAATTAACAAGTCAGGAAATGACAGATGCCGGTGAGGATGCGGAGAGAGGGGAACCCTCCTACACTGTTGGTGGGAATGCAAGCTGGTGCAACCACTCTGGAAAACAGTGTGGAGGTTCCTCAAAAAACTGAAAATAGAGCTCCCCTATGACCCAGCAATTGCACTACTGGGTATATATCCTAAAGATACAAACGTGGTGCTCATAAGGGGCACATGCACCCGAATGTCTATAGCAGCAATGTCCACAATTATGGAAAGAACCTAGATGTCCATCAACAGATGAATGGATAAAGAAGATATGGTATATATACACAATGGCATACTATGCAGCCATCAAAAGAAATGAAATCTTGCCACATCCGATGATGTGGATGGAACTAGAGGGTATTATGCTTCGCGAAATAAGTCAATCAGAGAAAGACAACTATCATATGATCTCCCCAATATGAGGAAGTGGAGATGCAATGTGGGGGGACAGGGGGGTAGGAAAAGAAAAAATGAAAGAAGGTGGGATTGGGAGGGAGACAAACCATACAAGACTCAATCTCAAAAAACAGACTGAGGGTTGCTGGGGGCGTGGGGATGGAGAGGGTGGTGGGGATATGGACATTGGATGGGTATGTGCTATGATGAGTGCTGTGAAATGTGTAAACCTGGCGATTCACAGACCTGTACCCCTGGGGATAAAAATACATTATATGTTTATTAAAAAATAAATTTAATATAAAAAAAGGAGTGAATGAATGAATGAGTAAAAAAATAAAAAGTAGTGGGGAGTTGTTTTTGGTGGAGGGGGGTGGGTTGGGAGTGCCGAGAGCCCAAGGGCGACGTTGGCGAAATGTTCAAGTAGTGTTTAAAAAAATAAAGAGCAGTTGTTTACGGGTCTGATCGTCTGATACATGGATGCGTGGGATTCTCTTCCCTGGGAAGAGACATCTTCCAGACTTCCTGTGTTTTGTAGCGCTCGAGGGTAAAATTTGTAGTGCTGGTAGAAAAGAGTAATTAGAGAAGATTTTAATTAGTCCTGTATTCATCAGGGTTCTACCTGAGAAACAGAACCAGTAGTAGATGTCCAGATGTAGATACACGGGGAGATCTATTTCCAGTAAGTGACCGGTGACTGTGGGGGCAGTGGGGGTGTGATCCAGAGTGTGACCCACTTGCCCGCTGCTCAAGCTGCTAATTGCCCATGGCATGTCCTCGCGCTTTGGCTTCCAAAGGTTTTTTCCGTACTCTTGTTTGAACAAATATGGTTTAAAGTAGTGCCATTCATTCATTCATTCATTCACTCACAAACAGCTCGCAAGCACCGCGTGCAGGCGTTCTCTCAGGTGTTGGGGACAGGTAGGTGCACACGCCTAGAAGTGGAGCTGCGCTGTCTATTCAGTTAAAAATGAATTTCGACCTAGCAGTGTCCTTAGATCCTCTTGTTCTGCCTGCATGTTTACACCTGATACAAAAGTTTATTTGGTTTTGAAACAACAGTGAATCTGAAATGGAATTTAAGAGGGCAAACTGCTAAGGTGGAGTAGGAATTGAGGTTTTAAATCAGGGAAGGAAGGGACAAAAAACTATATAGACACCACCTAACAGCCTTTCCGAACAGCTTCTGCTCTCCTTCACTGACCCCAGAGCAGTGGAGATCGACCTGGTGGCTGGATTTGGGGGGAAGGCCACCAACATGTAGTTCACCCTTTCCTTTTACTTTGAATTTGGCTGCCTTCAGAACAGGGACATTGGTCCATCCTCTTCCATGTGCGAGCTGTGGGAAGTCAGGGGCCCACAGCTCTCCCTAAGATGGGAGGGGGTCCTGTAATCCTCCGGTCTTAGGGGAGTCCATATTGCGGCAAATTAAACTTTTTTACTATTAAATCTGACATGTTGATCTTCATCTTTCTGACTTGTACCTACTCAGCTGGTTTGGAAATTGAAAAAGAAACAAGGGCTATTTTTGGAGGTTACTCAAATATCAACACTCAATAGTCTCCAACCACTTAGTATATAGGAGTATTGGTGTACACAGCTCATTAGGTATGTTCATAGTGTGACCTTGGACTTTTAAGGAACATTTAAATTGCATAATGTGTTTTAAAAGATAGATTTATGTACTATATTTTATAATACAGCCTATCTAAGAGTTTTGATTTTAGCTGGGGATAAATTCCTTATCACTTTGGAGAATGCAGCTATCTGCAACTTCTTTCATGATTCCAAATAACATCTTTTATTGAAAGGGTTCTATCCTCCATAATTCCTCCTTGATTCTTTTTCTTGACTTTGTGCCATCCAAGCTTGAAGACATTGGTTTTGCACAAACACGGAGCAAGAGAGTAAATAAGACCAGGCCAAGGCAACCCTATTGAGTGTTGATATTTGAGTAACCTCCAAAAATAGCCCTTGTTTCTTTTTCAATTTCCAAACCAGCTGAGTAGGTACAAGTCAAAAAGATGAAGATCAACATGTCAGATTTAATAGTAAAAAAGTTTAATTTGCCGCAAAATGGACTCCCCTAGGACAGTAGGAATGCTCTAGCAGGAAAGAAGACATTAACTGAAGCAATCAGGACTTTACTAAATGGAAAAGGTGAATACCAATTTATAACCTAAAAATACCCACCCCTTGTGAAACTTTGGGTGCATTATATTTAGAGCTGAATTTGCTCTTAACCACTCAGGACACACCTAATTTTTGTTTTGTAATTTCAGTGTTTATGCACATAAGTTTGAAAATCCAGGATTTGTTCTAAGCACGCAATGCTATTAAATGACCTTGTTAAAAAAACAGCACGAGAAATCAAAAGTTCAGTTTTCTACTTTCAGTTCTGAGACTGCAGAAAATGAATCTGAACTCGTGTTTACAGTTATAAATCCTATAAATAGAAAGTTGCAATGCCGTTGGTCCTACCACATCTTGTGCTACTTGGAGATCCTAATTATAACAACTGGTAAAACACAAAACCAAACCAAACCAAACCAAACCAAACCAAACCAAACCCACCAGTCTTTGTGATGACTGGCATTTTACAAGTAAGTGAGGGGCTTACACAAGGCCAGCCTGTTTTCATAGGTTCACTGTGTCCTATTTGACTTACATAGCAACACATACAACCAGCTGGTATTAAAGCTACTTTCAAAAATGAAGAGACTCTGATTCTATGAAGTAACATCTAGTCTGTTGCTGTTGTATAAGAGGTTAACACACAGGCTGGGCAGTTTTGAGTCCCACCACCTATTAGCTGTTTGATCCTAGTGGACTTTGGTTTCTTCATTTGTCAAAGAATATCACCCCATTTACATAGTTATCACGCAGGTTGGTGTTTGGATGGAATGAGACAACATACCAGAGATTTTCGAAACGAAAACAGCTGTTCATATGTAGGATCACATTTCAGTTTAGTTCCACTAGCTGCTGCATGACCTTCTGACTTGTCCTAGCTGAACCTTTTTTTAATTACCAATTAACTTGGGGGAAAATATTACCTCAAACCACTGTCATAGGGATTAAAGGAAGGAAGACAAACTGAAGTTTATGAAAAATGTATGTTGATTTTTATTGCTTATGACTATATATATAAAGAAAACATGATTGATTTTATATAATTTATTCCTTTGATTACATATTGAAAATCAGATCAACTCAAGTCCCCTCAAAACCTGATGATTTCTTGTGAAACCTGACACACTTTGCATTAAAATGAGAGAACTTGTGGGTTTGGGTGATACAGTGGGAACAGCACATGGAACTTTGGGGGCATTTTAGTATTGACGAATGTTACTTTTATGGGGAGTTAGATATTCACAGTTGGACAGCATAAATTAATTCCACAGAGCAATTAAATATTTCATTGTAGATTGATTATCCACATAAAAGAAAAAGTCACAATGGTGCTGATGAAAATAAACCTAGTGGAATAAAGACTTTTTTTTTGGTTATTGCCAGACTTTTGTGTCTAATGTGCACATACCACTCCGAGATCATGTATTTTCATCAGAACACCATCACTGGTACATTTTTCTGAGTTCCTTTTGAAAGCGTGCCCTCCTGCTTTCCATCCACCATCCACCAGAAGTCAAGTTTCTTGGTGTGAAGGCTTGAGGTCAGCATCTATAAAGCTCACTGAAATGAGGCAGGTGCTCCGTGGACAACTCCGGGGCTTTAGAGACAGATGTGACTGTTTTCATGGCACGTGGTACCTGCGCCAGCCACAGACAGGTAAAGCTTCCCATCCGGACACACACAGATTTCATACAGTCTTTGTGAGTTGCCGGCGGCACCCTGAGTCCCCTGAACCAACTTGGGTAAACACACAGTTTCAGCATCAAGCACAAGCTGTTTGGGAGAAAACAAGAGATGAAGTGGTAAAGGAGAATCAACACGATAGCCTGAAACTCCTATCTCAAAATGCTCCAAACAGATTAGTTTCTTCTTTGCAAAGAAAATGAAACAGGCACCTGACTCAAGATATTATCAGGCTCTTTTAAAGCCTATTTCTGTTTTCCATTCAGGCAGGGGCTTCATAACTCTTTCTCCAAATTGAAGAGAAGTCTTTTTTATTTTTAAACCCATTGTGCTAGTTGAGGTAGGAAGATTTATGATGCTATACTAAAAATACCTTTCAGAATTATCTGAAAAAAAAATTTGTTAATTCACATATGTCTTGTGACCTATTTTGACTTTATGCTAAATCACCTTCTTTACCCCCATTAGGATAAAATACAGGCCTCAGAAATAAGTTCATCTAAATAATTTTTACCTCTGAATGTTGAAATTTCTGCTGGTTTTGTTTTCCTGTGAGAGGCTACTAACTTTACCCTATTAGCTACCAACCATTTCCCTAACTTCTAAAATGTTATTTGAAACTCAGCTGCCTTCTCTTAGATGTGGAAAAAGCAGTAGATACACAGACCAGAGCCAACTAAAATTAAATGAAAGCTATTGGGATTTTTGTTCCCATGACAACTTAGTTACATTGAAATGTAACCAGATGGCCATGAATTGAGGTTGGGAGATCTTTTTGGGAACAAGGAACCGTCCCACTGAGTAGCCCAATCTTACCCATACCGGGGCGTTTACTTATTAGAAGGAATTAAAGCATGTCATGGGCGGGCATAATGTTTTTCCTTGCAAACAATGTTGGACACTTCCTCTCATCCATGAACTCCACTTTTTTCATAACCCGATGCTTGCAGTCTGTATGCCCTCTTGGAAGACTGACCACTGCCATGGGCAGCAGCGGGTGGAACAATATCAGAAGCAAAGCTTTACCTTGAGGTCTGGGACACCGCCAGAGTAAATGAAATTAAATGTGTATTGTTTTTTTTTTTTAATTCAGAACCTACTTATGCTATTGTCCAGTGCTTTTGTTCTGAGGCTACCTGGTTTTCATTAATGTGCGTTTAGCTTTTCCTTGTTGGCTTCTCCACTCTCGTTTCTTATGGTTAATCAGTGAATATGTTTTCTAGTTGTTATTTATTTATTTATTTTCTTGCTCTTCTAGCAAACTCTAGTCACTGGCAGTCTACATACCCCTTCCTTGATCACTTGCGTTATCTTTATGGGAATATATCCCCTCACTTTGAACTATCTCCCAGTAATAAGAGACATTAACTTAAGAGTCAGGCTATGTGCTACTATAAAAATGGCACCTTATTTGTGGAAACAAGTGAGACTATTTCAAAACTAAAATTAGTGTTTTTTTCAAGGTAATAGGTAATATATTCTAAGTATGAAGTGACATTATAATTTAGTAATGAGATCCAAAATGCTTGACTTCCATTTTTGCATTTATCTGCTCTTGGCACCATAACTTCTTAAATTACAACTTGAAAGGGCTTCATTGGATGTCTTTTACATTCTACTAGCAGCCTGCTAATGGACAGGTCCTGTCCACACTCATGAGCTGCCTCTCATGGCCTCCATTTGCTGCCTCAACCATACCTTTCTCTTAGTAGCAAATCAATATAGTAATTTCAAAATGTTGCCAGCCATATTACCACATTGTTTTCTCACTGCCCTGTGACATAGTTAAGCAAATCTTATTTTTCCTACTGACAAATGAGAAGATAGGTCCGGGTCTGGAGAGGCCTGTTAATGTTCCTGAACTCAGGTAATAAATCGATCTAGTACTAGAGCAAGCAGTGTGAAGTAGAGAGGGCTCTACTGCCTCATTATGGCTTTGGCTTGTACCAGTGATGTTTTATTTCTGTACTTGAAGTTCCAGATTTTATCTTTATTGAGGCTGACTTTTAAAGCTCTAATTTTTCATATTTAATTTTTATTTAAACATAATTTGATGTGAGCAAGCATAGTGTGAAAGGCAACAACGGTTCATGGTTGTAATTTACAGGTAACGCTCAGTGACCCTGCCTCATTGAGAGTAGTTGGATCAGTAGGTATGGAAGAATTGATAGTTTCTGTCTGCTCTGAAAGTCATCAGGACATACAACAGGAGTTTCATACACCAAACTCACCATTCCATCACTACTTTGAAAAATGATATCCATTTGAGAAAGAGCCTCAATTTTCCCAGCATGAGCTTTAATATGAACACCCTTTGGGGCATCCATGCTTAGACTCCGTGTGGGGGATTCTAATCTGAAATGAGGGAAAGAAACAACAAAAAAATAGTATTAAAAAAAAAAAAAGCCACCCAAGGAATCCCTCATTGAATGGCTTTGCATACAAAATACAATTAATATAGTATCATGATGTCATTCTTAAATGCTAATAGAGTGTACATTCTTTACCAAGAAATCCAGAAATAATGTGCAGTAAAGAAATTAACTTCCCATCAATATGAGTCTACAACATTACTATACTCTAAAAACATATAAAAACATTACACAGCTGTATCCCCCACATGGTAGTTTCAGATAGCAGGTTTAAGCACTCTGCATATCACACCAGAAGAAACTGCTATTTCTAAATAACTTTGTAGAACTATCTTTTTACTGAAAACACAAACCTGTCTGGGAAAAAGACAAATTTCTAGGTAAGACATTCATTGACTACCTCTTCATAAAATGGAATGTAAGGTTAGTCTTTAGGTTTTGTTTGCATTTATTTATCATTTTTTTTTTTTTTTTTTAATTTAGGAGGATTAGAGGGCAGATGTGAAGATTTCTTTTGGGAAAATACTGAACTGATAGGGTTGGGATACAGAATGGAGACTGCCTCAGCTGGCTTTGTTTTTGCATAATTCATCAGAATCTCCTTGTGATTAAATCAAACTTAGAGAACTAGGAGTATATGAGAAATTCCATTTGGTTCTGCCTGAAAAATACTAAATTTCCACCAGGTGGCACGACAGGATCATTTGAAAGATTTTTAGAGCCTCAAACCCAACCTGACTCAACTCAACCCAACCTAACCCAACTCAACAACCTGAAAGGATGATTTGATTGAAATGTTTAAAGATCAATGAGAAGTGGAACAGGATACAAAACAGTCTGTAATCCTCTCACTGCAGAGTAAGATTAGAGGAGGCAGTGGTGAGAGAGAGAAAGGGGAGTGGCTCCAGAGGAGAGAGGTACCTTGGGTCATTAATTTGCATTTGAACTGATTGAATATTTATTCTGTAAATGTTTAGCTCAGAGGAATTGCTGCATTTAATTGGCAAGTTTTTGTCTACCACTGCTTGTCACAGAAAACAGTTTCATTTTTTTATGTACATCCCAATATGTAAAATTTGATCTGTTACACATTTTGAAATTTATGTTTACTTTGAGTACAAGGAAACAGAGACATTTATAGAATTTACTGGTCAAATTATGTTAAGCTTAGGTTATGGGGAAACGCTTGAATACATCTAGATGATTTGGTCTGCTGACTGCCTGCCCATTTTGCTACTTGATGTCTGTTAGTTGTCTATATTTTTCCTGCCTGGATTGATAGAAAAAAGAGGGAGGAGATGGGGAAGAAAAGGAGGGGAGGAAGACATGTAGCAGCTTACCAAGGTCTGGTCCATTTCAGGCAATCCATTTGTGATTTTAAAGATCTTAGTGAAGGTGAGTTTGTATCAAAGATTAGTTACCGAACAACAAAATGACTTCAACAGGGCCAACTACTAGTTTTTAACCATATTATAATATGGTGCTTTTGGAATAGCAAATTTCTTCCCCTTTTCATTGTTTCTAGCCTTGAAGATGAAATATCTCAATTCAGCACAACTTGGGACACATTCTACCAAAAAAGGCTGTGATTAGAATGCTCTGAAGTATACATTTCCACGAACACACTGAAGAGAAGTCAGACATGAAACAACTCAGTTTTTTTCTCTTTTTTTATATTTTATTTTGCTACTTGGATATCCAACCCTTTCATCAAATATGTGAATATATAAATGCTTACTCATCACTTATATGAGGAACAAAAAATTTTGAACAGTGACCCAGAAATATACCAAATAAATAAGCTGTGTGTGTATACACATGCACACACGGTATAATATACCTTCGCCCATATTCACTTTTGAATTTAGAGAATATAACTAGTCAAGCATGTATGATTGTAAATTTATTTCTCATGTCAAGTTAGTGCCATTCAAACAAAGGGGAAAAATTACTGAAATTTATGGATAATGTTTTGATTTTAAGCTCTTTCACGCTTACATTAAGCCTAAATTTTGTACATAGGATAAGAGGCCAGGAAGCATAAATACAAATTGATAAAAAAAAAAAGCTGGTCTAGAGGTAGCACTGGTCAAATCATGCAAGGGCTAGATTATGTCCACTGATAGGCAATGCTAACCACTAAATTATGTTAACTGTGTTGGTCTTTGATCTAAAAGTGTGGGGAATAATGTATTTAGTCATTTAACCCTTATTTATTAGATCCCTATTATGTGCTCTTCTAGATTTATAGAAAAACAGTAGCAAACAAGGCAGACCAACTTTCTGCCCTTAGGAATCTAACATTCAAGTGACTTAAAGGATGTAAGCAGAGGAATGACAAGTGTTTAATGTTTTTAAAGGCATAAAATAAAGCACAGAATTTCAAAGGAAACAAATGACTTTTAAATACAAATGTAAAAAAAAATAAATACAAATGTAAAAATTACTTAAATGGGTAATACAGCAATTTAAGAGCTTATTTAGTAATTAAATAAGATCTGGCCAGAGGGCTTACAACTAATGTAATTTCAAAGCAGTGAAGAACAGATGTAATGTGTTTTGAGATACTTGCTCTAACCTTTATGTGATATTAAAGTATCTCTGCCTTCTACAAATGAGAAAGTCAAAGAAACTACTAATACCATTGTGGCTTGTTGAAGGAATGCTAAATTTCAATCAGAGATCAGTGAAAATGAAGGATTTATTTTTCACATTCAAAATCATTAACCCACTAAATTCTGTTCTTGGACACCCAGCGGATCCACAGACCACAAGTGAAGAATGCCGATACTCTAGAGAATGAGAAGATACAGATATGAAGAGGTAATGTTTAATCATTTTCCAGAACTGAAAAATAACATGAGTTCCTAAAACTGAATAGGTACACCAATGCCCAAGTACGAATTAAGACATATCCAGTACCCAAATGCTTTCTGGTAAGACTGCAGAACAGTAAGATTATGAGAAAATCTTAAAAGTATTCAGAATGAAAACAAATTGCTTACTTACCAAAGACCCAATAGTAATGAATAATATCTTAATAATGCTGATATAAAATTGTCAGTCTAGAAATATATCCCAACTTAGCCATCATTCAACTATGAAAGGATTAGACATTTCAGGCCCAGAAGGAAAAGTTTCTGTCAGGTCAGATCGTCACTAAAGAAAATACTTATAGAAACTAAAACCAGAAGAAATGAGTATTTTGGTAGAAGCAGTGATGGACATTAGAAAAAGAATCAACACAGTATGTGAGAAAAGCTAAATCTGTATTGCCTAAAAGACATAATCAGAGAGATGAATAAAAGCAAAGTTGAAAAAACATGCAAAGTGAAGTTTGGAAAAGAATAACTTTCTAATATTTTGCTATACTTTGAGAAGAGAATGACAATGACAAACTTAATTAGAAAGTATTAATTTATCTCCATGCATATAAAATACAAAGGGTAATCATTACAAGAATGTAACCAGAACCACTGGAGGGAAATATGGCAGGGAGAATAAGGAGAAGTTTAATAATCCAACCAAAGGTCAGAAACAACAATGACTACAAAAAAAAAAAAAAAAAAAAAAGAAAGAAAGAAAAGAAAAAGAAAAAGCACAGTATATAAAACATAATATCACATACATATGTATAATAAATCAATGATCTTAATAGATATAATTAGTTAAATTCACCTATTAAAAGTTAGAAACTTTACTGTAGGGGATTAAATCGCAAATCCAGAAATTTAACCCCTAGCAAAACAATCGAAACATAGTGATACACCCCACATGAGAAAGCAAATCTGGTTAGTTTAAAGACCTAAATATGAAAAATGAAAGTGTTTTTGAAAGAGTTCACTCCCTTCACTAATGCTCAAGCACTAGTGTCCAATAAACCTAAGTCCTTAAGCATTTATTTTCATTATTCTGTTATTGGATGAAACTTTTTTTTTTAGATTTTATTTTTTAAGTAATCTCTATACCCAATGTGGGGATTGAATTTACAACCCTGAGATCAACAGCTGCACACTCTGTTGATGCAGACAGCCAAGGCAGCCCTTTTAGTTTTTGTTAGTGGATGAAACTTTCAATGCTTCCAAATGCTTTTGCTTGGTGAATTGACTAAATGTACTGTTTTGCTTTGATATTTTATGATTTTTCCTTTTTTTTTTTTGAACTGCTAGAATTAAGGAAAACCAGCCATACCATAAACTGTCAGTTACCATGAGGCACAAATTGCTTTCCTTGTTTAAGTATATTCAAGACGGTAACCTGTGATAAATGAAAAATAAACATTTGGGGCAAGAAATGTGTTTATGCAAGCTGAGATCAATCAATAATTCATTCGTTAATTGTGCATTTGTAGACACTGATTTTTTTAATCAATGAATTGTTTAAAAAAACACTAAAACAGAAGGAATTAAATTCCCAAGATACCACTTTCAGACCGTTACACAACTAGATAAAATTATTAATTTCCTAGAGAAATACAGGTGGTCAAAATTGACCCTTATTAAACGTACAGGTTTAAAAAGACAAATTTCCATAAAAGAAGAATTACACTCTTAAGGAACTATTTTTTAAAAATTCCTCAGACCCATATGATTTCACAGAGAATTCCATGAAACCTTTAGAGATCAGAGCATCCAACTGTCCAAAAATTATTCCAGAACATTGATAATGAAGGAAATCCTCCTAATTTAGGAAATCCTCCTAATCTTCCTATTCACTGAAGCATGAATAACATCATTACCTAAACTTTACAAAAAAACAGCACACCAAAATGAAAGCTGCAGACCAATATCATTTATGTATAGAAGTATGAAGATTCTAAATAAAATATTAGCAGGTAAAATTGAACATCATTGTAAGGAAAGAACATACTGTGACCAAGGAAAATTCACTCAATGAGTGCAAAATTGTTCCAGTATTAGAAAATCCATTAACATAATACACTGTATTAATACACCTAAAGGATATATAAATATAAATATCATCATAAATGCTAATGAACCTTTGAGAAAATTTAACAGCCATTCAATACAAAATAGAAACTGATATTTATTTATTTGTTTTTTTTTTTTATAAAATATACATTCACATCATCTTACTTAATAGAGGAACACCAATTGTATTTCCCTTCAGGCTGGGAAAAAGCAAGGATGCATACTACCTCCACTTGTTTCTCAACTGCTCTACTGATACTGGGACAGGGAGTGAGATAAATCAGTTGGAGACACAGAGTTGGAAAAGGTGTAAAAGTATATTGCAGATGCTAGGACTGCGTACCTAAAAAATCCCAAGGCGCCAACATAAAATGGACTCAAAGAATAAAAAGTTCAGTAAGGTTCTTTAAATAAAATTAATACACAACAATCAGTGGCTTTCATATCCCAAACAATACTTTGTCAGAGGATTATGACGGTAGATAGGATAAAACCTCATTTATAATTGAAACAAAGATAAGCAGAGATGCTTAGGGATAAACTTAACATGAATTATGTAAACTCATTAAACTTATTCTTGTTAAACTTAACTAGAAATATGTCAGAAAACTTTTAAGTTCTCCTGAAAGGACAAAAATAGACTTTAATGAATAGAAAAACACCCTATGTTTTTGGATAAATGATGTCAGTTTGCCCTAATTTATGAATTAAACATAATCCTAATAAAAGAATATGCTTTTTCTTGAACTAAACAAGTTAACACTCAAGTTTATATGGAAAAATAAACAAGAACTGACAGAGAGATGTTGAAAAAGTCAGTACAAGGGTACGTGGATGTGTGTGTGTGAGAGAGAGAGAGAGAGAGACAAAGAGAGAGAATAATCCTATTTGACCTTAAAATATCTTCTAAATCCTGTTTAGCAAGGTTGGTACTGGGACCTGAATAGAAAGTCTAGCAAATAGAGCAGAAAACATACAAACAGACCCATGTGGATACGGAAATTTAATACATGATAAAGGTTGTACTTCAAATTGTAGCAGCAAAGGTAGAATTTCTAGTTAATAATCTAATTGTTGGAACCTCTGTTTGGCCAACTGGAAAAGATAAAATTAGATGCAGACCTTACACCTTATACCTCACACAAGAATAACCTCTAAATGTATCAGGGATCTACAATTATCCTTTTTTTTTAAAGATTTTATTTATTTATTCATGAGAGACAGAGAGAGAGGAATGCAGAGGGAGAAGCAGGCTCCCTGCTGAGCAGGGAGCCCAATGTGGGACTCGATCCTAACACCATGGGATCATGACCTGAGCTGAAGGGAGACGCTTAACCGACTGAGTCCCTATTTAAGGTGCCTTCTACAATCTATCTTGATGTAAAAGGGAAAGCCAGACCAATAATGGGGCTGGCAACTTCCTCTTTCTGTAAGGAAAGTTTCAAACTATGGTTTAAAATCCAGATTTAATAAAAAAAAAAAGAATAATTTTGAGTATATAAACATTAAAAATTAGTAGAAAGTGTTAATAGGAAAAATGCTAATATTCAGAATATATATACATTTTAATCCCTATAAATCTGCTTTACAAAGTAACTAAAGAAGCAGAGCAGATGGAGTAAATTCCAGAAGCAGAAGCCTTAATAACAGAACAAAAATATGAAAGATGCTTAACCACCCTAGTCACCAGGGAAATGAAATGTAAAATAACACATGATAACACTCATCAGCATGAAAAAGTTCATAAAGTCTGACACTGAAATGCTGGTAAAAGGTGAGAAAAGAGACTCACACTGCTCACGGAATTATAAATCAGCACAAAGCACCTGGAGGTATGCTGGCCAGGTTTGGCAAAGTTCAGTATGTTTACATCAGAAACCAACACTCTGTGAAACTTGGTAGAAGAGCCAACCCAGAGCAGTGCTCTTCATGGCTGTCTGAAAGAAGTCTGAAAAACTAGGTGCCCATTACCCATTTTTAGGTTCACACTGTGTTTTACATAAATTTAAGTATTTGCAAAAGATACCATTTCTGTCACATTAGAAACACTGTCATTTTGAAAGAAGACTCATCACTTTACAGTGTATTTGATGGAATCTAAAAGTCATGGAGAGTTGATTCCCACCAGCTTTGCGTTATGATCCAATATGTTAAAATTTTTTTTGCTTAAATTGTCCAGCTTTGACTGAGAGCTTTTGGACTGGGAACTCTTTCATTTATTTGGCCCCTTGTCCTTTTGATGTACTCTTGCTGTTTTGATTTTTGAGCACATCTCATTCACTGGTGCTGCAAAATGCTCCAAATTTATCCTCTACATTCACTGCCCCAGTCCTAGAATTTGCCACTGCTCTGAAGAATCCTGATTCCTTTTATTGCAGAATGGTATGGGAAAGCAAGGACTGTGGGCACCTGGATGGCTCAGCCGGTTAAGTCACTGCCTTTGGCTCAGGTCATGACCCTGGGGTCCTGGGATGGAGCCCTATGTTCTGGCTCCCAGCAGCTCAGCAGGTGTCTGCTTCTCCCTCTGCCCCTCCCCCTGCTCTCCCTTTCAGTAGCTCTCTGTTTCAAATGAATAAATAAAATCTTAAAAACAAACAAACAAACAAACCAAGTACTCATTGCCACTGATTTTATTTTCATTACTTGATCTTCCATTTCTAGAATCTGAATTTTGTTATTTTCCAAATCTGCCATTTTCATACTATTTTGACTTTGCCTTATCTTTATATTCAGTTTTTTGTCCTCTTTGAGCATTTTATTCATGTTTGTTTTAAAATCTCTTACTTTGCTCTACTACTTAGAGTTTTAGGGGATAACTTGTAGTAGCTGCTGACTTTTTTGTCTTTTCATTATTATATCATTATTATTATTATTACAGTAAACTCATTTTCAGCAAGGGATTTTACCATAGGTGTTTTTATGTCATGGGTAATGGGATAATTTCTTCACTGTAGCTTGGCTTTAGTGTAGTTAACATTAATTTTCTAGATTTGAGCTCTTATACAATGAGGTAGTATGGGTTTAGTCCTCTGATCTTAGCCAAAGCAAAGGCCTATCATTCACAATTTCTTGTGGGTAACTCAACCCATGGACCAAGATGGGTTCACAGCATCTTTAGACTACTAGGCAAATTGTTTCAAACATCTTTCATGGGGACCAGGGTTTACAAGGTATCTCAGTCTGGGCATTTCATGTGCTCTCTCTCTCTCTCTCTCTCTCTCACACACACACACACACACACACACACACACACACACACACATACAGCAATGCTTTGGTATCACAGTCCTGTAATCTATTAAATCCCAGCCTCGTGGAGCGAAAAAATAAACATTGTTAAAATGTCTATACTGCCTAGAGCAATCTATACCTTCAATGCCATTCTGATCAAAATTCCACCAGCAGTTTTCAAAGAGCTGGAGCAAACCATCCTAAAATTTGTATGGAATCAGAAGAGACCCTGAATTGCTAAGGAAGCGTTGAAAAAGAAAAACAAAGCAGGGGGTATCATGTTGCCTGATTTCAAGCTTTACTACAAAGCTGTGATCACCAAGACAGCACGGTACTGGCATAAAAACAGACACATAGACCTGTGGAACAGAGTAGAGAGCCCAGGTATGGACCTTCAACTCTATGGTCAAATAATCTTTGACAAAGCAGGAAAAAAAATACAGTGGAAAAAGACATTCTCTTCAATAAATCGTGCTGGGAAAATTGAACAGCTATATGAAGAACAAAAATCAACCATTCTCTAACACCATACACAAAGATAAACTTGAAATGGATAAAAGACCTCAACGTGAGACAGGAATCCATCAGAATCATAGAGGAGAACATAGGCAGTAACCTCTTTGATATCAGCCACAGCGGCTTCTTTCAAGAGATGTCTCAAAAGTGAATGAATTTTTGGGAAATTCAAAGGGGAACCCTCTTACACTGTTGGTGGGAATGCAAGTTGGTGCAGCCACTTTGGAGAACAGTGCGGAGATTCCTTAAGAAATTAAAAATAAAGCTTCCATATGACCCTGCAATTGCACTACTGGGTATTTACCCCAAAGATACAGACGTAGTGAAAAGAAGGGCCATCAGTGCCCCAGTGTTCATAGCAGCAATGGCCATGATCGCCAAACTGTGGAAAGAATCAGGATGCCCTTCAGTGGACAAATGGATAAGGAAGAGGTGGTCCATATACACTATGGAGTATTATGCCTCCATCAGAAAGGATGAATCCCCAACTTTTCTATCAACATAGACGGGACTGGAAGAGATTACGCGGAATGAAATAAGTCAAGCAGAGAGAGTTAATTATCATATGGTTTCACTTATTTGTGGAACATAAGAAATAACACGGAGGACTTGGGGAGATGGAGAGGAGAAGGGAATTGGGGGAAATTGGAGGGGGAGACGAACCACGAGAGACTATAGACTCTGAAAAACAATCTGAGGGTTTTGAAGGAGCAGGGGGTGGGAGGTTGGGTGAGCCTGGTGGTGGGTATTATGGAGGGCACGTATTGCATGGAGCACTGAGTGTGGTGCATAAGATATGAATTCTGGTACACTGAAAAGAAATTAAAAAAAAATGAAACCTAAATTCCTAGCCCTTAAGCTGTATGACCTCCTGATATTTTATATATCTTGGCTTTAGCTTTTACTCTGCTCTGAGAATGAATTTCTTCTTTGTTACTGGGACCTAAGAATGAGCTTGTCTGAGATGTATTTATAAGTATTTGAGCAATATTTACAAGTATATAATATATATTTATAAATATTTATTTGCTCATTCATTCATTCATTCATTCACTCATAAGGAAACTAGTATTTACAAATGTTTGAAACAGGAGTAAATGTTCCCATGTTCTTTCGCTTTATTTATCTAATGAAGTCACACCTATATTACTTACTATGTGCTAGGCATCCTTTTGAGAAATTTACAAATAATAACTTAATTGCCACCACATCCCCATTGGGTACAGAGGATTTACAGTTTATACTGTGATATTAATGTTTACTGATTTTCTTAAGTTTCAATTCAAATGCTTCCTTCTCTATGACATCATCTCAGATTACCCTGGGAAGATTTTATGCTTTTTCGCTTATGCCCTCACTATATTTTGGACTTTCATCAGAACAAAGAATTGTATTGTTCTAACTTGTTTGCATGATTCCTAACAGACTTTAAAATTATTAAAGCATTATATCCAGGCATTTTATTTCTGTAGAAATAGCAACTGTTCTGGTACATAAAATCATGTTTAGTATATTTTTGCTAAATTTTTAAAAAAGAATGAATTATATCATATATGAATGAATTATATAACGTATGAATGAAAAGTAGCATGTCAGAATGAAGGCAGCATATCAGACTTCCTACTTTCCTTGTGAATGATTTTGCTGTAAGAAATGTAAATATAGTTTAAATACATATTAATTACCTTTCTTCTTAAAGAAAATAATTGTCATCCTTCTATGACTATCATTTGAGCACATATCAAAATTTAAACTTATGTTATATAAAGATGTATATTTCAGAGATATATTTATAAATGCAAAATGATCTAGACCCTACAAAACCCATATTCATTGTTTTCAGGATATTCTAGAATCACTCTCACTTTATTCAGGCCAGGAATAGTAATAGTACTGGACTCAGAAATATAAAGTGAAAGACAGTTTATGGTAAAAATTCATAGAAGAAAATATGAATATAATACAATCATTTAGAGGAATCTGGTTGTAAATGGAAAGAATAAATCACTCAAGGGACCACTTAGAAGAGAATATACCTAACGAACATGGACTTTGGAGTCAGATCTGAATTTGAATCATCTGTTGGTTTCTTTCTTTCTTCTTTCTGTATCTATCATCTATCTATTTAATAATGTTGGCTACTTTTTAAAAAATATTAATTAACTTATTTTCAGCATAACAGTATTCATTATTTTTTCACCACACCCAGTGCTCCATGCAATCCGTGCTCTCTATAATACCCACCACCTGGTACCCCAACCTCCCACCCCACCGCCACTTCAAACCCCTCAGATTGTTTTTCAGAGTCCATAGTCTCTCATGATTCACCTCCCCTTCCAATTTACCCCAACTCCCTTCTCCTCTCTAACTCCCCATGTCTTCCATGCTATTTGTTATGCTCCACAAATAAGTGAAACCTTATGATAATTGACTCTCTCTGCTTGACTTATTTCACTCAGCATAATCTCTTCCAGTCCCGTCCATGTTGCTACAAAAGTTGGGTATTCATCCTTTCTGATGGAGGCATAATACTCCATAGTGTATATGGACCACCTCTTCCTTATCCATTCATCCGTTGAAGGGCATCTTGGTTCTTTCCACAGTTTGGCGACCATGGCCATTGCTGCTATAAACATTGGGGTACAGATGGCCCTTCTTTTCACAACATCTGTATCTTTGGGGTAAATACCCAGTAGTGCAATTGCAGGGTTATAGGGAAGTTCTATTTTTAATTTCTTGAGGAATCTCCACACTGTTCTCCAAAGAGGCTGCACCAACTTGCATTCCCACCAACAGTGGAAGAGGGTTCCCCTTTCTCCACATCCCTTCCAACACATTGTTTCCTGTCTTGTTAATTTTGGCCATTCTAACTGGTGTAAGGTGGTATCTCAATGTGGTTTTAATTTGAATCTCCCTGAGGGTAAGTGATGATGAACATTTTTTCATGTGTCTGATAGTCATTTGTATGTCTTGATTGGAGAAGTGTCTGTTCATATCTTCTGCCCATTTTTTGATATGATTGCCTGTTTTGTGTGTGTTGAGTTTGAGGAGTTCATTATAGATCCTGGATACTTTTTAATCTTTGCTTATAACATGCTGGAATCTAGATCTTGGGGATATATTGGGGATAAAGTTGCTTATTTTAAAGGTGGAGTTGATGATTAAATGAGATAAATTATGGGACAGTGCACAGATCCTGGCAGTTGAAGAGATTCAGAATTTGTCACTTCATGCCTTCCATGCTTACACCATTCCTCCAGGAATTTTTTTACAATTTCAATATATTTTTTTTGAAGATTTTATTTATTTATTTGACAGACAGAGGTCACAAGTAGGCAGAGAGGCAGGCAGAGAGAGAGAGAGAAGCCGGCTTCCTGCGGAGCAGAGAGCCCGATGCAGGGCTTGATCCCAGGACCCTGAGATCATGACCCGAGCCGAAGGCAGCAGCCCAAACCACTGAGCCACCCAGGCGCCCCAACAATTTCAATATTTTCTTAATCACTTTGCCTGTAACACCCAGGTTATGAGACACACTGCCCACTCCCCGCCCTACCCTTACTATCACCTTTTAGAAAGCAAGAGGATACTCTTTTGCCATTTCTCTTTTTAGCAAGGGCTTGCTGTATAACCAGCAGATTATGCCCTGATGGGACAACATAAGATAAATTTTTTTTTAAAGATTTTATTTATTTGACAGACAGACAGAGATCACAAGTAGGCAGAGAGGCAGGCAGAGAGAGAAGGGGAAGCAGGCTCCCTGCTGAGCAGAGAGCCCGATGTGGGGCTCTATCCTAGGACCCTGAGATCATGACCTGAGCCAAAGGCAGAGGCCTAACCCACTGAGCCACCCAGGTGCCCCAAGATAAATGTTTTAATTTTGAGATCCATCTATTTTAAAACAGTGAAGTAAATTACTTCAAAAAGGAGTCAGGTATCTCTACAACTTATATTATTTTATAATTTTAAATTGGTTTTAATGGGATTATTTTTAAAGATATTGAATCATTTTTCTATCCTAGAAAAGGAAAATGTTCTTCTTCCTAACTATAATAATTCTGTAATATTGATCTTGTGATCCTTTGTCAAAATTAATGAAATTATTCTAATGTAATTAGAGTTACAGTTTATATTCATGCTGCAAATATTCTGTAAGTGGGTAAGATGAATTGAACCCTCATTTGCTTTTGATTAATATTTAATTAGATATTAAAGATATAAAATACATAACTTCCTAACTTTCATTCTACTTAGTGTGATTATATACTTGGTGTAATAAGGATTATAAAAATGATTATTTGTATTCAACTTTCAGCTTACAAAATACTTTTAACCTAATAGCTAATTAAATCTTTCCCAAAATACATTGAGATATACATTACTATCAACATTTTATAGATGAAAAAAATAGTTTCAAAAGGTTAGTTTGAGCAAGGTAACAAGACTTCTCTCTGTAAAACCAGGATTACTACTGTACTTAATTTCCTCTATTAAAGATAATATATGAAGATATTAATTGTTCTGCATATATTTCAAGTTCAAACACTGAATATAATTTTAAATGATACCTTAGACCTTAGACTCTTGTTTTAAAAAAATAGTATTTGATTTTGTTAGAAAATACAAATATAATATTGGAATAAACAGTTATAGCAATAAATGTCATTCATTCTGTAGTGCATTGATAAACTGAAATACACATAAGCACACAGAGACTCTTACAAAGAATACATTTATAATCTGGTACTAGGTGATTTTGTATATTCTGACATTATGTAAAGATAAAACAAAGGTTGAGGATATCATGCTAAGTGAAATACAAATACTGTATGATTTCACTTTTAGGACGTGCCTTGAGTTGTCAAATTGTGGAGACAGAAAGTAGAATGGTGGTTTCCAGGGGTTGGTAGAGTGAGAATGGGGAGTCGTTTACTGGCCAGAGTATTAGTTTTGCAAAATGAAAAGAATTCTGTAGGTGGATGGTAGTGATGGTTGTACAACATTGGGAATGTACTTAAAACTTTTGAACTGTATACTAAAAAGTAGTTAAGATGGCAAGTTTTCTGTTTTGGGTGGATTAAACATAGAGTGGCACTTCTTACTTCCTTTGGATTTTAGTAAGTTAATGACAATTTAATAAGTGGAACATCATGAGGATAAAGACAATTAATTAGTGCAATAAGATATGATCTGGTAATGACTGCTAAAATATTATTCCAGTACATATCCAGGTATCTTCCATAAGAGAGTTTATATTTGAACAAAATTCTTACCTCAGGTCCTGAAATGGGTCAGCTCTTACGAGGGGGGTCTCCACTGAATGTTCAAAAAGAGCACCCTCAGGCCCTAAACAAAGCCAGAGATGCAACATTTTACAATGATAAAACAAATGACATCAAACTAATTAAACATTTAGTCTCTCTATTAAAGCACAAGCAGATTTTTATCTTGTTGCTGAATTTGTACAGATGTGAGCAGAAAATATAATTGATGTATAGCAACTAATGTATAGGATTTTTAAACTCTTCCGATAAACAGATTATTCTAAGAGTGTCAGTGGCACTCTTTTACAAGGAACTATAATTTTGTAACTAGTTTTTAAATGTATAACAATTACTTAACATAACCAGTTAGTGATGTCATAATGTAATATGTATATGATGAATATGATGTAATCATGGTAATGCACATAAGTACAAAGAAGGCATAAAGCCTATAAACAGAAACACATTACCATTAAATAAGAGCAGCAATTTCTCTATCATTGAAATTGTCAACCTTCAAATTATCTGATAGTACTTCTATTATTATTATTTGGTCTCAAAGTAAATATTCCTCAGAACCTATCTGCATATATAAAAATAGATACTTCATAAATGGCTTCATAAAATGACTTTTAATAAATCATTTTCAATGTAACTGTATTTCCCTTGTGTATGCATTCATATTTAATATTCCCAGCTCTGATTATATAAAAATGTATAACTGGTGCAACATCTGTTTCTTGTGGAAAATAGAACATGCAGTTTGGGGTCATATAACCTAAATTATAGACTGGGGAAAAAAGTTCCACAATAAAATATCATTATATAAATAATGCATTTAAATAACAGTATAATATGGTCCTGTATAAATATTATTTGTATAAGGAAAGCATAGTAATAGAAAAGCCCAGTATTACAATGTTAACTTATTTTTTTAAAGAATGTATCACCATGATTAGACATAGTAAATGGTCTGGTCATTTCCGCTATAAAATATCAGTAGTATTTGGATAATACCATCCTTCTTTCTCTTCTGAATCCTAGAATACTTTATGATGAATGGATACTCATGTGAAGATCTAGGAAGACCACGGTACAAAATGAGTTGAAATGGCAGTGAAGACTTCACGGACAGAATCCAACACTGAAGGGGAAATTGCTGTAGGCTGCTCTATTCTTCCCTTCCCATAGGTCTTTTAATTATAGAAGTAGAGTTCGGCATGAATACCTCTGTTCGAACAGCGCATAATATATACCCAAACATCTGTTAGATTTTTATGTCTATATTGATAACTAGTAAGATTGATTCCACACATATATTGAGTACTTATGGACTGAAATGAGTTTTTCAAGTGGTACAAAAACAAGAGATTTCCATTGCCCCACCTCACAGTCAAACCTTCACATAACATCTCTACTGCTTTCAATCTATTCCATTCCTCCACCACTGCAAACTGCCTTTTGCCTCAATACTCCAAAGAAGATGCTCTTAAGATAATCATGACCTCCATGATGACACATTCAATGACAGTTTCTGTTCTCATCTTTCCTGGAAACCAGATTCTGGGAACACAGTTTCTCTTGGTATCAAGAAAATGGCTCCTGTGGCATTCCTCTCAACGCATTATCTGTTTCACACTTTCGTTGAGTGGCTACCCATCTTTTCCCCTGGTTGGCCTCGAATACTGGCATCTCTCAGAGCTCAGTTGGTTGATGATGTTCCCATTTATATCTCTCGTCAAGACCTCAACTCTGTGCAACAAAGAGCTCACATATCCTAGGGCTGACTCTAATATATGCACTTGGCTGTTTCATAGATACCTTGCAACTCTGCATCTAAAACATTAACCATCTATTCTCTTTGCCTTGCAAATGTGTTCTCCTCTTCTGTCTTCTCCATTACCCAAAGAATAATGTCATCATCCAGAAACAAATATAATCTTTCCATCTTTGGAAAGATTTTGGATCTTTGGATCTTTGGATCATCAAAGATGATCCCCTCTCTCAATTCCTGCCACCCATTTGATCTACTGGCAAGAGTTTATATGTCAGTTCTTAATTTGGAATCATTATCTCCCTTCAGTGACCACTGTTACTTAGTCCAGGTCACCAGGGGATAGATACTGTCTTTACAGTTGACATCCTCCTAACTGGTCTTACTGTTTCTTCTCTTTCCTCCAAGCAATCTATTCTCCCTTATAATGATTATATTGATCTTAAAATGTACAGCAAATCAGAGTACCCTGTTTGAAACAACTCTTCCATTGCATTTTAAAAATTTTCTTGTTACATTACTTACCATACAGTACACCATTAGTTTTTTTTTTAATATTTTATTTATTCATTTGACAGACGAGATCACAAGTAGGCAGAGAGGCAGGCAGAGAGGGGAAGGGAAGCAGGCTCCCTGCTGAGCAGAGAGCCCAAAGTGGGGCTCGATCCCAGAACCCTGGGATTATGACCTGAGCCGAAGTCAGAGGCTTTAACTCACTGAGCAACCCAGGTGCCTCCATCATTAGTTTTTGATGTAGTGTTCCATGACTCATTATTTGCCTATAACAGGCAGTTCTCCATGCAGTAGGTGCCCTCCTTAATACCCATCACTGGGCTCACTCATCCCTCCACCTCCTCCCCTCTAAAACCCTCAGTTTGTTTCCCATAGTTCATAGTTCATGGTTTGTCTCCCCCTGATTCCTCCCCTCATTTTCCCTTCCTTCTCCTAACGTCCTCCATGCTATTCTTTATGTTCCACATATCATCATATGATTTCACTCTTCCATTGCATTTAAAACAAATCCTAAATCCTTATAATGGCCAACAAGTATATGCAAAAACTTGTTTTTCTGTGTCTCCTCTTATACCAGGCTTTGTTTCAGACTTAAATATAATTTAAACATAAAAAATAATGAAATAATAGGCATAGATAAACTCAAATAGGACAGCTATCAAAATGAATGTTAATGTTTTAAACTCCTTATTAAAAACCAAAGTCTATTAGACTGGGTTAAAAAGAATTCCAACCACACCTCTCTTTCAAGAGAAATGTAAACTGTTTAATATGAGGAGAATTTAGGTTCAGAGGATAATATAAAGAGGCCATACAGCTCCTCTTATAGGTTTACTGACATCATCCCACAAGGGAGTGATGCTTAGGATGGTTGGAACCACCACAATTAAAAGGGTAATGTCAACACACTTAAGAGAAGCAAAGCTAGAGTATTACTGGACTACTGAATTAATCAAACTGAAGCTACCCTGACTCCAGACTTTTCATGTAAGATAATATATATTCTTATCATTTAAACCAGATTTAATTTGGTCTTTTGTTCCTTTCACCTGAAGATTTTTAACCAATTGGCCAGGTCATCAACTGTTCATAGAGCTTCATTACAAAGTGCTTGGAGATATGTTCTTAAAGGATATGGTGATATCTTAGCATCTTCTAGATAATCTGTCAAGTATCTTTTTAAGGGACCTGGATTTATTATCTTTGTTTATGTTCACTTTTTCAGCTGTTGAAATCTTTTTCTCCAGATCCTCTTTTGTCAGTGGCTTTGTGAGTGATTCAACCATTTCTACTCCATCACTTCTGACCTCATGTAAGCCTGCTTAGCTGCACAGGTGCAAATAAATAGACTGGCTTATCATTAAATCTTGTTTTCCTCAAGGGAAACTAGATACCATTACAGGACCATGTTTTTATTAATAAAAGTTTGGGAAATGAACCCAGCCTAGCAAATCCCTGCCAAGGAATTAAAGTATACTTTTTGCCAGAAGTCAGTTCTGGTAATGGTATAAAAATTTTTTTCAAGATGAAATTTTGATGTTACTTCAATAATATGTTCTACAATCGCAGTTAACAAAAGGGGCATACTAACTTTGGTCACTTGGTGACCAATTCTATTTTTAGGGGGAAAAGTGAGACTGCTTAAAGGCCTTAGTCAATTTCAAAGTGAGTTTGTTATATTATTTAATCTCCCCCATAAAAATGATTTAAAAACAACTCTTCAGTTTCCTAGCTGACTAAAGTCTAAATGGAACTTAAGACTTTTAAAAGAATGCTACCTTACTGAAATATATTTGACACATAACACTGAGTAAATGTAAGGTGTAAAACATGTTAATTTGATACATTTATATATAACTGTCATTGTAGTGATAACTAGCATCCTTATCATACTACATAATGGTCCTTTGTTTTTAGTGAGTGCAGTAACTAAGTTTTAGTCTCTTAGCACTTTTGATGACTATTATACAATAATGTTTTCTATATTCATTATACTGTGCATTAGATCTCTAGGACTTATTTATTGCTCATTGCAAGGTTGTACCCTTAAATAACATCTGCCCTATCCGTCATTCACTGGTAACTATTGTTTTCTTCTTCTTCTTCTTCTTTTTAATGAGTTTGGCTTTTTAAAGTCCACATGTAAGTGATATCACACCAGTCCTTGTTTTTCTGACTTACCTCACTTAGCATAATGTGTTCAAGGTCTATCCATTTTGTTACAAATGGCAGGATGTCCTTCTTTATCATGATAGGATAATATTCTACTGTATATCCTACTATATCTTTGTCCATTCATCTGTTGATAGGCACTTAAATTGTCTCCCTGTCTTGGCTATTGTGAATAATGCTGCAATAAACATGGGAGTTTATATATCTCTTCAATATCCTGTTTTCAGTTCCTTTGGGTATATACCCAGAAGTGGAACTGCTGGGTAATATAGCAGATCTATTTTTAATTTTTCGAGGAAACTCAATACTATTTTCCACAGTGGTTGAGACAATTTACATTCCCAACAACAGTGTACTTCTTCTCTCCACATCCTCACCATCATGTTTTCTCTTACTTTCTTGATGAAAGCCACTCTAATGGATATAAGGTGATATTGCATTATGGTTTTGATTTGTATTTCCTAAATGAGTAGTGGTGTTGAACATTTTTTCATGTACCTGTTGAAAATTTGGATGTCTTCTTAGAAAAATGTCTATATAATTTCTTTGCCCATTTTAAAATCTGACTTTTTTGGGTTTGTTTTTGAGTTGTACGAGGTTTTTGTTATTATCACTGTATTCATTTGTATGAATTATTTATGTACTTTAGCTATTAACCCCTTGTCTGATACATGGTCTATAAAACTTCTCCACACTTTGTAGGTTGGTTTTTCATTTTGTTATTTGTTTATTTTGTTGTTTGGAAGCCTTAAGTTTTATGTAGTCCCTTTTGTTGGGTTTTGTTTTTGCTCTTTGTGCTTTTGGTGTCATGTCAAAAAATCTTTGCCAAGACCAGTGTTGACAATCTTCTCTATGTTTCCTTCAAGGAGTTTTATAGCATCAGCTCTTATGTTCAAGTCTTGGATTCATTTTGAGTTAGTGTGGTGTAAGACAGATATCAAATTCACTGTTCTGCATTATTTATCCAGTTTTCCCAACACTATCCTTTCCCTATTGGGTGTTTTGGTTCCCTTGTTGAATATTAGTTGAATGTATATGTGGGGGTTTAATTCTGGGTTCTCAATTCTGTTCCATTGGTCTATGTATCTATTTTTATGCCATACCATCCTGTTTTTATTACTATAGTTTATAGTACAGTTTGAAACCAGTGTGATATGTTTAGCTTTTGTTTTTTTCCTCTCAAGATGGCTTTGCTCTTAGGGGTCTTTTGAAGTTCCAAATAGTTTTTTATATTTCTGTGAAGAATGCATTGGTTTAGTGGGCAAGGATTGAGTTGAATCTATAGATGTCTTTGAGTAGTACAAACATTTGCACATTATTGATACTTTTGGTCCATGAATATGGTGACTTTCCATTTGTTCGTGCCTTCTTCAATTTCTTTCAATAGAGTCTGGTAGCTTTCATTGTATAGATCTTTTACTTCTTTGGCTAAATTTATTCATTTTTAATTGTTTTTTTATGCTATTGTGAACAGGATGGTTTCCTTTCTTTCTTTTTCAGATGTTTCATTATTAGTGTATAGAGATGCAACTGATTTCTGCATGTTGATTTTATATCTTGCAACTTGGTGATTAGTGCTAGCTGTTTTTTTGGTTGAATCTTTAAGGGATTTTCCACATACAAGTCATATCATCTGCAAGCAGAATCTGCTTAAGAATTAAAGAGGTTTCATTTTATTCTTTGAGTACTTAAGAAAAAGGTAATGACAAGGAAACATTTCTTTATGCAAGAGTCAAGATTAGGACTTATAGCATATGTCAAGAATTTGGAGTGCACCACCTTAAAGAAAGAGCAGCTTGATCCCTTCTTTTACATCCCATGAATATTAGGGCAGTTATGAAGTAACCAGGAAAGAGAAAGTGAAGCAAAGTATTTTATTTTCTTTCCCAGTCCCTAGAGTGAAGCTGGCGTCTCTCTTATCAAATCTTCTTTCCTTGGCTGTCAACTGCTGCTGCTTCTGCTCCAAGAAACTCCAAAGGCTATTTGGAGTCAATCTATTTAAAACAAGACCAAACTTTTATAATAAGTAAGTAGTGGAACAGCTTTAATGGAAATTCATCTTTAAAAATTAAAGTTTATAAAGATATTCTTATTGTATTTTATATTTAACAAAACTAGTTATAATTAGAGCAACTACGAAATCACAGAAAATGAACAAAGAATAAATCAAGTTTTGTTTTCATGTGTAATTTTTCCAACAGTTGGAATTATATGATGATTGTATTAATTTTCTATTTATGTGTCACAAATTATGACAAACTTAACTGCTTAAAACAGTATCCACTTATTAGCTCATAGGTCTGTAGGTCAGAAGTCCTACCTAGTGGGCATGGCTGGATTTTAAGCTCAAGGTACCGTAAAGTCAAAATCAAGGTGTCAGCTATGCAGGGCTCTTTTCTGGAGTGTCTGGGTAAGAATCTGGTTCCAAGCCTAGTCAAGTTGTTGGCAGAATACAGTTTCCTGTGGTTTTAGGTGTGAGGCTCTGTTTTCTTACTGTCAGCCTACCACCTAAGATTCTAGAAGCCACCACATTTTTTGTCGTACGGCCCCTTCTATCTTCATATAGCAATAGAGAACAAATCCTTGTTGCACTTTGAATTTCTTTGATGTTCCTTTGTACTACCAGCCAGAGAATACTCTCTGCTTATAAACTGCTTGTGTGATTAGACTAGATCATTGAGAACTAATCCTCAGATGGACAAACTCCCTTTTGGCATGGAATAACATAATCATGGGAGTGATCTCACCACATTCACAGATTCCTTCCATGCTCAGAGGTGAGGGCATTTTATAAAGGCAGAGGTCATTGGGGATCATTCTTAGAATCTTGCCTACCATAGTAACACAATATGAAACTGTATGTAATTTTTAACACATGCAGTAAAACCATCGTAACAGTTAAATCGATGGCACTGCCAATCTTCCCAAAGATGAATATTTTAATCTTGGGATAGTAAAATTATTGATCTCTGAAGTACCTATCAGGTCATCTTCTTTGTTCATTTTCACTTCTTTCGGTCGCTGGCAAGTCTGACTCTCAAGATCTTTTGTTACTGGCTTTGTCAGTGATTTCAGTATTTCTACATATCTTTTAACTTCTAGGAAACCCTGTGTCTTTTGGAAGACTTGCAATTTAATTTCATAATCGATTTGTCCTTGCTTTGTTGCACTCTGTATAATATCCTCCAGTCAATGAGAGACCAGTGGGTAAAGATGTTTGGGGCTGTAGTGTGAAGCACAGATGGGTGAAAGTTGCTCCAGGTCACAAGCTACTCAGTGGAGCAGCTGGGATTGGAACTCAGTCTGGTTCTCAAAAAGTTCTCAGAAAGTTATCCACTCTTATTTTTAATAATTGTCTATTATTTAACAATTTTAAAATGATTTAATAATATTTATATTAATATTTACCTCCATTAACATACTTTAATAATTTAATAATATTTAATGATTGTCTATTAATAACCATTTATTAATAGTCATTCATTCTCTACACTCTGTTTAGAACAATTAGCCTCACTTTTTCTTTCTGATAAATCTTGATGCATTTTCCTAGGACCAGCTCAAATTCCTCTTTCCTGAAAAACCTTGTCTGACACACTGTGCCACTTTCTGTCACACTCCAGCACAAATGATGCCTTTCTCCAGGCTGCTCCTATAGCCCATGGCCCAGACATCTCTTACAGTCCTTAGCAGACTGTGTCCAACTGATTAGTTTATGTTATAAGTTCTCCAGCTAAAATAAACATTATGTAAAAGGAAGTACTTCTTAATTATTTTATACTATAGGTGTTTAGCTTACTTATTAGCAGACAGTACACATTAGGTCAATGTTAATAAAGTCCAGAGAAACAGTGTAGGTTTACGGTAAATCAGTGGTTCTCAACTAGAAGTGATTTTGCAATGCCTTCAGCTTCCTGAAAACTTTTGGCAAAGCTTGCAGACATTTTGGTTGTCTTAACTCTGGGGGAAAGAATGCTACTGGATCTATGCATTAAAGGGTCAGGGGTGCTGCCAAATATCCTGCAATGCGTAGGATAGTCCCACAGCCACACCAAAAATGTCATCTAGCCCAAAATGTCAGTAGTGTTAAGGCTGAGAAAGTCTGTACACAATATTGAGAGGAAGTCAGACCTTAGATAGAAAAAGTAAGAAGGTAAGTCAGAATTGTAAGATTTCTTACATCTCTTGCTGTGAAGTGTGTAAACCTGGTGATTCACAGACCTGTACCCCTGGGGATAAAAATATATGTTTATAAAAAATAAAAAAATTAAAAAAAAAAGATTTCTTACATCTCTTTAATCACAAAATTCAAGGAAGCTAAGAACATATTGATAAACTGAGGAGAGTCCAGGTTGGGATCAAACTGTACTGTTCATACTTTCACCACTCAGGTTGCCCTAATGACATATTGTTACAGTGGCATAATGACAAGGAAAGTATACAGTAATTACAGGTGCTGTCTATTTGCTCTAGTTAGTCTCACTGGAGAGAAAAGGAGTTTGAAAGAAATTTGTACCTCAGACCAAAAGATTATGAAAGAGAAGTAGAATATAACTTATCTTCAAAAAGGCTAAAGGAAATGTGTGTGTGTGTGTCAGGGAGAGCAGCTATATGGCACTAACATGTATTTTCTCCTGATTCTGGACAAGCTAACATAGGGAGTGGTTCTCAGCATGTGGTCCCTAGCTCTGAAGCATTAGCATCGTATGAAAACTTATAAGAAATTCTCAAGTCTCGTTCCAGACCTACTGAATCAAAAACTCTGGGGATGAAGTGAAGCAACACACACACACACAAACACACACACACACACACACAAACATGCACACACACACACACACGCACACACACACACACACATATTTTTTTCAAGCAACATATATTTTGACATGCTGTGATATATGGGTGATTCTGATACATATAAGCAGGCAATAAATAATATAGTTGCTTATCAATTTTTCTCACCTGTTCCACTAAAACTAATGTCAACATCAACACCTGGAAGGAGGCCTAGCCTCCTGTGTAGGATAACTTGAGTTTGAAGCAATGTGTCAAGCAGTCTAGGAATAGACTGATTTCCCTATGGATTTCATTGCTCTGCAGTGCAATAACACTTTATCAAGACCTCTGCTGTCTTCTGCATATACTAATCCACTTAATTCAGCAATGTTAGTACAACAGACATCATCAATCCACTTTTAAAAAGGAAGACTTTTATTTATTTGTCAAAAAGAGAGAGAGAAAGAGCACAGCAGGGGAAGTGGCAGGCAGAGGGAGAAGGAGACTCCTCTGTTGAGCAAGGAGCCTGATTCAGAACTCTATCTCAGGACCCTGGGATCATGACCTGAGTTGGAGGCAGATGCTTGACTGACTAAGCCACCAGGTGTCCCCATCAATTCATTGTTAAAAGTGGGGAAACAGCCAAAAGAGATGAACTTGGCTGAGGTGATATGACTAGTAATTGTTGAGATGGGAATAGAATCAAGATCTAGAAAGCCAGGACACTTTGAATGATGCAATAGTAGATTTCTGATGACTAAGACTTTTGGGCAACCTAGCCATTTCTTTATTAGGAAATGATCAATTCCTTTAAATAGATTTAAATAGATTGCTAGTGTCCTTTATTTTAGTACAAAAACCACAGACCCTACTGTCTTAGTGTATGCTGCAACACAGGTTCTGATTCTTATATTATGTTTTGTTAGGAATTATATATTACATAAAGCTTTTATGAGGGTTGAGTCTACTTCTTAAGTCAGTTTTTATTTATGAGTATTGGCAATAATGCATGAGAGAATGAAGTTGCTGTTGTTTTTCAGACTATTAGAGAAAAGTACTGGGATCAATTTAACCCTGGAAGTGTCTGTCCCTTAATGTTTTATAGTCTCGACAGAAGCTCAATGAGTACATTTCAAACATGTTCTGAACATTTTTTTTCCACAAAATTTCTTCTTTTTAGTGCTAAAAGTGATTTATATCAGAACCCTACCCAATCTTGATTTCCAAGAGAGTCAAATTTTTATAGGAATAGAGGGACTCCAAGTGCCTGATACAGTGAGAATGAAAGAAACTTGGAAGAAGATTGTCTTGCAAAAGACATATGGAAGAGACCCTAGAATATCATACAGATGATGGAGGAATTTATGGTAAGTCTTTGTGTTATAACCACTGGAAAGAGATAAAGGGTTACCATATTGTGGAAGAAAAGAGTGAGCAAAGATTTTTGAAGATGATTTCATTCTTCTAGGAGAATATCAAGAATTTAAAAAAAAAAATGCCATGGAGAAGAGTCAAGAAATTCAAACTGCTTTTTCCTACCTGCTGGAAAAATTCCAGAGTAAATGTGCTAAAAGTAAAACATGCTTTTGTTGAAGTGTATTCTATAGGTTATTTTTTTCTAAAGAGTTACTACATAGAAATAGATAAAGAAAATGTGATATTTATATCTGCAATGGAATATTACTCAGCCATGAAAAAGAAGGAAATCTTGCCATCTGGAACGATGGATAGACCTCGAAGGCATTATGCTAAGTAGAATAAGTCAGAGAAAGATACAGGTTGTGTGAACTCACTTACATGTGGAATTCAAAAAGAAGCCAGACTCATAAATACCATAGGGTGGACTGGGGTTGCCAGAGGGGCAAAATGGGTAAAACAGGTCAAAAGAAACAAACTTTTAGTTATAAAATAACTAAGTCCTGGGGATGTCACATAAGTATGGTGACTATAATTAACAATACTATATTGCATATTGTAGTTTCTAAGAGAAAAGTCTTGAAACTAGTATGACACTATATGTTAACTACACTGCAATTAAAATAAAATAAAAAAAAGTCTCCTCCCAAGAAAAAAATCTGTAACTATGTGTGGTGATTGATGTTAACCAGATTTAGATACAGATTATCAAATAACTATCCTGTACACCTGAAATGAGTCTAATGTTACATGTTGATTATATCTCAATTAAATTGGGTATTTACCCTAAAGATACAAACGTAGTGATCCAAAGGGGCACGTGTACTCGAATGTTTATAGCAGCAATGTCCACAATAGCCAAACTATGGAAAGAACCTAGATGTCCATCAACAGATGAATGGATCAAGAAGATGTGGTATATATACACAATGGAATACTATGCAGCCATCAAAAGAAATGAAATCTTGCCATTTGCGACAACATGGATGGAACTAGAGCGTATCATGCTTAGCGAAATAAGTCAAGCAGAGAAAGACAACTATCATATGATCTCCCTGATATGAAGAAGTGGTGATGCAACATGGGGGCTTAAGTGGGTACGAGAAGAATAAATGAAAGAAGATGGGATTGGGAGGGAGACAAACCATAAGTGACTCTTAATCTCACAAAACAAACTGAGGGTTGCTGGGGGGAGGGGGTTTGGGAGAAGGGGGTGGGATTATGGACATTGGGGAGGGTATGTGCTTTGGTGAGTGCTGTGAAGTGTGTAAACCTGGTGATTCACAGACCTGTACCCCTGGGGATAAAAATATATGTTTATAAAAAATAAAAAATTATTAAAAAAAAAAAGTTATCACATACCAGTTACTCGAAGTTTATCTGTACCAACCACAACTTCCTTTTCATCGACAGTAAATAGTGGCTTGCCATCCTTGGAGTTGATCTGAAACTGTTGACTCTGGACTTCTACCATTTTGGGACCTGAACAATTCATTAAAACAGTTTATTATGAAGTTTTACTATATGTAGTATCAAATCTCTATTTTTACATGTCAGCAATACCAAATTACTAAATATATAAACTCTGTTATCAATAGTTCTATTGAATTATGTGATTAAACTTTATGTTATAAGCCTAAATCTGTATTATTAAAATTATGTCAAATATGTGCTAATCTACAAAGCAAAATGCATAGAGATGCTAAGTCACTATGTTGTATACCTGAAACAAGTGTAATGTTGTGTCAACTATACTCAAATAAAAAAATTTAAAAAACAAAACCAAAAAGATGTGTTAATCTAGATGAAAAGTATGAATGGATAAGTCATCCAAAAGTTAATTTTTTCAAGTTTACAACTTGCCCAAAATAACATATTTCTTCTACCCAGATCATTTAAATTTATAATCTTTCCAGTATTGCACAATGAAGGATGAGATTTTGCAAGACCATTTTATGAATGGCTCACTTTAATTTGTGAAAGACCATTTTATGAATGGCTCACTTTAATGGCAACCCACAAGATGAATCACACTCAGATTCGCTCCTTTGCTTTCATCCTCAGGAGAGATCCTGACCTCTTACCCCCTGGAGAAAACAGACATTATCTTGGAAGAACAGCTTCAAACTTCTCTCCTTTTCTTTCCCCTGTGGCATTTTTTTGTCTTCTTCACACTTTCCTTCTTTGTATTTCAGTGACAGAAGCATCATTTTCCCCTCCAAGTTTCATCTCATCAGAAGAGTTTTAGACTCATTGCCTGCCAGCTCATTTTTTACTCAGCAAAGGTTTAGTGGGTGTTCCCAGGTGCTGGGCATTGGGGATACTGTGCCCTCAAAAGCATATGTGACCTTGTTTGATTTCCCTTGCCTGCTCTCAGGCATTCACCATTTTGTTTCCTAATTCATCTTTGTGCTTTCAGTATTCCTAATCCTGGCAGCATAATGGATTAATGTCTCCAGAACTCAGTTCTCAGCATTCACTCAAGGAACTACAAGTGTTCCTTAATTCTTTTGTATGTTAGCTTTATGGTCTTACCTGGGAGAGTAAGTTTATTGAGAAAATGGATATCATAGAGTCTTTGCATATATGTCCCTTTATCACTTTCAGTACTCATTAAAGTTGATGGATACCAAACCAGAAGTTAAATAGAAGCTCTTCAATGAATACATTAACCAGTTTTGGATATGGTTACCAACATATCCTTACTTTACTTCATTGACTGGTATTGCAAAAGCCTTCAGTGATTTTTCATTTAAATATGTCGATCTGTGTGTGTGTGTGTGTGTGTGTGTGTGTGAGGCAGTTATAAGGTGGAAATCATTTTTCCTCTATGTCTTAATCCTTCCCTTAAGGAAGCCAGACTTTATTTTCTTTTATTTTTAAAGGTTTTATTTATTTGGAAGACAGATTACAAGGAGGCAGAGAGGCAGGCAGAGAGAGAGAGAGGAGGAAGCAGGCTCCCTGCCGAGCAGAGCCCGATGTGGGGCTCGATCTCAGGACCCTGGGATCATGACCTGAGCCAAAGGCAGAGGTTTTAACCCACTGAGCCCCTGGACTTTATTTTTTGATAGTTGCCTATATTTCTGCCCCTCTACACTTACACCAGTCTCAGTCACTAAGGAACTCAGCATCACCATTCACCTCTTTTGGGTCACCGCTATAACTTAAGTCATCATATAAATATTGCTTTGTGTTACATGATAATACAATTATCTTCAGTAATAATATGGAGTTCTGGGCATTTAAAATTGACAGGGAGAAAAAGCCTAGAATAATTTATCCAGTAAGACTTCACTGTTGAGCTTACTGGAGAGTCACAGAACAGTTCTAGAAGGCTTTATTAAGGAAAGGGTTCAACAACATGACTGATACTTTTTCTGTAACCACTGGTTCATAAATGGTGATGAAACAGTCAATGACTTTAAGAGCATAATTTTCATGAGTAACAAAGACATACAAACCGTACTCAAGGCAAAGAAAATGCAAAAATGTGACTCTTGATTTCAGGGTTATGAGTTTGAGCCCCATGTCAGATGTGGAGATTATTAAAAAGAAAAAAAAATTTAAAAAAATGCAAAAAAAAAGTCTGTACTATTCAGCACAAAATTTATGGCATGTTTTTTTATGTTCAAGTTCCTGTGCCAAGAATTGAGGATAGATAAGCAGCGTATATCACAACTTATAGAAGTTCCTAGTCCACTGAAGAAAAAAGCATATGAACCTAGTTCCAGGACAGTTTGGGAAGTGCTATGATACAAGGAAGGCAGCGTTCAAGAGAACCCTGACAGGGAATCGCTGGTCTATCCTCAGGAGTCAGAATGGCACCCTGGGAAATGATGTCTGAGCAACAACAGTGGCTGGAAAGACAGACCAGGAATGGTACGTTAGGAAGAAAACCCAAATCAATCCAGTTTCCAGTTCCACCAAAAAAAAAAAAAAAAGAAAAGAAAAAAGAAAAGAAAACCTTTATGATGAGGCATGAGAGCCAGAGTGCCCAGTCTGAAAAATAGGCGTTCCCTCAGAGCGGAATTGACGTTACAAGTTTGAAAAAGAAGAGATATTGAATGAATTCCTTCCCAAGGACGTTTTCTGTTCTTGGGATAATACTAAATTTGTATAACTTTTCCAAATGCTACTAAATAAAAAAAAATTTTGCTTATGTTTTAAAGTCCCAAAGTACTACCTTTTGGAAACTTTACAGTAAAAAACAAATTTAAATAGAATTTTTTGAAGGAAAGACAATGTTTATTTGGGAGTAAGTGCAGAGAGGTGAAGGATGCCTGCAACATTACTGTGTCAGAGCTGTACAAAAGGATATAGTCGGAGATGTGGCAAAATCTCACGGAGCTGACCTTGTAAAGTTTCAGTTTCCCTGATGAAGGGAGAATGAGGCACATCAGGTAGAGGGAAATACTTAAACAAAGGCACACAGGTGAATAAAATTCCATCCTTGTTTTACTAAAAATAAAGAGACATTGAGGGTGGTAGTTTTGGCTTTCCACTCCTCTGTGAGCATGTTGTTCAGATTCTTGGCAGATTCTTGCTGTTCTTCAGAGAAGAGTGGTACACATCAGCGCATTGACCATCTTTGTCTTTGTCATTCACTTCCTCCCTCTCAGTTCTAGAATGTCTGCTCCAGAGATGCAATCTAACATTGAATTCTCCATATTCTTCCATTATTGCTTATTCGTCGTCTTCTTTTTTTTTTTTTAAAGACTTATTTATTTTAAAGAGAGAGCATCTGAGTGGCAGAGTGAGAGGGAGAAGGACAAAAAATCTCAAGCAGACTCCTTGGTGGGTGTGAAGCCCGATGTGGGGCTCAATTCATGACTCAGAGACCATGACCTGAACCCAAATCAAAAGTCAGCCAACTGAGCCAACAGGCGCCCCTTTGCACTCTTGCTTCTACCAAAAACTCTGCAGGTTTGCCCCAGAATTTCTTCTGCAACATCAGAAGATATAGTGCTCAGTAGAGCTGAATCAAAGCTCTAGAAGATGTCATCACAGTCTTCTCTGCGTGTTTCACACTGTGCTAGATCTTGGAGGGGTCTCGGCCAGAGGACATCGAACTGCTATCTGTGATAGCGTTGCTTACTACCACCATGACTTTTCTAGACTTTTTGTCAATTACAAAATTGTTGGGCTCAATTTTGAGCAATGACGATGTGTTTGTGCAGCAAACAGAAGACCCTTGGTTATTTCTCTTTGAAGGATCTGCAGAAACCTCTGCACCAAAGGATCAAAGTTAAAGAGAAAAAGCCCATAAATTCCTGCCAGTCTAGAGATAAGGTCCCTAAGCATCACCCTCATTTCAAACCTCAGAGCATGCTGCGTGCTTACTAATTTACTTGCTGAACCTCGGGGAATCATGAATCAAGTGAACGGCTGAAAAGTCAAACACCTCAGTTAGCGTTCTGCTTTGTCCCTTGAGTATACTCTTAACATTCACAGCCTGTTGCAATCCTCTGTTTGGAGCTTCTCTTTGCCGCAGCACATTGCACTAGGAGAAGGTCCTTCATCTTCAGATTCTGAGTCACTTCCCCCTTTCTCCCATTTCCCTAGGAAGTATTGCAAAACAGTAACATCTTGGTGACTTCAGAGAAACATGCAGCTGGGATAATGCTGGTATTTTTGGCCTCATTTCTAATGTTTCTTCCACCAAGTTCAATGATTACATCCAAAGATAGTTTAGTGGCAGGTGCAATGCTGGCCGTAATAAAGTGTACATGAAATTCTGCAATGATCTAGTAACTTTCTTTTTATTTATATTCCTTATATTAGTCATGTCCTGAGTATATACATTTTATATTCTTTATATTTTACATTTCTATTCCTTACATTAGTCATGTTCTGAATATATAAAGTCTTTTGCAGAAGCTTAATCATGGCAATGTAGAAGTTCCAAGAGCCCTAAAAAACTTGATGGATTGATGAGATTCTTATTTCTCTGCTTTGCTGTTTGAAGACCTGGATCTGAGATAGTGTGATTGAAGCGGAGGGTAACTTCCAGCACCCAGGAAAATGACTTTGCTGTCTGGGTGTCCTTGACCAAAGGGTTCCATAAGCTTCCCCACTGGGTTTATTTGGTTGTAATCTGAAATCTGTAATTCGGCTGGATTGATAGTGACTACAATGGTATGGAAAGCCCTCAAGTTAGAGGCCAGGGGTCCTGCTTGATCAAATTCTATACCTATTGCCAGTGGTTGGAAAGCTGAGGCTTTGGCAGGACACACTGGCTATGGCCTGGCTACGTTCTCAAAAAACCCAACTGCTAAACTGGACCAGCCCATCTGAGTGCAGCTTGCTAATTTCCAAGCACGTCTTATTTTTAAGCTAACCAGAATTCATTTCTATTACTTGAAATCAAAAGAAAATTAAGTATGGTAACCAGAGTTGCACTTACAATTAGGAAGATTCTATTACTGTTGCTATGCATTGATCTCTTTCAGTTCAAGGATTTGAAATGCTAGCTATTATTGTTTGCTTGTCAATGTTTGATTTATTTTGGGATTTAAGGATTTTTTTTTAAAGATTTTATTTATTCATTTGTCAGAGAGCGAGCGAGCGAGCACATGCAGTCAGAGTGGCAGGAAGAGACAGAGAGAGAAGCAGGCTCCCTACTGAGCAATGAGCCCGATGTGGGACTCCATCCCAGGATGCTGGGATCATGACCTGAGCTGAAGGCAGCCGCTTAACCAACTGAGCCACCCAAGCGTCCCAAGGATTTTCGTTTTGACTATACTGGTTGCCATTTTTTCCCAATGGTTTAGTAATAAACAACTGTTCATTTAATTAAGTGGGATTAATTTGGCTAGTTCACATAAATTACATTTTAATATCCAGGTTGGCTAAATTTAGTGTCTTCCAGGAAATATGAGGCTGGAATGACTGTGATTGTGGGAAGTCATTTACTTGAAAATAACCTTGGTGAGTTGAAAGTAATTATTCCCTCGTTCAGGGTCCTTACAATAACAGAGGTTTTCCAACCAAAGTTTATTAAGAAATCACTAATTTTAACACTATATGACACAGGAAACACCAAGGTTAAAACTGAAGATTTAAGGTTAACAGTTTAAGCCAAAGTAATTCTAATGGGGAAGTCTCGTTTTTTAGTTTTTTAATGTTTTTTCAGTACATTTTTTGGTGACAAAAATGATAACAATATTTGCATGAACTAGGATGGTTACTGGTGTGCCATAATTTAAGGAAATCTTATTGGAGAGAGAGAGTGCTATATTCTGGGCTGAGGGAGATAAGTCCTGGGGTTTGCTTTTCCTTTTAACTACTAATTCTTACTAACTGCTAATTTCTGCTACCTCCTGGTTTGGCTTTTTCTGCTACAGACATGTGTGTTTTTGAGCAAATGAGCTTTCCAGTGCTTCAGTTTTTTCACTCATGCAATTGGAGTCCATTTATGTCAAATGCTGGTGTATGAATATATGAAAATCTATATTCAACAAAAAATTAAATGGGGACATTATTTGTATTAAATTATATTTATAAGAATATAAAGGGAATCTTTTACTTTTGGAGCTCCTAAGAGAGATGTGCATATTATTTATATGTTTTACTTACTTGACAGCACCTAGAAAGTAGCATATAGGTGGTATCCAATAAATGTGGAACAAACAACAAAAGATGAGCAAAAATCCCTCAAACACTCAAAAGCTATAGTCAAAGAATTTTATGAAATAATGTAAAAGATAAATCATAACATTACATAATTCTTAAGAAAATGTGATTTGATTTAGACAAGTTGCAAGAACATGTATGCTGGATAAACTCAGATTTGTCTTCTAGGTCTACTGAGAATTTCACTGACTTAGTGATCAAACTTCTAAGCAAAAGAGAAGCATGATACATCATTTAGAATAGTTATAAAGATTAAAGAAGAACATAAAATATGGAATTCCTGTGTTAGTATGATGAAAAAGAATCATCAGGCTAATTATGTAGCTGCAGTTTCCAGTGTAACAGTATGCTGTTTTGTAAAAACAGCCATCAAAACAGAGACACTGGAAATTACCAGTCTGTATTGACTGGATACTTTTCATCTGTCTTCTTACAACCCAAAGGGCCACCCGATTTTTTTAGATTTGGCACATCTAGACTGGTGAGATAGTATAGAGAATATGTACATATTCCTTTCACTTGGTGGTTTGCTCTTTTTCTTGTTCTTCCATCTATCTCTCTAATCCTTTTTATCACTGTGTGAGATTCCCTGTGATCTCACTCCAGGGTGAGCCTACTGTCTGGTTTTAGCTGGTTGGATGGGTGTACGCTGCTGACCGAAGGACGGTTAGAAACATATTAGTTGGGCCAATTAGTGTACTTTGTTATGAATTTAGAATTTGTGCAATTGAAAACTAAGCTTGTTGGTTGGCGGTGTGAACTACAGCCAATCACATGAAAAGCCAGAGAAGTCCTGTGGGTGAAGTCAGAGCAATGGGCAAAGATATACTGGACAGGACGGGTACATGGGAGAGGAGAAAGGGAGGGAGAAGAAGGGAGTGGGGGAGGGAAGGGGAGAGAGAGGGAGAAAGAGAGAGAGAGAGAGAGTCTTTTGGTTCTCACCCCATGGTGTCCTTTTTTTCTTTTTAAAGATTTTATTTGTTTGTTTGTTTGTTTATTTAGGAGAGAACAGGGGAGGGAGAGAAAGAAAACAAGCAGGGAGAGGGAGAAGGACAAGCAGATGCCTCACTGAGCACAGAGCTCTACTTGGGGCTCGATCTCACGACCCTGACATCATGACCTGAGCTGAAATCAAAAGTTGGATGCTTAACCCACTGAGTCACCCAGGCACCTCTCTGTTCTTTCGAGGGCAGCTACTTTTGTTCCTTTCCCTTGGTCTCAGATTCTTTTGCATTCTGCAATAATCAATATGTTTGTTTTATCACCTCGAATGGTCCTGTTTTTTAGATTCAAAATAACTTTAATTACAATACTTCAGATGTCTTCCTTGTGATGCCAATTATCCTCTGTAGTCAACACAGCATGATATCTAGAAAATTCATGCTCTAATTGTTTATAAATAACTTGGAATTCTTTAAAAGAGAAAAATGTATCCATTCAGCACAACTCTCCATGGGCCACTCACATGTCAAGCACTGTGAAGTCGGACTCACCCACTTTTAATCTGCCCGTGACCTCTCCTTCAGAGTTGCGTGCATTGACAGTCACATTCTGAGTTGACTGCAGAAGAAGAGATGAGTCCTAGAAAGGCATTTACAAAATTTGACAAACACATATTATTTAAAATGATTATCTTTATATTCATACATAAATTTAGGATTTATAGGAGATAATTTCTCCATAGTCACAGATCCTGTGACCCTAATACAGTATTTTCAGATCCTGGATTATATTATGTTAAAATAGTGAATAAATGTACTTTTCCCCCAAAGTTTAAAACAACATATATTTATAACATCATAGTTTTTGTGGGTCAGGAGTCCAAGCAGAACCCCAGTGGTTCCCTGTTCAGCATCTCAAGGGGACTACAGGACTGAAGAATCACTCCAGGCTCAGGGCCTTCTTCTAAGCTCATGTGGTTGGTGGCAAAATTAATTTCCTTGATGCTATAGAGGTTCTAATTTTTTTTCATAAATTATAATACTTTATGGGTTTTTCTTGCTTGTGTGCACTGACCATAATGTACCAAATTAATTCTCAGGGTGAAGATCAAAAATCATCAAGTTTTAATAAGTGTTTTTCCTATTCCAAGGAATTAAAATTTCCTTTCTTATTGTTTATGTCCAAGACATGATATATTTTTAGAAGAGAACTCAGACAATGGTTAGTTCTTCTATAATAAATACCATGTTACTTATTTTCAAAATGTAAAGTCTTTTCACAATTTCAGAAGTTTTTAAAATTGGTCAGATACCTATATTTTTTAAATTTTTTGTTGAAAGATAAAATGGCTCTACGTGCACATAAGTGCCTTGTGTGGTGTCATAGCTCTGAATGGATGGTTTTGTTTTATAGATCATTTGTTTTTATAGGAACAGTTTTCTTCAAAAAGAATGCAACATTTTGACTGTTGGACTCAGGTGCCTTTATGGTCCATTCAGAGGGAACCAAATACCTTCCAAAGTTGCCAGGAATAATGTGATTTTTCAGAAGGAAAGAAGTTTCAGGCAGGAGTGCCTTGGAACTCTGGCACATCCCAAATTTTCCAAATTGCTTTGTGGAAACAGATGGATCTATCAGAATCTCACATTTATCCAATGATGTGACCCTAATCCTTGTTTTTGCAGCGTTCAAAAATAACTAGCATGATAATAAGAGTTAACAGTTTACCAGTTTCTTCCCTCTAGCCTCTATGTGCTGGGTGGTGAAGGGCGGCACCATGTGCAATCTCTGGGCTCTCTGCAGTGGCAGCCCCTTCCTCTGTGGGACTCTGCCCTGTGAACTTCAGGTTGGCCGCTTTTTCTTGGACTCCCAATCATATCTTCTGAAGCTGGATAGAATGCCTGCCTCTGCATTGGTCCCCTCCCTCACTGTGACCTTAGAAGCTGTCTCCACACAGTAAATTGGGGCAGTCCTAGGGCTGATCTATTTTGCTCCCTCTCAGAGATAACTGTCCTGACTGCCACTGTCCAATATTTGAAAACCATCCTACTCCATCTGGCACTATGGCAAAATACCAGAGACTGGGTGGCTTATAAACAACAAAGAGTTCTTTCTCACAGTTGTGGAGACTGGGAAGTCCAAGATCATGGTGCTGGCCAGATTTGTTGTCCCACAAGACTCACTTTCTTGTCCACACAGAAGGTGCCTTCCAGCTCATATGGCAGAAGGGCTAAGGGAGCTCTCTCTGCTGCTCTGATGAGGGCACTAACCCCATCATGAGGGCTCTATTCTCATGACCTCATCTCCCCAAAGCCCCACCTCCTAGTACCATCACCTTAGGGGTTAGGTTTTAATGTGTGACTTCCAGACCATAGTAAAAAAAATATTGTTTCATATACTTTCTCAAGTTTTTTAGTTGCTTAATAAAAGCAGGTAAATCTGTCCCCTATTATTTCTGTCTTGTATTACCTGTTTTGGTTTTATAATTTCTTGTTCTTTTAATAAAAGCTACTCAAAACTAGCTTTATCTTAGTGAGATTCTTAAGTTGCTTTTCCAGCCATTTTCAGGATATATTTTAGTTTCTGGATTCACCCAGCTTGTTTTCATTCAGACCACCATGTTTCTCAGTCTTGTAATGGTGGCTAAGGGCTTGTGTCCTCAGTGATATTTGGGTCTTGATCTGGTATGTCTATGGGTTCCATCCCACAGATACACAGCTTTTTCAAGCCTGGGAAACAGGTGCAACTCTTTTCTGTTGCTGTTTCATGCAGTGGGTCTGGCTGGAGTCCAAGCAATCCCATCAGGTGCCATTTTGGTCTCTGTTCCTCTGTAGGCTTTGATGGTAAGCTGCCCTGCCACTTTCCAGGACTGTAAACTTTAAAGACAATCATTTCAAGTAAAGCTTTACCACTGTGTGTTTGGGCTTCATTTAATTTTTGACTATGTCTATATGTTTCTAACCACAATCTTTTTGTTTTATGAAATATAATTGCTATGAGTTTATATCAATGGGCAGGGTGGATGGTTTTAAATCATGAGCTCCAGGCACAATCTTGACAGGACTTCATGTATTAATTGTGAAGAATAATCACATGGTAGAAGCCAGAGTACCATGTTGAATTATATTTATAATATAGACATTCTCTCACTTCAGCAATACAGATGAATGAATATGTGTCAAATTTTGCAAATTCATTTCTATAGTTTTATGGAAAATTACTTCCTAGACTCATTTTTGAAAAGGAAACATAACTAATACATCAGTACATACAGAAAATATAAAGCATAATTTTGTTCAGTTAATCCTATCATTAAAAAGCCATAGTAGTTACCAGATACTTTCTATCTCTGTGATCACATTATTCCAAATATTTCTGTAATTTTATGTATCAACTGACATATTGCATCAATGCATTATTATAAGGCTTCAATACATGATTACCTAAAAATAATTTATACAATCTTTTTTAAGCATACTGGAGATGAAAAAAATCTGATAAAACTGAAAGTATTATTAAATCCAAATAATAAATTTGCTATGAACTAATCTTTCAGTCACCAGACTATTTTACCAGTCTTATCTCTTCAAAAATATGATAGGGGATCAGCCAACATAACTCTGGGGAGAAAATGGCTAAGTTCTAACATTTAAATTCTTTGCTCACATCTGACATCTCCTTTTACAAAAGCTTAGGTTCATTCCTCATTGTTCCCATATGACAGAGGTATTTAATATACTGAAATGTCATCACGGTTAATGTAAACATATTATCTGAGGAAGCTCATAGAATTGGGCTTATGCATGTATCAGCCTGTCACACTGAGTCATTTGCCTGCTTCCTACCATCAACTGAGACATTCTCAGAAGTAATGCAGTAGTGCCCAAGAGCTAGTAAGAGATATGTGCTTTGCACTTTCTAGAATCTCTCCTTGGTAGTCCATGTTTGGTAGCAGAGCCTGGTGACTGTTTGGGTGCCTGTGTGGGGGTACAGTTTATCTTAAAGACCACGTGTGTTCTCAGTGGTTGGACTTTTGTATCTTTTCCAATCACCCTAGATTAGCTAGAAGAACCTCTACTTATAGAAGATACTGGCATATCCTTTCATATGTAGAAATATGAGAGAAAAATGAAGAGTGAACTCTTCATATAATTGGTAAGCTATAGTTGGATGGAGTTTAACATTTATGATGCTACTTAATCAGTAATTGAGCAAAATGTTTACCTTTACTACAAAATCCGTAGCATCATTTAAAGCAAAATAAAACATATTTAAAAAACTGACTCTATTTTATGCTTGGCTCTACTTGTTATAAATTCCATGGAGGTAAATGAAGATAATATTAAAGCAGATATATTTATAAAGTCACACAATTATTTGATGGGAATGTTTAACCTACTTACAGAGAATCCTACAAGACTATAATCTGTAATTAGCATAATTAGTACAGAACATACTACTATGAAACTAATTTCTTTCCAAGCTTCTCAGATAATTTTAAATGCCTTGAAAAAGAGTATTTAAATTACCTGCACTAAAATAAGTTTAGATTATTTTCAATAAAGCTTTTAATTATCAAGCCTTTTTTATTATGGTCTAACTTACTGAGGCCACCAAATTCAGATCTGAAGCACATGAAAATGGAGTCTTTTTAGAATGTAGTTTCAGAAATATGTTTTACAACTTCTAGTCAAGCTTTTTGTAGAGTGTAACATCAATGTGTGTACATGTATATATCCTAAGAACCTCTTCTGAAATATGCTGAATTTCTGCACTCTATTATTTATTTTTCATAATACACAAAATATTTAAATGTTTCATCATTTTCTTACCACTCTGGAGTGTATTTCCTTGGCATACAATGGGAATAAAAATTCTGATTCTCCTTCTAGGCGAAGACCATCTTTTGTAACACGCAAGTGACCCATTCCTGTCTGGTAAGAAGATAAGACAATAGAGATTTTGTTATTGCTTTCTTTTTCCTTTCTTTAGGATTAGCTAAGAGCACAGATACATTTTCAGAAGTTTTCTTTTGGTACTTTTCTGTATTTCTCCTAAATATTCAATTTCAAACTTTAGTTTTTATTCAATTGTCAGTATTGCATTAACTCTTGTGTAATACAAAAGGCTACTTAGTGGAGAGACAAGATGACAGGGAACTAGGAGGAGGTACTATTTCAACCTGTACCCTAAAGTGAGCTGATTACCTACCAAAGAACTCTGATCACCCATGAAATCAGCCTGAGATTAGAATTATACACATCTGGAACTCTACAGAGATATACTGGCATCTTCCGCCAGTGGGCAGGCAAAGCAGAGTGGAAACATCGGACTGATATTAGAAGATAAACAAAAGGGGGAGGGAGCCACCAGAAGCGACCCATTGGAAAGTAATACCCCAATATGAGAGTGCCCTGAGACTAGGGACCAGCATTAACTTGGAGTCTGGTTGAAAGCACTCAAAAAGAGCAAAGGATTGTGGGGGTAAATTGTGGGAATCCGGACGGTTAGGGACAGGGGCTTAAGTTCCAGGACCCAGGGCAGCCACCCATGGCGCTGAGCCAGACAGAGTGTGGCGATGAAACCAGGTCTTGGTCCCTGAACTGTGAGCACACCTGAGAGGACCTGGGTGGTGGCTCCCATGAGGGGCTGGGAGCCTCCCCAGCCAGCAGAACCACAGCCTTTTGCACTCCCCACACGCGGGCCGAGCCGTGCTATCAAAATCTGAGTCGCGCCTCACACCTCCCCGAGAGAGGTACCTGTAGGCTCCAACCGGCAGAACCACAGCCTTTTGCACTTTCCATGCACATAGGCCACGAGACCAGAGTCTGAGTTGCGCCCCACACCCTCGCCTGAGAGAGGTGCGTGCAGGCACCAGCCCGGAGCTCTCGAACCCAGAAAGTCTGAGCACTCCTAGCCTGGGCCAGCGGGAAAATCTCAGTGTTCGATCGTTGCTTGGGACCTCTCTGGTGGTCTGGAGCTCCCCAGACAGCTGCCGCTGTCGTGGTTTTGGGTACAAGCAGGAGTTCCTGTGTCCCCAGGGACGGCGACGGGGAACGTGCTCTGCCAGTGGCCAAGGGGGAATTTATGTGCTCTGCAGCACCCCGACGGGGAAAGACCGAGGCTTCTCTTGGAGAGAGGTCTGGGTGCAGTTTCTTTTCCTCTAAACCTCCAAAAACCATCAAGAGCCACCAAGGGGAGAGAAAACAAATGAACAAACAAACATAAAAACCTCCAGAGAACAAAAGCCTGAAAAACTGGTTTCCTCAGAGCTCACCCCCTTGATGGGGGCGGGAGGACTTAACTCAGGGAACACTGCCTGAAAACCCATATGGCAGGCCCCTTCCACAGAAAGCCAAGGGGGGGGGGCGGTGACAAGAGAAGAACCACCACTACTTCAGAGATACAACTTTTATTTTTAATTCGTTCCCACTATTCTGGTTCATTTTTTTATAGATAATTTTTTAACCTATTTACCATCACAGTGAGATGTCCAGTACATCAAATTCCATAATAACATTTTAACCTGAACTTTTTGATACATATACCCATGTTTTTCTTTTCTTTTCTATTTTTTAATTTTTTAAAATTTAATTTAATTTAATTTTATTCTTTTTTTTCTTTTTCTTTTTTAATATTCATATAGAGTTAAACTTCAAGGTAATCCCCTTTCCCCAATCAATGCTACCCCTACAGGTAAACCAACTTTTAATCCCCCTTTATCTTAAGAAAGTTGAGTCCTTTAACAAAGATATCAAGATACATCCAGGAAGAATCAAAATAACCTTCCTCACCCACACTGAGAATTTATAACCACTCTCCCATCTTTTTCTTCCACCAGTGTTTCTGTGTATTTGTGTTTGTCCTGGTAGTATATAAATCTTATACTTGGGGTTCTTTTTGACAAGGTTCTATATATATATATATATATATATATATATATATATATATATATATACACACACACACACACACACACACACACACACATTTTCTCTTGTCATCTACTTTTATCAGTCTTTTTGTTTGTTTTTGTTTGTATACTTCATAAATCTTATCTTGGGGCCCATTTGGGTTGGGCCCTCTTTTTTAACTTTCTTTTTTCCCCTATCTCTCTCTTTTTTCTTTCTTTTTTCTTTCATTTGGGTGGGGACTCTTGATTGCTTAGAAGGGTTCCAGGGTGCACCTTGCCTGCAGCACAGTTGATACATCCAGCTACATCCATTCTGCCATCTCTCACCAAAATAACTAGGAGGAGGAATGCCCAACAGAAGAAAAATTCAGAGGCTGGGCCTTCTGCAACAGAGCTAATGGCTATCGACATAGACAATATGTTAGAAAGGGAATTCAGGCTAACAATTATCCAGGCAATAGCTAAGTTGGAGAAAGCCATGGATGACAAAATGGAATTGATTAGGGCAGAACTGAAAGCCACCAGGGATGATGTTCACAATGTTCTCAATGAGTTCCAATCTAATCTAAATTCTCTAAAAGGTAGGGTAACTGAGATAGAACATAGAATTAGTGATCTGGAGGACAAACAGATAGAGAGAAAGGATCAGGAGGAAGCCTGGAACAAACAGCTTAGAAGCCACAAAAACAGAATCAGGGAAATAAATGACGCCATGAAACTTCCAACGTCAGAATTATTGGAATCCCTGAGGGGGAGGAGAAAGAAAGAAAGACTAGAAGAAATAGTAGAAGACTAGAAGATATAGACTAGAATATATAGAAGACTAGAAGATATAGATTCTCCATGAAAATTTTCCTAATCTTGCGAATGGAACCAGCATTCATGTACTAGGGGAAGAACGGTCTCCCCCCAAGATTATAGAATCTAGAAAGTCCTCAAGAACCTGAGAGTAAGAATGAGGAATCATAATTGTAGACAGGATCTTTTGAAAGCAGCTAGGACAAAGAAGCTCCTTACGTACAGAGGAAAGTCCATTAGAATAACGTCAGATCTGTCCACAGAAACCCAGCAAGCCAGAAAGGGCTGGCAAGATATATTCAGGGCACTAAATGAGAAGAACATGCAGCCAATACTTTATCCAGCAAGACTGACATTCAAAATGGATGGAGAGATAAAAGAGTTTCCAAGACTGGCAAGGCTTAAAAGAGTATGCGACCACCAACCTGACAGTGCAGGAAATATTAAGGGGGCTTCTATAAAAGAGGAAAAATTCCTAAGAATATCATTGAACAGAAATATATGGAGACAATCTACATAAAGAAAGACTTCAAAGACAACATGATGTCAATAAAAATGTATCTATCAATAATCACTCTCAATGTGAATGGCCTAAATGCACCCATAAAATGACACAGGGTTGCAGACTGGATAAAACGACAGGATCCATCCATATGTTGTCTAAAAGAGACCCATTTTGAAGCTAAGCATACACCCAGACTGTAAGTGAAGGGATGGAGAAGCATCTTTCATGCCAATGGGACTCAAAAGAATACCAGGGTAGTGATTCTTGTATCAGATGAAGTAGATTTTAAACTAAAGACTGTAGTCAGAGATACAGAAGGACACTACATAATTCTTAAAGGGACTATCCACCAAGATGATCTAACAATTGTAAATATCTATGCCCCCAATATGGGAGCAGCCAATTACATAAGAAAACTGTTAATCAAGATAAAGAGTCATACTGATATGAATACATTAATAGTAGGAGATCTTAACATGCCTCTCTCAGTAATAGATCATCCAAGCAGAAAATCAATAAAGAAACAAGAGCATTGAATGACACATTGGACCAGATGGTCCTCATATATATAGATATATACAGAACATTCCATCCTAACACAATAAAATACTCATTCTTCTCAAGTGCACATGGAACCTTCTCCAGAATAGACCACATACTGGGTCGCAAATCAGGGCTCAACCGATACCAAAAGACTGAGATTATTCCCTGCATATTCTCAGATCACAATGCTTTGAAACGAGCTCAATCACAAGGAAAAGTTCTGAAGGAACTCAGACACCTGGAAGCTAAAAACCACCTTGCTTAAGAATGCTTGGATCAACCAGGAGATCAAAGAAGAACTGAAACAATTCATGGAAACCAATGAGAATGAAGACACTTTGGCCCCAAATCTATGGGATACAGCAAAGGCAGTCCTAAGGGGGAAATACATAGCCATCTAAGCCTCCCCTCAAAAAAATAGAAAAATCCAGAATACACCAGCTGTCTCTACACCTTAAAGAACTGGAGAATCAACAACAAATTAAGCCAACTCCACACACAAGAAGGGAAATAATCAAGATTAGAGCAGAGATCAATGAGATAGAAACTAGAGATACAGTAGAACGTATCAATGAAATTAGAAGCTGGTTTTTTGAAAGAATCAATAAGATTGATAAACCATTGGCCACACTAATCCAAAAGAAAAGAGAGAAAGCTCAAATTAATAAAATTATTAATGAAAAGGGAGAGATCACAACTAACACCAAGGAAGTAGAAACAATCATCAGAAGTTATTATCAACAGTCATATGCCAATAAGTTAAGCAACCTAGATTAAATGGATGCATTCCTGGAAAACTATAAACTCCCAAAATTGAACCAGGAAGAAATTGAAAACATGAATAGACCGATATCTAGTAACGAGATTGAAGCAGTGATCAAAAACCTCCCCCAAAACAAGAGCTCAGGACCTGATGGATGCCCTGGGGAATTCTACCAAACTTTCAAAGAAGAAATAACACCTATTCTCCTGAAGCTGTTTCCAAAAATTGAAGCAGAAGGAAAACTTCCAGCCTCTTTTTATGAAGCCAGAATTACCCTGATTCCCAAACCAGGCAAAGACCACACCAAAGAGGAGAATTTCAGACCAATATCACTGATGAATATGAATGCTAAGATTCTCAACAAGATCCTAGCCAACAGGATCCAACAGCACATTAAAAAGATTATCCACCATGACCAGGTGGGACTCATCCCTGGGTTACAAGGATGGTTCAACATTCTCAAATCAATCAATGTGATAGAACAAATCAATAAGAGAAGAGAGAAGAACCACATGGTACTCTCAATTGATGCAGAAAAAGCATTTGACAAAATCCAGCATCCGTTCCTGATTAAAACGCTTCAAAGTATAGGGATAGAGGGAACATTACTGAACTTCATAAAATCTATGAGAGACCCACAGCAAATATCATCCTCAATGGGAAAAAGCTTGCAGCCTTCCCGTTGATATCAGGAACATGACAAGGATGCCCACTCTCACTACTCTTGTTCAACATAGTATTAGAAGTCCTAGCAACAGCAATCAGACAGCAAAGAGAAATAAAAGGTATCCAAATTGGCAATGAAGAAGTCAAACACTCTCTCTTCGCAGATGACATGATACTTTATATGGAAAACCCAAAAGACTCCACCTCCAAACTACTAGAACTCATACAGCAATTCAGTAAGGTGGCAGAATACAAAGTCAATGTATGGAAATCAGTGGCTTTCTTGTACACTAACAATGAAAATACAGAAAGGGGAATTAGAGAATAGATTCCATTTACTATAGCACCAAGAACCATAAGATAACCTGGGAATAAACCTAACCAAAGAGGTAAAGGATCTGTACTCGAGGAACTCCAGAACACTCATGAAATAAATTGAAGAAGACACTAAAAGATGGAAGACCATTCCATGTTTCTGGATCAGAAGAATAAACATTGTTAAAATGTCTATACTGCCTACAGCAATCTATACTTTTAATGCCATTCCGATCAAAGTTCCACCGGTATTTTTCAAAAAGCTGGAACAAATAATCCTAAAATTTGTATGGAATCAGAAGAGACCCTGAATTGGTAAGGAAATGTTGAAAAAGAAAAACAAAACTGGGGGTATCACGTTACCTGATTTCAAGCTTTATTACAAAACTGTGATCACCAAGACAGAATGGTACTGACATAAAAACAGACAAGAGACCAGTGGAATAGAGTAGAGAGCCCAGATATGGATCCTCAGCTCTATGTTCAAATAATCTTTGACAAAGCAGGAAAAAATATACAGTGGAAAAAAGACAGTCTCTTCAATAAATGGTGCTGGGAAAATTGGACAGCTATGTGTAGAAGAATGAAACTCAACCATTCTCTTACACCGTACACAAAGATAAACTCGAAATGGATAAAAGACCTCAACGTAAGGCAGGAATCCATCAGAATCCTAGAGGAGAACATAGGCAGTAACCTCTTCGATATCAGTCACAGCGGCTTCTTTCAAGATATGTCTCCAAAGGCAAAGGAAACAAAAGTGAAAATGAACTTTTGGGACTTCATCAAGATCAAAAGCTTCTGAACAGCAAAGGAAACAATCAAGAATACAAAGAGGCAACGCACAGAATGGGAGAAGATATTTGCAAATGACACTACAGACAAAAGACTGATATCCACATCTATAAAACACTTGTCAAACTCAACACACACAAAACAGATAATCATGTCAAAAAAGCGGCAGAAGACATGAACAGACACTTCTCCAATGAAGACATACAAATGGCTATCAGACACATGAAAAAGTGTTCATCATCACTAGCCATCAGGGAGATTCAAATCAAACCATATTGAGATACCACTTTACACCAGTTAGAATGGCCAAAATTAGCAAGACAGTAAACAACGTGTGTTGGAGAGGATGTGGAGAAATAGGAACCCTCTTACACTGTTGGTGGGAATGCAAGTTGGTGCAGCCACTTTGGAGAGCAGTGCAGAGATTCCTTAATAAATTAAAAACAGAGCTTCCCTATGACCTGCAATTGCACTTCTGGGTATTTACCCCCAAAATGCAGATGTAGTGAAAAGAAGGGCCATCTGTACCCAATGTTCACAGTGGCAATGGCCACATCGCCAAACTGTGGAAAGAACCAAGATGCCCGTCAACGGACGAATGGATAAGGAAGATGTGGTCCATGTACACTATGGAGTATTATGCCTCCATCAGAAAGGATGAATACCCAACTTTTGTATCAACATGAATGGGACTTTAAGAGATTATGCGGAGTAAAACAAGCCAAGCAGAGAGAGCCAATTATCATATGGTTTCACTTATTTGTGGAGCATAACAAATAACATGGAGGACATAGGGAGATGGAGAGGAGAAGGGAGTTGAGGGAAATTGGAAGGGGAGATGAACCATGAGAGACTATGGACTCTGAGAAACAATCTGAGGGTTATGAAGGAGCAAGGAGTGGGAGGTTGGGGGAGCCAGGTGGTGGGTATTATGGAGGGCACGTATTGCATGGAGCTCTGGGTGTGGTGCATAAACAATGAACTCTGTTATGCTGAAAAGAAATTAAAAAAAAAAAAAGAAAAGCAAAAGAAAGGTCTATTTAGCAAATACATGTAAGACTTAGAGTCCTATTATCATAAAAGCCCAAGAGCCCCCCATGATGTCAGACAAAGGTGCTTGCCATGACTATTTACAAACACTTTCAAAAGTTAAGGTGTCATAAACAGACTGTTTTTTGGCATCCAGTTCTCTGAGTTTTAACAACAGTCCATAAGGTACAGAACAGTTCCAACACCCCACCCCTACAGTACCTTAAAGTCTTCAAGTGTCTCTAGCAAGTTTACAATATAGCAATTTTTTATTGGTCAGCCCTTAAGTGAAAAGCAATATGGGAGGATGTGGAGCTCTATTCAAGACGTCTGTCCTCACAAAGTTTCCAGTCATGGAGAATGACTGGAGAGAAGGATAGAAGGCTTACTTCTGGAGATTATCAGTGACCATGATGCTGTTAAATCTTGCAGACATATTAAAACACTATCCTCACTTGGTTTCCAGGATACCATGCTCTCCTAGCTTTTCTCCTTGCCCTCTATACACATTCATCCTCCTCTACCCAGCCTTTGACTGCTGGCCATCTCAAGCTCAGCCAGGCACTTTCCTGTGATCCCTCTCTAGCCGTGATGGCAGCTTCCATTACCGTCTCAGTGTGGAAATTCTCATCTTTTTTAAATTTACAGTTTACATTCTCTCTTCTGAGCTCCACCCATATACAAGATCATCTATCTCTGCTTCCCTTTTGAATGTCTTCGGAGCACCTAAATATAACAAATTGAATTCTGATCCTTCCTCTCTTCCCCCAGGATAGAGGTAGATTTAAGAAAGGGAGAGCAGAACAACCGGGAAAATGATACAAAAACATTAAGGACAACTTTATGCAGTGATAGGTGATTTTCAGGACGGAGAGATGTTACTCTGAACTGATGTCATAGACTTCTCTTTTGAAGAATTCCACCAATTGATAAGCCCCCCTAATAAAAACCAGGTTTAATTTGGAATTACTCTGCCTGGTTATTTGTCTGTGAACCACCATTATGGTCCTCTTCCCAAACTCAGGTGTGGGAGCAATGAAGTTGTGCATTGTGCTTAATGGAAGTCCCTCAGTGCACTGGGCTTGGGTCAATCACTACCATAGGCAGGGAAACTCTCCTGAGTCTCTCTGACACCTATGATTCAGTGTGTAGCTTGGTTTAAAGAAAGGGCTAAATCTAAAAAGGTTGACAGCTACTGTTCTACATTATCTCACAAAATCTAACCATGCAATTATAAGTCAGTTTATGAAATTAAGCTAACATTAGCAATATTATGAACTCCATCATTTATGGATGATAAATCAATTTTTAGCAAACAATTCCATTAGTAATTTTTTGTCCTAGAGTTAACCAAAGTGAAGTCTCAAGATTATATAATCAAATCTGAAAATCTGCTGAATTTCTGGGTTCAGTGAAACACATGCCAGGAGTTTTTCTGGACTGTATTAAGCTCTATCGGGTCGGGGGGGGGGGACACCGATAAAAAAGTAATGATAATTCCAGCCTCTGAAGTAGCTAATTTACATAATCAGATTGCAAAAGTTCATTGTTCCTTGTCATGTGTCATCTCCTCCTCTGGCTATTCCTCTGTCTCCTTATTTGAAAAATAAGGAAATTGACATAAAGTGACCCAAGCCTCTTTTCACCTGTAATATTCTATGGTTTAAATAAAATGAATTACAAACCTCTGCAAACAACCAACCACTCCTCAGTGCCTGAAAACAAAAGAACATACCTGTTTGTCTAGATTATTTTGTTTGTTTGTTTTTGTTTTTTTGGTTTTTAGTCAGGAATGTTGATATAATTCACAAATAATAAAATTTACTTTTTTTAGGGAACAAGTTTTCACAAAGCACAAAACACCAACACTCTTCTGAGTGAAGTTATAGAAGAGTTCTAGAGACCATAAAACCTGCCTCCCTGAAATCACTCCCCACTCCCACACTCCCATTCCTTGGCAAATGCTGCTTTCTGTTTCAGTAGTTTTTGCCTTTTGCAGAATGTCATATAAATGGAATCATACAGTATGCAGACTTTTCAGACTGCCTTCTTTCAATAGAATAATGCATTTGACATTCAGCCATACTCTTGTGCATATCAGCAGTTTGTTTTATTTTAGAGATGAGTAGTATTCCTCTGGATGAATGTATCATAATTTTTTTATGCATCTATCAGTTGAAGGATATTTAGGTTGTTTTGATGATTATAAAAAAAAAGGCTTCTCTGTGAACATAATTATCATTTCTGTTGAACAAATGCCTAGCAATGGGATTGCTGGGTTGTATGGTAGGTTTATGGTTAACCTTTTAAGAAATAAACTGCCAAACTCTTTTCAAAGGTGGTTTTACCATTTTGCATTCCCATAAACAATATATGAATGTTCTGGTTGTACTGTATTCTTGTCAATACTTAGTATTGTCAGTATTTTTTCCCATTCTAGTATATGATAGTATCACATCATGATTTTAATTTGTATTTTCCTAATGACTAATGATGTCAAGCATTTTTTGTTGTTGTTGTTGCTATTAACATATAATGTATTATTTGCCCCAGAGGTACAGGTCTGTGAATCATCAGGTTTACACATTTCACAGCACTTATTATAGTACATACCTTCCCCAATATCCATAACCCAACCACCCTATTACTACCCTCCCACCCCCTAGAAACCCCAAGTTTTTTTCATGACATTAAGAGTCTTTTAAGGTTTGTTTCCCTCCTGATCCCATCTTGTTTCATTTTTTTCTTCCCTATCCCCCACAAACTCCCCACCCCCTCAAATTCCTCATATAAGAGAGATCATATGATAATTGTCTTCTCTGATTGACTTATTTAGCTCAGCATTATACCCTCTAGTTCCATCCATGTCATTGCAAATGGCAAGACTTCGTTTCTTTTGATGGCTGCATAATATTCCATTGTATATGTATACCACATCTTCTTTATGCATTCGTCTGTTGATGGACATCTAGGTTCTGTCCATAGTTTGGCTATTGTGGACATTGCTGCTATAAACATTCTGGTGCACATGCCCTTTCAAATTACTATATTTGTATCTTTAGGGTAAATACACAGTAGTGTGATTGCTGGGCATAGGGTAACTCTATTTTCAACTTTTTAAGGAACTTCCATAGTGTTTTCCAGAGTGGCTGCAACAGCTTGCATTCTCACCAACAGTGTAGGAGGGTTCCCCTTTCTCTGCATCCTCACCAACATCTGTCATTTCCTGAGTGACTTCTTAAGTTTAGACATTCTGACTGGTGTGAAGTGGTATCTTATTGTGGTTTTGATTTGTATTTCCCTGATGCCAGGTGATGCTGAACACTTTTTCATGTGTCTGTTGGCCACCTGGATGTCTTCTTTGCAGAAATATCTGTTTATGTCTTCTGCTCATTTCTTGATTAGATTATTTGTTCTTTGGGTGTTGAGTTTGATAAGTTTTTTATAGATTTTGGATACTAGCCCTTTATTTGATGTCATTTGTGAATGTCTTCTCCCATTCTGTCTGTTGTCTTTTGGTTTTGTTGGTGTCAAGCATTTTTCAATGTGCTTTTGTTATCCACATTTCTTCTTTGGTAAAATTCCTGTTTAATTTTTTTTTCTTCACTGTTTCTTTTCTTATTATTGATGGCTTAGGGCTGTTTATATATTCTGAATACAAAATATTTGTTGATATGTAATTTGCAAGTATTTTCACTCAGTTTGAGGTTTTTTATTTCTTTAACTGTGTCTTTTGAAAAACAAAGTTTTTCCATTTTCAAGAAGTTTATCAATTTTGTCTTTTGTGGTCATGACCTTGATGTTTTATATGACAGCTTTACCTAAACCAAGGACCCATTTTCTATGTTTTCTTCTAGAATTTTTATAGTTTTAGAATATACAGTTAGGTCTATGACCAATTTTTAGTTAACTTTTACATAAGGTATGAGGTATAGATAAAGATTATTTTGTATATGGATATCCAACTATTTCAGCACGATATCATGAAAATTTTATTCATTCTCCACTGAATTACTTTTGTGCTTTTCTAAAAAATTAATTAACCATGTGTGGTTATATTTCTGGACTCTCTATTCTGTTCTATTGACCCATGTGTCTATTGATTATTCTGACTTTACCATTATGGCTTGAAATCAAAGAGTGTGAATTTACTAATTTTGTCTTCTTCAAAAACTGTTTTAAAAGGTTTCCATTATGATAAAATAAACAAAGTTTGCCATTTATCCATTTTTAATCGTACAGTTCAGTGGAATTAAGTACATTCATGTTGTTGCACCATCTTCATAGTCCATCTCCATAATTTTTTCATCTTTTCCAACTGAAAATCTATACTCTTTAAACCACTACTCTCCATCTCCCCTTCCTCTAGCCCTTGGTATCCATTATTCTACTTTCCGATTCTATGACTCTGATTATTCTAAGTACCTCATTAAGTGGAATCATATATATTCATCTTTTTTCTCTATATTCTTATTTCTTGGATTTAAATATAAGTTTTAGAATCACCATATCTATTCTACAAAAATTTCTTCTGGGATTTTGATTAGCAACATATTGAACAGAAGTATCAATTTGGGGAAGAACTGACATCTTAACAATATCAAATTCTTCCAAAGCATAAACACTATTTCCCTATTTATTTAATTTTAAATATTTCTTTTATCTGTGTTTTGAAGTTCTCAGCATACAAATCTTACCCATATTTTGCGAGGTTTTTACATAAATACTTCATGTCTCTTGATGCCATTACAGATGATGTTGTTTTTATTTCATACTAACTTCCATTTAGTAAGTATTGTTCTGGTTTATGCTTTTTCCTTCTTTTATTTTCAAACTCCCTAATTTTTTTCTTTTATGTCTCTTGTAAGCAGATTATAGATGATCTTTTTAAAAACACAACTTGAAAATGTCTACTAGCAGTGGAGTTTAATGTTCACAGTAAAATTACTGAAATATTTTGAAGGACTTCTACTACTTCTACTACTTTTTCTCTAAGAAAATTTATACTGGTTATTCAGTATACTCTCCCGTGACCTGACAATCGTTTTCTCAGTAAAATGGCCTCTTGAGGCCATAGCAAAGCCCTATAAGAATATAGTGGTTTAAAGAAGACAAAAGATGTACGATTCCATTAAGGCCAAGTGTTCTTATTAAATAAAATGTCCCAGCTGTGTGAAGAGGGCATCTATGAAGATGTGTGACCCAGTTTTGGATGTCATGTCCCAGAAGGGTGAATAGTACCCCTCTGCATTGAAGCCCCCAAGGAAAGGTGTCAAGCTCAAGTGGAAGGGGAGGCATCTGTGTAGGAGAGAGGGTGGTGGCAGAGGTATGAGAGTGGAAACATGAAGGGGATTGACTGAATAAGTAGATGAAAGAGTAATGGGAGCCAAGTTCCTCATACCAAGGAATGGAGCACAAGCGCACAAGCACACACGCACACACACACACACAGTGAGAGAGAGAAAGAGAGAGAGAGAGAGAGAGAGAATCAGTTTAAACCCTATAATGTTGGACTGAATTTAAAATTTGTATGAACCCATGGTGTTCGATGTGTACCTGGGTAGGTAGAGAAATAAATGTTCATACAAAGGGGTGTGTGTATGTGTGTGTGTTATATCCTCTGAGTCTGGGAGTAACAGCACATCAATAGCAATGAGCATGTCTGACACTTCAATCTTAGTTTCCAAATACCATTCCCCACTAAAAGGAGCAAGAGGTCCTTGGAGAGACCACTAATTTCAGGGCCAGAGTAAGGAAAGAACATGATAGGCATGGAACACTTTGTGCTAGAAGATAAGAAAGTGCTCAAAGAATAATGAGGATAGGTTAAAAGACAGAAAAGCCTGCTAAAAAGGCCTCCCAGAAGCCAAATCAGATTCAACATGAAGATCAAAAGAAATGACGGTAATGGATAATGAGAGCCCACTAGATAGAATTAGAAATCACGAGTCCATACAGGCATGCAAAAATGAATGAATGCATGGAAGGGCTGATGAAAACAGGATCTTTACATAGTTTGAAACTATCTCCTTACAAATTAATTATAACTGTAAATGAGAAAATGACAATTTTACAATGAAGAAGCCTGGCCCTTTAATCAAGTGTTCCAAGTGGTAGGCCAAGTAAAAAATTTGCTGTGCTAATGAAAGTCTTGAATTCCAGAGGGTGGAACAGAGAGTTTCTGGCATTGGAGAATGGGGGTAGGAAGAGGACAGTGCATGACCAGAGCCTCAGAGCATCTGACTGCAGGAGATGAGCAACGAGGAGGTGAGGGTTTCTTATGGTGAACAACATCAATCACAATGAAAGGAAAATGGGTGTCGACTGCAGTGGACTTGAGGTGGATGGTGGAAGTAGATCTGTAACAGCAAGTGGGCAGTAAGAAGACAGGTGCCTGATGCTCCCTATTGACTTACATATGAGGGAAAGGTCTGCAGCATCATGGCCATAGGCTCTATGCATGGGTCCATTCCTGACCCTTGCGAGATGGAGCAGACTTGCTCTGGATTCCTGGGTTCTCTCTTGACTCTTGCTGATTGCACTGTGGCTCCCTCACTTTTTCTCCACTGTATCATACCAACTGAAGCATGGTCTTTCATGCTTCCGTGGGTTTGCTCATGTTGTTGACTAAAAAATTTCTTATTTTAACTTATACAGCTAACTCTTATTAATCCTTCAAGACTCATGACCCTGTACATAGTACCCTGGGCATAGATCTATATTAGCACATAAATGATTACCAATACATGAGCCAGCTTGTTTCTACAAAAGTATTGGTTACTCTTCTTTCAGAGGTAGAGTATAACCCTCTTCCCCATGAACCTGGGCTAACAGCAGAAATGACATCAAAAGAAGGCTCGAGGCTTCTGCTCAGGCCCCTTGGACTAATTTAGAAGCCCTGAGTACTACCATGTAAGAAGTCCAGGTACTTGAGATTACATGCTGGACTCTCCAGTTGTCAATACCAGCTGAGCCCAACTTTCCAGCCATCCCTGCCTGCACTGGCACCAGATATATGAAAGAAGTAATCTCAAACCCTCCAAACCAGCCCTAATGCCTACTAATTATATGAGTGACCTCAACTGACATCATGGGGAACAGAACTACATACCTGAGCCCCATTTTTTAAGCTACAAAATCAAAAGTTATGATAAAATAGATTTTGTTTTAAGCCATTCATTTCTAGAGTGATATTAATAGATGTAATAGATACCTGGAATACTTCTTGCAAGCGGGGATTAACCACATCTACTCTCATCTCTTGATTTAATATCTGATGCATGAAAGTGCTTGTACATGGTTGTTGAACAATAAATGGTCTGTTTCCAGAAAAAAAAATCAGAAGTTCAGCCAATAAAACTCAGTTATCATTTAGATCCTACATTATACCACAGTATCAGCTTAATGTTTCTATGACATTTCAACGCTGGCTTTCCTTCCTTTGGTGTATCCTCTGCTGTCAATTCTAATGTGACTGTACCCTCATGCATTCATTCTTTCAGCAAAAATTAACCAACTGCTAGATTTTGACTTTGTTCTGCTCGCAACACTCACTCCAAGTGGGCTCAACACTTCTGCGCAATAGTAAAGGGAAGGAAGAGCAGTACCAGCAGGATGATGCCTTGATTAAATCCTTAGGTAGTTTACACAGAATTCCAGGAGGATGAGCTCTGTAGTTCAAAGTGCCTCCCACGTAATGGTAGTAGGTAGAATGATCAGGATGATGTCATGACTCAAATTCATCCCCTCAAAGAAACGAGGAAGAATTTCCAAACCACTTCCAAATTACTCCGTTCATCTTCCCAAAGCCGGAGTTAACAGGTCAAATTGCTCTGGCCCTTAATCATCACTTTCTTACTTGCAGACTTAGCATTTACAGTTGAGAACAACCAAAGTAGAATATGATTTAATCAACTTTCTGTAGAACTTAAATTCATTTGGTCAATTTCCTATTGTGTTGACTTTCTTCATTGTGGAGATCAAAAGATTGTAAAATATTTGATAGTTCTGCAAGCTTCTTTTTTCTTTCATTTCTTATTTAATTAACCTAATATCCTTTTGAATTTACCACATTAATTTTGTTTCAAATAACTAGCTTTGATAATTTTCCCTTCTTGTATGAAATAAATTATCTTCTGTCTTCCTTATTTGGTCAGCACTGCCCTCACTCAATACCTTCTAAAAGCTAGCTGGGTGTAATAAGGAAACACTCAGTTTTTTTCTTCCTGTGTAAGGAAGAACTCAGCTCTCCCTGTAATGTCTTTCCTTCCTGTGAGGTTCCTATACTTCACACAGAATACTTCCTCTCTGACATTGACATTTAGGGCATTAAAATGTAGACATCTTGAGGCCATTATTTAGCCTACCACACTTACCAATTAAAAATAAGGTGGTAGAAGCTTCTGTGGTTCTTGTCAAGATTTAATGTGTATTTAGATCACCTCAGGACTTGATAAAATACAACTACTAGCCAGTGGGTCTGGGGTGGGACCCGAGAGTGTACATTTGTAACCAGCTCCTTGGGTATGCTGTTGCTACTGCTCTAAATACCACAGTGAATGGCAAGGGTTGAACAATGACTCTGATTCTTGGCTGCACATTGAAATCAACTGGGGGGGGGGCGTTGTAAGAACTACTGATGCCTAGTCCCTACCCCTAGAAGCTGTGCTTAACTTGCTGTGGTATATGGCCCTGACACTGGGATTTTTAGAATCTTGAGATCCTTGAGTGTTGTGTGAGAATTTCCTTAGGTATAAGTGTGGTTGAGAGGGGAAAAGGGCAATTGTTAACTAGGAACATTTGCCACTGGCTGGAATTTGGGGTTGACAGATAACTGCCATGTTTGTTGTTTATCTGACCATCTGGTGACTTGCTCTGGGCTAGGGATGCCTCCTCAGTGGCTCAGTTGTTTAAGTATCTGCCTTTGGCTCAGGTAATGATCCTAGGGTCCTGGGATTGAGTCGGATTGAATCCTGCATTGGGCTCCTTGCTTGGCGAGGAGCAGCCTTCTTCCTCTGCCTGCTGCTCCCCCTACTTGTGCGCTCTGACAAATAAATAAAATCTTTAAAAAAATATTTGCTCTGGGCTAGAGGCAAAGATGAATGAGATTTAGTCCTTACAGATATTCCACATACTGTGCTCAGGGATGGAAGCCCATTCTATGAGCCTCTGCCCACTCATCTTTGTATTACTAGTGCCTAACTTTATGCCTGGCATATAACAAATGTTTGTTGATTCTACTGTATTAGAGACAAAAAGTTCTATCCAGAAGTATTCACAATTCAATAGCGAAGATAAGTTAAATATAATGTAATAAAAGATATATGATATAGAGAGCAAAATAGGGTTGGAGGAACTTAAATTTTCACCTTATTAGAGTGGCTCTTCAACTAAACTGTGTAGGAATAAAAAAAGAAAATATTGGAATTTTTGTGTTTATGAGAATATAACAAAATCAAACACAATAGAAAAATTACCTGGTTCAATCGATTTTAATTTGTGTAGACTGACTCAGAAACAGCAGGATCTATTATATTCTAGGCTCTCTGCTATTGCGGTCAACGCAGAAAACCAAACTCACTAAAACTTTAAGAAAGTTAGGTCCTGATTTCCATCACACATATAGTCCTGACTTACACATAAACTAGGTCCAAATGTCATTTGAATAAAATCCCCTTCCTAGCTTTAAGTAGCAGACATCAAACAATAAACTCATGTCAACACTCTAAAGACTAAGAATGAAAATGTTTTTCTGAACATCGGAAACTCAACTTTTCTCTTAATAACAAGACAATTTATTAAAAATGATAAAGAACAAATACACATATTTATTTTGAACTAGTCTTTAAAATTATACCTTTTTAAACTGAATGCATGGGACAACTTAAAATTATTGGTAGTGATCAAAAGTAAAAACATAGAAGATGGCGGAGAAGTAGCAGGCTGAGACTACATCAGCTAACAGGAGATCAGCTAGATAGCTTAACTAAAGATTGCAAACACCTGCAAATCCATTGGCAGATCGAAGAGAACAGCAATTCTGGAAACAGAAAAACAACCACTTTCTTAAAGGTAGGACTGGCGGAGTCCTATCTTCCTATCTTCCTATCTTCCCAAAGCTACGGGAAGATAGACCCCGGGGGGAGGGGCCGGCTCCCGGCAAGCGGTGGAGCAATGGAGCACAAAATCAGGACTTTAAAAAGTCTGTTCCACTGAGGGACATCACTCCAGAGGCTAAACCGGGGCGAAGCCCATGTAGGGTCAGCGTGACCTCAGGTCCCACAGGATCACAGAAGGATCGGGGGTGTCTGAGTGTCGCAGAGCTTGTGGGTACTGGAATGGGAAAACCAGCTATAGAGACAGAGCCGACAGTAAGATCGCAGCTCGGGGTTACCTTGAACCGGTCACAGGCTCAGTGAGCTTGGAGCACGGCCAGAGGTCAGGCAGATGGGAGTTACTCGGTGCTGTCCTCTGAGGGCACACTGAGTAGTGGGGCCCCAGGCTCTCGGCTCCTCCCAGCCGGAGACCAGGAGGCCGCCATTTGTATACCCATCCTCAGGAACTCTACGGAAAGCACTCAGGGAACAAAAGCTCCAGAAAGCCAACCGGAGCGGATTCCTCAGCCAGGCACCTGGTAAGGGAGGTGCAATTCGGCCTGGGGCAAAGACACTTGAGAATCACTACACCAGACCCCTCCCCCAGAAGATCAACAAGAAATCCAGCCAAGACCAAGTTCACCTACCAAGGAGTGCGGTTTCAATACCAAGGAGAGCAGCAGAATTCCAGAGGAGGAGAAAGCAAAGCATGGAACTCATGGCTTTCTCCGTGTGATTTTTTTTAGTCTTGCAGTTAATTTAATTTTTTTCTTTTTCATTTTTTTTCTCTTCTTCTGCTAAATTTTTTTAACTTTTACCCTTTTCTTTTTTAACGTTTTTAAACTAGTTTATCTAATATATATATATTTTTTCTTTTTTATATTTTTCTTTATTCGTTTTCTTTTTTTAAATTCTTTTCTTTTATTTATTTTTCCTTTCTTTCTTTTTGAACCTATTTTTATCCCCTTTCTCCCCCCTCATGATTTGGGATCTCTTCTGATTTGGTTAAAACACATTTTCCTGGGGTTGTTGCCACCCTTTTAGTATTTTAATTGCTCCTTCATATATTCTTATCTGGACAAAATGACAAGGTGGAAAAATTCACCACAAAAAAAAAAAAGAACAAGAGGCAGTACCGAAGGATAGGGACCTAATCAATACAGACATTTGTAATATGTCAGATCTAGAGTTCAGAATGACAATTCTCAAGGTTCTAGCCAGGCTCGAAAAAGGCATGGAAGATATTAGAGAAACCCTCTCGGGAGATATAAAAGCCCTTTCTGGAGAAATAAAAGAACTAAAATCTAACCAAGTTGAAATCAAAAAAGCTATTAATGAGGTGCAATCAAAAATGGAGGCTCTCACTGCTAGGATAAATGAGGCAGAAGAAAGAATTAGTGATGACAGAGAATAAAGAAGCTGAGCAAAAGACGGACAAACAGCTACTGGACCACGAGGGGAGAATTCGGGAGATAAGTGACACCATAAGACGAAACAACATTAGAATAATTGGGATTCCAGAAGAAGAAGAAAGAGAGAGGGGGGCAGAAGGTATACTGGAGAGAATTATTGGGGAGAATTTCCCCAATATGGCAAAGGGAACGAGCATCAAATTCCAGGAGGTTCAGAAAACGCTCCTCAAAATCAGTAAGAATAGGCCCATACCCCGTCACCTAATAGTAAAATTTAAAGTCTTAGTGACAAAGAGAAAATCCTGAAAGCAGCCCGGGTAAAAATATTAGATTGGCAGCTGACTTATCCACAGAGACCTGGCAGACCAGAAAGAGCTGGCATGATATTTTCAGAGCACTAAATGAGAAAAACATGCAGCCAAGAATACTATATCCAGCTAGGCTATCATTGAAAATAAAAGGAGAGATTAAAAGCTTCCAGGACAAACAAAAACTGAAAGAATTTGCAAACACCAAACCAGCTCTACAGGAAATCTTGAAAGGGGTACTCTAAGCAAAGAGAGAGCCTACAAGTGGTAGATCAGTAAGAAACAGAGACAATAAACAGTAACAGTCACCTTACAGGCAATACAATGGCACTAAATTCATATCTCTCAATAGTTACCCTGAATGTTAATGGGCTAAATGCCCCAATCAAAAGACACAGGGTATCAGAATGGATAAAAAAACAAAACCCATCTATATGTTGCCTCCAAGAAACTCATTTTAAGCCCGAAGACACCTCCAGATTTAAAGTGAGGGGGTGGAAAAGAGTTTACCATGCTAATGGACATCAGAAGAAAGCAGGAGTGGCAATCCTTATATCAGATCAATTAGATTTTAAGCCAAAGACTATAATAAGAGATGAAGAAGGACACTATATCATACTCAAAGGGTCTGTCCAACAAGAAGATCTAACAATTTTAAATATCTATGCCCCCAACGTGGGAGCAGCCAACTATATAAACCAATTAATAACAAAATCAAAGAAGCACATCAACAATAATACAATAATAGTAGGGGACTTTAACACTCCCCTCACTGAAATGGACAGATCATCCAAGCAAAAGATCAGCAAGGAAATAAAGGCCTTAAACAACACACTGGACCAGATGGACATCACAGATATATTCAGAACATTTCATCCCAAAGCAACAGAATACATATTCTTCTCTAGTGCACATGCAACATTCTCCAGAATAGATCACATCTCGGTCCTAAATCAGGACTCAACCGGTATCAAAAGATTGGGATCATTCCCTGCATATTTTCAGACCACAATGCTCTGAAGCTAGAACTCAACCACAAGAGGAAGTTTGGAAAGATCCCAAATACATGGAGACTAAACAGCATCCTTCTAAAGAATGAATGGGTCAACAGGGAAATTAAAGAAGAATTGAAAAAAATCATGGAAACAAATGATAATGAAAATACAACAGTTCAAAATCTGTGGGACACAACAAAGGCAGTCCTGAGAGGAAAATATATAGTGGTACAAGCCTTTCTCAAGAAACAAGAAAGGTCTCAGGTATACAACTTAAGCCTACACCTAAAGGAGCTGGAGAAAGAACAAGAAACAATCCCTAAGCCAAGCAGGAGAAGAGAAATCATAAAGATCAGAGCAGAAATCAATGAAATAGAACCCAAAAAAACAATAGAACAAATCAACGAAAGTAGGAGCTGGTTCTTTGAAAGAATTAATAAAATTGATAAACCCCTGGCCCGACTTATCAAAAAGAAAAGAGAAAGGACCCAAATAAATAAAATCATGAATGAAAGAGGAGAGATCACAACTAACACCAAAGAAATACAAACTATTATAAGAACATACTATGAGCAACTCTACGGCAATAAATTTGACAATCTGGAAGAAATGGATGCATTCCTAGAAACATATAAACTACCACAACTGAACCAGGAAGAAATAGAAAGCCTGAACAGACCCATAACCAGTAAGGAGATTAAAACAGTCATTAAAAATCTCCAAACAAACAAACAAAAGCCCAGGGCCAGACGGCTTCCCCGGGGAATTCTACCAAACATTTAAAGAAGAACTAATTCCTATTCTCCTGAAACTGTTCCAAAAAACAGAAATGGAAGGAAAACTTCCAAACTCATTTTATGAGGCCATCATCACCTTGATCCCAAAACCAGACAAGGATCCCATCAAAAAAGAGATCTATAGACCAATATCCTTGATGAACACAGATGCGAAAAATCTCACCAAAATACTAGCCAATAGGATTCACAGTACATTAAAAGTATTATTCACCACGACCAAGTGGGATTTATTCCAGGGCTGAAAGGTTGGTTCAACATCTGCAAATCAGTCAACGTGATACAACACATCAATAAAAGAAAGAACAAGAACCATATGATACTCTCAATAGATGCTGAAAAAGCATTTGACAAAGTACAGCATCCCTTCCTGATCAAAACTCTTCAAAGTGTAGGGATAGAGGGCACACACCTCAATATCATCAAAGCCTTCTATGAAAAACCCACCGCAAATATCATTCTCAATGGAGAAAAACTGAAAGCTTTTCCGCTAAGGTCAGGAATGCGGCAGGGATGTCCCTTATCACCACTGCTATTCAACATAGTTCTAGAAGTCCTAGCCTCAGCAATCAGACACCAAAGGAAATTAAAGGCATCCAAATTGGCAAAGAAGAAGTCAAACTATCACTCTTTGCAGATGATATGATACTATATGTGGAAAACCCAAAAGACTCCACTCCAAAACTGCTAGAACTTGTACAGGAATTCAGTAAAGTGTCAGGATATAAAATCAATGCACAGATATCAGTTGCATTTTTCTACACCAACAACAAGACAGAAGAAAGAGAAATTAAGGTGTCCATCCCATTTACAATTGCACCCCAAACCATAAGATACCTAGGAATAAACCTAACCAAAGAGACACAGAATCTATACTCAGAAAACTATAAAGTACTCATGAAAGAAATTGAGGAAGATACAAAGAAATGGAAAAATGTTCCATGCTCCTGGATTGGAAGAATAAATATTGTGAAAATGTCTATGCTACCTAAAGCAATCTACACATTTAATGCAATTCCTATCAAAGTACCATCCATCTTTTTCAAAGAAATGGAACAAATAATGCTAAAATTTATATGGAACCAGAAAAGACCTCAAATAGCCAAAGGGATATTGAAAAAGAAATCCAAAGTTGGTGGCATCCCAATTCCGGACTTCAAGCTCTATTACAAAGCTGTCATCATCAAGACAGCATGGTACTGGCACAAAAACAGACACATAGATAATGGAACAGAATAGAGAGCCCAGAAATAGACCCTCAAATCTACGGTCAACTAATCTTCGACAAAGCAGGAAAGAATGTCCAATGGAAAAAAGACAGCCTCTTCAATAAATGGTGTTGGAAAAATTGGACAGCCACGTGCAGAAAAATGAAATTGGACCATTTCCTTATACCACACATGAAAATAGACTCAAAATGGATGAAGGACCTCAATGTACGAAAGGAATCCATCAAAATCCTTGAGGAGAACACAGGGAGCAACCTCTTCGACCTCAGCCACAGCAACATCTTCCTAGCAACATCGCCAAAGGCAAGGGAAGCAAGGGCAAAAAAGAACTATTGGGATTTCATCAAGATCAAAAGCTTTTGCACAGCAAAGGAAATAGTTAAGAAAATCAAAAGACAACTGACAGAATGGGAGAAGATATTTGCAAACGACATATCAGATAAAGGACTAGGGTCCAGAATCTATAAAGAACTTAGCAAACTCAACACCCAAAGAACAAATAATCCAATCAAGAAATGGGCAGAGGACATGAACAGACATTTCTGCAAAGAAGACATCCAGATGGCCAACAGACACATGAAAAAGTGCTCCATATCACTCGGCATCAGGGAAATACAAATCAAAACCACAATGAGATATCACCTCACACCAGTCAGAATGGCTAAAATCAACAAGTCAGGAAATGACAGATGCTGGCGAGGATGCGGAGAAAGGGGAACCCTCCTACACTGTTGGTGGGAATGCAAGCTGGTGCAGCCACTCTGGAAAACAGCATGGAGGTTCCTCAAAATGTTGAAAATAGAACTGCCCTATGACCCAGCAATTGCACTATTAGGTATTTACCCTAAAGATACAAACGTAGTGATCCAAAGGGGCACGTGCACCCGAATTTTTATAGCAGCAATGTCCACAATAGCCAAACTATGGAAAGAACCTAGATGTCCATCAACAGATGAATGGATAATGAAAAGGTGGTATATATACACAATGGAATACTATGCAGCCATCAAAAGAAATGAAATCTTGCCATTTGCGACAACATGGATGGAACTAGAGTGTATCATGCTTAGTGAAATAAGTCAAGCAGAGAAAGACAACTATCATATGATCTCCCTGATATGAGGAAGTGGTGATACAACATGGGGTCTTAAGTGGGTAGGAGATGAATCAATGAAGCAAGATGGGATTGGGAGGGAGACAAACCATAAGTGACTCTTAATCTCACAAAACAAACTGAGGGTTCCTGGGGGGAGGAGGGTTGGGTGAAGGGGGGTTGGGTTATGGACATTGGGGAGGGTATGTGCTTTGGTGAGTGCTGTGAAGTGTGTAAACCTGGAGATTCACAGACCTGTACCCCTGGGGATAAAAACATATGTTTATAAAAAATAGAAAATTAAAAAAAAAGTAAAAATATAAAATTAATTTTTCCAGTTCCAACCTGACTTAATAGCCATCCTTAGTCTTCTTTCTGAGGATCAAAGGGTCTGGATCCCACATCTAGCACCCCGAATTTTTAGACCCCCATCTGAAGGATGGGTTCCCTAAACATTTACCTCTGAAAGCCCGTGGGCTTCATCCAAGAGTCTCATGAGACTATAGGAAACAAAGAAGCAGTTCTTAATGGGTGCATGAGTATTTACTATGGCTATGCCCTAGAACTCACTGCAGTAGGACTAGGTAAAAATGCTCATTTCCGATTCCCTCCCTGAGAGTCATCTGCATACTTTAAAAGCTGCCACATTTTTTCATGTGTCTCTTGGCCATTTGTATGTCTTCTTTGGAGAAATGTCTGTTCATGTCTTCAACGACAAATATACAGATGTAGTGAAAAGAAGGGACACCTGCACCCCAGTGTTCATACCAACAATGTTCACAACAGCCAAACTGTGGAAGGAGCTGAGAAGTCCTTTAGCCGATGAATGGATAAAGAAGATGTGGTTCATATATGCAATGGAATATTACTCAGCCATCAGAAAAGATGATTACCTACCATTTATAATGATGTGGATGGAACAAGAGGGCATTATACTAAATGAAATAAGTCAAGAAGAGAAAGACAATTATCATGTGGTTTCATTCATAGGTGGTATAAGAAATAGCACAAGAGGATCACAGGGGAAGGGAGGAAAAAACTGAATGGAAAGAAATCAGAGAGGGAGAAAAACCATGAGAGACACTTGACTCTGGGGAACTGAGGGTTGTGGAAGGGGAGGTGGGTGGAGGGATGGTGTAACTGGGTAACAGGCATTAAGGAGGGCACATAATGTGATGAACACTGGGTGTTACACGCAACTAATACATCACTGAACACTAAATAAAAATTAATGGAGGCATAATACTCCATAGTGTATATGGACCACATCTTCCTTATCCATTCATCCATTGAAGGGCATCTTGGTTCTTTCCACAGTTTGGCGACCGTGGCCATTGCTGCTATAAACATCGGGGTACAGATGGCCCTTCTTTTCACTACATCTGTATCTTTGGGGTAAATACCCAGGAGTGCAATGGCAGGGTCATAGGGAAGTTCTATTTTTAATTCTGAGGAATCTCTCTCCACACTGTTCTCCAAAGAGGCTGCACCAACTTGCATTCCCACCAACAGTGGAAGAGGGTTCCCCTTTCTCCACATCCTCTCCAACACATGTTGTTTTTTGTCTTGTTAATTTTGGCCATTCTAACTGGTGTAAGGTGATAGCTCAATGTAGTTTTAATTTGAATCTCCCTGATGGCTAGTGATGATGAACATTTTTTCATGTGTCTGATATCCATTTGTATGTCTTTATTGGAAAAGTGTCTGTCCATATCTTCTGCCCATTTTTTGATATGATTGTCTGTTTTGTGTGTGTTGAGTTTGAGGAGTTCATTATAGATCCTGGATATCAATCTTTTGTCTGTACTGTCATTTGCAAATATCTTCTCCCATTCCGTGGGTTGCCTCTTTGTATTCTTGATTGTTTCCTTTGCTGTGCAGAAGCTTTTGATTTTGATGGAAGTCCCAAAAGTTCATCTTCGCTTTTGTTTCCTTTGCCTTTGGAGACATATCTTGAAAGAAGTTGCTGTGGCTGATATTGAAGAGATTACTGCCTATGTTCTCCTCTAGGATTGTGATGGATTCCTGTCTCACATTGAGGTCTTTTATCCATTTTGAGTTTATCTTTGTGTACGGTGTAAAAGAATGGTCTATATATAGCTGCCCAGTTTTCCCAGTTTTTGAAGAGACTGTCTTTTTTCCTCTGTATATTTTTTCCTGTTTTGTCGAAGATTATTTGACCATAGAGTTGAGGGTCCATATCTGGGCTCTCTACTCTGTGCCTCCATCAGAAAGGACGAATACCCAACTTTTGTAGCAACATGGCGGGACTGGAAGAGATTATGCTGAGTGAAATAAGTCAAGCAGAGAGAGTCAATTATCATATGGTTTCACTTATTTGTGGAGCATAACAAAAAGCATGGAGGACATGGGGAGTTAGAGAGAAGGGGGTTGGGATAAATTAGAAGGGGAGGTGAACCATGAGAGACTATGGACTCTGAAAAACAATCTGAGGGGTTTGAAGTGGTGGAGGGGTGGGAGGTTGGGGTTCCAGGTGGTGGGTATTATAGAGGATACGGATTGCATGGAGCACTGGGTGTGGTGAAAAAATAATGATACTGTTATGCTGAAAGTAAATAAATGAAAAAAAATTAATGATGTAACAATGTTGGCTAGTTGAATGGAAAAAGAAAAAAAAAAAAGCTACTGCCTGAGGGTCACGCTTCTAATTTAGCACATATCTATGGTCTGGCAATGATTTTCCCCAGAGCACAGCAGGGAAACCAGTGGATACTTCTACCTTCTCACTCAAGTCTTCTAAAATAATAAAAGCAAGATATTAGTATCACCTTGGAAGAAACTTGTATACACATCTGGCCCCCAGCTTCTATGGCTTCTACCCCTGGATGAGCATACATATTGCCTGGCTCTGATAGCCAATAGGGCTTGCATTCAAGAATCTCAGAAGGCCATGGCAAACAAGAAAGCAGCTTTTAAGGGTCCCAGGAGTGAACCCCCATGGCTAACCATCTAGACCTAGCACAAAGGGAGCAGGCAAAAATGCCCATTTCTTAGTTTCTCCCTGGATGGGGTTTAACTACCTACATTCTCTGCTGCTCCCTGAGGATCTAACTTTTAATCAACCTGTTTCTAGGTGCTAAAGTCTTCCGCTTTATGGGGCACCTAGGTGGCTCAGTTGGTTAAATGTCTGCTTTTGGCTCAGGTCATGATCCCAGGGTTCTGGGATCAAGCCCTGCATTGTTCCCCTTGCTCAGTGGGGAGCTGTGTTCTCACTCTCCCTCTGCCTGCAGCTCCTCCTGCTTGTGTTTTCTCACACTGTCAAATAAAATAAATAAAATCTTTTAAAAAATAAATTCTCCCCCTTTAGGATATTGACAGGTTTTGTCACACTCTTAACTACCAAGAACTAATAAGAACAATAATCGCTATTTGGACAATAACAACAGTTTGACAGACAGCTAGAAGCTCCAGCTGGGTTGACTGACAAGGCCCATCTTCTACACAAGACCATTCTGTCAAGACTGGAAGAGGTGGCTATTTTATCTAATATGCAGAAATCAATATAGAAAGTCAAAGAAAATGAAGAAAAATGGAATTATGTTCCAAACAAAAGAATAAGATAAATCTCCAGAAACAGATTCTAGTGAAATAAAGTTAAATAATATACTTGATAGAAAGTTCAAAACAAATCATAAAGATGCTCACTGAGGTGAAGAGAGCAATGTATTTCAACACAGAGACAACAGAAGTATTAAAAATTACCAAAGAGAAGTCACAGATGAAAGGGTATAATAGCTGAACTAAAAAAATTCCATAGAGGGGCTTCAACAACAGACTAGATCAAGCTGAAGAAAAGATCAGCAAACTCAAAGACAAGAGAGTGGGATTCATTTTTTCAGAGGAGCAAAAAAAAGTAAAAAAGAGCAAAGATAGCTTCAGGGACTTATGGAACATCATCAAGTGGACTGATAAATACCTTACAGGTGTCCTAGAAGGAGAAGAGAGACAGAAAGGGGCAGAAAGCTTATTCAAAGAACTAATGGCTGAAAAGTTTCACAACCTGAGGAAAGAAACAGACATTCAGATCCAAGAAGTTCAAATACTAAATGAGATGAGTCCAAAGAGAGACACTTTAATTAAACTGTCAAAAGTTAAAGACAAGGAGACAATCTTAAAAGCAGCAAGAAAAAAAGCAAACTATTACATACCACGGTAGTCTCATAAAACCATGAACAGATTTTTCAGTAGGTACTTTGTAGGGCTGAAGGGAGTGGGATAAAATATTTAAAGTGCTGAAAGAGAAAAACTTCCATCCAAGAATACATACCTTACCTGGCAAAGCTTTCCTCAGAATTGAAGGAGAGATAAAGAATTTACTGACAAACAAAAGCTAAAAAAGTCCATCAGCCCTAGACTGGCCTTATTAGAAATAGTAAAGGGAGTTCTTCAAGCTGAAACAAAAAGGTTTTAATCAGTAAAAGGAAAATCTATGAAAGTATAAAACTCATTACTGAGTAAAAATATGGTAAATTTAAATACCACAATGTAATGGTAGTAAATTAATCACTTATAACTGTAGAATAGAGGTAAAAGACAAAAGAAGTAAAAATATGTATAACTACAATAATTTATACTCAATGTAAAAAGATATAAATTATGTCATCAAAAATATTGGAGGAGGATTGTAAAATGTAGAGTTCTGTATGCACTGAAGTTATGATTAGTTTGAAACAGACTGTTATAGACAGGGCTTCTGCAGAAGACAGGTGAGTGGGAAGACCCTAAAGTTACTTCATCCTACAAATACAACTAGATAACATTCAAACCAGAGCAAACAACTCAGAAAAAGATGAAAAACTGACCAAAAAAAAAAAAAAATCCCCAACTAAATTCAGAGAAGAGGACACAATGAAGAGGGCAGAAAGGATAAAGACTCAATAAGAAAATTAAACCTCATAGGTCTGACCACCAGAGGAAGAGAGCTACAGGTGCAGATATGGAACAAACTAGCACACCAGGGAGCTTACAATGGGAAGAGCAATTCCTATAGCATTTGGCTTTGAAAATCAGAGGGCCCAAAATTTTCTGAGTTCTTACAACCAGTGGGACTTAAAGGTTGGAACTTTAAAAATCAACCGCTCAGCTCTGAGAGAGCCCCAAAAGTGATATGAACCTGAGTGCCAGTCTTTAAAGAGACAGCACAGCAAAGAACCCGTGGAGATACATGGATTAGAGGCAACAGTTTGAAAGGTACCTGGGGCTGAGAGGAGGGAGAGTAAGTTACTAGTATCAGACTTTGCTAAAGGACTTCTCCAGGAACGAAAGAGCTAGAAGGCACTATTTCTCTTCCCTGCCCCTCATCATAAACACCCAACCACTTGTAGGAACCAGCATTGTTTGGGCACTCACTACCTAACTTGCTTATAATGCACCCCAACTCCTGGACAACCAGGCCTGCCTCAGTCCTGGTCTGAGGATCCCTTCCCACAGAAGACTCACACAAACCTTGCCAAAATTGTATCTCCTGACCTCTGCAGTGGGTGTACACACCTTGTTAAATCTGCACCCCTGCCCAGGCATGCTTTATGGAGCAGCCCCTGATGGCTAGTCTCCCCAGTGGTAGAGGATCAGTGCCACCTAGTTAAAAGTGAATGTCCTTCCCAGTAGTTTCCAGGCATAGCTGACTTTCCTAACACAGAAAAACAGACACAAAGAGTCAGGCAAAATGCCACAGAAGAATATGTCCCAATGAAAGAACAGGACAAGATCCCAGCATGAATGAAATAGATATAAGTAACATGCCTGATAGAGAATTTAAAATAATGATCATAATGATAGTCACTGGACTTGAGGAAAGAGTGGAAGAAATCAGTGAGACCCTTAACACAGAGATAAAAAAGAATCAATCAGAGAAGAAGAACACAATAAACGAAATTAAGAATACACTCAATAGAATGAATAGCAAGCTGGAAGAAGCTGAGGAATGAATTAATAAACTAGAAGACAGAGTAATGGAAAGTAATCAAGTTGAACAAATAAGAGAAAAAAGAATTATGCGAAATAAGAATAGACTTAGGGAACTTGGCAACTCCATCAAGAGTGGTAACATTTCCCTTATAGGGGTCCCAGAAGGAAAAGAGAGTTAAAAAGGGGCACAACATTTATTGAAGAAATAATAGCTGAAAACTTCCTAATCTGGGGAAGGAAATAGCTATCCAAATCTAAGAGGCACAGATATCCCTCAACAGACTTAACCAAAGGAAGTCCATACCAAGATACACAGTAATCAAAATGGCAACAAGTAGTGATTAAAAAAAGATTAAAATCAGCAAGAGAAAAGGAGGCAGTTGCATACAAGGGAGACCCTATAAGGCTATCACTGGGATTTTAAGCAGAACTGCAAGCCAGAAGAAAGTGGCATGGTATATTCAAAGTGCTGAAAGGGAAAATTCTACAGCCAAGAACACTCTATCCAGCAAGGCTATTCATTCAGAATAGAAGGCGAGATAAAGAGTTTTCCGGATAAATAAAAACTAAAGGAGTTTATGCCCACTAAACCAGGCCTAACAAAAATATTAGAGGGGACTCTGAATGGAAAAGAAAGATCATAAAGGAGATTATGAAAAGTAGGAGATACAAAGGTAGTAAAAATAAATATTTCTGTAAAAATATCAGTCAAGGAATTCATAAAGGGATATAAAGTATAACACCATATACCTAAAACATTTTGTGGGGGAAGGAATAAAGAATGGGTTCGAACTTAATAAACCATCAACTTAATATAGAATGTTATATGCAGATGATGTTATATATAAACCTAATGGTAACCAAACCACTAACAGGTATACAAAAAATAAAGAAAAAGGAATCCAAGTATATCCCTAAAGAAAACCAGCAAACCATGAAAGAGAGAAAGAAGAATCAGAGAAAAACTACAAAAACCACAAAACAAGTAAAAAATAGGTACATGTATACATGTATACAATACATGTATAGAAATACATATCTGTAATAAATATAAATGTAAATACATATCTGTATCTTTTTATTATTATGTTAGTCACCATATAGTACATCATTAGTTTTTGATACAGTGTTCCATGATTCATTGTTTGTGTATAACATCCAGTGCTCCACACTATATGTGCCCTCCTTAATGTCCATCACTGGGCTAACTCATCCCCTTAACCCTCCTCTCCCCTATGAAACATTCAGTTTGTTTCCTGGAGTCCATAGTCTTTCATGGTTCATCTCCCCCTCTTCATTTTCCCCCTCCTTCTCTTAATGTCTTCCATCAGTAATTGTTTTGAGTGCAAGTGGACTAAACACTTCAATGAAAAGAGAGAGGGTGACAGAATGGATTAACAACAACAACAACAACAACAAGACCTATCTATATGTTGCCTACAAGAGACTTGCTTCAGACCAAAGATACCTGCACATTAAAAGTGAGGGGATGTGGAGATATCTATCATGCAAAGAGATGCAAAAAGAAAGCCAGAATAGCAATACTTATATTGGACAAAAGAGTTTTTAAAACAAAGGCTATAACAAGAGACAAATAGGAACTCCACATTATAATAAAGGGGACAATACAACCAGAAGACAAAACGATTGTAAATATTTATGCACCCAACATGGAAGCACCTATTACATAAAACAGTTAATAAAAAATATAAAGGAACTAATCGACAGTTATACAATAATAGTAGGGGAGTTTATCACCCCAGTTGCATTCATAGATAGATCATCCAAGCAAAAACTAGCAAGAAATAGTGGCTTTGAGTGGCACATTGAATCAGATGGATTTAATAGGCATATTCAGAAAATTCCATCTTAAAACAGAATACACATTTTTTTAAGTGCACAAAGAACAGTCTCCAGAATAGATCACATCTAAGACATAAAAGAAGGCTTGACAAAAATGAAAAAGATCAAAGTCATACCATGCATCTTTTCTGACCAAAAGGTTATGAAACTAAAATCAACCACAAGGAAAAAATCTGGAAAGACCACAAATATGTGGAGGTCAAATAACATGCTACTAAACAATGAAAGGGTCAACCAGGAAAGCAAAGTAGAAATTTAAAAAGTACATGGAAACAAATGCAAATGAAAACATAACAGTCCAAGACCTTTGCGATGTAGCAAAAGCAGTTCTAAGAGGGAAGCAAAACCCAAAACCAGTAGAAGAAAGGATATATAAAGAATGCAACAGAAGTAAATGACAGAGAAACTAAAAAACCAATAGAGCAAGTCAATGAAGTCAGGAGATGGTTCTTTGAAAAGATAAACAAAATTGAAAAGCATCTAGTCAGAAACATAAAAAAGAAGGACTCAAACAAAATCATAAATGAAAGAGGAGAAACAGGAACCAACACCACAGAAATACAAACAATTATAAGAGAATATTATGAAAAACTATATGCCAACAAATTAGATAACCAGAAGAAATGGATAAATTCCTAGAAACATATAAACTACCAAAACAGAAGCAGAAAGAAGTAGAAAACTTGAACAGACTGATTTCCAGCCAGGAGACGAAATCAGTGATGAAAAACTCCCAACAAACCAAAGTCTAGGATCGGACAGTTTCATAGGCAAATTCTACCAAACATTTAAAGAAGAGTTAATATTTATTCTTCTCAAATTATTCCTAAAAAGTTGAAGAGGAAGGAAATATTCCAAATTCTTTCTATAAGGCCATATTATGCTGATATATTCATAAATCAATCAATATGATACTATATATATAGAACACCCCAAATTTTCCTCCAAAGTGTTTATAGCAGTAATATCCACAACAGCCAAACTATGGAAAGAGCCCAGATGTCCACTGACAGATGAATGGATAAAGAAGATGTGGTATATATACACAATGGACTATTATGCAGCCATCATTAAATGAAATCTTGCCATTTGCAACGATGAGAATGGAACTAGAGGATATTATGCTAAATGAAATAAGTCAATGAGAGAAAGGCAATTGTTATATGATCTCACTGATATGTGGAATTTAAGAAACAAGGCAGAGGATCACAGGGGAAGAGAGAAAAAAAATGAAAGAAGACAAAAACAGAGAGGGAGAAAAACTGCAAGAGATTCAGGAAGCAAACTGAGGGTTGCTAGAGGGGAAGGGGAGTGGGGGAATGCCATAACAGGGTGATGGACATTGGGGAGGGTAATGTTGTAATGAGTGTTGGGTATTATATAAGACTGATGAATCACAGACCTGTACCCCTAAAACATATAATACATTATATGTTAATTAATTGAATTTAAATTAAAAAATGAATATAAATTAAAAAATAAATTGATAAAAAGAAACTGAATGTGACACAAAGAAATGGAAACACATTCCATGCTCATGGATTAGAAGAACAAATATTGTTAGAATGTTTATATTACCCAAAGTAATCTACATATTTAATGCAATCCCTATCAAAATACGAATAGCATTTTTCACAGAACTAGAACAAAAAAATCCTAAAACGTGTATGGAATCAGAAGAGCCCCAAATAGCCACAGCAATCTTGGAAAAGCAAAGTAAAGCTGGAGGCATCACAATTCCAGACTTCAAGTTATATTTCAGAGCTGCAGTAAATCAAAACAGTATGGTACTGGCACAAAAATATACACAGAGATGAACAGAACAGAAAACTCAAGAAATAACCCACAATTATACGACCAATTAGTCTTTGAAAAAGTAGGAAAGAATACCCAATGGGAAGAAGTCTCTTCAAAAAATGGTGTTGGGAAAACACAACAATCACATGCAAAAGAATGACACTGGACCACTTTCTTCTACCATACACAAAAATAAATTCAAAATGGATTAAAGACCTAAGTATGAGACATGAAACTACAAAAATTCTAGAAGAGAGCACAGGCAGTCGGGAAAGTGGGTTCTGGGATGGTGAAACTGATAATGGGGATTAAGGAGTGCAGTTTCATGATAGGCACTGGGTGATGTATGGAATTGCTGAATCATCATTTTGTACACCTGAAACTAATGTAACATTGTGTATTAACTATATTGGAAATAAAATTTTAAAAAAGGTAAAATCTGTAACTTTCTGGAATGTCCTTCATTATGCTGAATTGTAACTCTTTATGTAAGAAAACCCACATTACTCTGTACAAAATATTCCTTCCCTAGAGCACTCTCTTCTCTGTGAAGACTGCATCAGAGGTGGTTGTCCTAACTTGAGCTCCAATAAAACTCTTAAGTTTCTTTAAAAAAAAGTAACAGACTGCCTTTTTTTTTTTTTTTTTTTTTTTTTTTTTTTAGAGACACAGAGAGACTGAGCATGAACAGCATGTGGAAGAGAGAGAATATTAAGCAAACTCATTGTGGAGCTTGATGCAGAACTCAGTCTCATGACCTTGAGATCATGACCTGAGCTGAAATCAAGAGTCAGACACATAACAGACAGAGACATCCAGGCACCCCTCTAACTATGCTTTTGTAAGTCTTATGGTAACCAGTGCCAAAACCTAGATAAAAGATAAAAGAATCTAAGTACAACACTATGGAAAATTATTAAACCACAAAGGAAGAAAATGAGAAGGGAACCAAAACAATCAGAATACAACTAACAAAATGACAATCCTTAATTCATACCTACCAATAATTACTTTAAATGTAAATGGACTAAATTTTACAATCAAAAGACAAGAGTCAACTATATGCTGCCTACAAGAGATTCACTTCAGCTTTAAGGATACATACAGATGAAAGTGGAGGGATGGAAAGTGTTGGGAGCCTCGTGCCTAGAAGGGGTTAACCCAATAGAGCAACAGTTCTTGGGAACCTCTTCAACCGAGGACTTTCACGGGTGGCGAGCTAGAGTGCCACCGTTGTTCCCTGGTGATTGTTATGAGAACATTGTAAGGTTTGGCTTGTTGCCATTGCAGCTGCTGTCTCAAGACTAAGTTAATAAGGCTCCTGTGTTTTGTGAATATTGAGTTATGGCCTAGGTGTCCAAACCACAAAGGTCAAGGCTGTCTGATATCTCTGCATGGCCAGCTACTCTCAGGCCAAAATAGAAACTAGCACCAGATGTACAGGAGGATTCCCTTACTGTGTGGTATAAATCAGAACTCTTCAAAATAAACTTTGGCACTATGGGACATCATCCTTGGTGCTCCTCCTGCCCCCATCTCTTTGTCTCTTAATTTCTTTTCACCGTCCTCTTACCCTCATGTTCCTGGTCAGTTTGTTGCGCCGGTCACGACAGGAAAGATATTCAATGCCAATGGAAACCAAAAGGATATTCTTATATAAGAAAAAAGACCATAAGCCAAAGACTGTAATAAGAGATGAAGAGATGCTAAGGGGGTCAATTCATCAAGAGGATATAACATTAGTAAATATACACCCACCATTGCAATACCTACAAATTTAAGGGAGAAATAGATAGTAATATATTAATAGAAGGGAACTCCAAAATTCCACTTTCAGCAAGGGATGCATCATTCAGACAGAAAATCAATAAGAGAAAAGAGAACCTAAATTGCACACTAGACCAATAGACATTTGATCCAACAGCAGCAGATTGTTCTCACGTAGTATATTAAGACAATGGAATACTATTTAGCCTTTTAAGAAAGGAAATCCTGCCATTTGTAACAACATGGATGGACTTGAAGGGTATTATGCTAGGTGAAATAGGTCATACAGAGAAAGACAAATACTGTATAGTATGTTTTTATGTGAAATCTAAAGAGGTGGGAAATCAAATTCATAGAAACAGATAGCAGAAAAGTGGTTGCCAGGGCCTGGGGTCTGAGCGGTGGAGTAGGAAGAAGTTGGCAAAAAGGTTCAAGCTTTCAGTTAAAAGACCTGAATAGGGGTCTCAGGATCTACTGTTAACATGATGACGATTGTTGATAACACTGTGTTCTGTAATTTAATTTTGCTAACAGATTAGAAATTATTCTCTCTCATACACAAAAGGTAAATATGGGAGATAACAGATGTCTTAACCTACTTGGGGGGAGTCCCTTCATAATATATGTGTCCATATCATCATATTGTACATTTTAAATATCTTTGAATTTTATTTGTCAATTCTACCTCAATAAACCTGAAAAAACTATAGAAAATATTGAGTGTTAGTAAGGAGCAAGTGAATATGGAGCAGCTGGAACTCTCATATCCTGCTGGTATAAATTTGTACAACCACTTAAAAAAATCGGTGGTTTTTATTACACATAATGCACATACGCATAATGTATGACTCCCATTCTGTTAGAGCCCACACTCAATTCCCACTACCCCAACTCCCATTTAGTCTCTGCACCATTACAGTTTGTCCTCCACCATCATCATTCTACTGAAATTGCTCTCCATAAAGTCCCTAATAACTTTATTATTAATAAATCTAATGCCCATTCTCAATTCTCATTCTACTGGAAAACTATGTAACACTTGAGACTGTTGACAAACCCATAATTCTTAACAGTACCTACTCTTGAGGCTTAGGACAATATTGTTTGTTTTATTATCCTAGAACTTTGATCTTCCTTTGGCACTTACTTCTCAACAATGTTTCCCTAGGCTTTCTTGTTATAAGGGGGTGTTTCTTGGAGTTTCATCCTTGGCACTATCTATATACTTAATATATGTTAAGCCGTCATACATATCTCCTTCCACTTCAGTACCCCTCCTCAGTGTTCCTGAAATAATTTCTTTAAATACTAATCTAACATCTCAGAGCTATGAGATCAAATCCTGTGTTGGGCTCCACACTCAGTGTGGAGCCTGCTTAAGATCTCTCTGCCTCTCCCTCTGCCTACCTCAAATAAACAAATACATGCATACATAATAATTTAACACTTTACTTCCCTCTTTAAAAACTTGTGATGGTTTTTAATTGGAATACACTATAAAATACAAATGAGCTACTGGTATTCAAGGCTCTTCTTATACTTGATCCCTTATTCTTGATCTCTGCAGCTTCATCTTCCACCCTTCCTCTCTGAACCTTATGTTTTAGTGACAATAAACTTCTCACTCAACAAGTTTTCTTCTTCCTCATATTACATCCCCAAATCATGTAAGTCCTGATGAAGCCTTTTCTGACCTCTTCAGACCATTGTAAGTCCTTCTGGATTTCTACAAAAGTTTGACCATGTCTCTCAGAAACTTTATTACATTGTTCCATGTATCTTGACCTCTACTGCACTGAGAGTTTTGTAAATCCAATCTGTATTTGGCACCTGGCACTGTAACTTACGTGCAGTAGAAATCAACAATGTGTTCAATGACTGAATGGCTTCTGTAATTGCAAGATCCATGATACACAGCACATTGCTTATGTTAGTTGCTCAGTATATGTTTTAAAAATGAATAGGCTGATAATTGTATTATTTCAGTGTTCCCAGTAAAGGATGATAAATGGTACATAGTAACAAATTCTGCATTTTGGGAGATGTTGCAGTAATTTAAAAAAGCATTTAACCTAGGGTTCTTTGGTGGTGCAGTTGGTTAAGTGTCTTGACTCTTGGTTTCAACTTAGGTTATGATCTCAACATTGTGCGACTGAGCCCCAACTGGGGCTCCATGCTCAGCACAGAGTCTGATTTCTCTTTTCCTCTCCCTCCACTCCCCCACTTCATCTGCTCTCTCTTCTGCTCTCTAATAAATAAATCTTAAAAAAGTTTTTAACCTTGTGTTTTCATAACTTCATGCCAACATTTGAGAGGTAATATAGAATCAAACTAAATGTTTTCTTAAATCATTAATTATTCTCATAAATATTCTTCGCTTACCTAAGGTTTTGTTTTTTTCAGTCACTTCTGGTAGTTTTCTACACAACTTTTTTTCTTGCTAGGATGCTAGTAAAAATTTAAGGCATCAACTGTAAAGTTGTTGTAGTTCATAAGAATTTTTTCCCTTAGACACAGAAAGAATTTTTTCATGAGTGAATGTTTATAGTATTTTTATCTGACTATATCCTAAAACACAGTGATAGATCAATGACATAAATTTATTCTTCAAATGATAGGATTTTTAGAAAATTTTCTCTCAATTTTACAGTGATACCGAGTTTTCATATTACAGACAGGGGGTCCTAGAATTTAATGAGAAGTTAAAGTAAGTATATTTGGGCACCTGGTGGCTCGGTCAGTTAAGCATATGTCATTCCCTAATGACATATGATACTGAATATCTTATATACTTATTTGCCATCTGTATATCTCATTTGGTGAAGTGTCTATTAGATCTTATGCTTATTTTGTAATTGGGTTGTTAGTTTTCTTATGTTGAGTTTTAAGAGTTCTTTTTATGTTTTGGACTCTAGTCCTTAATCAAATATGGGTTTTGCAATTTTTCCCTTCCATTCTGTAGCTTATCTTTTGCCAAGCAGAAGCTTTTAATTTTAATGAAGTCCAATTTATTAATTTTTTCATTCAGATATTATACTTTTGGTGTTATAAGTCATCACCAAGCCCAACATCACCAGGATTTTCCTCCTGTGTTATTTTTATAACTCTTACAGTTTTGCATATTACATTTAGATAAATGATATGCTTCAAATTAATGATGTGAGGTCTGTATCTAGATTCTTTGTGTGTTTGTGTGTGTCCACTTGTTCCAGCACCATTTAAAAAATGTAAATTAATGGGAATTGGCTCAGGTCATGATCTCAAGGGTCATGAGATCTAGTCCCATGTTGCCCTCCCCTCTCAGCAGGGAGTCCACTGGAGATTCTTTCCCTCTGCCCCTCCATCCACTCATGTATCCTCTCTCTCCCTCTCTAAAATAAATAGATATATATTAAAAAATAAAGTAAGTATATTTGTGTGAAGAAGGATTCTGGGAATAGTCCTAGAATAATCAGTAATTGTCTTATTTATTTTCAAATACCCACGAAAGACTCAGTTCTCAATTTTCTATATCTTATGAGCTTTTGATATTTGTGCCTTCTAAATCATACAAAAGATTAGATAATAAATTGTTTTGGGTAAGCAGAAGAAAGGATAAAGTTTGGTCAAGTTGATCCTTTGACTTGTCAAGGGTAAGACTTTGTGAGCCTCTAGAAATATTTACAGAAATCAGTTCTGGGTATACTTCATTTAATGAAATTCATATTTCTGAGCATCTTGCTATAGAATAAATTTAATTTCAACTGAATTATATCTTCTATTGATTTCTAAAACAAGTTAAAAATATATCCTCACCTAGAAGAAAAATCCCTTTAATAGAATTACAGTTATAAACAAGCAAAATCCTCTGAAAATAACTTCTTTGATAGAAAACTTACTTTATGATGGAAATGGATAATTCCATTTAGATATTAAAAGCAATCTTAGGAATGATCCAAAGTACCACCTAATAAAACCTTTTATAAATGTCAATATACAATATATGGATATCAATATATGGATACAATATATGTGCACATTCTTTTGGCTCATAATTTTCCCACTGTATTACTGCAATACCTAAAAGTAGAAAAAGTTTCCTGAGTTTTCCATGGACTCATGAAGTAATGCCCCACTTTCCCATTAATTTACATTTTTCATGTGTATTGCCATGTTTGTACAACAGAATCAGCACAGTATCTTTCATGAGGGGAAATAAGCACAAATAAGTATGACACATTCACTCTTCATTTGAGTAGCAAAGTCATCCCAGTGTATGATGAAATATTGGTTACTGCCCAAGAATGATTTTTCTGTTCATGGAATATATTTGAATTTCCTACCTTTATCCATTGACCAATTCAAAATTTTTAATTTATCAGTTTAATAATATGTTTATATTATTAATTTAACAAATAAGTTACATAATATGCAGTGTTTTAATTTAAAGTAAATTAATTTTAATTTAAATTAATTATAAATTAAAAGTAATTTAAAGTAAATTAAAACAGTGAAATTATGTAACTTATTTGTATTTTAGAAACATTTTAATTAAATATAACATTTTTAGAAAAGTGAACAAGTTATATCAAATTATATTTGTACAGAATTTACCAATTTATATTCTGTTTCTAATATCTCTTTACGTTCCATCAGTCTATTTGGTGTTTATGAGCAGCACAGTTTACATTATTTTAGTTATATAGAATGCTTTGATATTCGCTAAAGCAAACGTTCATCTGTTATTCTTTGTTGTTAATAAAGCTAATATGAAGTTTTCATTGAGCTGTATATACCCTTTTACTCAAGATTTCTTTCAGGACTACCAGGAAAGGATATTTCAGCAAATTGAGAGTCCTCAGGAATTTGCATATTATTGCAATACGAAGTGTGGTTCTTCTACTAATACATTTTCTAACTAGTTTGGACTAGAGCATGGGTGTGTGCATGTACATGACATTTTGTACCTCATTTTATTACCTAAATAGTGTAAATTTTCATATTTATTTCAGTAGTTTTTCATTTAATTCTTCTGTATTTTATAACACAATAATTGTTTGCAAGTTATTCTTTTCTTTCAATCATCTGCTGTTTAGCTATTTCTAGCCCTTATTTAACAAATGGTCTTACTGCATTTGTCAAATTTTCAGAAAAAAAGGTAGAACACAGTAGTATGACTATCAGACATACTTTTCTTGTTTTTGTCTTCGATAGAAATGCCTCTAGGATTTCAGTAATAATTATATTTCTGGCAGCTGGTTTGTGGTAAATATTCTTTATCATGTTAGGGAAGAAGGCTAGTCAACTATTTCTTTTTACAACCATCATATATGATATCCCATATGGTGTGATCAAGTGAAAAAGGGGCTGATTTCAAATCAAATGAAATGGATACAAATTCTAATTCTTATTTTCTCACTCTGTGATCTCAGAAAAAAATTTTAATTTCTGACCATTCAGTTAAGGTAGACATATTTATAGAGTAGTGCCTATTATGTGGTAGCAGGAGACAAGGTACTAGAAAAAATATACAGACCAACTTCTTTCCTATTTTGTAAAGTAGAGCTAATAAAAGGACCGGGGGAAGGAAATAGGAGAGAAGGCACCATAAGATAACAGCAGTTTGAGAGACAGGAAGAGAATGAAGGAGCATAAAAGACTCAAGAATTGAGATGGCATGTCCTTTAGCAGCACAGGGAATACAAATGAAAAAATGATAAAAGATTAGCATGGTACTTTATAAAAATGACAACTTTATGAAGAATCTTGTATTTTCAAACTACGTATTTGAAGTCATTCAAATTGGGTTCTAAAACACTGTCAAAAGAAATAACAAATAGGTAGCTGAAGCATATAGCTCTGGAGAAGATTCAACTCATAAGAGCTTGTTATATGATAAAGGAAGCATAGTAACTAATGGAAAACACGGGATTATGCAATTAGAAGGATATGCAGCAAAAGTGATACAGTTACATCTAGATAGTTATATTAGAGGTAATTTCTTTCTCAAACATTTTTTCTTTCTTTCTTTTCTTCTTCTTCCTTTTTTTTTTTTAACGATTTTATTTATTTATTTGGCAGAGATCACAAGTAGGCAGAGAGGCAGGCAGAGAGAGAGGGGGAAGCAGGCTTCCTGCTGAGCAGAGAGCCCAATGCAGGGCTCAATCCCAGGACCCTGGGATCATGACCTGAGCTGAAGGCAGAGGCTTTAACCCACTGAGCCACCCAGGCGCCCCAAACCTTTTTTCTTTCAAAAATGCATACAAAATTCACAAATACTAAAATGAATAAAAGTTTTCAAAACCCAAAAACAGATTACTGTATAAATAGTGTTCATAAAACTTGGCGTTTGGGGGGAGAAATCAGGTTAAAACCTCTCCTCAAATCAAAAATATTCTGGTAGTCCCTTAAGTTGCTACTTGGAAAATGTGGCATTATAAAGAGACATTATATACACATACGTTTGTAATGCTTTACACATTCTAAAGCACTATACAAAGTTATCATCACTCTTATAATCATCACTGTTTTCTACCACCCAGACATTAAAGCCAAATTTCCAGGGTATTTGAATGTGCTTCTTCATACATCACCAACAGTGTGATGAAGCTCAGACCAGGTGATTCATGCAGTATATATTTGGGGATTAAAGTAAGAACATCAGGTCAACCAGGAGGAGGAGCCTACATTAAATTGATTAATCCATATTGTTTTAGATAACAGCTGAGAACTATACTAACGATCAGATGCTTTTGCTGCCACTCACTCAGACATCTGCATAAAAGAAAAGTCAATGTTCTACAAATCACATTTACATCTCAGAAAACTGGTGAAACAACTTTAAGGATACTCAATTTATTTAAGTGCCTTTGCAAAGAAATTGAGAATTTGTGAGGGACTGTCATGGTCCATTCAGTATCAGATTCTATGAACAAAATAATAGATTAGCAAATTTTTTATTAGTAATCTTGGATCCATCCACCCAACTGCAAATCTTACAGTGATTTTGTGTCATCAACCTAAGTACTGCATTTGTGCTGTTCCTTCTTGATCATAATGAATTTCATACACATATGTGAAAGTTGTCTTTCATTCTTCTCATTTTTTTAGGACTATATGTCGGGGTCACGCCTCCAAGATGGCGCCGGTTGCGCCCCTAAGATGGTGCCAGAGCAGCACGGGCAGCCTAAAAACAATCCGCCCTGGCCACACGTGACCTCGCGCTTGTCACATGAACACCTTATGCAACCACTGCCTACGAGCCCCAGATACCTCCTGCTCACACCTCTGTGATTCGCTGTATACCTCCTGTTCACGTGAAAACCTCTGTGATTGGCTGTTATGCCCTATATAAGGCAAGGGAACTTCCCCGCAGGGAGGGGAAAGAAGGAGAGGAGAAAGCTCGACCAGGGAATAAACAAGAGCTTGTGCATTGACCTGTGTGTGTCTTGGTGTTGCGACATCTCTGCAGGCAGGGAGAGCGCCACATTTGGTGCCGAAACCCGGGAACTGTGAGTATATTTAAAAATAGCAAAGATACAGTGAAGGTAGAAATTCTGATACTGGTTGAGATATGTTCTGATTTACTGATAATGTTGAAGTATATTTAACTTTTTAATTTTATGTGCATTGATCTCACATTGAACAGTTTTGTTAGAGTGAAATACAATGTTTCCATTTTGTTTACTTGATTTTTAGAAGTGGTAGTTCTAACAGGAAGATTCCATGGAGTAGAAGTTGTGCAGCCTTTTAAACTTAGCGTTTTAGAGAGAAGGCAATACATGAGTACTTTTTCCCCCTTGTCATATTGCACGTTCATCACTAGGACGACCACAAAGGAAAGGTTAGAAGTTTGCTGAAGAGCAACCACAAAGGGACAGCAGCTGTATGTTCGCAGATCGTGACTGTAAAGGTAAAGATAATGGGGTCGGAAATTTTTAGACTCCGAATGGAGAGCCCCTTGCGGGCACTTTTGAAAGCTAACGGAACCCCTCTTGAGAGTTATTTAAGAAGTTGTTTTTCAGGAGGTGGGAATTTGAATAGTAAACCTGTGAAACCTTAAGATGATGAAATAGAACCTTTCTTTGTTCCTATTTCTTTAGTTATCACTGTCTTATCTAACACTTTGAACCAGTTAACTCAGTTGGAGCATGGTGCTAATGTGGCTAAGGATGGGAGTTCAATCCTTTTATAGGTCCCTTAACTTTACACACTTACACAGAACTCTTCATAGCTACAGATTGCCACTTCTTGTAGGTATATATCTCGCAATTCAGCTCTTAGTCACAGGGAAGGTGAGGAGTATAGCTTAGCATAAGCCTTTCATCTCAAATGGAAAGACAGCTTAAATAATTGGTATATGTGATACTATAGACTTTTAATCTAATATTTAAATTAAACATAATAATGTAATATCTAAAATATGTGTCACTATAATTTTCTCTGGGTAAGACCATTTTCTAAATAGTATCTTTTAAAAATTAAATTTCAATAAATTAAGTTTCAGTAAAAATTAGGTACAAATACAAATAAAACATAGTAAGAAAAGGTGAAATCCTGTTAACACTGAGTTCTTGTGCCTAAGTTTGGGTTTATTAAAGGAAAGTATACTTGGTGCTATACAAGGCAGCAGAGTCTTCAGTTGACATATACTATTCAGTATCACACAACTCCTAATTTCTGTTCTTGGCCTTTGCAGTTTATGTTAGTACCAGTTCATGTTAGTACTTTTCTCAGTTATGAGTTATGATTAGTATTATTTTTAGTACAATTTTTTGGTAAAAGATGTTAGATAAGTAAATATTGTTAAACACTTCAGTTGCTCTTAAGCTCCTCCCATGCTGTTTAATCAGAAGAGTGTTGATTTGATCTCCAGAAAGAACCAAAGAAAGAGTTTACAAAGTATTTTGGCTGATGTACTGACCTAGATTAGGATAGTTGCTGTCTGTCATTGCTCATTTGATATTGTGCTGCTAAGCAGTATCCGGAACTGAGGGACTACCCAACATCTCTATGCCTTTTTACCTCTTCTACCGTCTTAGGTATTCTGTACTTGACTTTGTAACTTTGCAGGTCTAGGGATGAGAAGTTTATTGAGGTAATGGAGGTTTATAATCAAGTAATTTGCTTCTGCTAGAGATAAAGTGAATGGATTTTGTAATGAGTGGTCATGATCAGAATAAAGGTTAAATGGAAGCAAGCGCCTACTGTGGATACTCATCCTACCCTTCAGTGTTTTGACTCAACCATGGCGGAATAGAGAAGTACAATTATGGGCCATGGTGCAAGCCTGGCCCACTCCTCTGCCCCTCTCTAATGACTCGACAGTTTTTCCTTTGTTTTTCTCTACCAATGCAAGTATCGGCTTTCCATCTCTACCATACAAGAACACCGAAGCAGCTTACAACATCACTTCCTTACTCCTTCCCGGGAGACTTTGCTTCTTTGTTCATTTTAACTATTCTTCTTCCTTTCAACCCCGTTGTATGTCACTCGTAATAATCCTCAATCAAAGGGTAGATCTCCTCCAGGAACAAATGAACCTAATGTCGCAAATTCTCTCCACCAGTTGTATCCAGCCCTTATCAGGCATATGCATCACATCTAACTTGTATTCTAATCTCTCCCGAGCAGCGAACCTCTCCCGAGAATTATCTCAGATGCTCAACGGCACCTGGTCAGCCAAATTCCACAATCTGACAGCCTCCCTATGGATGGAGATTCTGCAGATCAATGCCATGAGAGTAAACCCTCTCACGGCCTCCCAATTCCTACAAACTATGCAGGCAGTGGTGCTTTTGGGAAATCCTGGTTTGGGACTATTGCACTTGGCTGTATTGTGCTCTTTGTCCTCCTCCTGGCGCTGCGTTGGATAAGGGCCCTTCAACGCACAGTAGCCAGAGACCGGCAGGCTGTACATCAAGCCTTGGTAGCCATAGAGCATGGTAGCTCACCTCAAATATGGCTTAGCATGCTAGACCGATAGTCAATGACGGGTAATGAGGATGATAACGGCGTACCAACCTAAGACAGAAGCTGCAGCATGCTCTGCAGTATTTGATGATGGGTAAGGGCGCAAGTTGATCGTCCCAACCTAAGACAGGCACGGTCCCTTATCCATACAAATAAATAAAGAAGGGGGAGCTGTCGGGGTCACGCCTCCAAGATGGCACTGGTCACGCCCCTAAGATGGCGCTGGAGCAGCACAGACAGCCTAAAAAAAACATCCGCCCTGGCCACACGTGACCTCGTGCTCATCACATGAACACCATATGCCACCACTGCCTACGAGCCCCAGACACCTCCTGCTCACGTGAACACCTCTGTGATTGGCTGTTATGCCCTATGTAAGGCAAGGGAACTCCCCTGCAGGGGAAGGGGAAAGAAGGGGAGGAGAAAGCTCGGCCAGGCAATAAACAATAGCTTGTGCATCGACCTGTGTGTGTGTTGGTATTGCGTCATCTCTGCAGGCAGGGAGAGCGCGACAGCCATATTTACTGGCTACCTAAATCATACGCAAGGCACTGGGATATGGCTGGGGATTAAAAAAAAATTACAAAGCTCCACTGGTCCCTCAAGAAGTTTTTCTGACATAAAAAGATACACCAACAAGTAGAGACAGCTTTGAGAGTTCAGAATGAGCCCTGAATAAAGTGTGCTAGAGAAACGTCTGGAGAATGTCTCTCAGGGGGTGTGGGATTTGATCTGGGACAAGATAGAAAGGTAGGACTTAAGTTCACTTTTAAAGTTGTGGTTTATTTAATGGAATGGCAATGATGAGCTTTGACATGGAAAGACTACTGTGCAGAAAGACATGGAAGAGTCTAAGATTAATTCTTAAAACAAGATAAATAGTCCCTTTCTGCGTGTCTTTTTTTTTTCTTTAGTACAGTCATCTTTGAAATTCTGTTATTTCATACATTGTGCATATAGGATATCTGAAATTGGCCTGACTTTGACATTTGACTGTTGCATACAGTTTAAGCCTATATTGAACCTATATAGCAATGGTGACTCATGACCAAACAGCTTTAGTTATTGTTTTAGTTATAGTTTTAATTCCCTGCTCATTATTCTAACAACTATATAATCCATGCACACAGTCCTATTTGACCAAGGGAGTGATGATTTTTTGGTCTCAGTTTGACTTTCCCTGGTGTTTCTACAGTGAAAGTTTCATGGGATGACAAGCACTCTTAATTTTATGCTCAACACAGACTAAAGAACACTTTGGTCAAAGGAGTTCATAATTTTGTGCCAAGTTTAAACTGAGCATCTAAGTAACATGCAAACAGTATATTGTGTGTGTGTACACCGTTAGAAAATCATAGACTGAAACTAATCCTAACTAAAACCAAGATTCTTACCCAGTCTGACTCCTAAGCTAATGTTCTTTCCACTGTCTTATAGTCCCTCTAAAAGTCATTTTTCTTTATTTTTAAACAAGTAACACTTCAACAAATATATTAGGCTAGTTTATAAATTACAAGATATTATCTTCATTAGTGGTCGTGAGCAAAAACAATTTATTGTTACCCAAAGACCTTATCAGTTTTATATTATTGGTGGGAATGGGAAACAAGCAAATGCATTTATGTTCAGAGCACATTTACTTTGTTATAATGCCCCCATGACAAAAGTGTGACTTTCATATCTAGGTTAAGCTGATGACTGTCACTACACATGACAATTGCCTGTGGTTTATGAGACCCAGTGCTTTTGCTTTATTTCCCAGTTGTTAAAATATGTTTAAATCACTTACAGAAAAAATTTTAATAAAAAAGGAAAATTGAAAGAATATCCTTCAGATAGAAATTAAAACTATGGTGCTATTTGTATCTCTAGACAATAGGATTTGTGTTACTGATACCAGGGATAATGAAATTCCTATGCACTTTGAATAGGTTGAGATTTATCTCCCTCCTCTCAACTGAGGCTTAATAATATCTTGTCTTCTTAGAAAGAAAAATGCCATTAAGTTAGTACATGTTCTTATTGTCTGTGACCTCTGGATCAATCCTACTCTATTATGACTAAGACATAAATCAAACATTTCAATTTGGTTTTTAGACTGGCAAGCACTGATGTAATATAATTCTTTTTAGAAAGAGGGAAATAATTTGAGAAAATGTCAAGGTGCTGCTTTAAAATGCCACCATGTCATGTTTTTCTTTTAATCCTAATTTCCATTAGTGTGAAAAATGGATGGCAAAGAGAGGGAGGCAGGGTAAGTAATCAGTATCAGATCACTGCCAGTGTGAGGACCATACAGGCCAGGCCTGGGCAAAGGCAGGGATGGAGCACAGGGGGCTGCTGTCCTCCTGCTGGGTCACCAGCAAGGGTCTCTGTCAAGGCAGGCAGAAGACAAACGGTAAAACACCACTAGGGGAGGTGTCAAGCATGGCAGACAGGTACAGGAAGAGGTGAAAATCTCTTCTGCCATCTATAGGTCAGATAAAAATTTCACTCCCTTCACTCTTAACATGTGGTTCTCCTGTGGGCAGAGACTTCATTGCTCTGGGCTCCCTGCAGTGGACAACACACTGCCTTTTCTGAGGAAACAACCAGAGGGAGCCCAGAGGGAGCCGAGTAAACAAAAGGTGAGACCGAGCTCAAGATCTTCCATAGACCTTGACAGCCCTTGGCGGCACCAGCCTGTGCCTGCCTCTCAGCGATTCCGGGAGGCAAAGTATGTTGTGGAACATACTTTGATCTAAAAACAGAGAAATCTTAAAATATGCTATTGTAATGACTGCTAAACACATGCTAGAGATTCTTTTTTAGTTTTCTACTTCAGCAAGATATTTTTAAATAAAACTCCTGCCCAACCTATTAAAACTATCTGTCGAATACTGAAACTTTCTAGCAGAAAGTATTCTAGTACAAAGGATTTGTTTTGGCTAAATTTGATCTCTTCATTAAATAAGTAGGGATTGATGCAGAAAGACATGATTTCAATTTCAGTAGTTTAAATATCATTTTTTCTTTTTGAATTAATTTCATTTTAGAAATGTAATGCTATTCAACATATTTGCTAGTAAGAGCAGTAATGAGATATGGGTAATGAGGTTAACTGGAGTAGCCTGTCTCTTCCCTTGGTCTCTCCCTGCCTCTGTGTTTGGGCACCAATTTCAGATTTCACCCAGGGAGCTCTTGAAAGGGTTGAGAACCACTATAAAAGAACTATAAGCTTAATGCTGATATCCAGTATTGCAATTCTGTTTTGATTACTTATATTCTTTCTTCCCCCAAATAAAAGTATCTAAAGAAATTCAGCTTTCAGCATTAAACTTTTTTTTTTTTTTAAGCTTGGAATCATTAATCTTCTCTTGTTAAAATTACATTCATTAAATGCACTAAAATATTTTATATGAAAGTAAGTAAATAACCATGAGTTTTTTTTTTAAACTAGGTTGTTAAAAATTAAAAATGCCATGTTTTAACATATTAACTGATAAGACTCACGGATATCATTTTATAGCCATGAACACTATAACTAAAACTAATATTGTACATTAGTTTTACAGAAGGAAAGTATAAAAAGGGAAAAAGGGAAGTAGCCACTTTACTGCATTGATATTTTTAGTGCCCACCTTCCTAACTAATGGATTTAGGGATTATAATGACCAACACAGAATATTCTAGAACCTTTATGTTTGGCACCAGTTGTTAAAACTTCCTAAATATGACTTAATATTTAATAGATTTCATACATAGAAATTATGTAAAATTCTGTTACGTGAAGTTGCAGTTCTAAGAGTGGAGCTACCCTGGTGAGCAACTCAGCATCAGGGGTCTCTGGAACCCATGCCAGGCACAGCAAAGCTCTTTAAGGCTTGGTTTCATTGTGTTTGGACTAGTTCTCTTGCCAACATTTAACCTCTGTTTGAAATCTCCATCTTCTGTGGCATCCTGTGTTTTCCTTTTGTGATCTATTCCTTGTTTTACCCTGTAATTCAATCTTGGCATTTTAAGACATGTTACTGGTGGTTGGCTTTACTGTTTTCCATAGTAAAATATTAAAGTATGAAGAAGGGACATGTGGATTGAAATGACAATATGTGGAAGTTAATAAACTCTCATTGCTCTACACTGGGGATCTAAGCAGAGAAATTTTTTAAGACTTTGTTAATTTGGCAAATTATAGTTTTCAGTCTACCCTAATGACTATATAGGTGATAGATAGGTTATTATAAATTTAGGTAGAGAATTATATGCTAGCTGTTATGTGTTCAAAATTCTACAGCTCTCTGTAAATGGTAAGAATCCTATTTGACTTTATCATTTCACTACCAAAGCTCTTGAAAAGTTCTTTTATAGTCATGTTACTTCCTTGGCATGTCTGCATTCAAGAAAGGATACTGGTTTATATATGAATAAAATAAAAACAAAATAAATTCTTATACAGAGAGAGATCTTTCAAACTAAGAAAAAAATAGAGCATAAGTTAATTTACAACATCCAGCCTCATAATGTATGGGTCATTCCCAAAGCAAGGGATCAAACTCAGATACATATGAAAATTGCATCATTTGTATTATCTCACTTTATGATGACCCAAGACGGCCAGGTGAGTGATAGAACTTGGGGTCCCTGGTACCAAACGACTATTCAAATCTGGCCATTCTCTGCACCTGCTGGGCCCTTGCATGGCTTCTTTCTCCCAGGCCCTTCTAAGGGTCTTTCTTTGAGTCTTTTTTCTTTCTACATTCTGTTTAACTGAGGGGCACAATGCAGGTGGGTGCAGGGCCCTTCTGTTTAACTGAGGGGCACACTGCAGATGGATGCAGGGCCCTTCAGTCAGGAGACATTCCTGGGAGATCCCATAGTTTACAACTGGAGGACTTCAATGTCAGTTCACTCTCCAAAAAATATTAAAACATTTTAAATTTAGAGATAAAATGAAGGTGATGTACAACACATGCATATACCATATGCTGTGCTAGCTAAGTAAAGGTGCCTAAGGGAAGTAAATACTATGGTGATGCTGTACAAACATGGTTTTTGTAAATTTTAAAGAGGAAATCACAACATATATTTGACTAATTTAAATATATTATGTAGGGAGGGGAGTGGCAAGATGATGGAGAAGTAGGAGACTCTGTTTCAACTGGTTCCCTAAAGTGAGCTAAATAACATTCTGAACACCCATGAAATGAGCCTGAGATATAGGATTATACATGTCTGATCTCTTTGGGGGCAGAAGATCATCAGTGGCCAGTGAAACAGAGTGGGAATGCTCGGACTGATATTGGAGGATAAACAGAATGGGGAGGGAGCCACTGGAAGCGACCCACTGGAAAGTAATACCTCAATACAAAAGTGCCCTGTGACTAGGGACCAGCATTAACTTGGAGACTGGTTAAAAGCACTCAAAAAGAGCAGAAGACCTTAAGGGTCTCCTGGTGGAATCAGGCAGTCATGGGCACGGGCCTAAGGCCACAGTCCCAGGACAGGCAGTGCCAGCAACCATCTGTGCCAGAGAGAGCCCAGCAGGGGATCCATTCTGTGGTCTCTGAGCCCGCAGCTTTCCACTGCTTGCACCACCACTCCTGCTAGGCATACTCCCACCCTTGCCTGAGAGATCCTGGTGTGGGCATAGGTCAGCAGTCTGAGCCTGCAGCCTTCTGCAACCTGTGCCTCTGACAGGTCTGAGTGTACCCAGTTGTGCCTGAGAGAACTCAGTGTGGTCTCCAGTCAGGGTCCCTCAGCCTGCAGCCCTATGCGACCTGTGACCTGTGCCTCTGCTGAGTGTTCGTGCACCCAGCATGGGTGTGGACCCTAGACAGCAGTCCTGGTAATGGCAGTCACCTGGGTTCGGGCTTGCCCGGACCAATATTTCTCGCAGTTTTAGTGGCCCAGGGGCACAGAGACAAGTGGGGGCCTCGGGCGACCACTGAGACAGTGGCTGGTGGTACGCACCACCTGTGGGATGTTGCAGTGTTTAGCAGAGTTTGCAGACGGGGAATCTGTGTGTTCTGGACCATCCAGAGGGGAGCAGATTGAGGCTTCTCTCTGAGGTGGAGGTCTGGGTGTGGACAGTTTGCTTTTCATGGAAACCTCTGAAATGCCACAAAAAGCCTCCAAAGAACAAAAACCTTCAAAGAACTAAAGCCTGAAACACAGATTTCCACAGAGCCCTGCCCCTTGATTGAGGGCAGGGTGACTCAGTCCAAGCAAGGTTGATTGAAAAACAATGTGGAAGGCCCCTCCCCCAGAAGACAAGCCAGAGAACAAGAGAACAGCCATAGGGTCCCCAAAAAACTGTAAAAACCCAACATCAGAGGAAAACAATGTATTAAGCACCCAGTAGTGCCCCCAAACCTGTAAACCTGTATATTTCATAAATACACCTCTTCTTTCTCTTTCTCTCTTTCTTTCTCTCCTTTTCTTTTCTTCTCTCTTTCTCTTTTCTTTTAAATTTGTTCTCATGATTCTTGTTCTTTTTTTTTAAATCTACTTACCATTGCAACTAGAGGTTTAATACAACATATTCCATAATAACTTTTTAACTTTTATATATATATATGTGTTTCTTTTTCTCTTTTTTAAAAATATACACATAGATATAAGCTTCAAGGTGATCCTTTTTCCCTATTCAATACTACACTTATATATAAACCAGTTTTAATTTTCCTGTATCTGGAAAGTTGAGTCCTTTAACAAAGATAACAAGATACACCCAGGAAGAACCGAAATAACCTTCCCACTCACATTGAGGGTTTATAACTACTTTCCCATCTTACTTTTGGGGCTCATTTTGGCTGGGTTTTCATCCTTTTTTTTATTTTCCTTTTTTTTTTTTTTTTTTGGTGGTGACTTCCAATTGCTCCCAAACTTTCCAGGGTGCACCTTGCCTGGATCATGGTTGATATATTCAGCTATACCTCCCCTTAATCTCACCAAAATGACTAGGAGGAGGAACACCCAACAGAGGAAAAAATTCAGAGACTGTGCCCTCTGCCACAGAACTACTGGATATGGACATAAACAGTGTGTTGGAAAAGGAAGTCAGAGTAACAATTATCCAGGCAGTGGCTAGGTTGGAGAAGACCATTAGTGGCAACATACAATCTCTAAGTGTGGAAATGAAGGCTGATCAGGCAGTACTAAAAATGCTATCAGTGACATCCAACCTAATCTGAATACTCTAATGGCTAGGGTAACCTGAGGGAGAAGATCAAATTAGTGATCTTGAAGACAAAATGATAGAAAAGAAGGATCAGGAGGAGGTCTGGAACAGACTTTAGAAGATGCAAAAACAGAATTAGGGAAATAAATGATGCCATGGAACGTTCCAACATCAGAATTATCAGGATCCCTGAGAGGGCGGAGAAAGAGAAAAGACTAGAAGATATAGTTGAACAAATTCTGGATGAAAATTACCCTAATTTGGGGAATGGAATGGAACAAGTGTCTGAGTCCTAGAGGCAGAAAGGATACACCCCTCCAGATCAACAAGTGTAGAAATACCTCCAAACACTTAATTGTGAAATTCATGAATCATAATTTCAGACAGGAGGTCTTAAGGGAAGCAGTGGGAAGAGATTTCTTATGTACAGAGGAAGGACCATCAGAATAACGTCAGACATGTCCACAGAAACCTAGCAAGACAGAAAGGGCTGGCAAGACACATTCAGGGCACTAAATGAGAAGAACATTCAGTCAAGGATACTTTATCCAGCAAGGTTAAAATTCAAAATGGATGGAGAGATAAAGAGTTTCTAAGACTGGCAAGGTTTAAAAGAGCATGTGACCACCAAGCCAGCACTACAAGAAATTACAAAAAATATTAAGGGGGGTACTATAAAAGAAAAAAGAATCCAAGAGTGACATAGAACAGAAATTTATAGAGATAATCTATAAAAATAAGAACTTCACAGGCAGCATGATATCAATAAAAACTCATCTTTCAGTAATCACTCTCAATGTGAATGGCCTAAATGCTCCCATAAAATGGCACAGGGTTGCAGTCTGGATAAAATGAGAGGACCTGTCCATAAGCTGTCTACAAGAGACCCATTTGGAACCAAAGATACATCCAGACTGAAAGTGAAGGGACGGAGAACCATCTTTCTTACTAATGGGCCTCAAAAGAAAGCTGGGGTAGTGATTCTCATAACAGATAAAGTAGATTTTAAGCTAAAGACTGTAGTCAGAGATACAGAAGGACACTACATCATTCTTAAAGGGTCTGTCCACCAAGAATCTCCAACAATTGTAAATATTGCCCCCAATATGGGAGTAGTCAACTACATAAACCAACTGTTAATAAAAAAAAGAGTCATATTGATATGAACACATTAATTGTAGAGGATCTTAACATGCCACTCTCAGTAATAGAAAGATCATCTAAGCAGAATACCAATAAAGAAATAAGAGCTTTGCATGACACATTGGACCAGAAGGACCTCATAGATATATACAGAACATTTCACCCTAAAACAACAAAACCCTCATTCTTCTCGAGTGCACATGGAACTTTCTCCAGAATAGATTACATACTGGGTCACAAATCAGGGCTCAGCTGATACCAAAAGACTAAAATTATTCCCTGCATATTCTCAGACCACAATGCTTTGAAACTGGAACTCAACCACAAGAAAAAGTTTGGAAGAAATACAAATATTTAGAAGCTAAAGGCCTTCCTGCTCAAGAACATTTGGATCAACCAGGAAATCAAAGAGGAACTTGAACAATTCATGGAAGACCAGTGAGAATGAAGACAACCTCTGGGATATCGCAAAGGCAATCCTAAGGGGGAAATACATAGCTATCCAAGCCACATTCAAAAAAATTGAAAAATCTTGAATACACCAATTCTCTTTACACCTTAAAGAACTGGGAAATGAACAATAAATTAAGCCAAACCCATGCACGAGAAGAGAAATAATTAGTATTAGAGCAGAGATCAATGAGTTATAGATACAGTAGAACATATCAACAAAACTAGAAGCTGGTTCTTTGAAAGAATCAATAAGATCAATAAGCCACTGGCCAAATTAATCCTAAAGAAATGAGAGAGGATCCAAATTAATAAAATTATAAATGAAAAGGGGGAGATCACAACTAACATCAAGGAAATAGAAACAATCATCAGAAATTATTTTCAACAGTTATATGCCAATAAGCTAAGCAACCTAGAAGAAATGGATGCATTCCTGGAAACTTATAAATTTCCAAAACTGAAACAGGAAGAAATAGACAACCTGAATAGACCAATATCTAGTAGAGAGATTGAAGCAGTGATCAAAAACCTCCCCAAAAATCCAAAAGTCCAGGACTTGATGGATTCCATGGGGAATTCTACCAAACATTCAAAGGGGAAATAATACCTATTCTCCTGAAGCTGTTTCAAAAAAATAGAAACAGATGGAAAACTTCCAGACTCTTTCTATGAAGCCAGCATGATCTGGACCCCCAAACCAGGCAAAGATCCCATCAAAAAGGAGAATTTCAGACCAATATCCCAGATGAATATGGATGCCAAGATTCTTAACAAGATCCTAGTTAATAGGGTCCAACAGTACGTTATAAAGATTAACCACCATGACCAGGTGGGTTTTATCCCTGGGATGCAAGGGTGGTTCAACATTCACCAATCAATCAATGTGACAGAACAAATCAATAAGAGAGAAGAACTACATGGTCCTCTCAATTAATGCAGAAAATGCATTTGACAAAATACAGCATCCATTCCTGATTAAAACTCTTCAATGTATAGGGATAGAGGGAATATTCCTCAACTTCATAAAATCTTTGAAAAATCCACAGCGAATATCATTCTCAATGGGGAAAAGCTGACAGCCTTCCCTCTGAGATCAGAAACATGACAAGGATGCCCACTCTTGCCACTGTTGTTCAACATAGTACTAGACGTCCTAGAAACAGCAATCAGACAACACAAAAAATTAAAATGTATTCAAATTGACAAAGAAGAAGTCAAATTCTCTCTCTTCACAGATGATAAGATACTTTACAAGAAAAACCCAAAAGACTTCACCCCCAAGCTACTAGAACTCATACAGCAATTCAGTAATGTGCAGAAATACAAAATAAATGCACAGAAATCAGTTGCTTTTTTATACACTAACAATGAAAATATAAAAAGGGAAATGAGAGAATCAATTCCATTTACTATAGCACCAAGAACTGTAAGATACTTTGGAATAAAACTAACCAAGGAGTTAATGGGTATGTACTCAAAGAACTACAGAATGCTCATGAAAGAAATTGAAGAAGACAGGAAAAGGTGGAAAAGCATTCCCTGCTCAGGGATCAGAAGAATAAACATTGTTAAAATGTCTATATTGCCCAGAGCAATCTGTACTTCCAATGCCATCCTGATGAAAATTCCACTGACATTTTTCAAAGTTCTGGAACAAACAATCTTAAACTTTGTATGGAACCAGAAGAGACCCTGCATTGCTAAGGAAATGTTGAAAAAGAAAAACAAAGCTGGGGCATCATGTTGCCTGATTTCAAGTTTACTACAAAGCTGTGATCACCAAGACATAATGGTATTGGCACAAAAAAAGAAACCCAGACCAGTGGAACAGAGTAGAGAGTCTAGATATGGACCGGCAACTCCATAATCAAATAATCTTCGACAAAGCAAGAAAAAATATCCAGTAGAAAAAAGACAGTCTCTTCAATAAATGGTGCTGGGAAAATTGGACAGCTATGCATTGAAGAATGAAACTGGACCATTCACTTACACCATATACAAAGATAAACTCGAATTGGCCCTATGCCCCACAGTGTTCATAAAAGCAATATCCACAATAGCCAAACTGTGGAAAGAGCCAAGATGCCCTTCAACAGATGAATGGATAAAGAAGATATGGTCCATATATAAAATGGGATATTGCGCCTCCATCAGAAAGGATGAATACCCAAATTAGTATCAACATGGACAAGACTGGAAGAGATTATGCTGAGTGAAATAAATCAAGCAGAGAAAGTCAATTATCATATGGTTTCATTTACTTGTGGAGCATAAGGAATAACATGAAGAACATTAGAAGAATGAAAGAAATAGTGAATTGGGGGAAATTGGAGGGGGAGATGAACCATGAGAGGTTGTGGGCTCTGAGAAACAAACTGAAGGTTTTGGAGGGGAGGGGAGTAGAGGGATGGATGACCCAGCCTGGTGGTGAGCCTGGTAGGTATTAAGGAGGGTGCATATTGTATGGAGCACTGGGTGTGGTACATAAACAATGAATCTTGGAACACTGCAAAAATAAAATAAAATAAAATAAAATAAAATAAAATAAAATAAAATAAAATAAAAACATTATGTATTTATAGCACTTAAATATGGTTTATAATAACAATTCACAGTATGTGTTTATATTAAATATATTAAGTAACACATTTTAAGCTATATTTTGCTGGGATTGGTAATTTGCCTCTTTGAATATGGGAAAATATAAATATTTATGTCAACAAAATAGATAATGTGCCTGCTGGCTGTAGAATAATGACAGGAAAGAAATACTTGCATAGAGACTGATGGAGACTAATCAAAGGAAGGCATTTGAGACTGACTGCTATAACTACTGTTCTTGGAATGAGCCTGTGCCTGTATCATACCTTCAAGGTGCATATAGGGAACAGATTGACCTACCTGTGATGTTCACTGCAGTATTTTTCTTACTATGATAAATATCTAGCAAAATTAAGACACTTTTATATTAAACAAATTTTTTTGAAAAAGTATATAATATATTATTAGAGCAAATACAATTATCCAGCTATCTTGAAAACAGGAGGATGTCTAAAATAGACTATGAATTCCTTAGGACTATGAGTATTTTACCTACTCAAAGCTTTTGTTAAATATTGAGTGTGGATATGAATTTATTTTATATTAAAATGAAACTTTAAAAATGAGAAAGTAGCATCTGGATGGTTAGTATTTGTAGATTAATGGCATTAGAAAAACCAACATGATTTGTAGAATTTTATAAATTAATGGATTAAATAATCATTATGTGATTTTGACTCAGTCAACCACAAACTCAAGATTGTTATAATTTTCCCACAAGTAGATAAAAAATCACAATAGGAAATAAAAAACCCCAACACCTTACAGTTCACAGTGAAATTAAGAAAGATAAATGTATGAATATTTTGCTACTGAGAATTCTGACCCAGAAAGAAAACAAACATTAATTCCATTAAAGGAGGCTTCTACCAATACAATATGGGTAAGTGATAGACCAAACAGAACAAGAACATGCTTACCAGGAAAGGAAACTACTTACTGGGGAAAACCACATCACTTTAAGAATCCAAATTGTAAGAGCAAAGTTCACGAGGAGGATGATGAGTAAAAGAAGAACAAATAAGTACAGACAACGCTTTCTCCAGCCATAAATGCCAATTTTGTAGACACACTGGTTCTCTGGCCTCTGTATGTGGGTGCCTTCTGTGGTCGTAGTGTATTGTTCACGGACCATCTGCCACGGGGTAGGGAGGGGGTGGGAGAAGGGACAGGGAACGGGTGAGGTCGAGAGGGAGGGTCAGAGAGACACCGAGACAGAGAAGGAGAGAGAGAAAGGGAGAGAAGGAGTGTAGAGCCATAGGGAGGAGGGGAAGGAGCCGGAGAGGGTGAGAGACGGAGGGACAAAGAGACAGAAACAGAGAACTTGTTTGTCAATACTGATTTACTACAAGTCCCACAAGATTATACTTTTTACCCCAATAATAAATTTTCAAAATGAAGATGAGTTTTAAAAAGAACTAAATGTTACTTTGAAATATATCATTATTTCAAGCACAGAGTGATATTTTCTCTATCATTCGAAATAGTTTAGATACAACCAATTCATCAAAATCCAGTGACCATATTTTCACCTTTTAATCATTTTATATATAATATGATTAAATATAATATAATATATAATATATATTATATAATACATTTTATATATATATATATAGTCAACTTTCAAAATTCTGCAGGGTTAAACTTGGAATTGAAGCATCAACCTAAAATAATCAGCTTACCAATTTTTAAAAGATTCAGTGGGAGGAAAATCAAGCTGATATCTACATATCTTTCTAAAATGGAATCCAATTATTTAGTTTTTATGTCAAATAATTAAATCACATCTTTCTTCATTTGCTAAATTACTCAGAATTAAAGGCTCTCTTCATTTTTGCTTATAATAAAGTTCCCCAGTATTAACCAGCTTCCAAGAACAATCAGAATGTATACATGCATACAAATGTTTATAAGTACTCACTGTTTTCTGTAAATTACACTAAGTTTTCATAATAATTTCAACTCTATGAGGAGATTTTAAAGAATTATTCATTATTTCACTTCACAACAGAGGAAAGAATAAAGTGTTTTTTTGTTTGTTTCTTCTTTTTTTTTAGATTTTATTTATTTATTTGGCAGAGAGAGAGACAGTGAGAGAGGGAACACAAGCAGGGGGAGTGAGAGAGGGAGAAGCAGCTCCCCACTGAACAAGGAGCCTGATGCGGGGCTTGATTCCAGGACCCTGGGATCATGACCTGAGCCAAAGACAGATGCTTAATGACACCCAGGCACCCAAAAAAGTGGTTTTAATTTATAAAGTGAAGATTAGAGATTACAAAGACTTTCCTGATTGTAAATGCAGTAAAATGATAAATCAGAATGTGAAATATTCTCTAGGAATTTTTTTTTTTTAATGCAAAGGTCTTACATTTATTTTTAGGAATGGTTTGGAAGTGTCCTTATTAAAATAAGTCATACTCTGAAATAATTCTTTAAATCTCTTTCCCATTCAACAATTGGATTTTCCTACATTCTAATTGATTATATAAAACTGTGCTATTCATTACATAGGATTTCCAATACTCAGGATAATCTACATGATTCAAAACCTAAATGCTTACTGATGTCATAACTGGCATAACTGATTTGCTCATTTCTTTGAGGTCCTCAGTCTTCTTTACAGTAGAGTCCGCCTCACAAATACAGTTGCTCCAAAGTCCTAGGAGTCATCCTTGCTTCTTCTCTTTTCCCTTCAGACTTCTCACATTTTATCAGCTCTGCCTTAATCTGTATCCTGAGTGTGTCCACTCCTCTTGCCCCCATACTAGTTCAAGCCTCTACAAACTCTCTTATGGAGCCAGTTTCCCTTTTTTCCTTTCAGAAACCATGCTCTACCCAGCAGCCAAATAAGTTCCTATCATTCTGTTCTTTCAAACTTTCTAAAGGCTCTTCCCCACCCTAAGAATATCTGAGCTCCTCTGTCACTGGCTAGACCCTCCACGAAGGGCCTTGGCTTACTTCTTCAACATCATCTACTAGCATTTGGTCTTTACTCGCAATGCTCCATCTACTCTTTAAGCGACAAGTTAACTCACTTTAAGACCTCTGTCCTGGGCATTCTCTCCACCTGAAACCCCCTGCTGGCTCCTTCTTAGCCTTCAGTGGCAGCTCACATGTCATTTCCTCAAAGATGCCTTCTCTGGGCACTCACGTCATATATCATCACCTCCCGCTATTACATTTATTTCAATGCGCTTGTCATTATCTGTACTAATGGTGGCAAGTCCAAAACTTCTGTGAAGCACAGGCTGAGAGACTGCAGTTGTATCAGGAAGGGTAACCAGGGAGTCTGAATTTATAGCAAGTGCACTATTTTACAATGTCATTACGGATCAGTAAAAACAGCAGCTTTCCAAGAATGCTATGTGTACATGGGGTTTCCAAATGCTATGTATTTCTATTCCTACATAGAGTTTCCTATTCCTGGTGTAACATATTGTCACAAATCTGGTGGCTTAAACCAACACAATTTTATTATCTTACAGTTCTGAAGGTCAGAAGTCCAAAAATAGGTCTTTGGGGGCCAAAAATCAAAGTGTGGACAGGTTTGTATTCTTTCTGGAGGGTGTAGGGAAAATCTGTTCCTTCTTTTTTCCAGCTTCCAGAGGCTGCCCACAATCCTTGGCTACAACCTTTATTTATGTTGTCTCAGCTCATTCTCTGACTCTGACCCTGCTATTTCCTCTTCATAAGGACCTTGTGATTACACTGGGCCCACCTGGGGGAATCCAGGACAATCTCCCCACCTCAAAAGCCTTAACATAATCACAACTGTAAAATCCCTTCTGCCATGTAAGTTTCCAAGGTTTAGGACATGAACCTATTTTGAAGTCATTATTCTACCTTTCATAGAGAGTTTTGTTCACACTTACATAAAATGGGGAAAACCTTAATATCCATTTAAGACCTTTTTGTTATGGCTTACAAGAGAGCCAGTAGCAATTCTGTTATGAGGGTAGACCTTAACTCCCTCTAATTCAGTCTTTGGAATCTGTTTCAATTATTTAAACAAGATTCTTTTATTTCTCATTTTAAGGAGAGCTTCCACCTTCAAGTGCTACAGGTTACAGGAGAATCTAATTTAAAGTGACATATGTTTGAATATATAGTAGTTCCAGCTTCATTTGGGGCCTCCTACTCTAAAAAGAAAATTGTTGGGTCCATTCTTGTGTCAAGGGTCTTTGAGTAGCAGGATGAGCTACAGAGAGAAACTTGTGTAAAGAAGTCTTAGACATGCATGAATTCTCTTTTCTAGACTTAATTGGGAATTCAGGAGTTCAACCAACAGGGCTTCCAGAGAGCAAATAGTCTTCTTTCCACAGTTTATAGACTCCTCCTCCTTCGGATGTAAATTCTATGTGAATCTTGTTCATTGCTATGTCCCTAAAACAGTGTAACTGACAAATAATAGGCACACAATAGAGGTCTTAAGTGAATGAATAAAAAAATTGAAAGAAATAACTATTGAACTTGAAAAACACTAATTGAGCTATCTACCTGCCAGGGACAATGATAGCAAATGGGGCTAGTGGGTGTGGGTGAGTCCTCTGAGTTAAAGACTAAATAAAACATTGTATGACTTATGAACATACTGAATACATTAAGAAAAGATTTAGTAGTTGTGGCCCAACACTCAAACAATGACTGTGGATGAGGAGGTAATAGAATGGGGGATCCCGGCTAAGTAGATAGAAATAAAATCGCTGTCTCTGTTAAAGCATTTTCAGAAAAGACCTATTGGAAAGAAGACTAGTAATATAGAAAATGAGGTCTGTAGGATTTTATTACTGAAAGAAAACTAACAAAGACAAACTATATAAGACCAGTCTGTGGCTCCCGAGAATAGCGATTCTGCTTTTACCACCATATGCCCTGGCAGACTGCAGAAACTTCACAAATATCTACAGCCCCAGTTCCATTTCTCCACTCCTCCTCCCACCAAAACTCCATGAGTGTGTTGACTCTACCCACTATTCCTCTATGTCTTCCTTCTCTCTAGAACTCAATTCCTGACAGGCTTCCATACCCACCACCCATTGAACCTGATTTTGTAATAAGCCCCCCAATGACCTCCATGTTGCTAAGCGAAGCATGTGTTCATATGTCCTCAGGTCAGCACATGCCAAATAGTCATCACCTCCACTTCCAGGAACCCTCATTGCAATGGCAATTGCTTCTTATTATCACTTGCTGCTTCCTCATCTCCCAGCCTCAAACTCAGCCCTTAGACTACCTCTCTTCATTTGCACTTACCCCCAGTTGGAGATGCATCTTTTTTTTTTTTTTAAAGGTTTATTTATTTACTTTAGGGAGGGAAAAGACAGAGGGAGGGACAGAGAGAGAGAGAGAGCAGGGAGGGCCACTGGGAGAGAAGCTCGGTGGGGAATCTGACGAAGGGTTCAATCCCATCACCAATGAGATCATGACCTGAGCTGAAACCAACAGTTGTATGCTTAACTAAGAGAGAGAGAGAGAGAGAGAGAGAGAGAGAGAATATGGTGGGGATGGGCAAGGGACAGGGAGAGAAAAGCTCCAGCAGACTCCAGTGTGAGTGTGGAGCCCAGCGTGGGGCTGGATCCCACCACCCTGGGATCATGACCTGAGCTGAAACCAACAGTCAGATTCTTAACCAACGGAGTCCCCAGGTGCCCCATGAGTTACCCCACTTTTGTGCACCTACTTTGCTGACTGCCTAAGAGTCTGGATCCCATTTCCTCAGGTGAACATACTGAGTCCAGGCTCACCTTCAGAAGCTAGTGATCTCCTTTCTTGTCCTTCCAGATTTGAGCTCTAGTTACCACCACTTCTGCTCTCACATCTGTTTTTTTTTCCCCAGTTGTCTTTCTCTATCATGTTTTATAACTGCCCACTTTAAGGATTTTGGTTAACCTGCTATTGCTATTTCTCAGTGTTGATTATGCTGCATAAACAAGGATTTTACTCTAGATGGGCATGATTTAAATGGCTAGGTGGAACATTCAATTTAAATTTTTTCTAAAAAATCCATTTTGTTATTTAATAATTAGCTTATATTCCTCTTAGCTCATGGTGGCTTTTATTTTTATTTGACACAGTGTATTATGTTTTTGCTAAAAGAGATTTTCAGAGGCTATCTGGTTCAGTTAACTTTCTTTAGATACTTATTATCATCAGCATTGGGAAGGGTACCAATTCTTCAGCATGTTAAGTCAGACAACAGCAAAATAGCATTCATGCTGGCAAGAAATTGCACTGGGACAATGCAGAGGACTTTGTGAGCTATTTACTAAAAAATTAATGAAATAATGGTTTATTTTAGAACTAAAAATCTATATTCTAAGAAAGAATTTTGAGTTTTACTACATGTTGAATAAAAATTATCTTTGGAGAGCACTTTATTTTAAAAAGTAACATATGTTATAAAAAGTAACATATGTTATTAGGGCATCGGGGTGGCTTGGACAATTAAACATCTCCCTTGGGCTCAGGTCATGATCCCAGCATCCTGGGACTGAGCCCCACATCGGGTTCCTTGCAATGTGGGAAAACTGCTTCTCTGCCTGCTTCTCCCCCTGCTTGTGCATGCTCTCTCTCTGTCAAACAGACAAATAAATAAATAAATAAAAGTAATTTTCTTTGAAAAGAATAAAATAATTTATGTTATCATTAAAAAACTTATACCTATTTCCCTGTTAACCGTCTCTCAAAGTTGTTGATGGTGATATATTTAATTTTGATGGGTTTTTAATGCTTCTCTCAAATACAGTTATCAAAATTTTAATAGAGATGGATTCAGACATAAAGTCTATTTTTGCATAAATATCTTTATGCAGTTTTTATGCCCTCTGAATTCATGGTTCCCTATTTCTTATTTAAAATAAAACCACCTTACAGATAGGAATTCTGTCTTCTATATTCTTTGATTCTTGCCATGGGACACAACATAGGGAACTGAGCACTGTGTATACTAAATAGATGTCATTCAATGACATTTCAAGGGTCTTAATTTCAAGGGTCATTTATTGACATGCCTAATTTGAATAGGCTATTGCCAGGAGTTTGAGACATAGAAATCATAAATACATGGATGATATTGAAAAGAAGCCAATATGATTTTTTAAAAACTATGTTTGAAAAGAACTTAATAGACCCTTTAGAAATGAGAAATTCAGTTCTGTTTTAAAATTCAAAAATGAGTTATATAGCTCGAAGTTTTCAGACATATAAAGTACATGTCTTATGTGTATTTAACAGATATGTAAGAAATCTTAGAAAACATGAGAGCATGGTAAAGATAGGAGAAATGTGAAGGGAAATCTGAAGGCTGAGATGGTCTACATGTGTTCCACTGGAGCTCCAGGGGAGTAACTGGAGAAAACAGTGGGGAGACAATGATTAAGGGTAACTGTGAAGCAATTTCTCTAACTGAAGATAAATTAGGCTGAAAACAGATACTGACTCCTGAGCTGGATAAAGTAATTGAAATGTATTAAATAATTCTGAATCTGGAGAACACAAAAAACAAAGAAACCTCATGATAAGCATGGGTCCCAGAGTTCAACCCTATAAATGTAGTCATGTTGCAAAATTAATGAACTCACCCCAATGAGGGCCTATATATCAGAGAGTCTGGCAAAGAGTTCAGATCCATCCTTTCACCAGCCAGCACTTCTGGGTAGGGAGCCTGCTGGGAATGATCCTGAGCCCTCGGGTCTACATAGTGATTCCAAGAAGGAAGGGAAGGAGGAAGAAGCAGTGATTCAAAGAATGTCCCAGTTAACCTAGTCTCAGAAGAGTAATCTAGATTATTGGTGATAGGGGCCGCATTTACTGGTGTTGCTTATTTCCAGCCCAACACACATGTCACCACCCATCCTTTTACTCCAAAGGAGATGAAAACTTCAGCTACCCCTTAACAATGCGGCAGGAGCAGAGGACAGGTGCCATCCATCATTTATGTTATATCTGAACTCCCATGATTACAGGCACATTATGGTGGGGTATTGCTGTAACACTAGAGATATAAAATTAGAGTCACCAGGAAATGCTAGACTTAAATGCATCTAACAAACACCCTGAAATACCTTTATGTATATCTATTCATTTGCATACATGCCATAAAAACTGAATAAATTCAAAAAATAATGAAACAAGCCATTATCATAGTGGAAGATTTTAGCAATCCTCTATTGCCAGATCAAGCCCTCTTAAATGAGTGGCACTATACAAAACTTCAAAAATACAACTGAAAAGTGTTTAAATGGATGTGTATAGAGCCCAGCTGGAAAATGCATATTCTTTACGAGCATACATATAACAGTTGCAAAATCTGATAACATACTACTTCACAAGGAAGTATGAAGAAATGCCACTGGATTTGATTCACACAAATTCTTTGCTCTATTGATAACAGAGTAAAATTAGAAGTGCATTACACAATAATGGATAAAGCGAAAACCAAAGACTATGAAATGTATTACAAGGACTGGGGTCGCGGCTTGATGATCACACTCATTCCAACATACACAGATGATTCCGATTGCTGCCATAACCACGAGGAAGGGGTGAAGGAGGTCTAATGCACACAGCTCCCCCCTGGCCATTTTCATTTCTCCAAGGGAGATTCATCTGAGTGTTAGGGATGGAACTCTGCTTTGAGTTACGTCCCGCCAAGCCACAGGGCATGCTGACTGGGGGGTTTTCCAAACCTCTAATAGCACCCATCATGTCAATTGAAAAACTGCAAGAAAATTATTTTTTATAGTCTCAAAATTGCCTTTCATATCATAAAATATAGCTCTGATGTCCAAGCAGCATAATTTCTTATCATGCAGCATATACTATCATGTTACATTATCCATTAAAATGACAAGGCAACTCACAAGAGTGGTCAATAGCAAATAGCAAGACTGCTTAAACATGACCAGAAGGAGTCATGCACACGTAACAGGCAATCACTGAGTCTGCATTGGACAAATGAATGTATAGAGAGGGTCACTTACTGGATATGAAGCACAGTTTGAAAGCAGTTTGCTTCAGTATGAAAAATGAGATCATGACAAAAGGACATAGAGAAAGGAGAAGGAAGTCTAAAACAAGCCCCCACAGAAAGGTGATAAATGAGTAAATAAAAAGTGAGAAACAAGAGATATCCATTATATATGGGACACTCTTCCAGGGAAGGAGGAAGTTCATGCTCTCACTGAGAACCCTGGGATGAAAGAGTTCTCCTTCCATTTGCTTTTAGACTTCCAAAAGATAGCTAATTCCCATGTTAATTAGCTAATTCTCACTATTTCCAGCCTCCCTGTTTGCATGTAACTCACATCACTCTGATGAGGTGCAAATGGTTAGGAAAACAAAGAGTAATAGGGAGGAGTCTGCCCCAAGAAAAATTCAATGGTTGATAATAAGTCAAAGAAAACTTTTGTCTTAAAGATAAGACAAGGTTGTTACCATTAAAAAATACAAATAATCCAATAACACTGGAACAAAACCATGCACATACACCAAAGAACCATGAATGACGAACAATACCCATAGTAAAAAAGTTCAACTTTTTCACTGTGAACCAAGGGAATGCAGATAAACACAAGTGCTGGAGCTGTTTGCAAAGACTAAGGGAGATTTAAACAGCGATAGAAAAAAAAATGTAGGGGAAATTATTATTAACCATTTTAAAATTTTGCTTTTTTCTATGCATTTACATTTTAATATGTATTTCAGTATTCTTTTTTCATTTAATACTCTATCATTAACATTTCCCTTGGATATTGTTTCATGTCCAACAGTTAATTCTGTCATACTGTAAGAATCCAATGGATTCCTTCCTTTTCATCATTTATTGTCCAATTTTTCACTATGATAGATGGTGCTGCAACACATATCCTGAAACATCCATCTTCATTTTCATTCCTAATTTTCTTTGGACTAAGTTTCCAGAATTAAAATTACTGTGTTTGTTTGAGGTCCTTGGTACATGGTGCCAAGTAGCTGTCTAGAAGGATCATGTTCACTTTCAAACTCACCAGCAGAGGGTACCATGCTCATTTCTCAAGCACTTTTTTCATTGAAAATTGCATTTCCCAAATGTTTTTCTCTATTTTTTCAGATTTACAGAATTTATACAAATCAATCTTTTGATACATATATTCTTTCAATAATACTAAAGCTAGTAATAAATTTACCATACTCACCCTAACTTTATGACTACCTTTAGGATGATAAAAATAACTTGAAGAATAGATCTGCTTTATCTTTCAGTCAAGCTGCTCAGCACTAGACACCCAAATACAGCAAAGTACATGGGCAATAATTACAAATTTCATCCAAAGTTATAATCATTTATACCTATATTCCCATATTATAAATACACATACACACCCACATAAGAAGGGTGATCAGATTGTTCTCTCTTCTTTACAATAGTACTGACTTTTAAAATAAAATGGCAAACTCTGCCATTTAAGAAAAATTCTTTACAAAATACACCAAACCAAGAGAATAAATGCCCCTTAAGTAGCCGAGAGACCTAAATGGGGAAGAAACTTGTATTTAAATGAACAAAGGACTTTAAGGAAAAAGAAAACCTCAAACCCACAGTCATACAAATGTTAGGTAATAAAACTGTGATTTTAAACATCATATTTTGTTTCATAGTTCAGATGTAAGCTTATTTTAAAACAGTGGAGGTTTATAAAGGTGGGCAATTCAAACATACTTTTCTCGGTGTTTTATCCTTGTTTTTATTAAATAAACTCAGAAGTCAGAGACTTTTACAGTGTCATTATATAGTGTTTGCCTGAGAAGTAATATTAACATACAGAAATTGAAGTTGACAGAGATCAGACACAGAATAGTGATCGAGCAAGAGCAGTATTCATGCCAATTAGAAGTGTGCTCACTCAAGTTTCATGATGAAGACCTAGCTTCTTAACTGGAACCAGATGTTATCCAGTACCAAATACGCCCCGCTTCTTGGCATGGTTCATACCTACCATTAACCTCTGACTTAGTGCATGTACATCAAGTGGAGAGAGACAAATTAGTAGTTGGCTGCAGTGAGAGCTAAGGAAATATTAACAAAATGCTATACCGAGGAGTTGCTGGAAGCCCAAAAGCGAACCCCCTTTTCCTGTTGAAGGTCACTCAGTGGCCTCCCGCTGCATTTCCTACTAAGCTCCACTCCACTGGTGTGTCTGGCCTCCCCAGTCCCATCTCATCCCACTCTGCCCTTCTCAGCACTGGTTTCCTTCCTCCTCTCAAACAGAATAAGCTCTTTCTATCTCATAGCCTTTGTACATGTTGTTCCTTCTGACTGAAGATTTGGTCTGTACCAAATTTTGTGCAGCCACTTCTGTCTTGACTTAAATGGTCTTTCATGAATACCCCACTTTCCGTGTATCTTCTGTCCTGTCCTAATTTACAAATGAGTCCTGGTTATTTCTTTCATAGTATTTCTCAGGATGGATAAGGATACCTTTATTTGTTTACTTTGTATCATCTATTCCTCTTTAGACTCTTATCTCCAAGAGGGCAAGAAGGATACTTTGTTCAGTTATATATCCAGCACCTAGTACCAGCAACAGAGCAAGCACTTGATTATATGTAATTGTTACAGGCAAGCCAAATAAAATATATTCTTATCTGTAATATATTTGTAGAATAGATTTCCATGTGTAGGAAACAGCATTATGACTGCAAATGTAAGCCATTCCATCTTTATCCAGACATCCTATTATCTCTCTTACCCATTCTTTAACTGAGATCCTACTAACTTCATGAATAGCTAGGAAAAGAACTGGAACATATCAAACAAAAGGGGGAAATGATAGATTTACACATATTTTCCAGACCCTTTCACTGGCATAATGAGATGACTGATACATATGTCATAATTCATAGGCTGACACTTCCCTCATTTCACATCTCAGCGATCCTGCATATGACTCCATTTGCTAGCATGAATGTTAATCATAAGCATTCTTTGTGTCTGAACAGCTCATTTTAAGGGTCAAGATCATATAAAGTTCTACCCTGATGGGATAAATGAGTTGGATTTGGGAGTAAGAATAGTAGCTGAAGAGTACGGTTTCTACTTTTGCTTTTCAATTACTGAAGCTTAGGTATTTTCCTTTGCTTTCATATAAACCAGACTGAGTTCTAAAGATATTTCTTACTTAGTTCTAGGACAAAAACTTTGTGATGATCAGTTCTGTCAACTGGTCAACACATCAAGCCCTGGAGGCTTCTCCTCACAGCAGAGACTCCTGATCACCTTAGTCTCAGGGCACGTTCTGACTTTTGGTGGAATATGTTTGAAGAGCTTTCTGACAGGGATGTAGGACTTTGGCATCTGGTTCTGTCTATGAGGTACAGCCCATAGACCCACATTTCTTTCTAACCCCTGCATTTGCTCGCTGGAGACTGGAGTTCCCCTTGCTGTTTTATCTTCTCTTCTTCACACTGGTATTCCTTCCCTAAATTCTGCTCCAACCTGTGATCCCACTAAAGCTCTGGGGAAATCATGGACAAGATTTACTGGGAGACTCTTAGTTCCTTACAATTTAAGACTCCTGAATGAAAGTGAGGGAGAAAGGCTTGATTATTATTTGATTGTGGCTTATCTTTAATATATACATTTCTTTGATTTTGATGGCTGAAAGTGAACATTAGGATTTATTTTTTGATTCAACATGTAGTCTTTTAGGAAACAGTATATGGTTATCTTTTCTTCCCCCAAGTTCTTACTGTTGAGTTTGTGTTTTGTCAAATCACTCAGAAACTACCCACAAACATGTAGACTATATAAGGATCACTAAACAGCTTAATTGTGCAGTTTTTCAAGAATTTTTTTTTTTTTGAACACAAAGTTTTCACTGGGCTGTTGTTTATTGGTGTCCTAACTTATAAATGATTTCCTAATATCATGGGTAAAGTAATAGTTTTCTTTCAAGTTCCCTAATTCTTAAACGGAGATTCCCAGAGTTCTTAAGGACCACCTAATGCCTGTACCTGTTGGTGTCTTTCTCACAACAGGTGGAATGCAAGGCTTATTGGTGAATCACATGTATGATGTCATGAGAACTGTAAGTTTCATGAAAGTTATGATGGCTCTGACTACTATCATTATTCCAAACAAACCATTTTTTATATCATTGGACACCTAACATTCACAATCAATCCAGTTAACCTCATAACATTTGCTCTGATATATCCCCAAATATATTAATAAATTTTATATATGTGGAGGTGTTTATTTCCCTGAAATTTGCCATCATAGCTCCAAAGGGAAAATGCACTGTTCCTAGAATAATGATTAGCCCATTGAATAAACATTAGCAGTGTTATACTCGCTGTTATTATATCCTAAGTATAATATCCATGGTCTTTGCACTTTGAAGTCAGCCCATATATATATGGGGAAGGATATATATTTATAGAATGTCATGGTGCCACACCTTGACAAGGTTCTAGAAACTATTATTATAGATACAACTCATATCATATCAGAAAAGCTCTATATTATTAATAGAATCATCAAAATTCAAATACCTATTAGAATTATTATATGAATGATTCATTTATGTATTTTCCATGGAATATTTATGATTTTGTTCCCTTAAAATATTTTGAAAAGATAATGATTTAATCAAAATAATCACCAAAATTATAATGACCTCTAATTTGTCTGCATTGAGAAAAAAAGTGATAATTAGTCGACATTAGTCCCTATTTAAGGTGGAAATATCCTGGTAGTTCTGTGGTAGCTTTATCTTATTCCCATACTTAAGAACCCAAGCAAACTCATCTGAAATGCAAAGTGTTCTCTCCTGTCTCCAGTTTCCTATCTTACTCAACACCCCCAAAATATTGCATCCATGTTCCCACATTATTTGTCCCATATCCACAAGGGCAGGGTTTTTTCCCCCTGTGAGTTCTTGGCCAGTCTCACCACCTAGAACACTGCCAATATCTGATGACCAAATGGATGAATATAATGCAAAGATCAATTCTCCATTTAATGCTAGTTTTGAATTGTTCTACTGGATTGTACTTTGGTTATACCTATAAAACAAGTTAAGAAAGAAAATTATTTTCTAAAAATTTGTGTCCAAGCCAATAAACATAAAACAGAAAACCTGAAGATTACTCTAGTAGATGTTGTAGTGCGCCCTGCAGACCTCCCCTTGTCACCAAGAGACTCATTCCCCTGGCTAGCAGGACCGCTTCCTGCACATAATGTACACCTGAGTCCCGGCCCTAGAACTGTCCTTGGCTGGAGAGGGAGGACTCATCCGAAGTGATGGCCCTCCCAGGGCAACTAAGAACTGCTCAGTCTGGCAGCATGAGGGCTTGGCCCTTGCCTTCATTCGCATCTTCTCTGAAGGGTCAGTCTGACTCCAGAGACCACCCCCGACCCCTTGTCTCTCCCTAGCCAGCCCTGGATCCCCAGGATCACAGAGGCTTCTGTTTGCACTATACCACAGAGCTTCTTCCTCTGCCCCTTTCTCTCCTTCCTTCACTCCTGCAGAGCTGTTTTTCCTAAAAACATTGCCTAATGAGCTTCCTCTATATAAACCTAAGTCTCCTGCCCTCCCCTAGTCCTGTCCCATGTCCCTGTCCCTGACAAAACACAGGTAGCAGAGTTGGAGGCCAGACGTAATCTGGGGAAGCAAATCTAAAATGGTATTTTGGAGCTGGATCACCTGTCAATCACTGGCAGCCAGGGTCCTGTTTCTGGTAACTGTAAAAAATGAGAGGGCCTCTCTGGCAGCTGATGAAGAGACTCTCACTCCCTGTAACTAAAGGGTAGAGAGAGTAGAGGATCCAGCCTTTGTTAAGAGTTGTGGAGCACCAAAGAAGCCTAAATTCTCAACCCAGGGAGGGCTGCTCTGTTGGAACCAGGACCCCAACAGGGTGGGAGTGGAGCCGTGAGACTTGGAATGAGACATCTGAGCCAATGTACTCAGATGCACTGGAAACTCCAGCTGTCCCTGGAATGTCTGGGTCTGCAGAGAGGCCCATCCCTCCCTCCCACTTGAAGATGATGTCACAGCGTTCCACCTCACCTGTTCTCTCCTGGCCAGCTGACCAAGAGCTGGGGTTAGATCACTCACATAACCAGGTAGGGAAAGGTAGGACCTGATAAGGGAATAAAGGGACTATCTCCAAAGGGCCAGAAGGCCCTATCTAGCAGGTGTCAGCAGGTGACAGTGTATCTGGAACTGAGTCCCGAGGGGATGGGTCAAGGAAGATACAAAGTGGGCAAAGAAAAGCATTTGGTATTAGAGCATCCTCCAATGATACAGAACTTAAGAACAAATGGCAAGCGTGTTGGAAGGTGGCATTAATACACTGCTAGGTTGGCCCTCAAAAGCTTGGAGAAAGTGATGGCTTAAATAGTGAAAGACAAAAGCCAGACGTGCCAGACTAGTTGAAGAGGATGAAGATAGATGGGCAAACACAAAGAGAGATCTCTCCATCTATGCAATGAAGAGGCATCAAGGATGGATGATCAGGATCCCTATAAAAATCACAACTCTTTGCTCAGGTTCCAAACCTGGAAACCCTTGAATGAAGAGTCCTCAGAAGGAGGCGCCAGCAACACCAGAACAAGAGTACAGAGCAAGGACTCAGACAGCCCTGCTCCAACAGAGCCCAAGGCCATGCAATTGGGCTACCATACAACGAGGAAAGGGTAAGCCTTTTCTATTCTTACAATATAGACCTCTAGCATTTTGGAATAAGTCCATGCCATTTGTGGCAGAGAATTACATGCCATTTGAAAAACATTTCTCTAAGTACTCCTGGGCCTTTGTGCAGATAAGGCATCTGACCACGAGACACCAAGCAGCTATGTGGCCAGCATTTCCCATCATGACCCGAGTTTCTTAGACTGACACCAAACATAACAAGGTCAGGAGCCAGGAGCAATCTCCTGAAAGTTAGAACTTTCTCCTAGACAGTTAGGGCCAGGCAGAGGGCACAAGTAGGCTACTTACACAAGTGACTCATTGCTCTATGTCACCCACCACCTCTCCCCCATCCCAGTCCTCTGGCCATTGAGGGGTGTCCCTTATGACAAGCCTACAGAGGAGGAAAAAGGCCAAACTTGGTTTTGGGGTGGGTTGGCTCAATACATTAGTGCAAGCCACGAAAGGCCTGCTGTGGACCACAGCCCAGTCAAGGTGCCGAGAGGAAATCTTCCCAAAGCACAAAGCTTCAGATAGTGTGCCTGCTCATCCACTTTTTGTGGAAACACAAATCAGCTGAGGTTAGAATATATACAGTCTCACTGATAGAGGTGAATGGCTTGGTCAGTTCATCAGGACCTAGAAGGGGAGTTCTGGAAAAGGGAAGACAAGGAGATCTGGAAAAGAGTTTGTGGGTGGAACTCGAGGGTACAAAGAGCCAAGACTTTTGTTTCATATATTAACATCTTCCAGAGATGTGCAAAGGGCACCAAATAACCAGAATGACTCCACCAGCCAACACCCCTCTCCCCCCAGTGCTCCCAGATGGCCATAGTGGTAGGGACAGAGGCCAAGCACGGGCCCAACAAAACTGCCTCTCAGCAAGGCTGATCTAGCTACTGCCACTATTGAGTGTCTAAACTGCCAACAACAGACACCAACACTGAACCTTGATATAGCACCATCCATTGACATGCCTAAACAGCCACTCAGTGGCAGACAATTATTTTGACTAAAACTGATTCCTAGGCTGGGTATGCGCTTTTCTTTTTTTGCCTATATGGCTGTGGCAAGCATCACTATCTGAGGACTTACAAATGTTGGATCCATTGATACGGGATTCTCCAAGACATTTCAACAAATCAAATGATCCACTTCACAACAAAGGCACTGTGGCACTTGGAAATGGGTCTACTGTTCTCATCACTGATTGTGTAAACAAGAAGCTACTAGCTGCTGGCTTGAGAAGGGGATAGGACAGCATTTGGAGGTTGTTGTTGAGGCTGTAACTCAGAGATTCCTTGTGAGTGTGGGCAATGCCTCAGGATGCTGTCTGTATATCCCCTATCAGCAATCACTGTGGTACTGCATCCTCAAGGGTGAGATCCAGAGTGGTCATTCTTACCATCACTTTTAGTGACCCAGGTGGTCACCCCAGATGGGGTGCCTCCCATCTCCACAACTATGGGCTCTGTGGATCTAGAAGTCTGTTCCCAGTGGGAAATACTCCTACCAGGACAATGTGAGTACCATTAATCTTCAAGCTACCATCCATTCACTTCAGGCCCTCATATCAAGACAGAAGTTAGAAGGAAAGGATGCAGCATTCCTGGCTCAAAAGAATGTCTGTGAAGGACAGAGGATTTCCTGGTATTCCTTGACCATTTTGATAGTAAACAGGCAAGTGCTCACACAAAGGCTGATAAATCAGGGCATGATGACCAATGGTTCAGACACTTCAGAGCTGAATATCAGGCTCATCACAGCAGGTTGGCTACGTAGACTCACACAGGTATTAGGTGGGAATGAATGGGTGGTTGGGATGAGGGCAGGAGGAGAGATGGTGAGTATCAGTTGCCATCCAGAGACCAACTGTAGCCATGGAGCCTGTGGTTCACCCACTGATGTTTCTTCAGTAGTTTCCTCAGGGCAAGAGACTGATTAGAATCTTGGGTGGAGAGTGGGCTAGTCCCGAATTACATGAAGTAATCTAAGTGGAACCAGGGTGAACAACAGTGGTGTGACACCCTGGTCACGCCAGAACCAAGGCCCTTATTCCTTCAGTTGTCAGGAGTGACAACTGATGATGAGAATTACTTTTGATGGCACAGAGCTGCCCCACCATCCCACCTACCGTGTGTTCCACATCCCCTGTTTGATCACAGCAGGGATGCTGAAGGCCCAGGCACCTTCCTCAATTCCAGGACAACTCTGAGGGCCATCCCAGTTGTGTCACAACTACCTTGCCATTCCATTCAATCGTTCTGCCCAATTTGGCTGCCTTCGGTTTCCTACAGGTGTTCTTACTAAAGATGTTCTCTCATGAATTGGCATGCAAATCTCCAGCTCAGAGTGTTTCCTGGGAAGCCTATCTAAACAACTGCTCCTGGAAAGATCGGGATTTTAACAGGTGGCCAGTCGTATCTACAGCATGCCTATGCCGACGGAGTTCTCAGTAGAACTTTGCTCACCTTCCTCCACCTGAAGTCAGGTTCCCTGAGTAGAACCTGAGGTGAGGATGCTCATACAAGTAATTTATTAAGGGAATGTTCTCTGAGAGGCATATGTCAGGGTATGAGAGCAGCTGATTAGGGTAGTAGAAGAAGCTGGACATAAAGATGTGGGCAATGCCCCAGAGAAATATGCAAATACTTCCTAGCCATTTAGTAGCCTGTCCCCTGTGCCAGCACTGTGAGGGGGAGAGGGGACCTCAGTCCATCCTAGTATAGACATAACTCTTTAAGTTTGACATTATTTACAAAGGAAGTTAGAGTACAAAATATTCTTAAAGTTACACATGGAAGCTGCATTTGGCCAAACAGAATAAAAGTACCTGTCATTACACCATTAGTCTTTGGAGTTTTATAACTGAACTGAAAATTTCACACAAAGCAGCTCTATAACCCCTTCCCCTTAAACCTCAGCTTGCCTAGTCCCTAAAAATAGCATTTGACTAAATTTTAACTCTGAGAAATATCCACACAAAATTAAGGACAAATTTTAAGAAAAGAAAGTTATTTAAATGTATCAACCAAGAGGAGATTCTTTTTAGTTACAAGTCTCCATATGAAAGGTTTAGGACAAAAAGGAATTCTTGAGGTAGACCTAATTAAGGTTCTTATCAAATGTGGTGTATATGCAATTTTCTGATTGCTTTGACAGTTCGTTGAGAAGTTTCAGAGAACTTCAAGGTCATGATTCACTTCTATCATTGTAGACACCTTTTCTTCAGGATTGAAACGTGATTTAAAGTGATATTCAAATGTGGGTCAGTACAGGGATTTTGAAAGAAGTCTTGAGACTTTTGGAAATCCACAAATTACTAAATACTCCTATATAAATTTTCCCATAAATTTTGCTAGAGTATAGTAAGATAAAATTGAAAATGAAGTTGCAGGCTGAAATGGCAAGTCCAGTGGATGAGGGAAACCACAACACTCACGGGGACTGCATGGAAATAATCTGGCCTCGAAGGGTCCAGAGAAGCTATGTGGATGTTGTTTGGTGGTGGGGAGGGAAGGGAAGAGGGATAGAGGCAGGTTCTGAAGACTAGGCAAGTAGCAAAATCATACTTGGATTGTCATACTTCCCTCCCATGAGGAAACCGTATCAATGGTGGGCTTAGCCCTTAGCTGGGCTGGGCTGATTTGAGAAGCAGCCAGGGACTGTGAGAAACCAAGCAGAAGAGGGAGCAAAGGGGAAACCACAGGTCCTACACAATATGCAAAATTAAACTAAATGAACACCCTTTCATAATTTATAATTACTATTTAATTTTCATAGTCAACAACAATGCAATGACTAGAAAGTGTGTATTTTAAAGGAAATATTTGGCCGTTTTATTTTTGTCATTTTAACACTGTAGGGGTGGAAAGATTTTACCTTCTACCCTTTAGGGTCTTCAGGTGGTTTAAGAATGAAATTATCACATGAGACAGATCAACAGAAAACAAAACAAAGCCCAAGGTTTACTACATGCTCATACAGGCCCAATAATGAGGTGGAGACCTAAAGAAACAACCCAGGGTACCTGGGTGGCTCAGTCAGTTAAGGAGCTCGCTTTGGCTCAGGTCATGATCCCAGGGTCCTGGGATCAACCCCGACATCAGCTCACTGCTCAGAGAGGAGGAGCGTGCTTCTCCCTCCCCCTCTGCCTGCGGTTCCCACTGCTTGTGCCCGCGCCCACTCTTTCTGTCAAATGAATAAATAAAATCTTTAAGAAAAATAAACAACTCAGGCAGGCAGTTTTTATACTTTTTAGAGAAAGGGACCAGAAATTTGCTGGTAATTTGCTTTTTTTTTTTTTTTTTGCTTATTCTCAATTTATCAAAAGGACAAAGAAAACTTAAGTTTGGGAGCTGCCATTAGTAAGGAATTCTAAACAGAATTTGGGCTGGGAGGGTAGATTGGTAAGGAAGTCTCCTTATCTCCCTCTACAAGGAGGGCACCTTTCACACGGAAGATTTACTTCTGGCTTTCAGGAGACAAACACAGGGGAGTGTGGGGGGTGTCAGATTGTTTTTTCACTGGCTATTTCTTAAGTGACTCTTACATTTTGGGGTGGCCTGCCCTTGGCACCTACAACTGCAAGCTTAGCCAGCCTCTTTTGGAAACTTGGATTTGTCAGTCTTTGGAATTTGACATTTAAATATGCTGAAATACTACTTTTCATTTGGGTTTGAAAGAAAACCTTAGATAAATTCTAGAACCTATAAAACTAACACCAGCTTGAACCATTAGTCTTGAAACTCTTGAGTGTGCCTCTTTGTTCTTACTCCTACAAAATGTTTCCAAGAAAATAAGTAAAAACTAAATAGTACATTTTGTTCTAGTGAGTTGCTCCATCCTGCTGGCAAATCTTCTAGCCAGTTGAATTCTATTTTCCTTTATTATCTTTTTCTGTGCCTCCCTTTAAACTTGTTTTTCAACTGCTCCATATTAGGAAACACAAAGAGCTGAAAACTTAGCAGGCCTAAGTGTTGGCACATGTTTACCTTTTACTTATACTGACTTTTTGATACGGATTTTGAGCAACACTTTGTTTTCCAGATTTTAGGAGAGAACTATTCTTTCCTTTTTTTTTATTCCAAAAGTAGTTGGGAATCCAAAGTTGGTAATTTGCTTTTTTTTTTTTTTTTTTTGCTTATTCCCAGTTTATCAAAAAGACTGGGACTCTTGCTCTCATTAATTTCAATCTATTGCTTGATGACTATAACAGAACTATGAACAAAATGTAAAGCAAATGTTGTTCCACCACTTAAGAGCAGAATTAGAAACAGGTAATCTTAAAGATTACATTTTATCTAGATTAACTACACTATACAATTAAATGTCCCATAACAGAGAAATGCTATCATGGAATTCTACAAAATAAAAACATTAGAAATACTATTCATGTGGAAAATACATAGCATGTTAGTAGAGTAAAAGAGTGGAAATGATAAGTTATACTAAATTTTATTGATACTTATATATAATCATTTTGAAAGAAATGTATTCAACATTTCAAACAGCATTTAACCACCTAGAAAGAGAAAAACACCAAGAAATCTTGTACCTATTTGGTTTTTAAATTGTACATTGTAATGATATAAAATCCAAGTTGAATTATCTAAAATCCAAGTTAAAACGGATGACTTACCTTAGATGTATTAAAAAACCCACTGGGGAATTACTACAGTCCTCCGCCTCTAACAGAGACAATGTTTCAAACTTTCCCCTTACTTGCAGAATGAGTGAAGGATTTGGGGCTTCAGAATTCACTGACTGTGCCTGGAAGAAAAGGCTCTCACGTGTTTGGCCTTGTCTCATGTTTCATCCCCTCGTATTAGCAACAGGCGTATCTAATTTTACTCAGTGACATAAACAGCTCATACCACACTTAAAATTGTTTGGGCACCAATTCCAGGACACAGCTCTAAGTGGGCCAAAAAAAAAAAAAAAAAAAAAAAAAAAATCTTACAAAACCAACACTTAAACCCTGAATCATGATAGTCTTATGTAATTATAACTTTCTAAAATAAACTTTACCTTAAATGAATAGAAAAACCAGACTAGTTTACAGCAGAATTTAATGTTGACAAAATCTTTTGAAAATCATTTCAAATTAACATGCAACATTTAGAACTTAATGACCTACTTAGTATTAAGTGTATACTATTGTCACTCAACTGAAATGCACATTATCATATTAATAGTTACTCCTTAAAAATCGCTTTCTTTAAGCCTCTTTTTTTATTTTTTGTTTTTTTTTTTTAAATTTATATATTTATTTGTCAGAGAGAGACAGCACAAGCAGGGGAGTGGCAGAGAGAGGGAGAAGGAGAAGCAGGCTTCCCACTGAGTAGGAGCCTGATGCAGGACTTGATCCCAGGATTCTTTGATCATGACCTAAGCCAAAGACAGTTGTTTAACCAGCTGAACCACCCAGGTGTCCCTAAGCCTCTTTCTAAGAGAAAAATTTAAAATATTTGAGAAGAAAACCTTGGGGAATGCTCATCCTAATAAAGAGAAGGCAAATAAATTCTGCCTGTTAAAATTACGACAGTTCTTTTCCAGTAAACTAAATTTACATTATGTTTAACAAAGGATGTGAATGTAACAAGGCAATCTTGACGTTTTTATCTTTATTTAAAAAGAAGAGTAGATAATTCATTTTCATAAGATGTAAAGAAAATATCAAGCTTTTTAACAATCTTTTATTTTGCATTATTTTTATATAGCCTGGTGAGCAGGATGAATTAACAAAGATCAAATTATATATTTGAAATTTGTATTTTAGCACTAAACCTGGAAAAGGAGAAGCAGTGCAATGATAATCCATATGCTTAATATTTCCTTTTCTTCTCAGAAGACCTTTTCTCTTATTCTGTTTATTTATAACTCTAACTTCTTTTAACATTTGATGCTTCTCATGCCAACAGCTGCAGGCCTTAAATTAACAGCTGATACAGCTTCAACTAATCACACATTTATTTGTAAGACTTTAAAAAAAATCTTTCATGAACTCTCTGAACATTACTATTTTCCCTGACACAGCAATATAGTCAGAATAAAATTACAGCACAACTATCTCATATAAATATATATATAAAATACTTACCAGTGATGATATGAGATGTTTGTATCAGTATGTGTCTGAAAAGTCAAAATTTGAAACTCCTAACCTAAAATTCTGGTTGAAATGTCACACATTTAAAGGTTACATATTGAGGGACCTTTTCATCAATCAGTAAATTGGTTTTATAGCGATGAACTTTTCAATGTTTTGTGCACTGCTTTGTACAAATGTTAGTCAAGTTATGGATTTGATCTCCATTCACATCTACAGATTCATCTAACACTACCAACTTTTCAGTCCTTCAGGAGGAGGGTTTAAAGAAAAACATCTTTCATTTTACAGAATAGTTGAAATTACTAAAATAAGATCTTCAAAGAAATTACTAAAATAAGATCTTCAAAGTTTGTATAGTTTCACTATACATCTCTAAGTGTATATGTTTTCAGTGGAATCATAACATTTTAAAGCTATAAGAGACCTTAAAGGAAACAACCTAGTCAAACAGTTCACTGGATGTAAAAGAGCTCCTTCAAGGTTACAGAGCTGGTTTGGGCCTGGCAAGCAAACAGAAACAGAAATCATTCCTACAGAGAACAAACTGGTGGTGGCCAGAGGGAAGGAGAGGGGGGATGGGTGAAATAGGCACAGGGGATTAAGAAGTACAAACTTCCAGTCCTAAATAAATCATGGAGATGTAAAGTACAGCATAGGGCATATAGTCAGTACTATTGTGATAATGTATAGTGACAGATAGTGACTACACTTCTCTCTGGTGAACACTGTGTAATGAATACAACTGTTGAGTCAGTATGTTGTACCCCTAAAACTAATGTAACATTGTGTGTCAAATGTACTTCAATTTAAATAAGTCAAATGGAGAGAGTCAATTATCGTATGGTTTCACTTACTTGTGGAGCATAAGGAATAACATGGAGGACATTGGGTGAAGGAGAGGAAAAGTGAGTTGGGGGAAATCGGAGGGGGAGGTGAACCAGGAGAGACTGTGGAGTCTGAGAAACAGTGTTTTGGGGATGGTGTGGGGGGGCTGGGTGAGCCTGGTGGTGGGTATTATGGAGGGCACATATTGCATGGAGCATTGGGTATGGTGCAAAAACAATGAATCTTGGAACACTGAAAAATACAATAAAATTTTTTTAAAAAGTGAAAATAAATTACAAATAACAGAAAATAAATAAATAAATAAATAAATAAAAGAAAGTCCTTAGGCTCTTATGTTAAGCGTGATCTTACTTAACTATAGGATCCTTCTGGGATTCACCCGCATCCGCATCCGTCCCCCTAGAGTCCATTAGCAATCCTCACCTCCTGCCTCACTTCTGCCTGGGGGCAGACAGTCCTGCTGCTTAAGATAGTGGGTTGGGGAGGCCACTTTTAGATCCAGTGAAAACAAGGAATTTCTGGTAGATATATGGTTCATTTTGGATTAATTATTTGTGTTTTTGATATGAAGTAGGAGGTAAGTTTGCCTGCAGAGGGAGGATATAGGGGATGATGGGGGATGAGACCGTTGAAAGTTTGACAAGAAGAGAGAAGTCAGGAAGAGCTGGGGAGTAAATTTACTAGTGAAATATAACAGACAATGTTTGGAGCCAGCTGAAGTTGATCGATATACAGTGGTCCCATTTTTAGTAGTTCCTGTGATTTTGGATACTAACTGTAGAGGTGAGCTCCTAGGACAAAATCCCCCCAAACCACCTCACACTTTCCTCCCAAACCAAACTCTTCATCTCTCAAACCTGCTTTTTTGTTCATCCTTCCTTTCTCAGTTTATGACTCCAACCTCCACAAGTTACTGACGGCTGATTTGGGAATCTTCCTCACTAACCAGCCTGCCACTCACTGAGCCGCAGTATCTCCGGCTCTGCCTGCTGCTTTCTCTCCACCTCCCATCTGACTCCAGCAGGTGTCTCCTGGTGCTCAGTACCTGCTGGCCTGGTTCCAGGTTCTGCCGCAGTCGAATTTAGACTCCTGGGATTGCCAGAGAAATGCCGAAAACATTTCATTCTCTCCACATCACTCCCTAGCTTAAAGACCTGTGGCAAGCCTTCACGATGGGGACCATGTTCTTGACAGGGCACACACACCTTTATGACTGGGCCGAGCCTGTCTCCTTTTAGGTTCTGTAAGAAACTACATGCCATTGGATGCCTGGATAAATATGACTAGAATTACCTCCCATCCTTTTCTTTCTAATGTCTATTTAACTTTTGAAAGTCTATTTACTTGTCATTATCAGCTTTCTATATGTATTTATAAACTTATAGTTATTTGCATTTACATTACCATCATTGCTTTATATACATATTTTCTCTATTAGACTCTGAACTCCTTGCTCAGCACCTGAGCCTTCCATTAACTGAACCCTGAATATTTACACTAAACTCAGTATTTTTTATGATTTCAGTTCCACAGTGCACTGTAACACCAGAAAAAAAAAAAAAAAAGAGCTAACATATGATCAGGATGACATTATAAGACTTTTCCAGAAGAGGTCAGTATAACAGTAATAAATGTATTTGCTTTCAGAGCAAATGAAATGTGAAATCAAATTATTTTGTGAGAGATAAATTTCAAGCATTAAAAAAATACCCATATCAGGGCACCTGAGTGGCTCAGTGGGTTAAAGCCTCTGCCTTCAGCTCAGGTCATGATCCCAGGGTCCTGGGATTGAGCCCCACATCGGGCTCTCTGCTCAGCAGGAGCCTGTTTCCTCCTCTCTCTGCCTGTCTCTCTGGCTACTTGTGATCTCTGTCTGTCAAATAAATAAATAAAATCTTAAAAAAAAATACCCATATCAAAAAAAAAAAAAAAAATACCCATATCAATGACCTGCCCCTCTAATCAAAGCTACAGCTTCCTCAAGAGAGATGCCATAGACTTCAAAGAAGCAAAGTGAAATGATTCTCTACACAAATGAAAACACAAGTTTAAATATAGAATGTAATTAATGTAATCACCTGGATGCTTCTCACCCAAATTCTCCTGTTATTTTAAAATAGAGATGATCCAAGTATATGCATTTTAGAAAGAAAATTCATATTCCTTTTGGAGTTGCTGTACAAATAAAAAAAAATAAATTGACCACTAGATTACTGAATGTAGGCATTTTGTGGCTTCTTCTGATACTTGGGGGGAAGTGTAAAAGTCCCTATTTAGTGTAAAGGGGCTAATTCAGTGTTGTCAGGGATGACAGGAAAGAAAACAGTGGGATGCTGGAAAAACAAGAAGACTTAAAAAAAGAAAACTCTTACCCAACTTTTGTAGCAACATGGATGGGACTGGAAGAGATCATGCTGAGTGAAATAAGTCAAGCAAAGAGAGACAATTATCATATGTTTTCACTTATTTGTGGAGCATAACAAATATCATGGAGGACAAGGGGAGATAGAGAGGAGAAGGGAGTTGAGGGAAATTGGAAGGGGAGGTGAACCATGAGAGACTATGGACTCTGAAAAACAATCTGAGGGATTTGAAGGGGCTGGAGGTGGGAGGTTGGGGAACAAGGTGGTGGGTATTAGAGAGGGCACGGATGGCTTGGAGCACTGGGTGTGGTGCAAAAACAATGAATACTGTTACATTGAAAAGAAATAAAAAATTTTAAAAAAAGAACAAAGAAAACTCCTACATTTCAGAAAATGGACTACCTGAAATTTCAAAGGTTATTCATTGGTAATCACTGCATTGGGCCGTCATATATATTTTTTAAATATTCTTTTTTTTTAATCTTAGGGAGAGCGAGGGGCAGAGAAAGAGAGAGAGTCTCAAGTCGACCCTCCATTCAGTATGGAGCCCAATGCAGGGATCGACTTGGGGTTTGATCCCACCACCCTGAGATCACAACCTGAGCCGAAATCAAAAGTTGGAAGCTCAGCCCACTGAGCCACCCAGGTGTCCCACTGCCAGCCACTCTTACCTCCAACTCTCTGTAGTTTCCCTGTACTTTTTGTACATACTCAGCGGGGTCATATTTACCTTCCACTTTGAAACTTTAATCTCCTATATCTCCTGTGATTTGATCAGGTTGATTTAAAAAATAATGCAATATACAGCATTCACATTTTTATAACTAGCTACCCAACTATCTAACCATATTCCCTTTCAGAGACAGATATCTGTGCTCCTCAATGCTTCTATTATCAGTTTGAATGAAATCTTTTTTTTTTTTTTTTAAGATTTGATTTATTTATTTGACAGAGAGAGACAGATCCCAAGTAGGCAGAGAGGCAGGCAGAGAGAGGGGGGGGGGAAGCAGGCTCCCTGCTGAGAGCAGAGAGCCCGATGAGGGGCTCGATCCCAGGACCCTGAGATCATGACCTGAGCTGAAGGCAGAGGCTTAACCCACTGAGCCACTCAGGTACTTCAGAATCTTTTTTTTTTTTTCTTTAAATATTCCTTCAAATGTTTTAAATGCCTTGTACTGATATTGTGCCTTTCTCAGAGAGCTATTGTTGTTGGAGTTTCTGAATACCATTTTTGTTGTTATCATAAAACAAAAAATTTTGCAAAATTTGCCTTCCTCGGTTTATCCTAGTTGTCTCTCAGTTTTTATTCCTTTAATGTATTATTTGGAATCAATGTCATTTTTTTTTTTTCTTCTTGAAATGCACTGTTCCTTTCTAATTTAAGTAGTTTATATCATGGTTTTTCTTGTAGGACTCACCTCATGCTACCTTACCTTGTAACGGTCTTTCACTTTCTGGCATTCTCTACTTCTACCACATCAACAAACTTCTGTTGAATTTCTGATGTTGTTCTGAAATGTATAGGATCACATTTTTCTTTAGCATCCTGTACCCCAGACTCTCCTTCCTCTGTCTTGCCGAGCCAGCTTCCCGCCCAGCTGCTGTCTTCCTTAGATCTCTGCTCCCCTGAGCTGGGTGCACCTTCCCTGACTCAGCTCTCACATCCTCTCCTTTGCTTTGATGGACTGCACCCTCAAATAATCATTCAGAAGTGGTGTTTGGGAAGTAGATGACCTGAGTCTTTTTATGTCTGAAAATATATCTATTCTGCTCCAAAACTGGTTAATAGTTTCATTTAGAATAAAATTTTAGGTTGAAATAATTTCAGCCTAAACTTTGAAGTCCTTGCTCCATTGACACCTGTCATTAAGAGTTCCTGCAGAGAAATGTAATTCAAGTCTGATTTGCATTTCTGGTTTATATTGTGTAAGGTACATTACTATTTAAAGATAACTGTTTATTTTTTGGTGAAATTAATATTCTCCCTAGTTTATTTCCTATTGCATTCATCTGGCATTTCATATACCTGATTTGATCAAAGGGAAGGGAGCATCCATTTATAAAATGTAAATGTATTTGTTTTTATTGAAAAGTAGACATTGAGTGAGAATATTATATTTCATGAATGTGTTTAAAATCTCTTTACCCTTATCAGAAATTTCTGACCAAGAACTAGAGAGTAAATGATTTATGAAAAGGAATATATGTGATATAAAATAAATTGGAGGAAAAAAACCAGAACTGAAAAAGAGAATACCGGAAAACTATAGAGGAATAGGTCAGTGCCCAGAGACACTGGAAAACACGTCGGACATTGAAATTTGTGAGAATAGTCACTTACAAAGGAACACTCACTCCTCTTTTGAGAAGGGTCCTCCTAGTATAGTAACGTTTCTAGATTCTGTCACTTCTCATTTCTTCTCAGGGAAAGTGGATTCATTCTTTTCATTGATGAGTTAGAAAAAGAAAGTGGTCGGTATGGTCCATTTTCTCCCTCTTCAGGGATGTTCATGCCTGGAGAGAGTACAGTTTTGACACTGGTCCTTCAGGCCCTAGGAGGGACCTGTGATCACCTAGAGCTGCCTGAGGGGCGGGTGAGCCCTTGCTGGGGTTGTAACATCAGCAAACCCATTGTGGCTGCACTTCTCGAACACATTCTCCAATACATCTGTAATAGAAATGACAGTGAGACCTTCATTTGCCTCCTCCCTTTGTCTCTCAGTTGGTTCAGAACTGGGGCAGTAGAAAGAGAAGTGATCTTTCTCAATCTTCTCAAACTAAAAAAAAAAAAAAAAAAAAAAAAAAAAAAAAACAAAAACAACAAACTCAGCATTTAACAATGACGTATCTCTTCTGAGGAGCTACTACCTCGCGTTGGGGCTATTCTATATTAGTTCTTAGACTTCTCTAACTCTTCTACTTCCTCCTTTTTGCAAGGCTGGTACCCTCCTAAGGTCCTCACAGCATTCAATGTAGACCAATCTGTCACTGCTTATTTACTTCTCTAAATCCTGTTTATTCTTTATTTGATCTTAAGTTTGGTGGCAGGGACTGAGTCTTGATACCTGTATTTCCTTAGCCTCTAGGTACTTATTAAATATCTGCTAAATGAAGGAATTTAACGAGTAAGCCACAATTTATGTACTTACTAAGGTAGCTTTCTTTCTAGCTTGGAGGGCAGACAGCTAAATAATTACTCAATAATACGGTTAGCATAAGAGTGTAGATAGGAACCAAAGGCTATGGAAGCACATAAAGGAAAAGTTAAGTGTATTTGAAAGAGACCTAGTGGTAGTTGATTCTCCTTCAGCAGAAATCATCACCACCTCAGCCTTTTGAAATTTCTCATATTTGTGAATGTTTCAAACGTATTCAAAATGTTGACATAATCGTGTGTGAACATAATTGTAAATGTATATGAGCCAACACATATTGAGATGTGTACCTGTCACTGACCTGAGTGCTCTGTTTTTTTTTATTGACTCACAAATAGGTTTTGAGACCATGAAGCAAAACCCTGAAATAGTTACAGTACTGGTGACTTTAGTTCAATCCCCTAAAACCCCCCAAATTGGATGTAGATACTTAGAGCGTCTATGGCTTGACAGCTTGGCTGATGTCCGGTATTCTGTAGTCTGATTATGATTAACACTGTACAGCATTAATTTAAAATCTTCCTTACTTATTCTTTCCCTACAAATAATATAAACAAATGGCCCCAAATTCTAGGCTTTGGGATCAACTGAGATTTAAATTCAGCTTTTTCACAATAGCTTGTATAATGTTAGGTAACTTAGTTATTTTCTTAATGGTCTGTTTTCTGCTATTAATGTTGGGGATAATATCAGCTCTCTGCTCAAGGCTAGTAAAAAAATTAAATGTGATAATGTACAAAAGGCACTTGGCACAGAGTAAAACACATACAAATGGCATACAAACACATAAAAATACAAATTATTATAATTGTTTCTTAATGCTGTGAGTGAATTTTTCAAAATGAAATAAAATACATGAATCATGGATTATGACAAATACAGCCTTTACAACAAATGTATTTTGGCTTACTCCATGTTATATCAAATATGATAAGAATATTCTGACTTGACGCTATGCCTAATCATTAATGTGCTCAGCTAGTAACTAACTTTCCTAGGCAGACTACATGAGAGCACTTTCACACAATCAAACCAAATCATTATAATTACTTTCTTACGGTTTAGTTTTTGAGTATCCACATTTTTTGTCAACAATTTGCCTTGTATATGATACATGCAGCTTAACAGTCTGGACTGACACACATAGTTACTTACAGTCTGAAAGTTAAAGATACTGGAGTTTCCACGAAGCTGAACTTGACATGTTTCTGACCATTGCTCTGCTTGTGTCCTCTTGAGAGTCCCTGAGCTCCTGACCCCCGACCTTCACCCTATCTACTGAAAAGTCTAGAAGTCTTATTATTTCAAAAACCTTCTTTCCACTGAACTTGTGACAGCTGGATGCTAGAGGTTTCATGACAACACAAACGCTGTGTCATGAGGTCATGAGGTGACAGCAACATTCAGTGCTGAGGCCCAGGAGAAATGACAGTGATGAAGAGAAGGACCTTGACAAATGAGATGCAACTGAAGATTCTGGCTGGGATCCCTTGTGTTTACGACTTATAGGTGCAGGTATTTCAAAGTCATCTTGTTGCAAACTCAACATATTTCAATTACCCCTCCCACTTATCCCCAAAACTTCCCTTCTGTTCTCTTTCTTAGCTTAAAGGCACTGCCATTTGCCAGTTGGCCCTGACAGAAACTTTCATAAGCTTAACGTAAATTATTTCAACTAATGTATGTTTTTGCCCCCCAATTAGCAAGTGATCAAAAAGTCCTTTTAAAAATTTATTTGGAAAAGGAAGTGCAACTACAGGGAAAAAAATGAGAGATGCTGGTCCAAGCACAGCCTATTTACGGCAGACTCCAGTTACCTACCATGAAAGAAAGAAAGCTGTTGGATAATCAAGCATTAGATTCTGGATACTTTCAGCAATAAGAAGGAAATCTGGCATCTCCACAATAGCACAAAATCTGGTTTCTCCACTATAGCACAAAAATATCACTGGCTTACTAATATTTAAAAAAAATAAAAATTTTTTTTCATTTAAAAATGAGAGATTAAAAACTTAAAAATGTCAAAAATGAACATATTGGTTCCAAAAAGTGTATGAGCACATGTTTTTTGTTTCTCAACATCCACTAACTCTACTTCTAGTAATAACCCTTGGATTTTTTGTGGGGGGACTCACCCCTATCTTGCTATCAGTTATATGTTTGATCCATTCCCAGTATGAACTCACTCCTGACTTAGCCCAACCTGAGCAGACTGTGGCATTCTCTTGGCCAGAGCTTATTTTAGAATGACTCCATCCAAGCCAACCAGCCTCAATCAGAGCAATCCCACAACTTTTGTTTCAGTGGCTGACAAGACAGACTTTATTTTCTGTTTGACTTGAATCTGATAGTGATTCAAGCCTGGTTAGTGAGCAGCAAAGGTTGGAGCTGAGAGAAGTAAACTTCATGGTAATTTCAAGTCCGTAAATCGAGGCATGCCTAAATCAGCTCTAATCTTGTACTTTTTAGTTATATCAGCCAATAAATTGCTTTCCTTCCATTCAAAACTGTAGAGTGGGTATTTGATCATTTGCAACATAAAAATCTAATGTAAGTTTTAATTACCCATCGCAATAAAGAACTTGTCTTTTTTTAAAGTGGTGCATAAACAATGAAAATTGGAACACTGAAAAAATTAAAAGGAAAAAACAATTTTTGTGGGTGGTGGTCATGGTGTAGGAATTCACTCAGGTCCTGGTGTGAGAGAATGAGGAAGTGCCACCTGGAATGTGGGAGAGGCCCATGCTGGGGGGACCCATGCCTGATCCCAGGATGCAGGAGTTCCTCCAGCCTCCTCCACAGCCTCCCAACCCCCAAGCAGCCGCCTTCAATCGACAGAATGAAATGTTGAGGAAGCCGTCACAGCTCCCCAAGTACAGGACGGACCCTGACTCCTTCCGAGTGGTGAAGCTGAAGAGGATGCAATGCAAGCTCAGATGCCTGAGGCCAGAGAGCCGCTGGAGAAGACCAACCTCAAAGATGTCATCAGAACGCTCAAACCGGTGCCGAAAAACAGGCCACCCCCGGTGGAAATCACTCCCAGAGATCAGCTCTTGAATGACATTCGCCACAGCAACGTTGCCTATCTTAAGTCCATGCAGCTGCCAAAGGAACTGGCGTAAGTGGGAACAGAATAATTTTAGAAGAACAAGGAAATGAGACAATGAGCTTGGAGACCATCTCAGCAGCATACTTCTGGAGCCAGGTGGTGGAACTGGGAACAAGGCTGGCATCTGATAGGAGTATTCTGTAAAGGCAGGGGCAAAATAAGAGGCTGGCAAGGAAGGGGGAGATAAAAAAAATTACTCTTCTGTGACAACATTTTCTACTTCCAATCCGTTTGAGTGACTTGGGTGAAATTTAGTTGTGTTTCCAGCAGCAGCATTTAAAAAAAATTTTTTTTCCCCATAAATGTTTGTTTTACTATTGCTTTCTTCTGGCAAATGACAATAAATACTATAGATGTGTTAAAAAAAAAAAAAAAAAGGAGGTGATGGTACCAAGAGTAATTTCAAAAAAATGAAGAGAGGTGATGAACACCAACGGGAACAGCTCCTTACCAACAGCTGGGAAACAGAACTGGGAAGCTGCAGAAACCCAAACCTTCTGTGGTGGCATACGTGAATGACGGGGTTACTCAGGGTTACCAAATGCTCTGGGGAAGTCAAAGATGAGGACAGAGAAAGATAACTTGATCTGGCAAGAGAAGACCAGGGGGAAGATTTAAGACCATAGTTCTAAATTCAAAAAAAAAAAAAAATAAAATAAAATAAAAAAGGAGGGGCCGCCTAGGTGGCTCAGTGGGTTAAAGCCTCTGCCTTTGACTCAGGTCATGATCTCAGGGTCCTGGGATCGAGCCCCACATCAGGCTCTCTGCTCAGCAGGAAGCCTGCTTCCTCTTCTCTCTCTGCCTGCCTCTCTGCCTACTTGCGATCTCTGTCTGTCAAATAAATAAATAAACTCTTTTAAAAAAATGATAGGCTTAGTAATGATTCAAGGATACTTCCTAAAAAAGCCCCGACTTTCTCATATAATATTATCTCATCAAAGCTAAAAGTGATGATTTTAAGACCACCACTGTTTTTATGCCAGTAAGGAGTACTTCTGGAAATTAAACTATAATCTGGCACTAATGGTCATATGCATTCTAATTAAGAGCTATTAAAATGCAAAAAATGGGCATTGTAGATTTGGTAAGATATGGTAACAATGCAATGGAGTGAATAATAACAGCAGTTGTCTGATATTCATGATGCATTTAAGTAGTATTCATCAAGGATTATCTCTGTCATACACTTGAGTTGCTTTTGTTGACTAGTTTTTATGTTTGCTAGAATAATGAGAAATTCAGTTCTCATAGTCTCAGTAATTGCCTCAGAAAAGTAATGCTATTTTAGGTGGGTGTATGGCAATGCTTCCTATTGTATATAAAGGTTGCTTAATGGAATTAATGATTGACTCTCTCTGAAACTGTTTTTCTGGGATGCTGAGTTGGTTTGTCTTATATGAATCAGTTATATGCAAAGGCTACCAGGATCCTGCTGAAGCCACTTCTGCTGTTTTTGATCCAATGAGTACCAAATGGGTGCCAAACCCTGTTTTAGATGCTGAGAATAGCTGAGTGCACAGGACAAAGGAGAACTTACCTTTTCAGAGCTTATATTTTAGTTGACAGCAAACAGCCAATCAATGTGAAAACAATAATCAAGAAAATTTCTCACCCTGGCAAGTTTATTAAGAAAGTAAGCATGGGGATGGGGAGAATATTTAAGCACATGGTCAGGGCAGCCCTTTGTGGGATGACCTGAAGAATGAGAAAGAAGTTATCATGAAAAGACCAGGGCAAAGTGTGATAAAGGTAGGGGATTGCTCTGTGTAATGGCCCTGGGGAAGGAATGATCTATGTTTAAGTGACACAAGCAAGGCCTAGGGGTGGGAACATGGTACATGGAACAGACCAGATAAGGTCGGAGAGAATGAGGCATGAAGAGCAGTGGTTCTCAGCTGTGACCACACATTAGCAGCGACCAGGAAGTAGATAAAATAATACCATTGCTTAGGATCCTCTCCAGACATTCTGATGTATTTGCTATGACAGAGGCCCTGCTCTAGGTATTTGTCAAGTTCCCTAGGCAGTTCTAATGGGCGGCCATGGTTGATAATCTCAGCTGCACAGCAATGTAGCTATAGTTCCCTCTAAGAGAAGACCTTATTCCAAACACTAGATGTATTATCCATGAAATACTGCCCATTTCTTCTAACAAGCCCCTTCCGTTGGGCTGTCACTCTCTCCCTCTCCTTTCTGCTCCCTGCCCAGCTACTTTCAGGAGGTCTGTGCCAGGCTGGGATATGTTTTGATCTAACTGGAATTTTCTTCATGACCCAAAATATTTGGGTTTGTCCAGTTTTCATGTCTGTTTATTTGGTTTCTTTCTCTCCTCTCCTTTCATTCTCTTTCCTCCACATCTCTCTCCTCCTTTCTCCGCCCTTTTCTTCTGTCCCTCCTCGCTCCCTCTCTCTCTTTTTTCACAATACAAGATCTGTCCTATGCTTAGCTTCAAAAGTCAGCTTGCCTCCTGACATTTGACTTTTCTGAGTGACTCCACATCTGCACACCTTTGCATCTTGGCACAGAGCTTGTGCAAGAGATGCCCTGCTGTCAGCTAGTTTATTTGCTCCTCCCACGGTATGTGAGGTGTGCACACTGCACCACGCAGGATGGGCCGTAAACCAAAAGGGTTTCTTGTATACAGAAGTACCTAAAAAGTACATGAAGATAAAGAAATAAGTTGAAGGAGATAATTTTAAAAGTACTAAAAATGGACTTAGCCAGCTTCTTTAAGTTTGTCATGTTGTCAGTAAAAGTCATGGTTGACCCAAAGATAGCCTTATATATTAACTATTCAGGAGTCTGCAACTGTGTGACTAGATGGAGAGGCTACATCAAGTATCCAGAGAGGTGTATAGGAACATGAGTCTTGTTTTCTTTTTGATCTGATCTACGAGGATGTATAGCTGTACCAAATCTTTGGGAATAACACCTATTTATTATGTTCATTTTACTATAGTTACATCAGCTCATCATTTTTCTTTTTTTTGCCATTTTATTTTATTTTTTAAACATATAACGTATTGTCTGTTTCAGGGGTACATGTTTGTGATTCATCAGTCTTACACAATTCACAGTGGTCACCATAGCACAGTTGAATGCTATAGAGCCATAAAAAACAAAATCTTGCCATTTGCAGGACACACTCTTTACACACACACACATGCACACACAGAGTACTGTGTTTTCTGAGCCTGCAGTTCCTATGTCCTCTCTCTCGCTAGTCTTTCAGACACATACCTGTTCAATCCCCACTCTTTTGGGTAACTTCTCACTCATTTTGTGGTTTGGGTTTTGGTTGTCTCCTAGTTTTGTTTAAAATAGAATCTGAAGGAGTTTTTCACTAACTTTGCTGCTTTTGAATGATTTTAGGAGGAATCACTGTGGAAATACTACCCTCATGTTGTCATCTTCAACGTGGAAGTCTGTTACCCACGTGACCCTTCACTGTAGGGTTAAGAGGGTTGTTAGTGACTTGTGAAAACTACTTGGAGGCACCAAGGGTATGCTTTTGTGGATCCTCACTCCTGAAAGAATTTTGGTCTTTCACACAATCTTAGATAGCCAAAGAAGAGGAAAATAGTGAATTCTGTTTCAGCAAAAACTTAAACAGAGCACAGAATTGAAGATGATTCCTTGGCCTTGGTTTGAGTCAGACTCTCAGGATTCCCTGTTCCTCTATAGATCTTATCCTATTTTCAGAGCTTAAATTCTGGCAATGTGAGTGCTCTCTTTCGGAACATTATTCTGTTCAGTTCACCTTTATGCCCAGGAGTGTAACTGAAAGCTCAGTCATTTTTGACAGTTTGTTTCAACTCAATAGAATGAAGTAATTGCCTTAGGTTCCCACAATGAGAATTTTCTTTTTCTTTTCTTTTTTTTTTTCTTTTCTTCTTTCTTTCTTTTTTTTTTTGGTATATTTGAAAGAAATAGTTAAGCTTTTTTTCACATCTATGCTATGCTGGGTGAACATAAAGTCTACTACTATTTGATAGATATGGCTGGTAAAATTTCACACGTCCCTATGTCCCCAAGTGGCTGTGAGTTCATTCCCACTACATGTAGTGCAGACTCCTGCTTCTCTCCCAGGACCACATTTGTTTCCTTTCTACTGAAACTATCACTGAAAACACCCCACTTATGTGGCCAGGAAACAGTCTTATTCTTTGGGCCAATTCTGAGCATCACATATTCTGATAAAATGTTTAGGCTTTGTGCAAGAAACATTTTTATTTAGCTACATTAGACTTAAGCATTTGCAAAGCATTCTTTCAACATAACAGATATATGATACACTTCTAAAAAAATATATTCAGATTTGCAAACAAATTTGTAGAATACAACCAACTATTTGGATGCAAACTGTATGGTACACTGTGAGGAAGGAATACTAGGTCTTTTTCTTCCCACATCAAAAATAATGCAAAAAAGTTTGACTTGTATGAAAAGACATACTCTTAGAAACGCTTTTAGGAAAAAAAAAGTCATATAATTTTTGCGTTTAAAAATATTTTACACAAAACTGGGTAATGGTGGATGGATAAACAAACTGATACATCCAGACAATGGAATATCATCCAGCAATAATAGGAAATGAGCTCTCAAGTTATTAGAAGATGTAGGGGAAAGTTAAATGCCTACTATTAAGTGAAAAATGCCAGTATGACAAGGTTACACGTTTCCAACTATATGAAGTCCTGCAAAAGGCAAAACTATGAAGACAATAAAAAGATCACTGCTCCCCAGGAGTCTGTGGTCAGAAAGCGCTGAGGTGGAACACAGGGAAATTTCAGGGCATGGAAACTATTCTTTATGGTGCTATAATGGGGGATACATGTCATTACACACTTGTCCAAACCTAGAGAACGTACAACACCAAGAATGAGCTCTGAAGCAAATTGTGACCTTTGGGAGATAACAGTGTTGTAACAACTGTAGGAGGGAATGCTGATAATGGGAAGGCTGTGGGGGTGGCAGGAGGAGAATGGGAAATCTCTCTACCTTCTTCTCAATTTTGCTGTCGGCTGCCTTCCTTCCCAAGTCTTTTAAAAATGTTATCTGTCATTGCAGGATGGGAGGGGGGTAGGTGGATGGGGTAACAGGGTGGAGGGCAGTTGATGTGATGAGCACCGGGTGTTATAGGCAACTGATGAATTACTGGACTCTACATCTGAAACTAATGATGCTGGCTACTTGAATTTAAATAAAAAATATATAAAAATAAATTGATTAATTAAAAAACTTTTACCTTCATCCCCTGCTATTTTGTTCCTTTTAAAAATACAATATTTGTATTTCAGAGTTAGCCCAAGAAATATCAGGTATTTACTGGCTGAATTTAGTAAATAACATAATTATTGATTTGAGGATAATGCTATAATATTCATTTTATGTTCTTTCATTGTTCAAAAACTATCTTAAACCATTTTTTGCCCCAATTTTTTCACATTGAAATGGAGTAAGTTGATTAAAATTGTTCAAACAAAACTATATCAAAACAAGCACAGGACAAGATTGCTTTAAATAGCTCATAGGTAGGCTGAGAAGAATTAATTTTCTGCCTTTAATAAACCTTTCTCTAAAGGTTTTCCTTTTACGTAAGCCTCAAACATGTATTAATCTTACGCTAATTCATAAATAGGGGAAGGCAGCCATGGTGGGGGTGCTGGTCATGGGAATGTAATGGCCTGAAGAAGTTGAAGGCGAAAGCCGGAGGGGAGGACCTGAGCCAAGCTGCTTTGGAGAGGGAAGGATGGAGGGGCACGGTTAAGATTATGGCTGGGGAGAACAGGAAGTTGAGGCAGTGCATACCTGAGTGCCCCATCATCTCAGCTGAGCAGGAGAGAGCTCATCTGCTAGGGATGGTAAGGACAGCAGATACGGTCTGGAATGGCTTTCAGTGAGAAGGGAGAGGGAAAAGTGGAGCATAAATGAAATCACAGCATGAGGCTAAGGGTCCTTCCAGCTGAGACCGGAGGCTGTGAATGTTCAGCACTGGCAACTGAACACTTACGGGATTTTAAAAACATTTTTGGAATAAGAATAGGAAAATCACACTACAGGAGTGATCTGTGACAGGACTTTGCTCAGTGGATGGAGCAGATACACACGGACAGGTGGAAGCTGACGATGCTGATCAGGCCAAGGAAGTTCCGGCCATCAGCATGGGCCCAGTGGTGTGGAAAGGCAAAAGTCAACAGGAGGAGGAGGCTAAAAGGCTGAGACAGAAATGGAGGGGTGGGGCCTGCCTAGGCTTCTTCATGATGTTTCCCATGTGCAGAGAAGTCCCAAGAGGTTTCTGTGCTCAAACTTGAGAAGACGGAAAAAAATTAAGCCTAACTCCACAATAATTTGCTGAGCAACCCCAGATGGTGGTAGATACCAAGCTGCAGTCTAAGCATCACAGAAGCAGAGGCCACTGGACCCCAATTCAGGAAACGGGGAAGCCATGTAGAGCGAGGCTTTCATGGAACCTAGCACCCACTCGGATGGACATGGGAAAGGTGTTAACCTGGCTGTGTGGGAGAATAAATGAAAACCAATGTTAACAACCAGAGCAGGAATGGTTTGAAGTGAATAATGAAGCAGCCCATTTTGGACAGAGAAAGAATGTGGGATGAGTGAGGAGGTACTTAGTCTACAGTTTGAAATTAGTTAGTGACCCATTAGAATTTTGCAGTGCTACAACTCAGACCCTTGCTAATGAAATTCTGGCCTTTGAATTTTTTCCCTGTCTTTTCTGAATGCAGCAGATCAAATTTTAAAGATCCGTTTAACTGGGGCAAGAGTTGACAAAATCAGTCACATTTTGGATTTAACATAGAACTCACGTCAAAAGCATATGCTATGGAAAATTTTCCACAGCACCCCCCCCCCGCTTTATTGAGGTGTAATTGGCAAATAAAAACTGTACATATTTAAGGTGTATAACTTGACCTTTGACATACACTGTGAAATGACCACCAGAGTCAAGCTAATAAGCACAATCATCACCTCACATCATTACTGTTTCTCCTTCCTTCCTTCCCTGGTCAGAATACTTAAATGTCATCATCTTAGCAAATTTCAAGTATACAATACAGTATGAAGTATCACCTCACACCTATTACAGTGGTATTCTCAAAAAAAGGCAGGAGATAACAAATATTGTCAAGGATGTGGAGACACTAGAACTCGTATACACTGTTGGTGAGAATGTAAAATGGTGCAGCCATTATGGAAAACTGTGTGGAGCTTCCTCACAAAGTTTAAAAATAGAACTGTTACCTGATCCAGTAATTCCACTTCTGGGTAGATATTTAAAGAAAATAAATTGGGATCTTGAAAAGATCTCTTCACTTCCATGTTTCCTGCAGCATTATTTATAATAGCCAAGATACGAAAACAATGTATGTGTCCATCAACACATGAATGGATAAAGAAAATGTGGTATATGTATGCACTGTACATTTTTTAGAAACTATTTTTTAGAGCAGTTTCAAGATTATAACAAAACTGAGAGGGAAGTACAGAAATTTGCCATATTTGTCCTGTCCCCACGCACGCACAGCCTCCTCCCTTACTAATCTATCTCACCAGAATGGTACATTTTTGTTAACAAAGATGAACCTACCCTGACACATTGTAACCACTGAAAGTGATTTTTTTCAGTAAACTGGAATTTTCTCTTGGTGTTGTATGTTCTATGGGTTTGGACACATGTGTAGTGATACAGAGCGATCATTTTAGTATAAGAGTATTTTCTTTCTTTGAAGTGAGCAAGAAGGGTTCAATTAGGTTTTTTTTTCTTTCCAGCTTCATTGAGGTAGATTCAACACATAACACTATAAAAGCTAAGGTTTTCAATATGTTGATTTGATACACTTATATACTACAAAATTACCACCTTTTATTTTTTTGAAAAAATTATCAACAAATAACCAATATCTATGAGTTGGATCAACATCTTCCAACTGTTTAATGTGTAGCAAATAAAGGACAACATCACTTTTCAATATGTAGTTAAAATCTTTAAAATAAGCAACATAGAAAAATCTTGAGCCCTTCCCCGTATGAAAGTAAGAATACTTTATGAAACTACTTAATGAAATTGTAAAATCTTTTGCCTGCACCATTTTACATGTCAAAAGAGGCAAACTTGATAAAATAATTTTTTTTAATTTTTAATTTTTTATAAATAAAATAATTTTTAAGTTTCCCCCCTTATTTCCAATTTATATAAATATTTATCTTTTAGAGGAAAATGACACTCTGATTCACCTCTATTGATTATTGTATGTAGGAGCAAAATCATAAACCTACTGTGCAGATGATCATGGCTTACTGGTGGGTACAACAATTACCATTTTAAAATATGGGTCACATATATGCATTTCTCTAATTTTTTTTTTTTATTGTGGGCTGTTGTATCAGTTTTATATAGTGATAACATTTAAGGATGATCCGTAATGTAATGTAATGTAATGTAATGTAATGTAATGTAATGTAATGTAATGTATATAGCATATTCATGTTGATGCATATATTAAAATATTATTTTTTTAAAAAACAAATCTCACCATACTAATGTTTATGAATTAGAGGTAGTTTACAAACATTAACTTACTCAGTTTGAAGTTACAACTCAGTTTCAGAGAGGAAAGCAATTTTTTTTTTAAGTTTGTGAATTATATCATTGCCTGAAACAAGAAATGACTAAAGAAGGTAAAGAAGAAATAAATAAGGACTAATTCCTTCTGTCCTAAATCTTTTGAGTATGAAGGGATTAGTATTTTGTATGAAGTGATTTTTCAAAAACAGTGTTTATATAGCTATTGTGAAAATGAACAAACCTCATCCAAAATGCAATCAGAAATCGCAAGGAGTTAGCTCTCCTTCACTACTGCCCCTCACAGCCTAAACAGTCCAGCAGGAGGGAGTCAATTTCCTCCCAGCCAATGAGTAGCTGCCACGATTTCAGTCACCTGCAGCCAATTAGAAGCCACTACTACTTCAAACTCTCATTTTCCTCCATGGAACATTTGTTCAAAACCACCCTCCCCTTCATCTCCCCTTGTCCTCCATGCTATATGTTATGCTCCACAAATAAGTGAAACCATATGATAATTGACTCTCTCTGCTTGACTTATTTCACTCAGCATACTCTCTTTCAGATGGAGAGGAGAAGGCAGTTGAGGTAAATTGGAAGCGGAGGTGAACCATGAGAGACTATGGACTCTGAAAAACAATCTGAGGGTTTTGAAGGGGCGGGGGTGGGGGGTGGGAGCTTGGGGGAACCAGGTGGTGGGTATTAGAGAGGGCACAGATTGCATGGAGCACTGGGTGTGGTGCAAAAACAATGAATAGTGTTACGCTGAAATAAATAAATAAATTTAAATAAAGAAAAATCACCCTCCCACCTTCCTTCTTCCCTCTACAAAAGGATGTTTTTCCCTGTTCTCCACACTTGCCTATGGTTCTCCATGATTTATGTGTTGCAAACTGCAATTTCCCTATTCCCAAGGAAAATAATTTGCTGCGTGGTAGCCTTTGTTGTTCAATTCTTAAGGTTGACCATATCAATCTGTGTTGAAAAATACATCACAACTAAAGTTATTTCTTCATAACTGATTGCTTTCATTAGTATAGATCAGGGTTTGGTAAATGATGGCCTGTGTCAAGTTAAGACCTGCCAACTGTTTTACAAGTAGACTGTTCCTAAGCCACAGCCATGGCTACTTATTTATGTATGTCTATGGCTGTACCACTGCCCAACTGTGTAGTTGTGACAGAGATCTTATGGCTCACGAAGCCCAAATAGTTATCATCTGGTCCTTTATAGAAAAACTTTGCCTACTCCTGATACATCTTATTGGAAATAGATTATGTTGTAGATATGCAAGTCATATTTTAGTTAGGTTTTACTATTTTCAAAATAAATTTATTGTCTTATTATCATTGTTAGTCCAAGAAGTGAATCTGATAATTATATTACATTTTTAGTCCCCTTCATTGCCCCTGGCAAAGTATAAAAAACCCTGAAATCAACTGGTACTTACCTGAGTACATGTACTCATTACAAATTCATACTTAAGGTCTGAGTTTCACGTCACAAGACAAAATACTCAAACCTCAATTTATTAGTTTCAAGCAACCAACCGCTCAAACTCTAATTACTAATAAAACTGTCCTGACTTCTATCCTTACTTTCCAACTAATATTTGGTAGAGATATTAATAAATAAAAGCAATTTAGTAACAAAGGTATAGATAGCCCAAGAATACATCAATCAATAGGTTAGATAACCAATTTAAATAATCCACAGACTATATAATTAACATAAATAATTGAGGATTATCTTCATTATAATGTAACCATCTAGCATCATTTAATACACCTTTTAACTTTATTACTCATTTTAAAATTCCAGAATTTGGTTAAAATTTGTTTTATTTAAAATTTAGATAAGAAATATCATGGAGCTCTCTTATAATCTAGCTTAGTATAATATACAAAGTATTTTTTAAATTTATAATCATCTTTAAAAATAGCTACATAGGAAATGTTCCCTCCAAATAATGAAATGTATCACACATACGGAGGTCTTCTAATATAAAGGACTGAGAAGACATGAGAGAACCCCATTTGTACCAACAAGACACAGTTCTACATAAAATGTAATATTTTTAAAAGTACGTGGTCAGAATTACAGGAAAGAATGGAACATTCTTAAGGCTAGAAAAAAGGAAGGAAATGAAAGCCAGAGATAACTGGGGAGTGACGCCACATATTAGACCCACTTACGGGCCTCAAAACTGAGCCTAAATCTTAATGCCCAACAGAGATGGGAGAGTGGGTCTCTGTCCCAAGCAAGGCCAGAGCTCCCACATACAAAGAAAGTCCAAGAAGAGATTCCTCCCTCTCTAAGGCTGTGGATAGAAAGACAAACCACTTCATAGAAAGCAAAATCATAAGCTTAAATCAACCACAAGCCCGTACCATTTACAAGTGACAGTTCGTCCAGATTGGTAATAAATATGTGCTGCTATAACCCCCAACCATCAAATTTACATAAAATCTGCTCTGAGACCCATAAAACCCCTGGTATCCCAGCAGATGCACAAGCAGAACCACTCCTAGGGATACTTTCACACCTGCTGCATTTGAGAGTCCTAAGAATAATGCTCAGTGTAGATGAGCTCACACACAATAATTATAAATCACTCAAGCAATTAAACAATCATGAGGTGGAATGAAGGAATCAGCAGTCCAAGAAGTAATGGAAGATGGAAATGTGAAGGGCCAAAATGCATGTAGTAAGAATTCAAGAAGGAGAAGGGGAGAAAAAAAGAGACAAGACTGAAGCAATTTTCAAAGAGATGGTGACTTCTACTTTTCCAGACTTGTACAAAGTGTTAGCTGGAAGAATTATACAGAACCCTGAGCGGAGTGTGATACTTCTTAAAGAAACACACACTGTGGGACAGTAACCTGGGGCTTGAGACAGTTCAAAAGAAGGGAAGGGGTGATCATTCTTTTACTATTCCATTTGGGTCGTTCTCACCATTCCCCACTTACATATGCCTCCAAGTTTGGATATTGGAAATGAAAGGAAAAAAAAAAAAAAGGCAGAAAGGCAAAAAATGAGGCAATACTATATGATGATATGTGAAGGCTGACAGAACTCTTGCTTCAGGTAAGTATGAATAAAATGAAAATCTTCATAAAATGGAAGTACCAGTGTGCTAATCACCATCCCACTATGCACCACACATCTCAAGACTTGCTAATGGAATACTATGTTCATAAGATACTATTTTATCTATTTTATTGGCCTTTTGTATTTGCCTGATTTAGTAAAAAGTCAAGGAAAATTATTTAGTTAGAAAATGAAGACATCAAAGTTGCCTTCAAGAAGACAGAGTTCCCAAAGAATTCTGAGGTTTTTAAAGGCACCAAGGTTCCTGGTGCTCATGCTTTACACTGGTTAATGTTAACCTTAAATGTGATGGCCTTCTTTTTCCTTGATTCAAAGTATTCCTGGCAGTAGTCATGTGGTCTGGCCATTTGAGCTATTTTGCATTCACAAGAAGAATGAGAGGCAGGATTAACCCAAGCAGTCTTCCTGGGTGCTGTACTGCTGTGGGAGGCGTGGGTTTGGTGTCAGGTCTGTGTTATTACTCAGTTCTGCGGAGCAATCATGTTGGCAAACGATAGCCTCTCTGGGCACAGTTTCCTCCTGTCTTAAGTCGGGCCCTCCTCACAGGGTTCTTGTGAAGATGGGTGAAAGGTAATGAACACCAGCCATTCCAGGCTTAACGTAGGAGCGCAGTCAATAGGCTGCACACAGCACTTTCCTTTTGAGAGCAAGTGCAAGAAGTCAGAGGGACAGCAGCAACCTCCCCAAGAGAGAAGGAAATTCTCTGGGGAATAATTTCTTGGGTGTTTACCTCAAATAATTCCAGATTAAGGGGGATAATAAACAAATAGATTGAATCAAGAATCTTAAGGCAAAAGGATACAGAGGAGGAACCACGGCTCCCCACGGCTCCCAAGAGTGGCTGTTGGTCAGGACAGTGTGGCCTAGAAGGACCTGGGAGGAAAACGAAGGCAAACAGTCCTTCATATACAGAGGGCATCTGCACCTCAAGCCTTTGAAATGCAAGAGAGCCTCAAGTATAATCTAACACTCAGAAATCCATGTAAATAATCCAGTGACTCCTGAAGACATTCTTTATAAAAACACAGCTTTTATAGTCCTTGCCTTTTTATACCTGGTTGCTACTTAGGCCTTTGTCTTCAATGCAATATGATCTTAGTTAAGGTTTCCTATTTTTTTAGTTTTCCCCCTTTTTTATTCAGTTCACTTATTGTATGTTATTTTTGAAAAAGGAGTTTAGGAACAAATATTAAAATCTACTAGGCAAAATATCACAAGCACATTTCCATAAATTAATACCTGGCTCGTGTTACTTTTCCAATTAAGTTTTCATTGTTTTATTATTAATGTAAGCATTAATGTCATCATACTTTATTATAATGGACTGACTCAAGGTTTTGTATGTGCAGCAACAGAGCCCACCTACATGCTGAGAATCTAATTTAGGTGACCTCAGCCAGGGGTCCAGAACTGGCTTCAAGAACATTTAACCTCTTGGAATCCAGTCCAAGTTGCAGATCTAGAACAATCACCAGGTTTTCAAAGGAATTCATGGCCATAAAATAGTTAGGAAGCATTATTTTACTATCTTCTTCCTTTTCCTGCTGTCTCCTATACCAGCACAAATATTTCCCTCACACCTAACAAAATGATATGCTAAAAAGACAAGTTGTTATTTGTAGCTAATTTGTTTCCTAATTTAGAAGGTGTGTTCAGAAATTTATAAGCAAATACACTTCAAACAAGGGATACAATACAGATAACCCTGTATTGGTACCATTGACAACACACAACCAGTTGTGTTTACTTCACATAAATTCAATTGCAGAAGACATAATGGCATTTTCTGAAAAATCACAAAGCAACGCCACCTAAGTCTTTAGGAAATTAAGTATTTGGGTTATGATACTATGATAATCATGGTCATATAAATCATTTTCTAACAGTACAATTCTAGAGAAAGAAATAAAATTAGCATTACCTTTTTGCTTACCTATACCTACGTCCATAGATATCTGCCTATTTTACCCAAAGGGCATTAGGAATTCTTGTGGGACACAATAGCAACTAAACATCAAAATTAGGGTCTGATGAATTTTAAAAGGTCATATGCAAGATAATGAAATGATGTTGATCAAAATGTAATACTGTACATATATATATATTGAGTATTATTATCCTCATTAACACCCAGAGAGGTATTTTAATTGTTTAAAAAAGCAAATTATTTGTTAAATGTCAAAGGTTCCTGATTTATTTTATAGTCTGTTTATGTATGTCCAATTTATTAAATGGATTGTTCATCAGTATGTTTTTTTCAAGATTAAAGAAATATATCCTAGATTATAATTGTTACACAGGACAACTTTTCTATACTTGTAACCCCACAGTGGAGGTATACTACATGCATTAATGATTTAGGTGTAATATCTACTGAATATTGTGCCTAATGATTCAGTAACAACAAATATTAACTATCAAAGGAGCATAAGGACTTTGGCAAAGCAAGGTATTTGAAAACATGATTCAATAACTTTAAAAGTTTACTACATGATATTTTTACACATGTGGAGTGAATGTCAGTTTGCTAATCACTTTGGTAGCACTTTTTCTAAAAGGAAGTTCACATCCAGAGACACTGAACCTTTTGGTAAAATATTCCATCACCCAAAATTAAAAGATCAGCTTATATATATTTTTGAATAATATTGTAAAATCTGTTTTTCAGGTTTTTTTTTTTTTTTTTTGCTTGCTCATATTAAAGGAAGAAAAGCACAAGAAGAGTCATAAAAAAAATCTGCTTTAAAAGAAAAACAGAATTCCATGGCTTTACAAACATAGATTTCCCTGTTTTAAAGAACACTCGGCAGCATTTATACAAAAATACCACACATAGAGTGTAATCACTAAGAATCTACTTAATACAACATTTGGTATCATTTGATGAGTTGTTACTTCGCTGAAAAAACTGTATGTGATTGTACCACTACTTAAAAACATCAGACCATCCAGTAGTGATTTAAAAATTATCAACTGCCTAACTCTGGTTTAACCGAATAACGTGCAAATAAATAATAAATACCAACCACGAGAACTATAGAGGGTAGTGGATATAAAGGGGGCGGGAGGATCAAGTTATAATTCCGCGGAAGACTGTGGGAGCCAACTGTGATTTAAAGGCTCTGTTTCCCCTCTAAAATGCGCAGGTAAACCCTGTGCAACTTTGCACTTCTTGGTGAAGCCACTCTGCTTACTCAATGTCAAAGGAGAGACTAGTCAGCAATCCATGGCAAGGTTTTTGGCAAAATCAATTTACAGAAAACAAGTTCATTCTTATTTTCACTCTTATCCCCACACGCACCCCCTCGCATGCCTGCCTCTCTCTGCCTCACCCTCCCCCCGCCCCCGCAAGTTATTTAAGTGTTAAGTCAGAGCGCAGATCCGCAAAGTTTTTCCGGCATAGAGAGGCCGCCTGTCTAAACTACCTTTCACACTTGTCCCAGAACCCGCGCAGGCTGGCAGATGAGGAAGGCAAACGCTGTTCGGGGCAGAGAAGGTGCAGAGGGAGAGGAAGCAGGGTGGGAAGGCAGGTTTGGGGTCTTGGGAAAAGGCTGCAGAGGATCCTAACAACGGGTTAGTTTAGGGGGCTGCAAGAGAAGGAAGGACACGGAAATCGGGGAACTGAGCACCAAGTGGCGGTCCGCGACCGTTCTCCTTACCTGCTGTACTTCTTGGGGTCCCGGAGAGCAAACGGCCACTGTATTCCCCCTCATTCCCGACGGGATGAGACCACTGTCTCCTGTCCGGACAGCGCGGGCCTCGGCTCCGTCCTCCTTCCTCGGCGACCGCAGCGGCAGCTCTGCTTCTGGGCGGGGGAGCCGCTCCCCCGAGCCGCGGGTGCCCACATCCCCGCCAGGGCTCCCGGTGCCACTGCCCCGGCGCGAGCGAGCGGAGGCGGAGGCCAGACGCCCCGGGGAGACTCGGCACGGCTACGGCACCGCCCCCAGGAGCCCCGCGCGCGCGGGACTAGCCCCGGGCGCCCCCAGGGGGCCGCACACCCCCTCCGCGCGGGGCCAGCGCGCCCGGCTCCCTCGGCCGCCCCCCGTTCCAGCCCCGTCACCGCGACCCCCGCCCTCCAGCCCCTGTGCCCCTCCCACAACGGCCGGCGCCCCGGCGTGACTCCCCGCGTCCTTCGCGTCCCACTGTCCGGCGCCCCGCCAGCACCCCTGCGTCCGCATCGCCCCTCCAAGTCCAGGACGGCCTGTCCCGGCGGTTCAGTCGCGCCCACCGCGGCCTGCCCGCCCTCGCTCGCCCCCCACGGGCGCGCAGGCGCACGGGTCGCGGAGCGGGCCCTCGTGGACGCCCGCTCGCAGCCCGCTCCTCCTGGGCTACCCGCGGGGGGCGCCTGCCATCTTTCCCCCCTCGGTGCCCTGCGTCTCCTTAAGGCATCCCGGGCTTGGAGCTCGGGGGAAGAACTAATTTTCCCACCTGGGCTCCCAGTCCCTTGCAGTGACAACAGTCTGCGCCTTCCTAATCTGAGGGGTTTAGGGCGTCCCTGTTGAGAGACAGGACGGGACTCTAGCCAAGAACCGCTTGGGCTTCAGAAGCCCCGCGGTTTCCTCCTAGATCAAAGCAAGAGCCACGTCCCGCCGCTAGGGGGCGTCCCTCGGGATCTGCCGAAACCTGGCGGGGGCAGATGTGTTGCCAAAAGCATGGAATCAGGCTCTCAAGTAGTAGGCGCCGATCCATTACTTTTAAGAAGCCTCTTTTACCCCGTTTTTCTCAAGGCCTGCGGAGGTTTGCTCAACTGTGTCTATATGGCATATAGTTATCCTATTAGTGCCTGTGTATTTCATTCATTTTCTGGTTGACAGCCACATTACACTTGGACCCCTCTCATCTACGCAGGAAAGTGACTTGTTTTTAGCAGTTCTGTGTCTGGAGAATGGTACGGGTATCTGAGCATGCTGGGTGAGTGTGCTGGAGGTAAATTATCTCATCCAAAAGAATCATTTTGGTGTGTTTTATGATTTTTTTAGATGGAGATATGCTACTGTATTAGGAACCAAATGGGAACATAAAGATGCTAGAAAATTTACACATTTTTCATGTAATGAAATGGATAATTGCAAGGCAGAAATGTTTACAATGCTTAGATTATATTAAAGCACACTTTTTCAAAGGTAGAGATCAAAAGGAGATAAGTCAATTTTCCAGGGAAGTGTAATGAAAATCTTTGTTAGTTATTCCCTACCTAATATGTGATAGTGACAACCACTTCTTTCAAAAACTTTACTCTCACAAGGATAATTAAGATTGACATAAGTTGAGATGTGCTCTTAAGTATATATTAATCATTTTCTATTTCACATTTTCTTTTTATTTCTTTCTACTTTGTAATGAAAAGAACTGTAATTATTGCTCTAAAAATTTCCCCATTATTTAATAAAAGTTTCAGTTTATATATTTATGTCAAAGAATTCAAAAGTTATTAATGCATTTTAATTGCCAAAACTAACATGATCTAAGTCAGGACATCTCTTTTGTTGGCATAGAAAGAAGTAACTGACAATAGCTCAATGTTGTGGATGGTGAGAACACTGAGGATCCGGAGCCCTTGGCATAATTCTCCTGGCAGAAAAGTTAAATATATCCAAAACAGTACAAGGGAAGAAAAACCAAACAAACCAGGACTGTTTATGGAGTGTGAAGGCTCAGTTTGATTGAGCACCTTATCAGTAAAAAATATTTTGAGCAACCCAGTACATCGATATTTATTTGTAAAGTATATACATTTCTGAATATATAGTATACTATACTCATAAAATTAATATGTTACATTGTAAAACAAATAGAAATTGAAAAAGGAGAGATACATGTACATACAAATAAGAAAAGTATTGGAAGGAAATGAGACTCTCCGCTCACCCTCTCCCTAGTGAAACAACCGTAAGTGATGAAAGTATTTAAAAAAAAAAATCACTTAAAGTCTCTGGAAATTGTCCCAAGGGCATACAGCAAATAAAGGAACATTTACTCATGAAAATATACTAAATCTTGGTAAGAAGAACAAAAATCTGGGCCACAACCCACTCTTCCAGCTCCCAGCTCAATGTCACGGAAGGTCCAATCTGAATGAGTGCAGCTGAGAAGATAGTCTCTCTCCCTCAGTTTTGGGTCTGGAATACTGGCTTCTCCCTGGGGGGGGGGGGGCAGGACTCCACCATTTTCGGCCCCAGTCCGTTATGAGCATATTCCAGGCAAATGTGGCTGAGAGGTATGGAGCTTTCCACCTACCTAGCCACCACTATGAGGTGCAAGCTCAACCCAGGTACAGAGGAATTAAGACTATCAAGCTTAAAAAAAAAAAAAAAATACTATTGGGCTACTACTACTGTCCCCACAGCAGCTCACTCATAGGGTGGAGGTTGCATGTTGGGAGAGGAAAACAGGATCCTGAGGGCTTCAGCCCTCCACCTGAGACCCCTGCTTAGAGAGTGGAAGTGTCACTATAAAGAAAAAGGCTGCTTGCTGTTGGCCTCCAGCTCTGGGGCAGTGGGACAGAGGTCCTGTGTGGTGGGCAAGAAAAGTTGTACCATAGTGCCATAAGTGCTCTAAGAAGACCAATTTTACTTAGAAAAGATCATGGTGAGTTTCATACCTAAGGGCACTGTCAGAAACACTGGAGAACTTGGTAATAAGCAACTAAGAGAAGGATGGTAACTCCATGATAGCAAAAAGCTAAATAAATGGTAGACCAGCTAGAAATTTAATAGAGAAAACCAGGAAAAAGAAAGGAGCCCTCTTGGGGAGGAAGAAGCCTCAGAGACTGACCTCAAGGGTTACCCAGGCAAAGGGGCTAACTGTAATTGGTTCCAAGAGTGGAACAGTTTATGTGCAGGTATTTTTAAAAATATCAGAGAAGTCCACTAACAATTAGTGGAGGCTCGGAACTCAGTGTGATATTCAGAGGCGAACCAGACAAAAGCTTAACAGGGACCTCAGGGAAAAAAGTCTCAGAGGCTAAATTGACCAAGAAAGAAAAAAGAGGATTCAAATTCCCAAAGTTGGAAGTAAGAGAGAAACCGTCATTTGATGGCTGCATAGTATTCCATTGTGTATATATACCACATCTTCTTGATCCATTCATCTGTTGATGGACATCTAGGTTCTTTCCACAGTTTGGCTATTGTGGACATTGCTGCTATAAACATTCGGGTGCACGTGCCCCTTGGGATCACTACGTTTGTATCTTTAGGGTAAATACTATGCAGCCATCAAAAGAAATGAAATCTTGCCATTTGCGACAACGTGGATGGAACTAGAGCGTATCATGCTTAGCGAAATAAGTCAAGCGGAGAAAGACAACTCTCACATGATCTCCGTGATATGAGGAAGTGGTGATGCAACATGGGGGCTTAAGTGGGTAGGAGAAGAATCAATGAAACAAGATGGGATTGGGAGGGAGACAAAACATAAGTGACTCTTAATCTCACAAAACAAACTGAGGGTTGCTGGGGGGAGGGGGGTTGGGAGAAGGGGGGTAGGGTTATGGACATTGGGGAGGGTATGTGCTTTGGTGAGTGCTGTGAAGTGTGTAAACTGGCAATTCACAGACCTGTACCCCTGGGGATAAAAATATATGTTTATAAAAAATAAAAAATTAAAAAAAAATGGGAGAGAGACCATCATTATCAACCTTATAGGAAAGGATTATAAAGGCATACTGTGAACAACTGTATATTGACAAATCATAGAATTTATATGATATATGCAAACAAATGCAAAAGAATGAAGTGTGTTCCCTTCTTCAAACTATGCACAATAGTTAACTTAAAACGGATCACAGGCCTCAATACAGGAGCTTGAAGAAAAGAGTCTCAGGAGAAAACATCAGAGTAAATCCTTGTAACCTTGGGTGAGGCAAATCACAAGCAACAAATGAAAAACAAATAGACAAATTTGGTCTCAGCAAAATTAAAAATGTTTAATTCTACAAATTATACCATGAAGAAAGTGAAGAAACCATATACGGAACAGGAGAAAATATTTGCAAATCATATTTCTACCAAGTAACTTATAACCAGATATATGAAGAACTTTTACAGCTAAGCAGGAAGAAGGCAACCCAATGAAAAATAGACAAATGATCTGAATAGATATTTCTCTAAAGAAAGTATGCAAATGACCAGTAAGTGCTGAAGAGATGCTCAACATTATTAGCCATTAAGGAAATAACAAACTAAAATCACAATGAGATACCATTTATACCATTCATACTCCCTAGAAAGGCTCTAACAAAAAAAGGACAAGTAATAGCAAATGTTGGCAAAGATGTGGGGTAATACTCAGTACACTGAAAGACATAAAAACATATTTTCACACAAAGACTGGCATACAGATGTTTACAGTAGCATTATTCAGAAGAACCCAAATCTGGAAACAACAGATGTTTGTCTACCAATGGGTGAATTTTAAAAAAAGTGTTCTATCCATGCAATAGAATATTATTCAGAGGTATAAAGGAATGAGCTGCTGATCCATGCTCCAATATGGATGAACCTTGAAAACATGCAGCATGACAGAAACTAATCACAAAAGATCACACTGTCTTATTCCACTTATGGGAAATGTCCAAAAAAGACTGAGGGGTAATAATATGTTACTGAGATTGTGGTAGTCCTTGCACACCTCTGTGGATATACTAAAAGTCACTCTCTCTCTTTACAAGATTTTATTTATTATTTGACCTGGATAGAGAGCACAAGCAGGGGGAGCAGCAGGCAGAGGCAGAGAGAGAAGCAGCTTCCCCAGTGAGCAGGGAGTCTGATGCAGGGCTCAATTCCAGGACCCTGGGATCATGACCTGAGCTGAAGACAGATGCTTAACTAACTGAGCCACCCAGACGCTCCTTAAAGTCTCTTAATTGTATACGTTAAGTAAGGTGTATATGTATGGTCTGCTAATTATATCTGAATAAAGCTACTAGACAAAGTGCTTGCAAATAAAAATAGTAACACACTCCCATGATGTTAGGCAGAAGTCAGAAGAGAGGCAGGTCCAAGTAGCCATTGTTCCTGCTTTTTACCTTTTCTTCTTTGGTAATTATTATTATTATTTTTTAAAGATTTTATTTATTTATTTGTCAGAGAGAGAGAGAACAGGCAAACAGAGTAGCAGGCAGAGGCAGAGGGAGAAGCAGGCTCCCCGCCAAGGAGACCGATGTGGGACTCGATCCCAGGACAGTGGAATCATGACCCGAGCCGAAGGCATCAAGTGGCTTAACCAACTGCACCACTCAGGCGTCCCTCTTCTTTGGTAATTAAAACTAAATGAGAAGAAGGTCTCAGGTGACTTCTATAAAACCCATTTCCTCTCTGACATTCTGACATATTTACTTCTGTGATAATGTTCCTGGGTTTCTTAACTACTACTTCTCCTCCCCCCCCTCCCCCTCCTCCCTCTCCTCCCCCTCCTCCCCCTCCTCCTTCTTCTTTTGTTTATTCTTTGCACTATATTTTGTAAGACAGACTATAAGCTAAGGGTTTTTTCTGTGTGTTTATGTGTAAACTGGTACCGTATATGTGTCAGAATTATCAATTGTGACTTTAAAACTCAGAGGGATACCATGGTGTGATAAAAGAACATTGAACTTTGTGGCAGGGGTCCTGGTTAATTTAAATTCAATTCCTACACCCAGCGATCTTTTCCATGGTGAGAGCTCTATGTATGGGCCCAAATCTTTTCATCTGTCATTGAGACTGTTGCATAAAACGATCCCTAACATTTATTTTTCAAAATTAATCTTTAAAAGTGCATTTTTCCCGTTTAATTTTAAGTGTTGTTTTCCATATTAATGGGTGTGTCTCAAGAAAGGCTAGAGTTTTGAATGTGCCTGTGTTTCTTTCCTGTAGGCCTTGTGCCCTCCATGTGCTTAAAATCACTGTAGTTAATTCTAAAAAAATGAATGATTCTGAACATCAATAACCTAAGTATGTAAAGGCAGCCTGGTTTCATGTGAAGAGTCTATCTGGGTCCAGAAATCACGGGTTGTGATCTCTTTCTGCTGGTGACTGCAAGACCTTTGTTAAATTACTTGAAGTCTTAACGCCTGCACTTCCTAGTCTATAATATTAGGGTAAAAATTAGAACTTAAGTCATAGGACTGTTGTAAGAAATATACAACTTAATGTTTATAAAACACCGAGCACAATTTCCAGCATCTAGGAGTTATTTTGATGTAGGCCATCTTTTCCTTCTCTGATTGCTAATATGAGCCACTTTTCAGTGGCTACACCAACAAGAAGGAGTAAAGAAGATACTTTTGAATGTCCTAATTAGCTGACATTTGCTGTAAAGTGCTTCATGTTCATATACATGTATATATTTATATATATATAATATTTAAATACCACATTCAGACATAACATACAACTTAAAATACACATGTGATGTAGTATGCTTTTAAGAGAGTAGTGGATCTTTTCAAATACTCAACAAACTTCTGAGAAAAAATGATTAGACACATAGAATACTGTGGGACTCCGCTCGTGCAGGCTAGAGTTTTGACAGTAAAATTTCAATTTCAACAATATAGGACTACATATGAGGTTATATTTTTTCTTTTGCCAAAAAGAATCATTAAAAAAATAACTTCTGCTCTATTACTATCTAATCTTCCATTAATAAGGTCATTTTAATGTCCACCTGTGTTAAATAAATTATGTCAAAATAAAATATATTCCTTAAACTTAATATTAGACTTTATTAGAAAAATTAATGTTTTACCTTGACTTTTTTCCTCACTTATCACCTAGTATCGAAAATTTTCTCAAGGCCAAGGATGATAAAACTATTCAAAAGGGACTTTCTGAGGTTTTATGCCCAAGGAGAATCACTCCACGGCTTTGTAACTAAGTGACCCAAAGTTGACCCACTTCCAGCAGGGGTTCCCACTGATATCCTGAAGCCCTGAGGACCAGAAGCTGGGGGAGAGTCAGAAGCACATCCCTTGACATGATTACATGCAAGCTGGGGAAAACAGGTTGGGTGCATCACAGTGACTACAGGTGACATACTGCTTTATAGGCCAAGGGGGACCAGGTGTCCAAGAAATACTTGGCAGATGGAAAGAGGACTTAAGCATTGGTATAAGTCAGAGTCAATTCATATTTGGGCTACATATTCTAGGGTCATAGTATTTACCACTCATGTTTCTGACTGAAATTTGTGTGTATTCGTAAAAGTCTCAAAAGCAGAAGGTGGAGGTACTTTTGAGTTGACACTATTTTCAAGTTATTTTGTCCAGGTTGCTTGGCATAGGTGTGGTTTGAGAAAGTGGTTGGTGGTATGTTGGAGGATCCAGAAATATTAGTGGTGGGATTTAATAACGTGGTTATTTATTTATTTATTTTTGTCAGGCAGTGACTTACAAAAAATATATACTTTTCTCTCATGTTGTAAGTCAGTCATTGTCTGGTTGGGTGGCTGCTGCTTCTCTGTGTCATAGGTTTTCTCATTCCAGGATCCAGGTTAAAGAAGTAACCCTTATTGATGGCAAGCCATCCTTAAGGAAAATGTCAAGAGAGCTGATGGAAACACAGGATGTATCTCAAAGCTCCTGTTTAACCTGGTATATGTCAACCCAAGGACGTTCATGTTCCAAAGGAAGTCACCTGCCCAAACCTCATATCAGTGGAGTCTCAATGTATATGCTTATCCCTCACAAGACACTGAAGGTCACTTGGTCACAGGTCGGGGTGTGCATAATCCCCTAAATTATTTAGAGTCTAAAGTCTAAAACAAATAGTTTGGCACAATAATGTAATCTACCACATAGGTGGGGTATTGATTAACCTTAGACTTTGAAAAATTTAATAATGCTAGTTTTATTGTTGAGATTTCATTTTCTACCTTAAAAACTCAGTAAGTTTTATGTAATTTTGAAACAAAAAGAATTGTGGTAGGGATTTGATTAAATGATTTCATGTGGACTGACACGTTTATCACATTTTCAACAATTACACTTTCTTTCTTTTGGTAGGCCATTGGGTTTTTAGGCTGGGTCATACTTCATAATTCTGTAGGTCACTAGGTACTGACTCAGAAATACAGCTCCCTAATTGATTCATGGATATGTATGTGTATATTCTGCATGATTTTCTTGTTAAATCTGCATATCACATTATAAGTTGTGATTCTAGGGACAGATGTCTCTTTAAAGCCAAATGCTTTTCTATAGTATTTTATTGATATAACAAATATATTAAACAATAAATATGAATACTTTAAAAATATTTCTGTACCTATCAAAGATGATGGATATTCCAGATAATCTTTACATACTCTTAATTTTTATAAACTTGAGTTATTTCAAAATATTTCTTTTTACTATCATTAATGAAATCAATGAGCAATGCAATGGATTTTTTCAGCATTTCAATAGGCGATCATTAATAATAAGTACTGTGTGCAATGATCACATACTTATCTTTTCCTTTTGTTCAATTCAGTTATTTTTTGTAGTGAATATTTCCAATTTCTTCTTGAAATTCACTCCTTAGCCATAGTAACTTTGGGTTTTAAAGATGCTTTTCATTTTCAAAGTTTTCACATATATTTTTTCTTTCTAATCTCATAACATCCATGAGAGATGATCTGTTAAATGATTTGCTGTGTAGCGATAGACTTCGACGTTTCTTTGAAATGCACCCTTACATTTCTTTAGATATCTTCTATTTGCTTTCACTTTATTGAAACCATTTTCATTATGTGATAATAAAAGTTAATGGCCCAGATTTTTCTCCAGTTCTTGAACATGTTGGGAGCAGTCAGGCATACTCTGAAACACAATGGACTCTTTATGTCCCTAATATTATCTGTGTATTATTCTTTCAGTATATTAATTATGCCTCAGTGTCTAAAAGTAATAATTGTAGCCTGACAGAATATGTTATTCCTGACAATTATTATCTAATAGTATAATAGACCTTTTGTCCTTTTCCTGTTTGCCTTCTACATTTCTTATCCTTTATTCACTGTATATTTTCATTGAATTTTTCACAGAAGCAATACCTATCCCTTTCTTAGAGTTCGTAACCTTAATTTAAAATAGTTAAAATGATAGCCCTCATCTTGTGCCAGCACAAAGCTTCACTAACTCTTAATTTAATCAATTTTAATATAATTTACAGATTGTTGTACTAAAGTAATTTCCAGAGTCATAGTAATGTTATATACTATATGTGATTCCCAGTCCTCAACTCTCTTCTCTTTCCTCCTTTCCCTTTTTATATTAACAGCCATTTTTATTTCAACTTTCTCTTTCCCTATCCTACTCTTTTCTATTTTGTGTTACTTTGTGATTTCTCTTCACATTCTTTTTCTTTCCATCAACCTTTCTTCTTTTACTTCTGTCTACCATCTGTTTTTCTTTTCCACTTACTTATCTTATTTCAGATTTTTTCTTTATTTGTTTTCACTTCTAAATTTTCTCTTTTTTCATGTTTCTTTATCATTCACTATTAATACCACAAAACAAATAATCAAATCCTTTTCTGTGTCATTTAGCATGAGGAATTATTTGAGCATTAACAGGTCTCAATTATGCCTATCTGAAAAAAATTAAACTTAACCAACCAAAAGACAGGCCTAAAGTCTTTGAATTAGTGATGAGTTCAAGTATTACCAGCACTTAAGTAAAAAGGAAAAAAGAATCTATGCATGACTGAATAAAAGAAAAATTCTTCTCATAACATGGAAGTAAAAGAAATAAAGAGTAATTTGGGAAGGAAAGGCAAACTACTTAGGTGACAGATTCTGGAAGATACAGTAAGTCCATAATGGGAATAGGAGAAGGAAGATGGACCTAAAGGAGGAAGAGATGTAGCAGTGGGGAAAAAAATGAGAAAGTTTCTCTTAAAATGAAGAAAGTTGTGGATATTTACTTAAAATTTTACCACGTTTAAAGTAGAACTAAAGAGATCATAATTTAAAAAAAAAAAACTAAATAACAAAAACAAACTTTGAATTAAATAAGCCACACGGATGTAAAGTACAACATGGGGAATATAGTCAATAATACTGTAATAACTTTGTATAGTGACAGATTGTGACTACATTTATCGTAGTGAGCATTTCATAATGTATATAAATGTCAAATTAATGTGCTGTACTCCTGAAACTAATATAATACATACGTCAACTATACTTAAATAAAAAAGAGGATTTATTGACAATAATTGGGAATAAATGTAAATGGCTAGTAAGGAGTTGGAATCAGCTTTACTTTAGGTTTTTTTGGTTAATATTAAATATTGGCAGATAACAAACACATTTTCATGTTTATGATTTAGTAGAATTTGACTTCTGCTAATATAACATTTATGTCAAACAGCAAAAGGTATATTTTCAAATGTGTGAAGACTATAAAACTATACCACCATGTATCATATCTAGAAATATTGAATATTGAAGAAAACTATTATACATTGAAAGAGACTAGTGAAAGGAATAAGAATATGACAAAGTTCTGTTTCTTTGGGAGAGTCTACAAAAACTGATTTATTCCTCATGGTGACAGAAGAATGTAATTTTTTATAATGATAAAATCATTAGAATAAAAATAGTTATATAACTTCAAAGTCATAAATCACCAAAAATAGGATTATTTTTAGTTATTTGAGGGGAAAAATGAAGGAAATAACGAAACAAATGAAACATGTTAAAGTTTTTTTAAATATTAAAAGAGAAAGAAAAATTAAAAGATGAAAAATCAACTATAGAGCAATCTTATAGAATAACAATTTTTATTTAAAAAATAAATATGCCTCTCTCAGTGAGTGCAAAAGTTTTGAAGAATATGCAACTAATTATTTTCTTGGATATATGAAGTCAAACATTTCTCTTTTTTATTCTTTGCTTTGCTTTCTGAATGTTAAATAAGAGAATAAGTTTCTAGTACTTTTGAAAAAGCAAATTACTAGTTAACAACTTCCTATCATTAAATCACTGTGTAAGATATAATTTGAACTCTCACAATTCTATCTATACATTAATGGGAAATAAATCACTATACTACATATTTTAAAATAATGTAAAATTTAAAAACTCGACTAAATTCAATTAAATTCATCAGATATAACAAAGCATCAATATAATGTTAGGAATGATTATGAAAGGTGGATATGTAAAGCAATTATATTCATATAAATTGAAACAAAAGCTAAAATGACTCATCAAAGATAGCATTAAGATTAAGATACTGGTTCTATTTTTTCATGTAGAAAAGGTTGCCTCCTTTTTTACTATTTAGGTGAAATGATGTTAACATACTAACTAACTATATTTATTTTATATTTATATATGGAAATATAGATATATATGTAATTTTTATTCCATTATTCTTAGAATATATTTTTAATGTATAATATCTACTAACACATTTATTTTTTAAGTCCTTAAAGTAAGTTAATCTTATTATAGAGCATTTGGAAAATAGATACATAGAAACATAATTGAACATTCCAGAATTTAAATATTAGTGTGCATATCTATTATTGTGAGTCCCATTCTTCCAACTATTTAGAATTATTTTTAAAAGGGAATGTACTTCCTTTTCCCACATTGATTAACCCTGTAGTAATAGCAAGATTTCAGTACACTTCACCTTGCTATCCTGTGCCACCATTCACGCCAAGAAGCAATTCCACCAGTCTTGAATTCAGCCAGGAAAATTAAAAAAAAATGAATTGGTAGGTTTTAGGTAATAATTCCATCCTTCATTTCCATAACTACCAAGGTCACAATTGTAGGTGATCTCATTAGTAGCATTTGTTAACAAGCCAAAGAGAAAAAAAAAAATGCAGGAGTGTCCATTGTTTTCTGCATATTGAAGTGGTGTGTATTTCATAGTCCACCGTTGAGCTAGCAATGAGCTCGACTTTTTTCCCTCAACAGGGGATTCCCTGGGTAATCTTCACTGTGAGTAGGAGCATGTTCATTTGCTATAGAAGAAGAGCTACAACATGAAGCCATGTAAGAAATATATAGTCAAACAGGTCATGAACAGCTAGCTGGTCAAATATTTTATGTTTTTTGTGGGTACTTTAAAGAAACAGCAGATAATAAAGCTTTGTCAATACACATTGTCCACTGTGAGAATTTAGTTCAAGCCTCGGTTTGTTGTGGCAATTGCTGACTTGTGAAGTGGGCGGAGATAGAAGGGTTCCCATTCACCCCCGTGTGCCGCAAGATTCATCCCATTGGAGTTTGGACAGAAGTGCAACAAGCACAGAGCTCAGGCATATGCACTGGGGCTCTCAGCATGTGTTCTCCCAGTCTTCACTGCCCAAAGTCTCAGGTGGGGTGTCTGAAACAGAGGTGAGAGCACAGATGCAGGGGACTAGACATCTGGGTGACATGGGATAGTGCTGACATGCAGATGCTTCATTCTGAGCTGTACCATGATTCTTTCAACTTGGATTTTCTGCACTATTCAGGAAGAACTGATGCCTCTCTCTACCGAATATTTACCTTTAAGAGTAAATAAACTTTATGCTCCTGTTTCTTGAACCAAACTTAAAGTCAGAAAGGTGACATTTTCACCAACAAAAGAGGAGACCTGGTGGCTCACAGCCTCTAAGCAGCATCTTTGTTCCATTTAATGGAAACTTTGAAAGTCCTTTTCGCCAAACTTTCCCTTAAGATTCTCATTTTTTTATTCATTAATTTTCGTAGGAATAAAAAGTAAAATTGCCAAGATATGTCTATGAATTACAGGCCCAGAGCAGAATACCTTTTAACTGAACCAGACTTCTGCATATTACTTTTCAGACATAACCTTGGCCAGAGTTCATTTTTCCTATTTTACTTTGAACTACTGCTTTCATTTTTAAAATTCTGTATTGGCTACAAGCTACAGCAAATTTTGCACATTACTGGTATTATTAAGTTATTAAGTTAATCATATTCTTTAAGTACATATCCAGGAGAAGTATAATAACACACTGCATAGTGAAGCTGGGGCAGTGATCATATAATATGCTTTTTCTGGGGTGATGAAATATTTTCTTCACAAATTTCCTTTGGAAATTCTCAGAGCTGCCTCTGGTGAGAGTATGGATTGATAATATTGTGGATTCTATCTTAAAATCTTTAAAAATTTGGTTTTAAAACCTATAATCTCTTTTAAATCAAATTTGAAAACAAATATGAAAATTTTAAAGGTAAATCAATGTGATGTTTTCTTAAAAGAAATTTTAAATAAAATAAAATACAGAAAAGAGCACAGAGCATAAAGGTAAAGCTCAGTGAGTAATCACATTGTGAATGTCCACATATCCAACATGCAGACCGACAAGCAGAAGTTTATTGGCATGCTAGTGAACTTGCTTGTGCTCATTCTGTTATGGCTCCTTCCTTCTTACTCAGTGCCAATCACTATTTGTGATTTGTAACAAGAAGAAAAAGTTCAGTTTTATCTGTTTTGGGAACTTTAAATGAAATCCTATAATACATAGATGATAGAGAGATGATATATAGATGGATGATAGACAGATGATGGATAGGTAGATAGATGATGGACAGATTTGAGTCTGACTTCCTCTGCACATGACTGTTTATGAAGCTCATTTGTCTTGTTGCATATAGCTGCAGTTCATTTTTGTAGTTTTGTATGACAATTGGATAGTTAGAAGACAATTTGTGTTACAGTTGATGGACATTGGTCTTCCCCCCCCCCCTTTTGGCTATATGAATAGTCTTGCACATGTCTTCTGGTACACTGTGCAAACATCTCTGTTGCATATGTACCAAAGACTGTAATCATTGGCTTGAACAGGGTAATGTCAGTTTCAGGATCCCAGTACTAATTATTTTATCAGCTGCATGGTTACTGAGAACAGATGAAGGTTCTTTGGCAGGTTCTTCTTCTTCTTTTTTTTTTTTTTATCAAATATGTAAATCAATTTCACAATTCCAGTGTCAAATCTATAGATCAAGGGATACTTAGAGAAGTCTGGCTTTTTTGCCTCTCCTTCACTGTGTTCCTTCCCTACCCCGAAGCACCACATTCAAGAAGTAACTATCACAGCTCTTCAGCTATTTCTCTATTCAGCCAGTAAGGTAGCATAATGGGTGTTAGAAATGGGTTTCTATTGGTGAAAATTGTGGCTTGTTGGGTAAATGAAATGGGTTAAGGAAATAGTGTTTACCAGTGAAATTCAAATTACTTAAGATATATAGATAACTAGAAACATTTTAAGCATATTTACAGAATTGCATGAGTACACTAGGGTGTTGAGAGTCAAGTACCAAGAGTGGAGTTTTGGATTGGGTTGCTAAGTGATCTCATGTTCAGCCACCAGTCTGGAAGATAATTGATGCCTGACTGTGAAATATGGTTAACAAAGTTCTACAATAAGAATATTGTCACATTTGCTTTGGGTGAATCTTTGTGAAAGGTGGTGTGGACTTCAAATAATTTACAGACCTGGCCATAGAAACATTTCATGTCTGTTCTGTAACGAATGTGTGACAGATTTTGATCTGAGACTAGGATATAAGTGAAACCAGTAATACTTTTCTACCCTGACTATTGCTAGCTACCAACATTTACCAAAACGAATCTTGCTCCTGTCACTACCAAGAATGTCCTACACTACGTTATTGATCTGGGAAAATCCTACTTATCCTTCAAGTCACTCAGAAGACATAATATGAAAGAAGACAGGTAACAAAAACAACAAAGAACACTAAACAATGGTTTTTAATGAAGATATTGGTGATAATGTCATTAAGATTAAATACCAAATATGTGTTTTAAATTTATATGCACAGATTATAAAATCTAATCCAATCCAATCTAATCCTGATAGTGTCATGGAAATGTTAACAAAATATGTAATTAATTGGTGTTTGTAAAAACTTATACCTGAAAAGCTACTGGCTTAGAATTGTTTTACAGATAGTAGACATTGGTTTATGAATACAAAAATATATAAATAGTATAGGAGTCATTTTTTAAAATTTGTCTTCAACAAGTTTTAGTCCTGGAAAACTAGTTGTTTTGCAGATCATTATTTCCCCAGAGGTTTCAGTTAAGTTCAAGTATCATCAGGCTGTTTTTGTGTCTGTGACATTCTGAGATATAGCTGTGGGGAACAAAGGGGAATGTGCCAGGTTTGGGTAGAATTATTTATAGATTAAAAATTAATTTACCTTCCAATCAGTCCTCCTAACAGCTGATTGACAGGGGCCAACAAATTAGTCTTGGAAGAATAGAAGAAGGTATACTGAACAGGAAAGCTGTGGGCATGGGGAAAGTGTACAGGCAGGCAAAAGAAGGGCAAAATGGTAACGCTTAGAGGCAACCCAGTAACTGTTGATCCTTAATGTGGACTTCAGTCTCAAAATTAAAGTATTCAGATTCATAATCAGAGCTCAGTATAAACAGTGTCTAAAAAGAGGTGATTGTTTAAATCAACCCCAAGCATTGTCTCCATTTTCCTATATTATTCTTTGGTGGTAGGACTTCAATTATTGCATTAAAATTATTGAATTATTGCAGTGACATGATTACATCAAGTCTTCAAGATTTTGTCTATAAAATTTCCCACCTAAACATGACTGAACCACTTGAGCAGCTCATCAGAAGATATTTTCCCATCTCTTTGATGAGCATTTAACTTATATAATGATACTTTTGGTTTTAATATTGTAATCTTTCCTTATAAGTGTTAGTGCCAATCACTTACTTATAGGCTATACATTTAGCCCAAGTTCTGGATTAAGTCGAATTCCTGATGCAATTGCCTTCTCTCATGGTTTAATTAACTAAGCAGATTTTAATATAATATATTATAGTCTATCATTTCTAAAAATTAACTTTCATGATGTGTTAAGAATTAAATACCACCAAGTTGCTGCAAAATTGTTACCATTTTAATAGAACTACACAAAACAGGAAGAAATTACTGAGATTTAATGTGCTTCTTGAAAATTTTAGTTATGAGATCCATCAATGCTGACATCTTAATTTTGTTCTACTCTTCAAGTGATGCATTTATTTTTATGTAATTATGAGCTGTCAAAGCCCCCTTTCATAACAACAGATTTTATTTGCTTCACTGAACTTAATGAAATCCATGTGCATGAGTGAATTTCACAGATATATTTAAATTCAGTACCTGAAATTTTTGTTTCTAATGGCATCTAATATTTTAAAACATGAAGGGTATTGAAGAAAACAAATAAAAGCCAAAGAACCACAGGTTAGAAGATACTGAAGAAATATTTAGTGTATTTTGATGACTTCAGTCAGTTTTATTCCTACATCATTTCAATCTCTTGGGTAATGAATTTAATCCAAACATTGCCAGACAACTTTCTTTGGAAATACAGTCATCTCCCCTTATTTGTGGTTTTGCTTTCCATGGTTTCAGTTACTCCTAGTCAGCCTTTGTCTGAAAGCAGATGATCCTCCTTCTGGCTTATCCAAAGGTCAATACTAGCGTCACAATGCCTACATTATTCACCTCACTTCAGCTCATCACTCAGACATTTTATCATCTCACATCGTCACAGGAGGAATAATAATGGTACAATAAGACATTTTGAGAAAGAGAGAAGCCACAGTCACATAACTTTTCCTACAGTATGTTGTTATAATTTTTTTGTTTTCTGTTATTGTTGTTAATCTCTTATAATGCCTAAATTATTAATTAAACTTTATCATAGGTAGGTACTGGAAAAAACATAGTATATATAGAGTTGGGTACTGTCCATAGTACATATAGAGTCGGGTACTTGGTTTCTGGCATCCATTAGGTGTCTTGGAACATACCCTCATGGGCAAGGGGGGTACTATTTTATGTGCTGTTGTCCCAGAGGGTTTTTTTAGACTGTGCAGTTTTGTTTTGACTCCTGCATCACCCTAAAAAATCATGTAGTCCATTCAGTGATTTCCATAAAGCAGCCACTCACATTAAACATTCTGTGAGTTTTAGAACCATCTCAAGATTTGGAGGTCAGGAAGAAAAGGTAACTACAAGAAGCATAGTCCTTCTGCCACCTCCCTGGCACCTCATATTCTTCCTCTTTTTTATTTCTGCCCTCTCTTCCCACTGCCTCTACTTCCCTCCTGTGCCCTCCCTTCTTCTTCTTCTCTTTTTTCATGTGCCCTTCACCTTCCTCCCTTCCATCAGTCCTCTTTACTGATGACCACTGCTCAGTTGGTGGGATTTATTTTAGCCACTCATGCTTAGGCTATCACTTTTTTTTTTTTTTTTAGATTTTATTTATTCATTTGACAGACAGAGTTCACAAGGAGGCAAAGAGGCAGGTAGAGAGAGAGGAAGGGAAGCAGGTTCCCCGCAGAGCAGAGAGCCCGATGTGGGGCTCGATCCCAGGACCCTGAGATCATGACCTGAGCCGAAGGCAGAGACTTTAACCCACTGAGCCACCCAGGTGCCCCTAGGCTATCACTTTTGATAGTTTGTTTTGGTCATCTTCCACTTCTAAATCTATTATGCTGCAGTAATTATACCAATAATTTTTATCTTGCTCTAAGTTCTTTTCATAGCTAATGAGAACTTTTAATTCTAATCCTGCAATTTGTTTCTAGTAACCTTCCTTAAGTCTGAGTGCAGTGCAGAAAAAAAGTATTGACTTTAGGCAGCAAAGGCTTGGATTTTAGTCCACCCCTGCCTCTGAACTGTTGGGTCCTGCCCCTCTCTGAGCTTTGGTTCCCAATAAGGGAATCGGATTAGGGTAAACATTCTTAACCTTCATTCTAAGAATTGGACCTCAGCATTCTCTGAAGTTCCTAAAATTATAAACAAAATTTTGTGGAGGTGTGCATAGGTTTGGGCAGTGTCTCTGACCTTTATAAGATTCTCAAAGTTTTCCTTGATTACCATAACTTCATATCAGGTATTGCCAGATTATTTTTCAGATACATTTCTAATAATCACTTCCAAAAAATGTACTGAAGACTTTAGAGCCTCTGGACTATGCTAGAAATTTCAGAAGTCATGGCTTAGGACACTGGAATAAACACATAAGAGACCCTAAACTATATTGTGAATGTATAAAAAATTATTAAATGTGCTAACCCAGAAACTTGCACTAGCCAGAGTAGAAAACAAACAGTTGTCACTTTCATTACTGCAGTCTTTGTAGATAAAAATACCCATTACAGATTTACATATCTAGAAATTCATGACATAAATTAACTTGAATTAGAAGTCACAAGGTTTCTTAGCTATGGGGTTTCAAGCTGTGACTTTCTGCAACATGTAAATTCAGTGAACCTAAAACATCTTTGCCATGAATAGTCATGACCAGATTTCAAGAATAGTATCTTAATTTCATATTGAAACTATAGTCTAAAAGGTTCATTAACATTAACGATAAAATAAAATCTGAATTGGCACAAATTCCTGATCCATACTTAAAAATTTTACCCTTGTGCTCTTCGTTGTTGTTGCTTTAAATCATTTAACATATTTGTGATAATCTGTAACAGAATAACTAGGAATTTTTTAGATGGAATTAAATAGATATTCTCTAATCTTAACTCTCACTTCATTGGGTTCAACTTTAGTGATTTTAAAAAATCCTTCATAAACTTTTATAACCACTTTAACCTGGTTTTATATATTCAATTAAATACAATTAAGCAAACAGTCAAGTCGTGCCTACTTTATGTCAAGAAATGCACCAGCCAGGAGAAGAAAAACAAAGAAAAAGACATTCTGCATGAGGAACTTCGTAAAGCCAAATTAACAGCTCACTTTGGAGCATGAGGAAATGAGAGGTGGTGTCAGGTTTTCTAAAAGCAGTTTTTCAAAGAATATTGTTAGGATGTTATGCGCAGAGAAAAAGTAAAGTAAGAAGGACATTGACAATGATTAGATTTAGTATTGAATGTCAGATTTGGAGAACATTTTGAATTCAAGATAATTTTGCATTGCTCACTAGGACACAGTCATGAAACAGTCTGGTATTACTTAGCTTAGACTGGAGTAAGCCAAAGGAGTTATATAGCTATTTTGAGACCTAACTTGAACCCTGTAACTTTCTCCTTAATAAAAAATAATTAAAGATAGGTTACTAGCAGCAACACTGAAAACTTCCGTAGGTCAAAGACACTGTAAAATGTGAAAATAACAGTCACATGTGAGGAAATAATATTTGTGATGCATAACCTACAAAGAATGATTATTTGGAAGGTATAGATAACTCCTCTAAAGTTAAAACTTGCAAAAGGGAAACAATACAACCGATGAAGGTGCAATATAGATTGTGATGGACAGTCACCAACTCCTTCCTTCCGTGTGTGTGTGTGTGTGTGTGTGTGCGTGTGTATAAGGCGCTTTATCCATTTAGAGATGGATTCTGTTTTTCCTCCCCTTGAATCTAGGCTGTTTTTATGAATTTCCTTGACCAAGAAAATGCAGCAGAAATCATAGCGGATGAGCAATTAGTAGAAAAGGAAGTCTGAAAGTCTGATACAATGAAACATGCGTAACCTTGCTAGTGACCACAGAAATGAAAGTGGAAGGATGATGTCATTTGGCACAGATCGGAGAGGCCCTTTCATAAAGCCTGATACTATCCAATGATGGCGAGGGTGTCCTATACCACTGGGTGGATAAAGGTTGATACAAACACATTAGAGAATAATTGTGGAATAACCAGATACATCGCATAGGAACATTTCCCAAACAGCAAACTCTGTTCTGTGTGTACACACTAGACTGATTTTCACATAAGCTTGTGGAAACATTGTGAGAATGTTTAACGTGGTTCTGTTTATTAATGTAAAAGACTAGATGGGGTACCTGGGTGGTTCAGTCGGTTGAGTGTCTGCCTTCAGCCCAAGTCATGATCTTGGAGTCTTGGGTTTGAGCCTGGAGTCGGGCTCCTTGCTCAGTGGAGAGCCTGCTTCTATCCTCTGCCTGCTGCTCCTTCTGCTTGTGCTCCCTCTCTCTCCCACTCAATCTCAAAAAAATAACTAAAATCTTTTTTTTTTTAAAGTAAAAGATTAAGAATCAGCTAAATGTTTGTCCTCAGGGGATAGAAAAATTTGTGATGTGTTCATACAAATGAGAAAAGCTAGTTACAAAGTACAACTTACATTTATTCAATGTTCTTACAGATTGTGGGCACAATTCTAAGTTGTTTCCATGTATTTTTCTCATTTTAATTCTCTTTACACCACTGTGAGTACTATCTATGATTCTCATCAACATCCTTCCTGTTTTACAGAGAAGTGTTTTCCTAAGACATACAGGGAGAATGGAAGGGTGGAGACTTGAATTCAGCAGTCCATATTCTTAATGACTCCTTTATGCTGCATTTTGAAAATTGTTGAAGATCTCCAAGGAATCCTCCTGAGGAATACCATTTGCAAACCTCTGCCCCAAAGATAGCTGGATGAGGGAAAGCACTTGTTCCTCTCCTGAGTTCCTGCTTAAACTGAATCTCTAGATTCAAGGTGTACAAGTGTGAGAATAGAGGGGTGTCTGGGCAGAAAAATGTAGCTTGCTTGAGAAGATAAAATACAGGACTGTTATATAAAATTTTCAAAGACTTTAAATAAATTTGACACACTCAGAAGAAATAAAATGTAGATTTTGTTATAGTAAAGGAAGTTTTTTTGTGTTTGAAAAGAGACAATCAAATTGTTAGGCCTGATACTAGTATACTAGAAATATAGAGATGTGTAAGGATTCAACGAGACTGTGTATTTATTGTGCCTCGTACATGGGAGGCACTCAATAAATGTTCTCTTTAATCTGGAATTTCTGTTTGCAGTACTAGTGTTTATTTTAATACCTCAATAAACCATGGGCTTTCATAGAAAAGCCCTTGAGGTCTGAATTTATGAATTTGTATGTGCTGATTTCAGCATGTTCTAAGTATACAAGCAAGGAAACAAGAAATAATAATGGATTTTGAGTAGCTGTGCAAAGTCAGCAGCCAAAAAGATGTCCAAGAACCAGTAAAATTTTATTAATAAGTAGAGGAAAGTGGAGGTCACTTATTGGCCAAGACCAAGTATGTTCTAGAAATAGTTTATAATTCCCATCAGCAGTATACCCTTGAAAACAGTCATGAATTTCTGTCACCTCGATAGGGGAATGCTTGTTCCTGTTCAAGATGATGGAGAACAGCACTGAATAAAACAAACACCTCAGCCACCAGGAAGCTTAGTGACAGACAATAAACACATAAATATGTAAAATATATGCCATGTCAATACTGGAAGAAATGGTGATAAATGCTTTGATTAACAATAAACCAGGAAAGTGGGTTATGATGTGTAGATGGGCTCCAAGTGTCAAGACTGTAAATTGGGTGGGGGTGGGTTCTCCTGGAGAACTGGCCTTTTAGTAAAAACCTGCAAGAAAGGCTATTGTGTGTAAAAGAGAGAGTAGCAAGTATAAGAACACACCTGTTAGTTCTGGAAATAGCAGGGAGGCTAACTTACTTGATCACAGTAGTTAGGGAGAGTGTAGAAATGACGATGGCCGGATCAGGTACCATTTGCTGGTCACTGAAAAGACATTGGCTTGTTCTTGAAGTGTGATTGGAAACCACACTGTTGGAGACTGAATTGTACGCTGCACCCCCAGTCACATGTTGAAGCTCTAGCCACCCCAAGACGACTTTATTTGAAGATTTGGACTTTAAGGAGATTATTGGGTTAAATAAAGTCCTAAGGGTGTAGCCCTGATTCACTCTAATTGGTATCCTCATAGGACGAAGAAATTAGGACATTGGACAGACACTAGGTGAGTAGGACAAGGGGAAAGGCCACGTGAAGACACTGTGAGAAGGCAGCCACCTACGAACCAAGAAGAGGCCTCAGGAGAAATCAAACCTGCTGACCCCTTGATCCTACACTTCCAGCTTCCAGGACTGTGAGAAGTACATTTCTTTGTTGACACCATCCACTGAATAGATCGCAACGACAGGAGCAATGTGGCAGAGTTTCCTGCAGTAGTCCAGGTAAGAGTGACAGGGGCTTGGGCCCCAATGGGTCGGATTAACCCATTATGGGAGAAGCTGCGAGTTCTAACTGGCTGGTTATGGGATGATTTTACTTACGGGGACTGAAATCTGTGGATCTGAAAGATAGATGCCATTTTCTTTAAAGGACTTTTTCAAGAAAGCAAACTTTGAGGGTCAGGAATTTAGGTCTTGGAGCAATCTGTGTTCATAGCTAGGATTTGAGTCCCCCTGTATATATGTAATACAAATATATGCTATAATATATATTCTTCAAATATGATAATAGATAGCCATCAGATATTTTACACGTATATCCTTCTGATATGCATTGTATATATAACTGTCCTATATATTTATGCATAGGTCTCCTTAGAACTCTATTTTTGCATGGAGTAGCTCTTTTAGTCTGATTAGACAGAGCTGGAAGGGGCAATAAATTGTTTCCTAGAAATTTCTATCCACCACACTGTACTGAATTTGAAGGTTCTCCTGACTAGAAGGCTCTTCCATTTCTGTGTTTCCACACAAAATCCCTCCCATTCGAACTCTTCTAAGATCTAACCTCCTCCATGGAATCATTTTGGATTCCTCTAGCCCTTCCTGAGGGTCCTATGTCTGAGCTATTTGCTCATTATTTACATCACATGATCTTGTTATTACAGACTTTATTGTGTTTTTCACAAAGTAGTTCGTAGTTTCTTTTAGTGTGTTTGCCTGGCTAGGTTGTGAATTCACTGAAAGCAATAACCATGCTTTTATTCTTTTGTTCTTAAAGATATTGAGGGGCACTGGGTGGCTCACATGGTTGTGTCTGCCTTTGGCCCAGGTCATGATCCCAGGGTTCTGGGATCAAGCCCTGTGTTAGGCTCCCTGCTCAGGGAGGGAGCGGGGCTTCTCCCTCTCCCTGACACACCCCCCTACCTCATGATCTCTCTCTCTCTTTCTCATGATCTCTCTTTTTTTCAAATTGATAAATAAAATCTTAAAACATACTGAGATAAAAAGCGGTCAAAGCTTTGGCTAGATATTTTGCTTATATGAAATAGAAAAATACTTTAAAAATAAACTTTATGGATAATTCTTTGCTTTGAAGAATAATTTGCTTCTAACACTTCTCCAAAATAATCTTTTAAAGAGAAATCATTTTCACATTGATATTAAATTAGAGATGTGTTTCACTGGAGTATTTCTGTTGCTCTATAAAATAAAATCACACATAAAAAGGGAAAAAAACCCTTCTGAACAAATGTCAACACAACATTCCTAGTAATTACAGTATGCTTTTATTCTAAAAATACAATGCAGATTCAGAGAAAACATGATGCAGCAAAATGAAATGCCCTCTGGCAGCATGACAGTCTGGTCAGCATGCCCGGTGATGTTTATAAGAGTTGTAATTTAATGGTTTAAATTACTTAATTACATTTTATAATGATTTTTGTATGATTCCAAACTACCTAAACAGTTTAAGTCATTTCCAAGAAAAATTTTAGACCTTTTTTATAACTTCCTGGATATATGAAAATTTTGTTGTGAATCTCTTAAGGAGAAACAATGAAAAGTAACATTAAGGCCTCAAATAAATAATCCCCTGCTGAACAGTTAATTCATTCACTTGACAATTATTTATTGAACATTAATGTGGGCCAGCTAGCATGAAGAACAGGAGGGAGGAGGGTAAGTTCTCAACATCAACTAATTTGTTATAGTACATCTCAACCAAACCAACCTCTGCTTGCTAGTGGAGTAGAGAGTTCACAGGGATTGATTTTACTTATGGAGGCTGCATTATGAATTATTAGCAATTCAGTTGCAGGTGAGGTCTAAAATTAGACATGACTCATAGTTTGATCTTTCTCTGGGTTTGGGGGCTTCTCTGAAATAGTAAGAGTATGGCACACATCATACATACATGTGCTGTCTGCTCCCCCTCTAGACCTGAAGCAGTGTGCTTGTCGGGTCAGCACTTGAACCCCCGTGCCCCATCAGACCAGAAACTGGCAAAGAAAAGTTTGTATGCAATTTTAGCTAATGAATGGGCAGAGGAGTAAGTAAAGGTATGATCCTGTCTGACCTGGAATTTAAAACTGGCTCTTTAGAATGTACTTATACATTTACTTTTCTCTCTTCCATTTTACAATTCTCTTGTTTTTTGGGAACAGCCTATGTCTTGAATTGTGTTTGTCATTTTCCAGATTTATCCATGGTCCAACATATACCTCATTTAACTTGAATATTAATACGTGTTTTTCTGAAGGTGTTCTTGTGTCTCCTCGTGTGTGTTTTGCTATTTGGAATTTTTTTTTTTTTAATCATAGTTCCCAGGAATATGAGGAGATCCCCAATTATACCCAGATTTGCATTATTTGTTTAATCTGATAAGAGCAGATGTGCTGAGATAGTTTAGAGTATCTATTCCAAGCACAGATGTGTCTCTGTTAAATCGCCAATTAGAGGTAATAAATATGCTGCTGTTGTATGTTCACTTTCATTAAAATCTATCTCTAGGCAATTTATCTTTATTAATTTGTGATTTTTTTCCCCTCAAAAATGGCCAGGAAATTTTGGCCAGAAAATTCGGACTCCCCGCAAACTGCAGAATTGTACATCTGGTAACTCTTTTGAGAGCAGTCTGCATTCATCTTTCAATAGACTAGCAGGGTTTTTTCTTTTGTATTTTTATCATTATTTAATGTATGTTGTATTTATGATTATAATTCTAGTTTGCATACATTGTAAAAATTGTGAAAGAGTATTAAAAAATTAACACTAGCTATAACCCCAATATTACTAACATTTTAATGTATTTGTGCATCATCTTTTTTTTTCTATACCATTAAAATTATCTCTATTAAAATTTTCCATTCAGCACTCCATCTATCCAAATGACCACTGTCATTGCAGAGACAGTTAAAAAGCACTTATTAAAGTTAAATCCAGGTACAATAAAATTCTTTTATTCCCCATATATATTGAGACATTTCTCTTCCCTTTGTACAGTGCTTGCCTATGTTATACCCTTCACATTTTTCAAGGTGAAAATTATTTGACTCACGCAGCGAACAATAACTTTGAGATTCCCATTGTCTGTCTGTGCCTTAGAAAAGATGCAACATAATTGTCTTAATATACTTTTGACTTTATATCTGGGCAAGTTACTGTGTTTTAAAGAATCTTTGTCTTTCACAAAAGGTGGCCAACCCAGCCACAGATCTATTGTCTCTTCAGACATACATGTCTTCATTCAACTGTACAATACAATAAATGGTATTGTATAATTGAAATTTGCTAAGAGAGTAGAACTCAAATGTTCCCTCTCACACACCCACAAAAGTGAAGGGATTGATGTGTTAATTAAAAATGGGGAGACTCTTTTCACAATGTGTGTATATGAAATCTAAATTACCACTATGTATATTTTAAATATTTTGCAATTTTGTATGTCAATTATACTTCAATAAAGTTTAAATTAAAAAGGAAAAAACTACCAAATAGGCACTTCCCGAATATTTACTGGAAGAATGTTTTCTAATTGCATTTCCAATATTCAATGAATCTTGATTGCAAAAGTGACAGAGGCCATCTTATGTGCCAGATATGAGTCATTTAACTAGGAAAAATTTCCTTTCTGTGTTGGCTCCTAAAAGCTTAGCGCAGAATAAATTCAGGATCTCCATTGTCTACTTGGGTATTAGGAAAGAGGCAAAGCAAATGCCTTAAAAGTTTACCTCACCTTTGGGCCTCATTCTGTTGCATTTAATATTCCTGCTCTTTTTTCCCTTTACTTTAGCTCATAATTTTGTGGTATTTTAAGCCTTTTATTATAAACTCTTTAGAAACTTTTCTGAAAGGAGAGATTTAAGAGAATAAGTAAAATAAACTAATTTAAATCCCAATTTCATGAATGCATTTTCTTCCTTTAAAAATGAATTTTTATGTCATCTAAAATCTAATAATTACCACTCAATTTTGTTTGGAAATGCTGATTTTCTTAATTTTTATTTTCCACATTTTTGATGAGTATAGGATGTACTTGTAGAATGGTAGGGATTAAAGAAGCCTCCATGTATAATGGATTTCAGTTTTGTAATTCCAATGAATATCACTCGAAATTTATAGTCTTGGCAGATGTTTCACACACCACCACCACCGCTAGCACTACCACCGCCTCCCACAAATAATATAATCTGAGAGTTGGAAGGGACTCGTCATGTAACATAAGGGAAATTTGAATTGCAGAGCATAACTGGCTTGACTAAGGTACATTGGTTTTCAGCAGAGTGAAAATAGAACTTGGGTCACTTGACTTAACTCACTCCCCTTTATCTTTTTCCCTCACCACAACCATCAATCCATTCCGGACATACTTTGTTCACACTTGCACATAAATATTAAGAGGTCTACAGTCCCCAGCCCCTGGAAGGCTTTCATTCTGGTGTTAAAGAAAACAAAAAACAGGTTAGCTGGGAGACAAAGCGTGGAATACTCATTGTGTGAGAATGATCCTGAGGGTTACAGGGTCTTAAGAATGGACGACATCCGTTTGAAGGGTGGGAAAGGCCCCAGTTGTGTGGGAACCCTAGGGCCGTGTTCAAAGTTGGGCTGTTTACTGATTGTCAGAGGTTGAAGGTAGGAAATAGGCCCAGCAGGTGAACTCCGACAGTGAAATGACACCGTGGGAGGCATGTCCAATACACCTGCAGTTGGGAGGCATGAAGTAGCAAACACATGCTCTGCTGTTACATGTTCCCCTTCAGGAAGACAAGGGAGTGGAAATCGTTCAAGGATCATCAGGCAAAAACTGCAAAATGCTACAGTACTTTGTGTGTTTCTCAAACTAGGATGTGCATATAAATTAGTGAAGGTACTGCGCCCGAGGAAGCTCTGGGGTGGGTCTGAGAGTCCGCTTTTCTCCCGTGCTCCCAGGTGATACCAGCCTTCAGGCCTGTGGCAAGACTCCAGTTGGTAATTAGTAGTCAGAACGCCTACGAAGGCTGTGCCGTGAGGTGTTTCATGATTATTTAAGTATTTTTAAACTGTGTTTTCCAGAGGCCCCCTGGAGTTGGCAGTAATTCTTATGCAAATAAGTTACATTTTAACCTGCTGTTGTTTGGGGGGAATCTAAAGATTTCACTTGCAATAATTGGGTGGATTGCAAGTTTTCAAGTAATCTAGATATGTATGTCTGCCAAAAAGAGCTTTAGTAGCTAGAACTAGGGTTTGAGACAGAAGGCTAGGAAACCAGGTAAATTTCCATCCTTGTAACACTTTATTAGGGTTTGTGGCTGCTTTGGCTCGGATGGTGAAACTGAGAACTGAAAAAGAAGGCGGTGTTTGAGAACATCTGAGTAGGAGTAGGTGGCTTATTGGATATCAGAGGTCAAATGAGAATCAAGGGTCTGAACTCTCTCCAGGATTTCAGCTGAAAAGAAAAGGTAGAATTTTGTCGCCTACTTGACAGGAAGCACTTCTTCCCAGTTTGCCTGCTTCTTTCGTAAATATCCTGGGAGCAGCCAGGTCCCCAAACCCACTCCTGGGCCCTACCACCGGACCTTGTTACCATGGTGCAGCTCTCGATCCTTCTTCTCTCCTCTTCACCTTCCGTTTTAACAGCAGTTAACATAACAGTGTTTTTTCCTTTCTTTAATTCATGAGATTTTCTTCTTAATTAGGCTAAGCACTCCTCCAGCCGAGAACGGTGTTTAATTTATTTTTTGCAAACATAAGGCCTGGCACCAGGTGCTTGAAAAAAAAGTCGTTTGGATGAATAAACATTGAGAAGCACAACATTTTAATTCCTCATTTGCCCGAGTCCAGGTGCTCAGGAAGCTCCTGTCGAAACATCAGTTAGCCTAACGGTCATATGACCAGAGGCCCTGGGATGTCAGCAGAGGCTGGAGTCTGGAGTCTGGCAGATGGGCCCCTTACAAGTTGTGTGACCTTGGATAAATTATTTAACCTCTCTAGGTTTCCAAGCTGCTTAAAAACTCTATAGCTTTCCTTTAAGTGGAGGGAAACATTGCCATCTTCCTTTAAAGACAGGTTTCAGTGTTGCTATGTAATGTTTTACATTTTTCCAAAATGCAGCACCAGGGATCAACATGGGAGCAGATTTAGGTACTTAACTGGACCTTGAAAACAACCACGGAGCAACAGCAATTTCAGAAGGGATATAATCATCCCAAACTGTTGACATTGGAGAGGAAAAATAAAGACCATTTATTTTTCAGCATGACACTAAGGGTCCATCAAAACATGTACAAATCTTCTTTAGGAAAAGGGAAGACACATTTAATGCTGCGACCAGCCGAGTCACTGAATTTGAATGTAATGGAGAGAATCCGGAATGAACTGAGTCGTTGTCTTGAAAATCTATAATAACGAAGATCTATTGAAACAATTCCTTATGAATGTCTAGATACAGCTCTTTACCAAATGTAGGGCATGGAGTTGCATTATTCCAAGGAGACTTCTTCCTGTAATAAAATGTAACAATGGATATAGAAAGTATAAAATGCTTGCCTCTGAAAGGTAACTTTTAGACTCAGAGGCTTTCATTTCTTATCACATACCACAGAATCATTTTAGAAGCCCATAGTATTTGAAATTCCATTTATATTCATAATAGTACTTTAAAACTTTTAATAGGTACTTTCATTTCCAAAGAGAAGGGTTCACACATGAAGACCATCACACACTTTTGTCAGTATAGCTTCCATAGCATATTGAAAGAAAGAAATCAGGAGAGTTTTTCCTTTTTCTAGTTAATTGCGTTGGAGTTTGCTCAGTTTTTTTTTTTCTTGCCTCTACACGTGCAATTATGGGATAAAACATTAAAACATAAGAAAATCAGGATTAATCTTAGCTTCGTATATAACATATGCAAAAATAGCATTGTTTAATGACTTTGGTCAGGGGCAATGAGCCAGATTCCTTCCAATGCCTTAATTAATCCCTGATACTAAACTAAGTTCTTAAATTCACTGGAGTGCAACTGATAACATTACAGATTTTCCACGTGTCTCCCAGGGAGTGACCCAGGCAGGGCTAGTGTATGTCTTCTGAAATACTTCAGACCTCTACGTTCTGTATTTTTTCCAATGGCTTTGCTCACATAAGGTTTCCAAAGTATTTAATCAAATGCAACTTAAAATCTAGAAAAAGAAAAAAATATACTTCAAGCTATGGTATACTTCAAAATTTTGTGGGTTCTACATTGTCTACAAGAAACATTCTAAGGGTGCCTGGTGGCTCAGTCAGTCAAGTGCCGACTCTCATTTCAGCTTGGCTCGTGATCTCAGGTCATGAGATTGAGCCCCAAGGTGGGTTCTGTGCTCAGCGCAGAGCTGGCTTGTTCCTTCTGCCTCCCACTGCACTTCTGCCTGCTTTCAGGCATGTACTTGTGCTATCTTCCCCTCTAAGAGATAAAAAAAATCTTAAAAAAAAAACCACACACACAGAAAAACAGAAAAATTTGGACCCACACAGCCTTTTACACTCTAACATTGCTATCTTTCTCATCTTACCCAAGGCCATTGTCCTGTGTTTCCTATGTTTGAATTAAAATGAGTCTCTTTTTTTCACTTGGACACCATTCCTCCGTTATTCTGGGATTCAAGGCTCTGTGAAGTCCTCATGTTTCCTTCTAGATGGGGTTCGAGTCTAGACATCAATAGTCAAGTTGTTCATCTTCCTCTGTCTTCACAGAGTTTTGAAAGTACCTCCACTCTACTTCCTCCTGTGTTGCCATTTAATTACTTGTAATTAGCTCAACATTACGTATTGGAAATAGAAACCATGTCTCATTCAGTTCTCGATTTGTAGTATTTTGAACAGAATTGGCACATCGCAGGTGACTGAAAAATATTTCTTTAATTGATTACAATTTCAAATGGGTATTTCTCCAGGTTTGATCAATTTAAGTGCTTATAGTATTACCTCTACTATTATTGTCACTCAACATATACAAAACACATACTAGGTCTCAGTCACTATTCGAAGGTTTACATGTATTATATCATTTAACTCTCGAAACACCCTACTAAATGAGGCACCCTGATTTCTCTAATACAATTCTATCCATTTTAGAATTATATGTGTTTTTTTGGTGAATATCTTTCAAATAGCATCTCAAAATACTTTACTCCACTATGAAATAAGTTTAGGTTTCACCAAGTTATTCTCTGATATATATGTATTAGAGTAATTATCAACCAAAGAACTTTCTTCTACCTAAGACTAAGATTTTCTTTGATTACTTTGATTTTTTAACTTGTGTGAAAATCCTTTTAGCTATGGATTATTTAATTATAAAGCTGAAAATAATGACTTGGTTAATTCCTTGATTCAGCTGCAAACATTTGTTGAAGATCTATTATGTATCAGACACTAAGATATAAAAATGAATAATTATGGTTCTCTATCTCTTGAACTTTGCCTTTGAGGACAGGGAATAGCTTCCAGGATTTGAATGGATTGAAGAGAAGGGAATACAACTTTGCTTGAAGCTGCCTCACGATGAGAGTTCTGCTTTCTGTTTCCAGCATGTTCAAAACATAAAGGAAGAGGAAGAGAATCTACACTGCTTCATAGATTCCTCCATGCTCACTTTTTGTCTTTATTTGCTTACTTGAAATCATTTCATGGACATACAGCCACCCTCATTTCAAAATGATGGCGGGGTAGATATAGTCAAAAAATATTCTTTCTAAGATATATGTAGCCACACTCAAAGTTACATATAGGTATTACTTTTCGCTACAACCAATCCCTCTCTTTTCCTTATGCTTTCAGTAGAGTTGGGGCTTGGATACTGTTAGCCCAAAACCCCACTGGGCATCATCTTGAATTAACCACACTAATTTTAAGAGCACAACAGAAATGTTAGCATAAAAAGGAAGTGCACCAGAAATGGGTTACTGGCATAAATTTGCTCTTACCACAGGTTTGTTCTTAGAATTTGTTTCTAATTCACCTAGAAATGAAATGTGAACCGCTTAACCCAGGGGAGTTTTGGGAAAACTGGCTCAAGATAACGATACTATAAACAAGTAAGGATTTTTCAAAGTAGAATCGTAACTTAATAATATGTAATATTATATAACTGATGGCAGTAAGTTTAGTTATTGCCCTTATCTGATTTACCAAAGTCCTTTGAAATGCAATGTTGTTTCTGGTCTAATTCCATCACAACTTTTGGCCTGAATGTAGTTTATTGTTTTTGTCCTCAAAAATCTTTCTACTGTGACCCCTTGTCTCCCTCTTTCCCCTTTACGCTGTCATGTCTTGGTGGGACACACACCTAGGAATTCCTTTACCAAGTATTTTTATTCCTTTAATGTCCTGCAACTTATGAATTATTTTTCATCAAGATGTTGATAGATAAAGGGTAATGTTCATAATCATATTCTCAAATATGTCAGACTTGTCAGGAGGCTGGCTGACAAGTGGTAAGGCAAACAGCTCTGGCATGCTGTTCCAACCTGAATTTCCACCAATCTCCCCAGTGAGTTTCCCGGATTGAAACAAAACTTCTTAATGTTCACTGCTCAAGTTCGAGAATTCCTGAGCATTTTTTGCCAAAATGGTGGCACAGTCATTTCTGGAAGAAGACTCTTTGTGGAAGCCCTGAGGAGCCACCTGAGAAAGAGTTCAAGCCATGCTCATTGCTTTGGGTTACTGTGTTTGGGGGGTTTGCCTCCTGAGAATTTGACTGTGGGCAGGGAGGGTGTGGCTGTCAGACCTTCAAGGAGAGAATCCGGCTGAGAATGATCCAGGCTTGTGTGAGTGACACAGAACAACATCACAGGTGAAAGGAGTCAGAAATCTGAGAGTGCTGGTACTTGCTTGAACGTGTCCCCAGGCCATCCTTAAACTCAGTGAGGTCTGTTAAAAAATGGAAAGAATGGACGTACTGAAGTCAGGAGCTCTGAGGCTCAGGAGGCCTGGTCTGGGATGTGGGAGGAGGATAGTCAGGAGGATATCTGCAGTTGGGCAGGTGCACACCAGCCATCCCACAGCTACAGCCTGATGGGGGAAGGGGGGGGGCAGCAGGATTCTAATGGCGCATTACAGTGTGGGTCCCAAAGAAATGTACACACCCACTCCTGTACTTTTTATAGTTGTGTATTGTCTGGTGGCTGCAGGGCTGGGCAGAGCCAAGGTGGCCTCTAGCAAAGAAGGTCAGAGTCCAAGGCAGGTGGGTCTTGTGGAGGACATGCTGCTGCCATAGGGGGACCCTACACTCCAAGGCCTGGGTCATGGCAACTCCAGCAAGTGCAGTGCCCAGGAGGGCAGAAGAGTAGAAGATCGTTTTTGTGGAAATCCAGTTCTGAAAGAAGATAAAACATAGCCCATGATTCTCAAAAATCCTTGTGGGAAGGAAGAATGGTCTGGCAATATCTTAAATTTCCGAGACAGTATGTATGCTGGATCCAGGATAACTTGGCCTCTACTTAGATAAGTGCAGTCAGAGAAGAGATGGAGTGGAACTCTTCACCTTCTCTGTATTTCTCCGTAGGACCTATGAACTATTGTCTCCATGCATCTAAAGCACCATGCTTCATACACAGCTAATTTTTCTGATCCTAAACACCTCCACACAGCAAGAAACCCAGAGGTCCAGAGAGGAGACCCCTCACCGAACAAATAGGAGAGCCCATTTTTCTCTCTCTCTCTCCCAGTTAAGAGAGAGCCCATTTCTCTCTCTCTCTCTCCGCCCCCCTTTGTTATGGGATGTGATTACTGTAGTGATGTGATGGAGAAAAACAAGAGAGAATTGCGAGTGATGTTTCAGTAACATAGGCCTTGAGCTGTATTCGTCTTGGGAGCTGAGCTGGAGACATCACTTTACCTAATACCTGTGATGTTGACATCATCATGAATCAATAGTGTATCCCAAGAGACTGCAGATCAGTCTCTGTCTTTGCTGCTGTTTCACCAATGAAGCAGAGGTGTCTGTAAGTGTCACACTGCAGGTGATGGTGTTGATAGATAAGTGGCATGATGCCCACCTTGCACCAGGTACTGTTCTAGAAATACTGTGGGGAGCAAGCCAGCAAAGCCCCTGTTCTCCTGGAGTTATATGCTAGTGGGTAGAGAAGGATAACTAAACAGGTGATGCTATAATTTTGAATAGTAATCCATGCTGGGAAGAAAATTAAATGGGGTACAGGGATTGAGTGAAACTGGATTTCAGTTGACAGCAGGGCCTTTAGGAAATAGAGTGGTATTTCAGATTCTATGGTGAGGCAACAGACTGAGAATGAATATGGTGGCCTCCAGACAGGACAACCCTGATGGTGATTTGCATACTGTAGAGAACCACACTGAAGGACCTTGCTGATCCTCTATCATTTAGAACATAGATTTATTATTCTGCTCACATTTGTATGTGAAAGAAAAACTATGTGGTAGGTGAGCGTAGTTAGTGAATCACCAACTGCACTCTTTCTTCCACATCTGGATTTAAAGAGCACTTGCATTTGAAAAGTAGAAGGGAGAGAAGCAGAGTATTTGACAAACATGAAATATCTCTCATTCCTCTAGAATTAGCAATCCAACGTAGGGATCACTAAGCACCCAACCCAAGAACCACAATCCTCACTTGGGAGTTTCTTTTTTTTTTCTTTCTTTTTTTTTTTTTTTTGAGAGTTTTCTTGATTAGAGGCTACCATGATTGTTCCAAAATGTGTACCAAAGTATTGACAATAGCTACAAATCATGTCCCTAATTATAGGGCTTTTACAAACATCACCTCTTATACTGCATTCCATTTAATAATCTGTAATCCCAGACCCAGAAAGGTCAAGGCAATTTCTCAAGTTTACATTGATAATTAACAATGTGAATGGATTACAACTCAGATCACATTGTAATCTATCATTCCCGCTAAACACGTGGTACCTCTTACACCTTAAATCGTTCTTCCTTTGCTACAGGTAGTAAGGACTTGGTAAATTTGAATTTCTTTGAGTGCATGGAGCTTGCATCAGGAACTCATATAGTTTTTGTTTTGATTAACATATAATGCATTATTAGCCCCAGAACTAATATAGTTTAAAAAAAATCTGTGATGGCTCAATTCTTTCAGCTTTCCACCTGCTAAAACCATTTTGCTAAGAATATTTATAAATCGAATTTGATTTTTTCTCTTTTGTGTACATGCAGAGATATCACAAATTTTAGAATAGACCAAATTTAGCAATAGGAGGGAATTAAAGATGTAGAGTATTTGCACAATTCACACAAAATCACTCAACTCATGTTGAAGATACATAAACTGAAGTCTGCAGTTTAGGTACACTGGAAAGAAAAGATAAATTTCTGAAAATTTCTGGGTAAAGCTTAGAATGTCTAGATAGAATGTATGATATTATATGTGCACTTTTATTTTTTTTTAATAAGATTTTATTTATTTATTTGACAGAGAGCGAGATCACAAGTAGCCAGAGAGGCAGGCAGAGAGTGAGGGAAGAGGAAGCAGGCTCCCTGCTGAGCAGAGAGCCCGACGTGGGGCTCGATCCCAGAACCCTGGGATCATGACCTGAGCCGAAGGCAGAGGCTTTAACCCACTGAGCCACCCAGGCACCCCTATATGTGCACTTTTAAAAAGATTATGGCATGCATAGGTGATTCAAAATGAAACAATGTGATTATACTTCTTGTGTTCTCTTTGAGTCTAAAAACTTAACATTTTAAGGGAAGATTCCAGAACCAATAATGTATCCTGAGTGATCCTCAAATAAAGTATTAGAGTTTTATGGCTAATGTTTTTCCTCCAATTTGCCAAAACCCTGTGTTCAGAAGATCATGTCCACTAATTCAATATTGATTTACTCCTAGATCTTTGTCCTCCTGGGATCTCACATGAGTTGATGCTTCAAGATAAAGGAAAATTTTGAAAATAGAAAGATTGAACTATTCTGTAAACCCAGCTCTCTTCATGCACATTTGTCTGCTTTCCAGCTTAAGGCAGAGGTTATGTGAACACTGATCCAAACTTAAAATTTATTTTTAGGACCTGCTTAGGGTAATGACATTTTAAACTTTTCACTTAATATTATAGAACCTCATTATATTACTTTGTCCTAGTAAATGGGGCAGAGGAATGGCTTTGTTTAGTCATATTCTGTGGCATAATATTCACTTCTCTTCCATGGTAACACATTTCCTCCTGTTAATAGAGGATAAATTATTTGAGACACAGTCTTACATGTCTGGTCTTCCATTAGATCATAAATTCCTCGAGGAAATGGACAGCTTTGTTTCTGACATCTAGCACAGAACATCACATGAAACTGATGCTCAATAAATTTTTATTGATTGAGTTAATGAGATGGAAAAAGACTACACCAACACATTTAGCAATTTGCTTTTCCTTCTGAATACTTCACCATTTTAATTAATAATAACTCCATCCCTCTAGCCTCTCAAACAAGGCAAACAAGCCAGCAAGGAAACAAAAGCCACCACCTGTGTCACCAACAAAATGCTGGAGTCATCCTGAAATTTTTCCTCATACCTCACATCCAATCTGGTGCAAATCTAACGGGTTCTACCTTCAACACATATCTCATAATTCCCAGTAATTCCAATAGGACTGGGAGGTCCTGCGTGAGCCTGTGTCATATGATCTCTCAAAATTCATGCCTGCCTTGCTTTCCTCACTGCTGTGCTGTGGTGATAGCTGCTGACTAGCATTCCTTGATCACACCAGTCCTGCTCCCTCCTAGCACCTTTGCCTTTGCATTCCTTCTGCCTGAAACACTTCCCAATATCCACAGAAGTTATCCCTCACTTCACTGAGGTCTTTCCTCCAACGCAGTTCCTCTGTGACACTTTCCCAGGCAATGTTCTCAAATATCAACACTGCTCCCACCTAACCCTTTCCGGACTGTGTTTCTTCCTTATCACTTGTTGCTATTTATGCCCTTACATATTTACTTATCTTTATGTTTCACCAGAAGCTTCTCTAGGAGTTCCATGAGGGCAAGAATTTTTGTTTGTGTCTCTGTTTGCTTTGCTTTCTTATGTCGGTTTTCTGTATTAGGAAAGATATTTCTACATTCTAGCAGTTTACAGCCCGCATCATCCGAACTTAGCAGCTGCAGGAAGAAAGTATGAAGATTATTTTCTAGTGGCAAGATCATGCTCCATGTGATGATCTCAGAGTAAACTTGAGGGAAAGCAGCCATGTTTACAGACAGCATATGTTCTCTTATTGACATACTGAGTAAGACTAGAGTAGCCAGGCATACAATAGTCTTCTAAGAATTTTTAACCACAAGAGACTTTCAGTGTCTGGGACAAATGATCTGGAGACCCTAACATAGAAATGCAAATAGGAGTAGCTGGAGAGTAGGATGCATCAAAAAGCCAAAGACAGTCTAGGTGCAATCAGAATATAGGACACTCCAAAACAGTTCATTGCTTGGAAAACTTTGCCTCAAATGATAAACATTTTTGCCTTGCCTTTAACAAGTAAAATAGGGTATTTCAAGGCTCTTGGTGGGAAGTATAGTTTTTGTCCCAAGTGAGATTTTTTTTTAAGTATTTAAATTTGAATACAGTTGGCTCATGTTAAGTTCGTTCCAGGTGTGCAACATAGTGATTCAACTTCTCTGTACATTATTCTCTGTTCACCACCAGTGTAGCCACCATCTTTTCCTATGTAATGCTATCATAATATCATTGTCTATATTCCCTATACTGTAACTTTTATTCCCAGGACTCATTCAAGCCGATAAGAGGTTAATACCCAAAATACATGAGGAACTTATACAACTCAGCACCCAAACACAAACAATCTGATTTTAAAAATGGGCAGAGGACATTTTTCTAAAGAAGACATACAAATTGCTAACAGACACATGAAAAGATGCTCAACATCGCTCATCATCAAAGAAATGCAAATCAAAATCACAATAAGATATCATTTTATACCAGTCAGACTGGGTAAAATATAAAAGGAAATAAAAAGTGTTGCTGAGAATGTGAAGAAAAGGAACTCTCATGGGCTGTTGATGGGAATGTAAATTGGTGCAGCCACTGTGGAAAAGAGTATAGAGGTTCCTCAAAAAAATCAAAAGTAGAAATTCCATATAATCTACCTCCCTCATTTCCAGATGTAAAAAACCATAATGGCCTTTAGGGGAAAAGGATTAAAAAAATTTAACATGGTTATAATTTTTAGATTGAATGCACCCAACATGTTGAGTGTCTTTGAGAGATTCTTAAAAGCAAGGATCTCTTATGGAGCATAGTTCTTGGGTTAGTAGGTTTTAGATTGAGGATTTTATAAAAGCACCCCCCCCCCAAAAAAAAACCCACCCAGAACCTGTGATTAGGCAGAATTATAAAATATATTCCACGCAGAAAAAATTCACTTTTATGTTCATAGCCACTAAGCATGATACAGAATCCTCTCTTGGGGACAGAGAATCATCCAGGACCCCACTGTTGGTTGGCAGGTCCAGATGCCAAGTAGACTGAGGTAAGGAGATAACCACTTGCACTTGGGCTGCATGGAGACTACAGATAAATGAGTCTGAGAAGCAGCCAGGCCACAAGTCAGATTAGAATGGGTTAAAAAGTGAGTGAAAGACAAGGAAATTGAGTTCAACACGGACCTCTCACCTGAGAACTTGGTATTGGAAAGAGCAGGAGTATGGGATGAGATAGCCACAGGGGAATAAGAGGCCAAGGAAGCTTTTTTCAAAGCTGGGAGGTAAGAGAGCAGGTCTGGGAACAATCCAGAAAAAAAGGATGAAGGAAGAGATATGATTTAATGGCTGCCTATATTTCTTGAGAAAAGGAGGGAAGATAGGATCCAGTGCTTAAATGAAAAGACTGGGTTTCAAAAAGGATCAGAGAGAAACTTGGGGGTGTGAGTAAAGATGGTGGAAAAGTAGCAGGCTGAGACGACATCAGGTAGCAGGAGATCAGCTAGATAGCTTATCTAACCTTTGCGAAGACCTACAAATCCAACGGGAAATCAAAGTGAAGAACAGCAACAATTCTAGAAACAGAAAATCGATCACTTTCTGAAAGGTAGGACCTGCGGAGACGTGAATCCAAAGTGATGGGAAGATAGACTGCGGGGGGAAGGGCCGGCTCCCGGCAAGCGGTGGAGCAACAGAGCACAAAATCAGGACTTTTAAAAGTCTGCTCCATGGAGGGACATCGCTCCAGAGGCTAAACCGGGGGGAAGCCCATGAGGGGGCAGTGTAACCCCAGGTCCCCTTGGGTCACAGAAGATCCGGGGGTGTCTGAGTGTCGCAGAGCTTGCAGGTATTAGAGCGGGGAATCTGGCAACAGGGACAAAGCCGAGGAATGAGCTCTCAGCTCGGGGTTACATTGAATGGGTCGCAGGCTGGGAGAGCTCAGAGCACGGCCGGGGGACAAGGAGACAGAAGTGACCGGGCGCTTTTCTCCAAGTGTGAGTGATTGAGCGCTTTCCCCCAAGTGCAGCCAGAGGCCAGGGAGACAGGGGTGGTTGGGCGCTTTTCTCTGAGGGCACAATGCAGAGTGGGACCCCGAGCTCTCACTCCTCCGGGGCAGAGATTGGGAGGCCGCCATCTTCATTCCTGTCCTCCAGAGCTCAACGGAAAGCGCTCAGGGAACAAAAGCTCCTGAAAGCAAACCCAAGCAGATTACTTAGCACAGACCCTGGTAAGGGCAGTGCAATTCTGTCTGGGGCAAAGACACTTGAGAATCATTTCAACAGGCCTCTCCCCAAGAAGATCAACAAGAAACCCAGCCAAGACCAACTTCACTTACCAAGGAGAACAGCGGAATTCCAGAGGAGGAGAAAGCAAATCTTATCTGGACAAAATGACAAGGCGGAAAAATGCACCACAGAAAAAAGAGCAAAAGGCAGTATCGAAGGCTGGGGATCTAATCAATACAGACATTGGTAATATGACATATCTAGAGCGCAGAATAATGATTCTCAAGGTTCTAGATGGGCTCAAAAAAGGCATAGAAGATATTAGAAAAACGCTCTCTGGAGAGATAAAAGCCCTTTCTGGAGAAATAAAAGAACTAAAATCTAACCAAGCTGAAATAAAAAAAGCTATTAATGAGGTGAAATAAAAAATGGAAGCTCTTACTGCTAGGATAAATGAGGCAGAAGAAAGAATTAGTGACTTAGAAGACCAAATGACAGAGAATAAAGAAGCTGAGCAAAAGAGAGACAAATACTGGACCATGAGGAGAGAATTTGAAAGATAAATGACACCATAAGATGACACAACATTAGAATAATTGGGATTACAGAAGAAGAAGAAAGAGAGAGGGGAGAAGAAGGTATACTAGAGAGAATTATTGGAGAGAATTTCCCCAATATGGAAAAGGAAACAAGCATCAAAATCTAGGAGGTGCAGAGAACCCCCCTCAAAATCAGTAAGAATAGGTCCACACCTCGTCACCTGATAGTAAAATTTACGTCTTAGCGACGAAGAGAAAATCCTGAAAGCAGCCTGGGAAAAGAAGTCTGTAACATACAATGGTAAAACCATTAGATTGGCAGTGGACCTATCCACAGAGACCTGGCAGACCAGAAAAAACTGGCATGATATATTCAGAGCACTGAACGAGAAAAACATGCAGCCAAGAATACTATATCCAGATAAGCTATCATTGAAAATAGGAGAGATAAAAAGCTTCCAGGATAACTGAAAGAATTTGCAAACACCAAACCACCTCTACAGGAAATATTGAAAGGGGTCCTCTAAGCAAAGAGAGACACTAAAAGTAGTAGATCAGAAAGAAACAGACATAATTTTACAGTAACAGTCACCTTACAGGCAATACAATGGCATTGAAATCATATCTCTCAATAGTTACCCTGAATGTTAATGGGCTAAATGCCCCAATCAAAAGATACAGGGTATCAGAATGGATTCAAAAACAAAACCCATCAATATGCTGCCTACAAGATACTCATTTTAGACCTGAAGATACCTCCAGATTTAAAGTGAGGAGGTGGAAAACAATTTACCATGCTAATGGACATCAAAAGAAAGCTGGGGTGGCAATCCTTATATCGGATCAATTAGATTTTAAGCCTAAGACTATAATAAGAGATGAGGAAGGACACTATATCATACTCAAAGGGTTTGTCCAACAAGAAGACCTAACAATTTTAAATATCTATGCCCCTAACATGGTAGCAGCCAACTATGTAAACCAATTAATAACAAAATCAAAGAAATACATTAACAATAATACAATAATAGTAGGGGACTTTAACACTCCCCTCACTGAAATGGACAGGTCATCCAAGCAAAAGATCAACAAGGAAATAAAGGCCTTAAATGACACACTGGACCACATGGACATCACAGATATATTCAGAACATTCCATCCCAAAGCAACAAAATCTACATTCTTCTTTAGTGCACATGGAACATTCTCCAGAATAGACCACATCCTGGGTCATAAATCAGGTCTCAACTGGTATCAAAGGATTGGGATCAATCCCTGCATATTTTCAGACCACAATGCTCTGAAGCTAGAACTCAATCACAAGAGGAAATTTGGAAAGAACCCAAATACATGGAGACTAAACAGTATCCTTCTAAAAAATGAATAGGTCAACCAGGAAATTAAAGAAGAATTGAAAAAATTCATGGAAACAAAAGATAATGAAAACACAATGGTTCAAAATCTGTGGGACACAACAGAGGCAGCCCTGAGAGGAAGACATATAGCGGTACAAACCTTTCTTAAGAAACAAGAAAGGTCTCAAATAAACAACATCACCCTACACCTAAAGGAGCTGGAGGAAGAACAACAAAGAAAGCCTAAACCCAGCAGAAGAAGAGAAATCATAAAGATCAGAGCAGAAGTCAATGGAATAGAAACTATAAAACAATAGAACATATCAACAAAACTAGGAGTTTGTTTTTTGAAAGAATTAATAAGATTGACAAACCCCTGGTCAGACTTATCAAACAGAAAAGAGAAAGGACACAAATAAATAAAATCATGAATGAGAGGGGAGAGATCATAACCAACACCAAAGAAATACAAACAATTATAAAAACATACTATGAACAACTCTATGCCAACAAATTCGACAATCTGGAAAATATGGGTACATTTCTAGAGACATATAAACTACTGCAACTGAATCAGGAAGAAATAGAAAACACTAACAGACCCATAACCAGTAAGGAGATTGAAACAGTCATCAAAAATCTCCAAACAAACAAAAGTCCAGGACCAGACAGCTTCCCAGGGAAATTCTACCAAACATTTAAAGAAGAATTAATTCCTATTCTCCTGAAACTGTTCCAAAAAATAGAAATGGAAGGAAAACTTCCAAACTCATTTTAGTAGGCTAGCATCACCTTGATCCCAAAACCAGACAAGGATCCCATCAAAAAGAGAATTACAGACCAATATCCTGGATGAACACAGATGCTAAATTCTCACCAAAATACTGGCCAATAGGATCCAACAGCACATTAAAAGGGTTATTCACGACGACCAAGTGGGATTTATTCCAGGGCTGAAAGGTTAGTTTAGCATCTGCGAATCAATCAACGTGATACAATACATTAATAAAAGAAAGAACAAGAACCGTATGATACTCTCAAGAACGCTGAAAAAACATTTGACGAAGTACAGCATCCCTTCCAATCAAAAATCTGCAAAGTGTAGGCATAGAGGGCACATACCTCAATATTATCAAAGCCATCTATGAAAAACCCACCACAAATATCACTCTCAATTCAGAAAAACTGAAAGCTTTTCTGCTAAGGTCAGAAACATGGCAGGGATGTCCATTATCACCACTGCTATGCAACATAGTACTAGAGGTCCTAGCCTCAGCAATCAGACAACAGAAGGAAATTAAAGGCATCCAAATTGGCAAAGAAGTCAAACTATCACTCTTTGCAGATGATATGATACTATATGTGGAAAACCCAAAAGACTCCACTACAAATCTGCTAGAACCTGTACAGGAATTCAGCAAAGTGTCAGGATATAAAATCAATGCACAGAAATCAGTTGCATTTCTCTACACCAACAACAAGACAGAAGAAAGAGAAATTAAGGAGTCAATCCCATTTACAATTGCACCCAAAACCATAAGATACCTAGGAATAAACCTAACCAAAAAGGCCAAGAATCTCTACTCCGAAAACTATAAAGTACTCATGAAAGAAATTGAGGAAGATACAAAGAAATGGAAAAATGCTCCATGCTCATGGATTGGAAGAAAAAATATTATGAAAATGTATATTCTACCTAAAGCAATCTACATATTTCATGCAATCTCTATCAAAATCCCATCCATTTTTTTCAAAGAAATGGAACAAATAATCCTAAAATTTGTATGGAACCAGAAAAGACCTCAAAGAGCCAGAGGAATATTGAAAAAGATAGCCAAAGTTGGTGGCATCACAATTCCAGACTTCAAGCTCTATTACAAAGCTGTCATCATCAAGACAGCATGGTACTGGCACAAAAACAGACACATAGATATATGGAACAGAATAGAGAGCCCAGAAATAGACCCTCAACTCTAAGGTCAACTAATCTTTGACAAAGCAGGAAAGAATGTCCAATGGAATAAAGACAGTTTCTTCAACAAATGGTGTTGGGAAAATTGGACAGCCACATGCAGAAGAATGAAATTGGACCATTTCCTTACACCACACAAGCAAATAGACTCAAAATGGATGAAGGACCTCAATGTGAGAAAGGAGTCCATCCACATTCTTGAGGAGAACACAGGCAGCAACCTCTTTGACCTCAGCCACAGCAACATCTTCCTAGGAACATCGCCAAAGACAACAGAAGCAAGGACAAAAATGAACTATTGGGATTTCATCAAGATCAAAAGTTTTTGCACAGCAAAGGAAACAGTTAACAAAACCAAAAGACAACTGACAGAATGGGAGAAGATATTTGCAAACGACATACCAGATAAAGGGCTAGTATCCAAAATCTATAAAGAGCTTAACAAACTCAACACCCAAAGAACAAATAATCCAATCAAGAAGTGGGCAGAGGACATGAACAGACATTTCTGCAAAGAAGACACCCAGATGGCCAAGAGACACATGAAAAAGTGCTCCACATCACTCGTCATCAGGGAAATACAAATCAAAAGCACAATGAGATATCACCTCACACCAGTCAGAATGGCTAAAATCAACAAGTCAGGAAATGACAGATGCTGGCAAGGATGCAGAGAAAGGGGAACCCTCCTACGCTGTTGGTGGGAATGCAAGCTGGTCCAACCACTCTGGAAAACAGCATGGAGGTTCCTCAAAATTTGAAAATAAAGCTACCTTACGACCCAGCAATTGCACTACTGGGTATTTACCCTAAAGATACAAACGTAGTGATCCGAAGGGGCACGTGCACCTGAATGTTTATAGAAGCAATGTCCACAATAGCCAAACTATGGAAAGAACCTAGATGTCCCTCCACAGATGAATGGATAAAGAAGATGTGGTATATACACACAATGGAATACTATGCAGCCATCAAAAGAAATGAAATCTTGCCATTTGTGACGACGTGGATGGAACTAGAGGGTATTATGCTTATCGAAATAAGTCATTCGGAGAAAGACAACTATCACATGATCTCCCTGATATGAGGAAGTGGAGATACAATGTGGGGGGACTGGGTTTTAGGAAAAGAAAAAATGAAAGAAGATGGGATTGGGAGGGAGACAAACCATAAAAGACTCAATCTCAAAAAACAGACTGAGGGTTGCTGGGGGGAGGGATGACGGGAGAGGGTGGTGGGGATATGGACATTGGGGAGGCTATGTGCTATGATGAGTGCTGTGAAATGTGTAAACCTGGCAATTTACAGACCTGTACCCCTGGGGATAAAAATACATTATATGTTTATTAAAAAAATAAATTAATTTAAAAAAAGGATCAGAGAAACTTCTCTCTTGGTATCAGGAAGAGGACTGAGCATTTGCACACAGATGAAAGGTGGGACAGGAGCACATGACTGGTCGGTTTCATTTCCTCAGTGAGGTTGTCAGATATGGGAGGGGATACAGCTTTCTTCAGAGTGTCTCTCAGGAAAAGGTAACTTCCCTGCACCTCAATTTCCTAACCCGTGAGATGGTTATAGTATTAATGGTTGTTGTGAAGATTGATAATCTGTATAAAAATGTTAGCTCTATTCATAATCCTACAATAAATGCTCGTGATTTTTTTTCTCTCTAATGAATAGATAGCCTCCTCTTTACCATCATTGAAGAAGAACCTCTGTAATTTCATATCACAGTATAAACCAGAGCTGAAGAAGGGGTATGAGCATTAGTGTTTATTGTAGAATTAAATGAATAAGCAGGGAGGTTTTGTGGAAATTGGATATGTACAAACATATATGGTGTTAGGATTGATAAAGCTGATAGTTTCAAAGACTCTTGAAATACTGTGTGAATAAAAACTGCACACAGATTAAAAAAACACAACTGAAAAGTGACAGTATTTATTATTAGTTAAAACATTTGCTTAGAGGTGTAAAAAATTTAATGTCTATTTTAGGCTATGAATGTATTGGATTTGGTTGAGTCTGCATATTTGAAAACCTTCTATAATCTGGAAAGTTACTCAGTGAAACAGTGTGTGTCATGATGAGATTTCACTCAAGTCAAGCAAAGATTTTTATATTGCTTTTCACATAGAAGGACTTCATTATGAGTATTTTGAAATAAACATGTCAGAACTACAGTTATAATTTCTTTGCATGATTAGGATTTCTCTGTCCAATCATGCTGAAAGGCAAGATTTTTGGCATTTCTCTCCTCAAACAGCTGTTCTGGCTTTGGATGTAGGCTTAGTTTGAGAGTTGAAAGTGAAAAAGTTCTTATAGTCTCAATTGGTACATCCTTTACCATTAAATTCACCTGCTTTTAAGGTTTGAAAAAACATATTTAGCTGTTTAAAAATGTTATTTTCAGGGGTGCCTGGGTGGCTCAGTTGATTACGCTTCCAACTCTTGCATTTATTTCTGGTTGTGGTCTCAGGGTGATGAGCTCCAGCCCCAAGTTTGGCTCCAGGCTCAGCGGGGAGCCTGCTTGTCTCCCTCTGCCTCTCCCCCCCTTGATCCCAGGATCTCTCTCTCGCAAATAAATAAATAAATCTTTTAAAAAAATGCTATTTTCACCTGTCAAGTAGATGTCAAAAATGTTGAATGCCACAATGAGGCAAAAATACTGATATCAAATATATTGATATTGATATACTGATATCAAATATCAAAAATATTGAGGGGATCCTGGTAGCTCTATCAGTTAGGTGCTGACTCTTTGTTTTGGCTCAGGTTATGATCCTAGGGTTGTGAGATCAAGGCCTGCATCGGGCTCTGTGCTCAGCATGGAGTCTTCTTGAGATTCTCTGCCTCTCTCTCTCCCTCTGCCTCTCCTCCCTCCTCCAAAATAAATAAATAAAAGCTTTCAAAAATATTGATACACTTTCATGTTTACTCTTTTAAGGAATGCTGCTTTTCAATTTCTTTCTTCCTTTCCTCCTTTTTCTTCCTTTGTAGGTTTCTGTATTCTTTTATCTTCAGCATGACTTTAAGCTCAGATCACCAGACTGCAGGACACTGGAGCTGAAGGAATGTTTCTTTTTTTATCTTAATTTTCAAAGTAAAAAGGCAACAAAAATAACTTATAAATGGCAACAATAATCTGACATGGCTATATAACATATGCATAGAATATGAAGCAATTTAGTAATTTAACACTGAGATTTTCAAATTGTGTTTCTCTTAACAAAGTATTAAATATAAACAACCTTAAATGCCTTTTTCTTTCTTATTTTTCTGTCCTTTCTCACCTTGGACAAAGTCTTGACCAATTTTGTTCTATGTACTCCAGAATTTATTTTAGGATATCTCATTTGAAATTCAAAAAAGTATTTCATCTACCAACTAAAACCATTGAAATCAGTGAATACAGCACAAGCCCTGCAAATTTCACAGGAAAAATAAAGGCTATGGTTGGATAGTATCTCAGCCTCTTACCCATGTTATTCCCTGGCCATCCCCTTCCCATCAGCATCAGTGGGAAAAATGGCTTCTCCATGTCATAGCCCCATGTCCTTGATTCCTTTAGATCCTACCCTATTGACTATTTCATCTTCTTCCTCTTTATAGCCTTTGTCACCTTATTATTTAATAATGTTTAAGAACACTGTGAAGTGTGTAAACCTGGTGATTCACAGACCTGTACCCCTGGGGATAAAAATATATGTTTATAAAAAATAAAAAATTAAAAAAAAAGAATTTAAAAACACTTATTGTTTTGTCTTTAGCCTGATTCATCATTTAGCTATCAAAGTTAGCTAAGATCTATTTTCCTCCAACTCCTACAAAACAGGATTCTAAGACTGTTCTTTTTCCGAGTCCTCTGACACCTGCTTCAGCCTTCACTAATTCACTGAAATTATCCCCATTCATGACCTTCTAGTTGTTAAATTCAATGAATTTTTCAGTCTTTTTCTGATACTAATGGGAATAACTATTCAAAATTGCTGGCTTAAAGGAAAGAGAAGGTTATGAGATCAAGAAGAAAGTATTTCCAATAAGATCCACCATTTTCCTCTGAAAGGTAACCATCTGCAAAAAACATGTGTGGGTTTGGTCCTGCCCTTCATCACTGGGTTACAGCACTACTGAAATATTTGTAAGACATGTGAACAGAGTCTGCTTTTCTTTCTGTTTTTTTTTTCCTTCTCAAAAATGAACTGAAGGGTATGATTTAGGCAGCACATTTCTCTCTTATGCTCATGTGTGTGACTGTCATTAGGCTTCTGTAGCAAGCATGGTTAACTGTGAACAGTTTAACTATGGTTTATACATGACAGATAAGTTCCAAGGGTGTTGTCTATTTGTAGCTGGGGATGGGTCTCTGAATTCCCCTTTTTTACTTGGACATGACCTGAATACCCACATGAACTCCTAGATGGAGCAGCAGAATTTAAGCAGTGTTTAAAACCAGACTCCAGGCTCTGGAACCAGACTGCGTGGTAGATGGCACAGCACTGCAGCTTGGGTATGTTACCTAACATCCTATTCCTCAGTTTCCTAATCTGTAAAATAGAAACAATTGTAATAAGTTATTATTTGTGTTAAAAGAGATGTAAATCTTTTAGGTAAGATCTTGATATCTAGGAAGCACTCAATAAGCTTTAGCTGGTATTAGTATTAGAATTAAAATTGGAATTAAGATGAGGATGAAAATAGCATGAGAATTTGTCTTTAACATTTTATTTTATTTTATTTATTTTTAAATTTATTTTATTTTTAAATTTTTTACTTTTTTATTTATCTATTTTAATTTTATTATTTTTTATTTATTAATTATTATTTATTAATTTATTATTATTTATTTATTGTAACATGTTTAACATGTTATTGGGCTGGCTTTAGGCTCACCAGGTTATGAGATCAAGAAGAAAGTATATCTAAATTTTGGAAGAAAGATGAGGAAAGGGGAGACCAGAAATCACAGCAAAAAAATGGGTAAGGTCACAGTAAGTGACAATTATTTATGTGAAGACTACCTTAATACACATAATAGGGAGAATATATCTGCCTTTAAATAATAAGTAGATGTTTTACAAAAATCACATGTCCTCATAGTCAAGAAATGCCAATTGGTTTGAAATACAAAATCATAACAATAAACCTTATAATACCTTTTGGATGCATTTTAGGCTCTACTCTGTTGAGTAACCTACCTGCCAGCATTTAGAATAGTAAATTAATAGCTATTTTTAAAAGCTGACAAAAAGACATTTCTGGTCTACTTAGTTTCTAAAGAACACGAGGTTATGGATAGCCCTTTTAAAAATTATATTTCCATAAACCAGACTAAGTTGTTAGTTTTCTACTATGTCAGGCCTTACTCTTTGTGTAAATATGAATGCAAATTTTCTACTAAATAATAGTGTGCAAAGTCTTAGCCATGACTCTTTTCCCTCATTTATAAAACATGGGGTACACTAATGACAAGATGTCTCACATCTCTTGCAGGGTTGTTATTGACTATGTGACTCTGGGTGTAAAGCAATTACACTGACATATCCTCATGTTACTCTTGAGTTATTGTTGCCACAAGGTGCTGTAATCACATTATGTAGAAAAAAAATCATGGCTCTATCACATGGAATATTTTTTTAAAGATTTTATTTATTTATTTGACAGAGAGAGATCACAAGTAGGCAGAGAGGCAGGCAGAGAGAGAGAGAGAGGGAAGCAGGCTCCCCACTGAGCAGAGAACCCAACACAGGTCTCGATCCCAGGACCCTGAGACCATGACCCGAGCCGAAGGCAGCAGCTTAATCCACTGAGCCACCCAGGCACCCCTCAAATGGAAATTTGCTGTCAGTTTTCAAGTTAAATTATAAGCAGATAGTGGTTTCAAAAGGAATTTAAAATGTCTTTGGTGGGTCCTCTGGGTGGTGTAATTTGTTGAGCTTCTGATTCTTGATATTGGCTCAGGTCGTGATTTCAGGTTCCTGAGATGGAGCCCCACGTGGGGCTCCATGCTCAGCACAGAGTTGGCTTGAGACTCTCTTTCTCCCTCCGCCCATCCCCCACCTGCTCATTTTTTCTCTCTCTCTCTCAAATAAGTAAATCTTTAAAAATAAGTCTTATAAATAAATAAACAAACAAATAAATAAATAATAAATAAATAAAGTGTCCCTGACATTGACATTATTCTTTTTCTCAATTAACATATAATGTATTATTTGCCCCAGGGGTACATGTCTAGGAATCACCAGGTTTACACACTTCACAGCACTCACTATTGGACATACCCTCCCCAATGTCCATAACCCAACCAACCTCTCCTTACCTCCCTCCCCCGGCAACCTTCAGTTTGTTTTGTGAGATTAAGAGACTCTTACAGTTTGTCTCCCTCCCGATCCCATCTTGTTTCATTTATTCTTTTCCTACCCCCAAACCCCCATGTTGCTTCTCGACTTCCTTAATCAGGGAGATCATATGATAGTTGTCTTTCTCTGATTGACTTATTTTGCTAAGCATAATACCCTCTAGTTCCATCCACGTCGTCACAAATGGCAAGATTTCATTTCTTTTGATGGCTGCATAGTATTCCATTGTGTGTATATACCACATCTTCTTGATCCATTCATCTGTGGAGGGACATCTAGGTTCCTTCCATAGTTTGGCTATTGTGGACATTGCTTCTATAAACATTCAGGTGCACGTGCCCCTTCGGATCACTACGTTTGTATCTTTAGGGTAAATACCCAGTAGTGCAATTGCTGGGTCGTAAGGTAGCTTTATTTTCAACATTTTAAGGAAACCTCCACGCTGTTTTCCAGAGTGGTTGGACCAGCTTGCATTCCCACCAACAGCGTAGGAGGGTTCCCCTTTCTCTGCATCCTTGCCAGCATCTGTCATTTCCTGACTTGTTGATTTTAGCCATTCTGACTGGTGTAAGGTGGTATCTCATTGTGGTTTTGATTTGTATTTCCCTGATGTCGAGTGATATGGAGCACTTTTTCATGTGTCTCTTGGCCATCTGGGTGTCTTCTTTGCAGAAATGTCTGTTCATGTCCTCTGCCCACTTCTTGATTGGATTATTTGTTCTTTGGGTGTTGAGTTTGTTAAGCTCTTTATAGATTTTGGATACTAGCCCTTTATCTGGTATGTCGTTTGCAAATATCTTCTCCCATTCTGTCAGTTGTCTTTTGGTTTTGTTAACTGTTTCCTTTGCTGGGAAAAAGCTTTTGATCTTGATGAAATCCCAATAGTTCATTTTTGCCCTTGCTTCTGTTGTCTTTGGCGATGTTCCTAGGAAGAAGTTGCTGCGGTTGAGGTCAAAGAGGTTGCTGCCTGTGTTCTCCTCAAGGATGTGGATGGATTCCTTTCTCACATTGAGGTCCTTCATCCATTTTGAGTCTATTTGCTTGTGTGGTGTAAGGAAATGGTCCAATTTCATTCTTCTGCATGTGGCTGTCCAATTTTCCCAAACCATTTGTTGAAGAAACTGTCGTTTTTCCACTGGGCATTCTTTCGTGCTTTGTCAAAGATTAGTTGACCTTAGAGTTGAGCGTCTATTTCTGGGCTCTCTATTCTGTTCCATTGATCTATGTGTCTGTTTTTGTTCCAGTACCATGCTGTCTTGATGATGACAGCTTTGTAATAGAGCTTGAAGTCCAGAATTGTGATGCCACCAACTTTGGCTTTCTTTTTCAATATTCCTCTGGCTCTTTGAGGTCTTTTCTGGTTCCATACAAATTTTAGGATTATTTGTTCCATTTCTTTGAAAAAAATTGGATGGGATTTTGATAGGGATCGCATTAAATGTGTAGATTGCTTTAGGTAGCATAGATATTTTCATAATATTTGTTCTTCCAATCCATGAGCATGGAGCATTTTTCCATTTCTTTGTATCTTCCTCAATTTCTTTCATGAGTACTTTATAGTTTTCTGAGTACAGATTCTTTGTCTCTTTGGTTAGGTTTATTTTTAGGTATCTTATGGTTTTGGGTGTAATTATAAATGGGATTGACTCTTTAATTTCTCTTTCTTCTGTCTCATTGTTGGTGTAGAGAAATGCAACTGATTTCTGTGCATTGATTTTATATCCTGACACTTTACTGAATTCCTGTACAAGTTCTAGCAGTTTTGGAGTGGAGTCTTTTGGGTTTTCCACATATAGTATCATATCATCTGCGAAGAGTGATAGTTTGACTTCTTTTTTGCCAATTTGGATGCCTTTAATTATTTTGTTGTTGTTGTTGTATGATTACAGAGGCTAGGACTTCTAGTACTTTGTTGAATAGCAGTGGTGATAATGGACATCACTGCCGTGTTCCTGACCTTAGTGGGAAAGCCCTCAGCTTTTCTGAATTTAGAGTGGTATTTTTGGTGGGTTTTTCATAGATGGCTTTGATGATGTTAAGGTATGTATGCTCTATCCCTACACTTTGCAGAGTTTGATCAGGAAAGGATGATGTACTTTGTCAAATGCTTTTTCAGCATCTATTGAGAGTATTATATGGTTCTTGTTCTATCTTTTATTAATGTATTGTATCACATTGATTGATTTGTGGATGTTGATCCAACCTTGAAGCCCAGGAATAAATCCCACTTGGTCATGGTGAATAATCCTTTTAATGTACTATTGAATCCTATTGGCTACTATTTTGGTGAGAATTTTCGCATTTGTGTTCATCAAGGTTATACTCCTGTAATTCTCTTTTTTGATGGGATCTGGTTTTGGGATCAAAGTAATGTTGGCCTCATAAAATGATTTTGGAATTTCTCCTTCCATTTCTATTTTTTGAACAGTTTCAGGAGAATAGGAATTAGTTCTTTAAATGTTTGGTAGAATTCCCCTGGCAAGCTGTCTGGCTCTGGGCTCTTGTTTGTTGGGAGATTTTTGATGATTGCTTCAATCTCCTTACTGGTTATGGGTCTGTTTGGGTTTTCTATTTCTTCCTGGTTATTTTAGGAATGCATCCATTTCTTCCAGATTGTCAACTTTGCTGGCGTAGAGTTGCTCATAATATGTTCTTATAATTGTTTGTATTTCTTTGTTGTTGGTTATGATCTCACCTCTTTCATTCATGATTTTATTTATTTGGGTCCTTTCTCTTTTCTTTGTTTTCTGGGGTTGGGGCCTGCCACGTGGGTTGTCAGTCAATGATGTTTCCTGAGTTAAGTCCTCCCGCCCTAATCAAGGGGGTGGGCTCTGAGGAAACTGTTTTTTTTTTTTCAGGCTTTTGTTCTCTGGTGGTTTTTATGCTTGTTCACTTTTTTTTTCTCTCACCTTGACCGCCTTTGATGGTTTTTGTAGTTTTAGAGGAAAACAAACCACACCCTGATCTCCCTCTCAGAGAGAAGCCTCAGTCTGGGTGCAGAGCCTAAATAAGTTCCCCCTTGGCCGCTGGGGGGGGGTTCCAAGAGCAGGTTCCAAGTTGCAGACCCTGGGGGCGCAGGATCTTTTGCTTGTACCCAAAGCCAAGGCAGTGGCAGCTGTCTGGGAGCTCCCGACCGCCAGAGAGGTTCCAAGCAGCGATCGCACACTGAGATTTTGCCGCTGGCCAGGGCTGGGAGTGCCCGGCTTGCGCGCACCTCTTTCAGGCACTGAGAACGGGGTGCTGGTCTGTAAGCACCAGGCTGGGCTTTTGCGCACGTCTGTCAGGCGCGCGGCTTAGGCTTTGAAACAATGGTGCGGGTCAAAGCGCGCTGGCCGGGCCTTTGTAACTCAGGGGAGCATGAGGGACGTGTGTGCGTATCTCAAGCTTTGTGGTAGGGCTCGCGCGTTCTGCCGACCGTGGCTCCCATCCCCTCACAGGAACTAGAACCCACGCATTCTCTGGCTCGCAGGCGGCTTAGGGACCAAGAGCTGGTTTCTCCACCGCACTCTCTCTGCCTCAGCACCACGGGAGGCTGTCCTGGGACCGGGGACTTAAGCCCCTGTCCCTAGCCGCCCTGATTCCCACAATTTCCCCCCGCGATCCTTTGCTTTTTTGGAGTGCTTTCAACCAGTCTCCAAGTTAATGCTGGTCCCCAGACGCAGGGCACTCTCGCTTGTATTGGGGTATTACTTTCCAACCGGTCGCCTCTGGTGGCTCCCTCTGCCTTTTGTTTATCTTCTGATATCAGTCCGCCACCATTCCCATTTCGCTTTACCTGCCCACTGGCGTCTTCTGCCCCTGTAGAGATCCAAACATGTATAATTCTGATCTTAGGCTGATTTCACGGGTGATTGAAGTTCTTTGGTAGGTAATCAGCTCACTTTGGGGTACCGGCTGAAAAGGTGCCTCCTCCTACTCCCCCGCCATATTGTCCCCCTCTTCCCCTTTCTCTTTTCTTTTTGATAAGTCTGGCCAAGGGCTTATCAATCTTATTAATTCTTTCAAAGAACCAGCTCCTAGTTTCGTTGATTTGTTCTATTGTTTTTTTGGTTTCTATTTCATTGATTTCTGCTCTGATCTTTATTATTTCTCTTCTTCTGCTGGATTTAGACTTTCTTTGTTGTTTTTTTCTCCACTTCCTTTAAGTGTAGGGTTAGGTTGTGTATTTCAGACCTTTCTTGTTTCTTGAGAAAGGCTTGTACTGCTATATATTTTCCTCTCAGGATTGCCTTTGCTGTGTCCCACACATTGAACCATTGTGTTTTCATTATCATTTGTTTCCATGAATTTTTTCAATTCTTCTTTAATTTCCTGGTTGACCCATTCATTTTTTAGAAGGATGCTCTTTAGTCCTGACATTGACATTGTTCTAATTACAAAAACACTGTGTTGGAGAGAGAGAAAAGAGAACAAAAATAATACAGTAGTTTACAGTGGAAGAGAAGAAACTATAGCATCAGGCAAGTCAACTAGTATCTGTCATTGGCTTCTGAGTCAGGTCATATAGTCAGAGCACACACCCAATCATTTCCAGATTCATATTGAAATAATTAAAGAAGAAGTTTGAAAATAAAGAAGCCCCCATATTAGTGCTAAAAACCAGAGAGAGGGGAAAGTTGACTTTGGTGATTTGTCAAATTTCTTCAACTTGAGATCTAGATGGAGTCAGTGTGACATAAAAGTCAACCTAATTCACAATGCCATAGGAAGGAAAAACTAACCAATTAACCAAGGGACCTCAAAAGAATTCTACAAATCTTCTTTCTGTACAATTACGACTACTTAGACAAACATACAATCACTTGAAAATTAAAATAACATTCTCCAGAATAATGACTTGATAAAGAGGAAGTAACTATAATCATTTATGGTTTATAAGATAAAGGAAAATACTGCATATAAAATTTAAGAGGATAGAGCAAACATAAGACTCCAATGAAAATGTATGGGCTTAACTGTTTTGCCTATTTAATAAGAAAAATGAAAAAAGAAAAAAAAGTAAGAATTTAGCTCTAGTTTTTTTTTCCTTGCTGTCTTATTCGTAGCATTCTGATTATCAAATGCTCTACAAACAACTTTCTTTAGAAAACAGGGCATGGCCTCACCTAGCTTTCTGCCCAGGTCTCCACCATACTTCTCATTCTCCTTTACCACTCTGAATAGTGGAGGCTTTTCCTGGGCTCCCACCTGTTACACACTCTAATGGTTTCATCTATTCCTATGGCTTTAGTGTTGTCTGACATGTGATTGGAGCTTACCATTGTATTTCAAAGAGTAGTTCTTTCACTAAATATTTAAATGCTTACCTCTGTCACCTCCCTTTTATCACCTACACCTGGGTTTTTATCATTTATTATTTAAATAACCTCAAAACAAAAAAGCAAAAAACAAAAAACCTCTGGCATTTGTTCTTGTCACTCTCTACTTGATTCTCTGAGATTAGTCAGAAGGAACTTTTAAAATATGCAAATATATTGTACCACTCCTCTACTTAAATCTTCTCAATATGTTCCCATTGGCTCTATAATAGAGATAAACATTTTTAACATAGCCTATGATGTCCTTTTTTTTTTCTTTCAGTATTTTTTTTATAAATTTTTTATTTTTTATAAACATATATTTTTATCCCCAGGGGTACAGGTCTGTGAATCACCAGGTTTACACACTTCACAGCACTCACCAAAGCACATACCCTCCCCAATGTGGCCCTTGTTTATCTGCCCAGGATCATATCGAGGCCTTCTTCCTCTTGCCCCTCGTATCTTTCTTTGGTCACTATATCATGTCATGTTGAATGTGCTAATTGCCGGCTCTCAAATTTTTGCAGCATATTCCTTTCTTTCAGTAAATACACAGGAAGAAATCTATTAAAACTTATATGAAGTCTGAAGTATTTGATCTTTTTTCCTATTTTTGTTATTCCATTTAGTTATTATTGCATTATTCCCAAAGCCAATCCTAGAAGTCATACTCATATACACTTATATTTCCTGAATACCATATTTTTAACCTACTTCTTGCTTCATAAATAGTTTGTTATTTTAACTGCACATTAAACCATATTACTTAGAACTTCTGTGTATAATAAACTTTGTTTTCCTGTGCCTCTTCTGTACCTTCTTGTGGCCACCCCTGACTCACCATCTCATGAAACAATACAAAACACCATCGGACAGACAAAATTCATTCTAAGTCAGTTTTTGCAACTCTCCCACACCTTTTCATCACCTCCTATAGAGAAAAATTGAGATAAGACAAATTAAATACTGAGGGATAAGATTTGTCAGGTAGGTGTGAGCTTTGTAGAACCACAAACGTTATAATATATGGTTTATTTCACTCCATTTCCACAAAACCCACCTTTTGCCTCTTTGAAGATGATATCACCCCATTAAAAATGCATGTTCCAGATTGAATAACTCAGACCCGAAGAATTTTCCTTCTGATGGGGAGGGCAGTCCAAGGGCATTTTAAGGACTTATTCCTGGAAGCTCACACTAGAGTCTGTTTCTGAAGTCCTTCCAATAGCTCTGTAGACCATTTATATCCACAAATAAAGTTTCTTCTGGACAAGCCAAAAATGGATTCTTCAACTACATATCCTGTATATTGAGTCCTATTACTGAATACAAAGCTATGAACATATGTAGGGTGAAGCTCCAGGAAGGACTGGGGAATTGTAAGCTGAATAATTCCTGGAATTCACACAAGGTGTGAACATTTCATTTCTAAAATGTTAGAGTGACTACCTGGGGCACTCAGGGGACATATAAGAGTGACACTCTAAACTTGTCTTTAAAAGCTCGATAAATGTCAAAGGGTTAATTTGCTGTATATATCATATAATTGCTTGTCAGAATGAAGTCCAACATTCTATAAAGAAATAAAAACATCCAGCATTCAATAAACAATAGGTAAAATGTCCACTTTCCAAAAAAGACTGTTAGATACTGCAAGAATAGAAACATGTGACCTATAAAAAGGAGAGAAATAATCAATAGAAACAAATCCAGGAATAAAATATATAATAACATTAGTTACAAAGTCTTTAAATTAGTTTAAAATATGCTCAAATTAAAGAAACATATGAATATAATGTCAAGAGAAATAAAATGTATAGAAAGAAACAAATGGAAATTCTAGAACTGAAAAAGCAATCTTCGAAAAATTTCACTGGATGAGATAAACACCAGACTAGATTGTTATGGAAGAAGAACTCAACTCAAAAACAATAGAAACCAAAATCCAACTGAAGAAAAGAAAAAAGATAAGAAAATAAAATAGGCAAGTAAAATCAGAATCTCAGTGACTTGTGGGACAACATAAAGTAATTTAGCAATCATTTAGTCAAAGACCTCAAGAAAGGAAGAAAAAAAATAAAGAATGACCAAAGTTGTTTTTTTTTTTTTACAAATTTTATAAATACCATAAATATGCAGATCCAGGAAACTTACTATGCACCAACCCATACAAACAAAAAGAAGACCATACTATTTTTATACAGCTTAACTACATTGCTGAAAACCAGGGATAGAGGGGGGAAAAAAAACCTTCACAGTCACAGAAAAAATAAAAAAAAAAATAGGCCTTATCACATAGAGAGGAATGAATTAAAGAATGATGAAAAACTCCCTGCCAGATACTATGCAAGGCAGAAGATAATAAAACGTCTGTAACATGCTAAAAGAAAAAAAAAAAGAAGAAAGCCAAACTCAAACTGTATACCTACTGAAAATATTTTTCAAGAATGAAGACAATAAAAAAAGGTTTGTAGGAATGTGGATGGAGCTAGAGAGGATTATGCTAAGTGAAATAAGTCAGTCAGAGAAAGACAAATACTATATGATTTTACTCATATGTGGAATTTAAGAAACAAAACAAATGGGCAAAGGGAAAATAAAAGAGAGGCAAACTAAGAAACAGACTCTTAATACAGAGAACAAACTGATGGTTCCCACAGTGGAGGTTAGTGGGGGATGGGTGAAATAGGTGATGGGGAGTAAGGAGGGTTCTTGCTGTGATGAACACCAGGTATTGTATGTATGGAAGTGTTGAATCACTATATTATACCCCTGAAATTAATATCAGATTGTCTGTTAATTGACTGGAATTTAAATAAAAACTAAAAAAAAAAATGAGGGTAACATAAGGATTTTCTCATACAATCAGAAACAGGGAATTATTGCCAGCTGATCTGTGTTCAAAGAGTTGTTCAAGAAGTTTCTTTAGGTTGAAAGGAAATAATACAATATAGAAACTTGGGTGTACACAAAGAAATGAAGAGTACTGGAAATTCTAAATATGTAGATAAATGTAAAAGACATTTCTCCCTCATTAAAAAATGTCTTCAGAAGATAGTTGTGTTGCTCATGCTCTCTCTCTCTCTTTCTCTTAATTGCTCACTCTCAAAAAATTTTTTTAAAATTTCTTAAAAAAAAAATCTTGTGTGTGTTTCTTGGATTCAAATCTATAGGCAGAACAAGGTGAAAAATTATACTGATGTATTAACTATCTTGAAATAAAATTCTTAGGAAATTAATTTGCCATCCATTATCTCCTTTACTAAGTTGGCAATTTTGATGTTATTTTTAAAATCATAAGAATAGATTAAACATGCTTTTTTGAAATACTGATTTACTTTGAGAAGTTTTCAGTACTGGAATAAAACTGAATTCTTTCTTGATAGAAATATTTTCATTATTCATTGCATTAACCCCAGGCCCATGAAGCTATAGGATGTTACCCATATGTTCAAGGGGCACAAGGATGCAGTCACAGCACATTTGGGAAAGTGCCTATGGTACTTCATTAAGACGTCCAACTCCTCTGTAATGATACATTACACTGTAAGATACAATTTTCACCTATTACCAGCTGACAGTCTTCCCAACTGGATTTGTTGAAACTTTTCTTCTGTCTGATTTCACCTGAGGCAAGAAATATGACTGTCTTAATTTAGGGCCCATTAGAGAGAACTGTAGCAGGTGCTTCTGCTTCTATCAGTCCTAACAGTTTCCCACACCAGCCAAATTGGCTCTTTATGTGTTTATGCAAAGACTGTTTTGAGAAATCACAACATGATGGAAGAGGGAAAGGAATTTATTCTGAGAGAACACAAATCAAACTAAATCAGCAGAGATATTATCTTGCTAATAATGAAGAGGAGAATTGTTACTGACTTTAATTGTTGTAAAGAATTATTCCTATATGGTAGGTTAAAAATAAGAGCTTCCTTTAGGAATATGTGTCTTTAAAGATCTGGATCCACACATGTTGTGCTTTGTTTATGAGTTTTCAGGATTTGGAATCAAGACAATTGTGTTTGAGTCTGTGCCTCTAATAGGTTATACATTCTTGGGAATGTATGGGATTATACATTCTTGGGAAACTTCTGTCACTCATTTAAGCCTCAATTTCCTTATTAAAATAGACCTTAGTCAAATCTTTCCTAAATTTCCAATGGAGTTTCTTGTATTTATTGAGAAGGAAAATCTTTTAGTACAAAGTAGAAGACTAATATGTAAAAATGCAAGGAGTGCCGTTGTATTTTTACTCTCTCAGCACATGGTATTGATAGTGCACTTTGATATACATAATAAATTAGTTGTTTTATATTTTTAGCAGGAAAGTTGACTTAATTTTTTAAAATTGTGGTAAAAAGACACATGAGATCTACCCTCCTAACAAGAATTTAAATAAAATAAAATTCTTAGGAAATTAATTTACCATCTGGTTATCTCTTTTACTAAATTGGCAATTTTGGCATTATTTTTAGAATCATGAGACTGGATTAAATGTGCTTTTTTAAAGTATTGATTTACTTTGAGAAGTTTTCAATACATGAAATCTGGACTGAAACTTCCACTACTATGTATTATTGTTAACTATAAGCACCATGCTGTACATCAGATTTCTAGAACTTTTTCATCTTGTGTTATTAGAAACTCTTTAACCATTGAATACCAATTCATTGTTTTTCCCTCCTCCCAGCTCCTGAGAACTGCCATTCTATTTTCTGTTTCTATGAGTTTGGCAAGTTTAGAGGCCAAACATGGATGGAATCATACAATATTTCTCTTTTTGTGACTGGCTTATTTCACTTAGCATAATGTCCTCAAGGTTCTTGCATGTTCTGGCATCTGACAGGATTTCCTTATTATTTGTTTATTTATTTATTTATGGCTCAATAATATTTCACTGTATGCAAATGCCACGTTTTCTTTATCCATTTGTCCATTTATGGACATTTAGATTTTTTCCACCTCTTGGTCATTAAGAATAATGCAGCAATGAACATCAGAGTGCAAATATTTCTTCAAGACCATACTTTAAATTCTTTTTAGTGTATACCCAGAAATAGAATTTCTGGGTCACATGGAAGTTCTATTCTAAAATTTTTGAGGAACCTCCATACTGATTTTTTATAGTATCTGTACTATTTCATATTCCTGCTACCTGTGTGTATGGGTTCTGATTTCTCCATATCTATGCTAAAACTTATCTCTTCTCTTTGATAATAGCCACCTTAAAAGGTGTGAGGTGGTAGCTTATTGTGATCTTGACTTGCAGGGCTCTGATGATTAGTGATGTGGAGAATCTTTTCATATACTTGTGGGTCATTTGTATGTCTTCTTTGGACAAATGTTTAATCAACTTCTTTATGTAATTTTTAATCAGGTTATTTATTTATTTATTTATTTATTTATTTATTGCTATTCAATTATAGGATTTTTAAAAATACATACTTTGGACATTAATTCCTTATAAGATATATGGTTTACAAATATTTTCCCTCATTTCATAAGTTGTTTTTTCACACTGTTGATTGTTTTCTTTGCTGTGTAGAAGCTTTTTAGTTTGATGTACTCCCATTTTTCTATTTTTGCTTTTGGTGTTACAGTAAAAAAACCATTGCCAGACCAATCTTATGAAGATTTTCACCTTTGTTTTCTTCCGGGAATTTTGTATTTTTGAATATTTAATTTCTTATGAGTTCATTTTTTGTGTGTGGTGTTAAGAGCTATGTCATATTTTATTCTTTTGTATGTGAGACTCCAGTTTTCCCAACACCATTTGTGGAGAAAACATCCTTTCCTCACGGTGTAGTTTTAGCATCCTTATCAAAGATAATTTAACTGTATATGCATAAGTTTACTTCTGCATTCTCTATTCTATTCACTATTTCATTGTTCTAGATGCCTGTTTTTATGCCAGTACTATATTGTTTTAAATACTGTAGATTTAAAATGTATTTTGAAAACAGAAAGTGTGAGGCTCCCAACTTTGTGCCTCTTATTCAACATTGTTTTTGGCTATTTGGAATCCTCTGTAGTTCCATATAAATTATAGAATTATTTTTCTAGTTCCATAAAAATTTCTATTGTGAATTTGATAAGAATTGCAATATGTAGATTACTTTAAATAGTATGGACATTTTAACAATATAAAGTATTCCAATAGATATCTTTCATTTATTTGTACCATCTTTAATTTGTTTAAGTAATGTGTTGTAGTTTTCAGTGTGTACAATTCATTTATCTCCATTGGTGAATTTATTGCTGAGTATTTTATTCTTTTTCATGCTATTGTAAATGAGACAGATCTTTTAAATTCCTTGTTATATTATTCATTATTTTGTGTATATTGCAACTGATTTCTGCATGTTGATTTTATATTCATTTTAATTAATTAATAAATTAATTTTTAAAAAAAGATTTTATTTATTTATTTGACAGAGCGAGATCATAAGTAGGCAGAAAGGCAGGCAGAGAGAGAGAAGAGGAAGCAGGCTCCCTGCCAAGCAGAGAGCCCGATGCAGGACTCAATCCCAGGACCCTGAGATCATGACCTGAGCTGAAGGCAGAGGCTTAACCCAATGAGCCACCCAGGTGCCCTTGATTTTATATTCTATAAATTTATGAAAATTTTTTAAATTGCTAACAACATTTTTTCCTGAAATCTTTAGGGTTATCTGCATTTGCAGATCATGCCACCTGCAAACAGATTTTTTTTTTTTTTTTTTTTTTGCTTCTTTTCCAATTTGAATGGCTCTTATATCCTTTCCTTCTCTAATTGCTCCACCTCGGACTTGCACTACTATGTTAAATAAAGGGGAAAAGAATGGGAATCCTTGTGTTGTCCTGATCTTAGAAGAAAAGCTTTCAGTTTTCACCATTGATTATCATGTTAGCTGTAGGCTTGCCATATGTGGTCTTTATTGGTGTATTAAGATGATCATGTAATTTTTATCTTTTTTTCTATTAATGTGGTGTATCATAGTAATTGGTTTTTGTATGTTGAACCATCCTTGCATTCCAGAGACAATTCCTATTTGCTCATGGTGTATGATTCTTTTTTTTTTTTATTAAATTTTTTATAAACATATAATATATTTTTATCCCCAGGGGTACAGGTCTGTGAATCGCCAGGTTTACACACTTCATAGCACTCACCATAGCACATACCCTCCCCGATGTCCATAACCCCACACCCCTTCGCCCAACCCCCCGCCCCCTCAGAAACCCTCAGTTTGTTTTGTGAGATTAAGAGTAACTTATGGTTTGTCTCCCGCCCAATCCTATCTTCTTTCATTTATTCTTCTCCTACCCACTTAACTCCCCATGTTGCATCTCCACTTCCTCATATCAGGGAGATCATATAATGGTTGTCTTTCTCTGCTTGACTTATTTTGCTAAGCATGATACGCTCTAGTTCCATCCATATTGTCGCAAATGGCAAGATTTCATTTCTTTTGATGGCTGCATAGTATTCCATTGTGTGTATATACCACCTCTTCTTTATCCATTCATCTGAGGATGGACATCTAGGTTCTTTCTGTAGTTTGGCTATTGTGGACATTGCTTCTATAAACATTCGGGTGCACGTGCCCCTTTGGATCACCACGTTTGTATCTTTAGGGTAAATACCCAGTAGTGCAATTGCTGGGTCATAGGGTAGTTCTATTTTCAATATTTTGAGGAACCTCCATGCTCTTTTCCAGAGTGGTTGCACCAGCTTGCATTCCCACCAACAGAGTAGGAGGGTTCCCCTTTCTCCACATCCTCGCCAGCATCTGTCGTTTCCTGACTTGTTAATTTTAGCCATTCTGACTGGTTTGAGGTGATATCTCATTGTGGTTTTGATTTGTATTTCCCTGATGCCAAGTGATATGGAACACTTTTTCATGTGTCTGTTGGCCATCTGGATGTCTTCTTTGCAGAAATGTCTGTTCATGTCCTCTGCCCATTTCTTGATTGGATTATTTGTTCTTTGGGTGTTGAGTTTGCTAAGCTCTTTATAGATTTGGATACTAGCCCTTTATCTGATATGTCGTTTGCAAATATCTTCTCCCATTCTGTCAGTTGTCTTTTGGTTTCGTTAACTGTTTCCTTTGCTGTGCAAAAGCTTTTGATCTTGATAAAATCCAAATAGTTCATTTTTGTCCTTGCTTCCCTTGCCTTTGGTGATGTTCCTAGTTAAATGTTGCTGTGGCTGAGGTCGAAGAGGTTGCTGCCTGTGTTCTCCTCAAGGATGTGGATGGACTCCTTTCTCACATTGAGGTCCTTCATCCATTTTGAGTCTATTTTCATGTGTGGGGTAAGGAAATGGTTCAATTTCATTTTTGTGCATGTGGCTGTCCAATTTTCCCAACACCATTTATTGAAGAAGCTGTCTTTTTTCCTTGGACATTCCTTCCTGCTTTGTCGAAGATTAGTTGACCATAGGGTCTATTTCTGGGCTCTCTATTCTGTTCCATTGATCTATGTGTCTGTTTTTGTGCCAGTACCATGCTGTCTTGATGATGACAGCTTTGTAATAGAGCTTGAAGTCCGGAATTGTGATGCCACCAACTTTGGCTTTCTTTTTCAATATTCCTCTGGCTCTTTGAGGTCTTTTCTGGTTCCATACAAATTTTTGGATTATTTGTTCCATTTCTTTGAAAAAGATGGATGGGATTTTGATAGGGATTGCATTAAATGTGTAGATTGCTTTAGGTAGCATAGATATTTTCACAATATTTATTCTTCCAATCCAGGAGCATGGAACATTTTTCCATTTCTTTGTGTCTTCCTCAATTTCTTTCATGAGTACTTTATAGTTTTCTGAGTAGAGATTCTTGGCCTCTTTGGTTAGGTTTATTCCTAGGTATCTTATGGTTTTGGGTGCAATTGTAAATGGGATTGACTCTTTAATTTCTCTTTCTTCTGTCTCGTTGTTGGTGTAGAGAAATGCAACTGATTTCTGTGCATTGATTTTATATCCTGACACTTTACTGAATTCCTGTACAAGTTCTAGCAGTTTTGGAGTGGAGTCTTTTGGGTTTTCCACATATAGTATCATATCATCTGCGAAGAGTGATAGTTTGACTTCTTCTTTGCCGATTTGGATGCCTTTAATTTCCTTTTGTTGTCTGATTGCTGAGGCTAGGACCTCTAGTACTATGTTGAATAGCAGTGGTGATAATGGACATCCCTGCCGTGTTCCTGACCTTAGCGGAAAAGCTTTCAGTTTTTCTGAATTGAGAGTGATATTTGTGGTGGGTTTTTCATAGATGGCTTTGATAATATTGAGGTATGTGCCCTCTATCCCTACACTTTGAAGAGTTTTGATCAGGAAGGGATGCTGCACGTTGTCAAATGCTTTTTCAGCATCTACTGAGAGTATCATATGGTTCTTGTTCTTTCTTTTATTGATTTATTGTATCACATTGATAGATTTGTGGATGTTGAAACAACCTTGCAGCCCTGGAATAAATCCCACTTGGTCGTGGTGAATAGTCCTTTCAATGTACTGTTGAATCATATTGGCTAGTATTTTGGTGAGAATTTTCGCATCTATATTCATCAAGGATATTGGTCTGTAGTTCTCTTTTTTGATGGGATCCTTGTCTGGTTTTGGGATCAAGGTGATGCGGGCCTCATAAAATGAGTTTGGAAGTTCTACTTCCATTCCTATTTTTTGGAACAGTTTCAGGAGAATAGGAATTAATTCTTCTTTAAATGTTTGGTTGAATTGCCCTGGGAAGTCGTCTGGTCCTGGGCTTTTTTTTGGAGATTTTTGATCACTGTTTCAATCTCCTTACTGGTTTTGGGTCTGTTCGGGTTTTCTATTTCTTCCTGGTTTAGTTGTGGTCGTTTATATGTCTCTAGGAATGCATCCATTTCTTCCAGATTGTCAAATTTGTTGGCGTAGAGTTGCTCATAGTATGTACTTATAATTGTCTGTATTTCTTTGCTTTCATTTGTGATCTCTACTCTTTCATTCATGATTTTATTTATTTGGGTCATTTCTCTTTTCTTTTTGAGAAGTATGGCCAGGGATTTATTAATCTTATTAATTCTTTCATAAAACTAGCTCCTAGATTCCTTGATTTGTTCTATTGTTTTTTGGTTTCTGTTTGATTGATTTCTGCTCTGATCTTTATGATTTCTCTTCTCCTGCTGGGTTTAGGGTTTCTTTCTTGTTCTTTCTCCAGCTCCTTTAGGTGTAGGGTTAAATTGTGTACTTGAGACCTTTCTTGTTTCTTGAGAAAGGCTTGTACCCCTATATATTTTCCTCTCAGGACTGCCTTTGTTGTGTCCCACAGATTTTGAACCATTGTGTTTTCATTATCATTTGTTTCCATGAATTTTTTCCATTCTTCTTTAATTTCCTGGCTGACCCATTCATTTTTTAGAAGGATACTGTTTATTCCATGTATTTGGGTTCTTTCCAAATTTCCTCTTGTGATTGAGTTCTAGCTTCAGAGCATTGTGGTCTGAAAATATGCAGGGAATGATCCCAATCTTTTGTTACCCATGGAGACCAGATTTAGGACTGAGGATGTGATCTATTCTGGAGAATGTTCCATGTGCACTACAGAGGAATATTTATTCTGTTGCTTTGGGATGAAATGTTATGAATATATCTCTGGTGTCCATCTGGTCCAGTGTGTCATTTAAGGCCTTTATTTTCTTGTTGATCTTCTGCTTGGATGACCTGTCCATTTCAGTGAGGGGAGTGTTATAGTTCCCTACTATTATTGTATTATTGTTGATGTGTTTCTTGATTTTGTTATTAATTGGTTTATATAGTTGGCTGCTCCCATGCTAGGGCATAGATATTTAAAATTGTTAGGTCTTCTTGTTGGACAGATCCTTTGAGTATGATATAGTGTCCTTACTCATCTCTTATTATAGTCTGTGGCTTAAAATCTAATTGATCTGATATAAGAATTGCCACTCCTGCTTTCTTCTGATATCCATTAGCATGGTAAATTCTTTTCCACCCCCTCACTTTAAATCTGGAGATGTCTTTGGGTTTAAAATGAGTTTCTTGTAGGCAACATATAGATGGGTTTTGTTTTTTTATCCATTCTGATACCCTGTGTCTTTTGATTGGGGCATTTAGCCCATTCACATTCAGGGTAACTATTGAGAGATATGAATTTAGTGCCATTGTATTGTTGTAAGATGACTGTTTCTGTATATTGTCTCTGTTTCTTTCTGATCTACTACTTTTAGGGACTCTCTTTGCTTAGAGGACCCCTTTCAATATTTCCTGTAGAGCTGGTTTGGTGTTTGCAAATTCTTTCAGTGTTTGTTTGTCCTGGAAGCTTTTAATCTCTCCTTCTATTTTTAGTGATAGCCTAGCTGGATATAGTATTCTTGGCTGCATGTTTTTCTCTTTTAGTGCTCTGAAAATATCATGCCAGCTCTTTCTGGCCTCCAGGTCTCTGTGGATAAGTGAGCTGGCAATCTAATATTTTTACCATTGTATGTTGCAGACCTCTTTTCCCGGGCTGCTTTCAGGATTTTCTCTTCGTCACTAAGACTTGTAAATTTTACTATTAGGTGATGGGGTGTGTACCTATTTTTATTGACTTTGAGAGGGGTTCTCTTCACCTCCTGGATTTTGATGCTTGTTCCCTTTGCCATATTGGGGAGATTCTCTCCAATAATTCTCTCCAGTATACCTTCTGCTCCCCTGTCTCTTTCTTCTTCTTCTGGAATCCCAATTATTCTAATGTTGTTTCGTCTTATGGTGTCACTTATCTCTCGAATTCTCCCCTCGTGGTCCAGTAGCTGTCTGTCCCTCTTTTGCTCAGCTTCTTTATTCTCTGTCATTTGGTCTTCTATATCACTAATTCTTTCTTCTGCCTCTTTTATCCTAGGAGTGAGAGCATCCATTTTTGATTGCACCTATTAATAGCTTTTTTTGATTTCAGCTTGGTTAGATTTTAGTTCTTTTATTTCTCCAGAAAGGGCTTTTGTATCTCCTGAGAGGGTTTCTCCAATATCTTCCATTCCTTTTTCGAGCCCAGCTAGAACCTTGAGAATCGTCATTCTGAACTCTAGATCTGACATACTACCGATGTCTGTATTGATTAGGTCCCTAGCCTTCAGTACTGCCTCTCGTTCTTTTTTATTGTGGTGAATTTTTCTGCCTTGTCATTTTGTCCAGGTAAGAGTACATGAAGGAGCAAGTAAAATACTAAAAGGGTGGCAATATATGCTTTAACCAAATCAGAAGAGATCCCAAATCATGAGGGGGGAGAAAGGGGATAAAAAGAGGTTCAGAATGAAAGAGAAAAAAAAAAGAATAGAAAACAAAATAAACAATTAAAAAAAAGAAAACAAACAAAGAAAAAGTATAAAAAAGAAAAAATATATATATATTAGATAAACTAGTTAAAAAACGTTAAGAAAGAAAGGAAAAGCTAAAAAAAATTTAGCAGAAAAAAAAAATTGAAAAAATAAAAAAAATTAAATTAACTGCAAGACTAAAGAATCATGGGGAGAAAGCCATGAGTTCCATGCTTTCCTTTCTCTTCCTCTGGAATTCCGCTGCGCTCCTTGGTATTGAAACTGCAGTCCTTGGTAGGTGTACTTAGTCCTGGCTGGGTTTCTTGTTGATCTTCTGGGGGAAGGGCCTGTTGTAGTGATTCGCAAATGTCTTTGCCCCAGGCGGAATTGCACAGCCCTTACCAGGGGCCTGGCTGAGTAATCCGCTCGGGTTTCCTTTTGGGAGCTTTTGTTCCCTGAGTGTTTTCTGTAGAGTTCAGGAGGATGGGAATGAAAATGGTGGCCTCCGGTCTCCAACCTAGCTAAGCCAAGAGCCTAGGGCCCCACTCCTCAGTGCGCCCTCAGAGAAAAGCTCCCAATTACTCCCGTCTCTGTGGCCTCTGGCCGTGGTCCGAGCTCACCGAGCCTGCGACTTGTTAAAGGTAACCCCGAGCTGGGAGCTCACTCCTCGGCTCTGTCTCTGTAGCCGGCTTCCCCGTTCTAATATCTGTAAGCTCTGCGACACTCAGACACTCCTGATCCTTCTGTGACCCTGCGGACTTGAGGCCACGCTGACCCCGCTTTAGCCTCTTGAGCGATGTCCCTCAGCGGAACAGACTTTTAAAAGTCCTGATTTTGTGCTCCTTGCTCTGCCGCTTGCTGGGAGCCAGCCCCTCCCCCCGGGGTCTATCTTCCCGTCGCTTTGGATTCACTTCTCTGCCAGTCCTACCTTTCAGAAAGTGGTTGATTTTCTGTTTCTAGAATTGCTGTTCTTCTCTTCAATCTGCCATTTGGATTTGTAGGTGTTTGCAATCTTTAGATAAGCTATATAGCTGATCTCCTGCTACCTGAAGTAGTCTCAGCCTACTACATCTCTACCATCTTGACTCCTCCCCCAGTGTATGATTCTTTTAATGGGTTGTTGAATTTGGTTTACTAATATTTTGTGGAGAATTTTTGTATCTATATTCAAAGATATTTGTCTGTAGTTTTCTTGTATTCTTTTTATATCTTTGCTATCAAGTTAATTCCTCATAAATGAATTTGAAAGTGTTCCCTTCTCTTCAATTTTGTGTAAGAGTTTGGCAAGGATTGGTGTTAATTCTTTCTCACATGTTAGATAGTATTCACCACTGAACCTGTCTAGTTCTGATATTTCATTTGTTGAGAGATTTTTTTTATTATTAATTTAATCTCCTTATTAGTTGCAGGTTTGTTTACATTTTCTATTTCTTCATGATTTAGTTTTGGTAGGTTGTAGCTTTCTAAAAACTCATCCATTTCTTTTAGGTTATCCAGTTTGCAGGCATATAATAGCTCAAAGTAGTCTATTACAATCTTTAAATTACTGTGGTATCAATTTTAATGTCTTCTCTTTAATTTCTGATTTTTTTTGAGTCTTCCCTCTTTTTTCCTGATTTAATCTAGGTAAAGTTCTGTCAATTTTACTAAACTTTGCAAAAAGCCAACTGTTATTCTGTTTTTTAATATTGTCTTTCTATTTTCTATTTCATTTACTTCTGCTCTAAGTTATGTCATTTTTGCCATCTTTGGCCTTCTTTTTTTGTTCTTCTTACTTCTTTGAGATATACAGTTGGGTTGTTTGAGAAATGCTTTATTGCTGTAAACTTCCTTCTTCATATCATTTTTGTGCATCCTGTAGTTTTAGTACATTGTGTTTTTGTTTTCATGTATCTCAAAGTATTTTCTCATTTCTCTTTTGATTTATTCTTTGAACCATTCATTGTTCAAGGTGTTATTTAATTTCCACATGTCTGTGAATTTTCCAGCTTTCTTTAAGCCAGTAATTTCTAGTTTCATTGCATTGTAGTTAGAAAGGATATTTGGTATACTTTTAACCATCTTAAATTTGTTAGACTTGATTTGTGGCCTATCTAGTCTAGACTGGAGAATGTACCATGTGCCCTTGAGAGGAATGAGGATTTTGCTGTTAGGTGGAATGTCCTGTATCTTTCTGTTAAGTTCCTTTGGTCTATAGTGTTAAGTCTTCCATTTCCTTATTGCTTTTCTGTCTGGATGTTCTATTGTTGAAAGTGGGGTACTTAGATTTCCTATCATCATTGTATTTCTGTCTCTTCCTTCCTTCAGTTCTGTTAAAGTTGGCTTGGTGCATTTGTGCTCTAATGTTGGATGAATATATTTATAACTATTTTATTTATTGACCCTTTTATCATTATATACTGTCCTTCTTAACATCCTGTGACAGTTTTTAACTTAAACTCTTTTTTGTCTGATATAAGTATGGACACCCCTGCTTTCTTTAGATTAACATTTGCATGGAATATATTTTCATACTCTTTCACTTTTAAGCTGTGTATGTCCTTAAATCTAAAGTCTGTCTTTTATAGCTAGCTTATATTTGGATCTTTTTTTAATCCACTCATTTACTTTTTTGATTTAGAAATTTAATCCATTTATATCTAGAATAATTACTGATTGAGAAGAATTTACTATTACCATTTTGTTAATTGCCTTTTGTCCATCTTACACCATTTCTGTCCACCTTTTCCTCTCATCCTATCTTCCTTTGTGATTCTTTGATTTTTTTGTGGTGATATGTTTTGATTACTTTCTTCTTCTTCTTCTTTTTTTTTTTAATCTTCTATAGATATTTTCTTTGTGGTCACCATGGGCCTTATATATCTTATAATGATCTATTTGAAGTTGATGACAATTTAACTTCAGTCACATACAAATAGTCTATACTTTTACTTCTCCTTCTCTCCAAACTTTGTTACCGATGTCACAAATGACATCTTTTTTGTACTGTGTATTGATTAGAATACATTTATAGTTATGGTTATCTTTTATACCTTTATCTTTTAACTTATATAAGATAATTAAAAATATTTTATGCACTATTGTTACAGTATTTAAGTATTCTATATTTGTCTGTATATTTACCTTTAGCAGAGAGTTTTATACTTTCATATTGCTCTTTACTATACTTTGATTTCAACTTGAAGGACTCCTTCTGTCATTTCTTATAAGGCAAGTCTACTGGTGATGAACTCCCTTAATCTTTTTTTTTTTAAACGTGTAAAGTCTTTAATTATCTTTCTTTTTGAAGGTATTATTGCATTCCTCAACTCCAGAATTTGTTTGGTTCTTTTTAAATACTTTCGATCTCTTTGTTGACATTCTTTTTTATTCATGTATTATTTTCCTGATGATGATTTTGAGTTCTTTAGGTAATTTATATATCTCTGATTCTTTAGGATCAATTTTTAGAGTTTTATTTTGTTCTTTTTATGGAGGCCATTTTCTTTTTTCTTTGTTGTTTTATAACTTTATGTTGGAATATGCAACAGCAGCCTCCCCCAGTCCTTATGATTTCATTTGGGGGAGGATTTTCCTTAAACATCCTAACTAAAGATTTTAGGGGCACCTAAAAGCTTGTGAGGGAAGGTGTGGTTTCTCTAGGCTTGTGCAAACAATTTCCAGTTCGAGAGGCATGGACAGTTTCTTTTTCAGGAGCCTATAATCTCTTGCTTTATCTGGGGTCTATGGATGATACTGGAAGTTCTCTGTTTCTACAGAAGTAATTGCCTAGTTCCTTCTTGTTCTTGCCAGCTACCAGGTATTGAAATTCTGCTGGCTTCTCAGCAGTGCCCTAAGACAGGTGAACAGTTACTCATTTTTCAGGCAGTCATCAGAAAAGCTGGAACATGGACACATGTTCCACTTCTTTTCATCCTTCCTGAGGGATAAGCTTTGACTTGTGAATTTTCCCCACTCATGCCAAGCTGTACCAGCTACAGCAAGCCACTCCCCATCATTCTTTGCTTACAGTGGCTCCCTGGCATACAAACTAAGCTAGTTCCATCAGTGTTCCAGATTGAGACCCTTGAATAGCCTTCTGAAAAACCACAATGTTGTATGCATGAATGCCCTACTCTTCTCTTTCTCCCTGAGGGAGATATAGCTAGTGGGGTTGTTCTTTCTCAGTGCTGTGCTGTGCCAGCTTGGGAGAGGGACTGAAGCTGGTAGAGTGAAATTGATTTCCTAATCCATTTCACTACAGCTGTTCTCAGTTTTGTACTCTCCTGGTGTACAGGAGGGATTATCTAAATGCCAATATTTTGGTACAAATATCTTGTTAAATCAGTGGTTTTGTGGGGAGAGTAGGGCTGGGACTTCCTATTCCATCTTGCTGACCTTGTTATCTATTTTTAAGTTATTTTATTGCTAGGAAATTCTTCCATTAGTGTCAGAAACTGTTATACCTTGCCCCTGTATTAGTAGAGGAGATATCCATGATTTGAGTGACCTGAATCAGGCTTCTGTGAATATCACCATCCCCTATTCTATCCATCTTTTATTCTCAGGAGCTTCCATTTCTTTAATAGGATCACAATTGTGTAGGTCTCAACCCAAACTGCATCATTGAGCCTATTTCTTGGTAAATTTCATTCTTGGGACCAGAGACAGTATGAAGGAAATGTCTCTTAGGTGAGTAAGATCATAAGACATAAAACTTTTAGTTATTAGAGTTTATGTTTTCTTCATGTGTAGAAAACCATCCTCAAGTGAGAAACTAATGAAGTTGACATGCTGAGAGAAGCAGACATGAGAGATACAAAAACACAGTCTTAATGGTGCATGGTGCCCCTTGGGCTCTTTATCTGAGTCTTATATGGATTTTTATTGTTGGTGTTCAAGAAAATTTCCGGGTACCTGTATGGCCCAGTCAGTTAAATGTCTGCCTTTAGTTCAGGACACGATTCCAGGGTCCAGGGATTCAGCTGCACATCAGGCTCCCTGCTCAGCAGGGAGTCTGTTTCTTCCTCTCTCTGTACCCCCAACCCCAGTTGTGCTCTCTTTCAAATAAATAAATAAAATCTTTAAAAAAAAAATCCAACTCTCAGGGTTAAATTAGTTAAGTCTGATATTAAATTAGTTAAATCTTGAGATTTACATCTCACACAGGATTAACTAATGCAATTTCCATTGAACTTAAATCCCAAACTCCAATAGCCACTTGAAACTCATGGTTTTAAGTATTATATTGCATTGTTATGTGGTCTTAATCTACATTGCTTATTTCCTTCTTTTTTTAAATAAGCATAGTCAAATAAATTATTTAGTGCTTTTGCTTGTTTGTTTAATGTTTACTCTAAACCATTCTAACCATTCTATAGCATGCCATCAAAAAGTTGCCTGGGGTTGTGTAGTTGAAATAAATACTTGACAGAGAGGAGTGTATATACACACCAAACTTACTATGACACCGTGTCTATAATTTCATACCCTTCACATTCTTCTATCTTCCTCCCAACCTGCATTTTTGCCAGATAAATATCAATGTTTGTAAAAATTGTGCCTATAATCCTTCCTTTTCCTCCTTAGTAATTGTCTCTATGAAGAAGTTAACAGATTATTCTAAGACTGTTTTTGATGTGTGAGCTGTCCTTTCTAAAGATGCATTAGTCTAACTATGGTTCTGAAAGTAACTATAATAACTTTTAATCTTTATCATTTTGTCTGTTTAATGGTTCCCAAATGGTTCTAGAATATGCGAGACAACACATCTATTAGAGTGGAATAATGGTGTTCCTAATAGCACTGAGGCAAGGGCTCTTTGGCTGTGTAACTTTCTTAATTTATTTTTTATTTTCAGCATAATGTAGCAACATGGACGGGACTGGAAGAGATTATTATGCTGAGTGAAATAAGTCAAGCAGAGAGAGTCAATTATCATATGGTTTCACTTATCTGTGTAACTTTCTTATGAGAACATTAGTTGAGTCTATTTGGGTCAGAAAAATGAGACTACATTTCAGCTTGAGGAAGTGACATGTTGTTGTTTCCAGACAGGCAGTTTATTATTCTTTTCTGAGCAGAATACCCCAAAGATGCTTTTAGTTGTATTTCCAGATGTTTAATCATATCATCATAATGATGAACTATTTTAGAATACAATTATATAGGCAGCATCTTCAAGAATACATAAAATAAAATGATAAGCTTCACTGAATTATCAGAGTCTATGGGAAGTGTTTAAAATACAAAGCAATCTCTTTCCAATTCCTTATAACAAGAAACTGTTCCAAACTTGGTGAAATCACACTCGGTTTTAGAGGTCGCAGGGACTTTTGAGATCACTTGATCATAAGACTACACAGATAGTTTAGAAAGGAAATTACAAGTACTCAGCAGGGAGACCTACTGTACTTCAGAAGTTCAGGGAAGGCATTTTTGAGAAATAAACTTTAATCTGAGTCCTACAGGATAAAGAAAGGGGAGGGTGAGAGCATATAGCTAGCAGTGATTTTCTAGGCAAAGTGAATATTCTGGCAAGCAAGAGAAGGTATTCAAGAAACTGAAAGATGTCAGGGTTGGCTTACCCTTAACACCTGTGTAGTCCTGGGTGAGATTATTTAGTTTATGTAAGTCTCAGGACCTAGTTTCTATAAGCTTCAAGATTTTCCACTGAAGAATTAAGATAATAATAGGAGTGCTTGGCTGGCTCCCTTGGGAGAGCATGTGATTGGTAATCTCTGGGTTGTCAATTCAAGCCCCTTCTTGGGCATGAAGCCTACTTTTAAAAACAACAACAACAACAACAACAACAACAACAACAAAAACACCTTAACAATTTAAGATAACAATAGTACCTACCTCCTGGAATTGTCAAGATTAATTCTAATTCTTTCCATAAGTGTTTAATCCCAGTGCCTTAGAACATATGTTTTCACTAAAGAATAACTTTGATGTGAGGGGATTAAAAGATTTTTTAAAAAATTTATTTGAAAAGATGAGCAGGCATGATCAGGGGAGGGATAGAGGGATAAGCAGATTTCCCACCAAGCATTCAGCCTGATGCGGGGCTCAGTCACAGGATCCTGAGATCATGACCTGGGCCAAAGTCAGATGCTTACCCAACTGAGCCACCCAGGCTCCCCAGAAATGGAAAGTATTTTTTTTTTAAAGATTTTATTTATTTATTTGACAGAGATCACAAGTAGGCAGAAAGGCAGGCGGAGGCGGGGTAGGGGAACAGGCTCCCTGCTGAGCAAAGATCTGGATGCTGGGCTTGATCTTAGGACCCTGAGATCATGACCTGAGCCGAAGGCAGAGGCTTAACCCACTGAGCCACCCAGGAGTCCCCAGAAATGGAAAGGTTTTAAGTAAAGAATGATATAATCAGATTTTTAGAAATCAGTCATACTTCAGGATAAGGATGGACTTATAGAGAATAAGACTAAATGTGGTAAGATCAGTTAGAATAATTTCATAGTGATCCAGCTGACAAGTGGTGATGGTGTAGGCTAAGATAAAAAATAAAAACAGAGGTATAGAGAAATGGATTAACAAAATTTGAAATATTTGGGATGCTTGGTTTGCTCAGTCAATTAAGCATCTGCCTTCTCTGGCTGAAGTCATGATCTCAGGGTCCTGGGATCAAACTCTGCATTGGGGTCCTTGCTCAGTAGAGAACCGCTTCTTTCTCCCATTCCTTCTGCTGCTCCCCCTGCTTTTGTGCTCTCTCTCTATGTCAAATAAATAAAATCTTTAAAAAAAAAAGGATTTAAAATTTGGAATATTAGATTTTAGTGCAGTATTAAGTGAAAAGTATAGGGGTGAAGAGAAAGAGTAGTAAGGGACAGTTCCCAGTTTTCTGAAATTTCCTATTGCTGCATAAAAAATAACCATAAATAGCAATTTGAAACAATGTAAATGAATTATCTCACAGTTTCTGAGTCAGAAGTTGTCAGGGCTTAGCTGGGTCCTCTGCTCAGGGTCTCCCAAGGTTGACATCAAGATGGCAGTTGGGCCTGCCATCTCATTTAAAGGCTCTAACTGAAAGACCCTTTCCTCCCAAGCCCTTTGGAACCTGCCTCTGGAGAGATAATACTACAGTTTCCTAATTCCATTCATTTAGTGCTGGACAGATCATTATCACGATGTTGTAGCACCCATGGTGCCACCGCCATGAATGCTGGACTCCCGTGAGTCTCTCAAACATGTTTACTGGGCTTGAGTACACAAATGCAAACCTATCTCAGAGTATGAAGGCAACTGTAACTGACGATGCATTTTCTCTCATCATGTAAATTTACAATTTAGAATTTCAGAGTATGCACATAGAACAAGACATCTTCTAACTATGTATCCTTTTGAACACTTTAGGCAATTATCACTCCATTTCGGGAATGTGATCTCTTTGACGTTGGTAATAGCCCAGCTTTGCACACACTGTCATAAGTGGGAATGATGGGCAAGGGGCCCCGAGCAGAGTTAGCAGGGGAAGAGATTCACCTACAGAATGTCTGTTCCTTGCCCGGGCAAGTCTCAAGAGCAACCTGGGAGAGCATGATGTCAAAACATTAGTTGCATTATATGCAAAATCAATTGAGAATATTTATTGGAAATACTGAAATACTTTGGATGTTTAAACTAACTGTAATTACTAATAACAAAGTTCACAAACATGAACATATTGCATTTTACACCTAAAAAGAAAAAGAAAAAATGAAGAAATTAAATGAATCTGAAGTCACAAAGGATATTTTAATGTTCTACAATGGTATTTTAGAATTTTTCTCCTCAAGTGATGAATGTTCTGTCAGAACTCTTGTTCTAATTGGATAAATTTCATTCCTTATTGGGATGGAATGAAATTGAGGTTTTGCACTGTTTAAACTTGTGAAACTCTTAAAAGAATCATAAGTAGTGATAAGTTACATGAGTTTTGCCTTGTTAAAAACAGTTTTTGGGAAAAGACATTTTGAATGAAAGTAAACAGTATCTATCAAAAAGGTGAGCTGAAATATTGACATATTTCAATATAAAATGTAGAATTCAGTATATTCTCTGTTTAGCAGAATTTGCTCTGAGTTTAACAGGTACCTCGGCACTAAAAGATTCTATTTTCTCATTTAAAAAAGATCATGGTCTACATAGAAAAGTCAGCCAACAGGACATCAGTTTTAAATTTATTTACTAAAAGCTTTAAAGGAGAGTACAGGCAATTTTATGAAAATATTAAAAAATGAGATCGTATCAAAAAACATTCTTAGAGAAAAGCATAATAATGCTTTTAGGTGCTGATACCATTACAACTAAGGTATATGAGTATGATAATTTTCTGTTTTTTAAAAAAAGAGATTTTATTTATTTATTTATTTATTTGAGATAGAGAGAGATTGAGAGTGGGAGGAAGGGCAGAGGGAGAAATACTTCCTGCTGAGCAAGGAGTCCAGTACAGAACTCTATCCCAGGACACTGAGATTGTGACCTGAGCTAAAGGCAGATGCTTAACTGACTGAGCCACCCAGGTGCCCAATTTTTCTGCTTGTTATTTCTTATGGCTTAGATAATCAATACAAAAACTTAAAAAAAATTTTTTTCTTTAGAATAAATTTTCTTATTTTTAGAAAGCAGTTTATTATTTAAAACAATTTTAAATTATTTAGAAATATTTTTTAAAGTTGTGAATAGAATTATTCTATATGGCCACCATATAATAACCTCATTGGTTGGTCAGTATGTGAGTATTTCAAAAATTATGTAATTTGAATTCTTTTGAGACACTTTTTCACTTTCAAAAGTATCCCAGTTGGAACAATAAATTGGTTGATTATTGTGTTTGTATCTCTCTTCACTCAAGCCTCACTGTTATAGTATCTGAAGGTGAAACAGCAGGTCCCACTTGTAGTTTTTACTTTCCCAAAATACACATGCCAGTGTGACACACAAGCCGTTCTTTTTTTCTTCTAATCTGTAGAAATTAGACTATAGTTTTGTAGCCTCTTGTAATATGATGTCATAATTTTATCAGTGGATGATGAGCTCAAGTGATGCATATCAGCTCCAGGCATGATGCACATTTGGGATGTCCTTCTATTTTCTTTTGTTCTATTGCTGCAGTGGCCACAGCCCTAATCATGACCTTGCAAACCCTCATTTTATAGATGGCAGAGCCACTCCCTGAAAGGAGTCTGTTGAGTCTGAATTTTCTAACAGTGCATACCAACCAGAAAAACTTGCTATTCCTTGGGAGAAGATATTCACAAATGACAATACAGACAAAGGGCTGATATCCAGGATCTATAAAGTACTCTTCAAATTCAACACCCAAAAACCAGATAATCATGTCAAAAAGTGGGCAGAAGACATGAACAGACACTTCTCCAATGAAGACACACAAATGGCTAACAGACACATGAAAACATGTTCATCATCTGGGGCGCCTGGGTGGCTCAGTGGGCTAAAGCCTCTGCCTTCAGCTCAGGTCGTGATCCCAGGGTCCTGGGATCGAGCCCTGCATTGGGATCTCTGCTCAGTGGGGAGCCTGCTTCCTCCTCTCTCTCTGCCTGCTTCTCTGCCTATTTGTGATTTCTCTGTCAAATAAATAAAATATTTGAAAAAAAAATGTTCATCATCACTAGCCATCAGGGAGATTCCAATGAAAACCACATCGAGATACAACCTTACATCAGTTAGAATGACCAAAATTAACAAGACAATAAACAAAGTGTGTTGGAGAGGATGTGGAGAAAGGGGAACCCTCTTAGAGTTTGTGGTAATGCAAGTTGGTGCAGCCACTTTGGAAAACAGTGTGGAGATTCCTTAAGACATTAAAAATAGAACTTCCCTATGACCCTGCAATTGCACTACTGGGTATTTGCCCCAAAGATACAGAAGTAGTAAAAAGAAGGGCCAATGTTCATAGCAGCAATGGCTACAGTTGCCAAACTGTGGAAAACTAACTGCTCAATGTAAATGATGAACCCATTACATTTCCCTAGACATTAGCTAACTTTTAAAAGCTTAAAAAAACCCTGTTAGAGGCAAAAAAGTGGAGGAGTCCTCTTCCTCATCTAGGAGGAGAAACTATTACTTTGTGAAGGAGCTCCTTTCTCATTCCTAGACTTAATAAATAATTGTTCCTTTCTCTAAAAAGGCTTGCTCTTGAATTCTATCTCACACAAAACCGAGAACCTTCTTGGGAAGGAGCCATGTCAGTCCATCAGACTCTCCATTCATGTCTGATGGACTGACATGAGAGGGGGAGGGTGATGGTGCAGGTGGGGGGGGTGCATGGAAGCAAGGAAAGTCACCCCCAGCCCTCCTCCCAGCTTCTGCTCTATGCACTGGGTGTCCTTCCAGCTCTATTTTATTTTGTTCCCTTTTCATTTCCCGCCACCTCATAGCCCATGCCTCAGTTTGACTGACTGTGCCTCCACCTGGCTTTTTCTTAGCAGCTTGGAACTCCAATCCTTCTCCCCTGCCCCTGTCTTTCCCCCTTAGACTGGGAGAAGAAAGAAAGAGAAAGAAGGGGCAAAAAGGAACTCCAGGGGCACTTAGCATGGTTCTGTGCAAACCCCCTGACTCTCAATTAGCATAGAGTAAACACCACTGAACCTGGCTTCTTTCTACCTTTACTTAGGGCTGGGGGCTAAACCACCAACTTTGCATTTGTTGTAGATCTTAATGTTGGAATTTACAAAGTTAACTTTTTATTGTGATTTTTAGCCTTAACGTGTACATAGGTTTCTCTTTTCAATTTATTTTTATTTTTATTTTATTTTATTTTATTTTTTAACATTTTCTCTTCAGCTAAGCCAAAGCAGGGATCTTTCTGGAGGAAAGATAGAATCTTCCCTTCTGGCCTAATTTCCTCTTGTTGGGCCCTGCCTTCTGCCCCTTTATCCACAGGCCTCTGAGACAAAGGAGAGGTCAGCTGTCAAATCTCACTCTTCAGCCCTTGTTATGCTGCAAGCAGAGTGAGAGGAAGAGTCACTCTTCACAAAGTGTCCAATGGAACAATGGCTTCCTGTTAGGGCAAATAATTAAATAAAGGGAAAAGTTGGAAAAAGGGTTTGAGAACATGAAGGATATTGCTGATGATGGACCAGGAATTCCAGCAGGCAGAGTTGAAGAGTTTCAGTAACAGAAGGGGTGGGAGGTGGGAATAAAACAAGAGATGTACAGAGGAAATGGGCAAAGTGCTGGAAATGAAGAGCGACCAGAAATCCTGGAGTTTTTATAACAGGTAGGATAAAAGAAAACAAAATTTGTCCTGGTGGAGTCAAGGCAGAAAATCTATCAGGGTGAAAATTGAAAGTGCTATCTGGTTACTGGACCAGCTCAGAAGTTCAAGATTTCTGTATGATAAACCATCCTCTCCACCTTCTATGAATGTGGCTCCATGTAGAGCAGGAACCTGTGAGCTGAAGAGGCAAATTATCTGCCAAATTCAGTAGCAGATATCCAATACACAATCAAGGGCATGATAGCTTCCTTTTGGGGAAAGGGAAGAATAGGGAAAACTCAGCAGCCACAGTTCCATAGATATATTATTAAATCCTAGCACATGGTATGCCTTCCAGGTATTGTAAGCAATAATTTTACAAATACTTCACCTCTGGTAAACATGGGCGGCTATTTTTTCAGCCTTCAGTATCAATTTCTTTACAAACTTTTGCCCAACCACCAGGACAATACCCCATAGCGATGCCTGGGTAGCTTGGTTGGGCGTCCAGCTCTTGATCTCAGCTCAGCTCTTGATCACAGGGTCATGAATTCAAGCCTGGCATTGTCCAAGGTAGAACCTATTGAGGAAAAAAGAAAAAAAAAAGGGCAATACCACATAGTTCCCATTTCATTCCTGCAGCACTCTGATCAAAGGTACCCATTTCTGTATATGTTCAATTAAACTCCAAAATCTCAATGAGTTAAACCTAGGAAGTGTTTTCTTGACTAGGTAAGAATACCAAGTTGGTTTGTTGTTGTTTTGGGGTTTTTAAAAAAATTTTTATTTATTTTTAAATTTATTTTCAGTGTACCAGATTTCATTGTTTATGCACGTACCCAGTGCTCCATGCAATACATGCCCTCCATAATACCCACAACCAGGCTTACCCAACTTCCCAACCCCCTGACCCTTCAAAACCGATGTTGGGCAAGGATGTGGAGAAAGGGGAATTACCCTGTTGGTGGGAATGCAAGCTGGTGTAACCACTGTGGAAAACAGTATAGAGGTTCCTCAAAAAGTTAAAAATAGAGCTGTACTCAGTAACAGGCAATTACACTATTAGATATTTATCCAAAGGATACAAACATAGTGATTCAAAGGGGCACATGCACCCCAATGTTGATAGAAGCAATGTCTATAATTGTCAAAATATGGAAAGAACCCAGATGTCCATCAACGGATAAATGGATCAAGAAGATATGGTATCTATATGCCATGAAATGTACTCTAGTAGGTGGGGCTAGAACAGACATATTACTCAGTCATCAAAAACAATGAAATCTTGCCATTTGCAGATGTGGATGGAACTAGAGGGTATTATGCTAAGTGAAGTGAATCAGAGGAAGGCAAATATATGGTTTCAATCATATGTGGAATTTAAGAGACAAGACAGATGAACATAGAGGAAGGGAATGAAAAATAAGATGAAAACAGAGAGGGAGACAAATGATAAGAGACAAACTGAGGGTTGTCTCTGAACCATAGGAAACAAACTGAGGGTTGCTGGGAGGGAGTAGGGAGATAGGGTAACTGGGTGATGGACGTTAAGGAGGGTACTTGATGGAATGAGAGCTGGGTGTTACATGCAATGGATTTACCACTAAATTCTACCTCTGAAACTAATAATACACGAATTAACATTATATGTTAATTAAATTAAAACAACAACAACAACCAAGATGCAGGGAGGGAGCATGCAGGGCAGCCAGCTCCTGAGCGGGCAGTTGGGGGGTAGGTGTTGGGGTCGTGGGCCTGGCAGCTGGTGTCTCAGAAGCCAAGGGGGGTCTGGAGAAGAATCCAGGTGCGGGGGAGCTGCCTCTCACTGCCTTTCAGAGTTCTTTGGAAGGTTTTTCATTTTTGGAGAGGAAAAGGGCAGCTTGCTGACCATTTAGGCTTCAGACCTGGCTTTCCTGGTTTCCTGTAACCCCCAAATTGGGGGGCCAGCCATAGCCCATCTCAGTGCTGGCAGCCACATGGAGGGTAGTGGTGGACCTGCAGGTGCAGTCCCCTCATGACAGGTGCCAGGGACCAGGCAGGAGGTGGCAGCTAAAAGCAGGACCACAGTCTCAGTCTCTAAAGGCTGAGATCTCACTGCTGGGCCTGGGCGCTGATGCTGGCTACATACACTCCCAGGCTGCAGGTCCTGCTACGTCAGCTGCTTAGTAGTCATTCCATAGTTGGGATGGTGCCTGTAACATCCTCTTTTGGTCGCAGGAAACAGGTTCCACCACCACACTGGTGCCTGTAATAACCCCCGCCACAGTGGTCACCAAAACTGAGCCAGGCAGGCTCCTGGCCTGAAGATGGGTTCCCTGTACTGCTCAGATCCATGACAGCCTGGAGCTAAGGGGTCTGAGAGACAGGATCTGGGCAGAGACCCCCATCAAGGGTGGGGAGGCAGGTTGCATGAGTCATGGTGGTGAAAGTTGCTGGTGAGGCCCAGGGAAGGCCTGGATTTCTTCTGGGGGGCAGCAGTAGGGTCTTGGAACTATCTGGATGGTCACAGCCCAAGTCAATGTGGGAGACTTGGTTGTGTGATGGCACTGGAGTTAGTGATGTTCACACCATTGCTCTGGGTGCTCTCCACCTCTTCCAGGTCTCAGATGGTTGGGCCTGAACTTATATGCTGGAGGTGACAAGCAGGGCTGTGTGCCTGGTGCATGTCTGTTGTGTCTCACAGGAGGTTGGGACATACCCTCTGTGTCAGGAAAGCAGCAATGGAGCACTGGCCTGGGGAATGCTGCCACCTCCAAGCTGGACTCCAGGGTTCTTCAGATGTCCAGGAGTAGAGCAGCAACGTCGACTGATGTGTTGGTACCAGTGGTTCCATAGGGGTAGGGGGCAGGGGACATTGCCTACCCTCAGGCTTTCCCACACCTCCAATGGGGGTGGTGGTGGTGGAGGGTGTATAGATGGTGCCCATCTCATGGGTCTCACAGGGTAGGTTGTAGCACAACAACATCACTATGCCATACTGCATGTCACCCTGGACTAAGTCAGCAATGATGACTGGCCAAGGGCTGTACTCTAGTGGGTGGGGCTGGAACAGACATAGAGAGGCCATACACAGGCTGGGACTTGGCCCCATCGGCACTGTGATCAGTGGCACCTCGAGTAGGCTGGGTTGTGGACTATATGGTAATAGTGGGGGTTGTCTGTGTTGCCAGCACAGCCAATGGCAGTGAGGCTGATCACCTGGCTTGACGGGATGGCAATGGTGCCCCAGGTGGTGATGGGCATGGCCAGGGAGGCTCTTGGGCCAGTGGCAACAGCTCTGGCAAGGCTAGTGGGAATGGTGTCTGTCACTCTGCTGAGGGTTGTGACACCTGTGGTCTTCACAATTAACATGGTAATGGCAGGCTTGACTGTGGAGACAGTGACGGGGTGACCAGGCAAACACCCTTAATGGCCATTGTGTCCACATTTAGCACCATCTGGGTCACTGCTTTGCTTCCCATGCCTAGTGGCAATTTGGGGGACAGCAATGATGATTTTGGCAGGTGCTCCATTTTTCAAAGTCATCACTTTGGTGGTGATAGTGGTGATGGGGAACTTGATGCCAGTACTGTTGTCATACCTGTGACCAATATGGGGATTGTCTTGATGATGGTGATTGCATTGGGCTTGCCAGTGCTGGGGGAACACACCGTGAATGCTCAGTATGGCAGACTTAGTCCCAGTCCCACTGGTCTGGGTGGAACTGAGATGGCAGTGGGCTTCATCTGCTGAGGTCATGAGATCTTTGACAGTCCCAGATGAAGTGGCTCCTTGGTCTGGAGCACCATCAACAGTTTGCCCAGATTGGCAGTCAGAGCACAACTTTCTGCAGTAGAGATGGGGATCTTTACCCATGGTCTTGGTCCACCACTGTGCTTACCACCTGAGCTTCCTGGGCCATCATCACAGTCCCTGCCTTGGGCACCAACATGGTAGGGTGGGTGGACATGTTGACAATGGAAGAGATGGATGTCCCCTCCTAGGCAGCTGTGGTTGAGAGCGTTTGAGTGGTTGAGTGGCTCACCATAACTGCAGAACCCACCTTCACAGTAGCTGGGAAGGTGGTGGTGCCAGGTGTTATTGCCATGGCTCTGATGATGGTGGTGTCCTTTGTGACACCTAACACTGCGGGCTGCAAGGAAGACCATCTAGGTGACAGCTGTGGTCACTGGCCGCTAGTGCAACTATCCTGCTCATCTCTGGGCTCTGACCATTGCTCCCTGGGCACTCTGCCCATTCTGCAATGAAAACTGCTTTTGATAAAGTGATGTATATCTTCTACATTGTAGAGCAAATGATCAGATGTTAATTTGAGATTATTTCCTGTTTTTCAATATGTACACACAGAATTTCCCAGCCCTGTTTAGTAGGAAGACCATTTGTAGTGCTTTACAGTACCATCTTTGTCATAAATCAAGTGTTTGTGTTTGTGGGTTTATCTGGGGGCTCCCATTTCTGTCTCATCAGTCTGCCTATCTCTGCACCCAGTACAAAACTGCTTAGGCACTGTAGTTTAAAAATAAATCTTGATGTCCATTAGAGTAAGTCCTACCACCTCTTTCTTCTCTTTTGGCTATTCTTGGTCCTTCATATTCCCATAGAAAACTTAGAACTTTAGAACCAGTTGACAACTTCACAAGTGAACCTATAGGGATTTTGAATGATAATTAACAGACTCTATAAATCAATTTGGAGAGAATCTTTACAGTATGGCACCTTCCAATTTATGGCCACCGTATATCTTCACTACATCAATCTTTCTTTCAATGTTTTATAATTTTCTTTGTAGAAACTTTGAAACATATTTTATTAGATTTGTTTCAAATTATTTTTAAAATTTTACTTTTATTTTTTATTTTTTAAAAATATTTTATTTATTTATTTGACAGAGATCTCAAGTTGGGGGAGAGACAGGCAGAGAGAGAGAGAGAGGAGGAAGCAGGTTCCCCGCTGAGCAGAGAGTCCGATGTGGGGCTTGATCTCAGGACCCTGGAATCATGACCTGAGCTGAAGGCAGAGGCTTTAACCCACTGAGCCGCCCAGGCACCCTTATTTTTATTTTTGAGTAAAAGTTTATTTATTTAAAAGTCTATTTTAAAAAATTCCTCAGTTTTGGGTTATTTCGAAAAAACTTAGTTTTATATTTTAGTCTTATATAAATAACCTTACTAAACTCAAATATTCCTTTTATAAAAGATTTTATTTGTGTATTTGAGAGAAAGATAAGCAGAGGGAAGAGGCAAAACAAGAGAGAGATGCAGGCTCCTCACTGAGCAGGGAGCCTGATTTTTCAGGGCTCAATCCCAGGGCCTTGAGATCATGACCTGAGCCGAAGGCAGTTGCTTAACTGACTGAGCCACTCAGGTGCCCCATCAAATATTCCTTTTAATAAAAACTTATTTGTAGATTATTTTGGATTTTTGTGTGTATAATCATATTACCTACACAAAATGATTGTATTCTTGAATTTCTTTTTCTTTTTAAATTTTATTTGTGCATTTGAGAGAGTTCATGAGTGAGTGGGGGAAGGGGCAGGGGGAAAGGGAGGGAAAGAATCCCACAGAGTCTGTGTTGAGCACGAAGCCCAGTATGGGGCTTGATTTGAGACACTGAGATCATGATCTGAGCCCAAACCAAGAGTGGGATTCTCAAATGACAGCCAACCCCGTACTCCTGTGTTCCTGCCTTTCTAATCAAAGTATCTGAATTGTTTTACTGTATTGGCTAAGGTCCCTAATATTATGGTGAATGGAAGGGAAGATAACGGGCATCCCATTTTGTTTCCCAACCTCAGATAGAAGTATTTAGCATTCTACCATTGTGTATCATGTTTTCATAGTTATGTTCTTTCAGACTAAAGAAACTTCCTCCTATTTCTAGTTCCTAAGAATTTTTAATGGTCAATGTTGAATTTTTTCAAATCTTTTCTGCATAGATTGAGAAGATCCTATGAATTTTCTCCTTTATTTTATTCTAATTTACCTATTTAATTTTCTTCTGTATGAATTGTGTTGTTAGTTTTTTTTTTTTTCCCTGAAGATAAGTCAACTTCGTGTTTCTAGAATAAATTCAACTTGGTTACTCATATCATCCTTTTATATATAAATGGATTTGGTTTACAGATACTCTAAGAGTTTTGTATCTAGGGACACCTGGGTGGCTCAGTGGGTTAAAGTCTCTGCCTTCAGATCAGGTCATGATCTCAGGGTCCTGGGATTGAGCCCCACATCTGGCTCTCTGATCGGTGGGGAGCCTGCTTCCCCCTCTCTCTCTGCCTGCCTCTCTGCCTTCTTGTGGTCTTTATCTGTCAAATAAATAAATAAAATCTTTAAAAAAAAAAAGAGGTTTGTATCTATGTTCATAGGGGAGATCAGCCTATTTTTTGTTTTGTAGTGTCCTGTTCAAGCTTCACAATCAAGGTTTTAGAGCTTTCATAAAATGAGCTAGAATTTTTATGTTCATTCCCTATCCTCTGAGAGAGTCTGTATAGGATTAGCATGGCTGTCTCCCTAAATGTTTGGTAGACACACTGAACTTTCTGGACTGCTCTGACATCAATGTGCACTCTACCCCCAAACACTTGGAGAATCTAAGATTTTAGTAAAGGCTAACTTCTTTACAGAAACTTCTTTACAGAACCCACTCTTGCTCTACACGTGCCACTAGAAAATGAGTCTTTGACTAATTGAATGATATTGGTGTCTTCCTTTTAAAATAAGTGTATATTTATTCGATCCTTACTATAAGTCAGGCACTCAGCTGAGAGTTTTACTTGTATTCTCTCACTTAATCCTTTAAAAAAACTACAAGAACCTCCGGTTTGCTCAGAAGCCAGAGGCACAGAGAGGTCAGAAATTCCCTGGAGGGAAGCTCTGGGGAGAGGTGGAGGCAGGATTCTATCCCGGGGAGCCTGGCGCCAGAGCTTACTCCCCTCACCTCTGGCTAATGCACCTTGCTTTGGGTTCAGACTGCTGCTCTTTTTTCTTCCCTAAGGAGTAGAGGAGAATTGACTCCTCTACTCACTTATTTCCCCCATTTTCTTAATATTTAATAAATGCCTTCACAGTCAAATTTCCCTTGATTAATGCTTTGTTCGAATTTGTTTCAAGATATGGTATTTTACTGTCACTGCTGAATAGTTGTTACTTTTAATTTTGAGTTTTTCTTCATCTTGAGTTATTCAGAAGAGTAGTTTAACACTTCTGAGTGGAAAAAGATTCTTTGGGGCAAGGCTTTGGTTGTTTACTGTTTGGTTTTTTGACATTGTAATCAGAACTTGGGAAGTGTAATTTCTGTCTTGAGCACTTTTTCCTTTAGAATTTTTTGGTAACCTAAGAACTGGCTAATTATTGCAAATGTTCCATAGTGTTTGAAAATAATGTATCTTCAATTTGTTTGGTACACATTTCTATATATATCTATTACAGCAAGCTAGATATTTGTGATATTTGATTTTTTTCCCAGCTTACTTGCCATTTTCTGAGAGTGTTTTATTCCTTCCTCCTTGGTTCTGATTTACCAGTTTTAATTTGTATTTTTGAAAATAATTGCTTTATTTATTTCAATGCTATGTTCAGTCCTTTATGGCTCTTGGCATCTTCATGAGGTGCAGCTTTAGTCAATATAAAACATTTGTCTTCATCACACTCACTACCTTTTTACAATTTTGTCAAATACCTTTTTTTTTTTTTTTTTGCCAATCCAGTTTTCATTTTTATAGCAATGCCCATTTCTGACATCAGCTTTCCATGTCAGAAACACACATGTTGCCTTACCAATGCTGTGGGCCCCACTTTATTCATGCTTGTTCTTTCTGATCTCTGCAGAGCCCTTCATTGATCCACAATGACTTGAGATCAGTGAAGTCTTGCAAAGATGCATTTACTCTTTTATTTTTTTTATAATATTTTCATTTATTTATTTGACACACATAGAGAGAGTACAAGCAGGGGGAGCAATAGGCAGAGGGAATGGGAGAAGCAGGCTTCCCACTGAGCAGGGAGCCCCACATAGGGCCCAGTCCCAGGATCCTGGGATCGTGACCTGAACCAAAGGCAGATGCTTGACCTACTGAGCCACCCGGGGGGCTCGCATTTACTCTCTTAAACTGGCAAGATATAATAGGAAAATCTGTCTGTTGACTGCTTATCTCAGCCTGTATTTTCAGTGGAGCTTGTTCTTATCTACCAGGATTGTTTAGAACATAAATCATTTTCTAAAACCTTTCCTAGGCTCCTATAGGAATGCAGGGGCACAGATCTGCTGTACCTCAAGGCCATTGGCATTGTGTTTCTTTCCTTTGCTTCTCTTGTGTTTTAGTAGGTATTAACTTCCAAATATGGACAGATCTGTTCAGATGAAGTCTGCGTGGTGACATTCCATGTGCATTTGGGGACTTGCTAGAATCTTCTCTTCCCTTCTGTTTCTTGTTGACACTGCCTGGTGCACAGTGCTGGTTTTCTTCTTTAACTCAAAGGAGTAATAGGAATTCTTTGAATAGAAAGGAATAATAACAGAACTTATTATTCCTCTAAAAGTTTTTGATACAATCCTCGAATCTAACACATATACTCTGTATATATATATACATATACATACATATATATATTTTTATCACTGTCATCTATTAAATGATAAGTCCTTAGGGTAGCAGGCACTGTGCTGAATCACCTTTATGGTCCTCGTATGCAGCGTGATGCCTGGCACACAAGAATTCAATAAATGTGACAAATGAGGCATATGGAAATAGACTAATGCAGTCATAGGTACCTGACACAAAAGTCCATGGGAGACACAAATATAATGAACCAGGTGTCCTTAACTTCTTCTACCCATGGTCTATAATAATAGATTCTTCCTCTAACAGCCAAAAAGATTCCTTTAAGCCTTAAGTCTGATCATGTCTCTTCCCTGTTCAAAATCTGGTTCTAGGGACTTCCTATGTCAGTTCAAGTAAAAGCTGAAGTTCTTCCCTTGGCCTTGGGGCCCAACAGAATGTGTTCTCATCTCCCCCCTCTCCTTACACAACCTCCTCCAGCTATGTTGGCCTCACTGATATTCCTTAAACAACCTAAGCAGAGTATAGCCTCCAGCATTTTGCATTTGCATTCCGTCTGTCTGACATGGACTCCTCCTTCATATCCACATGGCTTTCTCCCACCAGCTCCAAACCTCTGCTTGACTGCTACCTTCCTTGAGAATCCAATCCCAGCCCATCTGCCCGCATCTCTTTTACCACATTGATTTCCTCACACTCTGTGACACCACCTGACATATTAAGTGTTTGTTTATTTACTCCTTCTAGAACATATGCTCCCCGACAGAGAACATGTGTCTAGGTTTTCATTGTTGCAACCCAAGGGCTTAGTGAATGGTAGATGTGATTTTGTCACATCTTCCATGTCAGGAAGGAGTGACGGGCACCAGTTATCACTGAGAAGGGTTGGGGCTTGCAGCTATGGCAGGGCACTCCATATGAGCCACGTGCTTGCTCATCCCTGGATACGCAAGAACTGGAGGGTTCCAACACAGTCCTGGGAGAAGGAAGTTGGAAAGCCTGCACTCTTTGGATTTCATGCCCATAGCAAAATAACTCTCATGGGCTGGGTGGTGGGAAAAAGGTGAAACTGCATGTGTGTATTAGGTGAGACCAAGGCTTTGAGGAAGAAGACCAGTCTCAACTTTGTGTCTGCAGAATGTCGTCTTCTTGCATTTATACTATCGTGGACAGGAAAGCATGTGAAAAATTGTATTTGTATTTAGTTCAGATATGTCTGCTATTTTATAAGACAGGACTTTGGTGACCAAAAGCAGGGGTCCCTAAACTACCGTTCCCCCTCAGCTTGCAATGCACATATAGAAGATGACTATTCACAGTACAGTTAAAGGAGTGATTTAGAGATGCTTAATTGAAGCAAATTAAAGCTTGGAACCAAGATGGAAATGTGGAAAGAGAATAAAAATTGTCTGACTCACTTGTAAAATTCTACGTCTTTTGCACTTACAAACTTGAGCATTTGTGGATATTTTAAATATCTATAAAGTGATCTTTTGACTCTATAGGACGTTTTGACACATTGACTGAATTTTCTAATGGATTAGTAATCTATAAGAAAACTGAAATTAAGTTATCAGTGATGTAATGAAGAAGAGGTTGATCTTAAATCTCGAAGTAATGCTGCCAACTCTGTCCTGTCTTATCTGTAAACGTTTGTTGAGAATTTACAGAGCCCCAGGTACTGTGAGGGTTTCCAGCGCACTTAATTAAGAGTATTAATTAATTGTTTAATTGTGATGTGATTAATTAGTAATGAAGGGGGGTTAAGGGTTTTCTTACTAACTTATTATCTGCATTTCACCTTGAGGACACAGGGTCAGAGAATGGTTTTCCTAAGACTGATGAAGGGAGGAGAGGGAACTGCGTCACAGGTACCAGTGTAGAATCTGCGATGTAACCTGGAGTTCTCTCTTACAGTCAGTAAGCTAGATTGCCTTGAAGCAAGTTAGATTGCCTTGTCAAGCAAGGCTGCGTTGAGGAGACCTGGCTTCTGTCATGGTTAGCAAGTTTTGGAAAAAAGGTAAAGGAACATAATTATTTAGGCCATGAAAACTTCCCAGGGATTTGGAGCTAAAGGCAAATGGGAAGAACTCCAGAGATGGTAAGAAAAATGAACGGAAGCATAGAGCTCTCTGAACACCTTTGAAAGAATGACCATGAGCTGATTTCTGTCTCTGAGTAATAATTTGGTAATTCAAGGAACAGACCATGTGTACAAAAACATGATAAAGCCAAATCTTCATTTTTTCCTAAAATTTGTTTAAAATAAATCAGTTTTTCTTGTACATATTCTATAAAAATTCTGTGATTAGGTGCACCTGGGTGGTTCAGTCAGTCAAATATCTGACTCTTGATTTTGGCTCAGGTCATGATCTCAGGGTCATGAGATTTAGCCCAGCATGGAGTTCTGTGCTGGGCATAGAGCCTGCTTAAGATTCTCCTTCTCTCTCAGCCCCTACCTGGCAATACTCTCTCTCTCAAAAAAAAAAAAATAATAATAATTGTGTATTTAATATTAAAATTTGACTGTTTCAGAGACTTTTCATCCCTTACCACGCGTTATGAATTTGTCACATTAACACTTGTTGAATAAAGCAGAGCCTGCCCCGTGATGAATGGTGAGATGTGGTTCAACACAAAACAGGAGAACTTGAGAGCAAGAGAGAGATTTCATACTCACAGGTCCAGAAAGAATTAGCTGGAGGAGCCGTAGGGGAAGATCAAGGCAGGGTGCTGGACACAGAGGGAGAGAGAGAGGCAGGACCTGGGGCACTGGCCTTTTTTTAGGATCTGTTTTGGATGGCATAACTATGGGGTTTATAGGCTAAGCCTGGATTGGTCAATTCAAACAAAAGAGCAGGGTTTCTGGTAAGCTCCACAGAGGTCTTATCTAACAGTGTGCAAGATGGAAGGCCTGGGAAGCAAGGGAGACTGTTATCCCAAGGACTGTTGTTGCCCAAGTCATGTCAGGAACTTAAATGTACTTGTGACTCTGCAGGCTGCTGTTGAGCGCCTGCGTTCCGACGGGTGGGTAGGGTCTGTTTAAGATTTCTGCAGGCCACAGAATAGATGTCCAGGCAGCAGGAGCAAGGAGTGGTGTAGCTCAACTCCTGACATCATAGAATGAGAGAACCTTACAACTATTATAGAAAACATACAACTATTATAGAAAACATACATACAACTATTATACATACAACTAGTATAGAAAACATACAACTATTATAGAAAACATGTTAGCACAGTTTTTGTTTCAAAAAATAATTGTTAATGAGAATCTAGCAAAATCAAAACTTATTAATAATGAAGCTGAGGGTTTTTTGTATTGTTGTTTTGTTTTTTAGCTATAGTTAAATTGAGAGAGGATTTAAAGTATTATATGCAATGCATAAGAAATTTTTTTTAAAGATTTTATTTATTTATTTGACAGATAGAGATCACAAGTAGGCAGAGAGGCAGGCAGAGAGAGAGAGGGAAGCAGGCTCCCTGCTGAGCAGAGAGCCCAATGTGGGGCTCAATCCCAGAACCCCGAGATTATGACCTGAGCCGAAGGCAGAGGCTTAACCCACTGAGCCACCCAGGTGCCCCCCAATGCATAAGAAATCTTAAAGGACATTTGAATTTTTAATTTTCCCGTTTTCAAAAAGTAAGAGGCCTAGCTCATAAACATATTACAGTTAAAAATGTGTAACCTTGCCTAATTTCTTACTTATTTCTTATACTTTTACCTTTGGTAGCGTTTCCAAGAGAAGAAATTTTGTATTTTTCACTACAGATTTACCAACTGTATTGTGTTAATTAATTTAGTAGGATCTCTGTCTTGGCTGTGAAGTGTTTTCCCAAAAGTAGTACCAAAGTTAAAAAGAATAGCGATCAAGGTGTATTTGTCCAAAAGATAAAAGAATTACAGGCAATATCTTTATTATTAAGTATTATCTACTTACTATTATTCTCTATTTGTTAGTGGTATCTAAAAAATCACATAACCACTCTTTATACAGTTTCAGCACAAGCAGAGGAGGGGCTGATACAGAATATAACCAATTTGTGTAGCTGGTTTAGCCAAAGTACAGAAAGAGGCACCACAATATCCTCTCTGTGTAGATGGGGAGGGGCGAAACTTTGTTCTTCTGGGCTGTTATTGATACACGTTGGCCTCAGCATAATGCTGAGTACTCAGTTTTCAAAGGGCATTCACGTTTATTCTCATTTCATTCTTTTTTTGAGTATGTATTTAGTTATTTATTTGTGTATCCTTGACATAGTGTTACATTAGTTTCAGGAATACAACACAGCGATCCAACAAGTTTACACACTATGATATTCTCACCATAAACGTTATTACCATTGGTCATCTTATAACACTATTTACAGCAGCACAGACTAGATTCACAAGGCTGTGCCCTCATCTCTGTGACATTGATTCCATGACTGGAAGTCTGTACCTCCCCAGGTTTCCACATCCCCCTGCCTCTGTTAGCCATTGTTTGTTTTCTGTATTATAGGTCTGATTCATACTCTACTATAAGACATGGGAAGGTGAATTGTTTTCCACCAGTTAAGTGTCTTGCTCCAGGTTGGGCAATGAATTTATGAGGAGTTAGGGTATGGATAGAAACCTCTTAACCTCATGGTTTTAAACTTAGAAGAAGATCTCAAATGTCTTAAATGGTCTTAATGTCACTGATTGGATACAACTGTATGACACCGAATTTATTTATTTAAGCTTTTATTTAAATTCCTTTTAGTTAACATACAGTGAAAATTAATTTCAGGTACACAATTTGGTGATACAACACTTCCATACAACATCTGGTGACACTGAACTTTAATATGTAGTCTGTGGTTTGTTCTAGGACCTCTCTGTCTGATACATTTTAAAGTCATCCCAACAATTATCACCAGGAATAAAGCTCTGATGTCCATTTCAGTATTACTTACTTACTCTTTATGAAGCAGTTAGTGTCTCACAGAGATGTATAAATGTTGAATTTTTTTTTGTAAAAATGATTTTTTGAATGATTCAAAGTCTTTATAATTTTTAATACAAAATATAATTTCATTTTTCTATTAGATTATTCCTTATGGAGATCAACAATGTTCAAAATGGTTGATTAGCAAAATGTTTAGTAGATTATTTTAGAATATTAGCAAAATGTTTAGTAGATTATTTTAGAATATTTGCAAAAAATATTTTCCTCTTCAAAGGTGAGGTAAATATATAAATGCATTTATCACTTAGGGTGAATAGCTACTCAGCATGACCTTCCTTGAGATTCATGTTATCACAAAACAAATGGGAGTGTTAGTTAACGAAGAAGAGCAATGTAGCAGAAAAACTACTAACCTCTACTTCTCTCCTTCTTTCTTCATTCTGTTCATCCAGTCATCCATCTGTCCTTCTAGCTCATCCTTTCTTTCATATTTGTGTTTTGTCTTGCTTTCTTCCTTTCTGAAATTCATTAAAAAAAAAACCTGTTGGTAATACTTGCAATTCTGACAAACTTCTGATATTTCACATTAAGCAAATGGAAGTCCTGCATAAAAAGAGAATATTTGGGAAAACTTAGGTTAGCTTAAAGTAGACAGAGAGATACCCTTTTAGAAGATGCTGGTTAAACAATTTTAAACAGTGCATTCTGAAACTATAAGAGGAAGATAGAAGTATATAGAATTTTCCACTTAACCTGACCCTGAAATTATCTACATTTCTCATAACAGTATTCAAAAGAATACCAACTGGGAAAATGTGAGTGTATTAAATCAAGCTATTCGTTACATGATACAATGCTTTGAATTTTGATTTTTTTGTTCTTTTTTGGTTTTTGGTTTTGTTTTGTCTTGTTTTTAGATATATAGAGAGAGACAGAGGGAGAGAGAGAGCCAGGGTGGGGGGGGGTAGGGACAGAGAGAGAGAAGAGTGAGAATCTCAAGCATGGTCCATGCTCAGTGAGAGCCCGAAGTGGGGCTTGATCTCATGACTGCAAGATCTTGACCTGAGCCGAAACCAAGAGTCAGATGCTTAACTGACTGAACCACCAAGGCACCCCAACAATTTTTTTATACTTGCATTTTCATTGTCTAATATGTATATTCATGTTTTCCTTAATGATCTTGGTTTTATTAGTTTCTTTCCATGTTTCTAACAAGCCTTGCTTTGCATTCATTTGAAATCATTCATTCTATCTGCTGAAGAAATTGTTAAGACTATCTTAGCTTCATCAAATATTGTACCCTTTATATGTTCAAAATGTACTGTTTCACTTAATTATTTTTGTCTTGAATTGTATATTTTTAAACAATTGATTTTGAATTAATTATAGATTCACAGGAAGTTGTCCAAAAAAAGTACAAGACTATCTCACATGCTTTTCATTCAGTTTTCCCACAGGTAATACCTTGTGTAGCTACAATACAATATCAAAATGAGGAAACTGATGGTTACAACACACAGAGCTTACTCTGATTTTATGAGTACAAGTCTCTGCAACCTTTTTTTTTTTTTTGAATAAAGATTTTCTTTATTTATTTGAGAAAGAGAGTGAGAGAGAGCGTGAGAGCGGGGAAGGAAGGTCAGAGGGAGAAGCAGACTCCTCATGGAGCTGGGAGCCTGACGTGGGACTCGATCCCAGGACTCCAGGATCATGACCTGGCAGTCACTTAACCAAGTGAGCCACCCAGGCGCCCAAGTCTCTGCAATCTTTTACCCTATGTGGATTCATGTAATCATCACCACAGTCAGAATAAAGAGCTGTTCTACCTTCACAGGCTCTCTGTGCTACCCCTTTATGGCCAGGCACACCTCTCCCCATTTTCTTCCTAATCATTGGCAACCATTCTCCATTTCTATAATTGAATATTTTGAGAATTTTACTTAAATAGAACCATGCAGCATGGACCCTTCCGAGATTGACTTCTTTTCACTTAGCATGATTCCCCTGAAATCCATCCACACTGTATGTATCAACAGTTCATTCATTTTAATTGTTAAGCAGTATTCCATGGTATGGGCATACCATGGACGGTGTAATAATTTTTTGAAAGACACTTTGGTATTTCTAGTTTGGACTTTTTAAAGAATAAAGCTGATAGAAGCACTCCTATACAGGTTTTTGTGTGCACACAAGTCTTCACTTGTCTGTGATAAATGCCCAGAATGTAACTATTGGCACATGATAGTTTAGTGTTCTAAGAAATTTCTAAACTTATCCTACGTGACTGTACCATGTTATATTTCTACCAGCAGCTGATGAGTGATCCAGATCCTCTGTGTCCTCAGCCCCATTTGGTGTTGTCACTATGTTTTATTTCTACTGTTCTGATAGATGGTATCTTATTTTGGTTTCCCCTTCCCTTAATGGTTAATGATGTTGAACATCTTTTCCTGCATGTGGTTTCTGTATTCTTTGGTGAAGTATTTATTTTGCTCATTTTCTAGTTGGATTTTCTTTTACTATTGAATTTTGAGAGTACTTCATATATTCTAAACTTGAGACACAGGTTTTGTCATATGGATGGTTTGTAAATATTATTTCTACCTGTCTCATAACTAATTTTCTTATCCTCTTTATGGAGCTTTTGGCAGAGCAAAAGTTTTTAATTTGGGGGGGATGTTCAATTAAATTGTATTTTAATTGCAATATTATTACTTTTAGAAAGTTCACTTGTTACAATGTACCCTTTTAATTTTACCAAAAATTATTCTTGCTTATCATAAAGTGTTTTAAAAAGCATAATTTTTAAAACCCTATAAATTCTATGTGAAATTAGCCATCATTAGCATTTTGGGGAATAAGCTTGATCTCTCTCTGCATATATTCATATACATGTGAATCAGAGAAGGAATTTACAAGAATAATATATAGCTCTTTTAACTTGAAAAAGCATTAAATTCATTTTTATTCAAATTCAAAAGACAGGAAACCAAAGTGAAAATATGACATATGTTGAGCTTTAGATAAATTTTCATTTGCATTAGGGAATTTAAGTTCTTATGGGATCCCTTTACAATAAGAAAAAGGTCATGAAAAAAAATAATGTTTAGAATTATAGTTGACCCTTGAACAAGATGGGTTTGAACTGCTTGGGTCAACTTATATATGCATTTTTTTAAAAGATTTTATTTATTTATTTGACACACACACACACACAGAGTACAAACAGGCAGAGCAGCAGGCAGAGGCAGAGCAAGAAGCAGGCTCCCCACTGCAGAGAGCCCAAACTGGGGCTCTATCCTAAGGACCCTGGGATCCTGAAGGCTGATGCTTAACCATCTGGGCCACCCAGGAACCCATCTACATGCATTTTTTAATACTGTAAATGTATTTTCTCTTCCTTATGATTTTGTTAATAACATTTTAAAAAAGACTTTATTTATTTATTTGAGAAAGAGAGAGGGAGAGAGAACATGATCAGGTTGAAGGGCAGAGAGAGAAGCTGAACAGGGAGCCTGATACAGGACTTGATCCTGGGGATGATTACCCCCTGAGCCACCCAGGTGTCCCTAACACTTTCTGCTCTCTAGCTTACTTTGTTGTAGAAATAGAGTAATAAAATATATACATTCAAAATGTGTTAATTGTATCTTATCACTAAGGCTTCTGGTCAACAGTAGGCTATTTTTAGTTCAGTTTTGGGGAGTCCAAAGTTATATTCAGATTTTTGACTTCCAGGGGGTTGGCGTCCCTAACCCCCATATTGTTCAAAGGTCAACTGTATTTTCTTTTTTTTTTTTTTTTTTTTTTTTAAGTCTTCATCTTTTTTTTTTTTTTTTTTTTTTTAATTTATTTTTTATTTTCAGCATAACAGTATTCATTATTTTTCACCACACCCAGTGCTCCATGCAATTCGTGCCCTTTATAATACCCACCACCTAGTACCCCAACCTCCCACCCCCCACCCCTTCAAAACCCTCAGATTGTTTTTCAGAGTCCATAGTCTCTCATGGTTCACCTCCCCTTCCAATTTCCCCCAACTCTCTTCTCCTCTCTAACTCCCCATGTCCTCCATGCTATTTGTTATGCTCCACAAATAAGTGAAACCATATGATAATTGACTCTCTCTGCTTGACTTATTTCACTCAGCATAATAATCTCTTCCAGTCCCGTCCATGTTGCTACAAAAGTTGGGTATTTGTCCTTTCTTTTTTTTTATAAACATATATTTTTATCCCCAGGGGTACAGGTCTGTGAATCACCAGGTTTACACACTTCACAGCACTCACCAAAGCACATACCCTCCCCAATGTCCATAATCCCACCCCCTTCTCCCAAAACCCCTCCCCCCAGCAACCCTCAGTTTGTTTTGTGAGATTAAGAGTCACTTATGGTTTGTCTCCCTCCCAATTCCATCTTGTTTCATTTATTCTTCTCCTACCCACTTAAGCCTCCATGTTGCATTACCACTTCCTCATATCAGGGAGATCATATGATAGTTGTCTTTCTCTGCTTGACTTATTTCGCTAAGCATGATACGCTCTAGTTCCATCCATGTTGTCGCAAATGGCAAGATTTCATTTCTTTTGATGGCTGCATAGTATTCCATTGTGTATATATACCACATCTTCTTGATCCATTCATCTGTTGATGGACATCTAGGTTCTTTCCATAGTTTGGCTATTGTGGACATTGCTGCTATAAACATTCGGGTGCATGTGCCCCTTTGGATCACTACATTTGTATCTTTAGGGTAAATACCCAATAGTGCAATTGCTGGGTCATAGGGCAGTTCTATTTTCAACATTCTGAGGAACCTCCATGCTGTTTTCCAGAGTGGCTGCACCAGCTTGCATTCCCACCAACAGTGTAGGAGGGTTCCCCTTTCTCCACATCCTCGCCAGCAGCTGTCATTTCCTGACTTGTTGATTTTAGCCATTCTGACTGGTGTGAGGTGATATCTCATTGTGGTTTTGATTTGTATTTCCCTGATGCCGAGTGATATGGAGCACTTTTTCATGTGTCTGTTGGCCATCTGGATGTCTTCTTTGCAGAAATGTCTGTTCATGTCCTCTGCCCATTTCTTGATTGGATTATTTGTTCTTTGGGTGTTGAGTTTGCTAAGTTCTTTATAGATTCTGGACACTAGTCCTTTATCTGATATGTCGTTTGCAAATATCTTCTCCCATTCTGTCAGTTGTCTTTTGATTTTGTTAACTGTTTCCTTTGCTGTGCAAAAGCTTTTGATCTTGATGAAATCCCAATAGTTCATTTTTTCCCTTGCTTCCCTTGCCTTTTGCGTTGTTCCTAGGAAGATGTTGCTGCGGCAGAGGTCGAAGAGGTTGCTGCCTGTGTTCTCCTCAAGGATTTTGATGGATTCCTTTCGCACATTGAGGTCCTTCATCCATTTTGAGTCTATTTTTGTGTGTGGTGTAAGGAAATGGTCCAATTTCATTTTTCTGCATGTGGCTGTCCAATTTTCCCAGCACCATTTATTGAAGAGGCTGTCTTTTTTCCATTGGACATTCTTTCCTGCTTTGTCGAAGATTAGTTGACCATAGATTTGAGGGTCTATTTCTGGGCTCTCTATTCTGTTCCATTGATCTATGTGTCTGTTTTTGTGCCAGTACCATGCTGTCTTGATGATGACAGCTTTGTAATAGAGCTTGAAGTCCGGAATTGTGATGCCACCAACGTTGGCTTTCTTTTTCAATATCCCTTTGGCTATTCGAGGTCTTTTCTGGTTCCATATAAATTTTAGCATTATTTGTTCCATTTCTTTGAAAAAGATGGATGGTACTTTGATAGGAATTGCATTAAATGTGTAGATTGCTTTAGGTAGCATAGACATTTTCACAATATTTATTCTTCCAATCCAGGAGCATGGAACATTTTTCCATTTCTTTGTGTCTTCCTCAATTTCTTTCATGAGTACTTTATAGTTTTCTGAGTATAGATTCTGTGTCTCTTTGGTTAGGTTTATTCCTAGGTATCTTATGGTTTTGGATGCAATTGTAAATGGGATTGACTCCTTAATATCTCTTTCTTCTGTCTTGCTGTTGGTGTAGAGAAATGCAACTGATTTCTGTGCATTGATTTTATATCCTGACACTTTACTGAATTCCTGTATAAGTTCTAGCAGTTTTGGAGTGGAGTCTTTTGGGTTTTCCACATATAGTATCATATCATCTGCGAAGAGTGATAATTTGACTTCTTCTTTGCCGATTTGGATGCCTTTAATTTCCTTTTGTTGTCTGATTGCTGAGGCTAGGACCTCTAGTACTATGTTGAATAGCAGTGGTGATAATGGACATCCCTGCCGTGTTCCTGACCTTAGCGGAAAAGCTTTCAGTTTTTCTCCATTGAGAATGATATTTGCGGTGGGTTTTTCATAGATGGCTTTGATGATATTGAGGTATGTGCCCTCTATCCCTACACTTTGAAGAGTTTTGATCAGGAAGGGATGCTGTACTTTGTCAAATGCTTTTTCAGCATCTATTGAAAGTATCATATGGTTCTTGTTCTTTCTTTTATTGATGTGTTGTATTACATTGACTGATTTGCGGATGTTGAACCAACCTTGCAGCCCTGGAATAAATCCCACTTGGTCATGGTGAATAATCTTTTTAATGTACTGTTGAATCCTATTGGCTAGTATTTTGTTAAGTATTTTCGCATCTGTGTTCATCAAGGATATCGGTCTATAGCTCTCTTTTTTGGTGGGATCCTTGTCTGGTTTTGGGATCAAGGTGATGCTGGCCTCATAAAATGAGTTTGGAAGTTTTCCTTCCATTTCTATTTTTTGGAACAGTTTCAGGAGAATAGGAATTAGTTCTTCTTTAAATGTTTGGTAGAATTCCCCCGGGAAGCCATCTGGCCCTGGGCTTTTGTTTGTTTGGAGATTTTTAATGACTGTTTCAATCTCCTTACTGGTTATGGGTCTGTTCAGGCTTTCTATTTCTTCCTGGTTCAGTTGTGGTAGTTTATATGTTTCTAGGAATGCATCCATTTCTTCCAGATTGTCAAATTTATTGCCGTAGAGTTGCTCATAGTATGTTCTTATAATAGTTTGTATTTCTTTGGTGTTAGTTGTGATCTCTCCTCTTTCATTCATGATTTTATTTATTTGGGTCCTTTCTCTTTTCTTTTTGATAAGTCGGGCCAGGGGTTTATCAATTTTATTAATTCTTTCAAAGAACCAGCTCCTACTTTCGTTGATTTTTTCTATTGTTTTTTTGGTTTCTATTTCATTGATTTCTGCTCTGATCTTTATGATTTCTCTTCTCCTGCTGGGCTTAGGGTTTCTTTCTTGTTCTTTCTCCAGCTCCTTCAGGTGTAGGGTTAGGTTGTGTACCTGAGACCTTTCTTGTTTCTTGAGAAAGGCTTGTACCGCTATATATTTTCCTCTCAGGACTGCCTTTATTGTGTCCCACAGATTTTGAACCGTTGTATTTTCATTATCATTTGTTTCCATGATTTTTTTCAATTCTTCTTTAATTTCCCGGTTGACCCATTCATTCTTTAGAAGGATACTGTTTAGTCTCCATGTATTTGGGTTCTTTCCAAACTTCCTTTTGTGGTTGAGTTCTAGCTTTAGAGCATTGTGGTCTGAAAATATGCAGGGAATGATCCCAATCTTTTGATACCGGTTGAGTCCTGATTTAGGACCGAGGATGTGATCTATTCTGGAGAATGTTCCATGTGCACTAGAGAAGAATGTGTATTCTGTTGCTTTGGGATGAAATGTTCTGAATATATCTGTGATGTCCATCTGGTCCAGTGTGTCGTTTAAGGCCTTTATTTCCTTGCTGATCTTTTGCTTGGATGACCTGTCCATTTCAGTGAGGGGAGTGTTAAAGTCCCCTACTATTATTGTATTGTTGTTGATGTGTTTCTTTGATTTTGTTATTAATTGGTTTATATAGTTGGCTGCTCCCACGTTGGGGGCATAGATGTTTAAAATTGTTAAATCTTCTTGTTGGACAGACCCTTTGAGTATGATATAGTGTCCTTCCTCATCTCTTATTATAGTCTTTGGCTTAAAATCTAATTGATCTGATATAAGGATTGCCACTCCTGCTTTCTTCTGATGTCCATTAGCATGGTAAATTCTTTTCCACCTCACTTTAAATCTGGAGGTGTCTTCGGGCTTAAAATGAGTTTCTTGGAGGCAACATATAGATGGGTTTTGTTTTTTTATCCATTCTGATACCCTGTGTCTTTTGACAGGGGCATTTAGCCCATTCACATTCAGGGTAACTATTGAGAGATATGAATTTAGTGCCATTGTATTGCCTGTAAGGTGACTGTTATTGTATATGGTCTCTGTTCCTTTCTGATCTACCACTTGTAGGCTCTCTCTTTGCTTAGAGGACCCCTTTCAATATTTCCTGTAGAGCTGGTTTGGTATTTGAAAATTCTTTCAGTTGTTGTTTGTCCTGGAAGCTTTTAATCTCTCCTTCTATTTTCAATGATAGCCTAGCTGGATATAGTATTCTGGGCTGCATGTTTTTCTCGTTTAGTGCTCTAAAAATATCATGCCAGCTCTTTCTGGCCTGCCAGGTCTCTGTGGATAAGTCAGCTGCCAATCTAATATTTTTACCATTGTATGTTACAGACTTCTTTTCCCGGGCTGCTTTCAGGATTTTCTCTTTGTCACTGAGACTTGTAAATTTTACTATTAGGTGACGGGGTGTGGGCCTATTCTTATTGATTTTGAGGGGCGTTCTCTGAACCTCCTGAATTTTGATGCTCGTTCCCTTTGCCATATTGGGGAAATTCTCCCCAATAATTCTCTCAAGTATACCTTCTGCTCCCCTCTCTCTTTCTTCTTCTTCTGGAATCCCAATTATTCTAATGTTGTTTCGTCTTATGGTGTCACTTAATTCTCGAATTCTCCCCTCGTGGTCCAGTAGCTGTTTGTCCCTCTTTTGCTCAGCTTCTTTATTCTCTGTCATTTGGTCTTCTATATCACTAATTCTTTCTTCTGCCTCATTTATCCTAGCAGTGAGAGCCTCCATTTTTGATTGCACCTCATTAATAGCTTTTTGGATTTCAACTTGGTTAGATTTTAGTTCTTTTATTTCTCCAGAAAGGGCTTTTATATCTCTCGAGAGGGTTTCTCTAATATCTTCCATGCCTTTTTCGAGCCCGGCTAGAACCTTGAGAATTGTCATTCTGAACTCTAGATCTGACATATTACCGATGTCTGTATTGATTAGGTCCCTAGCCTTTGGTACTGCCTCTTGTTCTTTTTTTTGCGTTGAATTTTTACGTCTTGTCATTTTGGCCAGATAAGAGTAAATGAAGGGGCAAGTAAAATACTAAAAGGGTGGCAACAACCCCAGGAAAATATGCTTTAACTAAATTAGAAGAGATCCAAAATCGTGAGTGGGGAGAAAGGGGATAAAAAAAGGTTCAAAAAGGAAGAAAGAAAAAAAAAGAAAAGAAAAAAAAATTTTTTTAAAAAAAGAAAACACCTGAGAAAAATGTAAAAAAGAAAAAATATATATATTAGATAAACTAGTAAAAAATCGTTAAAAAAGAAAAAGGTAACAGTTAAAAAAAAAAAAATTTTACCCGAAGGCGAGAAGAAAAAGAAAAAAAGAAAAAAAAAAATGAAAAAGAAAAAATTAAATTAACTGCAAGACTAAAAAAAAATCACAGGAAAAAAGCCATGAGTTCCGTGCTTGGCTTTCTCCTCCTCTGGAATTCTGCTGCTCCTTGGTATTGAAACCGCACTCCTTGGTAGGTGAACTTGGTCTCGGCTGGATTTCTTGTTGATCTTCTGGGGGAGGGGCCTGTTGTAGTGATTCTCAAGTGTCTTTGCCCCAGGCGGAATTACACCGCCCTTACCCGGGGCCGGGGTGAGTAATCCGCTCGGGTTTGCTTTCAGGAGCTTTTGTTCCCTGAGCGCTTTCCGTAGAGTTCCAGAGGACGGGAACACAAATGGCGGCCTCCTGGTCTCCGGCCCGGAGGAGCCGAGAGCCCAGGGCCCCACTCCTCAGTGCGCCCTCAGAGAACAGCGCCCAGTTACTCCCGTCTGCCTGACCTCCGGCCGCGCTCCGAGCTCACCGAGCCTGCGATCGGTTCAAGGTAACACCGAGCTGTGAGCTTACTGTCGGCTCTGTCTCTGCAGCCGGCTTTCCCGTTCCAATACCCGCAAGCTCTGCGACACTCAGACACCCCCGATCCTTCTGTGACCCTGCGGGACCTGAGGCCACGCTGACCCCGCGTGGGCTTCGCCCCGGTTTAGCCTCTGGACTGATGTCCCTCAGCGGAACAGACTTTTAAAAGTCCTGATTTTGTGCGCGGTTGCTCCGCCGCTTGCCGGGAGCCGGCCCCTCCCCCCGGGGTCTATCTTCCCGTCGCTTTGGATTCACTTCTCCGCCGGTCCTACCTTTCAGAAAGTGGTTGTTTTTCTGTTTCCAGAATTGCTGTTCTTCTTCTCTTCGGTCTGCCGATGGATTTTCAGGTGTTTGCAATCTTTAGATAAGCTATCTAGCTGATCTCCGGCTAGCTGAAGCAGTCTCAGCTTGCTACTTCTCCGCCATCTTGACTCCTTCCCTCTCAACTGTATTTTCTTTAATTAGATTTCAATTTTACTGTTGATTGGCTCAGTCTTATGAAGGAAATCATCCCTTCTGTGTATTCTCCTACTTATCTTTCTCCCAGTTCCCATTTTTATTTCTGTAAAACTGATAATATTTTTACAAGGCATGTATTTTATGCTATGACCATAATACCCACGGTGTGTCAGCTGGCTTCTCTTTTGGTGGCTCTACAGTAATATTCTGTTTTGTGAAGTGGTTACTCCCATGATCCTTCCACATACTGAATGTGGTCACTCCAGTTAAACGTCAGTGGGTATGCTGGTTTTTCATTCCTGGTCTTCACTTTCAGTGAAGTGTACATCTGTACACTTCTCAGGTCTGCACAGAATGGCCCTCTCTTATAATGTGTGTGTGTCTCTGTCTTTTCCAGACCTCAACTCCTTACTCTGTGTCCCAGTTTGAAGCTAAAGCTGTCCCTTAGTGAAATGGAGATAATATTGCTTAAGTCATTCCTGCAGCGTTTTTTGATTTTGTTAACCCAGGTCCCCCCCCTCCAACCCAGTCTTCCTTACAGCACTTTGGTCATGAAGTCTAGGGCATGTGGCTTATTATTCAGGGATGGGGTGAATTGTATCAAGAAAGTAGGAGAGGTTGGAGATGGGTGGACATAGCAAGGCTTACATAAACAAGTGTTTTGTCTATTCTTGTTAGGTCTCCCCCTCTCAGCCAGGAATTTAATTTATTAATTATCCTATTTTTATATATTTCACTTCATTAATCCATTCCTTCATTTATTTTCATAATTTCTTTCCTTGTTTCTTTAGGATTCCTTTGTTGGTTTTGTTTTTCCATTTTTTAAGTTTTTTTTTTTTTTTTTTTTTTTGACAGACAGAGGTCACAAGTAGGCAGAATGGCAGGCAGAGAGAGAGAAAGGGAAGCAGACCCCCAGTTGAGTATAGAGACTGATGCGGGGCTTGACCCCAGGACCCTGGGATCATGACCCGAGCCAAAGGCAGAGGCTTTAACCCACTGAGCCACTCAGGTGCCCCTGTTTTTCCATTTTTTGAAATGAGTATTTAATATATTTATTTTCATTCTTTCATTTTTACTGATAAATGTTTAGTGTTATGGTGTTTCTCCTGATCATTGTTTTAAATGTATTTTATAGATCTGGATGTGCAATTCTATTTTATGAATATTAATAGGAATTTTGTTATTTCAATTTGTATTTGTTCTATTGCCCAAGAGTTGTTTAATAGGTTTTTAATATCCAGGATAAAATGCTGCTTTTAATTTAATTTTTACTAATACTTTCTAAATTTATTGCACTGTGATGAGAACTGTTTCTTGTACTATTTCTACATTATGCAACTTCAGATATGTTTTCCTTGTAGTCTAACATATGGTCCATTTTTGTGAATGTTTCACAAGTATATAAATTTCGGTATGCATTTTTGAGGTCTCCTAATTGATTGTATTGTTTAAAAATTCTGTCTCCTTACATCTTTTTGTTCATTTGGCCTGTCTTGCTGAGAGTGGTATATGAATGTCTCCTCTAATTATTGTGTGTGTGTGCTTTTTTTTTTTTCTATATCTCTTGTACTTGTTGCATCATAGGGTGATAGTTATATTATTCAGTATACAAATATTTCTAAGTGTTATAACACTATTGTGCATTACAGCTTTTAGAATTAAAAAGTGCCTTTCTTTGGGGGTACCTGGGTGTCTCAGGACCTTAAATATTTGCCTTTGGCTCAGGTCATGGTCTGGGGATCCTGAGATCAAGCCCTGGGTATCCTGGGGTGGCGTGGGGGGTGCTCAGCGGGGAGTCTGCTTTCTGTCTTCCTTTGAACCTCCCACTCCCTCTGCTCCTCCCCTTGCTCATGCTTTCTCTGTCTCTTTCAAATAAATATATTAAATCTTTAAGAAAAGAGAAAAAGTGCTTTTCTTCTTCACATTTAGTGCTTTTGGCTTACATTTTATTTGGCTTACATTATTTTCTTATTATTTCTATATGTCCGGGATATCTTCGTCCATCCACTTTCAGCATATGGAATCACTTTGTTTTAGGTCCTCTCTTGTATACACCATATAGTTGGGCTTTGTCTTGAAAACCAATTAGAAAATTGACGACTTTGCTCTGCTCTGCCTCTGATGGTACCCTTGATATCTTAATAACATCTCCTCCATGAAGTTTCAAAGAGTTCCCTGCAGGGTCTCCCAAACGTGGCACCTGGGCTCCGGAGACCAGGAGCACTTCCTCAGCATTGTTATTTCTCTATCCCCTAGCTGTTACCTGTGAGCGGTCACTGCACTGGAATTGAAAGCAACTGTGTGCAGGGCTCCTTTATGGCATTTAGCTCCCTCTCTCAGTCTGACAAGGGAAACAGGCCAATAACTTGGATATGTTATGCATTTCTAACAGCTCTATTCCTACCACAGAGCTGGGTATCCAGCGTGGTGCTGGTGGTCTTCCCCATGCCTGCCTCCCTCTGTTTCCAGCTCTCTTTCTCCTCCTCTCCACAGTCCCTTAGGATTGAAAGTCATCAGGCTATGAATAATTTTTTCTCCTGAAATTCTATCTTTCTCTTAGCCGTGGGCAGCAACTTCATGGTCTGGACTTCATAGGAGAAAGAAGTAGCTTCTGTATATATTTGGAGAAACTCTCTGACCAGATTGCTGTAGGCATGCATTCTTTAAATGGTAAAGTTATTTAAAAACTCTTGACAAAGCCTGGTTTGCAACTCAATTGTCCTCCTGACAACTCAAGCAAAAATCGAATTTGACAGTTAAAGCTGAAAAATGACTTCATTGATAGAGAACCCAGTATCTGCTCTTTCCCTTGGCACTGAAGCACTTCATTTCAAAGGACAGTGAGCTTCACCAGAACTTGAAAATACATACAGAACTTGAAAATACATCTCCATTGCAGGCGTTAGTTAAGTGGAGGTGTTGTGTGGGCTGGTCTGCTGCTGCAGCTGGTCAAACTGTTTGTACGCAAGTAAGTCCTTCCTTACCTCACCACAGTTTGGAATTGTTATCATTTTTGTCCAAGTATTCAGAGAAGTCATGATTTCCAGGAAAAATTGCTCAAGGGCTCTTCTGGGACAACTTAGTGTGAGTCAGCTATGTGCTGTTGTGAAAGATTGGTGGCTACTTATAGTAGTTAATAGTTTTGAGTTTGCCACTGATCTATTCAGAAGAAGGAAAGGTATGACCATCACTACATTATCCCTAATATGAAGAGGGGATGTGGGGTGCAGAGGCTCCGTGTTAACCATGAAGACATCAGAATTAATTGTGTTAATCACATCTTGCATCAAAATCAAGGCTTTTAAAATGTATCATTTTGAGGAAATGTGTCCTCCTTCCTTTTTGAAACTAAACTCAGCATCCATATCAGGGGACCCATCCCCTGGTGAATTCTCACGTCTAGTGGATGGGACACTGTGTTTTCTAAGCAACACTCATGGCTTTTCACAAAGTCAACATATTCGAATCTTTAATGACACTGCACATAAAGATAAGAGATCAGCAGGAGAATCAGGAAAACGACTTAATCATTCCCACTTTAGTCTTTTTAATTTGATGGGTTCCATTTTATTCCTGAAACTATGCACATCTCCTTTAGTCTGGGCAAATTTCAATTTCTACACTAATGAGTCTGTTATCTAGTTTTCCACATAATCAAATATTAAAACAACCAAGTATTAAGTTAAGATAGCATTTTTGCCCAATTTTTTTAGTTATTTATGTGTGTGTGTGTGTGTGTGTACATATATATATATATATATATATATATATATATATAATTGCCTTTTTTTAGAGGTGGAGAGAGAGAGGAAATGCATACAAGCAGTGAGGTAAGGGGAAGAGGAAGAGGGAGAGAAAGTGTCTAAAGCGGGCTCCTTGAGTATGTGGAGCCCAATATGGGGCTCCATCTCAAGACCCTGAGATCATGACCTGAGGCAAGATCAACAGTCAGAAGCTTAACCCACTGAGCCACGCAGGTGCCCCAGCACATCTGCAGATCTTAAAGGGGCTCTCCCAAAGCTGAAAGCACCATACTACCAGTTAAATGTCGTGGAAACAAGACATTTATTTGTGTGTTTGTGTTAGTGTGATGACCTGGTACTATTACGTTATTTCCTTGTCTCTAAGAGATTCTTCCAATCATATCCACTTGTACAGAAGATTAAAACTTCTACAGAATGTTTAATCTAAAGGAAACTTGGGGCCTAAACACTGCACATTTTGGAAAGGCCAATCTATTGATTTAAGAGGTTTAATGATCCCTTACATACAAGTAAGGTCTAGTAAAACTGTTAGGAATTACATAGGCACAGGGAAAGGAAGAAGATTCCATGATTTATAGACTAATGAATCTGTAATTTTTTTTTTTTTTTTGCTCTAAGAGACTAATACTGACATCATTTGAGTCTACTTATAATTACCTATAATTTACACATTCATAAATGTATTCATATTGTTTAACCTTTTAATTTAAGACAGCTATTAGAGATCAAGTAGATTCTATAGACTGAAAAAAGAAAACATTATTGGGTGCCTGGGTGGCTCTGTGGGTTAAGCCTCTGCCTTCGGCTCAGGTCATGATCTCAGGGTCCCGAAGATCAAGCTCCACATTGGACTCCCTGCTAGGCAGAGAGCCTGCTTCCCCCTCGCTCTCTGTCTGCCTCTCTGCCTACTTGTGATCTCTCTCTCTGTCAAATAAATAAATATAATCTTAAAAAAAAGAAAACATTATTAAAGCATTATCATAATGTGTAAGACATATCATAACAAAACATTTTCATAACAAAAAATTATACGTAACACTACGTATACATAACGTAATTTTTGAGTACAGCATGTTATATTGTTGAGAACTCAGTAAAAAAAAAACAACAAAATGTGTTATTGTTCCATCTGAAAATCAAAGTTGAGATTTCTTCTAAAAATACTTGCAGTTGTATACCATTCATGGTTTTGTCTGATCTAATGTATCTTACTTAATAAGGCATGAATTTAGAAGGAGTTCAGGATAGTCTGCTGCTTTATTTAGTATTGTGAAAAATTGACATGGCCATAGCCTTTTTCAAATAGAGCTGGAGAAGCCAGTGTGGAGAAACTGCCCTTTTGCTTTGGTCTGAAAGGAGCCAAAACCTTGAGGTTGGGCAAAACAACAATTGCGTAAAGCAGTAATTTGAGAAGTCAGCAGGGGAACAGGCATCCTGATCACAAAATTTAAATTTCTGGAATTTCTGAAGATAAAATCAGAAGACAATTAATCTATAATCCAGAGTAGTTTAGCTTGTGAACACCCATAAAAAATTTTTTTTTCTTTTTCTCATATAATTGCCTTGTCCTTTTACTCATTAAGCCCCCTTGCTGTTAACCTATAAATGGGAATACTATTTAAGTATGTATCTGAACTCATGCTTGCCAAATTATAACTTTTTAATCCCAAATAAACTGTGGCTTGCCTTTCCCTGTGTCTCTTTTGCTTAGGGTGACAGGAGAAAGTGACTGAGAGTGACTCAGTTATTTGTCCCCGTTCAGGTGTCTCCTGTAACTCCACAACTACACCAACACTAACTAGGCATAGTTTTTAAAGCACCATTAGTTCAATCACTAACTTAAAATTTGTGAGTTCGGCCAAAGGCTGTGATGCGAACATCAACATGAACATACTGTAAATAAGACTGTCCCATTCAATTTGTATTCTAAGTGCCCACCACAATAACAATGGGCCAATAATGGACCTAGATTAAATATTTTTGGATGACTATGAGCACATTGAATGGTTGAGCATAACCTAACCAACACCTACATAAATATTATCTTGGGAAAAATGGTAAAGATATTAAGTGTCCTAGAGTCTTTGTGTCTGAAGTAAAGACAAAATGAGAAGAGAGATGTAAAGGTGCAACAAAAATACCTGTGAGATATAAAATAATATTTTCTATGAGGAAAATACAGAGTCATATGTAAACATTTGATAACATTTATCCCCTAAACATGTAAGTATTTTATCTGCTCAATGAATTGTTATTGGAAATATATCTAGAGAGAAGAAATTTCATTTATTTTTATTTTTATTTTATTTTATTTTTTCATTTCTTTTTATATTTACGTTTATATTCTTGCTGATTCAGCCTCTTATTTTATGGTTTGTCCTTGGAGTATGTACTTGAGATGTTACATCTTACATTTTATTTTATTTTTATTTTATGTTATATATAAAAAGAGCATGACCACATGGGGCAGTGTGAGTGAGGAGGGTCAGAGGGAGAGAGAGAATGTTAAGGAAGTTCCATGCCCAGCCCAGAGCTCGACACGGGACTTGATCTCATGACCCTGAGATGGTGACCTGGCCCCAAATCAAGAGTGAGACACATATTCGACTGAGTCACCCAGGAACAAGATTTTGCATGCTGATATGTTTCATTCCTTTTATTATCTAGTAATGTAGTACATCCATACAATGGAATATTATTTACCTTTTAGTGGAGGGTGTAATAAAAAGGAAGGAAATTCTCATACTCTATGACAGGGATGAACCATTATGAAAGTGAAATAATCCAGCCACAAAAATACAAATACTGTATGATTCTGGTTATGCAAGATATCTGGAGTAGTCAAATTCATGGAAACAGAAGGTAGAATGGTAGGCGTCAGGGACTTGGGGGAAGAGGAAATGGAGAGTTTCTTTTTTACTCACTATAGAGTTTCAGTTTTTTAAGATTAAAAAGTTCTAGAGCTTGGTTGCACAACAATGTGAATACATTTAATGCTACTTTACTGCATCCTATAGAAATGGTTAAGGCGGTAAATTTTATTTTTTTAAATTTCAATTCATATATCTTTTTTTACAATAATAAAATATAAAATAAGTGAAAAATAAGTAAAAAGTAGCTTAAATATTTTAAGCTGTGTATAAGATATGTAAAAGTAGCCCATAATTACTATTTAAAATAATTTAAAATATGTGTTTTTTTTTAATTTTTTAAATTTATTTTCAGCATAACAGTATTCATTGTTTTTGCACCACACCCAGTGCTCCATGCAATCTGTGCCCTCTCTAATACCCACCACCTGGTTCCCCAACCTCCCACCCCCCACCCCTTCAAAACCCTCAGATTGTTTTTCAGAGTCCATAGTCTCTCATGGTTCACCTCCCCTTCCAATTTCCCTCAACTCCCTTCTCCGCTCTAACTCCCCTTCTCCTCCATGCTATTTGTTATGCTCCACAAATAAGTGAAACCATATGATAATTGACTCTCTCTGCTTGACTTACTTCACTCAGCATAATCTCTTCCAGTCCCATCCATGTTGCTGCAAAAGTTGGGTATTCATCATTTCTGATGGAGGCATAATACTCCATAGTGTATATGGACCACATCTTCCTTATCCATTTGTCCATTGAAGGGCATCTTGGTTCTTTCCACAGTTTGGCAACTGTGGCCATTGCTGCTATAAACATTGGGGTACAGATGGCCCTTCTTTTCATGACATCTGTATCCTTGGGGTAAATACCCAGGAGTGCAATTGCAGGGTCATAGGGAAGTTCTATTTTTAATTTCTTGAGGAATCTCCACACTGTTCTCCAAAGAGGCTGCACCAACTTGCACTCCCACCAACAGTGGAAGAGGGTTCCCCTTTCTCCACATCCCCTCCAACACATGTTGTTTCCTGTCTTGCTAGTTTTGGCCACTGTAACTGGTATAAGGTTACCACCGGTATCTCAACGTGGTTTTAATTTGAATCTCCCTGATGGCTAGTGATGATGAACATTTTTTCATGTGTCTGATAGCCATTTGTATGTCTTCATTGGAGAAGTGTCTGTTCATATGTTCTGCCCCCCCTTTTTTTTATCTGATTATCTGTTTTGTGTGTGTTGAGTTTGAGGAGTTCTTTATAGATCCTGGATATCAACCTTTTGTCTGTACTGTCATTTGCAAATATCTTCTCCCATTCCGTGGGTTGCCTCTTTGTTTTCTTGACTGTTTCCTTTGCTGTGCTGAAGCTTTTGATTTTGATGAAGCCCCAAAAGTTCATTTTTGCTTTAGTTTCCTTTGCCTTTGGAGACATATCTTGAAAGAAATTGCTGTGGCTGATATCGAAGAGATTACTGCCTATGTTCTCCTGTAGGATTCTGATGGATTCCTGTCTCACATTGAGGTCTTTTATCCATTTTGAGTTTATCTTTGTGTACAGTGTAAGTGAATGGTCGAGTTTCATTCTTCTACATATAGCTGTCCAATTTTCCCAGCACCATTTATTGAAGAGACTGTCTTTTTTTCACTGTATTTTTTTTCCTGTTTTGTCAAAGATTATTTGACCATAGAGTTGAGGGTCCATATCTGGGATCTCTACTCTGTTCCACTGGTCTATGTGTCTATTTTTACACCAGTACCATGCTGTCTTGGTGATCTATGTGGTTTCTTTTTAAACATTTCCTTCATTATCATGCTATCAAGATGTAAATTTCTTCAAGTGTTCATTGCAAATGTTGGTTTCTACAATCTGAACTTATGCTTTTACTAGCTCCATAGGACTTAGAAGTCATAAAACCAAGCATTATTGATATTCTGTGTAAAGAAAGAAAGAGCCTAAGAAAAACTCTGTTCCCAATTTATTCTTCTTTTAATAAATACTTTTTTAAAAAATATTTTATTTATTTATTTGACAGACAGAGGTTACAAGTAGGCAGAGAGGCAGTCAGAGAGAGAAGGAAGCAGGCTCCCTGCTGAGCAGAAGCCCGATGTGGGGCTTGATCCCAGTACCCTGGGATCATGATCTGAGCTGAAGGCAGAGGCTTTAACCCACTGCGCCACTGAAGGCCCCTTAATAAATACTTTTAAGGTATTTTCATGAATAGAGATAAAGTATCTTGCTGTAAATCATCCAAGGAATGCTGAAGTAGAGAGTAGAAGATGACAGGTAATCTTAACCCTTGTATTAACTACCTGCTCCCCTCACCTGCCACTAGTCTCTCTCTCTCTCTCTGTCCCAGCATGTCCCCTTCCGTATTCCCAAAGTCTCAAGATCAGTACCATTTTAGTATCTTTGTTTCACACATAGATATATACTTAGAAAGCCATGAGGATTTTTCATTTTGATACTTTTATAAACATTTTTGTATCATATATACTCTTATATATATTTTTATACATTATCCATCTATTACTTAAGGGCAAATCTCCAGTCTTGGCGAAGGATATACAATGTTAAAAAGGGTGTAACATTCAGTTCCTATTGCTTCTTTACTTCTAAGAAAGATTATAACCATTTATATTTCCATAAGTATATATGAATTAAGTCCATTGTCTCTTAAACACCCCAACTAAAGGTATGATTAATCTCTAAACATTTGGTAATCTTGAATGTATAAATGACATCTCATTATTTATTTATTTTATTTAATTAGAATGTCTTTGTCTAATGGTGACTGACAATTGATGTTTATTTTCCTGTTCTTCTTTAGGGTGTTCATACTTTAATAATTGATCTGTAAGAAGTATTTACAATTCAAATGTACTATCCCTTTGTTGGATGTATTGCAAGTGTTTCTCCAGAGTTCCATTTGTCTTACAGCTTTCCCATCAGATTGTTGGCCAAGCAGATATTTATATTTGTCTATGGTTAGTTTTATCAATCATTTCTCTTGTGGAGTCTGACCTTGCTGTCATGCTCAGAAAGATTTTTCTCAGTCAAACATGGTTGTGCCCCTATACTTCTCCCCTTTTTTTCTATAGTAAAATACTCTTTCATTTTCTTTTGATACTATTTTTAAAAATAACCTGGTGCTACAGAGTGAGGTTTGGAAACACATGGCACAGCCAGGTTCTCCTACTGTATCTTTTCATTTGTGCTCCCTGTGGATCCAGTTACCAATTTTCAAATTTAAGGATTGTCCTGGGCTTGTGAGAGAAAATCTGTCTACCTCCTTTTCATGGCTGTGGCAGTGGGTGTGAAGAGGGAGAGGTGGGGGCTAGCAGATGGGGTAATTTTTACATCTATATTTTGTAAGAGATGGCTCTGCCTCCCAGCACGTCTCCACATTGTGTCTTAACTTTTATATTTAATTGATTGCAGTGGGATTTGGAAAGCCCAGATTCATGGGTTCCTTTGGTACCCTCTCCTTTTTCCACACTGTGCAGTGGGTGATTGTTCAGCAAATCATTCTTTCAGTACCTACTCAGGTCCCCACTCCACCTGCTTGCTTTCTTTTCTTTCCTTTCTTTCTTTTCTTTTTTTAAAGATTTTATTTATTTATTTGACAGAGAGAGATCAGAAGAGGGTAGAGAGGCAGGCAGAGAGGGGGGGGGAGCAGGCTCCCCGCTGAGCAGAGAGCCTGATGTGGAGCTTGATCCCAGGACTCTGGGATCATGACCTGAGCCGAAAGCAGAGGTTTTAACCCACTGAGCCATCCAGGCACCCCTCCACCTGCTTTCAATAACAGCTCCCTAACCAGCAGGCTGGAGTGATGTAGAGGGAGAACACAAAAATTTCGTCCACCAACCTCTGTTACTTCCTTAGGCCACAAGATGCCTGTCAAACCAGAAGCCCAGCTCTTGGGCCAAAGTCTGGCCCTAGCGAATAGGAGACTAGGCCTCTTCCACAGAAGGACTTGGGATGTGTTTCAATCTGCTCTCTGTGCAGTACAATGTCCTGGGAGTGGTAGCTGGCCTAGAAGTGTCTCCCTGGTTGTTACAGTCTCATGGGACCGATGAGCACAGTTCCCCTGGCCTCCGAATCAGGCAAACAGAGGGTATCCCATCAGCTATAGCTGCAAAAGTCAAGATATCAAGTATGTGTAACGCTCCCTTCCAGGAGATACTGGTGCTCTGGAGCATGGCAGAGGGAGTATGTGAAGATGGTGCCTGTAGGGAAAAAAAACAAAAAACAAAAAATGGCAACTTCCAGCTATTGCAAGGCAGAATAAAAGTGCAAAGATGGCACCCACCAGTCTCTGCACCCAAAAGAGTGTTCCAGAAGGCTCTTAGATGTGTGTGTATTAAACTAGATGCCTGCCATAGTAAAGGCCAATGCTTTACTATACTCAGATGAGCCTCTTCCACTTAAATTCTGAGTAGGCTTGGCTGCCTCTCAGCAGGGTCTGGAGCAGGAGTGTATTGAGTGTGGAGAGCTTTTTAAGAGCCATTTCTCAGATGGTTACAGTGTTGTGGGTGTGGGTGGACATGACCCTGTTGGTTTTCAGAGCTGGATGTTTTAGGGAGTTTATTTCTCAAGTGCAGGTCTTAAAAGTTATCCAGTGTGGGATTCCAACCCTTCACTCCTCAGGGGAAAGCTCCAGGTTTTGAATTCCCTCCCTATTGTGGGCTGCCATGTCAGGAGTGGGGTCTATGTGGAGAAATTGTATCCCAGCTTGTCCTACTCACTTTGATGTGGTTTTCTTCTAGTTTACCCAAAGTATAGTCATTGCTCAATTAGCCTTTAGGATTTTTTCAAAGGAAATTGTTCCATAGGTAGCTATAGACTCAGTGTGTCCATGGAGGGAGCTGAGTTTAGGATCTTTCTGTGTCGCCATCTTTTTTTTTTTTTTTAAAGATTTTATTTATTTATTTGAGAGAGAGACAGTGAGAGAGAACATGAGCGAGGAGAAGGTCAGAGGGAGAAGCAGACTTCCCATGGAGCTGGGAGCCTGATATAGGACTCGATCCTGGGACTCCAGGATCATGACCTGAGCCGAAGGCAGTCGTCCAAGCAACTGAGTCACTCAGGTGCTCCATCTGTGTTGCCATCTTAAACCAGAACCTCCATCCATTCACTTTGTATCTTTGTGGATTTATCTACTCTGGACATTTTTAATAAAGGAATTATATAATATTATACTTTTAGCATCTGACTTCTTCACACATAGCACAATAGTTTTGAGATCCATCTACATTATTACGTATATCAGTACTTAATTCCTTTTTTTTGAGATTTTATTTATTTGTTTCACACACACACACACACACACACACACACACACACGGCACAAGCCGGGAGCAGCAAGCACAAGGAGAAGCAGGCTCCCCACTGAACAGGAAGCCAGATACAGGGTTAATTCCAGGACCCTGGGATCATAACCTGAGCTGAAGGCAGATGCTTAACCCACTAAGCCACCAGGACCCCCATCATTTCATTCATTTTTGTGGCTGAATAATATTTCTTTGTAAGTATATATGACAATCTGTATTTATTTTTCCATTTATGAACATTTGAGTTCTTTAGGTCTTTCAGTTATGGTAAATACTTTACTCAGGTCTCTGTATTTTTAAAGATATAATTCCCTTAAAACTTTGAGAAATTGCTGTGTGTCAGTTTGATATACTCCATTTGACAAAACACGGAGCCAAATTTCCTTATGAGATAGGACCTTATTTACCTTCAGCCACACATGATATTAATTCAGGACAATAAACTGATGGTTCTTAGAGGCCATCTTGAGAAGCCAAATTGATATATGAAGCATATTCTTGTTCTGCCAGTACATAGCTTGGGTCCCTTTTTTTAAACTTTGTGTAACTCTTCCCTTCAAATTTTCATCCACAATCCGCTTAAGATCCTTTGGGTTTTGTCTACTGCCTGGCCCCAAGATATTACCATACTGTTTTGATATTTTATGGTAGCACTCTACTTCTGGATACTAAATTCTGTCCCAGAATCTACTACTGTGTAACAAACTACCTCCAAATTAAATGGGTTAAGATATTATTCACATTTCTACATCTCGTGATTTTGAGAGCCAGAAATTCAGAGAGGGCTCAGGTGATTATCCTCCTCTCTGTGGGATGAACTGGGGTCTCTTGGTGGTGTTCAGCTGATGGCCAGTCTGGTCTTAGTGACTTTAGTTGTGCATCCAAAAACACTGTCTAATCCAGATATTTTCAGTACCCATGAAAGAAATGCCTTTCCTACTCCTTGTTTCTGCCAGCTGCTGGGCACTGCTAATTTACTCTCTGTCTGTATTTGCCCATTCTGGACATTTCATATATGTGGAAACATGCCATTGTTTTACATTTCCATAATTTTAACATCTATACATGTATTGAAACTGTTTTCTGGTCCAACTGTTACTGAACCCAAGTTAGGCTGCCCTTTGTTTGAAAGGCCAATAGTCAAGAGATTTTTGATTGGAAAGGAATATGATTTTTATTCAGAGGACAGTCACTTGGGAAGAAGGCAGACTATTGTCCAAAAACCATTTTTGCCTGGCCCAGAGATTTTAAGGGGTTTATTCAGTGACATTCCTTGATTACGGGTAGACTTGATGATGCCAGCTACAGAGTTATCTCAGTGATCCGGGTTGTGCAAGAAGTGCTAGTTCCTTGGTACCTGTGAGAGGTTGTGTAAGAAAATCTTGTTCCTTGGTACCAAGGGAGGTTGTGGGAGAAAGATTGCTGACTTACAGAAGTGTTCTATTCTCTCTAGGAAAGAATGCATATCTATGCACCTATTCTAAATTTTTTTTAAAGATTTTATTTATTTATTTGACAGACAGAGATCACAAGTAGGCAGAGAGGCAGGCAGAGAGAGAGAAAGAGAGAGAGGAGGAATCAGGCTCCCTGCTGAGCAGAGAGCTGGATATGGGGCTCAATCCCAGGACCCCGAGATCATGATCTGAGCCGAAGGCAGAGGCTTTAATCCACTGAGCCACCCAGGTGCCCCACTATGCATCTATTCTAAAGAAAGGTTTAGTTCATCAATCACATGGGCTAAGAGTGCTTGCTAAAATTAAAGACTACGGGGTTGGCAGGAGGGGCCAAAGCAGAGTCAATCTCCCATTATCAATCTCATCATTCCATATCTATGGGATTAGGGGTGAAGGTGTGTCATCTTCTGTAACTCCTTCCTACTGATCAGGGACAATGGAGGGATTTTAGAATGGAAGACTGTTACACCGTGGGAGAATCTTTTTTCTGGCATTTCCACTGAAAGTGACAGTAGAAACACTTCCAAGCTAGTATGAGCAGTGCTAACTCCTGCTTGACAGATGCAAAAAGTCAAATGACAACCAAGGAGAACAAGAAATATAGTAGTGCTTAATAGGGTATATTTCTATTTGGATGGTGCTGAATTTAAGTAATTGCTAGAATGATCTATAGCCAGGGCATCATAGCTGTGATGTGTTTATCTAAATCTTTCATAACTTTGGCTACATTTTTCCAGTAATTTGGGATATATGCATGACACTATTTTAATGAGAGCGTAGGTTCCTTCTTGAGCTGCAGTCAGGATATCAAGGGCCATTCAGTTTTCAAAGGCCGCCTTTTGAATTTCTGGGTGATTTGCATGTTGGGTTTGGTTACAGGTGGCTGCTGTATGCTGGGCTAAAACTTCTACTTACAGTTTTCATCAAGAAAGGTGGTTCCTGGGACAAATAAGCTGAAGGGATAAATCCAGCAAGAAGAGTTCTTTGCCTGGTTGTCTAGCTTTAATAATATCCTAATTCTGAGGAATCACTGGCAAGTGGGAGAGAACCTTTCTGGGAATATAAGCATCCCCAAGTGGATTCTCTGCCCAATAATAAGGAAAGTAGGACCATCTACTATTTCCACAAGTCCATAGCTAGCCCCATGGAGTGGGGTATGCTCTGTCTTTGAAGAATTGAATCTGTCATCCCAGCCACATAGAATGGGTAACTGTATCAAGATGAAATAATCAAGATGATAGCTGAGTTACACAATTGTCAGGAGTCCATCACATTGTTCAGCTATTCAAATAATCCTATGCCTGTGGGGTCCTGTTATTACCCCCACAAAGGAACAAGGACAAAGACTGTCTACATATAAGCTGTCCTATCAGTTTCTTTGAAGTTTACCTCATCTTAACCTAGCTTAGGCAAACAACATTCAAACAACTAATCAGAACTAGAATTTAACATCCACAAAGACGTGTTACTGAAACGATGTCTCTCTCTAAAATCACCCTCATTTCCAAAGATCACCAAATCAAGACTCGTTCCTTTGTAGAGTAGAGTAGATCCAGTTTTAGTCACTGTGAATTTCAGAACTCTGGAAGGCTCAGGTAGAGAGAAAGCTAGCTGTTTCCATTTGTTCACAAAGGAACATATTTTAGAAAATTTTGTTTATAATTTTTTATCAATAACAGATCAACAATCTAAGAAAACTGTCTTTTAACAGAGAATAAACCAGAATTTTAATGTTATGCCAGTGTAATTTTAACATCCATTCATTTTAATGAATGATGATACACATAATCTTTTCCCCAAGCTCTCCCTTCACAAACCCTTTACAACTTTTCTTTTTCATTTGGATTTGATCCTAAACTTTCTCTCTCTAAATAACCAATCCCATTTTAGGACAAGTTTACTTTCTTTATCTCAGTAAAAATGTATGCTCCTTTCTCATACCTTTTGTATGTATCTCCTACTTTCCTACATACAAAGATGCTTTCCTTATCAGTTCCACCAGGCTTGATTACATTTAGTAGAACTTTAACTCCTAGAAAACATAGTGTCCAGTGAAAAATAAGTAGTAACCAACTGTAAACTGTCTGTTGCACCAGAATTCTTTGGATTGGCAAATTTATGGAGACATTTCATAATTTCTAGAAACATGTACTTCTCCATAGTATAACCTTTTAATAAAGCATAAAGCACATTTACCAACAGACCCAAGTGTCCACAGTGTCTCCATAGTAAGAAGCCAAAGCAGAAAAGCCTACATTCAGTAATCAGTACTTTAGTATTCTGTCTCATTTCAAAAAGCCCTAGGGGCACTTGGCTGGCTCGGTGGGTAGAGTGTACAACATCTGATCTCAAGGTTGTAGGTTTGAGCCCCATGTTAGTGTAGAGATTACTTAAAAATAAAACCTAAAAAATAAAAAAAGAAGACTTAGATATCTGATGAATTCAGCCCAATTTATCATTTAACTTCCCACAGCTTTTTAAAGTTTCAGCTTGCCAAAGATTTTGAAAGAGGTCTTAGCGATCACCCACAAGACACTTATGAGACAGACAAGATTAACCATCAGTTTAAGCCATCTTTTTGCTGACAAATTACACAAGCTTATTTGACCTTCAGTAAGGCTTGGTAGAATAAAAGTTGTATATCTAATGTGAATAACCCTAAAAACATGTCTCTTTTAATTAAACTGACACACTGAAATTAGCTTTAATACCTAGTGTGTTACATCTGTGTCCACTAAAAGTCAATCAATTTGCTCCCCTTGTCATTTTTTCCTGCGTCTTCTGTGGGGGAATCTGATGCAGGTGGTCTAACTCCAGGGGGGCCACTGGGCCCTCCGTGCTGATTTCAGGAGGCGCTTGAGTTTGAACCTCATAAGGAGGTGGCCTAATAGCAGTTAAAGCTCCCTGATAGTGAGAGGAAGAGGATCAGGAGCTCGTGGTGCCCGTGGTGCCCCACCCAGTGGATAATAATAGGAGCTGCTTATGAAAGTCGTGCCCAGGGGACTGCACACAGGGACAGGGGGGGGTGGAGGCGGAGGTGTCATGGGTGCTGCCAGCAAGGCTGGAGGTGAATTTAGATTTTTTAAAGGTTTTATTAATTTGAGGACCCTGTGTGGCTCAGTGGGTTAAGTCTCAACCTTGAGCTCAGGTCGTGATCTCAGAGTCCTGTGAGCCCAGGATAGGGAGCCTGCTTCCCCCTCTCTCTCTACCTGCTTCTCTGCCTGCTTGTGATCTCTCTCTGCCAAATAAATAAATAATAAAATCTTTAAAAAAGATTTAATTAATTTATTTGAGAGAGACAGAGAACACAAGCAGGGGGAGAGGCAGAGGGAGAGGGAGAAGCAGGCTCTCCGCTGAGCAGGGAGCCCAACTCACGTTTTAATTCTAGGACCCTGGGATCATGACCTGAGCTGAAGGCAGATGCTTAACCAACTGAGCCACCCAGGCACCTTATGGAGGTGGATTTAAAATTTGTTCTATCTACCATTCTCTTTATCTCTGTCTCCTGCCTCTTTCTGCTGCAAAACAGGCTTTTTCTCTGATTGCTTTTTAGCTCTTTGCACCATTTATTAATTTTTTAATCTTATTTTAAATTTACATTCAATTAATTAACATAGAGTGTATTATTAGTTTCAGATGTAGAGTTCAGTGATTCATCAGTCTTACAGAATACCCAGTGCTCATTACATCATGTGCCTCCTTAGTGTCCATCACCCTCTTACCCCATCCCCCCAACCCCTCCCCCTCCAGCAACCCTCAGTTTCCTTCCTATGATTAAGAGTCTCCTGGGGCACCTGGGTGGGCTCAGTCAGGTAAGCATCTGCCTTCTGTTCAGGTCATGATCCCAAGGTCCTAGGATCAAGCCCCATATCAGGTTCCCTGCTCAGGGAGGAGCCTGCTTCTAACTTGCCCTCTGCCCGCTCCTCACCTGCTTGTACTCTCTCTCTGTCAAATAAATAACTAAAATCGTTTTTTAAAGAAGAGTTTCTTATGGCTTGTCACCATTTATTTAAAAGAAATGCGTTTTCTTTGGGAACAGAAGGAGTATTCCCCATCTTCTTGCCAAATATTCAGAAAAAAACTCAGAAGAAACACAATTATGACAAGAAGCAGCTTTTGTTTTTATTCTTCCCCATAAGTTGAGGGGCTTCACCGATATATGTAGGCCAGGTGGTGTTACAATAATAAAATATATATATATATATATATATATATATATATATATATCCTTTTCTTAGTCATGGGCTTCTGGCTATATTCTTTCCATTTATTCAAAATATGGTCCAATGAGCTGTTTGGTGAGGCAGAGATAAAACCTCCCATTGCATACAAATTTAACACAATACAACCCCCCCCCCCCGCCCCTCCGCACACACACCCAAACAGATCTGTTCCAAATTCCAAGTACAGTGCCCATAATCCAAGTCCCTTTTAGTTTCTCCCCACAGCCAGACCTCTCTCATGGGAAAAAGCAAGAACAATGAAATAAAAGCACCCAGTGCTTCACAAACGAAAAACTTGCATTGGCAAGGACTCTGATGGGCTTGCCAAGTCCAGAAGCTCATCAGCTTCCCTAAATGCTCCTTTCCCGACCGCTCAAACCCCAAAGTAAGACTGGCAGTTGGTGTCAGTCTGGAATCAGCAGGGACCTTCCCCTGAAACAAAAACCATTCCGGGCGACAGGATCAGTCAGTAAGCCCAGGGCTCCTTCCAAGGCCCGCTAGCATGGGGCAGCTGGTGTCCCATGATGGGCAGAATGACTAGCCTGGGAGTGAATATTGAGCCCGGCTGGTATGCTGCACAGCTGACCGCTTTGTATGCCCAAGCACATACAAAAACCCAAGCTTGGCTGCCTGTCACTCCAAAGGCCAATTCTCAAGAGAGGAGTTTTGACTGGAAAGGAACATGAGTTTTATTCAGGAGGCCAGCCACCTAAGAAGAGGGCTGACTCTCCTCCAAAGGCCAACTCCATGGTTTCTGTCTGGCCCAGGAACTTTTAAAGGGCTTTAACCAGTTGAGGAAACGCAGTGGTTTGTGACCTGTTTTGATCATGCATAGACTCGATGATGCCAGCTACAGTTAGCTTGCTCAGGTGTTGTGCAAGAAGGTCTGGCTCCTCGGTACCTGGGCCAGGTTGTGTGCGAAAGCCTGACCTGCAAAGTGCTCTATTCTCTAGGAAAGCAGCATCTATAGATACATGAAGTATCTATAGATACACGAAGAAATGTTTAGTTCATCGATCATATGGGCTAAGAATGCTTGCTAAAGATGAAAAACTACTAGGTGGGCCAGAGGGGGTGAGGCGGCTTCACAACATATGGTATATCCTGGGGACTGTTCCACGTGCCCTTGAGAAGAATGTGTATTCTGCTGTTTGGCCTGGGAGAGTGATCTCCATCCAGGCTAGTTGGCTTCTGGTGTTGTTGAAGTGCCCTACATCTTATTTGATATTCAGTCTAGTTGCTCTATTCATTACTGCAAGTGTGATATTGAAGTCTCCTGTTATTATTGCTGAATTGTCCGTTTCTCTCATCAATCTGTCAGCTTTTTGCTCCATGTATTTTGTATCTTCTTGTGGATTTAATTTGCAATTCCCTAATGGCTAATGGTATTGAATATCATTTCCATATTTTATCCATATTTTTCAAATTACCCGAGAGTAACATGAATTACTTTTGTAATCTGAAAAAAAAAATTATTTTTTTTTTAACTTTTTATTTTTTATAAACATATATTTTTATCCCCAGGGGAAAAAAATTATTTTATAAAAATAAAATAGTGACTTTTCTAATAACAGATACAGTTTTAGAGTTGTAAATACAATTCTTACTTAGTATCTGCCCAAAGGTAACTACCCAATAGTACTTGAAAAAGTAAGTTTTATTTCTATTACTTTATATCAAAAACGTTATACTTATTCTACATTAAAAATACCTTTTAAAAAATTTAAATGGCTAGTTTATATGAGGTTGAAAGCACTAAATCTGACTACCTACATGAACCATTGTTTCAAAAATAATATATACAGGTCAGTTCAACAAGAGAATTGAAGCATTCAACCTAAAAAACAATTAAATATTTTTTAACCCATATTATATGCTGAGTTTCTCTGCCAGTTTTCTCAAAAAGGTATAATTAAGTCTGACATAAGACACTTGGGAAATTTGAATTCTCTACTCAATAACGAGAAAATGTGGGGCACCTGGGTGGCTCAGTTGGTTAAGCAGCTGCCTTTGGTTCAGGTCATGATTGTCAGTATCTTGGGATCGAGTCTCATATCGGGCTCCTTGCTCAGCATGGAGTCTGCCTCTCTCTCTGCTTCTCCCCCTGCTTATATTCTCTCTCTGTCAAATAAATAAATAAATAAAATCTTAAAAAAAAGAGAGAGAAAACACAAAACGTTTAAACTTTGTACATTTATTTGACCGTGCAAAAAGTATTTTTTAGCATTAAAATTCTTAAAGAAATGCTTCTACAATTTTAATTTTTCTTCCAAAAATGTAAATTTCCCAGGTGAAAATATCCCAAGAAGATAGGCCTCTTCCCACAATTTCCTTTGTTTCTGAGGAACTTTTGTCACTTTCCACAATATTTGTACTTTATATACAATTGAAAATTACTATTAATCATGATAACATTTAACAAATTTATTTTAACTTCATTAAGTGATATTTGTTAGCAGACATCTGCACTCAAACAAATGAGAATTTCTCAACATACATGAGTCAAAAAAAAAAAAGAAAAGTAATTAGTTTTTGGTTCATGGAAAGTAGCAGATTAAATTATAGTTAAGTTTTAAAAAGGTTAAAGCATGCCTCTAGATTTTAGACACCTAGGTAATCAGGAATAGCAATGTTGAAGTAAAGACATTTGATATAAATTAAACATAAAGGTAATTTGACAAGAAAATAAACTTGAATTACAGTTTCCCACTCTTTTGATTGGGGATATTTATCATAATCTTTTCAAGTAAATAAGAAATAAATCTCATACCCTACTAATTTTGTCAGTTTTAATTTTTCTTATCAATTTCACTTCTAATTTATGTATCATTAGTAAGTAGCTTAGTTAGCAATTGGAACAGATATTTCTTGATTGGAGTGTCCTCAATTTGGATTTTGACCAGAACTAAGGGGGATGATCGGCTTGAATGAAGATAGTACTTTCCAAAAGCTTTATCTTCATCGCCTGTTCTGGGACAATATCAAAGTGCTAGAATTCAAAGAAGATTTCTTGTACAACAATTTTCTTTAGTTAATATTATGAAAAAAAATTGTTCAAAATACAAAGACTATCTTTAATAGTACAATACACTTGTTTTTTGAGGTAAAACAGAAGAATTCAAATAAGTGAACACATATAATTTATCAGGAAGTAAAGGAGTTTGTTTTATGCCAGCAGAGAGGTTAAAGTCATACACTTTGGTGACTAACAGAGCTGGTCCAAACTCTGGCACCGCCATTTGCTGTGTCATCTTGATGCCACCTACTCTGTACTTCAGCTTCCTCTTTCAATGGTCACAGGCGATAGCTCATAGCATTCTGGTGAGGAGAAAGGGAGGACATATTTGCAAACTCTTTAATGTAGAGCCTGGCATAGGGTACGTGCCTTATATATATTATATTATCCTACAACATGTGTATTATGAAATAATGTAGGTTAATATATATAATTATACATTATGCAAATCATGCATATATTACAGACCTATGAGCTCTTAAAATAGCTTCTAGGGGACCACCACTTCCAGCGCCCGGACGGGCACTGACGTGGTGGGAATGCTGGTGTGTAGCTGTGCAGTTGTTACCTTCTTCACTGCCCGTGTCGTCAGTTACTTCTACAAAACTCACAGATATTTACAAAACAGTTTGAGCTTCCTCCACCGTCTAAGAATGTTGTGGACTGAATGTTTGTGCCCCCAACCCCCAAAATGCATAAATTGAAATTCTAATCCCCAAGGTGAAGGGATTAGGAGGCGGGGCCTCTGGGAGGGTGGAGCCCTCATGGGTGAGGTTAATGTGCTTGTAAAAGGAAGCCCAGAGAGCTCGCTCATCCTCTTTCTGCCGCGTGAGCATATATTCATTTTCCAAAGTGTTGGCACGTACAAACTCCCTAGCCCTTAATTCAGGGTTCTTACTAACGACGTCTCCATATAATGTGGCACATTATAATTCTCTCCTTATGCGAACTTTCCAATCCAACTGGACTGGTATGTTTATGTTTTCATAGTCTCAGCCCAGATTTGCTTTTCATTACGACTTTATACATTCTACTCCCTTCACTTAGAATTTCTTCTTACATGTAATCATTCCTTATGTGTATGGACCCTTTCTTCTATGTAGCCCTTCTTGCTTTTTACACACTGAAGCTTTCCTATTGTAACCTATGCAATAGATCGTTTAAACTTAAGCTTAAAAAAAATAAATGCAAGCAAGTCGAGAGGGCAAAGAAATAAAACCTACCATTTTTACCACTAATCTGAGTATCATCAGAAACCCCCTCATTTGGTTACTCATCTTCTAAAATGAGTGTGTCCAGGGCTTGACTACCATTAGGTTCCTTCATGGTAGGGGACATGTTTTATTTTTCCACAATGCATAGCCTGGTATTTTCCTCCAAAATAAATGCTTTATGGATTCTTAATTGGTTGATGCCTCTGGAGGTTTCTATAAAAATGTGTAGTTGTTTCACATGCTTTATCACATTCTGCACTGATGTTTCATTGTTTATTTCATTTAGTCTGTAAATGTTATGAGCCCCGAATATGTGGCACAGGGTGAGTGATAAAAGACAACTATTTTGTTTTGTGAGATTAAGAGTCACTTATGGTTTGTCTCCCTCCCAATCCCATCTTGTTTCATTTATTCTTCTCCTACCCACTTAAGCCTCCATGTTGCATCACCACTTCCTCATATCAGGGAGATCATATGATAGTTGCCTTTCTCTGCTTGACTTATTTCGCTAAGCATGATACGCTCTAGTTCCATCCATGTTGTCGCAAATGGCAAGATTTCATTTCTTTTGATGGCTGCATAGTATTCCATTGTGTATATATACCACATCTTCTTGATCCATTCATCTGTGGATGGACATCTAGGTTCTTTCCATAGTTTGGCTATTGTGGACATTGCTGCTATAAACATTCGGGTGCATGTGCCCCTTTGGATCACTACATTTGTATCTTTAGGGTAAATACCCAATAGTGCAATTGCTGGGTCATAGGGCAGTTCTATTTTCAACATTCTGAGGAACCTCCATGCTGTTTTCCAGAGTGGCTGCACCAGCTTGCATTCCCACCAACAGTGTAGGAGGGTTCCCCTTTCTCCACATCCTCGCCAGCATCTGTCATTTCCTGACTTGTTGATTTTAGCCATTCTGACTGGTGTGAGGTGATATCTCATTGTGGTTTTGATTTGTATTTCCCTGATGCCGAGTGATATGGAGCACTTTTTCATGTGTCTGTTGGCCATCTGGATGTCTTCTTTGCAGAAATGTCTGTTCATGTCCTCTGCCCATTTCTTGATTGGATTATTTGTTCTTTGGGTGTTGAGTTTGCTAAGTTCTTTATAGATTCTGGACACTAGTCCTTTATCTGATATGTCGTTTGCAAATATCTTCTCCCATTCTGTCAGTTGTCTTTTGATTTTGTTAACTGTTTCCTTTGCTGTGCAAAAGCTTTTGATCTTGATGAAATCCCAATAGTTCATTTTTTCCCTTGCTTCCCTTGCCTTTTGCGTTGTTCCTAGGAAGATGTTGCTGCGGCAGAGGTCGAAGAGGTTGCTGCCTGTGTTCTCCTCAAGGATTTTGATGGATTCCTTTCGCACATTGAGGTCCTTCATCCATTTTGAGTCTATTTTTGTGTGTGGTGTAAGGAAATGGTCCAATTTCATTTTTCTGCATGTGGCTGTCCAGTTTTCCCAGCACCATTTATTGAAGAGGCTGTCTTTTTTCCATTGGACATTCTTTCCTGCTTTGTCGAAGATGAGTTGACCATAGATTTGAGGGTCTATTTCTGGGCTCTCTATTCTGTTCCATTGATCTATGTGTCTGTTTTTGTGCCAGTACCATGCTGTCTTGATGATGACAGCTTTGTAATAGAGCTTGAAGTCCGGAATTGTGATGCCACCAACGTTGGCTTTCTTTTTCAATATCCCTTTGGCTATTCGAGGTCTTTTCTGGTTCCATATAAATTTTAGCATTATTTGTTCCATTTCTTTGAAAAAGATGGATGGTACTTTGATAGGAATTGCATTAAATGTGTAGATTGCTTTAGGTAGCATAGACATTTTCACAATATTTATTCTTCCAATCCAGGAGCATGGAACATTTTTCCATTTCTTTGTGTCTTCCTCAATTTCTTTCATGAGTACTTTATAGTTTTCTGAGTATAGATTCTGTGTCTCTTTGGTTAGGTTTATTCCTAGGTATCTTATGGTTTTGGATGCAATTGTAAATGGGATTGACTCCTTAATATCTCTTTCTTCTGTCTTGCTGTTGGTGTAGAGAAATGCAACTGATTTCTGTGCATTGATTTTATATCCTGACACTTTACTGAATTCCTGTATAAGTTCTAGCAGTTTTGGAGTGGAGTCTTTTGGGTTTTCCACATATAGTATCATATCATCTGCGAAGAGTGATAATTTGACTTCTTCTTTGCCGATTTGGATGCCTTTAATTTCCTTTTGTTGTCTGATTGCTGAGGCTAGGACCTCTAGTACTATGTTGAATAGCAGTGGTGATAATGGACATCCCTGCCGTGTTCCTGACCTTAGTGGAAAAGCTTTCAGTTTTTCTCCATTGAGAATGATATTTGCGGTGGGTTTTTCATAGATGGCTTTGATGATATTGAGGTATGTGCCCTCTATCCCTACACTTTGAAGAGTTTTGATCAGGAAGGGATGCTGTACTTTGTCAAATGCTTTTTCAGCATCTATTGAGAGTATCATATGGTTCTTGTTCTTTCTTTTATTGATGTGTTGTATCACATTGACTGATTTGCGGATGTTGAACCAACCTTGCAGCCCTGGAATAAATCCCACTTGGTCGTGGTGAATAATCTTTTTAATGTACTGTTGAATCCTATTGGCTAGTATTTTGTTGAGTATTTTCGCATCTGTGTTCATCAAGGATATCGGTCTATAGCTCTCTTTTTTGGTGGGATCCTTGTCTGGTTTTGGGATCAAGGTGATGCTGGCCTCATAAAATGAGTTTGGAAGTTTTCCTTCCATTTCTATTTTTTGGAACAGTTTCAGGAGAATAGGAATTAGTTCTTCTTTAAATGTTTGGTAGAATTCCCCCGGGAAGCCATCTGGCCCTGGGCTTTTGTTTGTTTGGAGATTTTTAATGACTGTTTCAATCTCCTTACTGGTTATGGGTCTGTTCAGGCTTTCTATTTCTTCCTGGTTCAGTTGTGGTAGTTTATATGTTTCTAGGAATGCATCCATTTCTTCCAGATTGTCAAATTTATTGCCGTAGAGTTGCTCATAGTATGTTCTTATAATAGTTTGTATTTCTTTGGTGTTAGTTGTGATCTCTCCTCTTTCATTCATGATTTTATTTATTTGGGTCCTTTCTCTTTTCTTTTTGATAAGTCGGGCCAGGGGTTTATCAATTTTATTAATTCTTTCAAAGAACCAGCTCCTACTTTCGTTGATTTTTTCTATTGTTTTTTTGGTTTCTATTTCATTGATTTCTGCTCTGATCTTTATGATTTCTCTTCTCCTGCTGGGCTGAGGGTTGCTGGGGGGAGGGGGTTTGAAAGAAGGGGGTGGGATTATGGACATTGGGGAGGGTATGTGCTTTGGTGAGTGCTGTGAAGTGTGTAAACCTGGTGATTCACAGACCTGTACCCCTGGGGATAAAAATATATGTTTATAAAAAAAAAAAAAAAAAAAAAAAAAAAGAAAGGACCAATACCCAACTTTTGTAGCAACATGGACGGGACTGGAAGAGATTATTATGCTGAGTGAAATAAGTCAAGCAGAGAGAGTCAATTACCATATGGTTTCACTTATTTGTGGAGCATAACAAATAGCATGGAGGACATGGGGAGTTAGAGAGGAGAAGGGAGTTGGGGGAAATTGGAAGGGGAGGTGAACCATGAGAGACTATAGACTCTGAAAAACAATCTGAGGGTTTTGAAGGGGTGGGGGGTGGGAGGTTGGGGTACTAGGTGGTGGGTATTATAAAGGGCACGAATTGCATGGAGCACTGTGTGTGGTGAAAAATAATGAATACTGTTATGCTGAAAATAAAAAAAATAAATTAAAAAAAAAAAAAAAAAAAAAAAGACAACTATTTTGAAATAGTGGCTTTTAAATTTTAGAGTTAGGGGGCTTGCTAAAAACATGGATTGCTGAACTCCATCCCAGAATTTCTGACTCCTCAGGTGTGGGGTGCAGCCACAGGCCTGCTTCTTTAACATCCTGAGTGGAACTGAGGCCATTGGTCTGGAGATCCTGCTTGGAGAGCTCTCCTAACACATTATCCTGAGTAATGGAAGTAATTCTAGAACATTCTCAAAACAGTACTAGTGATGCTATCAGTGCATGGCTGAACACAGAAAGAGAACATGAAGTGTCTTGTTAACTTTTCAGTTGCTGATAAGCAGGCCCTCTTGAAGTTATTGTTCACAGACTCCCAGTTGTAACACTGAATAGGATATGTGGGTTTTGAGAAAAATCTGAGAAAAACAAAACAGCAAATCTGGAGGCCATGAGCTGCTTCACCTCTTAAGTCTCCTCAGTTCTGATTTCTTCATCAAGTCTTCATCTTCATTCTGTGCCTCCTCTTTAGTACACAATTCTGGTAGTAACTAGGAGATCTGAGTTGTATTTTATTTGATGGAACTGAACCTGGAGGTGAATAAATAAATCTAATTAAAGTTACCATTGAGTGTTCACACAACTTCATGCCCCAGATTGAGATAAACAGAGGATTTGCCAGAGGAACATCTAAATTTGCTGCAATAATTGTCAGCTGCCTTCACAAGGACTTTCTTGGCAGAACGATGGATTCAACAGCAATGCCATTAACGTCATAATAATCATCTCTCCACTTATGAGGAGTCCTGTGAGAACGCTTATTCCAAGAACATTGGGATGAGAACATCAGAATTAAAGAGCATGTGAAACTCGGGGGTTGTGGGAATGGAAAATTAAGATAGACTCTGTCAGTTCTTCAAATATGTATGAATGATGGCTGCGATTCAGCTGTGATTGACTTGGGGTGTTGTCAACAGTGATATCCTATCCAAAAGTCCACAGGGCACGAGCTGCTGTTCCTCGCTTCTGTATCTTACCACTAAATGAAGGATACTTCACAGAGCTAGCAGAGCAGTTACAACCAATGGAGTTAAATAATGACCCTTTAAAAGAATAAGAAAAAAATGTAAAATAATTCTTCAAGAGAAGAGAAAGTGCCATGGAGAAAAAAAAAATTGGGATTTATTGTCAGTTGAGTGAGTTTGAATCTTAGCTCTATTTTCTTCTACTGGGAGTCTTTACCTCCCTCATTACACTAGTGAACAGGCTTGAACAACTTCAGAAGAGGTTTCAGTGCCCTTTTTCTTTCAAGACATCATTCTGAAAAGGAACGTGAAGAATCTCCCTGAATTTTCTTTTTTGTTTTTCTTTTTTGTTTTGTTTTGTTGTTGTTGTTGTTGTTGGTGGTGGTGGTGGTGGTGGTTGTGGTTTTCTGAATTTTCTTTCTGGTTTCTATAAGCCCTTAATAACACACAAAACATAAAAGGAAATAAACCAAAACATCAAGTTAGAGAAATCCATGACTTCATGTAATCAAGAGTCCATGATGCAAACAGAATCTCATATTATGTTCAAAAAGTGGTAGCATTTGGGAGTAAAATGGGAGTGATACTCCAAGAAAGACAAGACTGGGTGGGGACACAAGCAGGCCTGTGAAAGGCACACAAACAGCAAGGAACAGAGCATGTTAGGGACACAGTGAATTTGTCAGTAGTAAAGTCTAGAAAATGATACAGACTTGGTGTCCCAGCACAATCTTTTTAATGTCCAGGAATATATGTCTCCTTTGTTTGCTGGGGACAGAACCTAGAATTGAGATAGTTTATGGAAAAGGGAATTAATTATTTCATACAACTGGGAAGTCTAAGACTGATTTCAGTATGGATGGTTCTACAGAATCAAATCATGGAATTAGATCCTGTCTTTCTTCGACTATGTTGTGTGTGTGGAAGGGTCTGTTTATGGGCTAGCAGTTCTCTTTTCATTTAATGTACAAGGTTATCCTTAAACAAATTCTACACCTTTTTTTCCCGAGGACTTTTTATTTAAATTTTTTTTAAACGTTAATTCCAGAATAGTTACCATACAGTGCTAGATTAGTTTCAGGTGTATAATACAGTGACTCAGCACTTCCATACAACACTGAGTGTTAATCACAAATGCACTTCCTAATCCCCATCACCAATTTCCTCCATCCCCTGACTGACCTTCCCTCTGGTCACCATCAATCTGTTCTCTGTTTAAGAGTCTGTTTCTTGGTTTCTCTCTCTCTCTCTTTCTCCTGTGCTTGTTTGTTTTGTTTCTTCAATTCCACATATGAGTGAGATCATATGGTATTTGTCTTTCTTTGGCTTATTTCTGGTATCATAATACTCTCTAGCTCCATCCATGTCATTGTAAATGGCAAGATTTCATTCTTTCTTTATGGCTAATATCCCATTGTATATACATGCCACATCTCTCTCGGTTATCACAGTTTTGTAGTAAGTTTTGGACAATAGTGCTCGCTTCGGCAGCACATATACTAAAATTGGCCCCTGCACAAAGATGACACGCAAATTCGTAAAGCGTCCCATATTTAAAAGAAAAAAAAAAGTTTGGAAATTAGGTAGCATAAGTTCCCTAATACTGTTACTTAAAAAAATAAAAAGTGTTTTGGGTATTTTTGGTCTTCTGCATTGCCATATAAATTTTATTTATTTATTTATTTTTAAAAAGACATTTATTTATTTATTTGACAGACAGAGATCACAAGAAGGAAGAAAGGCAGACAGAGATAGAGGAGGAAGCAGGCTCCCTGCTGAGCAGAGAGCCCAACGTAGTCCTGGATCCCAGGACCCTGGGACCATGACCAGAGCTGAAGGCACGGGCTTTAACCCACTGAGCTACCCAGGTATCCCTGCCATATAAATTTTAGGGCCAGCTTATCAATCTCTACAAAGACTTGCTGGGATTTTGATAATGATTATACTGAAACTGTAGGTCAATTTGGGTAGGAGTGTCCTCTTAACAAACTTGAAACTTTCAATGAATGAGCATTTTCTACTTTGCTATTTATTAAGATTTCTTGAACTGCTTTCAGAGAAGTATCTGCAGGAAGCCAGTGAAATAGTTATTTGAAAGTATCCATGAAGAACACAAGTTTGTAGGCCTTGCCTATTTATTCCAGATTCAGGCTGAGTGAAGGAAAAAGTGGCTTTTTCTGGTCTTTCTAAAAACAGGTTTCAGTAAAGCAAGGAAGGAGGACCAGGGGAGACTGCCGAATGGAGACTCTGAAGAAGGTGTTGGTAACGTTTCAGAAAAGGGTAACAGCAGATGGGATGGAATCAGAGAGTGGTGAGCGTAAGCTGGAAAGCAAAGTTCTGGGATTCAGGAGTAGATGAAAATACCATTTTCTTGAACTAGTTAAGTGGTTTTCAGAGAAGAATATTGCTAAGAAGAGGTTTTCCTTCAATCCATTCCTTCTGAGATTCTATTTACTTCTCACTTCCAAAAAAACAGGGGCTTGGGGGCCAGTGTCTTTGGCATATCCCAGTAGTGTAGAAACAACTTCTGACCTCATAACACCTTAGAAAGAAAATTAAAAATTATGAATAATAATTATTTTGGCAACATCCAAATATAGGAGAATGGAAAGACAAATTGTTTTTATCTCAAATATAATGTATTGTACAAGAACAAGGGTTGGAAGTGACATTGGGCAGTGCACTTTGGGCTGTTAGGGGATTTCAGATATGTCACAGGGGAATAACAAAACAAACAAACAAACAAACAAACAAACAAAAAACAAGCCAGTAATAGGAGCCTGTAGAACCAATGATCCCATGGTTTCAAATCTAGATGTGACTAGACAACATGGGAGGCTTTATTCAGCTCATGATAGATCCTGGCTTCTATGAACTTTTCTGAAACAAAAAACTTTTCTTTATAAACATCTAGTAAATTTGGGAACCCAAATATTGTTTTGCAATTTATTTTCTCTGGAAATATTTTAAAGTCTTCTTTAAATATACTTTTCTGAAGTAGAGTGACAGATGCATGAGAATTTTCTATACTATTCACATTATTCAGTCTCTCTTCTAAGGTACATATGATAAACAATATGTAAGCCTAGAATAGTTGCTGATTTTGAACCAGAAAATCATGGAAGCAAACATGGAAAGATAGAGATTGTCAAATGAAAAAAAAAAGGCAGGTGCAAACTTTATTGCATATTATGATCTCATTGTGGTTAAAATATATATGTATGTATAGTACCATATGGTACATATGTAGGAAAATTATATAGAAAATGTATGAAAATTATATATAACAGGGAACCTGGGTGGCTCAGTCATTAAGCAGCTGCCTTCAGTTTGTGTCATGATCCCAGGGTCCTGGGAGCCAGCCACGTGTCCAGCTCCCTCCTCAGTGGAAAGCCTGTTTCTCCCTCTTGCACTCCCCCTGCTTGTGTTCCCTCTCTTGCATGTTCTCTCTCTCTCTCTGTCAAATAAATAAGTAAAAATATTTTAAAAAGAAAATTATATATATCACATATGCATTTTATAAATGAATATAGTATATACACATGTATTTAAAGTCAATCTATACACATGGAAAAATATTTGGAAGGATATACGTTAAATTTAATTTCTGGGTGCAGTGGACTGAATGTTTATGTCTCCTGTGAATTCATAGGTTGAAATCTTAACCCCCAATGTGATGCATTGGGAGGGGGGACCTTTAGGAGGTAATTAGATCATGAGGGTAGAGCCCTCACAAGTAGGATTAGTGCTCTTACAAAAGGGACCTCCAGGAACTCTCTCACTACCATGTGAAGACACAAGAAATTGTCCATCTGCAGCCCACAAGAGAGCCCTCACCTGAACACGACCATGCTGACATCATGATATTGGACACCTCCAGGCCCCAGAACTGTGAGAAATAAATTTCTGTTGTTGATAAGCCATGCAGTCGATGGTACTTTGTTAAAGAAGCTGGAGCTGACTAAGACACTAGATATTAGGCTATAATTTCTGTCTTACTTTTCTTAATATTTTTGTCTAACTTAAAGATATATATATATATATATATATATATATATATATATATATATTTTTTTTTTTTTTTTTTTTTAACAAAAATACTTTTTAATGGACATCTGAGTGGCTCAGTTGTTAAGCATCTGTCTTTAGCTCAGGTCATGATCCCAGCCAGGGTCCTGGGATTGGGCCCCACATTGAGCCTTGCATTGGGTTCCCTACTCAGTAGGAAGCCTGCTTCTCCCTCTCCCACTCCCCCTGCTTGTGTTCCCTCTCTTGCTGTGTCTCTCTCTGTCAAATAAATAAACAAAATCTTAAAAAAACTTTTTAAAATAGTATGAATTGTACAACTTAGTATTTTTTTTAAAAAAGAAATGTATGAAATAGACTGCAAAGCAAAAAGTACTATTAGGTTTTAAGGTCATTACTGATCTTAAAATTTATAATTCAAGAGAAGTTATCATAATTCCAAACTTGTAACCTGATGATATTGTTTCAAATTCACAAAGCAGAAATTGACAGAGTAGAAATGAGAAATTTATAAATACACCATCACAGTGGGAAATTTTAACACATCTTTAATTAATTTTTTTAAGTAATTAATCAGTAGATCAAAAAATTTGAACAGTCAAACTAAAATGCCTGATCTCATGAAACTATACAGAAACCTTCCCCTAATAGGAAATATGCATTCTTTCTCATATGTGCATTAAACATTTATGAAAATTGTCCACTGAATTCCACATGTCTAAAAAGCAAGTCTAAACATTTCTCAGGGGTGCTATCATCTTAACCATACTCTCTAACCACAGTGCAATTAAGATAGAAAGCAGGGAACAGAATCTTGGAATATTAAAAAAAATTGAAATTGGAAAATATATTATATTGAAATATCTTTCACACACCTTACACAATACCTTACAGAGAACATCTTGGAGATTTCTGAAGAGTATTTCAAGGGAAATACAGTTTTACATACTTCTATCAAAAAGAGGAAATGACAATTAATGAGGTAAGTGCACAGTTTGAGAAGGAGGAAAAAAATAGAAGAAATAAAATAATGCAAAAACAGAAATTAATGCAACAGAACTCAAATAATTAATTCCAAAGAAATAGTAAAGCTAGAAGTTGGTTCTTTTGAAGGACAAAAAATATGCACAAACTTTGGCATGATTGCTCAAGAAGAGAAAAAGCACAACAAATAAATAATACTGGAAATGAAAAAAAAAGGCATAATTACAGTTTTAATAGAGATTAAAACTGTAAGAGACTACTGTGAATAAGTTAACAGCTAAGTTAGATGAAATAGACAAATTTCCTAGAAAAATTTTAACTAAAAAGCTTATCTAAAAAATAGCAGAAAGCCTATATAGAAAGACCTATATCCTTTAAGTAAACTGAGTAGTTAAAAGTCTACTCTCACAGATAACACAAAACCCCATTTTTTTAGTACAGAATTCTACTATACTTTCATGGAACAAATAAATGCATTTTTTTTAATTGAAGTATAGTTGACACAGAATGTCACATTAGTTTCAGGTGTACAACATACTCATTCAACAGGTTTATACACTATTCTGTGCTCACCACAAGTCTAGCTACCCCGTCTGTTCCCTTTCATTGTTATTATAATACCATTGATTATACCCCCTGTGCTGTGTCTTTCAGCTCATGACTTATTCATTCCATAACTATAAGCCTGTATCTCCTGCTCCCCTTCACCCATTTTGCCCATCCTACTACCTCCTTTCTCTCTGGCAAAAATCACTTTGTCCTCTGTATTTATATGTCTGTTAATAATTGCATTCTTAAACACTTTTCCAGAGAATTGAAGAGGAGGCAACTCTATCATTTTATGAGACTGCTATGACTTTTTCCAAATGCTGAAAATAATAATACAAGGAAGGAAAACTCCAGGCCAAGCTTAGCACTCAATAGATGCCCTAAACTTCGTAAAATACCAGTAAATCATGTCTTAAGATTCAAGCAATAAAAAAAAAATATATGAAATGTGATTACAATTTGGCTTTTTATTTATATCCAATTCAGAAATCACTGAGCACCAGTTTAGGTAATATCTGTTCCATGAGCTACAAATGGAGTGGTAGACAGAGTTTATATGCTTCTTCCCCACAGGAACATAATTCTCAAATTGTGTCTTGTTTTATAAATTAGAGTCACAACTGAATAGTTAATCTTTTCTTGTTTTATACTTTGTTTCTCATGGTTCCTGCAATGTATCCATATTATAAATTTCCTTTCTCATTTTTCCCTGCTGATTTAAAAGTTAACCATTTTGGTTTTTATTCTAACAGTTCTTTGTGACTTTCAGATAGATACTTGCATACACATATCTCTCTATATATACACCTACATATGTGTGTGTGTGTATATATATGTATGTATATATGTATACATACATACATATATATGTATATACATACATATATATGTATGCAAGCCATATATTGATAATTTATGTATATACATACATATATATGTATGCAAGCCATATATTGATGATTTATGTATATGTATATATACATACATAAATCATCAATATATGGCTTGCAATTCCCCATGTAAAAAAAGGAAAGTAACGTGACAGCATCCGTCCTCCTCCCCCTACATTTTTTTATGTTTTGCTATTATCTAGATTTTATGTTTGTGCTATTATGAAATTATTTACTTTTCAAATTATATGGTCTTTATTGGGAGCTATCTTGGTGTTTTCAGTATTTAAACCAATTATCTACCCTTAGTTTCTCATGCTTCCTTTGCTCTGCATCCTTGCCCTCCATCTTGGTCCTGCTGTCATCATACTCATAAGATTACATCCTCTTATTGATTTCTATGAAAAAGTTCCACTAGAACCAAACATTCTGTGGAGCATTTGAGATCGTAGATGCTATGGAATGTCATACCAGCCTTTCACCAGTGTGGTGACTGGGCCCTCCTTGTTCCACTGACTTCCACAGTCGATGCTCCCTGTACATGACCATCATGGTCACAGGCAGACCCTGGAAAGTTTTGTCCAGTTACCTGCTTCTCCTCTAAAACAACCATGCCTCCCTGCACTTACCTTTCCCAAGAACCCTGGAATCTTAAAGAAAATATTTTAAATACTACCTGTACTATAGACAGGGACTCTGGGAAAATGTCACCTGGACTACCTAGTCCATCCTTATAGTAACAATTTGAAGTGAGTACTAGTTGCCTGCTTAGGATTGAGTGGTGGGGGCAATATAAGAGGTGGGTGCATGGCCATAGTAATTTTGAAAACAAGGACAAAAGTCATTCTGCTTTTTATTATCACATACGCTGGCACTTTTAAACAATCTCGGCAGCAAAAATAAAATACGCCTTCTGGAGCTGACCATTCTGTCTTCCCTGTTGACAATTCATCAGTAATACTTCCACTAACCCAGTTACTCAGATGGGGAAACTGAGGCTTACACAGGAGATTAGTGCTCTCCACATCTTACAGACTGTAAGGGAAAGTACTGGTATTTGTACCAGGTAGAGCTTACTCCAAAACTCTTAACAAATATGCTATTATGCCTACTTTTTGGTGACAATATTTAGCAAAGTAGGCCTTGGCTTTTCTCTGCCCATTAATAAAATGCCATTGAGACATTATCAGTGAAAAGCACCACAATCTGATCATACCTCTGATGGATTTTCAAGTCAATGACAGTGCATCTGTGTAATTCCCCAGGAAAGCTAGTTTCAACTCATTATTGTCAAGGACTATTGACCAATTAGTGCCAATTCAATCTAAGTGTGTAACAGAGAAACAGGAATTCCCGAACTCATAATGAACTATGTGGCTCTCGCTAACAGCAGGACATTGCTGGTTCTCTACAAGAAGAAGCCAAGTTTAAAGTATGAACAAAGACTTAAAACATAGCAGCTGTCTATATTTTAAGAGAAAGCAAGCTATTTGCCCAATACCAGTCTATGATCTTCATGTTTCTGAAAGCAAAGCATTCATTCCATTTTGAGTGATCCACAACATTTTCTACAAATAAAAAAGGAGCATCTTAGAGAGAAAAGCTTACTTTTATGTTGTATGCCACAAATTCAATCACATGAGACTGATTCTGCTCCATAGTGATGGCACTAAATATGAATTTAATAAATTCTTGCCACTCAAGTTTTGCAAAACAATAACAAAAAAACCCCATAATCTTAAACAGCTTAAATAAAACATTTCTTTTATAAATTTCATGAATAGCTATCATCTCTGTTACCTATGAAGAATCATTAGGATTACTGAAATTGTTTATCTAATTCTTTGTTCTATTGTATTTCCACCTATGTCATAATATAGGAGACTCTTTTTCAGTAGAAAGTGCAAGAACTTTTGATTCCTAGAGACCTAATCCAAATCCTCCCCTTGTACATGAAAGAAGGTAGGTCACTATGCTCATCTCTCAGTAGAATGAAAGAAAAATAGAAATCACAAAAAGAAATCTATAAAAATTAAATATGGTTTGGACATATTCAGTGTCTTATGTTTATCCTGTATCAGTGTCCTAGGCTGCTCTAACTAAGTACCACAAACTGAGCTGCTTAAACAACAGGAATTTTATTTCCTCCCACTTCTGGAGACTAGACAAGGCATTGGCAGGACTTTGCTTCTTCTGACGGCTCTAGGGATGGGTACTTCCTTGCCTCCGCCCAGCCTCTGGTGGCTCCTGGCAATCCTTGACATTCTTTGGCTTGTAGCTGTATCATCCTACTCCCAGCCTCTGTCTTCACCTGGCATTCTTCCCCATGTGTCTGTGTCTCTGTGTCTTCTCTTCTTAAGAGGATACCAGTCATTGGATTTGGGATCCAATCTAATCCATTATAACTTCATCTTAACTAATTGCACCTGGAAAGATCCCGCTTCCAAATTAGGTCATGTTCTGAGGTTCTGGGTGCGTGTGTATCTTATGGGATGACAACTACTGAACCCACTCCACTTATTTAATTTCTTATTCTATTGTGTTTCCATCTCTCATAACGTGGGGGGCTACTTTGCTGTGGAAATTGTAAGAACTTTGAGTGCTAGAAGCCTGGATTCAAACTCTCCCCTTGTATATGAACAAAGGCAGGTCTAACTATTTCTTTATCTGTAAATTAAAGGGAAGCAAGATGTAATTCACAGAACTATTATTAAAATTAAATATGGTACTCTGAAATCATGTGTGGCAATTGCTAGGTACTTAATAAATATTATTTTTTCCTATTAACATTTAGAATTAGAATATTCTATATTAAAGTATTTATTAGAATGCTAAATAATTAGTAGACAGCCATAATATTTGACAAACCTATGCCTTATGTAAACAATGGCTATTTGGAAATGACACTGTTAAGAAGTCTTTCCTTGAACACTGAGACAAGATGGCGGGGAAGTAGGAGGAGGCGCCTTTTCAACCTGTACCCTAAAGTGAGCTGATTACCTACTAAAGAACTCCAATCATTCATGAAATCAGCACGAGATCAGAATTATACACGTCTGGATCTCTACAGGGGCAGAAGACACCAGTGGGCAAGTAAAGCAGAGTGGGAACTTCGGACTGCTATCGGAAGATAAACAAAAGGGGGACGGAGCCACCAGAGGTGACCAATTGGAAAGTAATATCCCCATACAAGAGTGCCCTGAATCTTGGGACCAGCATTAACTTGGAGACTGGTTGAAAGCACTCCAAAGGAGCAAAGGATCATGGGAGGGAGGGGAATTGTGGGAATTGGGGCAGCTAGGGACAGGGGCTTAAGTCCCTGGACCCAGGAAAGCCTACCCTGGTGCTGAGCCAGAGAGAGTGTGGCGGAGAAACCAGGTCTTGGTCCCTGAGCCGCCAGTGCACCCAAGATTGTGTGGGGTCTGGCTCCTGTAAGGGGCTGGGAGCCACACCAGATGGCAGAATGCCAAGCCCTTCTACAGAGCCTGAGGCATGCGCACCCCTCACCCATCCCTGAGAGAGGTGTGCGAAGGCCCAGCCTGGTGCTCTTAGACCCACGCCATTGTTTTAGAGCCTAAGACACGCGCCCCAAACTCTCCCCTGAGAGAGATGCGTGAAGGACCAGCTTGGTGCTTTCAGACCTGAGCCCTGCTCTCGGAGCCTGAGATGCACATGCGACACACAGCCTCCCTTGAGGGAGGTGCATGCAAGCCAGGCAAGCCATGCAAGCCAGAAAGACCAGACACTCCCAGCCCGGGTCAGCAGGAAAATCTCAGTGTACGTTCGCTGCTTGGAAATTCTCTGGCGGTCTGGAGCTGCCCAGACAGCGGCTGCATGGTTTTGGGTACAAGCAGAAGATCCTGTGTCCCCAGGGACCATGACTCGGAACCTGCTCTGCCAGTGGCCAAGGGGGAATTTATATGGGCTCTACAAGAGCAGAGTGAGAAGAGCAGAAGAGCAGGCTGAAGCTTCTCTTTGAGAGGGAGGTCAGGGTGCAGTTTGCTTTCCTCTAAACCTACAAAAACCATCAAAAGAGGTCAAGGCGAGAGGGGAAAAAAAAAAAGTAAACAAACATAAAAACCTCCAGAGAACAAAAGTGTGAAAAAACTGGTTTCCTCAGAGCCCACCCCCTTGACAGAGGTGGGAGGACATAACTCAGGGAACATCATTGACTGAAAACCCATGTGGCAGGCCCCTCCCCCAGAAAACTAACCAGGAAAGAAAGAAAAAAAAAAGACTACAAGAGGACAACCACCACTACTTCATGGGACATTTATTTTTAATTTGTTCCCACTATTCTGGCTCATTTATTTTTTTATAGAGATAATTTTTTAACCTATTTACCATCACAATGATGTCCAGTACATCAAATTCCCTAATAACCTTCTAACCTGAACTTTTTGATACATACACGTATGTTTTTCTTTTTCATTTCTATTTTTAATTTATTTTTAACTTTAGTTTAGTCTAGTTTATTCCTTTTTCATTTTTATTTTCTAATACTCATATAGAGTTAAACTTCAAAGTAACCCCTTTTCCCCAATCACTACCACCTCTTTAGGTAAACCAATTTTTAATCCCCCTTTATCTTAGGAAAGTTGAGTCCTTTAACAAAGATATCAAGATATATCCAGGAGGAATCAAAACAACCTTCCTCACCCACACTGAGAATTTATAACCACTTTCCCATCTTTATCTTCCACCAGTGTTTCTGTGTTTTTGTGTTTGTCCTGATAGTATATAAATCTTACACTTGGGGTTATTTTTGATGAGGTTCTTCCTTTATTTGCATATATATATATATATTTTTTTTTTTTCTTTTTTCTTGTCATATACTTTTATAAGTCTTTTTTTTTTTTTTTTGGCTGCTTTTGTTTGTATACTTCATAAATCTTACCTTGGGACCCATTTGGGCTGAACCTTCTCTTTTATCTTCCCTTTCTTTCCTGTATTTCTCTCTCTCTTTTTTTTAATTTCTTTCTTTTTTTTCCCTCTCATTTGGGTGGGGAATCCTGATTACTCAGAAGTGTTCCAGGGTGCACCTTGACTGCACCATGGTTGATACATCCAGCTACATCTATTCAGTCATCTCTCACCAAAATGACTAGGAGGAGGAATGCCCAACAAAAGAAAAATACAAAGGATGGGCCTTCTGCAACAGAGCTAACAGCTATCAACATAGACAATATGTCGGAAAGAGAATTCAGGCTAACAATTATCCAGGCAATAGCTAGGTTGGAGAAAGCCATGGATGACCAAACAGAATTGATTAGGGCTGAAATGAAAGCGACCAGAGATGATGTTCACAATGTTAGGGCAGAGCTAAAAGCTACCAGGAATGAGGTTCACAATGCTCGCAATGAGTTCCAATCTAATCCAAATTCTCTCAAAGCTAGGGTAACTAAGACAGAAGATAGAATTAGTGATTTGGAGGACAAACAGATAGAGAGAAAGGATCAGGAAGAAGCCTGGAACAAACAGCTTAGAAGCCACGAAAACAGAATCTGGGAAATAAATAATGCCATGAAACGCTCCAATGTCAGAATTATTGGAATCCCTGAAGGGGAGGAGAAAGAAAGAAGTCTAGAAGATAAACTGGAACAAGTTCTTCATGAAAATTTTCTCAATCTCGCTAATGGAACCAGCATTCATGTACTAATGGAACTCCACCCAAGGTTATACAATCCAAAAAGAATCAAGGTACCTGATAGTCAAATTGAGGAATCATAATTGTAGATATAATCTCCTGAAAGCCACCAGGGCAAAGAGGCTCCTTACTTACAGAGGAAAGCCCATCAGAATAACATCAGACCTGTCCACAGAGACCTGACAAACCAGAAAGGGCTGGCAAGATATATTCAGGGCACTAAATGAAAAGAATAAGCAGCCAAGAATACCTTATTCAGCAAGATTGACATTCAAAATGGATGGATAGATAAAATGTTTCCAAGACTGGCAAGGCTTAAAAGACTATGCAACCACCAAGCCAACACTGCAGGAAATATTAAGGGGGGGTTCTATAAAGGAGGAAAATTCCTAAGAATAGTATTGAACAGAAATATAGAGACAATCTACAGAAAGAAAGACTTCAAAGGTAACACGATGTCAATAAAAATGTATCTATCAATAATCACTTTCAATGTGAATGGCCTAAATGCGCCCATAAAACGGCACAGGGTTGCAGATTGGATAAAACGACAGGACCCATCCATATGTTGTCTACAAAAGACCCATTTCTAACCTAAAGATACACCCAGACTGAAAGTGAAGGGATGGAGAAGCATCTTTCATGCCAATGGGCCTCAAAAGAAAGCCAGCATAGCGATTCTTATATCAGATAAATTAGATTTTAAACTAAAGACTGTATTCAGAGATACAGAAGGACACTGCATAATTCTTAAAGGGACTATCCACCAAGATGATCTAACAATTGTAAATATCTATGACCCCGATATGGGAGCAGCTAATTACATAAGAAAACTGTTAATCAAGATAAAGAGCCATATTGATATGAATACATTAATAGTAGGAGATCTTAACACACCTCTCTCAGAAATAGACAGATCATCGAAGCAGAAAATTAATAAAGAAACAAGAGCATTGAATGACACATTGGACCAGATGGACCTCATAGATATATACAGAACATTCCACCCTAAAACAACAGAATACTCATTCTTCTCAAGTGCACATGGAACCTTATCCAGAATAGACCACATACTGGGTCACAAATCAGGACTCAACTGATACCAAAAGACTGAGATTATTCCCTGCATATTCTCAGATCACAATGCTTTGAAACTGGAGCTCAATCACAAGGAAAAGTTTGGAAGGAACTCAAACACCTGGAAGCTAAAGACCACCTTGCTTAAGAAAATGCTTGGGTCAACCAGGAGATCAAGGAAGAACTGAAACAATTCATGGAAACCAATGAAAATGAAGACACTCCAGCCCAAAACCCATGGGATACAGGAAAGGTGGTCCTAAGGGGGAAATACGTAGCCATCCAACCCTCCCTCAAAAAAATTGAAAAATCCATAATACACCAGCTGTCTCTACACATTAAAGAACTGGAGAATCAACAACAAGTCAAACCAACTCCACACATAAGAAAGGAAATAATCAAAATTAGAGCAGAGATCAATGAGGTAGAAACCAGAGATACAGCAGAACATATCAATGTAACTAAAAGCTGGTTTTTTGAAAGAATCAATAAGATCGATAAACCATTGACCACACTAATCCAAAATAAAAAAGAGGCCAAATTAATAAATTTATGAATGAAAAGGGAGAGATCACAACTAACACCAAGGAAGTAGGAACAATCATCAGAAGTTATTATCAACAGTCATATGCCAATAAGTTAAGCAACCTAGATGAAATGGATGCATTCCTGGAAAACTATAAACTCCCAAAATTGAACCAGGAAGAAATTGACAACCTGAATAGACCGATATCTAGTAACGAGATTGAAGCAGTGATCAAAAACCTTCCAAAAAACAAGAGCCCGGGACCTGATAGATTCCCTGGAAAATTCTACCAAACTTTCAAAGAAGAAATAACACCTATTCTCCTGAAGCTGTTTCAAAAAATTGAAGCAGAAGGAAAACTTCCAGATGCTTTATATGAAGCCAGCATTACCCTGATCCCCAAACCAGGCAAAGACCCCACGAAAAAGAATTTCAGACCAATATTATTGATGAATATGGATGCTAAAATTCTCAACAAGATCCTAGCACATAGGATCCAACAGCACATTAAAAAATTATCCACCATGACCACGTGGGATTCATTCCTGGGCTACAAGGATGGTTCAACATTCGCAAATCAATCAATGTGATAGAACAAATTAATAAAAGAAGAGAGAAGAATTGATGCAGCAAAAGCATTTGACAAAATCCAGCATCCGTTCCTGATTAAAACGCTTCAAGTATAGGGATAGAGGGAACATTCCTGAACTTCATCAAATCTATCTATGAAGGACCCACAGAAAATATCATCCTCAATGGGAAAAAGCTTGCAGCCTTCCCGTTGATCTCAGGAACATGACAAGGATGCCCACTCTCACCACTCTTGTTCAACATAGTATTAGAAGTCCTAGCAACAGCAATCAGACAACAAAGAGAAACAAAATGTATCCAAATTGGCAATGAAGAAGTCAAACTCTCTCTTCACAGATTACATGATTCTTTATATGGAAAACCCAAAAGACTCCACCCCCAAACTACTCGAACTCATACAGCAATTCAGTAACGGGCAGGAAAGAAAGTCAATGTACAGAAATCAGTGGCTTTCTTATACACTAATAATGAAAATACAGAAAGGGAAATTAGAGAATCGATTCCATTTACTATAGCACTAAGAACCATAAGATACCTGGGAATAAACCTAATCAAAGAGGTAAAGGATCTGTACTCGAGGAAGTACAGAACACTCATGAAAGAAATTGAAGAAGACACAAAAAGATGGAAGACCATTCCATGCTCTTGGATCAGAAGAATAAACATTGTTAAAATGTCTATACTGCCTAGAGCAATCTATACATTTAATGCCATTCTGATAAAAATTCCACCAGTATTTTTCAAAGAGCTGGAGCAAATAATCCAAAAATTTGTATGGAATCAGAAGAGACCCCGAATCGCTAAGGAAATGTTGAAAAACAAAAATAAAACTGGGGGCAACATGTTACCTGATTTCCAGCTTTACAACAAAGCTGTGATCACCAAGAGAGCATGGTACTGGTGTAAAAATAGACACATAGACCAGTGGAATAGAGTAGAGAGCCCAGATATAGACCCTCAACTCTATGGTCAAAAAATCTTTGGCAAAACAGGAAAAAATATACAGTAGAAAAAAGACAGTCTCTTCAATAAATAGTGCTGGGAAAACTGGACAGCTATATGTAGAAGAATGAAACTTGACCATTCTCTTACACTGTACACAAAGATAAACTCAAAATGGATAAAAGACCTCAATGTGAGACAGGAATCCTTCACAATCCTAGAGGAGAACATAGGCAGTAATCTCTTCGATATCAGCCACAGCAACTTCTTTCAAGATATGTTTCCAAAGGCTTAGGAAACAAAAGTGAAAATAAACTTTTGGGACTTCATCAAAATCAAAAGCTTCTGCCCAGCAAAGGAAACAGTCAAGAAAACAAAGAGGCAACCCACGGAATGGGAGAAGATATTTGCAAATGACAGTACAGACAAAAGGTTGATATCCAGGATTTATAAAGAACTCCTCAAACTCAACACATTCAAAACAGATAATCATATCAGAAAATGGGCAGAAGATATGAACAGACACTTCTCCAATCAAGACATACAAATGGCTATCAGACACATGAAAAAATGTTCATCATCACTAGCCATCAGGGAGATTCAAATTAAAACCACATTGAGATACCACCTTATACCAGTTACAGTGGCCAAAACTAGCAAGACAGGAAACAACATGTGTTGGAGGGGATGTGGAGAAAGGGGAACCCTCTTCCGCTGTTGGTGGGAATGCAAGTTGGTGCAGCCACGTTGGAGAACAGTATGGAGATTCCTCAAGAAATTAAAAGTAGAGCTTCCCTATGACCCTGCAATTGCACTACTGGGTTATTTACCCCAAAGATACAGATGTAGTGAAAAGAAGAGCCATTTGTACCCCAGTGTTTATAGCAGCAATGACCACGGTCGCCAAACTGTGGAAAGAACCAAGATGCCCTTCAACGGACAAATGGATAAGGAAGATGTGGTCCATATACGGTATGGAGTATTATGCCTCCATCAGAAAGGATGAATACCCAACTTTTGTAGCATCATGGACGGGACTGGAAGAGAATATGCTGAGTGAAGTAAGTCAAGCAGAGAGAGTAATTTTCATATGGTTTCATTTATTTGTGGAGCATAACAAATATCATGGAGGAGAAGGGGAGTTAGAGAGGAGAAGGGAGTTGAGGGAAATTGGAAGGGGAGGTGAACCATGAGAGACTATGGACTCTGAAAAACAATCTGAGGGTTTTGAAGGGGCGGGGGGATGGGAGGTTGGGGAACCAGGTGGTGGGTATTAGAGAGGGCATGGATGTCATGGAGCACTGGGTGTGGTGCAAAAACGATGAATAGTGTTATCCTGAAAATAAATAAATAAATAAATAAATAGATTTTTTAAAAAAAAGAAGTCTTTCCTTACACAAAATGCCCCCTTTAGTTATATGAAATATTACTAACTCTTCTGTCACAAATACTTTTACTGAGGAATTAATGCTCTGTAGTAATTTTTCTCCTGTTAAATAATTAAAATTGTAATGAATTATCTAATATTTCAAATGAAAACATTATATATCAGACAGAGACTTACATAACAACTGGGCATGACAAATCTGGTTTAATATTTATCTACATATTTTTTAATTCTTTTGTTTTGAGTTAGGAAAATAAAGGTTTACATGTGAATTTAACACCACATTCCCATCAGCTCCCTTCCTTTCCATTTCTTAGTAACCAATAAAATGAAGAGGATACTGCATAGGTCACTAAGTCACAGTTCTCCAGTGGTGATAGTAACCATAGACTATAATGTGTCTGAAATTTATGTAATCTTTGTGTATACTTTTAAAACTGAAATTGCTCTTTAAGTGTACATTAATAGTTTCATATGTATGCTTCAACTTTTTTTATTGCAAGTTAATCTGGACCTTAAATTTCAACAGCTTCACTGGTCTCCCCTGCAGGAAAGCCAAATTGACTTACCAGTTCCTTACTGAGGGACAATTGTATTGTTCCCTTTTTTCCTGCTCTTACAGCCAATTCTGGAGTGAACATTCTAATGCTTTCTGCATTTCAACAAGTGTGGTTGTTTCTAGACCTGCAATTGTTGAATTATTGGTAGTCACATCTTTAACTTTATAAATATTACTAAATTGCTTTCCAAATTAGATGTCTCAACTTATACACTTGCCAGAATTATATGGCAATTTCCATTTCCAGACACATTCTTATCAACATTTGGTATTCTCAAACTGGCTTTATCAATCAGATGATTATAAATTAGTATTTCTTTCTTTGATTATTACAAGGGTTGAACATCTTTTCATCTACTTATTGACAACTTAGTTTTCATGTTCTGTGGATTATCAATTGTGTCCTTAGAAAATATGTATAACTTGGGTAATATTTTCTTGCCCTCATTTGTATGAGGTTTAAATACATGGGTCCTGTATTATATTTCTGTTTTGGTTCTGTGTTTTACAAATATCTTTTTCCAGTCTGTGGGACATCTTTTCTGGTTTTCACCATAGTTTACAAATCTTGATGTCTTATGGGCAAGTATCTTTGGTTTATTTGGATTTCTCCTTTCAGCACTGACCTAGTCTCTATTTTTCTTTAGCGACTAGAAGCCTATCCTTGTAAGAAACTGCTCAGGGCTCTTAAGTCATTCCATGGCTGAAGCTTTGGTATGGCTGATTGGGTGGGGATGCAAGCCTGGTGCTGCCATCTGGTTAGACTGAGCTGAGTAGTGCATCCTCTTTACTCATGTTTGAGATGTTTTTATGGCTCTCACTTAATCTGGTTTCCACACACTGACTTATTTTAGATTTCTTACTCATCCTTTATTTCTCCTTGACTTTTCTTAAAAAACAAATGAGTTTCAGCACCTTCCCAAAATTGAGCCTAATTTTAAGTCTTTTCACAACTGGAGGGGGAGAGGAGGTAATAGGAGGGGGTCAGTTGCACAGATGATGTGCAGTTGGTCAACACAGGTAATCTCTAAATGACTGAGGATTTAATGCAAATTATTTATGCCCATGTAACTGAAAGGAAATAAAACTTAATTAAACAAAGCCCTACAGTTAACTCTGGCTGCAACAGAATGAGGCACTTGCCTCATTTCCTTTTCTCCTGGCTATGTTAAATAATTTTGTTCTTAAAATAGACTAATTATCCCCCAAAGGATGCTAAATTAAAAACAAATGATTCTTTGCTGTTTTAATTATCCTGGAACTTGTATTTTGAGGAATAATCCTTGATGCATTTAGTTTCATCCACACTGAATTCTTGGTCAAAGTGATAATAGAATATTTTGCAAGAAAAAAGCTGGGAAGTAATAGAGTTTAATCTTATTGTGTTGGCCTATTTGTAATATCTAATATATGAATGAAAACTTTTGAAGTTTTCAAATATAGAGTTCATGGATATTTATCAATGTCTGCTATATTGTCTGGTAATTCCTGCTGTTGACCACATCAAGAGATGAAGAAACTGAAAGAATCTGGAAGTAGCATGTTGCTGTTTTACTCTTGTATTGGAAAACCTAACAAAGATTAATGAAGAGTGTGGTTTATTCAATTTCATTGAGGTCTACAGCATTATTTTCATTAGTGTGTTTTTTTTGATTTTTGAAATGTGATAAGTTCTCTCATAATGTGTCATTAGGACTTCTAAAAATTTTGGAAATATCTTCCTTTATGTCCTTTCATCTGTGCTTCATGTCTGTTTGTAAAAGTGGTAATCCCATGGCCTAATTTGAATTAACTTCTGAAAAAGAATCAATCATCAGAAAATGTAATAGGTTGATTTGATTGATTAACTAAGTAACTTAATGACTTAACTATTTTCTTATTCATTCAGCCAGCATTCACTGAACTACTATTACAATATCTGATATTTCCTACATACAGGGCAACTGAAAAATAAAAAGGCAGTAGCCAGGTTGATTAGGCACACATATAGTCCCCACTATCCAAATCTATTGAATTACAAAGTTTTGATTGAAAGAGTTTACATGGCTATAGATATTTGTATTTGATTATTGAATGACATTTAGGTGTGAGACATGCTTGCACAGTAACAAAGATTGCTAAAAAATTATTTTAGTTGCTCCAGTGTGCAATTATATACTCTAATTAGGTTACAACAACCTTTGCTTTTGTACATGTTTTTTTATTGGAGTGAAGAACAAATTCATAATTAATGAAGACCGGGTTTTTAGATTGTCCTTTTAGCTTGGTCCTTTGATGGATTGACTTCTACCATAGAAACACCCATGGAACCAGGTAAGGGATGGAGATATTCAGTAGCACTAGGAACATCAACTGGTACTTTTCTTTCTTTTTTTTTTTTAATATTTTATTTATTTATTTGAGAGAGAGACAGTGAGAGAGAGCATGAGCGAGGAGAAGGTCAGAGAGTGAAGCAGACTCCCCATGGAGCTGGGAGCCTGATGTGGGGTACTCAATCCCGGGACTCTGGGATCATGACCTGAGCCGAAGGCAGTCGTCCAACCAACTGAGCCACCCAGGCGTCCCTCAACTGGCACTTTTCTAATTTTTAAAAGAATGATGACTCTTTTAGACCATTCAAACTAAACAAACAAACAAACAAACAAAAATCAAAGCTTAGTGACTTGTCTTAGACCACAAAGATAGCAGCAAGAAGAACAGCAAGGCGATCTTCCCTATCTCCCTAGTAGAGAAAGAGGATTTGTATGAACCCCAAATCCTGCAGTTAACATTGTCTGTGGATCATCATTGGAGATAAATAATGCCTCCTCTCTGCTTTCTTATCATTTCTTTTTTTAAAAAAGATTTTATTTATTTATTTGACAGTCAAAGATCACAAGTAGGCAGAGAGGCAGGCAGAGAGAGAGGAGGAAGCAGGCTCCTTGCTGAACAGAGAGCCCGATGCAGGGCTCGATCCCAGGATCTTGGGACCATGACCTGAGCTGAAGGCAGAGGCTTTAGCCCACTGAGCCCCTCTTATCACTTCTTTTACTCAGAATCAGTACAGGACAACTCCCAGGAACAGCACATCCAAGTGTCAAACAAGACAAATAGCAACTTCATGAATCCTGAGATGTACAATGGAAACTAAGTGTGAATAACCATAGGAGGAGCATTGGTTGCAGAAATTCACTAGTTCTAGTTATAAGTTTACTGAGACTTCTTTAATTACTTAGAAAGAAATTTACCTTTTACCATTGAATTAGGCAATATAAAGGAAAAAAAAAAAAACAAACCTATCATAGTGGTAGAACTACATTTAGAAAATGCCAGAAAGATATCAAAGGTTTATTTAGAGGTTGTGGGCACAACTTGCCCTTTAGCAGAAGTGAAGTTGGGAGGAACTTCAGCTTTCCATTATGGTACATTATAAAATTCAGAATCCTTAGCCTGTTGAGAAAAGCATTCAAGCTGGGGAGTGGGTGGGAGGACATGTTTGAAAGCACAAGAAAGTTCAGCATATATTGAAAAGCTACCTGCCAAAATTTGAGAGAGGACAGAAATTCAGAAAAGAGATTCCTGTTTCTCTGGGTTTATTTGCTGATTGCCAATGATGGAAATGTACAGACGAAATACATGCTTTAGATAACTCTCAGGGCTGGGGTTGAAGGCTGAAATTGTAAGCCTGAGACCACCAATATGATAATGGGGGACACTAGTAAAACCTCTAGGCTTTTGATTACAGATGTTGGGAGTTGCACCTTACAAACAAGAGCAACAACATAGATTGGTCCTCACAGTGGCTGCACCCCTGCTTCACGTGGTCACCTGTCTAATACGGAATCCTACATTGCTAGAACTCCAGTCCCTAGAAGAGGCACATGTAAATAATCTCTGAAAATTGTGAACTCTAAAAAGTAGAATCCCAATTCTACTTTTAAATTTGGAAAATAAAACAAATTAAGAACTCAGTTTACAGTTAAATTCTGTTCAGATAGAGGAGAAATGTAGATAGGTTGATAATTGATATAGATGATACTTAGCTACCTAGCTAGAGAAATACCTAAGACAGAGTAAATGACATGTAGAATAAAATGAGGAAGTCCAAAATCTGTCCAAGAAGTGAAAGAAAGAATTGAATAGAAACAATATTTGAAGTTATTGGGTCTGAGAATTTTATAAAATCAAAGGGCAATCAGTCATGGCCAAAAAAGATCTATGAACAATTTTAGCATGATAAATGCAAAATGAGTAGGAGTCAAATCTTGGTACATCATAATACTACTCCAGGAAAGCAAAGACAAAAAGAGAATGTCAAACTCTAGAAAACATACATTTTCAATGTCACAAGATTTTTAGACATACACCTGATATTATGATAACAGCTTTATTGAAATATATTCACATACCACATAATTTACCATTTAAGGTGTATAATTCAGTGCTTTTAAAATTTATATTTACAAGGTTGTCAACATCAAAGAACATTTGTACATTTTAATCACTCCAAAAAACAAACTTCACAGCCTTCAGCTTCAGTCCCAGCCCTTCCTCCTCACTCCAGCCCCATGCAACCACTTTCTGTCTCTATATGTTCTTATTCTGAAAATTTCATATAAATGGAATCATATAATATGTATTCTTCTCCTACTGGATTCTTCCACTTAGCAAGATGTTTCCAAACGTTATCCATATTGTAGCATGTATCATTATTTAACTAATTTTTATGACCCAGTAGTATTCCATTGTATGAATATGCAAGCATAACTTAAAGATACTGTGGGTTTGGTTCCATACCACTGCAATAAAGCAAACATCACAATGAAGTGAGTCAAATCATTTTTTAAATTTCCCAATGCATATATATTTATGTTTATATCATGATGCAGTCTATTAAGTAACAATAGCATTAAAAAATAAAAAATTTAAAGGTTGAAAAAAAAATAATAGCAAAACAAGCAAATAATATGCATACCTTAAATAAGAAATACCTCATGATTAAAAAAAATGCTAACCATCATCAGAGCTTTCTGCAACTTGTAATCTTTTCCCTGGTGGAAGTTCTTGCCTCCATGTTGATGGCTGCTGACTGACTAGGGTGATGCCTGCTGAAGGTTGGGGTTGCTGCAGCAGTTTTTTTTAGAAAAAGACCACAGTGAAGTTTGTTGCATCCAGTGACTCTTCCTTTTATGAATGATTTTTATTTACCATGCAGTCTTGTTTGATAGCATTTTACAGTAGAACTTCTTCCAAAACTGGAATCCATCACCTCAAAACCTGCTGCTGATTTATCATCTAAGTTGATGCAGTATTCTAAATTCTTCATTGTTGTTTCAACAATCTGCACAGCATCTCCACCAGGAGTAGATTCCATATCAAGAAAACACCTTCTTTGCTCATCCATGAGAAGCAACTCCTCATCCATTCAAGTTTGATCACGAGATTGCAGCAATCTTGTCCTATCATCTCACCGCACTTTTAATTCCAGTTTTCTTGCTGTTTCTACCACCCCTGCTGTGACTGCCTCTGCTGACGTCCTGAACCCCTCCAAGTCCTCTGTGAGGGTAGGAACCAGCTCCTTCCAGCTCCTGTGAATGTGGATATTTTGACCTCTTCCCAAGAATCACAAATAATATTAATGGAATCTAGAATGGTGAATCCTTTCTAGAAAGTTTTCTATTGACTTTGCCCAAATCCATCAGAAGAATCACTTTCTGTTGCAGCTAGAGCCTTTCAAACAATATTTTTCTGAAAGAATAAGACTTGAAACTTGAAATGACTCTTTAATTCATGGGCTGCAGAATGGATGTTGTGTCAGCAGGCATGAAAACAACATTCATCTTGTTGCTCATCTCCATCAGAACTCTTGGGTGACCAGTTGTGTTGTCAATGAACAGGAAAAAAAGGAATCCCTTTTTTTCTCAGCAGTAGGTCTCAACAGTGGGTTTGAAATATTCATTAAACCATGTTGTAAACAGATGTGCTGTCACCCAGGCTTAGTAGATAGAGCCTAATTCTTAAGGGACTAAGGGTTGAGCACTGGCTTCACTTAGTCACAAGACAAGATACTAACTTGTCTTGTTAGTTCCTAACAAGACAGTCAACCTGTCTTTTATTGTTTTGAAGCCAGACATTGACTTCTCTCTAGCTATGGAAATCCTAAATGGCATCTTCTTCCAATAGAAGGCTGTTTCACCTATGTTGAAAATCTATTCGTGTAGCTATCATCACGAATGATCTTAGCTGGACCTTCTGGATAATTTGCTGCAGCTTCTACACCAGCGCTTGCAGCTTCACCTTGCTTATTTATGTTATAGAGATGTTTGCTTTTCTTAAACCTCAAGAACAAACCTCTGCCTGTTCATACTTTCCTTCTTCAACTTCCTCACCTCTCTCAGCCTTTGCAGAATTAAAGAGATATAGGGTCTTGCTCTAGGTTAGGGTTTGGCTTAGAGGAATGCTGTGACTGGTTTGATCTTCTGTCCAGACCACTCAGACTTTCTCCATATCTGCAATATAGCTGTTTTGCTTTCTTATCATTCATGTGTTCACTGGAGTAGCACTTTTAATTTCCTTCAAGAACTTTTCCTTTGTAGTCACAACTTGGGTAATGCTTGGTGTAAGAAGCCTCACTTTTGGCCTGTGTTGGCTTTTGACGTGCCTTTCTCACTAAGCTTAATAATTTCTAGCTTTTTAAAAAATATTTTTACTTATTTATTAGAGAACAAGAGAATGAGCAGGGGGGAGGGACAGAGGCAGAGGGAGAAGCATACTCCCCACTGTGAAGAGAGTCCAATGTGGGACTGCATCCCTGGCATCATGACCTGAGCCGAAAGGCAGATGCTTAAGAGACTGAGCCACCCAGATGCCCCAATCATTTCTATCTTTTGATTTAAAGTAAAAAACATATGACTTTTTCTTTCACTTGAACTCTTAGAAGCCATCGTTGGGTTATTCATTGGCCTAATGCTAATATTGTTGTGTCTCAGGGAATAGGAAGGACCAAGGAAAGGGAAAGAGATGGGGGAACAGCCAGTCAGTGGCACAGTTAGAACACACACACTTATTGATGAAATTCATCATTTTGTAAGGGCAGTTTGTGAACCCCAAAACAATTCCAATAGTAATATAAAATATCACCGATCATAGGACACCATAACAAATATGATAATTATGAAAAGGTTGGAACTATTGCAAGCAGTACCAAAATGTGACACAAAGACATGAAATGAGCACTTGCTATTGGAAAAATGGTGACAAGAGATTCCCTTGACACAGGGTTGCCATAAACCTTCAATTTGTAAGAAATGCAATACTTACAAAGTGCAATAAAGTGAAGTACAGGAACTTGAGGTATGCCGGTGCCACATTTTGTTTATCCATTCATCAGATGACGGATATTTGTGTTGTTTCCATGTTTTGACTGTAATAAACAAAGCTGCTTTGAAAATGCAAATGTGAATGTGAAATTGTTTACAAAGTTTCGGGTGGATGTATGTTTATATTGGGTAGGTCCCCAAGACTGGAACAGCTGGGTCAATGGAAACTGTATGTTCAATGTTTTTAGGAGTTGCTAGACTATTTTCCAAAGCAGCTCCACCACTTACCTTATCACCAGCAGTGCATGAGGATATCTCCACATCTTCACAGTGGCCAATACTTGACATTATCTGTTTGATGTTTATGTCTGTCTCTTGTTTTTACTGCCATCCTAGAAGGTGTGAAATGGGTTGTGAAATGCTGTCATCTTAACAATTAATTAATGAAGTCAGAAGTCAATGGGATGATATATTTATTTTTTTATTTTTTATTTTTTTTAAGATTTTATTTATTTGTCAGAGAGAGCGAGCGAGAGCGAGCACAGGCAGACAGAGTGGAAGGCAGAGTCAGAGGGAGAAGCAGGCTCCCTGCGGAGCAAGGAGCCCGATGTGGGACTCGATCCCAGGACGCTGGGATCATGACCTGAGCCAAAGGCAGCTGCTTAACCAACTGAGCCACCCAGGCGTCCCATGGGATGATATATTTAAAGAAAATAACTGCCAACCTAGAAGTCTTTGCTTAGTAAAAAAAGTACTTCAAAATTAATTTGAAATAAAGAGAAAATTTAAAAACTGATAGCAATAATGATCAGCACATCTGTACCAGGAAAACTAAAGACTGTTCTTCAGGCAGAAGGGAAATATTCCCAGATGAAAACTCATAATTAAAGTTGTTAAATTCCATGCTGGAACTCAGCTGATCCCTAAATTTTCTTTCCTTAACACCTGATAGAACAAGAACATCCTATTTCCTTCGAATGGAATAGAGTCTTCATTTCCCCCCCTTGCTTTGGAAGTAATACATACATAGTTTGTTTCAGATATATTTGAGTGGTAGTTATATTCAAAAACTTGGATTTTACCTGCCAATTATTTGGGAATCATTTCAAAAGACAATTCTGAATGCATTGAGGATTGCAAGGGAGTAAGAGTAGATGCAGGGAGACCAATTAGGTCATTGGGAAGGTGGGAGGGGTTGTCACCAGATGAGAGGTTAGATGTCACTGTTAGGAGATGGGGACAATTGGATAGGGTTGGGACATATAGAGTTGACAGGTTGGAAGTGGGGGGTAAGAATGAAGAAGGAGATAAGGAAGATATTAGTCAGAAAGAGAGAGAACATGATAGAATAATTGTTTTGTGGGGAAAAATTAGTTCATGTTTGAAGATATAGAATTGGAGGTTTCTGTGGAAACCTGTGACTGGATAAGCAGGTTTAGAGTTCAGAGGGAAGACAGATTTGTGGCTTCTGAGCATATTGGTTTATAGTGACAGTCTTGGGAATGGATGAACTCTCCACTGGAGACTTCCTAGAATGGTCTTGACAATGAGGGGCACATTCAGAATCACACTGGCTTTCTTTTAAAGACTATGGCAAGGGCACACACCTTTTATGTTTTGATCCAGATGGACTATGGTGAGACCTGTGATTCTCAAGTTTATCCTTGGTTGAATTTAACTGGAAAGAGAGGTCCAGAGAAACTTAAAGGATGGGAATAGGAAAATGGAAGTTGTAAAGTCCAGAGAGAAAGCGTATCCAGAACAACCAAGAAAAAATCTACGAGAAGGTGATGTTCCAGAAGCTGAGGGAAGAGAACATTTCACAAAAGAGGTCAGACTGAAAAAAATAAGAACAGAATAAACAAGACAACTGAGTGACATTTTAGAAGACAAATTCAGCTGATTTCAGTCTGCCTTTTATTTTTATTTTATTTATTTATTTTTTTAAAATATTTTATTTATTTATTTGACATAGAGAGATCACAAGTAGGCAGAGAGGCAGGTAGAGAAAGAGGAGGAAGCAGGCTCCCCGCCGAGCAAAGAGTCCGATGCGGGACTCGATCCCAGGACCCTGAGATCGTGACCCGAGCCGAAAGCAGCGGCTCAACCCACTGAGCCACCCAGGTGCCCCAGTCTGCCTTTTAGACAAAAGACAGCCTGTGTGTGTGTGTGTGTGTGTGTGTGTGTGTGTACATTTGTGTACATGCATGCACTCACATGCACATGAAGGGGGAAGTACTAGGAAGTAGAAGTAGAAGGCGCAGAAGTACAGACAGGTGAGTATAAGCATTTCCTGCATACACTGCCCTGGAGGAGAAGCTTAGATTTTGTCTATCAATTAAAAAAGAGAAAGAAGACAGAAAGAAAATCAATCAATAATTACATACAATCTCTATAAAGGAAGCCCTACGCAGATGTGCTAGAAATGAAAACATATGGCATCATGTTATAGAGGACACAGAGAAAAGTAATAATACATGAGGTGACTTCTATAGGTCAAAAAATAAAGTCTCTAAGAAAGCACTGAGATCATGAGGAAAGAGAGAAACCAGGAACATGAATGGGATAGACTGAAGGCATTGGGGCTTGGGTCAATGATGAGACAATTATTGCTATCATCTTTCAGCTTTTAGTTAACAGCTAAAACAAAGAAAAATAAGATAGGCATAAAAGAACTGGACATAACAGAACTGTTTCAAATTCCACATCTCTTTGCCTTATTTACCGAACGTGTGTCAGTAGAAATGGTTCTGTGTAGTTGAGGAAGAAAGAAATGGGAGAGTGCATTGTAATGCTCTCTCTCTGCAGCAGATGTTCAATGGGAAACCCCGGATGGTTGCTGCGGGTTGTTATGCATGGCTCAGAACAGAACAGCTTGTGGGAGCTGTGAGCCCAGAAGCTGAAGCCTGAAAATAGGCCACAGTTGTCAAATTTGTGGTGAACATCATGAAGAGGCACTGCTCACAGTGCCCTGGGGGTTGTGAATTAGGTGACTTTTCCATTTCTGACCGAGGAGCAAATTATGCTCTATGTCATTTTGCATAACCAAGATACGATACCACATGGATTACCTATAGATGTACTTGCACAAAAATGTCTTAGGATGTATGAGTACATCAAGAAGATATGGTTTTGGGGCACCGGGTGGCTCAGTGGGTTAAAGCCTCTGCCTTCGGCTCAGGTCTGATCCCAGGGTCCTGGGATCAGGTCCTGCATCGGGCTCTCTGCTCAGTGGGGAGCCTGCTTCCTCCTCTCTCTCTGCCTGCCTCTCTGTCTGCTTGTGATCTCTGTCTGTCAAATAAATAAACAAAATATTAAAAAAAAAAGAAGAAGAAGATATGGTTTTCACTGATGCATGTAGAATTTCTAAGGTGAAGACTAGTAATTTTTATTTAGAGTTTTTTAAAGACATTGCTGACTAGAATTCATGCAGACAACACTGAGTTATAGAAAACATTACCATTCTATGTTGATAATATTCTCACTATTCAATTATAACTAAAGAAAAGCATTATTTTAGCAAATGAAAGATATGGGTTAAAGCAACACTATAAGGATGAAAGTAAAAAATCGTTAATATATCTCAAACAGGAGCCCTTCATGGAGGATATGAAGAAAATTAGAATAAAGAAAAACAACAGAAGGGAAAACTACTTTGTTTAGCATTAATACATTATATGCTTAAAATAGATACGATGTTCAGAAAGTTTCTAAATTAATACATTTGCAAAAGTTTGCTGTAAAACTGTTACTGTTTTCAGCTTGATAAATAACTACATTTGGACTGAATTAAAAGGATATTTTATGGATATGTCATTAAAAATGTGAAGGACTAGCTCTTAAAGCTATTTCTTTCTTTGGGTAGAATAGAGAACTATAATATAATTTTCATAGTATACAGTCAAATGGTCTGTTTTTCATCCTGCTTCACAGGAAAGAGGTCTGATGCTATTTAGCTCTAAATTAGCCTATGTATCTTCTAGATACTCTAGACAAGAGATCATTTCCTTTCATCTATGAAATCACTCGAAATAAAACTTACTAGCACAACAGTAAGTTTCAATATGACGATTACATCTATGGTGATTACCTCTCCCATTTGTATAGTCATTTTTACCTTTCATTAAGTAACTTGTCTTTGTTTAACTCATTTTATTATAACAGTACCGAATATTACTGAAATTTACAGTCTTTTGTCACCAAGACAAAAATATTTCACTAATGCTTTGTTTTTGTTTCCTCTGAGCATAGTTAACTTTCAAAACCTGTTTTCCTTCACTCTTTCCCACTTTTCTTTTAATGTTTTATTCTCCTGGCACAGTTCTTGATACAGGGATACAGTGGTGAACAGGACAGACAGGGCCTTTGCCCTCCTGTTACTCACAGTCCATGGGGGGAGTCAGGAATTAAAGCCATGTTACCAAGTGACAAAATTTAGAGCAAAGAAAACATCCAAACCTCTGCAAGCCTTCTCTGCCCTTTGATTCTACAACATTTCAGTTTGATCCATTGAGTCCTGATCCCCAAGTAACCTTGTCACTTCCCCTTTTTTCCCCAAATCTTCATCAGGGATTTGGCTTCACCATCCTTTTTTCAGCCCGTTTAGAGTCTAGGTGTTGATGCTTGCATTTCTAATGCCTCAGGTACATCTGCCTCTTACATGATAATTTGATTTTAACCATTTTTTTAAAAAAATACAAAACAACTTCCCTAAATCTCTTTTATCCCTTTGGTTGGATCTCTGAAAAGGTATTTCTTGAAAGTCTTCTCCACCAACTTGTATCTTATGAATATTTTATATGCCTTTATACAAGACTTTTTCAGTTTTCTTTTCAGACCTTCATGCCTGAAACTTAATTCTACATTGTGAATTTGCCATTACAATTTCTCCACTGGACATATTTCTGTCACTTCAAAAATAAATATTGATCTTTTTTTCATGTAAAACACTGTAATTCCACTATATTTAACACAAAGCTAAGAAAGATGGAATAGGTCTTTCTGTTAACCTCACCTTATTTGAAAGAAAGAATCATGTTTTGAACTAACTGCTCATGTTCTGTGGTGAAAGTGGTCTTCATGTTTTTCTGTGAGGTATGAGGATGGCTTAAGTAGGGTGGTGGATTGACGTTCACAATGCTGTTTGTCACTTTGCCAGTAGATGATAGATAATAACCAGAGACTGCATATTTACTCTGGTCCTAGGCATTTACAGAGCTCTATAACCACCTTTGGCCTTTACTCTACTTACTTTTTTTTTCTTTGTTTTTCTTATTTAATATGATGCTATTGTTGTAATAACAGTGAAATTAGAAATATATTCCCCCTAATTAATTTAGTGGCCTTAACTGAACCCTAATCATATACTAGAAAATGAGCTAGACATGCATCTCCATTTTATAGATGAGAAAGTAGAAATTTGGGAAAATTAACATGAAAGTCAAAAAGCTAATAAGGCAAAAAGTGGAGTTAACTCAAAACCAAGACTCTTTGACTCTAATCTTCCAATGGGCACATGTCAAGGTTGCATCATCTCTCTAAAACAGATGGAAAAAAAGGTCCTTAAATACTAGACAAAGCATTTTTCCAGAGGCCTGGCTCACTGCTTCTTCCTCTGTCTAGTGGGAAGGGTGCATAGTTAGAGGGACCTCTGCAGTCAGTGTGGACTTGTCCCGGGGAGTCCTGCTCTGGTCTAGCTGTCATACACAGATGGGATGAACAGCGTGCAGTGAAAACCACTTAAGGTGTTCCTGGCCTTAACATTTCCAATACTCTGCAAACTGCTATTTCATAGTAATAATGTGCAGTAGGTGGCTGAAAATTCACTTGTCTTTCTGATGTGAACCTTTTCAAAAGAGAGCAAGTTAAAACGCAGATTGGGAAAAAATATCTACTGTATATTACTCATCATACCAGTTAATCAACTCAAGGTCCAAATTGAGGGTAGCACTTGAAAACATTTACTTTGTAGTTTCTGTCTAAGCCCTTCATCTTGAATTAAAATAGCTGAAATAGGTATCAAATGTGATACCACTTAGGATGTCCACAGTGCCTTAAACCACAGCAGCAAAACCAAAAAGAGTCTGTTGAATGATTATGAGTCTATTGCTTGGTTTTCTTTAGATCCAAAGCTTGAAAGTGAGCAGCTCCTGTGGTCTAGGCTTAGGGATGCCCTATATATTCATGTGTTTTTCTTGCAGGAATTCAACCATATTCTCATGGTGAAAATGGAAGAAAAATCTGCTCCTGGCAGGAAAAGAAGGAAAAGTAACCATATTGAAATGGATCTAGAGCATTCTCCATAACAAAGGCTCATTCTCCAAGGGAAAAGACTTTAGCAGAGCCTTATCAGACCAGGTGGAAGGTGATTAGACAGCTCCAGCCCCCTCTAGCCTTTCTGTTTTACCTAAAAAGCTGAGAAACATTTCTGAAGGTCAGAGTCCAGGGACTCAAGGCCATTAAAAGACTGAGATTTAATTAAAAGGTAGGGAAAGCTTCATTTCTGCCACATCTTACCCTTGGATATTCCAGTATATTGCAGTAGATTATGGTTTAAAGAGGTGCAAGACACAAACTCTACTTATGTAGGAGTTCTTAGGAAAACCCCAAGACACTGAGTGTGAAAAAGGAAACAAGAATGGTAGAGGACACTGAAGCCTCTGGCACCTGCAGCTAGAGCAAACATTAAACACAGCCAAATTAACATAAAATCTCACACTAAAAAAATAAAATCTCACACTAAAGTCCTGTTTGCTTTGTTTCCTACTTTCTGATACACCAAGTCTGTCTATCAACAACAACAACAAAAAAAAAACTGGCATGCTAAAATAAAAATGAAAGAACCCCAAAAGATAAGAAATGCACTCTGAAAAGACAAAGGAAACATCAAAATGAGACTCAGGTGTGACACAACTTTTGGAAATAATCAGAGAAAGAACTTAAGTTAACTCTGATTAATATCCTACTTGTTCTAGTGGAAAAAGTGAGCAGCACACAAGGAGGAATGGGCAAGGTAAGCAGAGATGAACACTATTAGAAAGAATCCAAAGGAAATATTGGAAATCATAAACAATGAAAAAGAAAAGAATACATGTGATTGGATACAGCCAAGGAAATAATCAATGAACTTGAAAACATTTCAATAGAAGATTACCAAACCAAAATGCAAAGACAAAAAAAAAAAAAAAAAAAAGACATAATATCCAAGAATTATGGGACAATTACAAGAGAAGCAATATAAGCATTACTGGAATATCAGAGAAGAAATAAAGAAATAAAGAAATAAAGGAATAGAAGAAAATTTTAAAGCAATAATCGCTAAGAATGTCCAAAATTAATGGTTGACATCAAACCACAGATCCAGAAGACTTAGTAAATACCAAGGTAAATACCAAAAGTGGACACTCACACATATCACATTCAAATTGCCGAAAAGCAAAGACAAAACAAATCTTGAAAGAATCCAGGGGAAAAAAATCTATAAAGCAACAAGGATAAGAATTACATTAGACTTCAAATTAGAAACCCTGCAAGTAGGAAGCTTGAAATATTTAAAATGTTAAAGTAGAAAAGTACCAACGTAAAATTCTTTATCCAGAGAAATCATTTTTCAAAAGTAAAGAAGAAACAGATTCTATTAGACAAACAAAAATTAAAGAAATTTGTGAAGAGATCAGTGCAGAAACTCTGACCTATAGAAAGAGAGGAGCAAAGGTAGAGAAGGAATAAATGAAGATAACATAAAATAACTTATTTTTCTTATTTAATTGACTAGATAGCTTCTGTTTTCAAATTAATCATGTAATAATTTACTGGGTGTATAATGGCCCATGAATAAGTAAAATGAATGACAGCAATGTTACAAGGAATAGAGGGCTTGAGAATACTTAATTATAAGCTACTTGCATTTCCCTCAAAGTGGTGTAGTGTTACATGAAAAGTGGACTTAGATGCATAGTCAATTTTACATTTTATAAAAAAAGGAATTAAAAAAAAGAAGTATAAGTGATATACCAAGTGAGGTGAGGAAATAGAATAATGTAAAATGCTCAGTTTAAATCAGAAAAGGTAGAAAATAAAAGGGAAGGGATTAAAAAAAAAAAAGAAATGAAGAACGTGCAGGGAATGATGTCAACCCATCTGTATCAATAATCATGCTAATTAAAAAATAAAGACTGTCAGACTGGAGAAAAAAAGAAGGACCCAACTGTATTGCCTATAAAAACTCATTCTAAATATAAAGACACAGATAAAAGTAAGAGGATGAAAAAAATATACCATGCTAACCCTAATCAAAAGAAGGCTGGAGTACTTAACATTAACTTCAGACAAAACCAATCTTGTCATTTGTGACATGGTTCATCCTTGAGGACATTATGATAAATGAAATAAGCAGAGAAAAGATAAACACTGTATGATATCGCTTATATGTGGACTCTTAAAAAAAAAAAGAACTCACAGAAACAGTGAGTAGAATAGTGTTTTCCAGGAGTTGGGTGTTGAGGAAAATGAGGAGAGGTTGGTAAAGGATCCAAAAATTCAGTTATAAGATGAATGAGATCTGAGGATCTGATGTATAATATGGTGACTATAGTTGATAATACTGTATTGCATAATTGAAATTTGCTACAACCATTGGACTTGAGTGTTCTGACCATCTAAAAAGGTAATATGTAAGGTGATTTATGCATTAATCAACTCAATGGTGGGAATCCTTTCACAATGTACACTTATATTGAATTATCATGATACAATTTTTAATATTTAAATATTTAATTTAACCTATCAATTATATCTTAATAAAGCTGAAAAACAGTAGATAAATCCATTATTATAATTAGAGACATCAACACCATTATTTCCAAAACTGACAGATTAAGCAAAAAGATGGTAATGATATATACTTAAATTGAGCATCATCTTATTCAGTGGTATCTAACTGATATTCATAGACTACTTCATTTAATGATAGCAGAGTATAGATACTTTTCAAGCTTACATGAAACAATCACCAAAATAACCCACACTGTGGGCCACAAAACACATCATAACAAACTTAAAAACATAGATATGTGACAAAATGTGCTTTCAAATCACAATAGAATTAAACTTGAAATAGATAAAATAAAGATAGCTGGAAAATCCCCAGGTATTTGGAGTGTAAATAATATATTTTTAAAAAGAGATTTATTTATTCATTTGAGAGAAAGAGACAGGGAGAGAGAGCAAGGGGAATGGCAGAGGGAGAGAAGCTTCAAGCAGACTCTCCTCTGAGTGTGGAGCTTAATGCAGGGCTTGACCCCATGCCCCATGTGGTCACAACCTGAGCCCAAACCAAGAGTTGATCACTCAATCAACTGGGCCATCAGGCAACCCAACAACACACTTTTGAATAACACATGGTTCAAAGAAGTCTCAAGGAAAGCCAAAATATGTTGTACAAAATGAAAAATATAACTTAGCAAAATTACTGAGGTCCAGTGAAAGAGGTGCTCTGAGGAAAACTTATACTACTGAATGGATATATTAGAAAAGGAGAAAAATATAGGATTCATCATTTAATCTTCCACCTTAGGAAACTAGAGAAAGAAGAGCAATTTAAGCCTATGGCAAGCTGAATAAAATAAATAACAAAAAATTAAAGCAATCATCAATGAAACAGAAAAGAAGAAATCAATAGAGTAAATAAAAAACCCAAATTCTTTGAAAAGATCAATGAATTCATAAAGCACTATGTAAGCTAACCAAGAAAAAAAGAGAGAAGGGATAAATTATTAATATCAGAAATGAAAGCAGAACTACTATTATTGATCATTAAAAGGATAATAAAGTGATATTATACACAACTAATATGCCCACAATTGTAATAGCTTAAACTAAATGAACTAATTCCTTGAAAAACACAAATAACCAAGAAATATAGGGAGAAGCAGATAATTAGAATAGGCATCTATTACAGAAGTTGGATAAAAAATTAATTATCTATAAAAGAAAACAACAGACCCAGGTGGTTTTACTAGTGAATTTCACTAAACTGAAGAAAACTTTTTTCTTATATATATTGGAGAAATTATACCAATTCTCTAATTTTTTTTCCAGAAAATAGAGAGGGAATTCTTCAATGCTGATTTTATAAGATTAGCATCAATGTAATACAAAACTAGATAGAAACATTAAAAAAAGGAAAACTATAGACCAATATCTTTCATAAATTGAGATTTCAAAAAATCCTCACCTAAATATTAGCAAAATGTATAAAAAGAATTATGCACAATGACCAAGTAAGATTTATTCCCATTATGCAAGGCACATTCAGCATTTGAAAATCAATTAATGTAACCCATCACATGAACAGTTAAAAAGGAAAAATCACTTGGTGATATCAATTGTTGCATGAAATACATTAAAAAAAATCACCAATCGGGGCACCTGGGTGGCTCAGTGAGTTAAGCCGCTGCCTTTGGCTCAGGTCATGATCTCAGAGTCCTGGAATCGAGTCCCACATCGGGCTCTCTGCTCAGCGGGGAGCCTGCTTCCTCCTCTCTCTCTCTCTGCCTGCCTCTCTGCCTACTTGTGATCTCTCTCTCTGTCAAATAAATAAATAAATAAAATCTTAAAAAAAAATCACTAATCACCAATTATTTATCCTAAAAACTTTGAGTATACTGGGAAGGGAGGGGAATTTTCTCAATTTGATAAGGTGTATCTAAAAAGAAAAAGATCTTATGTAAACATCATACTTAATGATGAGAAACAGGATGTTTTCTTCTTAAAAGGGGGGACAGGGCAAGGATGCCCCCTCTCTTCACTCCTATTCAACATTATACTGGGACTCCCAGTAATTGCAACAAGACAAGAAAAGGAAATAAAAAGTGTACTGATTTGGAGAGGGAGGCAAGATGGCAAAAGAGTAGGGGAACTCATCTCATCTGTTCCCTTGAATTTAGCTAGATAACAAATCATTCTGAACACCTATGAATTCAGCCTGAGATGTAAAAAAGAATTGCTGCAATTCTACAAACAGAAAAGCAACTACTTTTTGCAGGGTAGGAAGTGTGGAGAAGTGAATCAAAGGGGATATAATGAAAGATAAATGGCGGGGGTTGGGGGAGGAAGTCTCCATAAACTGGCTGCAGGAAAGTGATATAGACCCAGAGTGCAAAATCAGAATCTTTAGAAATCTCCCCCAGTGAGAAACACCCCTGTCTGAAAGGTGCTCAGGTGGTGAAGTGAGGCAGAATCATAGATGGGACAGCGTGGTCTCAGGATCCTTGGGTTCACAGAAAGAACAGAGGTGGCCTGAGCTGGCAGAGTTCCCAAGAATTGACCAGCAAGCCTGGGAGTGGACTCTCAGCTCAGTTTGCCATCAACTGCAAACTGGCATGATCAGGTGACTATTCTGGGAGCACAGCAAAGGGCAGAAACACAGGGACCCTTTGCCTTCTCCCAAAGAAGATTGGTGCAGGCTCACACCACAGGAGTATGCAGAGTTTGGCACACACAAAAGTGAAGACTGCTTATCCTTCAGGGTCTACCAAAGATAGGGGATTGTAATTTTTTAGATCTGGGGCCAATTTTGTTTTCATCCTCTAAAGATGTGCAGGAAGACTTCAGGGAACAAAAGCCACATAGAACAATCAGAAACAGCTTACAATGAACCCAGCCCTCTTGGTAAAAGCCAGTGTAACTCCACCAGGCAAAGACACGTGAGAATCAGCACATCAGGTCCCTCCCTGAGAAGATCAGTTGAAACAATATAGAGGAATACCAAGTTTACTGAGCACACAGGACTGCAAAACTCCAGCGCTAACGGAAAACAGAATATAGATTCAAGGTCTTTTTTTTCTTCATGATTCACTTATCTTTTAGTTAAAAATTTTCCTTTTCTATTTTCTTTTTTTCCTTTCCTTTTTTTTTTTTTTAAAGATTTTATTTATTTGACAGCAAGAGAGTACAAGAGAAGACCAGCAGAAGGAGAGGGAGAAGCAGACTCCCCATTGAGCAGAGAGGTATGCAGGGCTCAATCCCAGGACCCTGGGATCATAACCTGAGCTGAAGGCAGGTGCTTAACCATCTCAACCACCCATGTGCCTCCTTTTTTCTTCTTTTCAATGAGTTTCTTGTTTTACCAACTTTTTATTTTCATGTGTTTTTTAAACCTTCATTGTTTTTTTTAAAGATTTTATTTATTTACTTGACAGAGAGATCACAAGTAGGCAGAGAGGCAGGCAGAGAGAGGGGGGGAAGCAGGCTTCCCGCTGAGCAGAGAGCCCGATGTGGGGCTCAATTCCAGGACCCTGAGGTCATGACCCAAGCTGAAGGCAGAGGCTTAACCCACTGAGCCATCCCGGTGCCCTATAAACTTTCATTTTTTACAGATAAATTCATTTTTTGTTTCTTTTCACTGTATTCAATTTTATTTTATATTTCCATATATATAAGCTTTGCTTTCTTTACAATTTTGGGATTTGGTATCATCTAAAAAACAGATCAAAATACACCCAAGACAAAGTGTATCAACCTATTTTTTGTCCACCTAGGAGATTACATACCCCCCCAATTTTTGTCCTTTTTCTTTTCTTTTTTTGATTTCTGACCTCTTCAGATTTGTCTAATATGTAATTTGCTTGGGTCATGGTTGACATTTTGATTTTGTTCTCTCCCTCATCCATTCTTTTCTGCAAAATGACTAGAGAGAGGAATTCACAACAAAAGAAAGAACCGGAAGTAGTACTCTGTCACAGATATGGGTATAAGTAAAATGTCAGAGCTGAAATTTAGGATAACAATTATAAAGTTATTAGCTGGCTTGAAAAAAGCATGAAAGACACTAGAGAATCTCATAGTGCAGAAATAAAATCTAATCAGGGCAAAATTAAAAATGCCTTAACTGACACACAGTCTAAATTGGATGTTCTAACAGCTTAAAGTAAGTGAGGCAGAAGAAAGAGTCAATGTCATAGAAGACAAGTTGATGGAAAAGAAGGAAGCTGAGGAAAAGAGAAAAACAAGTAAGGGACCATGGTTGTGGGAGGGTTTTGAGAAATCAGTAATACCATAAAGTGAAACAATATTAGAATTATTGGGGTTCCTGGGGAAAAAGAAAGAGACAGAGGGACAGAAGATATATTTTAGCAAATTGTAGTTGAGAACTTCCCAATCTGGGGAAGGAAACAGGCATTCAAGTCCAAGAGGTAGAGAGGACTCTTCTCAAAAAAATCAATAAAAATAGATCAATACCCTGATATATAATAAGGAAACTTGCAAATTTCAGAGATGAAGAGAAAATCCTGAAAGCAGCTCAAGACAAGAAGTTCTTAACCTCCAGGGATAAAAACATTAGGCTGGCAGCAGACCTATCCACAGATACCTGGCAGGCTAGAAGGGATGACATGGTATCTTCAGGGTACATGAGAAAAACATGCAGCCATGAATACTTTATCCAGCAAGGCTATCATCCAAAATGGAAGAAGAGATAAAGAGCTCTCAGGACAAACAGAAACTAAGTGAATTTGTTATCACTAAACCAGACCTGCATGAAGTATTAAAGGGGATCATGTAAACAAAGAGAGAGCCCAAAGGTAACAGATGAGAAAGAAAGAGACAATCTACAGAAACAGGGACTTTACAGTGGCACTAAATTCATATCTTTCAATAGTTATTCTGAATCAAATGGTCTAAATGCCTCAGTCAAGAGACACAGGGTATCAGATTGGATAAAAAGAGCAAGACCTACCCATATGCTGTCTTCAAAAGACTCATTTCAGACCTAAAGATGCTCCAGATTGAAAGTGAGCGATTGGAGAATAACATAACATTTTAACAGACATCAAAAGAAAGCTGGGGTAGCAATCCTCACATCAAACAAATTCAAATTTAAACCAAAGACTAGAGTAATGGATGAAGAGGGACACAATATCATACTTAGAGGGTCTATCCAAGAAGAAGATTTAACAATTATAAATATTTATCTCTTATTTTGGGAGCACCCAATTATATAAACCAATTAATAACCAAATTAAAGAGAACAGTAATAGCAGGGAACTTAAACGCCACACTCACTGCAATAGACAGATCATCTAAGCAAAAGATCAACAAAGAAACAAGGGCTTTGAATGACACACTGAACCAAATGGACTTAACAGATATATACAGAGTATTCCATCCTAAAGCAAGAGAATACCGAATCCTCTCAAGTGCACATGGAACATTCTCCAGAATAGTTCACATACTGGGTCACAAATCAGGTCTCAACTGATACAAAAGTATTCAGATCATTCCCTACATATTTTCAGAAAACAATGCTTTGAAATTTGGACTCAGTCATAAGAGGAAGCTTGGAAGGAACTCAAGCACTTGGAGGTTAAAGAACATCCTACTAAAGAATGAATGGATCAATGAGGAAATTAAAAAAGAGTTTTAAAAATTCATGGAAACAAATGAAAATGAAAACACAACCATTCAAAACCTTTGGCATATGGCAAAGGCTGTCTCAAGAGGGACATAAATAGCAATACAAGCCTTTCTCAAGAAATTAAAAAAGTGTCTGGGTGGCTCATGTGCTAAACGTCTGCCTTCAGGTCGGGTCATGATCTCAGGGTTCTGGGATCAAGCCCTGCACTGGGTGAGCCAGCTTCTCTTTCTCCCTCTGCCTGCTGCTTCCCCTACTTTTGCTCTCTCTCTCTCTGTCAAATAAATAAATAAAATCTTTAAAAAATAATTAAAAAAAAGAAATTAGAAAAGTCTCGATTACACAGCTAACCTTACATCTAAAGGAGCTAGAAATAGAACAGCAAATAAAGCCTAAACCAAGCAGGAGAAGAGAAATAAAGTTTAGAGCAGAAATCAATGAAATAGAAACCAAAAGAAGAATAGAACAGATCAATGAAACTAGAAGTTGGTTCTTTGAAAGAATTAATAAGATCAACAACCCTCTAGTTAGACTTATCAAAAAGAGAAAGGACCCAAATTAATAAAATCATGAATGAAAGAGGAGAGATCATGACAAACACCAGGAAATATAAATAATCCTAAAAACATATGATGAGCAACTATATGCCAGCAAATTAGGCAATCTAGAAGAAATGGATGCATTTCTGGAAATTTATAAATAACCAAAACTGAAACAGGAAGAAATAGAAAACCTGAATAGACCTATAACCAGCAAGCAAATTGGAACAGTACTCAAAAATCTCCCAAAAAGCAATAGTCCAGGGCCAGATGGCTTTCCACAGTCAATTCTACAAAACATTTAAGAAGAACTAATACCTGTTCTTCTGAAGCTGTTTCAAAAAATAGAAATGGAAGGAAAATTTCCAAACTCATTCTATGAGGCCAACATTACCTTGATCCCCAAACCAGACAAAGATTCCATAGAAAAGGAGAATTACAGATCAATATTCCTGATAAACATGTATTTGAAAATTCTCAAGATACTAGCCTTAGGATCCAACAGTACATTAAAAAGATTATTCACCATGACCAAGTAGAATTTACTCCTGGGCTGCAAGGGTTGTTCAATGTTTGCAAATCAATCAACATGATACATCACATTAATAAAAGAAAGGACAAGAAACATGATCCTCTGAATAGGTGCAGAAAAAAACATTTGACAAAGTACAGTATCCTTTCTTGATTAAAGCTCTCCATAGTGTAAGGATGGAGGGAACATAACTCAGTATCATAAAAGTCATCTATGAAAAGCCTACAGCAAATGCCATTCTTTTTTTTTAAGATTTTATTTATTTATTTGACAGAGAGAGAGAGATAAAAAATAGGCAGAGAGGTAGGCAGAGAAAGAAGGGGATGCAGAGCTGAGCAGAGAGCGCAAAGCAGGGCTTGATCCTAGGACCCTGAGATCATGACCTGAGCCGAATGCAGAGGCTTAACCCACTGAGCCACCCAGGCGCCCCAGCAAATACGATTCTAAATGGGGAAAAACTGAAAGCATTTCTCCTAAGGTCAGGAACATGGCAGGGATGCCCACTCTCACCACTGTTATTCAACATAGCACTAGTCCTAGTGTCAGCAATCAGACAACAGAAAGAAACAAAAGGCGTTCAAGTTAGCAAAGAAGTCAAACTCTCTCTCTTTGCAGATGACATGATACTCTATGTGGAAAACCCAAAACATTCCACCCCCAAATTGCTTGAACTCATACAGCAATTCAGCAAAATGGCAGGATATAAACAATGTACAGAATTCAATTGCATTTCTATACACTAACAATGAGACAGAAGAAAGAGAAATTAAAGAATCAATCCTATTTACATCAAAAACCATGAAATACCAAGGAATAAACCCAAGCCACAAGGAAAAGTGTGTATACTCTAAAATCTACATAACACTTATGAAAGACGTCAAGGAAGACACAAAGAAATGGAGAATAATTCCATACTCATGAACGGAAAGAATAAATAGTCTTAAAATGTCTATGTTACCCAGAGCAATCTACATATTCAATGCTATCTCTATCAAAATACCATCAACATTTTTCACAGAGCTGGAACAAAAAACCCTAAAATTTGTATGGAATCAGAAGAAGCCTGAATAGCCAGAAGAATGTTGAAGAAAAACATCAAAGCTGGTGGCATCACAATGGCAGACTTCAAGCTCTATTACAAAGTTGTAATCATCAAGACTGTGTGGTATTGGGACAAAAATAGACACATTGATCAATGAAACAGAATAGAAAACCCAGAAATGGACCCTTAACTCTATGGCTAAATAATCTTTGACAAAATAGGACACAATATCCAATGAAAAAAAGAGAGTCTCTTCAACAAATGGTATTGGGAAAACTGAACAGCAACAAGCAGAAGAATGAAACTGGACGACTTTCTTACACCACACACAAAAATAAATTCAAAATGGATGAAAGACCTAAAACTGAGACGATAATCTATCAAAAAATCCTAGACGAGGGGCGCCTGGGCGCCTCAGTGGGTTAAAAGCCTCTGCCTTCGGCTCAGATCATGATCCCAGGGTCCTGGGATCGAGTCCCGCATCGGGCTCTCTGCTCAGCTGGGAGCCTGCTTCCTCCTCTCTTTCTCCGCTTGCCTCTCTGCCTACTTGTAATCTCTGATTGTCAAATAAATAAAATCTTAAAAAAAAAAATCCTAGACGAGAACACAGGCAGCAACCTCTGACCTGGGCTGCAGCAAATTCTTGCTAGCCATATCTCTAAAGGCAGGGGAAAGAAAAGTGAACATGAACTATTGGGACTTCATCAAGATAAAAACTTATGCACAGCATAGGGAATGGTCAACAAAACTAAAAGACAACCTACCAAATGGGAGATGATATTTGCAAATTACATATCAGATAAAGGGTTAGTATCCAAGATCTATAAGGAACTTCTCAAATTCAACAACCAAAAAACAAATAATCCAGTCAAAAAATGGGTGGAAGACATGAACAGATATTTCTCCAAAGAAGACATACAAATGGCCAACATGAAAAATGCTCCAAATCCCTTGGCATCAGAGAAATACAAATCAAAACCAGAATTAGGTAACACCTCATACCAGTCAGAATGACTAAAATTAACAAGATAAGAAACAACAAATGTTGGAGAGGATGTGGAGAACCGGGAATCATCCTACACTGTTGGTGGAATACAAGCTGGTGAAGCCACTCTGGAGAACAGTATGGAGGTTCCTCAAGAAGTTAAAAATAGAGCTACCCTACCACCTAGCACTTGCACTACTGGATATTTACCCTACAGATACAGAGGTAGTGAAATAAAGGGCCACATGCACCCCAAAGTTCATAGCAGCAATGTCCACAATAGCCAAACTATGGAAAGCGCTGAGATGTCCGTGGACAGAAGAATAGATAAAGAATGTGTGGTATATATATACACACACAATGGAATATTACTTAGCCATCAGAAAGGATGAATACTTAGATTTACATCAATGTGTATGTAATTGGAGGGTATTAGACTTATTAGGCTAAGCAAAATAAGTCAAACAGAGAAAGGCAATTATCGTATGGTTTCACTCATATAGGGGATATAAGAAACAGGGCAGAGGACCATAGGGGAAGGGAGGGAAAACTGAATGTGAAGTCATCAGAGAGGGAGAAAAATCACGAGATACTCTTAACTATAGGACACATATTGAGGGTTGCTGGAGGGGAGGTGGGTGGGGCTGTGGGGGTAACTGGGTAATGGGCATTAAGGAGAGCACTAGGTGATGTAATGCAGTGGTGGGTACTAGGTGTTACATGCACTGGTAAATAATTGAACATGACATCTGGAGCTAATGATGTACTATATGTTGGCTAATTGAATTAAAGAAATGTATATTTTTGGGGAAGAAAGAAAGAAAACTGTGGTTGTTTGCATATGACAGGATTACCTATGTAGAAAATCCTAAAGAATAAACAACAAAAATCTTCTGGAACTGATACTCAATTAAAGCAAGCTGACAAGATAGAATAATAACATACGGAATTTAATTGCTTTCCTTGATGCCAGCAATGAAAAACTAGAACTTGAAATTGAAATCCAAACAACTTTTACTTTAACAACAAAGATACTAAATTTTATAAATTTCACACAGCAACAATAATAACATGTTTCTAAAGGTTAGGTGGAAAACAGAAGACCGAGATTATCCAACACAGCAGTGGAGAGGAAGAACAGCGTTGGTGGGCTGGTCCCACATGACTTTGACTTGTTATAAGGCTGTAGTAATCAAGACACAATGATTTTTGCCAAAAAAGAATAGACATACAGATCAGTGGAATAAAATGAAAAGCTCCACAATACACTCATGCAAATATAGTGAATCAATCTTAGATAAATAGGCAAGGACAATTTAACTGAGAAAGGATAGTCTTTTCAACAAATATTGTTCTAACAATTGAATCTCCATACATAAAAGGAAAAAGAAAAGAAAAAAAATACTGAAAAAAAAAGAAAAAGAAAGAATCTAGACAGAGACATTATTTCTTTTATAAAAAGTAACTCAAAATGGATCATACAGACCTAACTAGAAGGGTTTAAGATGAGTTATTAAATATAACATCAAAACTGCTTTTAATGAAAGGAAAAAAATCCCTGATAAATTGGATTGTAATAAAATTAAAAACTCCTGCTCTGTGGCAAACAATTTTTAAAAGGAGGGAAAGAAAAGCAACAGACTGGGATGAAAAATTTGGAAAAAACATTGACTAATAAAGGACTTGTCTCTAAATATACAGAGCTCTTGAAACTCAAATATAAGAAAATAGGAAGCCCAATTAAAAAGTTGGGCAAAAGATCTGAACAGACATCTCACCGAAGAGATGGCAAATAGGAATATATAAAGATGCTCAACATTATTATTTATGGGGAAATTGCAAATTAAAACAACAACATATCATTATAAAACAAATAGAATGACTGAAAACCAGAAAATTGGCAATACCAAACATTGTCTAGGATACCAAACAATAGTAACTTCAATTCATTGCAGGTGAGAACCCAAAATGGTACAATGCCTTTGAAAGACAAGTCTAGCAACTCTTACAAATGTAAACATAGTCTACTCATATGATCTAGAAATTGCACCCTAGTGTTTACCCAATTGATCTGAAAAGTTATGCCCACAGAAAAAAAACTATATGTAAATGTCTATATAGCTTTATTCCTAACCCAAAACTGAAAGGAATGAAGATGGCCTTCAGTAGGTGAATGAAAAAATAAATTGATACATTAGTACCACAGAATTTTACTACATTATTCACTGATAAGAATCAACGAAGAATCAAGCCATGGAAAGACAGGAGAACTTTTTTTTTTTTTAAAGATTTTTTTTATTTGTCTGACAGAGATCACAAGTAGGCAGAGAAGCAGGCAGAGAGAGAGGGGGAAGCAGGCTCCCTGCTGAGCAGAGAGCCCGACGCAGGGCTCGATCCCAGGACCCTGGGACCATGACCCGAGCCAAAGGCAGAGGCCTTAACCCACTGAGCCACCCAGGCACCCCAGACGGGAGAACTTTTAATGTATGTAGGTAAGTAAGAGAATTCAGTCTAAAAAATATAGAGCAATTCAGGCAAGAATGCCGAAATACATTGGATATTTGTGGAAGAGACATGCAGCTTGATGTATGGAGTAGACACAAAGTGAGATGATTTGTATTTCACATTTATATCCATCACAGGTCACAATTCAGAGTAGATATGAACAACCAAGTTGGACAAGATGACTTATGTGGTAATAGTCAGTCAGCCTCTACTCAGCTACCTCTGTGCTTATACAATGGGCCCACGGTTGGAGTGGTGGCAGAGATGAAAGCCAGAGATTCATAGCATGGGCTTCCTCTCACCTGGGTTTATTTTGCTATTACTGCAAATGGAGTTTTGATGTGTCAGAAAGAGAATAAAGCTGAGTCCCCATTTGGTCTTACATGTAAAGAGACCATTTGGTGGCAAATTTACTTTAATACAGCCTCTTACTCTAGAAAGAGAAGTGATTCATGCTTCTCAGGACTAATACTTTTTTTTCCTTTTTTTTTTTAAGGAGAGAGAGGGAGAAGAATTTCAGTGGAGGGGCAGAGGGAGAGGAAGAGAGAGAATCCCAAACAGGCTCCCTACCCAGTGCGGAGCCTGATGTGGGGATTGACCTCACAACCCTGAGATCATGACTTGGGCCGAAACCAAGAGATGGATGCTTAACTGACCAAGCCATCCAGGTGCCCCAGAACTAATATATATTCTAAATATAAATTTGCCTTTCTTTTCCGCTCTATAGCCCCTCTGACGATACCACTTCCCAAAGGTTCAGAGAGAGTCTGATTTATAGACATGACATTCTAGACATTCACTCATAACGTTAAGACTAAGGGACCCACTCACTGTATAAAAGTTGTGTTACTGAGCGTAAAAGCATTAGATTTCGTGGTCCTACCACATATTTCACCATCTACAAGCTGCCAGAGCATAGAAATGGAAATTTCATGATTCGGCTAATGTGATTGCTTGGAGAAAAGCCTCTGTAAAGTTGGGATGCTGACCTTTAAGTAGTGTTATGGAATTTAAAATAACTTCCATTAAATAATAATATAATCAGTGGTAGAATACCTGGGTTCAGCAACCAAGGAATAGAAGCTGGAATGACTCTGCTAACTCATTATTTTCATTGACTCATTAGAGCATGTGTGCTTTCTTCCTTACAACTTTAGGCTGTGTGGGTCCAGAGATCCTGATTCCTAAAAGAAGTATACCTTAATCCAAAAACCAAGAAAGGATTGAATTAAACTTAAAGCTACTTACCACTAGCTCAATTTTGGCTCCTTATAATGTTGGGCAAACAGGCAAAGAATGGAATTACTTTACTAATAGATTGATCTCTGTCATCGTTATGAAATAGAGTCACAGCTACACATTACGACTAAGGAGGAATCATCTTTGAAAAGGTCCCTGATGTGACCCACCGAGATTTTACTTAGTGTTCCCACATCCAATTTCCACAGTGAAGAGATCAAGATTATAGCAACCATATTCTGGTAAGAGCATGTTAACAGAGGCTCAAATCCCTTTTCAATGAAAGTCTGTGTCACCTACCAAGTCAAGACATCTGATCTGGCAGAAATGCTAGAGAGACCATAGGGCATCTAGAATGGGTGGTAGAGAAGAGACATAATATTAATTATTTTGACCTTGAGACCAACTTAAGACATGAGCTAGCCATTGTCTCACTAACTAAGTACCACCCCACCCCCCAGTTATTATGAACAATCAGAATTTTGGAGAAGCTGTGACATGATAGCATATACTCACTGTCAGTAACAAATGGATTTAAGCATGAAAGGGGTGGACGGTAGCAGGAAGTGTCAGTACCTGTCATGTTTCACCCAGACCCCTTGGGTCCTTTCCACAGACTCTGTGTATCGGTTCTCCAGATTCTGCATGCTTCACTTTTAACAGTTCACATCTACAAACTTCTTTAGAGGGATATCTTTAGGTTACTGAACCTGCTTCATCTGATGCCCCCAGAGCCAGAAGTGCCTGGCAGCTCAGCTGCTCTCCATACAGTCTGTTAATGACTGACTGGCATATGAGGATGAGAGCCCAGCATGAGCCCATGCATCCAGATGGGACAACTCCACACGGACGCTTATTCTCTGAAGTCTCCCTTGGCTTCTTTTCCTTTCCTTTCCTGCTTTTCTTATTCCCTACCAAGTACAAAGTTTTTTTTTTTTATAGGAGCGTTTTCTTAATAAATCACTTGCATAAGAATTCTTATCACAGGATCTACTTCTGGGGAATCTGACCGAAGATTATGAGAACTTTTCATAAAATATACTGGGACTGCTGAATACATTTAGGGGATAATAAAATTATGTCTACACTTCTCACCATACACAAGAATAAATTTCAAGTAGATTAAAGAGCTAACAATAGCATTAAAAATACAGGAAAGTCTATTCTATGATTTTGAGATAGCAGGCTTTTCTGAACATGGCATGAAACCACTATAAAAAGTAGGGAATGTAATGATGAACTAATGTAAGGTTTTCTGATGAACAGAAGATGTTCTATATTAAAAAGATGAAAGACAGACTGAAAAAAATGTTTACAGCATATTTAACACAGAGTTATATAAATTATATACAAAAGAACTTAAAGGTAAAAAAGTCAAACCAAATAACTCAAAGAGAAAAATGAGAAAAAAGACTATGTGAAAGAAATTCACAGATGGAATGTACTTAAGCGTACTAGTAAAAAAAAAAAAAAACTGTAAGTTAAAATTAAATATAATCTGTGGAATAAATTAGAATTGGGTATTGGAAAAATTTATGATTGGCAAAAGTATGTGAAAATGAGTATCTTATATCCACCTTTGGATAGAGAGAATTTTGTCAGTATTTACTGATATTTTATTTTATTATAATTTTTTCTACTGGTATTTTAAATTTTACTGGTATTTTACACTTCAGGAAGACATTTTGTAAGAATTTATCCTGCAATAGTACTTGCAGAAGTGAAAAGATAGATAAACACACACACATACTCTGTAAAATCAACTGGAAATTAGTTAAATGGAGTGTTGAACAACTAATGAGATAATTTGAAGTTTCCTTAATTGAGAAAACATTGAAAAATTGTAGCCATCAAAAGAATGATGTGGTTTACATGTGTTGGCATTGAAAGGACTTTGACGTGTGGGTAAAAAATAAGCACATTTCAGAAAAATGTGTGGTATTTGGCTACATTTGTGTACTTCCACCATCAACAAATCTCTTTGTACACGTGCGTGTATGTGTGTGTGTGTGTGCTTACACATATATGACTAGTTTACTAACTTCTGAGATGGTGGATGTCTCCTATCCTTGGTCACTGATCTCTGTTCCATAGCTCATTTACAATCACTCACTACACGTTTGTGATAGCCAGTGTCCATTGCCTTGTAATTGTAGGAGGTGAGAGTATAGGTTTTGTAGCCAGCTCTATTAGAATGACAGCTTCACCATCTGAGAGCATTGACCTTGGGCAAGTTCTTCAACTCCCTAAGCTTCAATGACCTCCTTTGTTAAAAGTGGATAAGAACAATATCTGTACTTTAGTGAGGTGAAATAAATAAGAAATATGATAAGAGCTGCTTGCAAATTGCCCACTAAAGCCAGCTGTTATTTATCATCCCTACAGAGATACATTCCTCTGAATTCAGTGGCTAAAGGAGGGGAATTCTGAATGAACTCTTATGGTTCCCAAACGTTTCTGAGGGAATATAAAAAATAGAAGGCATCTTCTTCTAAAATATCTTCTCTAGGTAGCACACAAACTTTAGAATAGTTTAATTCAAAAGTCCTAAAGAATGTCAAAACACAACTGGTCCTCCATTACTGTCTTTTTGGTCTCCCATATTCTTTAGCAAAATCTCTTTCATTTTATTAAAGAAGCACAGGTTTTTTGAGGGGAGAGTGTTTTTTTTTTTTTCTTTTTCTTAAAAAATCAAAAATTTGCAACCAAATACCATATGAAAAGAAATAAGTATATGTTGAAACAAAGGAGTATAGAATAATAAACCAGAAGCATAGAGTAAAACATCACCAGCAGAAAAACCAAACTGAATATTCAGGCAAGTCAATGGTTTTGAATCACATATATTGTGTAAAACCTCCACATGATAATAGTTCAGGATTTAAGGTTAATTACTGAAATTGCATTGCCACTGACTTCCTTCACGAAGTTATGGCATATATTATTTTCAGCAACCATATAATCTGGTTAAATACTTCAGAAAGCAAAATAAAGATAAAGAAGAATGGCACTGATTTGGGAAAGACCTGTATGCCCTTGACCCAGAGCTCACTCCTACTCATTTTCTTCCTCTCCCAACAAGGGTGATGATGCTTCCATTTAGAGGATTTTTATGAAGAGTAGAGATAAATTAAATAGTAATCACCAAAGTGCCTGGGAACACAGTAAGCACCCAACAAAGGGTACCTAATGATCTGGAAATTGTATAACTATTTTGACTCATAGTTTTTCCTCCAGAGACAAAAATTGTTGGAGTGAGCAAAAATAAAATCCCAGAATGCAGGTTTATGCAAACTCTTGAGGTCACCTAAGAAATATACTATTTTTAGAGTCTTGGGCCAGACTCTTCAGCAATCTTTTTTTAAGTATCTTAAGGGCTCAGAAATTTCTGTCTTAAAGAGAATCTCAGTGAGCCTTGGAATCTACCTCCATTTCGCTTCGATCAGGAATCTAGTCTTACTCATTTCCCCCAGGCTCACCTATCTCCTACTTTGTGTCTTCTCATCTCTTGGGTAAATATCATCAGGGTTTTGCCTTCTGTGGTATATTATTTCCCCAATTGCCATTAGAGAAATCATTGCCTAAAAATTTCCTTTATTCAAGTGTTTCTGTGTTTCTCCAGAGGGTGTCCCACATGTGTTTGCAAACAAATTTTATCAGGTGCCTTGTTATAGCTGCTGGCATTCTTTCCCTTCTTTCTTGAAGCCCTAATTGGCTTGGTACTCACTTATCTCTCTGACCTTACAATGTCCCTTCCCCTTGTGGCAATTCTTGAAGGACACTGGATGTCTGCCAGCCAATACTGTTGCCACTTGCAATTCCATGTCTTGACCATCCTATATTTATGCAATACTTTCTTAAAACCAAACACAAGCATTTATTTCTCCTAAACCCTACCTCTTTACATTTGATCATTTTTTTCTAACTTCAAAAGAAATTTCTGGATCATTATTTCATCATCCAGTGTCTTCAGTATCTTTCCATATTTGTAGTACCTGAAAGAATGTATAAAGTACTTGTCATATGTCCATTCAAGTCAATGGCCCATGTGGCTGGCGTATGGTTTCTCCTCTGGTCCTCTGGTGTCTTAACATTTTCCTAGACAGATTAAGCTCCTGTAATTCCTGTTGTACTTCAAACACAGGCTAGATCCTAAATCTTTGATGATGAAGAATGTGTGGAAGTTATGTTAGGCAATAGACAGGTTGGTATCCTTGCTTGAAGGTGTTTGTTTTGTTGCACTTTGTGTGATTTTTCTTTAATTGGTCACCTAAGAAATTTGATATTGTTTTCAGAGGCTTAGGTCAGACTCTTCAGCAATCTTTTTTCTAACTATCTCAGAAGTAAGACTTTATCTTTTCATATTTGTAATACCTGAAGGAATGTATAAGAAAAAAAAACAAGTACATTAATTCCCTGTTGTAAACAATTATGAGGAATATAATTAACAAAGAGGAAAAGATAAATCTTATCAAACAGGAAGAAAAAATTAAACTGCAGGAGATTAAAACAGAATCCTGAAGCTGGAAATAGGTCTGAACCAAGGCCTCTGTAGAAATTTTTCTGAAGATAGTAATTAAACAGTGTACAACAAATTGGTGATATAGGTCTTTTTGTGCAAAAGTTTAAACTCTGTTTCGGTTCTCCCTCCACTGCCTTTTTCTATGAAAGCCACAACCTTTTAGGTTTTAGGTACACATTTTCCCATGTATAAAATCATTTTTCAAGCTGGTGTATTGAAATCTTTTGAAAATCAAAGACCTCTTAGATCTTCTAAAATACATTTACTAATACTTACACTCTGCTTAAATTTTAAAAAGCTATTTTTTATTCCAAGCATTCTGTTGCATTTCCCAGTATTTAGTGTTATTAATTGCAGTCAAAACTTTGTTATCAACTGGAAATTAACATTTTGGAAGACAGTAGAAAGATTCAGAACAGTGCAAATTCATTTGAGAGGGAATTCTAGGGTTAATGTTGAATTGTGGTGAAGGATTTCTCATACTTGCACTCATATACAACACTGTTTCTTTTCCTACCATTAACATGCTGATTTTTCTCTTTTTACTCTTACTCCGTGGCTTGCACCACACTTATGATTTCACTTCTGATGTTATGCTGGGAGAAGTGCTAACAGTCAGATGAAAATTGCATTAGGCTAAAGCTAAGATGCTAATTTTATATTGTGTTGAGCAAGCACTCTGAGTGCAAGGAGGAACTTGTAACACAAGAGAGCACAAAATGTGAGACCCAGGAGGAGATAATGTGCCTCTCACATGCCTGAGAAGCACAAAGTGGGAAGTACAGAGACCATGAGGATTAAGTTGCACAACTCAACCTTCTTCCAGAATGAAGATTTCTCTGGAAACTTGGAATTGGAAATAGTTGCATTTCCTAAACCAAAAGTGTTTACTTCATGAAGAACATCGCTGAGGAAATATGAAGCGGAAGAGCATCTACAAATCTATTTTTACCCAATTAATGGCAACTCAATAAGGGAAGCTTTGATTTTGTTACTCAGGCAAGAAGGGGAGCTCAGAAAGGGCCACATCATCCCAGTCAGCAGCATCTTGGAAAGAAGAGCCACTGTCCAAGGCATTTGTAATTTTCATTGCTCATCTTTCTGTGTCTGTATTTAGAAGTTCATGCACAGTTGCATACCTTGGCTGCATTTTTAATTGTACCTACCATAATGAAATTTCTAAAATATTTCACTATAATCTTTTTTTAATCAGTTCCTTCAAACTTTTATTTCTGAACAATATAATTATGTTTTTTTGCAGTAAACCACAGCCTTATGAGGTATCTGCTGATTTTAAAAAAATCCTGAATATTGTTTTCCTAAACAAGTATTTTTCTGATGACTTAAGCAGAAGTGGTCATTAATCATATATAATTGGACAAGTACACTAGTCCATAGTCAGCATTTGAAAAGAATAATATAAAATCTGAAGCATTTACTGTCTTTTTTCCTTAGTGAAAATATAATGTAAAGGTACACTACTCATTATAAAGTTGTTTAGATGTTTTGAAGTTCTTTAGATATATTAGTTTTTTCTTTCAAGAGAAGAAAAGTAATCAAATGTCATTTGATGTTGTGATAACATAATAGTAAAAGGAAAACAGAAAAATAATAGTGAGTTTACAGACTTATCCTATATTCTAGAATCTAATACTCATTCATCATCATTATTGATGGTAAAATCCAATCTTCACTGTAACAGTGGAAACATGATTGTATCACTCTTCTCTCTCATTTTCATGAAGGAGAACTCTGGCCATGGAGGCAGTTGGCCAGACCCCACAAAAAATGGAGAGGTTGCTCCAATCATATTTCCTGGATTCTCTACTTACCCTGTTATTTTGATGTAATTCTATTTTCCCCATCCTTCATGTTTTCATGTGTCCAAACTTGATTCAGAAAAGGTCTTAAATCCAATATTGAACAAAGTGTGAATGACCAATGAGAGTGAAGTAAAACAAATCTTGGTGCAGAAATGTTTGTTTTTCTTTGTTTTCAAATGTTTCCTGGAGAAGAAAGATAAAGAAAGGAGCTTAGATGGTTTAAATAAAAACAGTTTCTTGAGAAAACAGAAAACAACAAGTGTTGGATTTGATCTGGAGAAATTGTGTACTGTGCACATTGTTTGTTGGAATGTAAAATGGTGTAGCTGCTTTGGAAAACAGTATGATGGTTCCTCACAAAATTAAACAGAATTAGCATTTGATCTAGTAATTCTACTTCTGCATTTATATACATAATTTTTGGAAGCAGGAACAAATAAAAAATATATACATAAAAGAAAAGTAGTTGTGTTAGTTAATCTATAATGGAGGCCAACAATTAGAAAATGAACAATTTAGAAAATGTATTAGGGATATAGACTTTATGTTAAATTCAAAAAAAAATACAAAATATTGGGAAAATGAAAAGTGTAGAAGAATGGCTTTGTAGGTGAGGAACAGTCTTACATAAGTTTTCTTTCACCTTTTCATGAATGATGCAACAGAGCTTCTCGAAGGGCAGTCCCCAAAACAGCAGCAACATCAGCACACTTTGAAAACCTGACAGAAATTCAAATTTCCACATTTTTGGCTACATCCACTAAGAGGCAAAGCAGTCTAAATTTTCAGAAGCTCTTCAGGTTATTCTGATATACACTGACATTCTAGAACCACACATATAGATACAATGCATAGGTAAATACATTTCAGTTTGGAATCCTGGGAGCACTTGTTATCTGTGACTGTGGAGAAATTATATAATTCAAAGGGTGTTAGTATTCTCCAACATAAAATGAAAATAGTAATAAAGACTATCTTCAAGGTTATATGAGATACTGAATTGGTGATAGATTATAAAATGGGCCTTTCCTGTTGTCTCAATAAAGGGCTAGAAGGGTTGCTAATATGTCTAAGCAGGAATTTCTAAAGTGCAGTGGAAATGATCCAACAATAATCAACTGACTACTCCAAGGGAGAAGATTTAAAATCATAAATGCAATGTTTAGCACAATTTGTAGAATAAAGTGCAGTGTTCTAAGGTTTTTCTCTTTCCATCCTTCTAAGTGAGAAGTGGCTGCTTCCCTCCCCATAAGCCAAGAAAAAGGGTGCCAAGAAAACCCCTCTGCTAGAGACTGAAAGTCTTTAAAAGAAGCTAAGCTTTTTAATCACATGTGTGCTAAGCTCCCATTTGAGCACAGTCATGTTGGCAGAACAAGGCAAAAGAATTCTTGTGAAGACCTGCTATTATCTGTCTCTAGGATTTGAGACCATAGGTATATATAGATTCTGAGGTGTTATTTTCCATGTGGGACATTTTGAAGTCAGCATTCTGGTTGGGACAGCTCCAAATTGTAAGACAAGGAAGAGGAGTTAGCATTTGCACTTCCAGCTGCACTTCCTCTGTTTTGTCAAACAAAGACACCTACATTTTCTATAGGTCAATTAGATTCCATATATTAGAAGGTAGGCATTTTGAAAGGACCCTACTTACCCCTGCTTGCTCTAAGAGTAAGAGACTCTGAGGGTTGGTTGCAGGACATCAGCCAGAGAACACACTGTCAGAAAATAGCACAGCGCAGAGACCTCTGCCCACAGAGATTCCAAAGAACCCACAGAAACATTCCCTAAGAGAACCAGCTTGTGGACAACTGCCATAGAACACAGTGGTTAGCCATTGTCTGCTGAGTCAGAACTATAAAGAGCACCAGCTAAGGGATGAAACCTTTATTATTCCCTCACCTTTCTTTTTCTAATCTCCATTTCTCTGCCCTGACTCTGAAAGGGTCAGAAGATGGAGGAGGGAGGGGGAAAAAGGACTAAGGTAAAAGTAGACATGTATGTTTTTAATCACAGTTGGGTCCTGATAGGAAGGGAAGAAAGTGGAATTTTGTAGGAGATTAGGGTCAAGTTTTTGACTGAATTGGACTATTACAATTTCTGAAAATGACACTGTTCTAGTGGGTAAGAAACAACTGAAGAGTGATGGGATCTACCCAAAAGAGATGGTGAGAAAGACAGAGTTAATAAAGCATGTTAAGGAGTAATGGGGAGAATATAGGAAAACTGTTTCCAGTTTGTACTTCATCAGCTCTAGTGCATTCAAGAAGCTTGTTCCACAAATCAGGTATCTAAGAAAGTGTCTGCAATATATAGAAGTAGTCAGTGCACCTTATCTTTTCCTTTTCTCCACCCACCCCCGCCCTTCTTGGTAAGAAGGTTGCATGGGATAGGGGTCAAATATGATATTTTGTTATTTTTCTGTTAGTGGATCAAAATCACTTGAAAATCCTTTTAACATGAACAAGTTCTGAAGAATGATACTTGAACAACCAATACTTTTCAGAAAGATTTTTGAGTCATAGAAAAGTATTAACAGCAAATCATTTTCTCCTCATACTGGAGAGACAGAACTAAGATGAAATTCAGCAAGGACTGAAAACACCTGAAAATTACTGTGAAGTAATCTTTTATCTTGTTATTTGATTATCTTTTCATTTGTTCATAGTTGAAATTATTTTAAAATTAATAATTTAATTATATTAATTTACTTTTAATGAAGATATGTAATTCTTAAGTATCATAGAATTGTGACACTTTTAATGTTGCCCAAGAAAATCCTTATTGTTAAGGTGACAAATCCCAGCTCTCATTATGTTGACCTAAAGATAGTTAACCCATATTTTCAGCAAAGTTACCTGGAAATATGTAACACGGAGCACAGAAGTCTTGCTCCAGACTAAGGAGAGAAGATGTGTAAGTTGACTTGATCCTCAAGGCAGAAAGGTTATTGACCAATCATCCCTCTGACCTAGAGTTGACTCCAATCTGGGGTTCAAATAATTCATTTTTGACCTAAAAAGACTAACTCTGAGGCTATTCCTGACTATTTTTCCTCACTCTTCACTCAACCCCAGAATAAGATGATTTCTAGTAACCATATTGCTGAAAAACTTGTTGAAATTTCATAAAAGTCATGCATAAAACCATTGTAATACTTTTAAGTACATTGGAAAATTAACATTATTTTCTTATTTGCTTTTTGTCCAAATTAGCTAATACTTGGAAAATGACCAAATGTCAAGATCAATAGATCCCTATGTAGCACTTTTAGATATTATTTTTGTTACATAATTAGTGCATCTGATGACTTAATCAAAATTTCAGCTTGGTTCTGCAGGAAGATAGAAAACTAGAAATATGTGTTGCTATATAGGACACATAAATAGATTTGTTCTCTGGATGGCAAACAGTTACTATGTGCCAGCTACTGTTTGAAACATTACATATAAATAGAGAGGACTTTCAATTGTAACTGAGTTTTACCTTTATAGGGTAGAGTTTTTTTATTTGCAATATTTTGAATTACAAAATTATGGATATGGTATAATATTTTTCACTACTTCCTCTTCTCAGTGCTCACATCAAGAAGGCTATTTATTATAACCTAGGTCTTTATTTATTAATGAATAGTGAAAAGTGGTATGTCAGAGCAATCAAAGGTTTATTTTTATGATTTCTGTGATGTCAAATCAATCTGTGGAAATCACTGCAATTTATGGTACTGTAATTTATGCACTCCTACAAGGGCAATGAAATCTTGAGAATCAAAGTGTTGTGATCATTGTGCATTCCTACATTTTAGATAGTTTCTAACTGGTTGCATATGCAGTACATTATGTACTGGTACACTGATGCCTACAAACAGTAATTACAGTATTTTTTTGTTTTTTTACCAATCTAAAATTAATGGAAACTGTTCTTCCTTTGGCCTTAACAAATGGCATTGTGCCCTTTGCAAATCTTCAGAGGCTATTAAAATTTCCCTTGTGTTGCAGTGATGAGAAGGAAATGCTTTTGAACATTTCTAATTAGAAACTGAAAATTCTAAAATAGGAGAAAATTTTGAAAGGTATTAATTGCTGAGGGTCCATTTTCCTTAGGGAGGAGAAAATGGGCTAGAACCAAATTATGATATAATCCATTTCTTAAATCCTAGAAACACACTCATTACTTACTGCTTAGTACCTTCTCTATTAATCAGAGAGCTTGGGTCATTATAGATCATAGATCCAGTAAAAGCCTCCAAATTCTTGAAGAGTAGTAGAAAACTTCCAATTTGCCATTCTGAGGACACTCTGAAGAAAACATCATGCCCTTTGTTGCTCTATACTTGGACCTGCACTTTGATTTTTGTTTAGAATTTTTGTTTGCTTAAAAATAATTTAAATATACATATTAATTTTTATAGATTTAAAGCTATGTCTCAGATTTTTTTTTTTTGCTATAAAACACTGTATTTGATCATCAGTATCTGACACTATTACAATAAAGGGGTCCAAGAGATACTGTGTATCTTTTGATGGAAGAACAAAATAACACCTCTCTTTCTTGTAGCAAAGTCAAGCCCTGACATTAACTAATTCCCAAGTAGGTTTCTAAAAGCCAATTTCATCCAAAGACACATTTTTTTTTTACCCAAAATTGAAACAAATAATACTGGTACTATTATCATTATTATTTTACATGTTTTCATTGTTTTGTTAACGTAATACAATGTGAAAAGACAGAAAAGAATAAACATTGGAAAAATGACAAGTTTCATCATTTTCATAGCTATTAACTACAAATGCAGAATAATTGAACAAAATAAGCTGAAACGATCTTGTTAAAGATATGCAAAATAACAAAAATCCAATAGCATAGACCAAAAGAATAAAATAGAAAGATCAAAAATAAACCCTCACTTATTTGATAAATTGATTTTCAGTAAGGGTGCCAACATCATGCAATGAAGAAAGGACAGTCTTTCTTTCTTTTTGTTTGTAAGAAATAGATTTGATTTCAATTGTTCCAATTGTTTATGCAGTTGTGCTTTATGAAGGCATTTTGTCACTTTCGTTTTTCATAATGTTGATTAGACAGACTTTAAAAAATAATTCCAGTATAGCTAGCATACAGTGTTATATTTGTTTCAGGTGTACAATATAGTGATTCAAAAATTCTGTACATTATCAGTGTTCATCATGATTAGTGAACTCTTAATCCCCTTCACCCATTTCACCCATCCCCTCACACACCTCCCCTCTGATTACATCAATTTGTTCTCTATGGCTGTATAGTAGTTTGTTTGTTTGTTTTCTGGTTTGTCTCCTTTTTCTTTTTTTTTTTTTCTTAAATTCCACATATGAGTGAAATCATATTTGTCTTTCTCTGACTCACTTATTTTGCTCAGCATTATAATCTCTAGCTCCAAACATATTGTTGCAAATGGCAAGATATCATTTTTTTTATGGATGAGTAATATTACATAGTGTGGAGATACACACACACACACACACACACACACACACACACACACACTGCATCTTCTTTATCCATTCATCTATTGATGGACACTTGGGTTGCTTCCATAATTTGGCTACTGTAAATAATGCTGCAATAAGCATAGGGATGCATATTTCCCTTTGAATTAGTGTTTTCATATTCTTTAAGAACCCAGCACTGCAATTACTGGATCATGTGGTAATTCTATTTTTAATTTTTTGAAGAACTCCATACTATTTTCCACAGTGGCTGCACCAGTTTTCATTCCCATAAACAGTGCATGAGGGTTCCTTTACCACATCCTTGCCAACACTTGTTATTTCTTCTGTCTTTGATTTTTTCCATTCTGACAAGTGTTAGGTAGTATTTCATTGTGGTTTTGATTTGCATTTCTCTTATAATGGGTGATGTTAAGTATCTTTCCATATACCTATTAGCCATTTGTATGTCTTCTTTGAAGAAATGTCTCTTCATGTCTTTGCCCATTTTTCAATTGGATTATTTGATTTTGGGGGGTTGAGTTTGATAAGTTCTTTATAGATTTTGGATACTAACCCTTTATCAGATATGTCATTTGAAAGTATATTCTTCATTCAGTAGTCTGTTTTTTAGTTTTGTTGATTATTTCTTTTGTTGTGAAGAAGCTTTTTATTTTGATGTAGTACCAATAGTTTATTTTTGCTTTTGTTTCCCTTACCTCAGGGAACATATCTAAAAAAATGTTGCTATATATCCATTGTCAGAAGAATTACTGTCTATTGTCTATATATATCTTCTAGGATTTTTATAGTTTCAAGTCTTCCTTTCTTTTATTTCTTTATGTTTTTAATCCATTTTGAGTTTCTTTTTTATATGGTGAAAGTAAGTGGTCCAGTTTCATTCTGTTGCATGCACCTGTCTAGTTTTCCCAATACCATTTGTTGAAAAGACTGTCTTTCCCCCTCTGTATATTCTTGGCTCTTTGGTTGAAAATTAATTGAACATGAAATGGTTGGTTTATTTCTGGGTTCTCTTTTTTGTTCCATTAAACTATGTATCTACTTTTGTGCTAGTATTACATTGTTTTGATTACTACAGCTTTGTAGTATATTTGAAATCTGGGATTGCGAAACTTCTAACTTTGTTATTTTTAAGATTGCTTTGGTTATTTGGGGTCTTTTGTGGTTCCATACAAATTTTAGGATTATTTGTTCCAGATATTTTGATAGGGACTGCGTTAAATATGTAGATTATTTTGGCAGTATAGACGTTTTAACAATATTTGTTCTTTCAATCCATGAGCATGTAATGTCTTTCCAATCGTTTGTATCATTAATTTTTTTCATCAAATATTTTATAGTTTTCAAAGTACAAGTCTTTCACCTCTTCAGTGAAAAGACAGTTTTTTTAGTGAATAATGTTGTGAAAACTAAATATTCACATGCAAAAGAATGCAGTGGGACTTTTACCTTATAACTTATATAAAATTAACTGAAAATAGATTAAGACACGTATTTAAGAACTATACCTATAAAATTCCTAGAAAAGTACATAGGAGACAATCTTTATGTTACTACAATGGGCAATTATTTATTGTATATGATAACAAAAGTACAGGTAACAAGAAAAAGAGATACATTGGATAACATCAAAATTGGAAACTATTATAAATCAAAGAACCTATAAAAAGAATGAAAAGACAATTGAAGAATGGCAGAAGATATTTCCATACCATATATCTAATAAGAGATTATTATCCAGAAAATGTAAAGAATGCCCACAACTCAACAACAACAAAAAAACCAATCTAATCGAAAGTAGCCAAAGAACTTAAGTAGCCATTTTTCCAAATAAGATATCCAAATTTCTAATAAGCAGACTAAAAAGTTCAGCGCATCAAATCAAATTAGGGACAACAAATAAAAACCACAATGAGATACCACTTCACATCCATTAGAATTGCTGTTATTCAAGATGGGATTGGGAGGGAGACAAACCATAAGTGACTCTTAATCTCACAAAACAAACTGAGGGTTGCTGGGGGGAGGGCGTTTGGGAGAAGAGGGTGGGATTATGGACATTGGGGAGGGTATGTGCTTTGGTGAGTGCTGTGAAGTGTGTAAACCCTGTGATTCACAGACCTGTACCCCTGGGGATAAAAATATATGTTTATAAAAAATAAAAAAATTAAAAAAAACATTTTATGTTAAAATAACAGATATTTATAAGAAAAATGTACAAAAAAAAGAATTGCTGTTATTAAGCAAAATTGGAAAATGACAAAAGTTGGCAAGGATGTGGAGAAATTGAAACTCTTTTGCACTGTGGCTGCGAATGTAAAATAGTACAGTTACCATGGAAAACAGTTTGGTGGTTCTTCAGAAAAGTTTAGCATAGAAATCACTGTATGATCCAGCAATTCCATTTCTAGGTGTGTGTCCAAAAGACCTGGGAAGAGGAACTTGAACAGATACTTGCAGACCCATGTTCATAGTAGCACAATGGAAACAATCCACATGTCCCTCAACAGATGAATGGATAAACAAAATGGGGTCTGCGCATATAATAGAATACCAATCAGCCTTTGAAATGAATGAAATTTTGACAATTGCTGTAATAAGGATGAACCTGTAATAAGGATGAACATGCCGAATGAAGTAAAAATAGTCAGAAAAGGGCAAATATTGCATCAGCCTATTTATAGAAGGTATTAGAACATATTCGCAGAGATGGAAAGTAGAATAAAGGTTACTAAAAACTGGAGTAAGGGATAGATTAAAGGTTATTTTTTAATAGTTATTGGGATGAACAAAGAATGAAGTGGATGGTGGTGATAGCTGCACAACATTGTGACTGTACTTAATGCCACTGAATTGAATACTTAAAAATCATAAATTAAAATGGTAAATTGTATGTTATGTAAATATGATCAGAATAAAAACAAAATTCGTGGCACTCTTTTTGTCCTCATGAAGATTATAATCTATAAGATGTTAAATAGACATTAAATATTATTTTATTATATAAAATATGTATGTAATATGATACTATATATGTTATGAAGAAAAATACTATATACAATGAAAATATCACAAAAAACACACCTGTGGTTACTATAAGATATCAGAGATTTATCCTAGCGAATATCAAGTTACCAGTGTATTAATAACAATTTCACAGGTACTTTACTAACAAGGAACAAAATAAATTCAAAAAATATTTTTTCTCATCCAGATTGGTCTTTACCACAGAGTTTTGAAAGTAGGATTCCAAGAGGAAAAGGATAATATTTTATCCATCTCTGTATTTTAAGCACATAATAGCCATTTACATAGAAAAAAAACAAAAAATAAGGGACCATGCACAGATGGATACAAATTACATTTGTAAATACAGATCTACACACACACATGCATGCTCGCACACACACACACACACACACACATTGAGATAATCTTTGGATAATTGCTACAAAAAAACCTTGAAAAATCTACAGTATTTTTCAACCACAGGAAATAAACTTTCTGCTATTTTTTTCTCATATATGAGATAAATACCCCAAAGTTGAAACAGTTTATAATAAATTGATTTCATAAAATATATGCTGAATTTCCAGAACTAAGTGCTGATTTCTCATGTCTGCTGTAATATGAGATGGAATGATTCTTGGAGCATTTAAAAGCAGGGAAAAAAATGTACATGTTGATTGGTTCACTCTTATTGCCATCCTATACCTTAGTAAATTAATTTTTTCTTCCTAAAAGAAAAACTGTAGATTTTACTAATATCACTGAACTTCAACCATTCTTTCCTGGGACTTGGTTAGTGAATGAAAACCAACACTTTATGCACCGCGTACTCAACTGGTGCCATCTCTCTCTTTTTCCTGACACCTCACTTCAGTCGCTGCATTTTCCATTTTCCAGTAACTCTGGATTTCCAATCTTTTAAATGGCTGATGTATACCCAACCATTGGTACCTACTAGTTGAACTAGTTGAAGTGATATATGACTTCAATATTCTAAATAAAGCATAAGAGTCTTGGTGCAGAATAACATACAAACAGATCTGGAAAATTTAGTGTATTGCTAAATTATTTCTTTACAAACTTAGACATTAAAACCATAAAACTCAACAACCACATATATCCCTATTCGTACAAGTGTTATACGGTGGTGAGGCACTAGGGGTTGCTGTGGGTAAAGACTGTAAGGGCTCAGGTTTCTGCCCCACCTTTTGCTCTAAATCCTCTCCTGACATTTCCTCTTCCTCTTCACTAGAACTGTTTCTTTCTGAAGCACGAGATGACCGTTCCTCTTTAACTTCCTCAAGGGCCTCAGCTCCCTCCTGAATAGCTGACTCACATCTCGGCTTATGTCCCCCAAGGCATCCTCTGACCAGAGTCCATATAGCTAATGTTCCGGGCGGCAATGGTTTGCTTTTATCTCTTTTCTTAAGATCCTCTCCTAAATGGTCCCATTGTGGAATATTTAACAAACCCTCGTCCAAAAACCAAGGTTTCCACTGTAGTTAGAAATGCTCTGGCGGTTTTTGATTTCAGAGGTGCACCGTTGGCTTTGAGAAGGTCCTTTAAAGAACCCTCCAATCTAGATTTTGATAATTCAGAACCCATCTGGTCGCTTAGGTTAATTTCACAAGCGATAAGAAAATCCCGGCTCTATGGCCGCCCCGCTTCTTGTTGCAGTCTTGTACAAGATTCCCACCATTTTGATTGCAGTCCCTTCCCTGCTTACCTGCGGTTTTTCTCCTTGCAAGGTTTACTACTCGTTAATGATTCCTGGGTTTCGGCACCATTTGTCACCCTTGGCCCGCAAGAACGACAATCTACCTGGTATGGTGTTAATGCTTCATCTGTTTATCTCGTCAACTTCCTTAGCTTATATGCGGCAGGGTGACCAATAAGGGGCCAAGCAATGGGGAGAGCCAATGGGAGTCCTGTTACTATGCTGATTAAATTTGAAACAGCCAATGACTATGTCCTCCTTTAGGCAGGCTTCACCAGAACGTTCGTTGTTTACTTGCAGCTATTTTGCTGGCAGTGAGCCAAGCGCCATCTTATAATGGTGGGGACTTTCCCGGCTGGAGGCAGTCTCCGACAAAGTATTATAAGAGAAGACCACCCCCATAGGTGCTATTAGAAATGTGTAAGTAAATTACTGTGGTTGGAGCATTAGATGGTGAACTACACCGTGCTGGGCACTGCAATTAAGAGTTCTGGAAGAGGACAAGGGACAGGCCAGACAAATGGGTTAGGAGTGGCCTATTAAATTGAGGGCTTCACCACTGCATCTGCATGGTAGAGAGCTGGCCCTAAAACTTTAAGAATTTAGAACTTTGAAGCTATGGGAAGTTGTGTAAATTCTCTGAGCTCCCCTGAATGTCAAATTCCTCATTAATAAAATTAGTAAATAACAAGTTTGGTGACTATTACATGAGATTAAGAATGTGGAAAAGTGGGTGTAGTTTTTGACCTAAGAAAGAAACTCAATAAATGGTTAGTGTAGTAGAAGTTCTTGTGGAAATATCTGAAAAACATGGTAACCATCTTTCTGAATGTGAAAGTGAAACCATTAAGTTCATTTTTTTGTTGTTGTTCAGAGTAACAAATATTTTGAAAGATAGGCTTTAAAGATTTTATTTACTTATTTGAGAAAGAGAGAGAGAGAGAGAGAGAAGCAGACCCCCTGCTGAGTAGAAAGCCTGACACTGGGCTCAATCCCAGGACCTGGAGATCATGACCTGAGCTGAAGGCAAACACTTAACTAACTGAGCCACTCAGAACCCCCAAAAAGTATGTTTTAAAAATAAACTTTTAAACATAAAAATATAATTGATTATAGATAGAAATGATGATATGTAAATATATTGAAATTGGTAGGTGCAAATGGAATGATGACCAAGTTCAACTGCTATTAATCCAGAAAGGCTTCTTAAAGAAACTTATTCTCAATGAGTTTTTTGAAGGGTGGTGTTATGATTTAGTTAAATTCAGAATATATGTAGTCAAGGTAGAGAAAATTGTGTTAGTGAATTACCACAAGGAAGAATGCCCATATTTTTAAAGAAGAATGGCATGTGAAAATTAGAGTATAAAGTAATGTCTGGTCCTTTTTAACATAAATTTCCTCATTTAGTCACAGACACCTATTCTTCAAATTAGTGATTCCTTGTTATCCATTTTGGGAAATTTCTACCAAGACACTTCTTCATGTGTTGTCCATCTTGGCTAGGGTTCTAGCAATTCATCTTTATGGTTTTGGAACAATTTGTGTTTTTGTTTTGAATCAATGTCTACTGGTTTAGGTATATCTGGCCTTAAATTCTATGCTTTGTCATATTTTTGTTACTAGTTTTATGAAAAAGATATATAGGCTAAGCATGAACTGTTTATGGTTGTGTTTTATGTTTATTTGTTAAATTTTTTGTCTCCCACTCTAGACTATAAGATCCACAAGGTAGTTAGTCTATCTTGATCACTACCAATAGGTATAACACATATTAGATTTCTGTGAATATTTAAAAAAAAATGACTGAGGATACAATTTGATTTAAAACTGTCTTAAAGTTGAGAAACACTTTCAAGATAGCAGGGTGAGGACCTACCCAAATCCATTCCTCCCCAAGTAATTCCTTCATAAAAAGTAATGTGGACACTGGCAAAAATTGCCAAGATCAACTTTTTTAGGACTTTGGAAATTTATGAAAGACTTGCAACAATCCAAAGAGTATTGAATTAAGAAAAATGGCAGAAGCCCTATAAGAAGAGTGAGCTTTGTGGTATTTTTCACTTTTTGCCTTATTACTACACTCCCTCCACCCTATAGTATTCCTGAAAACACAGCCTTGAAGCTGAGGTAGCTATGAAAATGAGCAACCTAATAGTCACTGGAGGGTAAGGTGTTTGGAGCTCCTTAAAAAATCTCACCTCAGAGAATGGTCACTGTCTAATCAATCTGGCCACTCATTGAAAAGATCAGTTCTCAAGGCTTTTCTTTATTTGACCTGACTCTGAGCTTGTGTGTATAACATTATCCCCAAGATGTGACAATTATGTAACATCACAGCTGCCTGAGGTGGCAATCAGGCTTGGGGGCTAAAATGAATAACTGGGGAGTGAGATGATCATAGGGGGCCTTGATAAGCTCTAGCACATTCCTGGGAATTTAGAAGCCCCTGTGCATGTAAGTACAAGACCGTGCATGGCCGAGAAACACATGAAAAGACTAATAAATCATCTCTGGATGACCTTGAGGTTATGTACAAAAAGGAAGTGAAGCCTAGAAAGAAACTAGAGAAAAGTGGCTCATCACATACAAAGGATCCTCAATAAGAATAATAACTGATTTCTCATCAGCAGCCATTAAGGCCAGACCTTGGTCAAATGATATTAGAAATTCTTAAAATAAAAAGACAATTGACCAGAAATTCTATACCCAACAAAAAATCCTTCCAACTGAAAGATAATTGAAGACATTCTCAGAAAAAATAAGAATTTAGGGAAATTGTTGTTGAAAGACCTGCCCTATAAGAAATACTAAAGGGAATTCTTCAGACTAATTAAAGGTCAATAGAAAATAACTTGAATTCACATGAAGCAATAAAACGCACCATTATAGGTAATTACATAGCTAAATATATAAGAAGGTATAAGTGTGGTTTTGTTTGTAACACTTTCTTTTTGCTATCTGATTTAAAAGACACCTGGATAAACTAGTAGTTAGGAAACTCTGTTGGTAACACATAAAAGAGAAAGGAGACAATGAATTGATATTGGAGGAAACGTGTGCGGTTCATGTAAATCCTACCTTATCAGTAACATTAAATGTAAATGAACTGTGCCTTCTACTGAAGGCAGAGATTGGCACAATGAATAAAAAAATATGATCTAACTGTATACTATGTAAAGGAGACAGAGTTCAGATTAAAAAAACACATTGAAAGTAAAAGTATGGAAAGATAAGCCATACAAACAGGAACCCCAAGAGAGCTAGAGTGACTATACCAATAGAAAAAATGGGCTTTAAGACTAAAATTGTTGCTAGAGGCAAAGAAAAACATTTTATAATGATATCAGGGAAAGTCAATTAGGAACACATTAGTAAGAATTATTAACAGATAAACTTAAAAAATGTCCACCCCCAAATAAGAAAAGCTGTCAGATTTGTAGAGAGAAACAGCAAATGCATCAATAATAGTTGGAGACTTTAATGCCCTACTTTAAATAATGGATGGAACTACCATGCAGATCAACAAGAAAAAAGAAGATTGGAAGATGTTTTAAAGCAACTAGATTTACCTTATCAACTAGAACAATTCACCCAACCACAGCAGAATATGTATGTTCCCTAACTACACATGAAGCATTCTACAAGATAATACATTAGGCCATTAAAAAAAGGACTCAGTACATTTAAAGTAGAGACATTTTACAAAATCTGTTCTCTGACCACAATGGAATAAACCTAGAAGTTAGTAATGAAAGGAAATTTGGGAAACTCACAAATATGTAAAAATTAAACAATTTCTGCTAAAAACCAATGGACAAATAAGAAATCACAAGGAAATGTGGAAAATACTTGGGGATAAATGATATTGAAAAATAACATACCAAAACTAATGGGATTACAGCAAGAAGTGCTCTGGGGGGGGGGGGGGATTATGGCTGTCAGCATGTGTATTAAAAAAAGAGAAAAGATGTTAAATCATAACCCAACCTAGAAAGTGAAGAGTAATCTATATGTAAAGAAAGCAAAATGAGGAAGTAATAAAGATTACAAAAGAAATATGAAAAATTGAGGTTAGAAAAAAATCAACAAAAATACAAATTGTTTTGCTGAAAAAAGAAAACAATTGACAAACCCTATTATCTATAGATGATGTTAGGTCTAACTGCCTTAAAACATTTTCAAGTTTTAGCAAGAAAAAGTGAAAAGACACAAATTACAAGAGTCAAGAATCAGAAATAAACAGGATTATAAAGGAATATTACAAACAATTGATGCCAACAATTTAGATAACTTAGATGAAATAGAAAAATTTCTAGAAACTCAGAAACTACCAAAACTGACATCAGAAGGAATAGAATATCTGGGTACTAAGACATTAAATTAGTAATTTAAAACCATTCCACAAAGGAACACATAGACCCAGTATGGCCTTTCTGTTTTATTATGCCAAATATTTGAAGAGTGAGTGTGAATAATTCACAAAAAATAGAGAGGAGGAATATTTATTAACTCATTCTATGTGGCCAGATTTTCCTGATACCTAAGCCAGACAAAGATACCACAAGAAAGCTGCTGCTTGATACAACTTATGAATGTAAATGAAAAAGTCCTCAAAATGTCCTAATTCAAGCTAAATTCCCAATAGAAATACTGAAGGAGTCTTTACTAAGGAATACACTGCTGTCCTGTGACAGTAAACTAAACATAATTTATAACTTACTGAATTCCCTATGAAATAATCTAATTTTTAAAAATGTAGATTATTTTTATTATTTCAAAAATTATGTTTAGAATAAAATTATATATCAGATCCCAATTATACAACATGTAAATTTGCATAAAATGTGAATGCTCTGAAAGTCTTTTTCCCTAATATAAAGAAACTATTCATTTCCAAATCTTATCAATGTAGATAATCTATATAAATATCAATTATATATTGTGCAGCAAAATAAGAATAGCTATTTATGATGAGTATGTGTGAGTGTCTATCTGCACTTCACAAATATACATTAAGAATTCAGTGGTATTTTTTTCACCCCATGCTTATGTAATTCTCTTTAGCTTCCTATTCAAAGTCTGTTTATGTCTGTGATTTCCTTGCATAGATGCTATTAGAGAAAGTACAAAAATTATTAGTGTCTATCTGAAATTGCTCAAAATTAGATTCTTGAGATACAGTGTCATTGTCAACTCTATTTCTGTTACTTTGTCCAAAAGTTTCTATTACTGTATCCCTTTGTTACCAAATACTTCTGTACAAATATTGTAAGCGGGGCACTTGGATGGCTCAGTGGGTTAAGCCTCTGCCTTCAGCTCAAGTCATGATCTCAGGGTCCTCAGATTGAGCCCTGCATTCAGCTCTCTGCTCAGCAGGGAGCCTGCTTTCCCCTCTGCCTCTGCCTGCCTCTGCCTACTTGTGATCTCTGTCTGTCAAATAAATAAAATCTTTAAAAAAATGTTGAAAACTATGACAGGTTATCTGACAGGTTATCTGACTTTCCTCTTAAGATGTTTCATGGAGGACATTGGGAGATGGAGAGGAAAAGTGAGTTGTGGGAAATCAGAGGGGGAAATCCTAAAACCATGAGAGACTATGGACTCAGAAACAAACTGAGGGTTTTGGCAGGGAGGGGGATGGTGAGTTGGGTGACCTTGGTAGTGGGTATTATGGAGGGCACGAATTTCATGGAGCACTGGGTGTGGTGTATAAACAATGAATTTTGGAACACTGAAAAAAAAAAGGAGTTTCAAGAAAAGACTTTGAGAATGCTTCATTTTAGACCCCGCATTTGAGGAGAGAGGCTGAGGAAAGACTGGGAAGAAATTAAGAAATAAAGGATAGAAAATATAAAGAATCTTTATGTTTTTTAGAAATCAAATAAAACATCCATGGTTAAATGTAACTCTTAGGTTTTGAATGTAGAAAGCCAGTAAAAATATAGGTTCTGTTTTAACAATGAATAAAGCTGGGTGAACTACAAAATCATAGATTTGTCCTTCTGTTGAACCCATCAGAACACTGTGGTCTCCAGGCCACTATGTAAGCAAGTGATGAGAAATCCACAGAAGGTTAGTGCTTCCCTTTAGGGGAGCCAGTTTGGACCACCTGGGCTCTGGCCATGTTTGGAGGAAAGGATGGTACCATCCAAGAGGGTTAAGAAGAAAAGCACCTGAGATTCTGCCCAGCTATTAGAGGCCAGGGTGGGCCAGAAGGTCTATTCTATTCTAGATAGGTAGAAAATATGAGGAAGGTTCACACTGCCTCACCAGCCCTTTTCCCCAGAAAGGAGGGCCATGATACCTGCACCTAAGACTGAGGCTTGGCCAGAAGACCAAGAAGCCGCCAAGTCCACCATGAACCTTGTGCTGAATAATGCAAAAACAGGTGACCTTAGAAGAAAGGCAAGACACTAGAGAGAAAGCCCCCTGTGGCCCACCAGCTCTTTCTGAGGAATCTAGTAGAGGATCAGTGTCATTGGCAACAAATAGATAACAGAAATCCTAAAATAAATGTGGAACAAGAGTATTAACAAAAAAGACAAAGTATATATAATAAGTTTGCAAGTAGTTTTTGAGTCTTGTTAAATACAGATAAAGTAAATAGAGCATATATGCTTTGAACAGAGACAAGAAGGAATTAAGGCCAGTAATGGTCTGGCATTTATGAGGCATTGAATAGTCATGCTTTAAGTTAGCCACCTGTTGGGCAGAACCACTGTGGACCAGCATATCCTCTGCAGAGATAGGTAGAAAGAAATGAACCACAGCTCAGCAGCTTTGAGACAAGCTGTAATTATTGGCCAGATATAATTGCCCCTGTTGGCTGGTCTTCAACTCCTGCTCTTATTAATACACCATCACCAGGAAGGGCCAACAAGAAAGACAGAAACATGGCACAACACAGGATTTAGGGAGTGAAGCCTTCTCTTTCTTATATCGTCTCCCAAGTGTATGAATCCAATTTTCCTTTTGCTTCTTAATGCATGTGTTAAATTGATTAAATAAACATGGGATTCAAGTGATTTAATTTTAGCTGTAATCCTTTCTCCTCTGCAGTCATGTGTTATGCCACTTGGTTGTGTATTGGAAGCAATTGTATATTCAAGTTAACTTCCCACTGTGACAGAGCTTTCTGTAATAAAGTAGAGATGCTCTATATTCGGCCAGTGGAGAAATAATACAATGAATAAAGTATGGAAGAAAGAGACAGATGATGGAAAGCACAATAAGTTCAAAGTGCCTCATGCATAACAGCTGGGAGCCAGAGGGTATCCTCTACAACTGTCCAATCAAGCAGTAGAATTTCAGCATGTTTAAGAAGGCAAAGACAAATTCTGAGAAAACTATAGCTATTAAATTGGGTGAAGGAAAAGACAACCAGCTAATTTTCTAGTTGTGCTTAATAAAGAATAAATGCATTCTACCTAATGAAAGGAGGAACTAAGAGTATAAACTTTAACTATAAAAGATACTGTAAAAACAAAATAATACAAACCTTTCTGAATTAGAACTAAATACAACCAAAACAAAGAAAACACCTTACATAATGAAAGCCCTTTAAAGCATGCATATATGCATGACAGAGGCAAGACCAAACATATTAGTCATATCAATACATTTAAGTGCATTTAATTTATCTATAAAAACAAATATGTATTCAGACTGAATCTTAAAGCAAAACTCAACTCTGTTCTGTTTCAAAAGGCACATCTAAAACCACATCTGCTGAAAGGTTTAACATAAAAGTATGTGCATAGGTATGCCAAGTAAATAAGAGCATATGTTGCTATTTTATGAGTAAAAATCATTAGTTGAAACAAAGAAGTATTATGCTAAAATGTATAATCCATTCAATGAAAATGCGATGGTTTTGAATATCAGTGCATCAAATAAAAGTAATGAAGATTACATAGTAATTCTTATAAATTCTGTTATTCTCTTAATCTAAGATAGATCAAGCAGCTAAGAAAAAGTAATGATATAGAAGCGATAAGCAAAATAATCTAAAAGAATTAGATTAGAGGTTATTACATTTTCCTTTGTACTATAATTGATAAGAATTTATTTTCAAGTATATTCATGAAAATTGAATTTACATTAGGGCACAAAAATGTATTAATGCTTTCTAAAAAGTGGAATTACTACAGATAGCATTGTTGTATGTCAATATAATAAAACCAGAATTTTATTTCACAGCTCAAAACAAAGATGGCCTTCACCTAAAATTTGAAAATATTCTAATAACTTATACTTGGGTCAAATTGAAAATACAGGGCAAGCAATTAACTTTTAGAGAAGGACAAGACAATTATTATGTGATCTCACTGATATGTGGAATTTAAGAGACAGGGCAGAGGATCATAGGGAAAGAGAGAAAAAAAATGAAACAAGATGAAACCAGAGAGGGAGACAAACCGTAAGAGACTCTTAATCTTTGGGAACAAACTGAGGATTGCTGTTGGGGAGTGAGGTAGAATAATAGGGTGGTGGACATTGGGGAGGGTATGTGTTGTAATGAGCACTGAGTATTAGATAAGCCTGATAGATCATAGACCTATACCCCTGAAACAAATAATACATTACATGTTAATTGAATTTAAATTTTTAAAAAAGCCAAAAAGAGGAAAAGACAATAATGAAAATAACATGTAATCAAAGCTATGAAAAATATGCAAGTAATACTAAAAGAAAATTTGTAACATTTAACACTCATATAAGTTTAAGAAAACAAAGAAAAATAAACTAAGCATCTAGATAAATATATATTAAAAGTACTATTAAATAAATAAAATCAGAAGAAAGGAATTATGAAAAATAAAGCAAAATAATTGGTATAGAACAAAAATGAGTAAAAAAATGAATAAGCAGAAAAACTGGGAGTCTTGATGCACAAAAATAGTAAAGATTTATACACCATTCATAAACCTAATCAATACAAAGGGGAAAAGCTCAAACTCACAAAAGAAGATATTCACAGGATAAATAATCATAGAGGCAGGAATTTTTTTAAAAAATCAGGAAACTGTTTTGGATAATTCTATGAAAATCAATTTGGAACTCTGCATACAAATTTTTTCAACAAAATATAATTTAATAAACCCAACTCTAGAAATGATGAAAAGCCAAATAGATTTATTTCCATAGATGGTAAAACTAAGATTGTCAAAACCTACTACTTAGAATTTGAAATTAAAGGTGGGCTAAGAGATTTTCAGGGGAATTTTACCAAATCTTTGAAAGGCAGATATTTCCAATAATAATAATTCTTTATAATTCTTTATAAAAATTATTAATAATTTTTTATAATTCTTTATAAATGTATAGAAAATACCTAAATAAAACGAAGAACTTTTTGTTGTTTGGAACTAGACAATCAAATTCTCAGGTTCATATGAAAAAATGAAGAAGTGACAAAAATTAGAGAAAATCTGAAAATGGAGAGCAACTGGGAGAGAACTTCTTTACCATGTTTTTACACATACTGAGCCTCAAAGATTAAGAGTGAATGGCACTGGCATATGTATAAACAGATATCATTGGAACACTGGAGAAAGATTAGAAACAGAACTGTGACATACAAGAACTTCAAATGTGGTGACAGTGGCATCCTGAGTTGGGTATGTCAAAACATGAAATTATAAAAACATCAGAAGACAACATGAGTAAATCACTTATGCCTTGAAATAGAAAGGACTTTCTAACTATGATTTATAGTCCAGAAGCTACAGAGGCCCTGGGTGACTCATTTGGTTAAGTATCAGACTCTTGGTTCTGGCTCAGGTCATGATCTCAGGGTCCTGAGATGGAACCTGGTGTTGTTGGGCTTCAAGCTTAGCAGAGAATCTGCTTGAGATTCTCTTTCTCCCTCTGTCCCCACATCCTGCCCCCCAGCGCATTCTTGCTCTCAAATAAATAAATCTTAAAAAAAAATACAGTCCAGAAGCTATTAAAGAGACTTAATAATTTGTATTTATTTTGTTTTGAGCTTTTAAATCATGTAAATGTATTACTTATTTAAACATTTAATTATACTGATATATTCTTTTACTCTAGCTTCCTAATTTTTTTTTCCCTCCTTGTAATTCTTTTCATGCCCTCTTAGAAGTCATCCAGAAATTAAATGAGCTATTTTTGTGACCAATTCAGTATTCCCACAAAAGAGTTCTGTACTTTAAGAGAAACACTTCTCTAACTCCACAAGAAGAGCGAGAGGGATGAGCACTCTCTTGGGACCAGGAATCTGGAAGTTAATCCCACCTTGGATAGCAGTGAAACTCAGTAGCTCACAGAACCTTTTTCCTCTTCTGTCAGGTAAAGTGGGCATATCTAAGATTGCCAGTGTTTCTTCCAGCTTGGGAATCCCTTAGCAATGTCAGTTAGACATTTAGCATAAGCACTTTCAAGCATGTTCTCATATTTGTCTTGGGAAGAACTGTCCTACATTCTAGTCCTGCAACCAATGTAGAGATTAAGCAGAATTTTAAAAAATTCTGTATTCTCTGCACCTATGTTTGCCTGAGGTATTTCTTCTCACACTTTTTTTTTTCTTCTTTTAATTTGAGCACTTGTGTCCAGAAAGTGGTAAGTTCAGGCTCTTATTAAAACAGATGAAAACTACTAGAACAATGTAGGAAGGGTTACAATGACTCCAGTGTCTTACTTGACAATGATTAAAAAAAAAAAAAAAAAGAAGTAGGGAAGTATGGAAAGAGACTGTTATATCCTAGAAATTCAGAACAATTACCTAAGTGCCTCTCAGATTTACTTGACTGAATTTCGTGGAGTAAATTTGACACTAACATCTGCTTACTTATTTGCTTGTTTTAAAATAGACTGTATAAATGATTTTTAGGCTTAAGCTTTCTGAGGACATAAAAAGTTAAAGTTTATTCTGTCCGTCTCAGACAATTAAAGTCCTTATTTGTTTTCAAGGGTACATTGGACTGTAAAGCTTTAGTTAGTAATTATAATTTATTGACCATTTATTACCATATAATCTTTATTTGGAGATGAGCATTATGTCTTGTTTAAGCATATTGTATTTAAATTATCTACTATATTTCATTCTGAGAAACATTTACATTAAAGTTGATTGATAAAAATTAATGATTTGCAAGAGAATACAACGCTTTTGAAGTCGAATCTGGACATTGAATTTTGCAATGTGTGCATGAATAGTTAAAGAGAGCAGTCTTTTTTTGGAGGTTCATCTTCTCTAAAAACAACACCTACTTTGAAAAGGGGAAAAGGAGAACTAGGGGACATGTTAAGAGGATTTGGGTCATATTTGTGGAGCCTAAAACTGAAAAAAGTACATGTAGGTGAGCAAAATACAGGTGATGCTTGATCATTGTGATGGTTTGCTTCTCCTTGCAGTTTTTTTCAGGTTAACACACAGTCTACATAGGGAGATGGAGCTCGCACTTGTGAAATAATTAATAAATGATCACATGTGAGTTATGTGACACTTAATCAATCTGCACCCTAAAATAAGTATCAGGTGAGGCACACTGACAGAATCAGAGCTAAAGCAGCCATTGGGGCATTGCAGTGATGAAGTAGCAGCTGAGATTTACAGCTCAGTGCTATTTCCCAGTTACAAAGTAGTTTGCCCCACATAATTTTTTTTTAATTTTTAATTTTTTATTAACATAAAATGTATTATTAGCCCCAGGGGTACAGGTCTGTGAATCGCCAGGTTTACACACTTCACAACACTCACCATAGCACATACCCTCCCCAATGTCCATAACCCAACCACCTTCTCCCTATCCCCTGCCCCTGGCAACCCTCAGTTGGTTTTGTGCGATTAAGAGTCTCTATGGTTTGTCTCCCTCCTGATCCCATCTTGTTTCATTTTTTCCTACTCTACCCCCAACCCCCCCACTTTGCCTCTTAACTTCCTCATATCAGGGAGATCATAATTGTCTTTCTCTGATTGACTTATTTCACTCAGCATAAAACCCTCTAGTACCATCCACATTGTTGCAAATGGCAAGATTTCATTTCTTTTGATGGCTGCATAGTATTCCATTGTGTGTGTGTGTGTGTATCACATCTTCTTTATCCATTCATCTGTTGATGGACATCTACATTCTTTCCATAGTTTGGCTATTGGCCCCACATAATTTTAATGGATGAGTAGAAGAGGAAGAATTGGAAACTATGCAGGGCAAATGGCACTAACAAATGTTCAGAAACTGGAATTTGATATGTTCACAGAGAAAAATATGAGTGACTCCATTAAATCAAGTGTCTATGCTTGGGAAGAAGTAGTGAATTTGGTTGCTTGAGTAAGGCAGGTGGAGATGATCAACAGTTTTCAATATCCTGGAGAAATCTGGGTGTGATAACCAAAGTCTGTGAACTCTTGGGTCTGTCAGGGAGGAAAAAACATTTCCACGACCTTCTCAGGTTCAGAATTGGGGCATCTTAAATGAAATTGGTAAAAGATTAGCAAGAGAAAAGAGAAGGTTCATTCCCATAAATATATGGAATCTTACAGAAGATGTGGGGCTCAAAGAGGCAGCTAGAATTTGGGGCTTATACACCATCTTATTATGAGAAGGGGATAAGGAGAAAGGAGACTTACAGGAAAGAAAATGACTTTTATGTAAACTAAATGGGCCCTAAGGAGAATAGCTGGAAGATATGATAGTTTTATGACAATGTCTGTTTAAGGTGACTTTTTATTCTAGTGCTGTCTTCTCCAGTGATAGGAGTCTTTCTTCCCTGGTTGGGAGACTCCTAGGGAGGGCATTTTTGGCAATTGAGTTCTTTCGGGAGACTCTGATTTTAGACAGATAAGTGGGCTTCAGGGGTTCACGCACACACACAACTTTTCTGTGTCTCTTGATTCTCAAATGTTTTCCTCTCAAAATGATCCTTTATGCCAAGATTGGTATATTCTAGATCTGCTCAGGCAGCAAAAATACAAACAATAGGGACATCCCCCAACTAGCAATATGCAAGACGGATGGCCCTGTGGTTTTCCTGCAAGCCATCTGGCGAAGGTTGTGATAATTCAGGATTGTGACCTATGTGAGAAAGAACCACCTTACTGATACGAAGGAAGGATACAAGAAATGAAAAACTGTAGAATCTTCATGTGAGCAAAAGCAAGTCCAAAATTATTTTCAAAAATAACATCTTCATCTCATCAACAGAGCATCAAGAAACACATTGCAATGTAAACAAGAAGTGACATTCCACTCTACTGTTTTAAATGTGCAAATATTCATCATTGCTTCAAAACTCTAATGGATGTAATGTGATTCTATTGTTTACTATTACAATACATAACAAAAGCTTGTTGAAAGTGTACATTGTCTCATTAAATCTCTTCTTTAGAGTTTTAAAAGGATAAATGAAAATGAAAGCATTTACAAGATATTTTTATATCTCCTCTCCTCAAACCTATCATCTTGCTGGCCTGGTTTGGATCCTGATTGCTGTCATTTGAATGCCAGGCCTAAAATGCATATTTGAGTCCCATCATTTCAACTCCACCTGACATTTACCATATCAATCACACCTCTGAAAAAGAAAAAAACAAAAACAAAAAAATCTTAAATGATTTTTCCATATCTGGGGAAAGAATATTCTTTTAAAAACAATATACTAAATACTTGTCCAAAAGATTTTTTTCTTTTCTAGTATTTACTTATTTAAGTAATCACTATACCCATGGGGCTCAAACTCATGACCCCAAGATCAAGAGTCACATACTCCGCCTACAGTGCCAGGCAGTTGCCCCTGTCCAGAAGTGTTTAGTATAAATTTTTTCAAGGATAATAAATGCCAGGATGTGCCCAAATTCCAATCTCTGGTTCTGGATACAGTTTCCAGAGGGGGCTCTGGCATGTGAGATGTCAAAGGGAACAAGAAGGCAGAAGAAACAAGAGTGACCTAGGGCTTCCACTAATTTTCCTTAAACATCTCATAACCTTGGGGTATGAATGCTCTCACATGAGCATTAATACTAACACATTAAATGGGATTGATTACATTTCTCATTCCATTGTATTGGTTTTCCTAATCTCTTAGAATTTGCTCTCAAATCATCTCCCTGCTTCACTTCCTTACATTGTTACCAGCAAATGCCATGACCTTAGCCTTAACTGGTCTTTTTTAGGCTCAGGAGTTCTCTTTTCTCTTCCTGTCTCTTGACTAGTTACATTCCTTCAGATGCTTTTCCAAAGTTTCTCATTTTATCCTAGTACTTTCTGCAGTCAGGAAAGGTAAAACCAACAATTCCTGAAGTCAAAAGCCTAAATTCCTGGGTACCTGGAGTAGTGTGGATGGTTATCCAGGACTAGTGAACCTGCTGGGAGCCAGTGGCTTGGAGAGCATCTTAGTCAAACCCTTATTTTATCTAAGCTACATGCTCTGGGATAGGCATTATCAAGTGGCACTCAAACCCTTCTGACTCTAAAACTATGGTTTTATTCAGAGCATAAAGCCTGGACTGTGTTTTTGTTATGAATGGGATAAAACCATCTTATGTCTTCTAGTAATTAAGGAACCTTGAATCATAGGATTTTTACCTTCTCTAACAATAGGAAAAAATTAATTTTGCATCTCAACCAAACTTGTAAATGCCTGAAGTGGAAAAAGATACAAAGCAGAGCAACTCCTGAAAATCTATAATTTAATTGTTCTGAGATAAACTGCAATCTTTAGTTGTTCCTCTATGAAGAGTGTCTTTAAAGATGGATATAAAAACACCTAAGGGAAAAAATTCTTTTTCTGTTTTTTTTTTTTTTTTGTGTGTGTGTGTGTGTGTGTCCGCGCGTGTGCTCCTTTAATGGATGTTCTAGCTAACTCCCTACCTGTTTATATAGTTGAGCTTTCCAGAAACATAAGCAATTAATAAGAGATCAATCATTCCTCTGAATTATTATATTTCTTGTCTATCCCAGGTTTTGTCAGACTAAGCACACACAATAAATTAAACTAGTCAATATGTTTGTAAGTCTGCAAAATTGTAATAAGAATTTGACAAGATTTTGATTTGCAAGGGTTAAATCCTTAAATCCTTCTCTTCTGTTGTTAACACATTTGTCAAGGTGCTAGCCTTATTAAAAATGGAAAATGCGGACCCACACCTACCTCAGAGAAAATTCTATCTGGTGGTTGACTTGAAGAAACAATATCTAAGATTAGTGATTATTTGCCATCTGCCATGCTTTTAGTTGAGAACTTCCTGTGCTCTTCTTCATTCCTTCTAGCAGCTTCCAAGTAGGTGCTGTCCTGCACTTCCCTTCACACTCGGGTAAACTGAACTTACAAGGAAAAATATCTTACATAAGGTCACAAAGGAAAAGATAGCTGCTCCCCAGGAAAGGTACTCCCAGGGATTATTTAGTTATTTTCTCTGGTTAATGGTTAATAACTACCAGAGTTTGGCACCCAGAAATTTTCTCAGACTTTACATGTGAGTAGCAGTTCTGCCTAAAATCCACTTTTTTGGATTGAAATTGATCCACTGATGCAGGGTTATCTTTCATGCATGAGACCCTGTTTGATATTTTCCTTTTTAAAGAATGAATATTGTCAGTTCTCTTTTACAAATGGTATTTTTCTGAGAGTGATGACAAGTATCTGACAGTTTTATTTTTGCCCGCTTTATAAAAGTTATATTTAGGAACCTATGAAACTATTCATGAAAGTGAATTCTCTTTTTTAATTTTTTTTATTATCTTTAGACAAAACCTCCACAGAAATTCCACCCTCGGTGTCCTCTGAACCCATTTCAATAACTGCGGCTAACCCTGACCTTTCCAGGGAACATAAATGTAAGCATGGAAATTTGTCACTGTTATTATACATTAATTTCAACAAAGGTTATCTACTGGAAAAGTAGAACTGAGTGAATGTCTCTTTAGCTTGCTGTACATGAGAGAATTTTTTTTTTATGTGTTTGAAGAGTTACAGATTTTGTCTGTGAAATGTTTGCTAATGATATACCTGGAGATGAAGAGATGTTCATATCTTTATGGTTAATAATTTCCTTGTTTCTATCTTTTAATCTCTTGCTCTTAGACAAAAGAATTATAATCATCTAGTGTTCAAGGGGCCTGGAGATCCTCTCAGAGCACAAGGATAGAAAAGGGCTTTCTGAAACTCAATTTTAAACATTTTTTTTTTTTTTGTAAATTAAAATACAGATTCCATCAATTCAGTAGTATCATGATATAAGAAGAGTGGGGTGTTTTGTTTACTTTCTCCTTCTGGGCTTAACATGGTTTCTTTTCTAAAAGGAAAGTTGATCCAACTTTGGAGGATGCATTAGCTAACGGTGAGCAAAATTAAGGACTCTGAACAAGGCATTGTACTGTCAACTCAGCACACTTGGTGATTTTGTGCACACTTTTAACCTACAACCTATATACCACTGCTCATTCAAGCAGAGACTTTCTGCTGCTTAGCAGTGTGATCTTCTCACAAGGCCCACACAGAGGAGCCCCTGCCTGGGCTGAGCTCCAAGTGCCAAAGGCAACAACTGCCAAGAATTCTTACCTGTGAATTTTGTACTATCTGTCTTAGAAGAAGAAATTTCTCTCCTTTTGCCTTTTGGAGTGGGTCACAGATAAAGGCCTGAAAGGCTTGAGCAGGCTGAAGCCTCTGAGAGTCAGAACACAGTCTTTGGGGAAAGATGGCAGCATAGTGGGAGCACTCTACAATCATCTCATCCCTAGAGCACAGCTAGATAATAACAGATCATTCTGAATATCCATAAAACTGACCTGAATACTGACAGAATGAACTGCACAACTAGAGGGAGAGAAAAGGCCATATATAGGAAGTTAGGAAGTACAAAGATGTGGTTTGGGAAAGAAAAAGATTGCAAGTGCTGTGGAGGGGTAAGGGTCTCGATCAAGGAGACAAAAGAGAGAGAGAGAGAGGGATGGAGGGAGAGAGAGAGGCACACAGGGGAAGCACTTTCCCAAAGCCAATGACTGGGAAAATGAAAGGGGACATTTTTCATAAGTTTTTGCAGCCACTGTGGCTCAAAGACTGGAGGTTTAAAGGTCACCAGTCTTGGCTGGCTTAGAGAGACATGAGGACACTGCCTTATTCCTAAAGAGAAGGCAGGCAAACAAACATTGGGGTAGATAGCACTATCTGAGGATTGCCTAAGGCACACAAGCAGAGACTTATTTTTGGAGTGTGTCTTTGAGAGGTGGCATTGCCTCTCTGGGGACAAAAGAACTGACAAGTGCCATTATTTCTGTGCCCCTAGGAATAGGCACAGAAATACCTGCTGAGAGCAGCTAACCTGGATACCACTCTTTAGCCTGCTTGTTCCAAATCCCATGGTCCTGCACTCTGGAACTGTCTTTCTGGATCAAACATGCATCAAGGCCAGCACAGTGAGACCCTCCCCCGGAGGACCAGCATAGGTTCCCACCACAAGAGGTCCCTGAAGTTTGGAATTTCTTTTTTATTATTACATTAATTTATTTATTTTCAGAAAAACAGTATTCATTATTTTTTCACCACACCCAGTGCTCCATGCAATCCATGCCTTCTATAATACCCACCACCTGGTACCCAGCCTCCCACCCCCTTGCCACTTCAAACCCCTCAGATTGTTTTTCAGAGTCCATAGTCTCTCATGATTCACCTCCCCTTCCAATTTACCCCAACTCCCTTCTCCTCTCTAACATCCCTTGTCCTCCATGATATTTGTTATGCTCCACAAATAAGTGAAACCATATGATAATTGACTCTCTCAGCTTGACTTATTTCACTCAGCATAATCTCTTCCAGTCCCCTCCATGTTGCTACAAAAGCTGGGTATTCATCCTTTCTGATGGATGCATAATACTCCATAGTGTATATGCACCACATCTTCCTTATCCATTTGTCCGTTGAAAGGCATTTTGGTTCTTTCCGTAGTTTGGCGACCGTGGCCATTGCTGCTATAAACATTGGGGTACATATGGCCCTTCTTTTCACGACATCTGTATCTTTGGGGTAAATACCCAAGAGTGCAATTGCAGGGTCATAGGGAAGCTTCTGCACAACAAAGGAAACAGTCAAAAAAACAAAGAAGCAACCCACGGAATGGGAGGAGATACTTGCAAATGACAGTACAGACAAAAGGTTGATATCCAGGATCTATAATGAACTCCTCAAACTCAACACACACAAAACAGACAATCATATCAAAAAATGGGCAGAAGATATGGACAGACACTTCTCCAATCAAGATATACAAATGGTATCAGACACATGAAAAAATGTTCATCACTAGCCATCAGGGAGATTCAAATTAAAACCACATTGAGATACCACCTTACACCAGTTAGAATGGCCAAAATTAACAAAACAGGAAACAACATGTGTTGGAGAGGATGTGGAGAAAGGGGAACCCTCTTACACTGTTGGTGGGAATGCAAGTTGGTGCAGCCTCTTAGGAGAACAGTGTAGAGATTCCTCAAAAAATTAAAAATAGAACTTCCCAATGACCCTGCAATTGCAGTTTTATGCAGTATGAAGTTTGGAATTTTAAAAGTCATCAGACTTGGCTGTGATAGAGCCTGAAGTGCACTGCAATGCTCCAGGCAGGCAAGTGATGCAGAGACAGACAGTGTGAAATCAGTGAATGGAAAAATACCCATGACCCATGATGGGAAATTATTCACTGCTCTGAAAGTGCTTCTCTGAGTATAGCAAGCATGGACTCCCCTCTCTAGGGATAAAGGAGCCAGGTGACACCATTTCCCTTGCCTGCCCCTCAGCATAAACCAACTTCAGTAAACAACACTGTGCCAGCACAGGTTGCATAACCTACCTACACCAAGCTCTGCCCCCTGAGCTCTGCAGGTATACTTTTTTTTACTGGGGAAAGTGTGCCTAAGGACCAGCACAATGGGCCCCTCTCCCAGAAGTTCAGCACAAACCCCTGCATATATCTCCTGTACCTGATCATAGAGTTCTGCAAGTCTTCAGTTCTAGTGAAAATAACATTACATCTCATTTAAGAAGCAGACCACAGCATACCTAATGAAAACATGCCAAACTCTGACCAAGGTTCAAACATAGCCCACTGCAGATGACTTTCCTAAAGGATAGAGCAGCCAGAACACACACAGGACACCCCAAAGTGCCAGGCCTTGGACCTTAGATGACCTCTTCTTCATAAAGCCATTACTGTCAGGAGAAGGAAACATAACAGGCTTTTCTACACAGAGAAGACAACAGAGATCTAGACAAAATGCAAAGACAGAGGAATTCATCTTAAAAGAAAGAATAAGATCATGACCAGAGAGCTAATGGGAACAGATAGAAGTAATATGCCTGATCCAGAATTTAAAGCAACCGCTATAAGGATACTCATCAGCCTTGAGAAAAGAATGGAAAACCTCAGGAAGGCCCTTACCACAGAGATAAAACAATTTTAAAAAATGTAGTCAGAAGTAAAATATACAACTGAGATTTCAAACAGTCTGGATATAATGACCATAATGATGGAGAAAGAAGGGGCATGAATAAGTTATATAAAAGATAAAATTATGGAAAATAATGAAGCTGAACAAAAGAGAGAAAGAAGAATTATGGAACACAAGAATAGACTTAGGGAAATCAGTGACTCTATCAAATGTACTAACATTTATACCATAGGAGTCCCAGAAAAAGAAGAAGAGAGAAAAAGAGGCAGAAAATTTATTTGAGGCAGTAATAGCATGAAACTTCCCTAATCCAGGGAAGGAAACAGAATCCAGGTCCAGAAGGCACAGAGAGTTTCCACCAAAATCAACAAAAGCAAGGCAAAACCAAGATATATTGTAATTAAATTTGTAAAATATAGCAATAAAGAAAAATCCTAAAAGCACCAAGACATAAAAAGTCGCTAACTTACAAGAGACTATAAGGCTAGCAAATGCTTTAACAGAAACTTGATAAACCAGAAGCGAGCAGCATGAGATATTCAATGCACTGAATGGGAAAGATATGCAGCCAAGAATACTCTGTCCAGCAAGGCTACTCATTCAGAAGAGAAGGAGAGAGACTTTTCCCAGACAAACAAAACCAAAGGAGTTTGTGATTATTAAACCAGCCCTGTAAGAAATATTAAAGAGGACTCCTTGAGTGAGGGAAAAAGAGGCCAAAAACAACAAAGACTGGAAAAGAATGGAAAATGTCACCAGAAACAATGATAAGGCAAGTAATAAAATGGTAGTGAATACATATCTATCAATAATTACTTTGAATGTAAATGGATCAGATGCTCTAATCAAAAGACATAGAGTGTCACAACGGAGAAGAAAACAAGACCCTAGGGCACCTGGGTGGTTCAGTTGGTTAAATTTCTAACTCTTCATTTTGATTCAAGTCATGATCTATGGGTTGGGTGATCCAGCTTCTAACTGGGCTCTGCACTCAGTGTGAAGTCTGTTTGAAGATTCCCTCCTTCTGCACCACCCACAACTCTCTTTTTCTATCTCTCTCAAGTAAATAAATAAATCTTAACAACAACAATAACACAAGACCCATCTATATGCTGCCTATGACAGATTCATTTTAGATTTAAAGACACCTATGTATTAAGAGTGAGGGGATGGAGAAATATTTAACATGCAAATGAACATCAAAAAAAGCCAGAGTAGCAATGCTTATCTCAGATAAACTAGACTGTAAACTGAAGACTGTACCAAAAGATGAAGAAGGGCACTATAACACAGTAAAGGGGATAAACAAACAAGAAGATGTAATACTTGAAATATTTATGTCCCCAGCATGGAAACACCCAAATATATAAAACAATTAATAATAAACATAAAATAGCTCATTGATAATAATACAATAATATTATGGGACTTTAACAACCCACTTGCAGCAATGGACAGATCATCTAAGCAGAAAATCAGCAAGGGAACAATGGCTTTGAATGACACACTGGACCAGCAGGACTTCACAAACATATTGAAAACATTTCATCCTAAAGAAGAAGAATACACATTGTTTTCAAGTGCACATGAGGCATTCTTTTTTTAAATTATTATTATTTTTTAAATTTCTTTTCAGTGTAACAGTATTCATTGTTTTCACACCACACCCAGTGCTCCATGCAATCCATGACCTCTTTAATAACCATCACGTGGTTACCACAACTTCCCACTCCCCGCCCCTTCAAAACCCTCAGATTGTTTTTCAGAGTACATAGTCTCTCATGGTTCACCTCCCCTTCCAATATCCCTCAACTCCCTTCTGCTCTCTAACTCTCCTTGTCCTCCATGCTATTTGTTATGCTCCACAAATAAGTGAAACCATTGGATAATTGACTCTCTCAGCTTGACTTATTTCACTCAGCATAATCTCTTCCAGTCCCGTCCATGTTGCTACAAAAGTTGGGTATTCATCCTTTATGATGGAGGCATAATACTCCAAAGTTTATATGGACCACATCTTTCTTATCCATTTGTCCATTGAAGAGCATCTTGGTTCTTTCCACAGTTTGGCGACCGTGGCCATTGCTGCTATAAACATTGGGGTACAGATGGTCCTTCTTTTCACGACATCTGTATCTTTGGGGTAAATACCCAGGAGTGCAATTGCAGGGTCATAGGGAAGTTCTATTTTTAATTCTGAGGAATCTCCACACTGTTCTCCAAAGAGGCTGCACCAAGTTGCATTCTCACCAACAGTGGAAGAGGGTTCCCCTTTCTCCACATCCCCTCCAACACATGTTGTTTCCTGTCTTGCTAGTTTGGGCTACTATAACTGGTATAAGGTGGTATCTCAATGTGGTTTTAATTTGAATCTCCCTGATGGCTAGTGATGATGAACATTTTTTCATGTGTCTGTTAGCCATCTGTATGTCTTGATTGGAGAAGTGCCAGTTCATGTCTTTTGCCCATTTTTTTATATTATTGTCTATTTTGTGTGTGTTGAGTTTGAGAAGTTCTTTATAGATCCTGGATATCAACCTTTTGTCTGTACTGTCATTTGCAAATATCTTCTCCGATTCTGTGGGTTGCCTATTTGTTATGTTGACTGTTTCCTTTGCTGTGCAGAAGCTTTTGATCTTGATGAAGTCCCAAAAGTTCATTTTTGCTTTTGTTTCCTTTGCCTTTGGAGACATATCTTGAAAGAAGTTGCTGTGGCTGATATCAAAGAGGTTACTGCCTATGTTCTCCTCTAGGATTCTGATGGATTCCTGTCTCACATTGAGGTCTTTTATCCCTTTTGAGTTTATCGTCGTGTACGGTGTAAGAGAATGGTCGAGTTTCATTCTTCTACATAAAGATGTCCAGTTTTCCCAGCACCATTTATTGAAGAGACTCTTTTTTCCACTGTGTACTATTTCCTCTTTTGTTGAAGATTATTTGACCATAGAGTTGAGGGTCCAAATCTGGGCTCTGTACTCTGTTCCACTGGTTTATGTGTCTGTTTTTATGCCAGTACCATGCTCTCTTGGTGATCACAACTTTGTAGTAAAGCTTGAAATCAGGTAACGTCATGCCCCCAGTTTTATCCTTGTTTTTCAACATTTCCTTAGTGATTCAGGGTCTCTTCTGATTCCATACAAATTTTTGGATTATTTGCTCCAGCTCTTTGAAAAATACTGGTGGAATTTTGATTGGAATGGCATTAAAAGTATAAAATGCTCTAGGCAGTATAGACATTTTAACAATGTTTTTTTTTTCTGATCCAAGAGAATGGAATGGTCTTCCATCTTTTTTTGTCTTCTTCAATTTCTTTCATGAGTGTTCTGTAGTTTCTCGAGTACAGGTCCTTTACCTCTTTGGTTATGTTTATTCCCAGATATCTTATGGTTCTTGGTGCTATAGTAAATGGAATCGATTCTCTAATTTCCCTTTCTGTATTTTTATTGTTAGTGTATAAGAAAGCCACTGATTTCTGTACATTGACTTTGTATGCTGCCACGTTACTGAATTGCTGTATGAGTTCTAGTAGTTTGGGGGTGGAGTCTTTTGGGCTTTCCATATAAAGAATTATGTAATCTGAGAAGAGAGAGAGTTTGACTTCTTCATTGCCAATTTGGATACCTTTTATTTCTCTTTGTTGTCTGATTGCTGTTGCTAGGACTTCAAATACTATGTTGAACAAGAGTGGTGAGAGTGGACATCCTTGTCATGTTCCTGAACTCAACGGGAAGGGTGCAAGCTTTTTCCCCATTGAGGATGATATTTGCTGTGGGTCTTTCATAGATAGATTTTATAAAGTTCAGGAATATTCCCTTTATCCCTATACTTTGAAGCGTTTTAATCAGGAACGGATGCTGGATTTTGTCAAATGCTTTTTCTGCATCCATTGAGATGACCATGTGGTTCTTCTCTCTTCTCTCTTATTAATTTGTTCTATCACACTGATTCATTTGTGAATGTTGAACCATCCTTGTAGCCCAGGGATGAATCCCACCTGGTCATGGTGGATAATCTTTTTAATGTGCTGTTGGATCCTGTTTGCTAGGATCTTGTTGAGAATCTTAGCATCCATATTCATCAGTGATATTGGTCTGAAATTCTCCTTTTTGGTAGTGTCTTTGCCTGGTTTGGGGACCAGGTTAATGCTGGCTTCACAGAAAGAGTCTGGAAGTTTTCCTTCTGCTTCAATTTTTTGAAACAGCTTCAGGAGAATAGGTGTTATTTCTTCTTTGAAAGTTTGGTAGAATTCCCCAGGGAATCCATCAGGTCCTGGGCTCTTGTTTTTTGGGAGGTTTTGATCACTGCTTCAATCTCATTACTAGATATTGGTCTATTCAGGTTGTCAATTTCTTCCTGGTTCAGTTTTGGGAGTTTATAGTTTTCCAGGAATGCATCCATTTCATCTAGGTTGCCTAGCTTATTGGCATATAATTGTTGATAATAACTTCTGATGATTCTTTCTACTTCCTTGGTGTTAGTTGTGATCTCTCCCTTTTCATTCATAATTTTATTAATTTGGGCTTTCTCTTTTCTTTTGGATTAGTGTGGCCAATGGTTTATCGATCTTATTGATTCTTTCAAAAAACCAGCTTCTAGTTTCATTTATATGTTCTACTGTATCTCTAGTTTCTATCTCATTGATCTCTGTTCTAATCTTGATTATTTCCATTCTTGTGTGTGGAGTTGGTTTAATTTGTTGTTGATTCTCCAGTTCTTTAGGTTTAGAGACAACTGGTATATTCTTGATTTTTCATTTTTTTTGAGGGAGGGTTGGATGGCTACATATTTCCCCTTTAGGACTGCCTTTGCTCTATCCCATAGGTTTTGGGCCAAAGTGTCTTCATTCTCATTGGTTTCCATGAATTGTTTCAGTTCTTCTTTGATCTCCTGGTTGATCCAAGCATTCTTAAGCAAGGTGGTCTTTAGCTTCCAGGTGTTTGAGTCTTCCAAACTTTTCCTTGTGATTGAGCTCGATAATTGTTAGCCTGAATTCTCTTTCTGACATATTGTCTATGTTGATAGTCATTAGCTCTGTTGCAGAAGGTCCATCCTCTGTATTTTTCTTCTGCTGGGCATTCCTCCTCCTAGCCATTTTGGTGAGAGATGACTGAATGGATGTAGCTGGATGTATCGACCTGCAGTCAAGGTGCACCCTGGAATGCTTCTGAGCAATCAGGGTTCCCCACCCAAATGAGAGAAAAAAGAAAAGGAAAAGAAAAAAAGTGAGAGAGAGAGAGACAAGAAAAAAAAGGAAGATAAAAGAGAAGGTTCAGCCCAAATGGGCCCCAAGGAAAGATTGATGAAGTATACAAGCAAAAACAGACAAACAAAAAACTGATAAAAGTATATGATGAGGAGAAAAAATATATATATGCAAATAAAGGAAGAACCTCATCAGAAAGAACCCCAAGTATAAGATTTATATATCAGGACAAACACAAAAACACAGAAACACTGGTGGAAGAAAAAGATGGGAGAGTGGTTATAAATTTTCAGTGTGGGCAAGGAAGGTTGTTTGATTCTTCCTCGATGTATCTTGGTCTCTTTGTTAAAGGACTCAACTTTGGTAAGATAAAGGGGGATTAATAATTTGTTTACCTATAGGGGTAGCATTGATTGAGGAAAGGGGATCACTTTGAAGTTTAACTCTATAAGAGCATTAGAAAATAAAAATATAAAAGGAATAAACTGGACTAAACTAAACTAAAATTTAGAAAAAAATTAAAAAAATAGAAATGCAAAAGAAAAACACAGGTGTATGTATCAAAAAGTTCAGGTTAGAATGTTATTATGGAATTTGATGTACTGGACATCATTGTGATGGTAAATAGGTTAAAAAAATTATCTATATTAAAAAAATGAACCAGAATAGTGGGAACAAGTTAAAAATAAAAGTTGTCCTATTAAGTAGTGGTGGTTGTTCTCGTATAGTCTTTTTTTTTTTTTTTTTCTTTTTCTTTCCTGGTTGGTTTTCTGGGGAACGGGCTTGCCATGTGGGTTTTCAGTCAATGATATTCCCTGAGTTAAGTCCTCCCGCCTCTGTCAAGGCGATGGGCTCTTAAGAAACCGTGTTTTTTCAGGCTTTTGTTCTCTGGAGGTTTTTATGTTTGTTCATTTTTTTTTTCTCTTGCCTTGACCGCTTTTGATGGTTTTTGTAGTTTTAGAGGAAAGCAAACTGAACCCTGACCTCCCTCTCAAGAGAGAAGCCTCAACCTGGTCCCCTGTAGGTGCTGCAGAGCCCATATAAATTCCCCCTTGGCCACTGGCAGAGCAGGTTCCAAGTCACAGTCCCTGGGGATGCAGGATCTTCTGCTTATACCCAAAATCATGGCAGTGGTGGCTGTCTTGGCAGCTCCAGACCACGAGAGAAGTTCCAAGCAGTGATCACACACTGAGATTTTCCCACTGGCCCAGGCTGTGGGTGCCTGGTCTTTCTGGGTCTAAGAGCGCTGGGCTTGTGCACACCTTTCTCAGGGGATGGTGTGGGTCCTGCACGCATCTCAGGCTCAATGGCGCGGGGCCAGGAGCACCAGACTGGGCCTTTGCGCACCTCTCACGTGAGGGGTGCACGTGTCTCAGGCTCTGTAGCAGGTATCTGCGTTCTGCGTGGCTCCCAGCCCCTCACAGGAGCCAGACCCCATGTGTTCTCAGACACACTGTCAGGTCAGGGACCAAGACCTTGTTTCTCTGCTGCACTCTCTCTGGCTCAGCGCCAGGGGAGGTCCAGGGACTTAAGCCCCTGTCTCTAGCCACCCCGATTCCCACAATACCCACCCCCCCCCGCGATCTTTTGCTCTTTCTGAGTGCTTTCAACCAGTCTCCAAGTTAATGCTGGTCCCCAGATGCAGGGAACTCTCATATTAGGGGTATTACTTTCCAATAGGTCACCTCTGGTGGCTCCCTCCCTCTTTTGTTTTTCTTCCGATATCAGTCCACTATTCCCACTCTGCTTTACATGCCCACTGGTGTCTTCTGCCCCTGTAGAGATCCAGATGTGTATAATTCTGATCTCAGGCTGATTTCATGGGTGATCAGAATTCTTTGGTAGGTAATCAGCTCACTTTAGGGTACAGGTTGAAACGGTGCATCCTCCTACTTCCCCGTCATCTTGTCTCCCCTACCCACGTGAGGCATTCTTCAGAATAGACCACATACCAGGTCACAAATCAGGTCTCAAGAAATACAAAAAGACTGCGATCATACCATGCATATTTTCTGACAGTAATGCTATGAATTTGAAGTCGACCACAAGAAAAAATTTGGAAAGAACACAAATACATGGAGGTTAGATAGCATACTACTAAAGAATGAATGGGTCAGCCAGGAAATCAAAGAAGAAATTTTTAAAAATACACAGAAATGAATGAAAGAAAATGAAAACACGATTGTTTAAAACCTTTGTGTTTCACCAAAAATAGTCCTAAGAAGACAGTATATCTCAAAACAAACCTATCTCAAGAACCAAGAAAAATCTCAAATAAACAACCAAACTTTATACCTAAAGGAGTTAGAAAAAGAACAACAAATAAAGCCAGCAGGAGGAGGGAAATAATGAAAAGAGCAGAAATAAATGATATAGAATAGAAAAAAGTGAAAAACAATAGAAGACATCAATTAAACCAGGAGCTGGTTCTTTGAAAAAAAATTAACAGAATTGATAAATCTTTAGTCAGACTTATCAAGAAGAAAAGAGAAAGGACCCAAATAAATAAAATCACAAATGAGAGAGGAGAAATAACAACCAACACAACAGAAATACAAACAATTATGAGAGAATATTTTCAAAAACTATATGCCAAAAAATTGGACAACCTGGAAGAAATGCATAAATTCCTAGAAACATATAGATTACCAAAACTGAAACAGGAGGAAATAGAAAATTTAAACAGACTGATAACCAACAAAGAAATGGAATTAGTAATCAAATTCTCCCAAAGAAAAAAGTCCAGGGCCAGATGGCTTCACAGGAGAATTCTACCAAATATTTAAAAAAGAATTAATGTCTGATATTGAAGAGATTACTGCCTATGTTCTCCTCTAGGATTCTGATGGATTCCTGTCTCACATTGAGGTCTTTTATCCATTTTGAGTTTATCTTTATGTACGGTGTAAGAGAATGGTTGAGTTTCATTCTTCTACATATAGCTGCCTAGTTTTCCCAGCACCATTTATTGAAGACACTGTCTTTTTTCCACTGTATATTTTTTCCTGTTTTGTCAAAGATTAACTGACCATAGGGTTGAGGGTCCATATCTGGGCTCTCTACTCTGTTCCACTGGTCTATGTGTCTGCTTTTAGGCCAGTACCATGCTGTCTTGGTGATCACAGCTTTGTAGTAAAGCTTGAAATCAGGTAACGTGATGCCCCCAGTTTTATTTTTGTTTTTCAACATTTCCTTAGTGGTTCGGGGTCTCTTCTGATTCCATACAAATTTTAGTATTATTTGCTCTTGCTCTTTGAAGAATACTGGTGGAATTTTGATCGGAATAGCATTAAAAGTATAGATTGCTCTATGCAGTATAGACATTTTAACAATCAGCCACAGCAACTTCTTTCAAGATATGTCTCCAAAGGCAAAGGAAACAAAAGCGAAGATGAAATTTTAGGACTTCATCAAAATCAAAAGCTTCTGCACAGCAAAGGAAACAGTCAAGAAAACAAAGAAGCAACCCATGGAATGGGAGAAGATATTTGCAAATGACAGTACAGACAAAAGGTTGATATCCAGGATCTATAATGAACTCCTCAAACTCAACACACACAAAACAGACAATCATATCAAAAAATGGGCAGAAGATATGGACAGACACTTCTCCAATCAAGATATACAAATGGTATCAGACAAATGAAAAAGTGTTCATCATCACTAGCCATCAGGGAGATTCAAATTAATACTACATTGAGATATCACCTTACACCAGTTAGAATGGCCAAAATTAGCAAGACAGGAAACAACATGTGTTGGAGAGGATGTGGAGAAAGGGGAACCCTCTTACACTGTTGGTGAGAATGCAACTTGGTGCAGCCTCTTTGGAGAACAGTGTGGAGATTCCTCAAGAAATTAAACATAGAACTTCCCTATGACCCTGCCATTGCACTCCTGGGTATTTACCCCAAAGATACAGATGTAGTGAAAAGAAGAGCCATCTGTACCCCAATGTTTATAGCAGCAATGGCTACGGTCACCAAACTGTGGAAAGAACCAAGATGCCCTTCAAGGATGAATGGATAAGGAAGATGGGGTCCATATACACTATGGAGTATTATGCCTCCATCAGAAAGGACGAATACCCCAATTTTGTAGCAACATGGACGGGACTGGAAGAGATTATGCTGAGTGAAATAAGTCAAGTAGAGAGAGTCAATTATCATATGGTTTCACTTACTTGTGGAGCATAACAAATAGCATGGAGGACATGGGGAGTCAGAGAGAAGGGGGTTAGGGTAAATTGGAAGGGGAGGTGAATCATGAGAGACTATGGACTCTGAAAAACAATCTGAGGGGTTTGAAGTGGCAGGTGGGTGGGAGATCAGGGTACCAGGTGGTGGGTATTATAGAGGGCACGGATTGCATGGAGCACTGGGTGTGGTGAAAAAATAATGATACTGTTATGCTGAAAATAAATAAATGAAAAAAAAAAAGAATTAATGTCTATACTTCTCAACCTATTCCAAAAACACAAATGGAAGGAAAACTTCCAAGTTCATTCTATGAGGCTGGAATTACCCTGATACCAAAGCCAGACCAAGACTCCACTAATAAAACAGTCCAATATCCCTGATGAACATGGATAAGAAAATTCTCAAAATACTTGAAAATTGAATCCAAGGGTACATTAAAATAATCATTTACCAGGATCAAGGGGGATTTATTCCTCAGCTATAGGGGTCATTCAGTATTCATGAATCAACCAATGTGATACATCACATTATAAAAAGAAAGGGTAAGAACCATATGATCCTTTTAGTAGATGTGGAAAAAGCATTTGACAAAATACATCACCCACTCATGATAAAATCCCTCAATAAAGTTAGAATAAAGGGAACATACCTCAACATAATAAAGACCATAAGTGAAAAACCCATAGCTAATATCATCATCAATGGGGAAAAACTGAGACCTTTTCTTCTGTGGTTAGGAACAAGACAGGGATGTCGTCTCTCACCTCTGTTACTTAACATAGTACTGGAAGTCCTAGCCTCAGCAATCAGACAAGAAGAAGAAATAAAAGGCATCCAAATCAGCAGGGAAGAAGTCAGACTGCCACTATTTACAGATGACATGATACTCCAAATAGAAAATCCAAAAGGCTCCACCAAAAAAATTGCTAGAACTCATACGCAAATTCAGTAAAGCTCAGAATTCAAAAATCAAATACAGAAATCTGTCACATTTCTATGTACCAATAATGAGACAGCAGAAAGAGAAGTCAAGGAATCAATCCCATTTACAATTTTACCAAAACCCATAAGATACCCAAGAATAAACCTAACCAAGAAGGTAAAAGATCTGTATTCTGAAAACTATAAAATAGTGATGAAAAAAATTGAAGATGACACAAAGAAATAGAAAAATATTCTATGCTCATGGTTTGGAAGAACAAATATTGTTAAAATGTCTCTACTACCCAAGGCAATATAAACATTTAATGCAATCCCTATCAAAATACTACCAGGACTTTTTCACAGAGCTAGAACAAACAATCCTAAAATTTGTTCATGGGAATACAAATTTATTTTTGGAACCAGAAGAGACCCAAAGTAGCCAAAACAGCCTTGAAAAAGAAAAAGCAAAGCTGGAGGCATCACAATTCCATACTTCAAATTAAATTACAAAGCTGTAGTCATCAAGACAGTATTGTACTGGCACAAAAAAAGACACAAAGATCAAAGGAAAATAGAAAACCCAGAAAGAACCCACACAGTATCAACTAGTCTTCAATAAAGTAGGAAAGAATCTCCAAAGGAAGATAGCCTTTTCAACAAATGGTATTGGGAAAACTGGATAGCCACATGCAGAAGAATGAAACAGGACCCCTTTCTTACACCATAGACAAATATAAATTCAAGTAGATTAAGTGCTAAATGTGAGACTTGAAACCATAAAAATCCTAGAGGAGAACATAGGCAGTAACCTCTTTGACAATGGCTGCAGCATCTTCTTTCTAGATATGTCTCCTGAGACAAAGGAAGCAAGCAAAAATAAACTATTGGTACAACATCAAAATGAAAAGGTTCTGCACAGCAAAGGAAACAATCAATAAGACTAAAAGGCAATCTATGGTATGGAGAAGATATTTGCAAATGACATATTTGGTAAGGGATTAGTATCCAAAATCTACAAGGAACTTATAAAACTTAACAACCAAAAAACAAATACTCCAATTAAAAAGTGCACCAAAGACATGAATAGACATTTTTTCCAAAGAAAATGTTAGCCAGATGGCTAACAGACACATGAAAAGATGCTCAGCATCACTCATCATTAGAGAAATATGAATCAAAACTACAATGAAGTATCACTTCACACCAGTCAGAATGGTTAAAATCAACAACACAGGAAACAGCAGGTTTTGGCTAGGATGTGGAGAAAGGGGAACCCTCTTACACTGTTGGAAAGAGAAGTCAAGGAATCAATCCCATTTACAATTTCACCAAAATGTAAACTGGTGTAGCCACTATGAAAAACAATATGGAGACCCCTCAAAAAAGTTAGAAATGGAACTTCCATACTATCCAGCATGTGCACTACTGGTAATTTACCCAAAGGATATAAAAATACTGATTTGAAGGGGCACATGCCCCTGGATATTTATAGCAGCATTATTTACAATAGCCAAGTTATGGAAAGAGCCCAAATATCTATTGACTGATGAATGAATAAAAAGGAGGTATTGTGTGTACACTATAGACTATTACTCGGCCATAAAGAAGAATGAAATTTGCCATTTGCAAGAACATGTTTGGAGCTAGAGAGTATCATGCTAAGCAAAATATGTCAGAAAAAGATAAATACCATATGGTTTCACATATATGTGGAATTTAAGAAATAAAACAAATGAACATGGTGGGGAAAAGAGAGGCAAACCAAGAAACAGACTCTTAACAATGGAAAACAAACTGACAGTTACTGGGCAGGCAGTGGGTGATGGGGAGTGGGAAGGGCAGATGGGTTAGACAGGTGGTGGGCATTAAGGATGGCACTTGTGATGAGCACCTGGTGTTGTATATAAGTGATGAACTGCTAAAATCTACAACTAAAACTAATATTGTACTATTTGTTAACTAGCTAGAATTTAAATAACAAGTTGGAACAAAAATAAATTAAAAAAAAAAAAAAACTTAGAAAAAGAGAGAGAGCAGCCCTTGGTCAGGGGGTCTGTGGATTTGTTACTACAATAGTGACTCATGGAACAATAAAATCTCATTATTATCCTCCATGTACAATTTAATTATTTTACTACTTAAAGAAAGTTATATGCAAATTATCTTCAGAATTAGTCTTGCCTTTGGTGTATGCCTCATTGGTGACCTAAAAGTTGAAAAAGAGAAAGCAAAAAATAAACATTTATAGAGAACATTCATACCTTAGAAAGCTAAGGATTTAAGCAATCTCCTGATGCTTAGCTAAAGTTCCAGATACCAACAAAATTCAACTTTTTATTCTTTGTTCTCTTCTTATTTTAGGTCCTTAATTTATATTTTGATGGGGGGCATTACATTGAAAAATGCATTTATCATACATGTGAGAAATTTTATCACAATGATGAGCTTAAGAGATCACTCTCTATATTTTGCTGAACTGCATTAAGAACTCAAATGGATCATCTATATGGTAACATTCAATTCTTTTAAAGACCTTATTTTTTAGATAATTTTTAGGTTCACAGCAAAACTGAGAGGAAAGTATGGAGAATTTCAATGTTTTCTGCTGGGAATCTGCATACCTCCTCTACTATTAACATCCCCAACACAAGTGGTTTGATTTATTATAATTGATGAACCTACAATGATGTATTGGCATCACTAAAAGTCCAGAGTTTGCATTAGGGTTCACTCTTGATGTTATATTCTCCATGGGCTTGCACAAATGTATAATCACGTGTATCCACCATTATGACATCACACAGGGTATTTTCACTGTCCCCCAAGAGCCACTGTGTTCCACCTATTCATTTGTCCCTCTCTCTCAACCCCTGAAAACCACTGATCTTTTTTATTGTCTCCATAGTTTTGTCTTCTCTGAAATATAAGTGGAATCATACAGTATGCAGTCTTTTTCAGATTGGCTTCTTTCACTTAGTAATACATATTTATGTTCTCTTTGTTTATGGTTTGATAGCTCATTTTTTTTTAGTGTTGAGTAATATTCCATTATCTGAATGTACCAGTTTACTTATCCATTCATCTGTTGCAGGACATCTTGACTTCTTCCACATTTTGGCAATCATGAATAAAGCTTCTATAAACATTCTGTGTGCAGATTTTTTTGTGGACATAAGTTTTCAACTCCTTTGGGCAAATACCAAAGGAGTGATTTCCATGTCATATAATAAGAGCATGTTTAGTGTTTCAAGGCACTGCTGACCTGTCTTCCAAAGTGTCTTCACCATTTTGCACACCTTTAGCAATGTAGAAGAGTTCCTCTTGCTCTACATCCTCTCAATTATTTGGCATTGCCAGTGTTCCATATTTTGATCAAAATAGTTACATAGCAGTATCTGGGTATAGAGAAAACATACTTTAAAACAATAAATGCTATATATGATGAGGAAACAGATTAACTCATACTCAATAGTGAAAAGCTGGAGGCTTTCTTGTAAGATCAGGAAAAATACAATGATGTCACATTTACTACATTTACTTATCATAGTACTAGAAGCCCTAGCCAGAGAAATTAGGCAATAAAAAGAAATTAAAGTTAATCCAATTAGAAAAGAAGATAATAAAACTGTTTCTGCTTGCAGGTGACATGATGCAGAAAACCCTAAAGACTCCACCAAAAAAGTATTAAGTAAATTCAGTAAAGTTGCAAGATACAAAATTAATATACAAAAGTCAGTTGCATTTCTATACACTGACAATAAACCTTTAAAAAGAAAAATTAAGAAAACAATCTATTTACAATGATGTGGGAAAAATGCCCAGGAATAAAATTAACCAAAAGGTGAAAGATCTATACACAGAAAACTATAAAAAGTCAAAACTTTTTTATGACCAAAAAAGCCAAGAATATACAATGGGGAAAAGCCAGTTTTGTTAATACATAGTGCTGGAAAAAGTGGACAGACACATGCAAAAAAACGAAACTGGTTCCCCACCTCACACCATACTCAAAAATCAACTCAAAATGGAGTAAAGACTTGAACATAAGACAAAAGGAAAACTGTAAAACTTGTAGAGGAAAGCATAGGGGATAATCTCCTTGACATTGTTCTCTGCAATGATTTTTTAAATTTGATACTAAAGGCAAAGACAGCAAAACCAAAAATAAATAAGTGGAACTACATCAAAATAAAAAGTTTCTGCACAGCAAAGAAAACCATCACCAAAATGAAAAGGAAATCTACAAATGGGGGAAAATATTTGCAAATCATATATCTGATAAGGGGTTAATATCCAAAATATAAAGAAGTCATACAACACAACAGAAGAAAAACAGAATTAAGAAAATCGGCAAAGGGCCTAAATAGACATTTCTCCAAAGAAGATATATAAATGGGCAACAGGTACATGAAAAGATGTTCATCATCACTGCTCATCAGGGAAATGCAAATCCAAACCACTATGAGATATCACTTCATACCTGTTAGAGTGGATTTTTTAGAAAGATAAGCTATAACAAATGTTGACATGGATATGGAGTGAAGGGATCCTTCTGCACTGTGGATGGGAATGTAGACTGGTATAGTCACCATGGAAAACAGTATGGAAATTTCTCAAGAAATTCAAAATAGAAATACATAAGATCCAGCAATTCCGCTTCTGTGTATACATCTAAAAGAAAGAGGTCACTATCTTGAAGAGACGTCTGTCCCTCCACGTTCATTGCAGCATTATTTACAATAGCCAAGATATGGGAACAACTTAGGCATGTATTGACTGATAAAGAAATTAGAACTCTTGTGTTCTAGTGGTGGGAATATAAAAATGTGCAGCCATAGGAAAAATAAAATAAAATAAATGATAAAATAAAATAAAATAAAATGGTGCAGCCATTATGGAAAACAGTATGGCAGTTCCTCAAAAAAAAATAAAAGAATTATCATATAATCCAACAATTCCATTTCTGGGTAATAGTAAAAAAAATCAATGAACACATTCATTTTCACAACAGCATTATTCACAATAGCCATGAGATGGAAGCATCCCAAATGTCAACAGTGGATAAGTGGATAAAGAGAACATGGTATAAGCATACAATGGAATACTTACTATTCAGCCTTAAAAATGAAGGACATGCCATCACATGCTACCACATGTGTCAAGAGTTTAGCTAAACTACACCCTACTATTGCAGCCTCCTTACACATTTAGTTTGGCCAACTGGCCTGCAGGCGCCTTAAAGTGACCCTAGGTCCTGGGTGCAAGCATGTGACCAGCAGCCCGTAGAGTTACAAGTAAACAGAAGAAGTTCCTGATGGCTTCTCCAAAAGCCTTATCACAAACAGCCTCTCCACTTTTCAGTGTTATAGACTTTATGGGCCACTTATAAGCCCTGGGAACCTCCCAGGCAACATACCAAAACCCCACTCTCTTTGTTTAAATTGACCAATATGGCCCTGATCCAGCAACCCCAAAGCACTCTACCCTAACAAACACATGTCCCCAGGTCTGCCTCTCCTTTGGTCTGTACTCTGCTTTGACCTCCCCCTGTGACCTCTTGAGGGATGTCATGTACATGCTCCAGGACCTGTGAGAAATAAACTTCTCTGTTTCAGTTTCTCTTGTGGTCTGTTGTTGAACAGGTATAGAGACTCAGTTTTGCAGGATGAAAAAGGTCCAGAGATATGTTGCACAACAATGTAAATATATTTCACACTACTTAACTGTGTACTAAAAATAAAAGTATTAAAAATCATAAAGAGGGTATTTTTTTTAAAGATTTTATTTCTTTATTTGACGGAGATCACAAGTAGGCAGAGAGAGAGGGGGAAGCAGGCTCCCTGCTGAGCAGAGTCTAATGTGGGGTTTGGTCCCAGGACCCTGGAATCGTGACCTGAGCTGAAGGCAGAGGCTTTAACCCAATGAGCCATCCAGGAACCGCATAAAGAGGGTAAATTGAATGTTGTTTTTTCACCACAATTAAAAATCAACTAGAAAATAAAATAACCAACATATTCATACACACAAGATCTTTTTCCCTTTTTGTGTGGTGAGCTATTCCATCTTGTTATCTTTTCCCTGTCCTGAAGATAAATCCCAATGGCTTAGTTTGGCTTATACTCCCCAGGTTTCTATTCCTGACTTAGTTTCAAAACAGTCTTTGATTATTTTGCTTTATACATGGTTTTGTCTATCTGTAAGGTCTTTACCCAACTTCTTTTCCTATATTACTTCTATTTATCCTTTAAGCATTGATACACATGTCATGTCCCTCAAGAATCCTTCCTTGACCATCCTTCTTGCTTATTCTGGGCTGGGTGCCCAGATGCTTATTTCTGCCAAGTACATAATACATGTGTTTTAGTTGACTACTTGTCTGTTTGCCCCCAGTGGTCTGTGAGATTGTGGGTATCAGTGGTTCATATTTTGTGGGCTTTAAAAATTTATGTGAAGTACCTACCTTCTTTAGACCCAGCACCTGACAAATTTTATGGGTGAAAGAGAGGGAGGGGGCTAGGGAATGTTTTTGAATAGATGGACTCTCAATTTCACCCTTAAAATGACTCGCCCAAATGTGGCATAGCCCAAATGACTGAGATTCTGCACTAACTTACTGGGTGAATTCTTATGACACTTGCAAAACATAGAAACATGAAAAAAAGGACCACATTTATGAAATCAATACCTTATTTGACTGGTTTTTCTTTTACATAAAGAGTAACTGTATGTTCAATTCACAAATATTGCATACCCTTTTCTTTTAATAGGGATATTCAATTGCTAAAGACAGTTGGGAACTGTCATTGCCATGTGAAAAGTTCTCATTCCCTTTAGAAAGTTACTTATTTATTTATTTAGAGAATAATACAAATTTATTTACTTTTAAATGTTGGGGAGTTGTCCAAAATTAACTTTAATTTTTTTTTATAAATTTAAATTCAATTTAGTTAACATATAGTGTATTATTAGATTCAGGGGTAGAATTTAGTGATTCATCAGTTGCATTTAACATCCAGTGCTCATTGAATCATGTGCCCTCTGTAATATTCATTACCCAGTTACCCCAACACCCCGCCATCCCTCCCACCCCGCCCCAGCAAACCCTCAGTTTGTTTCCTATAGTTAAGAGTTTTTCACGGTTTATTTCCTCTCTGTTTTAATTTAAATGGCAAGTTTCCCAAAACATTATGGATAGTACTAAAGTCAGCAGAATCTAAGAGATAAACATGGTTTTTTAAAGGAGTGGAGAGGGGGTGCCTGGGTGCCTCGGTCATTAAGTATCTGCCTTCGGCTCAGGTCACGATCCCAGGGTCCTGGGATTGAGCTCCATGTCGGGCTCCCTGCTCCTCGAGGCCTGCTTCTCCCTCTCCCGCTCCCCCTGCTTGTGTTCTGTCTCTCACTACATCTCTCTTTGTCAAATAAATAAAATCTTGAAAAAAAAAAAAAAAAGGAGTGGAGAGAGGGACAGCACAGGAAATGGAAAAAAAAAAAGTGATAGGATGCCACAGGGAGGGAAGAAAGTAGCATTTGTTAAGCACTGGTCATTTCATTTAATGTTCCTCTGCATTTAACTTAGAAGAAGATGGAGAAAAGTGAAGACAGGGGAATACAGATTGCTTATCTTGCAAGTGGTCAATTGAAATTTCAGTTTTGAGGTGGGCATGCCAAACTCGAAGGCAATCAGTATTTTATAACTTAAATTTACCCCACATTTGGAGAAGGATAAATTTGAACATAAGGGAATAATTTTATTATGACTAGACCCAAGGAAGAAAAAAAAGGGGTCTTTAAGTCTTTGATTAACGACTCAAGAGAGTAATTTGACTGCGTATGATATGGTATTTGTTTCCTTCAGCAGACGGTGGAGTGGCTGTGGCTAACGTGATTATACTCATGAAGAAACTGAAAGCATCAGGAAGCTGTCTTGCCAAAGTGAAGATGAGACACAACCCTAGCAAAGCCTTGAGCCAGGCATAGGGGCTGCTCCTCTAATGTGGCTGCCGGTGTCATGCTCTGTGGTTACTCCAGGTTATGTAACCAGATTTGGTCTGAATTTGGTTAAAGCACCAACCAGCAGTTTAGTGATGAACACAAACCTGTAATGGCCTGAGATCTAATTAGTTAAGAATCTAATCAAATTAGGGTTTTAGATTCCAGTGTGGAAAAGTTAATCAATGGTATTGATGTATGTTTAAAAAAAAAAATACTTGGTAATAATATATTTTGGTCTTAACTAGTGATGCGGGTCCATGAGCAAACAGTCGAGAAAGAATTCTTGAGGCATTTTTGGTGCATAAAGGTGCTTTTATTAAAGTTTGAGGACAGGATGTGTGGGCAGAAAGAGCCACCCTTTTGGTGTATGAAACCGGTAATTATACGCTTAGTGCTCAAGGGGGAGGAGATGTGCAGGAGTATTAGATCATCATAAATGTCTTCTTTGAATTTCTACTTGTAAAACTACTTTTGCAATACTTCTCCGGTACTTATCAATCAGCTCAATACTAACTTTTGGTGAGACATACAAACAGTCATGAGACCCTTTAAATCATGATAACCCTTTAAGTCATGACCCTAAAGTCATAAGACCCTTTAGAAACCAGCACATATTTGATCCTTATCAAAACTATGAAGGCTATATGTTAGCCTTGTAGGCTAAAGGTGAACATTTTTCTGCTTCTATTCTTCATCATCTAGGACAATACAAACAGAAGTAGAAGTTTCACACACAAAAAAACCCCTCTGGTGCCATATAAAGCTACATTGGTATTAATATTTGAAAGAATATGGAACAAAAATCCATTGAAAGCAATAGTTATGTATCATAGAATACCCCAGTAAGGGTTGCTTCATTGCTTTTCTGTAATTTTCGGTGGGAGGTGGGGGAAAATAGAGATGAGAAAAAAAAAATTACCTTAATAATAAAATTGGTGAAGGTTTTAGAGAAAACTAAGACACAAAACCTGTAACTTCCATGTGAGTCAACATTCTACTAAGAAAATGATTTCACAAAGTCTTTTTATGAATTTCAAGAACAAGTGCATAAAAAGTGAAATTTGCAAATTTTTATATTAGCTGGTATTTTTTTAAGATGCTATAATACACAACACGAAATGGAAAAAAAATGAAAAAGTTAACTGATGAATTAAAAATATTATAGAATAAAAGAGAAATTATCAGCATTGTATATTTCCTGTGTGAAGTGGAATCCTCAACAGAACGCACATTTTTTAATCAGTACTTCTTTTCTTAGTGAGGCCTTTCTTTTACATGTCCAAGGTATAAAGCCAGTAGCATAAACCATTTTCTTCTAACAAGTGATGTTCTCAGGGGTTGCATCAACTCATTCAGACCACGCCCAAGGTCACTTACATCATCTCCCTCCCCAGAGGATGGGACCCTGTGTGTTCTCATCACGACCACCCAGCTTGCACCGTGTAACAATGCTCAGCCAGTGAACCGGTGGAAGATCAGTTGTATATAGTCAATGGTCAGCTTATGAATGAGGTGTGTCCAACGGTAGCTTTTAAAGGCTATTTTTTGCATTGAAATCACATTATGTGTTGTGATTTTATTTCCAAACCTGCACCAAAATGCAAGTCAAGTTTTATTTCAAATATGCTCCTTCGTGTTCTTCTTATAGCATGAAACATAAAAACATGTTGGTAGGACAGTGAGTTGGTATGGACAGAAGCTTCTGGTCAGTATTAATGCTTATGCCCATGGCCTCTTCAGAGCCAGAACTCAACTATTGCTTTCCGATGGAGCCAGAGTTTATGCCTCCTTTATATGGTTTTGTCCTGAGCTGGCACAAGGGTTTTTTTTTTTTTTTTTTTTCCTGTGGGGTGATAAAGATTTATGTTACCAAATAGCTACAATAGGAAACAAAATCTGCTCTTTCTTGATTCTTCCTCTCCTTTCCCTTTTCCCCTTCAGACTTTCTGGGAAAAATAAGGACACTCATATCAGAATGTTGTTTTCAGATAGGGAATGGAGTAATGACGTTGGAATCAGGAGCAGGATGCATCAAGGCAATGGGAGGAAGTGCCCCTGGGAGGATCAGTGCTGGGCTGGGAAGGCAGTGGTTGGGGCAGAGGGAGGCATGGAGGGTTTTGCCTTCTCTTTCCTCCCCTCCTCCATCATGATTAACACCATTGCTATCACTGAAATCTACATTACAATAGCCTAACTATGGAAGCCACCCAACCATTGAAGAAGAGGTGTTTTATATACACAATGAAACATTATTCAGCCATAAAAAGACTAAAAAACAAAAAAACAAAAAACAAAAACAACCAAAAAAACAGCAACAAAAAAGACCCAATGAAATCTTGCCATTTGCAGCAACATGGGTGGATCTAGAGTAAAATGCTAAGCAAAATAAGTCCATCAGAGACAAATACCATGTGATCTCACTTATACTTATGGAATTTAAGAAACAGAACAAAGGAAAAAGAGAGAGTCAAACCAGGAAACCAACTCAAACTATAAAGAACAAGGAGATGGTTTCTAAAGGTCAAATACGTGATTAAAAAAAAAAAGAGGAAGAAAAGAAAAGAAACTGCCTACATTGGTTTAGGGAATGTAATAGGAATGTAAGAATCAAGTAGAAAGAAAGTCTGGAAAAAGATAATGCAGGTCCCCCCAAAATACAAAAGTTGAAACTGTATAATGCTAACTAAAAATCAGTTTACAGACACAATCTATGAAGACGTATCTATCTGCACAATAATTATGAAAGTTGAAACTGCGAAGAAAAGAATAGACATAGATCCTATAGGGAAAAGTAAGAAGTTCCTCTACCAGTTTTGCTGGACCAGTTATATCCAGGGGCAATGCACACATGTCCACATACACTTTACACGTATCCAGAAGGATCTGTGCCTTTCTTTTTTCTACACACTTGAACTTTAGTATGCCAAATCCTTTTCTGAAGCAAAATAATTGTTTTAAAAGGGGGTTAAACCATTTCCTAAACTACCTGTTTTACAAGTCAGTGTTTTCTTCTTGCCGTTGAAATGAGTTTTATTTTGCTGGGACATCTGGGCTTGTGTAATATTTAATAAATCCTATCATTAAACAGCAGAAGGATAGAAAAACTGAATAATGCTGCATGGAATTGCTGGTGTTTAAATAATCAGTCACAGGCTCTTATTCTAGCAAATATTTGCCCTGGTGCACCCGAATTTATATTTGACAGTTAAGTTTGATAAGATTTGAAGGACAGGTTTGTTAGAGATAAATGTAAGGAAAGGAGTTTTCAAAGACAACCCAGGGTTGTCAAGCAGTGGTAAGAATGCAGAAAGAGAGATAGAATTGGATGACGTGACGCTGAGAGAGCATGATTCTGTTCCTGCTGGTTGGGTCATTTTCCCAGTGGGGGTGAGGGCGGTGTTTACTGCTAGAAAGCCTCGCCTGCTGGGCCTGCTGCCCCTGCAATATGGCGGCCTGCTGGAAGCAACCTGAGCACCTCCCTGCAGCAGCCCTGGCTACTTCTTCCAGATTTGCTCTTGGTAGTGAAATAATGTCGTGTGTGTGTGTGTGTGTGTGTGTGTGTGTGTGCGCGCGCGCGCGCTCGCGTGCGCGCCTGCACGTTTTTCTTTAAATGGTGCTTTAATTAAAAAGAAAAACATGATTTGCAAATCAGGAGAGATCACATAAGAGAGCTTTTTTTCAGAGGTTTTGAGATAATAGGTTGGGCTAATTAAGTTCTTTTCTGCTTCAGTAGCTTTGGTTGCTCCTGGTGCATGCTGTCATTCCTGATTTTGCAGACGCTCAATGGCACACAAAAGAGAGTAGTGACTGTCCTTGGGTTTCATTACAGTTGTTTTGCAGAATCGTCAGGATGGAGTTAGGTTATCTTTGAACACAGATGGCGACCATATGCACCTTGTCCATAATAGCTATGTCATAGGAAGCAATCCTGAGTGTCACTTTAGGTACATATTGTCTAACATAACTAACTATAATGCTACTAAACATAGCTAACTAACAATGCTACTAAAAAACAGTTCACAGACGCAATCTATGCAGATGCATCTATCTATATAGGTAATAAATGGAAAGTAGGGTAAAATACAGTTTGTCACAGAGTCTGGTTCTCTCACTGGATGACACAGCTAATGAAACCACTGAGGCAGCCTCCATTTCTGGGGATGCTTCTTACTTTTTTGTCTCACTGTCACAAACTATTACAACTTGAGCCATCGGCCTTATGGATGTATGGTCTTAAATCATAGGGTTTTGGAAACTTAGTAACTTAGTAGACTTAGAAACTTAGTAACTAACAATTACTGTTACTAAGAGGGAATCTTAGTAACTAACAGTGTATTAATTTATAGATGAGAAATGGAGGCCAAAGTATGGGAAAAGGTGTATTCACAGGCATAGCTAGTACCAGAATTTATGAGTGCCCGGTTCGAAGTGGGGATGAAGGTGGCATAAGACTACGATCTACTTAAACAGCTCAAAGTTTCTGCCTTATTTATGGTTTTTCTGATTGAATATGGATGATAGGTTGTTGTATAAGAAATTCAGAGACTGATACAGACATATTTAAATCCATCCGCATATTTCTGAGCTATTCTTACCCTTAATCCTCCACCTCAAACATTGTACAAAGAAATGAATTGAGATGTAGTGCATAAAATATGTGATGTTATAGACAGTGCATGAATACCATCTGTCAGTAATTGCAAGTTCCTCGAATGGATTATCCCAGAGGGCATGTGGACACTTGTTTTGTTGCCTGAAGATATACTGGAGAGTAGAATGGCAATTACCTGTAAGAGCCATACATCTCATACCTAACGCCAACGCTGCAGGTGTATATGACTGTCAGCAAAGAGCAAGAACTGAGCTTGAGAACCGGCATCCTGGCTTCCTACCTCCTTCACCCTCGGACTGTGTAAGAATCGCTTTGAAGAGACTCATCATTAACCAGTGACTTCCTCATCCCAGTTTTTCATCCTTCTCCTTCTTATTCATTATATTAGCAGCTAAAATTTATTGAGTGTTTACTACATGTCAGAAGTTCACAATATTATCTCAGCAAATCTTCACAGAAATTCTGTGAGGTTAAGCAAAGCATACCAGGAGGCACTGGGATTTATACACGGACATTCTGAGTCTGGAGTATTTGTCCTTGATTGTTACATTATTCTGACTCTTCAAGATCATCTTTGGGCTCAGGAAAGTAGTCTTGGTAGTGAATTATGTTGGAAAGTTCAGTATTAAAGTGACACGATTAGCATTAAATCATGCGAGGGTTGCCAAACATGGTCTAGACAAAGTTGAAAATATGTCCATGCATTGCAGGTTAATATACTGATTTTTTTTAATGTAGTTTTCAACTATTGAAAACCCTATTAAAATAAACTCTGTAAGTATAAAATCTGGTCCTTTTATTTTATTTATTTTTAAAATATTTTAATTATTTGACAGAGAGCATGAGAGGACAGGAACAGGAAGGGGTCAGGGGAGAGGGAGAAGCCAGCCTCCCGCTGAGCAGGGAAACTGCCTAAGGGCTAGATCCCGGGACCCTGGGATCATGACCTGAGCTGAAGGCAGACTCTCAACTGACTATAACACCCAGGGGCCCCAAGGCCCCAAATCAAGTCCTTTTAAAAGGCATTATAACCCCAATGAAAATTTTAAAGTGATTATTTTTTTTTAAAGACTTTCTTTTTTTCTTTCTTTCTTTGTTGGAGGGAGAGAGAGAGCGAGCGAGCAGGAGAGCAGACAGGAGGAAAAGCAGGCTCCCTGCTGAGCAAGGAGCCCAATGCAGGACTTGATCCCAGAATCCTGGGATCATGACCTGAGCTGAAAGCAGACAGTTAACCAACTGAGCCGCCCAGGTGTCCCAAAGTGATTGTTTTCCCTGCTGATGCTAACTCAGTACCCTGGAAAAGAGAAACCCAACTAGGATCAGACTTCCTACTGATTTACATATAAGCCATGAAATATAAAGTATTTTGATTAATTTTTATAATTTCAACATGAGAGGTTTATTTAGATTGTGTCATTTTGACAGATTCTGTGGGAACTTATTAGCAAGTAGGACAAAACATTGGGACTTGCAGAACCGGTGCTGAGGAAACATGCTACCAGCATCAAGAAAGCACAAAAGAAGTGCATCTCTCAAGAATGCGCATATGCAATAATGTCGGTAACTCCAATTCCCTGGCCTCACCCATTCTTAAATGCAAACATTTTGCAGTTGTAGTTACACCCCAAATTACAGTGCTCTGAGCATCTGATTGTTTGGAAGTTTGGTCTTGTCAAGCATTTCTTCTTTATGATTCCCTCCCAGAGAAGTGGGATATAGATGCTGCCATGTGATCAGCGCTGCTCCGGAGTCTCAGTTCTGACCCTTCATGTTTGACATGTTTCGTGTTTTAGCTCCACAAGCTACTATCACTCTGTTGCCTGTGGGGCCAATATGTGCTTGCTTTCCATGAGTAGCTGATCTCAAACTGTCCATAGTTCTTACCCTGCATTCTGCAGACTTCTGTGCTGCCGCTGGCTTCTGCTGCTCCTTCTCCCCTGCATTCAGCAAGAGGGCTTCATCGGGTCCTCCTTTCTGCTGTCTTAAAGGGACTTGTTATGGGCTGAATTGTGTCCCCCCCCCCCACCACCAAATTCACATTTTGGAGCCTAGATCCCCAGTACCTGCGAATGTGACTGTGTTTGGAGATAGGTCCTTCAAAGAGGTAATTAAGTTAAAATAGTGTCATTATAGTGGGTCCAAACCCAGTATGACTTGTGTCTTTATAAGAAGAGATTTGGACACAGACACACACACAGGGATAACTGCGTAAAGGACACAGGAAAAAGGCAGCCATCTGCAAGCCAAGTAGAGAGGGCTCAGAAAAAATAAACAAACCTGCCAACACCTTGATCTTGGACTTCTCTTCCACAAGGAGAAAATGGAATGGAAAGGAAAAGTGAATTGGGGTAAATTGGAGGGGGAGATGAACCATGAGAGATTGTGGACTCTGAGAAACAAACTGAGGGTTTTGGAGGGGAGTGGGGATGGGTGAGCCTGGTGCTGGGTATGAAGGAGGGCACGTATTGCATGGAGCACTGGGTGTGGTGCATAAACAATGAATCTTGGAACACAGGAAAGATAAAATAAAATTTAAAAAAAAAATAGCAACAACAAAAAAGAAAATAAATTTTGATTTTAGGTCTCCCAGTCTGTGATATTTTATTAGAGCAGCCCTACCAAACAAAGACAGGGCTTCTCTGACAATGTTTGGGGGACTTAAGTGACACAGTACTTCCTCTTTACCTTGACTTCCTGGTCCTCAGAATACCCAAGAATTCTAAGTGGTGGGTAAATCGGGTGGGAAGGTCTAGATGTGAAGATCTAGAAAATTTAAAAAAAAGAAAGAAAGAAAGGAAGAAAGAAAGAAAAAGGAAAGGAAAGGAAAGAAAAAGAAAGAGAGTGTTCAGATTTGGCCTCATATAATAAGTACCCAGATCCTCTCTGTTCCTGTTAAGATCCTAGCCCTGCTGTTTCATCAGGCTCATTCTGTTAGACTCAAGCCAGTGTGCTGCTTTTCTGTCTCTCTTGTTTAACTGCATCACAGAATTCTGGAATTTATCAGAAACCTTGCTTTTAGTATAAAGCCCAAATATTGGACCAGATTCAAGATTTGTCCCATGGAGTATGAAAATCAGGGATGTGGTTAGGCTCTTGAATATTCTACAACAGTTAATAATTGCCCAGGATGGACAATTAACTCCAGGGGCTGAGAGGACTTTTAGAAGACAGGGTTGTCTAAACCATTTTCCATTCTGTTTTCTCTCTGAGCCAGATTCAAATGCCATAGATATTAATGAGGTCAAATGGACCTTGCACAAAATTTGGCAGTAATCTCTATTACTAATTTGTAAGTAATGTTTCTCTCACACATTTTTCTTGAGTCCTCTGCCTCTCTAGTCCTCTAGTCAGTACAGATCTTGAATCCATAAATGATCTCTCATCAGTCTGCTCTAATTCTCTCCAACTAGTCACAAATACTATGAAATATATATATTTAAAAACATAAACATATATATATATATATATAAAGAGAGAGAGTTTAGAGAAACATCAGGGCTAGAAATACAAATTTCAGAGAGATGAAAAATCCATATTTTCATAGCTTGGATAATATCATGTACAAATAGGTATAGGTTTTGTCATGCTTAAATCATATATATATATATATATATCAGATATACATATCTGATTTAAGAAGGGATTATATAATCAAAAATAAAAATTAAAGTATTACTCTGAATATTTAGAATGAATTTAGAATATTAAAGTGCATAATTATGAGGTGCCTGGGTGGCTCAGTCAGTTAAGTGTCTGCTTGTGGCTCAGGTCATGATCCCAGGGTCCTGGGATCAAGCCCCGCATCAGTCTTCCTGCTTGGTGGGGAGTCTGTTTCTCCCTCTGGCCCTCCCACTCTCTCTCTCTGTCAAAAAAAAAAAAAATATTTAAAATGCATAGTTATTTAGGAATTACTTAGAATCCACACTAATTATAATTTTAGGTATTAAATAAAATACCTCAAACATCTTAAAATCCAGAAAAATAATATTTTTATTAATTAACCATCTCTATTATATCCACCCCCCATGTTTGACTATACACTCTTTAATCACATATTCATATGACAATAATTTTGGACTATTCTTTAATATGGGAAAGGAAGTGCAATTTTCCTCTAATATTGTTAAGGAAATTGAAAAATTACTTAGAAAGGTTTCCTTCAGCTTCATCAGCTTTTTTTTTTTTTAAGATATTATTTATTTGAGAGAGAGAGCATGAATTGGGGGAGGGAGAGGGAAAAGTAAAGGGGGAGGGAGAGAGAGAGAGAATTTGAAATAGACTCTGCTCTGAGCATGGAGTCCTGTGCAGCTGATCTCACCACCAACCACAAGATCATAACCTAAGCCCAAACCAAGAGTCAGACACTTAACCAACTGAGCCACCCATGGTACTCCAAGCTTCACCAGCTATTATTGGTAATTTTCAGAATTGTTTTTTTTTCAATATTTATTTATTTATTTATTTGACAGATAGAAAGATCATAATTAGGCAGGGGTGGGCAGAGGTGGGGAGCAGACTCCCCGCTGAGCAGGGAGCCTGATGCAGGGCTCCATCCCAGGACCTTGGGACCATGACCTGAGCTGAAGGCAGAGGTTTAAGCCACTGAGCCACCCAGGTGCCCCAAGAATCGCTTTTACATATGAAAAAATCTCAAATGTTTTTTCATATTTGAGTTACATCAGAGCATTTCACATTTTCATTTGCACTGATTTATTCTTTCCCCAATGTATATTTATTTAGTGTTTTGTTTTGCCCTGTAGTACATACAGGTTGGGAAACCATGGCTCACAAATCAAATATGTTGCCCGATTTTGAGTGACTCACAAAATGAGAATGTTTTTTATACTTTGAAATGACAAAAAATTAAAAAATATTAATATTCTGCAACACGTAAAAATTATATGATATTCAAATTGCAGTGTCTACAACTGGTGTCACTGGAACACAGCCAAGTTTGTTTATTTGCATATTGTCTACAGATGTTTTCACATTACACTTGCTATATAGCTCATGAAGCATGAAACATTTACTACGTTACACTTTACAGAAAATTCAGTGGACCCATTGTCTAGGATATAGCCATAAAGAAACAACCAATTAAACTGATAATGACCATATCCCTGTCACAATATCAAATCCAGTCATTTTTAAAGGGGTCAAAATACTTCATCTATTTTTCATTAATTCTCAATATCCTAAGCAGCCCATTTTGTTCATATTTCAGCATTATAAATGGGGACAGAGAATAACTTGGCCAAAGTCACCAGCAAGTGGAAGAGTATTGCTCTGGATAGAACACAGATCTTAAGATCCTTAGAACAACACTCACTATTCCTCTGCAGTGGTTTATTATATATGCTCTTCGAATTAACAACATTTCATTAACCAATTGGTTGTTGATGCTTTTATTGTAAGCAATAGATCATGTATTTTATATTATCTATGTCAATGACAGTGTTATGCATTTGTATGATTCATTGCTTTTCATTAACTAGATTATTAAACAAAATGCAATTCTTCTACTTGAAATTTGTGTTAGCTTTTAATGAAGTACTTCAATAGGATATGAAAAATTCATTGTTGGAATTCACTTCTTGAAGTCAGAATAATCTCTATTGATTTCATTAAACATTTTTAAAGCTTTTGTTTCCTATTCTATTAATGAATTTTGTCATTTAAGAAATTTAAGTATAACAAAATAGATGTCTTTCATGTAAGTTCAAATCAGAAATCTTACTTGTATTTTTGAAATAGTCCAAGATGTGTTTAAACTGCAGGTAAATGGTATTTTTCCAATGAAATGTTCCTAAATCTTAGCTGGATTTTAGTCCCTCTACCACAATCAACAAAATATAAATTCAAAATATGAAATCAAATTATAGTAGTCCCCCATTATCCATGGGGGATATGTTCCAAGACTCCCAGTGGATGTCAGAAATCATGGATAGCACTAAATTCTGTATATGCCATGTTTTTCCCTATGCATGCATACCTATAGTACAGTTTAATTTATAAGTTAGGCATGGTAAGAGAGTAACATAACAGAATTAACTAATAATAAAATAGAACAATGATAACAATGTGCTGTTATCAAAGTTATTGTGAATATGGTTTCTCGCTCACAAATTTTCTTAATGTACCATTCTCACTCTTCTTGTGATGATGTGTGATGACAAAATACCTGTGTGATGAGATGAAGTGAGCTGAATGTCACAGGCATTGTCAAGTAGCATTAACCTACTTTTGACCTTCTGATAATATGTCAGAAGGCAGATGATCTGCTTTGAGGCCACTATTAACCCCAGATAACTGAAACCAGAGAAAGCAAAACTGCAGATAAGAGGGAGGCTACTCTTAGATAATTTGCCTTATAATTTCAGGCTTTTTCCCCTTAGCTATAGCCCCAAAGTGTGCTTGGCTACTCCAGGAACCTCTGATAAAACAGAAATTATAGAAGAAACCATAGTGGAAAGACCAAGAGTTATCTGGTAATGGTTAAAATATTTTCCCTTTGCAGATTTTACAAAAGCCATATGACCATGTAATTATATTGCTGTGTCTCTGTCACTGTCTGGGAAGAGGTTCCCATATAAATTCACCCCTGAAAGGGAAGGATTCTAAAAATGCCCGAGAATATATTCCAATGTCTTAAGATGATTTAGATACTTAAGATAGTTTAGAAGAGATGGAGTCAGAGAAAGAGATTTAGAAGGACAAGTCAGTGATAAGAATAAGCTCAGGTAAGCATGAGGTCCCACAATGCTAAAAGAAGAGAATGCTTCATGAAGGGTGGAGGTATCAACTACATCATGGGCAGGCTACAGGCATGAGTAGGATTTGAAATAGGATTTGGGGAATGGATAGAGTTCATAAAAACTAAATTTAATCTAAAACATTCTGACTAGTTTCTTCTACTCAACCATAAATCTTTTCAACTTTATATTTATATGTAATCATATTATGCATTTAAAGATGAAAAATCTTAGCATGATAGGTACATTTGTGTATTTGTACATTAAACCAATTCAAAGAAACCATGCAACTTTTCTGATCAAAGTATATTATTTATTTATAATTAACTATAATAAAATCAGAAAACACTATGTGAAAGCAGGATCTTAAGTTACATAAGGAGTTTACCAGTGAAACTATTATAGATAAACACAAATAGGCCATGGTGGTTAAACCTCGCAGAGACTACTGAAATATATTAAATATAAGGTAGTCTTCGGTCCACCACTGTCAGCAGAATATAATGTTTAAGTATGGTAATCCATTTCTAGCACTACTTGCTAATTCAACCTTCATGTAATTATTATTAAATAGAGAAGAAAGATTGCAAATGAGAACTGTGAGCGCTTGAGTCCACATATATTAACTATCAAGACTGAGAATTCTTTGTTTCATGACATTCTTACCCAAGAAGATATGACTTTAGTAAATAAATTTATTGTTTCCTTCAAAAAATTTCTTACAACTGATTTACTTAAATTAAGCATGTAAATAACTGAACAAAAATATCTGGGCAAATAAGTTTCCTACCAGCACAAATTTGGTCACCTGGGCTAAGAGCTTGCTGGTTCAATTATGAAGACCCACCTTAATCCCTTATTCTACCATCAAAACTAAACTGTGTGCTTTGGTGAGTGCTGTGAAGTGTGTAAACCGTGCGATTCACAGACCTGTACCCCTGGGGATAAAAATATATGTTTTTAAAAAAATAATAAAAAAAAGAAATAGTGTAGTTTAGATAGAATTTAATGATATGTATTTTTTCTTACTTTAACAATACATTATGTTTTAGATTTAAAAACAAAAAACAGAAAACAAAAAACTAAACTATTGTGTCACAAATCCCAGTCAGTTCCCTGCTACTAGGACTGCATATTTGTATCCGCTACACCAACCTCAATTTGTATGTTGAAACCCTAACCTCTAATAAGATGGTGTTGGAAGGTAGGGTTTTTGGAAGGTGATTAGGCCAGGACAGTGGAGGCTTCATGTTGGGATTAGTGCCAACTGGCTTCCTCTTCCTGCTCTCTGCACATGGGGGATGCAAGAAGTCAGCAGTCTGCAACCCAAAAGAGGACTCTGTCCAGAACTGGACAATATGAGCATACTTCTCCTGAACATCCAGCCTCCATGACTATGAGAAATAAATCATTTCAGCCAGAGAGTCTGTGGTCATTTGTTAGAGCAGCCCAAGTGGATTAAGACACACACCTGGAAATATCTAGCCTAATCCACTTGATTCCAGTTGTCAAGACTTTATAAATTTCTTTTCTGACCTCTTACTCCTCTTTTTAATCAAACAAATGTTATCCCTATTGTAGTAAGTTTAATGAACTCAGCATTGCTTGATCAACAGATTATGCTGGTGGTCTTGTTGTGGAGTCAGGAGCCAATAATCTGGTGAGAAATCAAATGTGCAATATCCCACTTTATCCTTAAACTCAAAAGGGTTATCTCTCTAAATTAACCTTAAACCTTACAGTTATTACATAAGCTATGCCTTGGTGACAATGAGCAATTCAGGAACCAATTCCTAATGACTTTCAACTTCTCTTCATGGTAGAGTCAACAACCACTCTCCTTGGACATTTAACTGAGAGAAATTCTTTTCTCCTCTTGCTAACTTAATAGGAAGTGATCTATGTGCAAATGGTATTTCTTCATTAAAAGCTCCTCTTTTAGGCCCTTTCTCCAAATCCCTGAGGTCTCTTCTCTTAAGTAGGTCACAGTTAATTTGCATACTGACTTACCAGTATCCTTGTGTCTACACCAAATTCAAATTGAAGATTTCTTTGAGGTGCTGTACTCCTTGTGTATAAATATGTATTCAGTAAATCCATCAAACTCAGATTATTCCACCCAACCCCCTAATAACCAAGATTTTACAATCCCCTTTAATACCAGAAGCTAAAGAAAGTCTAAAACCAAAAGTCAAAAGCTTAGCAGCAGAAAGGTTCTCATTCCCTGTACCAGTCCTTAAAATACTCTTCATTACACTGTGTATGAGAAGATATACAACTTTCATGTATATGGTTATTTCTCACATGCCTGTGGAACCAAACTTACATACAATCTTACTTTTTGGCCCCACTTGAGGCTCTGTATTTTCCAGTTGTAGATTTCTGTCCTGCATTCCTGACTGTCACTAGATACCTATTTACAATTTTATTAGAAGTTCAGCAATATACCTGGACATTAGGTCTTAGGGGTTTGCCAAAACATCCTCCTACTTTAAGTAGGAGGCCTTAACCAGAATCTTAAGAAGCTTAAATTTCCCTGTAATTCTACTCTTATTCAGTACATGATCTTGTGCTATGTTCTAGAGAAGAGTTGATTTCCAAGAAGGTTTGAAAGGTTACACCTTTTTATTTATTTTTTATTTATTTATTAATATTTTAATTTTTTTAATGTTAAGTTAGCAACTGTATAGTACATAGTTGTTTTTGATGTAGTGTTTGGTGATTCATTAGTTAAGTATAACATCAAGTGCTCATCATAGCACATGCCCTCCTCAATATCCATCACCCTGTTACCCCCTGGTCCCCTTCCTCCTTCCTCTGAAACCCCCAGGTATTTTCTTGGAGTCCATAGTCTCTCATGGTTCATCTCCCTCCCTGATTTCTCCCCGTTTGGATTTCCCTCCCTTTCCTTAGGGTTCTCTGTGCTTTTGCTTATGTTCTACATATCAGTGAAACCGTATGATAATTGTCTTTCTCTGTGTGGCTTACTTCACTTAACGTAATCCCCTCCAGTTCCATCTGTATTGATGCAAATAGTGGGTATTCATCATTTCTGATGATGAATAATAAATATTCCATTGTGTATATGTACCACATCATCTTTATCCATTCATCTGTTGAAGGGCATCTCAGCTCTCTCCACAGTTTAGCTATTGTGGACAGTGCTGATATGAACATTGGGGCACACGTGTCCCTTCTTTTCACTATGCCTGTATCTTTGGGGTAAATACCTAGTAGTGCAATTCCTGGGTCATAGGGTAGCTCTATTCTTAACATCTTGAGGAACCTCTGTATTGTTTTCCAGAGTGACTGTACCAGATTGCATTCCCACCAACAGTGTAAGAGGGTTTATCTTTCTCCACATCCTTGCCAACATTTGTTGTTTCCTGGTTTTTTTTTTTTTTTTTAATTTTTGCCATTCTAACTGATATAAAGTGGTATCTCACTGTGGTTTTGATTTGTATTTCCCTGATAGCTAGTAATGTTGAGCATTTTTTTTTCATGTGTCTGTTAGTCATATGTATGTCTTTTTTGGAGAAGTGTCTGTTCATATCTTCTGCCCATTTTTTGACTGGGTTATTAGTTTTTTGAGTTTCAGTTTGAGAATTTCTTTATAAATCTTGGGTATCCTTAGTGTCATTTGCAAATATCTTCTTCCAATTCAGTGAGCTGCTTCTTAGTTTTGTTGACAGTTTCCTTTGCTGTGCAGAAGCTTTTAAACTTGATGAAGTCCCAAAAGTTCATTTTTGCTTTTGTTTCACTTGTCTTTGGAGAAGTGTCTTGAAAGAAGTTACTGTGGCCGCTGTTGAAGAGGTTACTATCTACATTCTCCTCTAGGATTCTGATGGATTCCTATCTCACATTGAGGTCTTTCATCTATTTTGAGTTTTCTTTGTGTATGGTGTAAGAGAATGGTCCAGTCTCATTCTTCTATATGTAGCTGTTCAATAGCTTTGGACAGCTACATATACTATACTTTATACTATAAAGTTTTCATTAAAAACTTTAAAAAGTTTTTAATGAAAAGTTACAGACAAAGTGCATTATTTCAGGTAGATTTATCTAAAGAAGGTAAATCCCTTTTTCTCAACTGACTATAACCCTTTAGCCTTTATAAAAGTCTCTTAAGCCAATAGCTAAAGAACATTTAAAAAAGTCCCTAGGTCTCACTAACTACCACAAAAAAAAAAAAAAAAAAAAAAAAAAAAAGGATTCCTAGTGTTTTTGAAATTGTCACACCTCTGTATTTTTCAACTAAACCTTCACTTATTGACTTTTTTGGGAAATTAAATATACACAGGCATTTTGCAATTTAAAATTAGTTTTTCAACTACCCCTTCCCTGCCTACCTAAGTATCATAAGATTTTCCAGCTACTCATGTTGGGTAGTCTGGAGAAGCCTTTTGTGGGATGTGTTAGCTTTATAGGAAACATCTGAATCTATAGCTTACCACAGCTTGCTTCTTCCCTCAGGAGCAAAAGACAACCTACCTCACTCAAGCGAAATAAAAGAATCAGCTAAGCTAGTGCATCTTCTGGCCACTTGATCCTTGGTTTCAGTTTTATATCTAATGGTCCCTTATGCTATGCAAATTTTGTTGCAGATAATTCACAACATTTCTCAGGCTTATCTCCGGTGAAATTCTCACATACTTCCTCATATACTTCTGTTGACTGTTGTAGTACATTTAATCCTGTTACTCCTCCATGACTAGAAGAGGAAACTTATGACTGCTTAGTCTCTACCTAGGAACTATATCCCAGATTTATTAGACACTTCTTCCCCAGAAAATCTAGACTTATCCGGATTTATCTAATTGTAGATGAACTATATTTTAAGGCTGAAACAGAAAACTATCAACTGATCCCATTCTAGATGCCAAAATATGATAAATGGCTTAATTCATTAATTCATTTCACTCAGCAGAGCTTGCCAATTAGTTAGAGATGAGGGTTAATTAATATATATACTGATGGGAGTGAATTAGTCCAAGATTTGAGGTGTTTTTGGAAATAAAAAAAATTACCATGCTCATCAAGAACCCTAATAAAGAAGACCAAAAATTTAAAAAATATTTAAATACTTTAATGTTTTCTTACTAGATAATAATTTTAAACATAAATTCTTATACCAAAAAGGAACATGAAAGCTAAATGAAATGCTATGACTGATCATTATGGTGGATAATAGTCCCTAGAAACATCTTTGCCCTGTGATGCCCCAAAAGCTATGTAGTTAGTGAAGTTCATAGTGTAGTTAGTAAATTCAGGAGCATTTCATGATGATTTCCTGAGGCTCTGGAGAACCTCAAGTGGAATTTTAACAACAACAAAAAAATTTTTTTTTTCAACTTTTATAAACACCTTTATTATGTGTGTTTTTATTTTTTTTAATTAATTTTTTATTTTTTATAAACATATATTTTTATCCCCAGGGGTACAGGTCTGTGAATCACCAGGTTTACACACTTCACAGCACTCACCAAAGCACATACCCTCCCCAATGTCCATAATCCCACCCCCTTCTCCCAAACCCCCTCCCCCCAGAGGGAGACAAACCATAAGTGACTCTTAATCTCACAAAAAAAATTTTTTTACATGAACTTGACCACCACTGAAAGGACACATTTCTTAATGTATTTTATAAACAATGCTAGTGAAGATTTACTAACATTGCATGTTTCATCTGTCACCAGCATAATACAGACCAAAGTATAAAAAGTGCAAAATAGATAAAAGCCCAAGTTTCAGCAACCTTTTGTATACCTCCAAGTGACAAGTACCCATTCGATAGATCTTAAATATATTCTGTTCAATGGCCACTTATTTTGGAGAATGAATTGAAAATTTCCCTTGCTGGAGACTTGCAGTTCAATAGTAACAAAAATATTACTTGATTTTGTGTTCTCAGGCTGGAGAATTCTAACCCTTCTTTAAAGTTATTTTACCAGAACTTTCATTAAAAAGAATATTCTCAGAAACTATACTTCTTATATCAGATTCAATATTTAAGAAAAAAAAAGTGGGATTCAGCTACTAAAAAAGGAAGGCTCTTAGAGAATCCTTAAAAATTTTATAACCTAAGGGAATTCCTATGGCCTTATTGGCAAAATTACTAATTTCTTTGGGGTTCACTGACTCTGCTCTTATGCATGAGTAACTGGTTAGCCTACATACTCATCCAGGAATATCACTTCTAAGTGTAGGCTCTAACCTATTTTAAGCAGACATGGTCAAATGCCACAAGGAATTTACGTGAGATACCCAAACTTATAATCCACAAATATGAGCATACTTTCATTATAATCTTAAAAACATTTGCATAATTTTAAATCTGGAGAATGGGTGCTCTGAAAGAGACATGAGAAGAAACCTTAAACTCCAGTGGAGAAATTCTCATCATGTAGTGTTAACAGCTAGCACAGCAGTAAACCTGCAGTGCACTGATCCTCAGATCACTCTTTCAATTGAGACATAAATAACCTTTGAATCCCTGGAGAGCAACCTCAATCAGAGATTTCAAGATGATGACTTTTAGTATTATTTTGGTTTCAAGAAGTCTTTTAGAGGAGATGGATTCCAACAAGACCCTTGAATCAAGGAAACAACAGTATGAAACAGATGTTCCTTACCTAAGACCTATGGAATGAGATCTAAATGACCAGAGCTCCAGATGCTCCAGCTTTAATCTTCATGTTTTTGCTCTTTATTTTCTTAGTTATTTTTCTCCCTCTCCTGCTGGGATCTGTGTGTCTGTGTGTGTCTCTGTGTGTTTATGTGTGTGTGTGTGAGAGAGAGAGAAAGACAGAGAGAAACAGAGAGAGAAAGAGAGTTTTATTGAGATATAAGTCACACCATGCACACATCACCAATTTAAAGTGTATATAAAACAATTATTTTTAGTATATTTGTACAATTGTGCAATTATTCCCACAATTAATTTTGGAACATTTTCATCATTTTCAGAGGAACCTTGTACAGATTTGAAGTCACTCCTTTTTTTCCCTTACCACAAGTTCCAGCCCTAAATAACCAATAATTTATTTAATGTCTAGGGGTGCCTGGGTGGCACAGTGGGTTAAAGCCTCTGCCTTTGACTCAGGCCATGATCCCAGGGTCCTGGGATCAAGCCCCACATTGGGCCTTCTGCTTCGCAGGGAGCCTGCTTCCACCTTTCTCTCTGCCTGCCTCTCTGCCTACTTGTGATCTGTCTGTCAAATAAATAAATTAAATCTTTAAAAAAAATCTACTTAATGTCTATTCTAGACACCTCATATAAGTAGAATCATGGAGTATGTGGACTTCTCTACTTCTTTCACTTAACTTAATGTTTTCAAGGTTCATTCATGTTCCTGTATCAGTATTTCATTCCTTTTTACTGCTGAATACAATTACATTTTACAACTATACCACATTTTGTTTCTCCATTAATCAGTTGATAGACATTTGAATTGTTTTCACTTGGCTGTTATGAAAAATAGTGCACAGTGATAATTTGCATACAAGTTTTTATGTGAACATGAGTATTCATTTCTCTGGATATAAACCTAGGAGTAGAATCGATGAATCATGTAGTAATTCTGTGTTTAACATTTTGAGGAACTATCAGCTATTTTACAGCCCCACCAGCAGTGTATAAGGGTTCTGATTTCTCTGCATCCTCATCAACCTTGTTGATATCCGTATTTTTTATTACAGCCATACCAGCAGGGTTGAGGTGGTATGTTAGGATTTTGATTTTAACTTACTGCATGGATAATAATATTAAGCAACTTTTCTTATGCTTATTGGGCATGTGTGTATCTTTTGTGAAGAGATGTCTTTTTAGATTATTGATCCATTATTTAATTGGATTATTTATTTTTTATTGTTGAATTGTAAGTGTTCTTTATATAGTCTACTTAAATGTCCCTTAGCAGATTTGCAAATATGTTTTACTCATTCTTTGAACCCCTTTTATTTTCTTCATGGTATCCTTTGAAGCACAGAAGTTTTAAATTTTGATAAATTTGTCAATTTTTCTTTTCTACTTTTACTTTAGTGTCATATCTAAGAAGATTTTGCCCAGCTTAAATTCACAGAGATTTACTCCTATATTTTCTTCTAAGTGTTTTATAGTTTTAGATTTTATATTTAGGTATATGATTCATTTTTATTTAAAATTTGTGTATGATGTGAAGAAATTTAACTTCATTCTTTTGTATATGATTATATATACACACACATATATGTGTGTGTATATATACGTGTGTGTGTATATATGTATATATGATAGATGTTCTACCATCATTTGTCAAAAAGAATATTTTTTTCTCATTGAACTGTCTTGCTACTCTTATTAAACTGACCATAGAAAAGAAATCAACTGACTGTAAATGTGAAGGTTAATTTCTGAAATCTTAATTCTTTTTTCTTTGTCAATGTGGAGGCCAAGAAAAACAAGGCTGTATCCACTTTGAGTTTTAAGATTGACATAAGCACAACCATCTTAGCTTCTGCAGCCATCTCAGACCCCTGTACCCAAGAGCTGAACTTTCCCCTACTTTCCTTTAGTTCTAAGGACCCCCACCCTGCTTTAGTAAAAAGAACCCTCATACTGTTTTAGTTCCAGAGAACCCCACCCTGCTTTAGTAACAAGAACCCCAACTCTGCTTTGGCTCCAGAGACCCCCTATCCTGCTTTAGTAACAGGAAACCCCACCCTGCTTTAGTTCCAGAAACCCCCACCCTGCTTTAGTAACAGGAACCCATACATACCCCTGCCTTAACTAAGGTCTGGGTCCAAGTCCCTACTCTGATGTGTTGGGTATTACTCGGGCCCAAGTTTAAGCTTGTTAAAATAAACCCTCATGTGATTACATCAGTGTTGGCTCCTTGGTGGTCTCTTGGACATGAAAACTCAGGTACAACAGTCTACATTTCTGTCCTTTGTTAATACCAGACTACTTTTTTTTTTTTTTTTTTGGTACCAGACTATCTTGATTACTATAGCTTTGTTGTAAATCCTGAAATCAACAAGTGTGAGTACTCTGTTCTTTTTTGATGTTGTTTTGGCTAGTTTGTATGCCTTGCCTTCCCATATGTATTTAGAATCAGCTTGTCAATTTCTGAAAATTAGCTACCTGGGTTTTTGATAATGATTACATTGATCATTAGATGCACTTGGAGAATCTTACCATGTTAGCAATAAGCCTTGTGATCTATGAACATGAGGTTTCTTTCCATTTATTTATTTATTTAATTCTTTCAACAGTATTTTTTACTTTTCAGAACATATGTTTTGACTTATCTTGTTAAATTATTTTATTCTTTTGATGCTAGTGAAAATGGGATTGTCTTCTTAAGTTCACTTTCACATTATTTATTGTTGGTATATAGAAATATGACTAATGTTTATGTTTTGATCCTTTATTCTGTGTATTTGTTTCTTATTTATGCTGTACCAAATTACCATGCACTTAGAAGCTTAAAAGAATACAAATTCATGCTTTCATAGTTCTAGAAGTCAGAACTCAAAATAGGTCTGCAGGACTGCCCTCCACCTGGAGGGTCTAAGGAAGAATTTTTTTCTTCATCATTTTCAGCATAGAGGTCACTTACATTTCTTGGCTCATAGGCCTTCTTCTCACTTCTGAACTGTTAGGTCTGTAATCAAAGGAGTGAGACTGATACAAGAGGCAGTACCGAAGGCTAGGGACCTAATCAATACAGACATCGGTAATATGTCAGATCTAGAGCTCAGAATGACAATTCTCAAGGTTCTAGCCGGGCTCGAAAAAGGCATGGAAGATATTAGAGAAACCCTCTCGAGAGATATAAAAGCCCTTTCTGGAGAAATAAAAGAACTAAAATCTAACCAAGTTGAAATCAAAAAAGCTATTAATGAGGTGCAATCAAAAATGGAGGCTCTCACTGCTAGGATAAATGAGGCAGAAGAAAGAATTAGTGATATAGAAGACCAAATGACAGAGAATAAAGAAGCTGAGCAAAAGAGGGACAAACAGCTACTGGACCACGAGGGGAGAATTCGAGAGATAAGTGACACCATAAGACAAAACAACATTAGAATAATTGGGATTCCAGAAGAAGAAGAAAGAGAGAGGGGAGCAGAAGGTATACTGGAGAGAATTATTGGGGAGAATTTCCCCAATATGGCAAAGGGAACGAGAATCAAAATTCAGGAGGTTCAGAGAATGCCCCTCAAAATCAATAAGAATAGGCCCACACCCCGTCACCTAATAGTAAAATTTACAAGTCTCAGTGACAAAGAGAAAATCCTGAAAGCAGCCCGGGAAAAGAAGTCTGTAACATACAATGGTAAAAATATTAGATTGGCAGCTGACTTATCCACAGAGACCTGGCAGGCCAGAAAGAGCTGGCATGATATTTTTAGAGCACTAAACGAGAAAAACATGCAGCCCAAAATACTATATCCAGCTAGGCTATCATTGAAAATAGAAGGAGAGATTAAAAGCTTCCAGGACTAACAACAACTGAAAGAATTTGCAAATACCAAACCAGCTCTACAGGAAATATTGAAAGGGGTCCTCTAAGCAAAGAGAGAGCCTACAAGTGGTAGATCAGAAAGGAACAGAGACCATATACAGTAACAGTCACCTTACAGGCAATACAATGGCACTAAATTCATCTCTCTCAATAGTTACCCTGAATGTGAATGGGCTAAATGCCCCTGTCAAAAGACACAGGGTATCAGAATGGATAAAAAAACAAAACCCATCTATATGTTGCCTCCAAGAAACTCATTTTAAGCCCGAAGACACCTCCAGATTTAAAGTGAGGGGGTGGAAAAGAATTTACCATGCTAATGGACATCAGAAGAAAGCAGGAGTGGCAATCCTTAGATCAGATCAATTAGATTTTAAGCCAAAGACTATAATAAGAGATGAGGAAGGACACTATATCATACTCAAAGGGTCTGTCCAACAAGACGATTTAACAATTTTAAATATCTATGCCCCCAACGTGGGAGCAGCCAACTATATAAACCAATTAATAACAAAATCAAAGAAACACATCAACAATAATACAATAATAGTAGGGGACATTAACACTCCCCTCACTGAAATGGACAGGTCATCCAAGCAAAAGATCAACAAGGAAATAAAGGCCTTAAACGACACACTGGACCAGATGGACATCACAGATATATTCAGAACATTTCATCCCAAAGCAACAGAATACACATTCTTTTCTAGTACACATGGAACATTCTCCAGAATAGATCACATCCTCGGTCCTAAATCAGGACTCAACCGGTATCAAAAGATTGGGATCATTCCCTGCATATTTTCAGACCACAATGCTCTAAAGCTAGAACTCAACCACAAAAGGAAGTTTGGAAAGAACCCAAATACATGGAGACTAAACAGCATCCTTCTAAAGAATGAATGGGTCAACCGGGAAATTAAAGAAGAATTGAAAAAAATCATGGAAACAAATGATAATGAAAATACAACGGTTCAAAATCTGTGGGACACAACAAAGGCAGTCCTGAGAGGAAAATATATAGCGGTACAAGCCTTTCTCAAGAAACAAGAAAGGTCTCAGGTACACAACCTAACCCTACACCTAAAGGAGCTGGAGAAAGAACAAGAAAGAAACCCTAAGCCCAGCAGGAGAAGAGAAATCATAAAGATCAGAGCAGAAATCAATGAAATAGAAACCAAAAAAACAATAGAACAAATCAACGAAACTAGGAGCTGGTTCTTTGAAAGAATTAATAAAATTGATAAACCCCTGGCCCGACTTATCAAAAAGAAAAGAGAAAGGACCCAAATAAATAAAATCATGAATGAAAGAGGAGAGATCACAACTAACCCCGAAGAAATACAAACTATTATAAGAACATACTATGAGCAACTCTACGCCAATAAATTTGACAATCTGGAAGAAATGGATGCATTCCTAGAAACATATAAACTACCACAACTGAACCAGGAAGAAATAGAAAGCCTGAACAGACCCATAACCAGTAAGGAGATTGAAACAGTCATTAAAAATCTCCAAACAAACAAAAGCCCAGGGCCAGACGGCTTCCCGGGGGAATTCTACCAAACATTTAAAGAAGGATTAATTCCTATTCTCCTGAAGCTGTTCCAAAAAATAGAAATGGAAGGAAAACTTCCAAACTCATTTTATGAGGCCAGCATCACCTTGATCCCAAAACCAGACAAGGATCCCAGCAAAAAAGAGAGCTATAGACCGATATCCTTGATGAACACAGATGCGAAAATACTCAACAAAATACTAGCCAATAGGATTCAACAGTACATTAAAAAGATTATTCACCACGACCAAGTGGGATTTATTCCAGGGCTGCAAGGTTGGTTCAACATCCGCAAATCAGTCAATGTGATACAACACATCAATAAAAGAAAGAACAAGAACCATATGATACTCTCAATAGATGCTGAAAAAGCATTTGACAAAGTACAGCATCCCTTCCTGATCAAAACTCTTCAAAGTGTAGGGATAGAGGGCACATACCTCAATATCATCAAAGCCATCTATGAAAAACCCACCGCAAATATCATTCTCAATGGAGAAAAACTGAAAGCTTTTCCGCTAAGGTCAGGAACACGGCAGGGATGTCTATTATCACCACTGCTATTCAACATAGTACTAGAGGTCCTAGCCTCAGCAATCAGACAACAAAAGGAAATTAAAGGCATCCAAATTGGCAAAGAAGAAGTCAAATTATCACTCTTCGCAGATGATATGATACTATATGTGGAAAACCCAAAAGACTCCACTCCAAAACTGCTAGAACTTATACAGGAATTCAGTAAAGTGTCAGGATATAAAATCAATGCACAGAAATCAGTTGCATTTCTCTACACCAACAGCAAGACAGAAGAAAGAGATATTAAGGAGTCAATCCCATTTACAATTGCATCCAAAACCATAAGATACCTAGGAATAAACCTAACCAAAGAGACACAGAATCTATACTCAGAAAACTATAAAGTACTCATGAAAGAAATTGAGGAAGACACAAAGAAATGGAAAAATGTTCCATGCTCCTGGATTGGAAGAATAAATATTGTGAAAATGTCTATGCTACCTAAAGCAATCTACACATTTAATGCAATTCCTATCAAAGTACCATCCATCTTTTTCAAAGAAATGGAACAAATAATGCTAAAATTTATATGGAACCAGAAAAGACCTCGAATAGCCAAAGGGATATTGAAAAAGAAAGCCAACGTTGGTGGCATCACAATTCCGGACTTCAAGCTCTATTACAAAGCTGTCATCATCAAGACAGCATGGTACTGGCACAAAAACAGACACATAGATCAATGGAACAGAATAGAGAGCCCAGAAATAGACCCTCAAATCTATGGTCAACTCATCTTCGACAAAGCAGGAAAGAATGTCCAATGGAAAAAAGACAGCCTCTTCAATAAATGGTGCTGGGAAAATTGGACAGCCACATGCAGAAAAATGAAATTGGACCATTTCCTTACACCACACACAAAAATAGACTCAAAATGGATGAAGGACCTCAATGTGCGAAAGGAATCCATCAAAATCCTTGAGGAGAACACAGGCAGCAACCTCTTCGACCTCTGCCGCAGCAACATCTTCCTAGGAACAACGCAAAAGGCAAGGGAAGCAAGGGCAAAAAATGAACTATTGGGATTTCATCAAGATCAAAAGCTTTTGCACAGCAAAGGAAACAGTTAACAAAATCAAAAGACAACTGACAGAATGGGAGAAGATATTTGCAAACGACATATCAGATAAAGGACTAGTGTCCAGAATCTATAAAGAACTTAGCAAACTCAACACCCAAAGAACAAATAATCCAATCAAGAAATGGGCAGAGGACATGAACAGACATTTCTGCAAAGAAGACATCCAGATGGCCAACAGACACATGAAAAAGTGCTCCATATCACTCGGCATCAGGGAAATACAAATCAAAACCACAATGAGATATCACCTCACACCAGTCAGAATGGCTAAAATCAACAAGTCAGGAAATGACAGATGCTGGCGAGGATGCGGAGAAAGGGGAACCCTCCTACATTGTTGGTGGGAATGCAAGCTGGTGCAGCCACTCTGGAAAACAGCATGGAGGTTCCTCAGAATGTTGAAAATAGAACTGCCCTATGACCCAGCAATTGCACTATTGGGTATTTACCCTAAAGATACAAACGTAGTGATCCAAAGGGGCACATGCACCCGAATGTTTATAGCAGCAATGTCCACAATAGCCAAACTATGGAAAGAACCTAGATGTCCATCAACAGATGAATGGATCAAGAAGATGTGGTATATATACACAATGGAATACTATGCAGCCATCAAAAGAAATGAAATCTTGCCATTTGCAACAACATGGATGGAACTAGAGCAAATCATGCTTAGCGAAATAAGTCAAGCAGAGAAAGACAACTATCATATGATCTCCCTGATATGAGGAAGTGGTGATGCAACATGGAGGCTTAAGTGGGTAGGAGAAGAATAAAAGAAACAAGATGGGATTGGGAGGGAGACAAACCATAAGTGACTCTTAATCTCACAAAACAAACTGAGGGTTGCTGGGGGGAGGGGGTTTGGGAGAAGAGGGTGGGATTATGGACATTGGGGAGGGTATGTGCTTTGGTGAGTGCTGTGAAGTGTGTAAACCTGGTGATTCACAGACCTGTACCCCTGGGGATAAAAATATATGTTTATAAAAAATAAAAAATTAAAAAAAAAAAATAAAGTACTTTACATAGTGCTTGACACAAAAAAAAAAAAAAAAGTGAAGGTCAAGCAAAGCTTTATTTTGTGCGAAGCATCGAGAATCAAACCGATCTTTTGGGGCTGCCTCTTACAGAGAGGGTAACCCCTCCCAGCTTCACAGACTAACTTTTAGAGAGCAAATGCCACATGGTTGAGCCTGGCCACATACAGGTGGCCAGTGAGATTGTAACACACAGAGAAAACTGAACAGTTATGCTAGGTCACACGTGGGTGGCCAATTGAATTACAATTCACCCCATAGTAGCTATTTGAACTAGCCTATCACCTTGGTCAGAATTGGTGCCCAAAAGGCGGGGCCCACACTCCCTGATACCTGGGGAGACAATATGCGTGCCCCACTGATTGGATGTCTCCACCTGGCCCGACTCATCCCTGCATTCAGGCTCTGTTATCTCCACCTGACCTGACCCGCCCTTGTATTTGGTCTCTGCTATAAGGGCTCCTCGACCATATTTTACTGGTTTCCCAGATTTGCTTTTAAGTGAGTTCCCCTGGGGGGTGGGGTTCAGTTTAAGTTTTTTTGCCTAAACAACAAAATCACTGTTTAACTGGATGGAATCGCTCTGGATAAATAAGCCCTTACATAAACCAGTAACCATCTTCTCTCCCCTTTCTGAGTTTGTTTCCATCCCCATATCTTTCTGATTATGGCCTTTTAGATTCCTCTTATAAGGAACCTTATGATTATGTTGGGTTCACCTGGATAATCCAGGATACTTTCCCATTTCAAGATCTTTAACCTTATATGCAAAGTTTCTTTTACTATATAAGGTAACATATTTTGTGGGTTTTGAAGTTACAGAAATTCTTGGGAGACCTTATTCAGCCTATCACAGCCTGCAACCTTATTGAAACTGTTTGCTGTTTATAGTGTTTCATCTATATATGGTCAACATATATAGATATGCCCATATTTCAGTAAGGACTTAAACATTTTTTTCTATAACAAATTTTTCTACATAAATTTTTAATTGTCCATAACGCATATCCTTTGTTTGAAGAGTTAATGAAAAGCAAATAGATTAAAAAATCACAAGAGGGACGCCTGGGTGGCTCAGTTGGTTAAGCAGCTGCCTTCGGCTCAGGTCATGATCCCAGCGTCCTGGGATCGAGTCCCACATCGGGCTCCTTGCTCAGCAGGGAGCCTGCTTCTCCCTCTGCCTCTGCTTGCCATTCTGTCTGCCTGTGCTCACTCTCTCCCCCTCTCTCTCTCTGATAAATAAATAAAAATCTTTAAAAAAAAAATCACAAGAAACATAACTTGGATAAAACACAGTTGGATAAGTATCATCTATAGAAATTTTAGTATATTCTTTTAAAAAATGTTAAGTAGGAGAACCTAACATGTTCTGAATATCTTTCCTCTAACTGAACAGTAAGATGAGAATCGTTATGGTATAATCGATTCTTAAAAGAGTTCTTGTGATTTCTGAGAGATGTCAGATACTATACAGTGATATTTTTTCTTCTTAGAGTAATTCTCTTTTATTTATTTTTAGAATGTGTATAATTGTATACATAGATTATAGAGAAATTTATCTCTTTGTATCCTAAATGAAGCAAAAGAAAACTTTGATAGGATTTCACCATTGGACAGAAGATTTCAGTGGGTTTTGACCATTAATGTTAGTAAAATCAACCAAAGTTGCTAACCACTTTTCAAGTTAAAGAAGTCTGAATTTCTGCCCAGAAGGAGAATGACTAACAAATGCAAATATCCTACTTGAGATCCTTTTCTTTTTCTTTTGTAAATGTGTATGCCTCTATAAATAGATTACAGAAAAACTTGTCTCTTTGTATCCTAAATGAAGCAAAAGAAAACTGATGAGATTTCACCATTGGGTAGAGGTTATAATTGGATTTTATCTTGGGAGAGAATATAATTGAATTTCACCATGTGCCCACAATTTTTGCCCCAGGAAACATAATTAAATGGGCCAGAACTTCTCCATCTCCATTTCTATAACAGTAGGCTGGCAGAACCTGCGGAACCCCTTTGTGTAGCCAGGGTCTTCCCTTTGTTGTCATTTATCCCCATCTGCTAAGGACCTGCTCTGGGAAAGACAGTATTCAGATTATTACGTGGCCCTTTTCAGGCATAGTGCTTAAAAACATACATATCACATTAAAATACTGTTCATCGTCACATTTGATAAACAATAGGAGAAATGAAAAGAATTTTGTTCAGTCGTCATCACTTGGTTTTCTTAAAATTTTCATTTTATTTAATAGAAACACCACGATTTGAGCATGCCAACGAAAGGCAGACTCCACAGTGTGGAGTCTCACTGTGTGAGACCTGGAGCATCTCCAGAGAAAACAGAGATGAAGCAAGGGTCAACAGAGCCTCCATCAGCCTTCCCCAATTTTATTTAAACACATACATGATTTGTACCCTCGTGATAAGTATAAATGTTCACATCCACTTGGAGATTTAAGATGCTTCTCTACTTCCATTGAGAATGACTACTCCAAATGAAGCAAACAAGGAAAGTTGTCAGGGAAAAGACAGAGGAAGAAAATAAAGTAGGAGAGATAGAAGGAAGAAAAAACGGAGAGAGAAAGAAGTAAGTGAATGGTGTCAAACAGAAAACTTAGAAAATAAAATGGTTGATATGAAGAGAGATCAAATAAGGGTAAAAGAGTAACAGATTCAGAGGAATTTTAGAAAAGCTATTGGAGTTATGAGATACTGAATTAGAGAAAACTAAAATCAGGTTAAGAAGCAGACATATTTCTCAGCAAGGGGTGCTTGCTTTTCAAGGTATCTGTCTTCCTTCAGGCTGCTATAACAAGATCCCATAGACTGATTGGCTTAAATAACAAATGTTCTCTTCTCATAGTTCTCAGAGAATGTCATGTCCAAGAACAAGGTGCTGGGAGATTTGGCATCAGGTGAGAACTCTCCTCCTGATTTGCAGATGTCTGGTTTCTTGCTGTATCCCCCCTGGAGGAGAGATGGAGGGGTTCTAGGCTCTTCTTGGCATATGGGGACTAATCCCATCAAAGCAACTCCACTCTCAGGGACTTGTGGAACCTTAATTACTTCACAAAATCCCCATCTTCAAATACCATTACTTTTGGGATTAGGGCTTCAAAACATTGGTATTGATAGGCCACAAACTTCATAGCAATGTCCAAAGTAGATAGTGATGTGGGAAACAAAGGCAAAAGAAAAAGATTAAATTTCCTTACTACTTACAACCCACTGACAAGTCTTTCAAAGAGGCAGAGTGACTTTCCTCTAGGAACTCGGCTGCCTCAATGTTGACACTTTGCTAAGAGTAAAAGGCAATCTTGACCACCTGACACAGGATCCTGTAAGTCTATTTTAAACATACAGAAATTCCTTTGGAAATTCCCTTTGTCTCTACTTCCAAGACATATGTTAGTAATAATCCTCCAAGGGTATGCCCCCCCTGATACATATTGGAAGGGTCTCATGACCGAGTTTTTACCAATTAGTAATAAATGACCTTTTCCTAACAATAGATAGGCCCCTCAGGGTCCTAGAAACCTTGTTTCCAATATACCTTGGAGATTCATGCTATCCCTATCCCTGTCCCAAGTTGAAAGTATATAATCAGTCTCTCCTCACAACCCCAGTGCAGCTCTTCCTTCTGACAGGTCTTGTCCCTGTGCCTTACTGAAACCACCTTTTTGCACAGGTGACATTTCAGGAATTCTTTCTTGACCATTTGCTCTGAATCCTGACATTTCCACATCAGATAGCTTCTCTGTCACATCACAAATTTACTGAAGATGCCAGAACTTTTCCTAAAGGTAAATTTGCACAAACAAATTATGACTTACTAATATTCACTGTCAATAAGAAAAAGAAAAGTATTAATTGGACACTAATTCTCTAGGTACTTTTATCTCAAACAATTTCAAGTTCCTGGAACCATAAGTTTTATATTTTATCCTTCAGATTAGAAGTTCTTTAGGATTATTTCTGCTCAGTATTATAGGAGGATACTTTCAATTTGGTTTCTCAGAAGCCTAGGAAAAAAATGACAGTGGTTTGATATGATCAGTAACAGCGATTTATCATCAATGTTGATATCATGGACCATAAAATAATCTATCCAGTTAACTAAGCCTAGTTAAACCTACTACATTTATTTATAGGTATTAACAAATGTCTAAAGATTTAATAAATAAGGTATTATCACAATTTTAGAATATATTAAATCCAAATCTAACAAATCTAAAAAGTATAGATCTAATGAGCAATGCATATTTTATATATAATTTTAATGTTAATATATAATATATAACACATGATATATGATATGTTGTCTGTTATTAATATATAAAATTTTAAATTTTAAATACTAATATTTAAATATCAAGTGATTACAGAAGAACATGACACATCTAAGCTAATTAAAAGCTCAGCTTAAGGGGCACCTGGGTGGCTCAGTGGGTTAAGCCCCTGCCTTCAGCTCAGGTCATGATCCCAGGGTCCTGGGATTGAGTCCCGCATCAGGCTCTCTACTCAGCAGGGGGTCTGCATCCCTCTCTCTCTCTCTCTGTCTGCCTCTCTGCCTATTTGTGATCTCTCTCTCTCTCTCTCTGTCAAATAAATAAATAAAATATTTTTTAAAAAAAGAAAAAAAACTCAGCTTAAAAAATCAAAATTGATATATTAAATATAAGGATTTGAAAAGAAGAGTATATTATTTTACTCCAGAAATTGCATCTTTCTTTAGAGGGATGTATTCTTTTCTATCCCTGAGACTGTGAGCAATTTTTCAGCAAGCAAAGCCAGTCTTTAAAAATATGGGTTTGAGGAGGAGTCAAGATGGCGGAGAAGTAGCAGGCTGAGACTACTTCAGCTAGCTGGAGATCAGCTAGATAGCTTATCTAAAGATTGCAAACACCTGAAAATCCATCGGCAGATCGAAGAGAAGAAGAACAGCAATTCTGGAAACAGAAAAACAACCGCTTTCTGAAAGGTAGGACCGGCAGAGAAGTGAATCCAAAGCGAGGGGAAGATAGACCCCGGGGGGAGGGGCCAGCTCCCCGCAAGCGGCGGAGCAAAGGCGCACAAAATCAGGACTTTTAAAAGTCTGTTCCACTGGGGCGCCTGGGTGGCTCAGTGGGTTAAGCCGCTGCCTTCGGCTCAGGTCATGATCTCAGGGTCCTGGGATCGAGTCCCACATCGGGCTCTCTGCTCAGCAGGGGGGCTGCTTTCCTTCCTCTCTCTGTGATCTCTTCCCTTCCTCTCTCCTACTGTGATCTCTCTCTGTCAAATAAATAAATAAAATCTTAAAAAAAAAAAAAAAAAAAGTCTGTTCCACTGATGGACATCGCTCCAGAGGCTAAACCGGGGCGAAGCCCACACGGGGTCAGCGTGGCCTCAAGTCCTGCAGGGTCACAGAAGGATTGGGGGTGTCTGAGTGTCGCAGAGCTTGCGGGTATTGGAACGGGAAAGCCGGCTACAGAGACAGAGCCGACAGTAAGCTCGCAGCTCGGTGTTACCTTGAGCCGGTCGCAGGCTCGGTCGGCTCGGAGCGCGGCCGGAGGTCAGGCAGACGGGAGTAACTGGGCGCTGTTCTCTGAGGGCACAATAAGAAGTGGGGCCCTGGGCTCTCGTCTCCTCCGGGACGGAGACCAGGAGGCCGCCATTTGTATTCCCATCCTCCGGAACTCTACGGAAAGGGCTCAGGGAACAAAAGCTCTTGAAAGCACACCCGAGCAGATTACTCACCCCGGCCCCTGGTAAGGGCGGTGTAATTCCGCCTGGAGCAAAGACACTTGAGAATCACTACAACAGGCCCCTCCCCCAGAAGATCAACAAGAAATCCAGCCAAGACCAAGTTCACCTACCAAGGAGTTCGGTTTCAATACCAAGGAGAGCAGCAGAATTCCAGAGGAGGAGAAAGCAAAGCACGGAACTCATGGCTTTTTCCCTGTGATTTTTTTTAGTCTTGCAGTTAATTTAATTTTTTTCTTTTTCATTTTTTGTTATTTTTCTCGCCTTCTGGTAAAATTTTTTTTTTAACTTTTACCTTTTTCTTTTTTAATGTTTTTTAACTAGTTTATCTAATATATATGTTTTTTCTTTTTTATATTTTTCTTATTTGTTTTCTTTTTTTAAGTCTTTTCTTTTCTTTTTCTTTTTTTTCTTTCTTCCTTTTTGAACCTCTTTTTATCCCCTTTCTCCCCCCTCACGATTTGGGATCTCTTCTAATTTGGTTAAAGCATATTTTCCTGGGGTTGTTGCCACCCTTTTAGTATTTTACTTGCTCCTTCATATACTCTTATCTGGACAAAATGACAAGACGGAAAAATTCAACACAAAAAAAAGAACAAGAGGCAGTACCGAAGGCTAGGGACCTAATCAATACAGACATTGGTAATATGTCAGATCTAGAGTTCAGAAGGACAATTCTCAAGGTTCTAGCCGGGCTCTAAAAAGGCATGGAAGATATTAGAGAAACCCTCTCAAGAGATATAAAAGCCCTTTCTGGAGAAATAAAAGAACATAAATCTAACCAAGTTGAAATCAAAAAAGCTATTAATGAGGTGCAATCAAAAATGGAGGCTCTCACTGCTAGGATAAATGAGGCAGAAGAAAGAATTAGTGATATAGAAGACCAAATGACAGAGAATAAAGAAGCTGAGCAAAACAGGGACAAACAGCTACTGGACCACGAGGGGAGAATTCGAGAGATAAGTGACACCATAAGACGAAACAACATTAGAATAATTGGGATTCCAGAAGAAGAAGAAAGAGAGAGGGGAGCAGAAGGTATACTGGAGAGTATTATTGGGGAGAATTTCCCCAATATGAAAAAGGGAACGAGCATCAAAATTCAGGAGGTTCAGAGAATGCCCCTCAAAATCAATAAGAATAGGCCCACACCCCGTCACCTAATAGTAAAATTTACAAGTCTCAGTGACAAAGAGAAAATCCTGAAAGCAGCCCGGGAAAAGAAGTCTGTAACATACAATGGTAAAAATATTAGATTGGCAGCTGACTTATCCACAGAGACCTGGCAGGCCAGAAAGAGCTGTCATGATATTTTCAGAGCACTAAACGAGAAAAACATGCAGCCAAGAGTACTATATCCAGCTAGGCTATCATTGAAAATAGAAGGAGAGATTAAAAGCTTCCAGGACAAACAAAAACTTAAAGAATTTGCAAACACCAAACCAGCTCTACAGGAAATATTGAAAGGGGTCCTCTAAGCAAAGAGAGAGCCTACAAGTGGTAGATCAGAAAGGAACAGAGACCATATACAGTAACAGTCACCTTACAGCCAATACAATGGCACTTAATTCACATCTCTCAATAGTTACCCTGAATGTTAATGGGCTAAATGCCCCTGTCAAAAGACACAGGGTATCAGAATGGATAAAAAAAGAAAACCCATCTATATGTTGCCTCCAAGAAACTCATTTTAAGCCCGAAGACACCTCCAGATTTAAAGTGAGGGGGTGGAAAAGAATTTACCATGCTAATGGACATCAGAAGAAAGCAGGAGTGGCAATCCTTAGATCAGATCAATTAGATTTTAAGCCAAAGACTATAATAAGAGATGAGGAAGGACACTATATCATACTCAAAGGGTCTGTCCAACAAGAAGATCTAACAATTTTAAATATCTATGCCCCCAACGTGGGAGCAGCCAACTATATAAACCAATTAATAACAAAATCAAAGAAACACATCAACAATAATACAATAATAGTAGGGGATTTTAACACCCCCCTCACTGAAATGGACAGATCATCCAAGCAAAAGATCACCAAGGAAATAAAGGCCTTAAACGACACACTGGACCAGATGGACATCACAGATATATTCAGAACATTTCATCCCAAAGCAACAGAATACACATTCTTCTCTAGTGCACATGGAACATTCTCTAGAATAGATCACATCCTCTGTCCTAAATCAGGACTCAACCGGTATCAAAAGATTGGGATCATTCCTTGCATATTTTCAGACCACAATGCTCTAAAGCTAGAACTCAACCACAAAAGGAAGTTTGGAAAGAACCCAAATACATGGAGACTAAACAGCATCCTTCTAAAGAATGAATGGGTCAACCGGGAAATTAAAGAAGAATTGAAAAAAATCATGGAAACAAATGATAATGAAAATACAACGGTTCAAAATCTGTGGGACACAACAAAGGCAGTCCTGAGAGGAAAATATATAGCGGTACAAGCCTTTCTCAAGAAACAAGAAAGGTCTCAGGTACACAACCTAACCCTACACCTAAAGGAGCTGGAGAAAGAACAAGAAAGAAACCCTAAGCCCAGCAGGAGAAGAGAAATCATAAAGATCAGAGCAGAAATCAATGAAATAGAAACCAAAAAAACAATAGAACAAATCAACGAAAGTAGGAGCTGGTTCTTTGAAAGAATTAATAAAATTGATAAACCCCTGGCCCGACTTATCAAAAAGAAAAGAGAAAGGACCCAAATAAATAAAATCATGAATGAAAGAGGAGAGATCACAACTAACCCCGAAGAAATACAAACTATTATAAGAACATACTATGAGCAACTCTACGCCAATAAATTTGACAATCTGGAAGAAATGGATGCATTCCTAGAAACATATAAACTACCACAACTGAACCAGGAAGAAATAGAAAGCCTGAACAGACCCATAACCAGTAAGGAGATCGAAACAGTAATTAAAAATCTCCAAACAAACAAAAGCCGAGGGCCAGACTGCTTCCCGGGGGAATTCTACAAAACATTTAAAGAAGGATTAATTCCTATTCTCCTGAAACTGTTCCAAAAAATAGAAATGGAAGGAAACTTCCAAACTCATTTTATGAGGCCAGCATCACCTTGATCCCAAAACCAGACAAGGATCCCACCAAAAAAGAGAGCTATAGACCAATATCCTTGATGAACACAGATGCGAAAATACTCAACAAAAATACTAGCCAATAGGATTCAACAGTACATTAAAAGGATTATTCACCACGACCAAGTGGGATTTATTCCAGGGCTGCAAGGTTGGTTCAACATCCGCAAATCAGTCAATGTGATACAACACATCAATAAAAGAAAGAACAAGAACCATATGATACTCTCAATAGATGCTGAAAAAGCATTTGACAAAGTAAAGCATCCCTTCCTGATCAAAACTCTTCAAAGTGTAGGGATAGAGGGCACATACCTCAATATCATCAAAGCCATCTATGAAAAACCCACCGCAAATATCATTCGCAATGGAGAAAAACTGAAAGCTTTTCCGCTAAGGTCAGAAACACAGCAGGGATGTCCATTATCACCACTGCTATTCAACATAGTACTTGAGGTCCTAGCCTCAGCAATCAGACAACAAAAGGAAATTAAAGGCATCCAAATTGGCAAAGAAGAAGTCAAATTATCACTCTTCGCAGATGATATGATACTATATGTGGAAAACCCAAAAGACTCCACTCCCAAACTGCTAGAATTTGTACAGGAATTCAGTAAAATGTCAGGATATAAAATCAATGCACAGAAATCAGTTGCATTTCTCTATACCAACAGCAAGACAGAAGAAAGAGAAATTAAGGAGTCAATCCCATTTACAATTGCACCCAAAACCATAAGATACCTAGGAATAAACCTAACCAAAGAGACACAGAATCTATACTCAGAAAACTATAAAGTACTCATGAAAGAAATTGAGGAAGACACAAAGAAATGGAAAAATGTTCCATGCTCCTGGATTGGAAGAATAAATATTGTGAAAATGTCTATGCTACCTAAAGCAATCTACACATTTAATGCAATTCCTATCAAAGTACCATCCATCTTTTTCAAAGAAATGGAACAAATAATTCTAAAATTTATATGGAACCAGAAAAGACCTCGAATAGCCAAAGGGATATTGAAAAAGAAAGCCAACGTTGTTGGCATCACAATTCCGGACTTCAAGCTCTATTACAAAGCTGTCGTCATCAAGACAGCATGGTACTGGCACAAAAACAGACACATAGATCAATGGAACAGAATAGAGAGCCCAGAAATAGACCCTCAACTCTACAGTCAACTAACTAATCTTTGACAAAGCAGGAAAGAGTGTCCAATGGAAAAAAGACAGCCTCTTCAATAAATGGTGCTGGGAAAATTGGACAGCCACATGCAGAAAAATGAAATTGGACCATTTCCTTACACCACACACAAAAATAGACTCAAAATGGATGAAGGAGCTCAATGTGTGAAAGGAATCCATCAAAATCCTTGAGGAGAAGACAGGCAGCAACCTCTTCGACCTCAGCCGCAGCAACATCTTCCTAGGAACAACGCCAAAGGCAAGGGAAGCAAGGGCAAAAATGACCTATTGGAATTTCATCAAGATCAAAAGCTTTTGCACAGCAAAGGAAACAGTTAACAAAACTGTTATGTTATGGGAGAAGATATTTGCAAACGACATATCAGATAAAGGGCTAGTGTCCAAAAGTATGGAAAAAACCTAGATGACCATCAACAGATGAATGGATCAAGAAGATGTGATATATATACACAATGGAATACTATGCAGCCATCAAAAGAAATGCAATCTTGCCATTTGCGATGACGTGGATGGAACTAGAGGGTATCATGCTTAGCAAAATATGTCAAGCAGAGAAAGACAACTATCATATGATCTCCCTGATATGAGGAAGTGGAGATGCAACATGGAGGGTTAAGGGGGTAGGAGAAGAATAATGAAACAAGATGGGATTGGGAGGGAGACAAAGCATAACTGACTCTTAATCTCACAAAACAAACTGAGGGTTGCTGGGGGAAGCAAGTTTGGGAGAAGGGGGGTGGGGTTATGGACATTGGGGAGGGTATGTGCTATGGTGAGTGCTGTGAAGTGTGTAAACCTGGTGATTCACAGACCTGTACCCCTGGGGATAAAAATATATCATATGTTTATAAAAAATTAAAAAATAAAAATAAAATAAAATAAATTCTTCCTAAAATCTCAGAATTCATTATAAAATGTAAGCTACTGATGTTTAAGATATTCGGTGCCTTAAATATTTTTCATAGTTTTAACCTTAATTCGATAAAGAATCAGACAAAGCACAGACTATGAGAGAGACTCCTTTCTCACTTTATATTTCCTCCTTTCTTCCCTTGATTGTTTCATTTCTTCCTCCACCTAATTCTTTAATATCTTTGTTGAGCCAAGCCTGAAGTTATGTTCTGGGATCATGAAGACAATTAAAAACCAGTCATTCACATGGGGAGCTGACTTTTTTTTTTTTAAATAAATATTCAAACTAAAAGATAAAATTCAGTATATTATTGTCCATGCTGTGAGATAGGTGAACATAGAAGTCAAGCACATATGAGGGACCCTTATGATATCTCTAACTTTTGGAATCTGTGAGGAAAGCATGAGGTAAAAGACAAGGGTGGGTATCTTCAACAACAACAACAACAACACCAGGAACAATGACAATAGCAACACAGAATCATATTAAAAAGAAAGATGCAGTGATGACTATTGGATACATAATAAACTGTAATCAGTAGATTGTCCCTAAGTTAAAAATAGTTGGATGTATGATTTTCTGACTTTATGGTGGTGCAAAAGTGATATACACTCAGTAGAAACTGTACTGAAAATTCTGAATTTTGAAGATGAATCCTCAGGGAGCAACCTGCAAAATATACAGATCCATTTCACAGAAAGATTGGGAGGTGAGGAATTTTGTCTGCTCCCTGCTTCTGCTGATCCTTGGTGGGGTAGCCATGGTGAATGCTGGAATGTGGGCCCTTTAAGAACTGCTTCTGCAAGTCTACATCCACTCATGATAAAAACTCTCAACAAAGTAGTATGGAATGAGTGTACCTCAACATAATAAGCCTAATAAAATGAGCCCATAGCTAGCATAATACTAAATGGTAATGAGATAAAATCTTTTCTTTTAAGATCAAGAATAAGACAAAGATGCTCACTCCCTCCACTTTTATGAAACATAATATTGAAAATCTTAGCCAGGGCAATTAGGCAAAAGAAAAAAAAAAAAAGAAAAAAGAAAAATCATCCCAATCAGAAAGAACAAGTAAAACTGTCATTATTTGCCATAATATTGTATATAGAAAATCCTAAAGATTCCACCAAATCTCAGAACTAATAAACAAATATTAGAACTAATAAACAAATTTGGCAAAGTTGTAGGGTACAAAGCCAATATACCCAAATCTGTTGTGTTTGTGTACACTGAGAATGAATAGTGGAAAGAGAAATTAATTAAAAAAAATCTCATTTATAGTTGCATCAAAAAGAATAAAATATTGAAGATAAATTTAACCAAGGTGGTAAAAGACCTGTACTCTGAAAACTAGAAGACATTGATGAAAGAAATTGAAGAAGATGTAAATCAATGAAAAGTATTTCATATTCATGGTTTTAAAAACATAATATTGTCTGAATGTACATACCACCACCAAACAAATACAGATTCAATATATTCCCTGTGAAATTCTAATAGCATTTCTCACAAAAATAGAAAGAACATTTCTAAAATTTGAATGGAACCACAAAAGACCCCAAATAGAAAAAGCAATCTTGGGAAAGAAGAACAAAGATAGAGGCATCACATTTCCTGATTTCAAGCTACATTACAAAATTATAGTAGTCAAAACAGTATGATATTGGCAGAAAAGCAGACACATGGATTAATGGAACAGAATGAATAGCCTAGATATAAACATATGCATATATAGTCAATTAATTGTGACAAAAGAGCCAAGAGTATACACTAGGGAAATGAAAGTCTCTTCAAAAAATGGTTGGGAAGGGCGCCTGGGTGGCTCAGTGGGTTAAGCTGCTGCCTTCGGCTCAGGTCATGATCCCAGGGTCCTGGGATCGAGTCCCGCATCGGGCTCTCTGCTCAGCAGGGAGCCTGCTTCCTCCTCTCTCTGCCTGCCTCTCTGCCTACTTGTGATCTCTCTCTGTCAAATAAATAAATAAAATCTTAAAAAAAATGGTTGGGAAAAATTAACAGCTATATGCAAAAGAATGAAACTGAATCACTAATAAAAATCAACTTAGAATTGATTCGAGATTAAAATTAAAAAATAAATAAAACCCAATTTGAAATGGGCAGAAAGTTTGGATAAACTTTTTGCCAAAGAAGATACCTAGATGGCCAACAGATACCTGAAAAGGTGCTCAAATCACTAATCATCATGGAAATGAAAATAGAAAAATCACACTGAGATATCACCTCATACATGTCAGAAATGTTATCATTCAAATGATAAGAAATAAGTTTGGTGAGGATGTGGAGAAAAGGGAACAGCTGTGCTTTGTTGGTGGGAATATAAATTGGTGCAGCCACTATGGAAGGTGGTATGGAGGCTCTTCAAAAAATTAAAAATAGAAATACCATATTACCCAGTTAGTTCCATTTTGGGGTATCATACCAAATAAAACAAAAGTACTGACTTGAAAAGATATATGTGGTCTCCGTGTTCATTGCAGCATTCTTTATAGAAGGTAAAATGTGGAAACAATGTACATCATCTACTGATAGATGAATGGCTAAAGAAAAGGGGGTTATTTATACAATGGAATGTTATTTAGTCATAAACAAGAAGCTATAAAAAGTCTTGTTATTTGTAATTGATAGATGGACTCTGAGGGCATTATGTTACATGAAATAAGTCAGAGGAAGAAAGACAAATACTATATGACTTAATTTATAGGTGGAATTGAAAAAAATAGTTTATAGATACAAAGAACAGAAAAGAACAGATTCATGCTTACTGGAGGAGATAGGTAGGAGTGGGAAAATGGATGAAGGGGGTTAGAAAGTATAAACTTCTAGTTATAAAATAAATAATTCATGACAGTGTAATGTACAGCATGGTAATTAGAGTTGATAATGCTGTGTTGCATATTTGAAAGTTGCTTAGAGTGTAGACCTTAAAATATCTTACCACAATAATAAAATTATACCTATGCCTGATGAAATATGTTAATTAGGTCTTTTTTTTTTTTTTTTAATTTGAGAGAAAGATAGAGTGCACAAGCAGGGCAGAGAGAGAGGGCAAGGGAGAGACTCTCAAGCAGACTTAATGCTGAGCATGCAGCCTGATGCAGGGCTGGATCTCATGACCCCGAGATCATGACCTGAGCCAAAACCAAGATTCGGATGCTCAGCCCACTGAACCACCCAGGCACCCCAGATATTAACTAGAACTCTTGGGTGATCATTTCACAACATATACAAATATTGAACCATTATGTTGTATGCCTTAAATTAATATATTGTTACGTGTCAGTTATACCTCAATAAAAAGAAACTGACTGCATCCTCCAAAAGTTCTGTTCATTATTTAAAAGAAATAATACTATAGTTTCCCAAAAGCTTTCTTAATGTTTCTATGCTTTTTTCTTAAACTTTTTTATACTTTAAATTTTAACTTTTCTGGAATTTAATTTTGAATATGATATGCAATAAGTGATTAACATTTTCCCAGGATAGAAAGTCATTTCTGTCAATATAATAGGATTTACATAATGTATTTCTTGTACTTCTATGATTCTTCATTTATTTTTTATGCTAGAACAGACCCTACAGATGTATTTTTAAAGAAATTTGTTTTCATATGATCATCAGGTTGTCTGTTATTATGAATTAATCACTTCTTAAATGACCCAAAATGATATATGTTTTTTTATGTCCAACACATTAGATTGTGTTTTGTTCAACAGTACCTACTGGAGTTAGCTAGATCTGGGTCTGAATTTTGACACTACTCCTCCCTGTCTGTGTGACCTCTGTAAGTTACTTCGCTTCTCTCTACTCAGTATCTTAATTTGTGAAGTGCTTAGAATTAATAACATTTGTTTTAGAGTGTTGACGTGAAGTTTAGATGAGATAAGAATATAAAGTACTTAGAACAAAGCTCAAATCTTATTTATTGATAGTCATAGCATTATAATTTTGTGCTAGTCATCAAAGTTGGATTTGACTTACTTTAATGATACCAATTTAATTAAAATACTTGAGTCCCTAAATTACTTGTCAGAGTTCCTATTTGGTAGCATCACTAGGCTGATGACACGGTATAATTCTCAACTGGGTTTTTAGTACCTGTGGAAGATTTGCAAGACAACAGTCTTGTGATAGCAAGTATTGAAGTATTCCTCTAAAATAAGGGCTTGGGGACACCTGGGTGGCTCAGTGGGTTAAAACCTCTGCCTTTAGCTCAGATCATGATCTCAGGGCCCTGGGATGGAGCCCTGCATCAGGATCTCTGCTCAGCAGGGAGCCCTCTTCCCACCCCCTTACCCCACTGCTCTCTCTCTCTGCCTGCCTCTCTGCTTACTTGTGATCTCAATCTGTCAAATAAATAAATAAAATCTTGAAAAAATAAATAAAATAGGGGCTTGAATTTTGAAATTTCTTATTCAATAGTTAATGCAGCTGTGATTTCTATGACAATCTGAGAAAATGCACTGCTTTATTGATATGTATATATGTATACACTAGGCATCCTTCGATCCATTCTTCTGAAATTTATATGTTGGTGAGAGATTTGAGCTTTGAATGTGCAGACATGGAGTGGATTCTGACAAGACTTGACCATTGGCCAGATGGATTATTGATGAGGAACTAACTGCAAAAGCCACCAGTTTACACAGAGTCCCATGTTATGTAACAAACATATTTTCTTTAATGGGTCATTAAATTATACATGTATATCTACATACCTATATAGCTGGTTTTTGAACAATACAGATTTAAATTCCATGAGTTCACCTGTACATGAATTTTTTCAGTAAGTATATTGAAGAAGTTTTTGAGATTTGTGACAATTTGGAAAAACTGGCAGAAAAACCACAGAGCCTAAAGATACTGAAAAAATAAGAAAAAGTTTTGTATTATTATAATAGTACAGTGTAAAACAAGTTTAACATACATAATCTGTGTTAGTGGACTGTTTATATTATCAATAAGGCTTCAGGTCAAGAGTGGGCTCTTAGTAGTTACTTTTTTGGGAGTCAAAAATTATATGTAGATTTTCAACTGCCTGGGGGATTGGCACCCCTAATTCCCAAGTTGTTCAGGGTCAACTGTCTATTTCTTTCTCTATCTATCTGTACATATGTGTGTATGCTTCTATCCATCTATCCGTGTGTGTGTGTATGTGTGGGTACATATTGTATGTGGATAGTTTTGAGGATTTCTTAGTGATATTTGTACTTTGTGAAAGGTTTCACAATTGTGAAACCCAATCAAATACTTTCGGAAAAAAGTAGTATTTTCTGTCATTTAATTCTATTTTGTTTCCTAATATTTTACAAGCCCTGTTATCTTTTTCATGTCTTACCTCCTGAACAGTAAATGATTCTTTTTTTCTTCTGACTTTAGAGGACATTATCCACAGTGAAATCACTGGTTTAATTAGTTAGTCTTTAATGTTTTTTCACTAGAAGTCAATGAACCTAAAAGATTCTAGCAAGTTTTAGTTATTTTGGGGTATAATTTTGTTTTTCATCTTGTTTTGTTTTATTTTGTTTTTGAAGATACTCTAGAGATAATACTCCCTTACACCTTCATTATTTTAATTACTTTTTGGCTTCCTCTCTCTTCCTGGAAATTAAAAGAACAGCATGTTATAAAAAAAGCTTCTCTTAACCCAGCTTTTTGTACATAACCTTTAGATAATTAAAATTCTAAAGTCTTTTTTAAGAGATATTGTAATTATACAACAAGGTGTGATGTCTAAAAGTTTTTTTAACCAAATGGATTCTTCGCTTTCTGATAATTATTTTTGGTAATATTTCTTATTATTTAAGGTCATTGCAAAGTTGAACTAAACCTGTATTGGACTAATAAACTGAATACCAAGACTACCTCAATTTTGCCTCACATTAAAGTTTCTTTTCCACACTATAGTTTATTGTAATGTTCGTGACTTTTACAGAAGCTCATGTAAGAAGGAGCCTTGTGTAAAATATGTCTACATTTAAAAATAAAACTCTTCAAAGGTATTATTGTTAATTGCTTAGAACCTCTAGCATAACAACCCTTTGGGTAAAACAAATTTCCCCTAGAACCTATAATGGATATTCATTCTTCAAATTTTAATTGATATTTACTATTTGCTAGGCCCTATTCTAGGCACTGGTGATATAACATTTCATACTCTAGATGAAGTTCTTTTTCTTAGGAAGATTTCATTCCTTTAGGTATGAGTTCTTCTAGCAAACAATGAGGACTATGTAATTAACCATGATTCTCTCTTTGACCAGGTTTCTACAGAGCTCAGTAAGTTTGGGTGAAGTGGACGTCAATCTGGGTATCCATCATAAAAATGTATTAATAAAATGAAATAAACTTCCTTTATCTATGTTTACTTCTTGCTTTTATTTCTTTTCTTTATGGGTGTATGTTAGCCATGCCCTCTAGCCTTTTGATGAATAATCACTTTACTCATGACGTCAAGTCAGTACTTGCCCTGTCAAAGCTGATCATGTTGGAGATTTGACCCTAGTTAATGGAATAGTCATGAGAAGAGATGAGAAGAAATAAAAACTTAAGGAAGAAAAGAATCATCCTATAGGGTACTCACTTCAGTTGTGGATTCTAGAGTTTCCAGGTTGTCCTCTGGCCTGGAAAATTTGACCACATCTGAGATCAGGGTTTAAGTAATACAAGCATTCAAGTTTCTCAGTCATTCACAGCATGTCCCCATCCTGTGTAAAGGTCTGTTTTTTTTTTTTTTTCTTTTTCTCCTTATCTGTTTCCTGATACTAGAGAAAGAAACTTGCCAGGGCTATAAATTAAGCCTTCTTTGTAATTGTTATTATAACAATTAGAATATTAATATGGTTCCAAAGATGATTTGTCCACCAACTGAATGGAATGAGTGTCTTTTGGAAGCTCCCTCAAGGCTTTTTGGTTTCACATTGTTCCCTGATTTGGTAATAAGCCAACTCAAACCTGTAATTTTCTTCATTAAGTGATTTGAAGGCACTATACAACAACCAACCACTCTACATTTTATAATTGTCATATCTCATAAATATTATCCTCTCCCCTTCCACCTGTATTGCACTCCAATTTACCATGGGGGAAGATCTTGGTCATTGCAATACCATAACACACCAGAAATTATTGCTTTTCTGCTCACCAATGGTTGATGTGGGATCCCAGAAAGTGGAGGCAGCCAATGATTGGTTTACTATCATTGGTAAATGATAGTGATGTAAATAATAAATCATAGGTAGTTAGATAATAAATGATAGTTAGAACAGCACAAGATAGAAAATCAATTTTACCCAGAGATGGTACAAAACACTTGCTTTAGAACCAATCCACTTGAGGGACAGAGGCTGGAATGTTTATGTATCAGCTCCCACACTCGCCAGTTGAGGGCTCTTTCCAGCAGGAATTAATTTTTAAGAATTGGTAGACTTTAATGTATACAACAATATGGTTTTTTAAACTTCCAAGGAAAAGGCTTTTTTATAGATAAAGTTTCCAATAATGTCATTTGAATGTGCACAAGAACACACTAAAATTTTTAAGGAATAAAAACATTGCATTAACAGCATGTGTCACACATGGAAAGAAAAGAGAAGGAAAGAAAAGAATTAGAGATATTTGGACCATGTTAAAATGGCTTGACATCTATGTAATTGGAATCCTTAAAAGAGACGTGAGAGCAATAGGTCAGAAGTGATATTTGAGGAGAGAATGGCTAAGGATTTCTAAAACTGAGAACTGTTAGCAAACTACAGATTCAAGAAATGATACAAATGTCAATAAGGATAAATAGAGAGTAAATTATATCTAGGTCACATCAAAGTATAAGAGCTGAAAACCAATATAAAAATCTTAAAAGGAATCAGAGAAAAAAAAAAAAAAGACACATTTCCTCCAAAAAAGCTGCAATAAGCCTGGGGGCAGAGGTTTCTACAAAAGTGGTGAGAGCCAAATGACAGTGGAATGGCATTTACAGTACCTTAAGAATTGCTAACTATGAATACTACACTAGAAGAAAATATTCTTCAAATTTAAAATGGCATTAAGATTTTTTTCAGATTAAAAAAAAAAAAACCCAGATTTTTGCCAACAGAAGAACACTAAAAGAAATGCCAAAAGAAATATTTTAGTCTGAAAGAAAGTGATCTTTTAGGGTGGAGAAAAAAAAAATACAACCAAAAAATTAAGGCACCAGGAAGTATGAATGAATATGTGAGTAAATCTAAATGAATATTGATGCTACAACATCATAATAATGTTCCCTGTGAGGTTTCAAATATTTGTAGAAACAGGGCAATACACATAGGATGAGAAAGGTAAGTGGAATTAAATTATTTTGAGATCCTCACATTTTCTAAGAGGTGGAATAGTACTAATTTAAAATACACTCTAATACTAAAGACAAGGAAGGATATTATCAACTTGAAGATAACCAATGGAAGGATAATACAAAAAATTACAAGAATAAAGCAATTAAAGTTAATAGAATTATTAAAAAAACCCTCTTCTTTGATCTAAGAGAAAGCCAAATGTAGAGAAAAAACAAGAAAGATGAAGTAAAAGACAAATATTAAGGTGGCATATTTAAACCCTGATATTTCAGCACGTATGTTAATGCTAAATAGATTAATTTTCCAATTAAAAGACAAAAACTAGCCTATTTGATTTTAAAGAGCTACTTGCTGTTTAATAGGATAACTCAGAAATAGGACACAGAAATCTAGGAGAAAAAGGACTGGAAGAGATGAATTGCAAACTCTAGTAAAAAAAATGTCATGAGGGGCGCCTGGGTGGCTCAGTGGGTTAATCTTCTGCCTTCGGCTCAGGTCATGATCTCAGGGTCCTGGGATTGAGTCCCGCATCGGGCTCTCTGCTGAGTGGAGAGCCTGCTTTCCTCTCTCTCTCTCTCTGCCTGTCTCTCTGTCTACTTGTGCTCTCTCTCTGTCAAATAAATAAATAAAATCTTTAAAAAAAAAAAAAAAGAACTACCAACAACAGGAGGAGCAGGAAAGTTTAAAAAAAAAATGTCATGAATATATGTTAATAAACAACTAAGTAGACATTAATAAAACAGCATTATTGATGAGGAAGAGGAACATTGCATAATGATTAAAATAAAAATCTTAACATAGCTTCCAAACTAGATTGAAAGAGGGGATATCACTGTGGATCCCACTGACATCAAAATGTTAAGGGAATCTTAAGAACAAATTTACTAGTGAAAATATAGGTGAAATGACAAACTTTTTGAAAAAGCAAACATCATACCACTGACAAGAATATAAAATCTCAATATTACTCTTAAGGAAACTGAATCTATAATTTCAAAAGTGTTCCAAAAAGGAAAGCTCATGCTTCACCAGTGAATACTTTCATAAGTATAAGAAAGTGATTATATAAATCTTGTACAAATTCTTCCAGAAAACAGAGAGAAAAGAAATGTTTGGCAACTCTTTATAAACAGAGCATATAACCATGACATAAAAGTCAAATCAAAGACATTATAGGAAAAGAACCTAAAATTTAATGGCATACCTACATTCATAGAAACCGACACCTTCTACAAAACAATAGCCTCCCCCCAAAAAGAATAATAGTTCAACACCAAGTTAGAATTATATAGGGAGAAAAAAAAAGATTTATATAGGGAACATAAGTTTGTTTTTAGATTCAAAGTCAGGCAATGTAGGGGTGGTTGGGTGGCTCAGTTGTTTAAGTAAGTGTCTGACTCTTGGTTTCAGTTCATGTCATGATCTCATGGGTCCTGAGATCAAGCCCTACATAAGGCTCCATGCTCAGCAAGAATTCTCCTTGAGAGGCTCTCTCTCTGTCCCTCTCCTCTCTCATGCTCTCTCTCTCTCTCAATTTCATTCTCTCTCAAAAATAAATATATCTTAAAAAGAAAAAGGTCAGCCAATGTAGTCTAGCAAGTTAAAAAAAAAGGAGAATAAAGTCATATATTAATAGATGCAAAAATCTAACATTTGTTTATGATAAAAACTCTTAGCAAACTGGGAGAGAATAATACTTATTTAATATTAAACAATATCACTTAAAATATTACATGAGTCATATTGAATGATGAAAAAATGATACTGCTCCCTCTGAGATAAGGAATTATATTGACACCTGCTATAATCACTTATGATTAACATCATGTCTTACAGTACAATAATGTAAGAAACGGATATAAAAGATTCAAAGCAGATTTCTAAATAGATTAGAAAGGAAGAAATAAATTGTCATTACTTACAGACATGATTGGCTATGTAGAGAATCCAATTCTACAGAGAATCTATTAAAAAAAATTATATTGAACAAGTTTGCTAAGTAAAATATGAAAAGCAACTGTGTTCCTACATGCTATCAAAAATTAAAAATTTTTAAAAATATTAGACTTTAGAATATTATTTGTTATAGCAAAAATATTAAATAGCAAAGAATAAATTTAATAAAATATGAAAGATTTCTACACTGACAGCTATGAAATATTATTGAGAAAATTAAGAAACCTAATAAATGGAGATTTATATCATTATTCAGATTGGAAGATATTCTTTTTAAGATGCAAAATTTTCCCCATTATTATTGAGATTCCCTGCAATCTCAATGCAAATCTCAGTGGGTTGTGTGTGTGCTGTTCAGCAAGCTAATGTAAAATTTAAATTTTTAAATTTTATTTAAATTTTTAAATTAGAAATGCAAAGATCTAAAGACAGTGGAGACCATCTTGGGGAAAAAAGCAAAAACAAAACCAAAAAACAAAGTTCTAGGACTTACATTAGCAGATATCAAAATCTATTCTAAAGCTGCAAAACTAAGGTGACTAAGACATTGTAGTGTTGGAGGAGGGATAGAAAAAATAGATTAATGGAGCAGAATAGAATGTCTAGAAACAGATGCAGACATATATGGTTGCTCAAATTAGGACAAAGATGCTCCTGCTGTTTCAGTAAAGGATGCAAGATCAATTGGATAGCCATTTAGGGGAGAAAAAGCTCATGTCCCTTTCCTAATGTATATACAATAATCATTATCAAAATAACAAGAAAACAAAAAAGAAGAAGAAGAAAAGAAAGACAAATACATTAAATACACAAAAATACATTAAATACATTAAAAAATACATTAAAAAAATTCCAATGGAGATCTAGGTGTGTTAGGTAGAGAAATAAGTTTTCTGGAATGTAACATGTAAAAAATAACTTTTTGACTTTGTATTAAGACAATATTTTTGAAATCAGACATAAAAAGACTAATGACAAATTGGATTATATTAAAACTGCAAATTTTTGCCAATTGCAATATACTGTGAAGTGAGTGAAAACACAACCTACAAAATGGAGAGGAAATAATATATAAAAATACGTATGAGACATATTTGAAATATATATGATATACATGACATTTGTATATGTCATATGCATGACTTCTACATATCAACAAGAAAAACAGCCTAAGTGAAACAAAAGATTAGAACAAGCAGTATACTTAAGAAGATATTCATTGAGCCTGTGGGGGTTCCCCAATCGACTGACATGCTTCCCTTTAAGAAACAGTGTTTATGGCCCTTCCTCTTGAATATCAATGGGAATATGATCATTTTTTGCTCATAGAATATGGTGAAATTATGCTATGTGCTTTCTGAGGGCAGGTTATACCAGGCCAGAGTGTTTCCACTTGGTTGTCAAGATACTCCATCTGGTGTTCTCTATCTTAAAATCCAATGTCCATACGTTGAGAAGCCCAACCACATGGGAAGCCCAAATGTAGGTGCACTTATCAAGTGGTAGCTGAATGCAGAAGTTGGATTGATCCCAGCCTAGCAGCCAGGCATGTGAAGAAGTAGTCCTCTTATATTTCTAATGTTCAGTCATTCTAGTCTTCCCAAATTAGACCCAGGTATTGGGTAACAGAAGTTGTGCCCTGTCTGGTTTTTCATCCACAAAATCAGTAATACCAGGAACTGGCTGGTTCTTTATGACATCTGAGGTGGCGTATAATGCAACATTAGTAACTGGGACATAGCCAAAACCAGAAGTAAGATGCTCAACATTTTAAAAAAATTTTTTATTTTATAAACATAGAATATATTTTTATCCCCAGGGGTACAGGTCTGTGAATCGCTGGGTTTACACACTTCACAGCACTCACCATAGCACATACCCTCCCCAATGTCCATAACCCCTAACCCCACCCCCCTTCTCCAAACTCGCTTCCCCCAGCAACCCTCAGTTTGTTTTGTGAGATTAAGAGTCAGTTATGGTTTGTCTCCCTCCCCATCCCATCTTGTTTCATTTACTCTTCTCCTACCTCCTTAACCCCCCATGTTGCATCTCCACTTCCTCATATCAGGGAGATCATATGATAGTTGTCTTTCTCTGCTTGACTTATTTTGCTAAGCATGATACCCTCTAGTTCCATCCACGTCGTCGCAAATGGCAAGATTGCATTTCTTTTGATGGCTGCATAGTATTCCATTGTGTATATATACCACATCTTCGTGATCCATTCATCTGTTGATGGACATCTAGGTTTTTTCCATAGTTTGACTATTGTGGACATTGCTGCTATAAACATTCGGGTGCACATGGCCCTTCGGATCACTACGTTTGTATCTTTAGGGTAAATACCCAGTAGCGCAATTGCTGGGTCACAGGGTAGTTCTATCAACATTTTGAGGAACCTCCATGCTGTTTTCCAGAGTGGTTGCACCAGCGTGCATTCCCACCAACAGGATAGGAAGGTTCCCCTTTCTCTGCATCCTCACCAGCATCTGTCGTTTCCTGACTTGTTAATTTTAGCCATTCTGACTGGTGTGAGGTGATACCTCATTGTGGTTTTGATTTGTATTTCCCTGATCCCGAATGATATGGAGCACTTTTTCATGTGTCTGTTGGCCATCTGGATGTCTTCTTTGCAGAAATGTCTGTTCATGTCCTCTGCCCATTTCTTGATTGGATTATTTGTTCTTTGGGTGTTGAGTTTGCAAAGTTCGTTATAGATTTTGGACACTAGCCCTTAATCTGATATGTCATTTGCAAATATCTTCTCCCATAACATAACAGTTTTGTTAACTGTTTCCTTTGCTGTGCAAAAGCTTTTGATCTTGATAAAATCCCAATAGTTCATTTTTGCCCTTGCTTCTCATGCCTTTGGCGATGTTTCTAGGAAGATGTTGCTGCAGCTGAGGTCGAAGAGGTTGTTGCCTGTGTTCTCCTCAAGGATTTTGATGGATTCATTTCTCACATTGAGGTTCTTCATCCATTTTGAGTATATTTTCATGTGTGGGGTAAGGAAATGGTCCAATTTCATTTTTCTGCATGTGGCTGTCCAATTTTCCCAGCACCATTTATTGAAGAGGCTGTCTTTTTTCCATTGGACATTCTTTCCTGCTTTGTGGAAGATTAGTTGGCCATAGAGTTGAGGATCTATTTTTGGGCTCTCTATTCTGTTCCATTGATCTATGTGTTTGCTTTTGTGCCAGTACCATGCTGTCTTGATGATGACAGCTTTGTAATAGAACTTGAAGTCCACAATTTTGATGCCACCAACTTTCACTTTCATTCCTTTGGCTGTTTGAGGTCTTTTCTGGTTCCATATAAATTTTAGGATTATTTGTTCCATTTCTTTGAAAAAGATGGATGGTACTTTGATAGGAATTGCATTAAGTGTGTAGATTGCTTTAGGTAGCATAGACATTTTCACAATATTTATTCTTCCAATCCAGGAGCATGGAACATTTTTCCATCTTTTTGTGTCTTCCTCAATTTCTTTCATGAGTACTTTATAGTTTTCTGAGTAGAGATTCTTTGCCTCTTTGGTTATTATAGTCTTTGGATTAAAATCTAATTGATCTAAGGATTGCCACTCCTGCTTTCTTCTGATGTCCATTAGCATGATAAATTCTTTCCCACCCCCTCACTTTAAATCTGGAGGTGTCTTCGGGTTTAAAATGAGTTTCTTGTAGGTAACATATAGATGGGTTTTGTTTTTTTATCCATTCTGATACCCTGTTTCTTTTCATTGGGACATTTAGCCCATTAACATTCAGGGTAAGTATTGAGAGATATGAATTTACTGCTATTGTATTGCCTGTAAGGTGACTGTTTCTGTATATTATCTCTCTTCCTTTCTGATATACTACTTTTAGGCTCTCTCTTTGCTTAGAGGACCCCTTTCAATATTTCCTGTAGATCTGGTTTGGTGTTTGCAAATTCTTTCAGTTTTTGTTTGTCCTGGAAGATTTTAATCTCTCCTTCTATTTTCAATGATAGCCTCGCTGGATATAGTATTCTTGGCTGCATGTTTTCTCATTTAGTGCTCTGAATATATCATGCCAGCTCTTTCTGGCCTGATAGGTCTCTGTGGATAAGTCTGCTGCAGATCTAATATTTTTACCATTGTATGTTACAGACTTCTTTTCCCGGGCTGCTTTCAGGATTTTCTCTTTGTCACTATGACTTGTAAATTTTACTATTAGGTGACGGGGTGTGGACCTATTCTTAATGATTTTGAGGGGGGTTCTCTGCATCTCCTGGATTTTGATGCTTATTCCCTTTGCCATATTGGGGAAATTCTCCCCAATAATTCTCTCCAGTATACCTTCTGCTCCCCTCCCTTTCTTCTTCTTCTGGAATCCCAATTATTCTAATGTTGTTTCGTCTCATGGTGTCACTTATCTCTTGAATTCTCCCCTCGTGGTCCAGTAGCTTTTTGTCCCTCTTTTGCTCAGCTTCTTTATTCTCTGTCATTTGGTCTTCTATCGCTAATTTTTTCTTCTGCCTCATTTATCTTAGCAATGGGGGCCTACATTTTTTATTGCACCTCATTAATAGCTTTTTTCATTTCAGCTTGGTTAGATTTTAGTTCTTTTATTTCTCCAGAAAGGGCTTTTATATCTCCCAAGAGGGTTTCCCGAATATCTTCCATGCCTTTTTCGAGCCCGGCTAGAACCTTGAGAATCATCATTCTGAACTCTAGATCTGACATATTACCAATGTCTGTATTGATTAGGTCTCTAGCCTTTGGTACTGTCTCTTGTTAATTTTTTTTGTGGTGAATTTTTCCACCTTGTCATTTTGTCCAGATAAGAGTATATGAAGGAGCAAATAATATACTAAAAGGGTGGCAACAACCCCAGGAAAATATGCGTTAACCAAATCAGAAGAGATCCTAAATCGTGAGGCAGGAGAAAGGGGATAAAAAAGAGGTTCAGAAAGAAAAAAAAAAAAGAAAGAAAGAGAGAAAAGAAATAATTAAAAAAAGAAAACGAATAAAGAAAAAGTATAAAAAGAGAAAAATATATATATTAGATAAACTAGTTAAAAAACGTTAAAAAAGGGTAAAAGTTTTAAAAAATTTAACAGAAGAGAAAAAATAATTGAAAAAGAAAAAAAGTTAAATTAACTGCAAGACTAAAGAATTATGGGGAGAAAGCCATGAGTTGCATGCTTTCCTTTCTCCTCCTCTGGAATTCTGCTGCTCTCCTTGGTATTGAAACTGCACTCCTTGGTAGGTGAACTTGGTCCTGGCTGGATTTCTTGTTGATCTTCTGGGGGAGGGGCCTGTTGTAGTGAATCTCAAGTGTCTTTGCCGCAAGCGGAATTGTACCACCCATACCGGGGGCTTGGCTGAGTAATCCCCGTGGTTTTGCTTTCGGGAGCTTTTGTTCCCTGAACGCTTTCCATAGAGTTCCGGAGGATGGGGATGAAAATGGAGGAGTCCCGGTCTCCAGCCTGGAGGAGCTGAAAGCCCGGGGCCCCACTCCTCAGTGCGCCCTCACAGAACAACGCCCAATTACCCCTGTCTTCCTGGCCTCTGGCCAAGCTCCAAGCTCACTGAGCCTGCGACCAGTTCAAGGTAACCCCGAGCTGGGAGCTCACTCCTCGGTTCTGTCTCTGTAGCCAGCTTCTGCATTCTAATAACTGTAAGCCCTGCGACACTCAGACACCCCCGATCCTTCTGTGACCCTGTGGGACCTGAGGCCACACTGACCCCACGTGGGTTTCACCCCAATTTAGCCTCTGGAGCCATATCCCCTAGCTGAACAGACTTTTAAAAGTCCTGATTTTGTGCTCCGTTGCTCTGCTGCTTGCCGGTAGCTGGTCCCTCCCCCTGGGGTCTACCTTCCCATCGCTTTGGATTCATTTCTCCACCAGTCCTACCTTTCAGAGAGTGGTCAATTTTCTGTTTCTAGAATTGCTGTTCTTTTCTTCGAACTGCCATTGGATTTGTAGGTGTTTGCAATCTTTAGATAAGCTATCTAGCTGATCTCCTGCTAGCTGAAGTAGTCTCAGCCTGCTACTTCTCCACCATCTTGACTCCTCCCGATGCTCAACATTTTTAATCACCACATATATTAACATTAAAACCACAAAAGTTACTTTTTGTTATATTTATTACAAATCCTGAAGGTAACAGCTTAACAGAACCAGAACTATTATTCATGGTTCTGTGGCTTGAATGGGTCATGGTTTTTCTGTTTTGTGTGATGTTGGCTGTGTTGCTAGAACCACTGGCATTTCCAATGTGGCCTCCCTCATGTTGCTAGAAATACCTGAGGCTGACTGGGAGCACAGTGGTGTTCTCCCCTATATAGACCCTCTACATGCATGGCTTATTGGGCTCCTGTCAGGATGGAAGCCTCTATCTAAAGTGGAACATTCCAAGATCACATGCTCTCAGTGTTTACAAGTGATGGTAAAGCCTTCTTTCATATCACTTTTGTTGAGCATCAACTGGCTAAATCTAGTCACAAGTCCAAGTTAGCATGGGACCAGGTACACTGGCCTGAATACCAGGGAACATGCTTCATTAGGTATCATCAGTGTAAGAATGCAATTTAACTCTTCATACCCACTATTATAGGTAAAAGAAAAAGGAAAACAAAATCAAAACCAAAAACAACTATCAAACATGAGTAAGCCTGTAGATCTCTGGACTTCTCATTCACACTGTAAGGAAAAAAAAAATCAATAAATAATTACTTTGGATTACAATTCTACAATACCTAGTAGAGATAATTGTATGCATATCCTACGGCCATGCCAATAGAAATCTACATTTCAAACAGAAATCTTTACATATGTCCAGCAAAATATAACTATGTTGTATTCATAGGAGAAAATACTATATATTAATAAAAGTAAGTGAATTATTTCCACATACAGCATATGAATAAATCCCACAAATATAGTGTTGATCAAAAGAGGTCAGACACAAAAAGAAAACATAATGTATAACTCCACTTATCTAAACATTCTGAAAGAGCTAAAAGTAATCTGTGGCAATGGAAGTAATAAAAAATGGCTCCTTTTAGGAAGGTGATTATGCATTAAACTGGGTGTGGGCACAAGAGAATTCTAAGGTGTCAGCGATCTACTCTCTGCTGTTTCCTTTCAAAAGTTCATGGACTTATACACTTATGATTTATACATATTTATGTGTATATGACACACTTCAGTAAAATTTACATTTTAATACTATTTCATTATTGGGTAGTTCAGTAAAAAATTACATTTAGTAAAAAATTTCACTACTAATTCAGTAAAAACTACATTAAAATAAAATTCAGTAAAATTTTCAATAAATCAGTAAAAAACACAGCAAATATTAAAATAATTAAGTGAAAAATAATTCAGTCAAAATTATAGTAGTTTTTCATTATTGAGTAATTCAGTAAACAATTACATTAAAATAAAATTCATTAAAATAAAAATTAGATTAAAATAGCATGAGATCCTTGCTCAAAAGTCATTGTGAAAGACTCCTATTTGTAGTTTTTGTATTTCTAACACAGAAAAAAGTGAATGTTCAAGTGGATCATACTGTATAACATATCTCAATTGTCTAATTAGAAATTTTGAAATTAACTTTGTTTTAATATAAAATGGAATGGAGACTAGCACTAGGAATATCTTAGAAGTTGGTAGCCATGAGGTGAATGCATTGTCTGTGATCACTTAGGCACAAAAATCATCTTCTCCAGATTGGAAGAGAATGCATTCTGACTATTTGGGGTCTGATGAGGAAAAGATAGCATGATGTTTTATCTGTAAAAATTGGGAGACCAGAACCAAGCAGGGAAACCATTGGTGTGTATGTGTCTAGGACGTAAAATCTTTTGGGTCTGTGACAACTTTTTAAAAATCATTTTTGGCACCTCCAAATAGTAGCTTTGAGCCTCATTGAAGAGCACAAAGATGGTGGACACATGATTTTTATGAAGCAGAAGTGCTAAGAAGTGGGAATAGCAGTCATCTAACTCAAAATAACTTTAAAAATAAATATAAAAAATAATGAATTTGAAAGTCTGTATGCAAATCACAATAATGATATGAATTACTAGAATTTAGAGTGGAGGAATGGAGACAGGAATCAGAATTTCATTCTTACTGGCTGAAATTCTATACTTCCTTATCTACTGGAAACCAGCACCCTGGTCATGTTGGTCACTTGTAGGAGGGTTCTCTGGGAGAAATTCTAAAATAAGGATGACTCGTTTTCTCCAATGTTTCAACTAATTACATTCATTTTTCAGACACAACTTGATGAATTCAAACCTGGCTTAGACCTTCTTTCAGTTGGAGCTTTTTTAAAAAAAATTGCACTTATGTTTGGAATGTAACATACTCTGGGGAATGAAGAAGGAAGTCCCTATGTGGGGTCAATTTTACACAATGAGAAGTCCAGAGTTGAAGCAATAATTCATCTAATTTTATAATGTCTAGCTAAATGGAATCTAAGCACTGTCAGAAACATACAAATTTAGGGTACATAAAGAAGAATATTCACTAATCGACATCTAAAGTTTGGCATAAAATTCTTTAGCTTGTGTTTAGCCTCTGTTCTGAGATTTGCATCAGAACTGATGTTTTGCTCAAAATACTGATATCAGGGCTTCGGGCCAATTTCACCTGTGGTGAGTACATGACTGAGGAAATCAATCTGACTTCTTTTCCAACTTCCCTGTATTCTTTGTCTTTAATTATGAGTTATGATTCTAGGAACAGTGCTTTGCAGAATGAAACATGTCTTTCTTTTTAAGGAAGGCTTTTTAAGCCTGGATTAATTGAATCAAAGCCATAGTATGACAGTGTCATTTGATATTCACAGACAATAGGCCTAGAGATGTTTGGACAAATAAGGCAGGATTGGAGGCAGTGGCTTGACAAGGGTGCATCAGCCCAGTGCCATCGGCCACCCATATATTGATTTAATTTTTATAGAGATGTTATAATGTATGTTTTGTCATCCCATTTTTTCCATGGCAAAATTAACATTCAGGAGGCTAATCAGAATTCTAGAAGCTACATATCTGAGATTAGAATCCAAGTTCTCCTGACTTGTCCATTTATTGTTTATCAAATATTTACTGGGCCTCTTCTATGTTTCAGCTACTGTGCCATGTGAAAGGATACCATGGCTCCTGTTCTGGTGGAACTTAAAATCTAGTAAAGGGAAAAAGAATGTAAGTAAAAATATCCACGAAATGTAGTTGTAAGCTATGATAAAAACTATAATGGAAAATAGAATGTTATTTGAGGGAGAAGTAAGGAGGAATTTAATTTATAATAGATGGTCATGGAAGATCAGTATGGGTTCATAATACTTATGCTAACTTAGATATGAGTGAAGATTTATGAGGCAGTGGATGAATAACAGTATTTATACAATAGGAGCTATGTTGGGAAAGGTCATGTGGTGTAAGGGAGCACAGCATCTTGATGGAACCGAAGGAAGATTAGTAGTGTCCAGTATGAGCAGTGAGAAAATAGCACAGGATGGGTTTGGGAAAGTACACAGGAATTACACCATTTGGGTATTTGTATACCAATGGTGAAGAAACTGGGCATGAATTAAAGGGCACAGAACAGAAGAATGATATTAGAGGATTACCTGGGGCGGGGGTATGTAGCTTGAAGTGAGACAAATGGAAGCAGAGAAGTGCACATGAATGTTGACTGGCTTGGTCTACTGTGGTCTAGTCTAGAATAGTGGAAAGGGAGAGAGACAGCAATATGTGGACATGGAGTATGCTTTGGCAGAATCAACATGACTAAAGGATGAACTGGATTAGGAGAATGAAGGAAAGGAAGGAGTCCAATTAATGAGTTGATTGATTAGATGGATTCTCTAACATTTACTGGTATATGGAAACTAGAGAAGAAGATTTAGGGATGAAAATGAGCAGTTTACTTTGGACCATGCTAAATCTTAAGTCCCTCTGAAACACTCAAGTGGAGATATCAAATGGAAAGCAGGATACATATTCTGGAACTCAGAAGTCTAGTCTCACTAAACCTCAGTTGGGGATTGTTTAGTGATGGGGGTCTATTAGTTTCCTGTTGCTGTTGTAACAAAAATTACCCCAAATTTACTGGCTTAAAACAATACATATTTATCATTTTACAGTTTTGGATATCAGCAATCTGAAATAAGTTTCACTGAGCTAAAGTCAATGTGCTGCCAGTCCTATGTTCCTTCTGGAGGCTCAAGAGGAATGGTTGTTTATTTGTTTTTGTCTTTTGGATCTTGTAGAGGCTGCCTGCATGCCTTAGTTCATGGACGCCTACTTCATCTTCAGCCATCCATAGCAGCAACTTCAAATCTCTCTGCTTTAAGACCTCTGCTTCCATCATTGTATCACCTTCTTTAATTCTGACCCAGATGGTTCCAGATAGTTTCCCCATTTCAAGATACTTAACCATATTTGCAAAGTCCCTTTTGTTGTGGGTATTAGAATGTGGGCATTTTTAGGGGATCATCATTATATCCAGTAAAAGGAGTTTGAGACCATGAGAGGGATGAGATCACCTAGGGAAATTCCTAGGCCACAGATTTTATGAGTATATAAGCTTTTATCAAATTTACTTCCAAACAACTTAATCAAATTCTTGTGAAAACATTTCAGGTTCAGAGTATTTTTTACATTTCAGATTATGGATAAAATAACAAATGAGTACAGCACTTATGGAGTAGCAGTCTTATAATTTTCTAATTGAAGATTTTTTGGTCGTAAGGAATATTTATAAGGGTTTTATACAAAAAGTATGAATATGTGGGTAAGTCAATATCTATTATCTGTTTAGATGAAATTCTTGATAAATTTAAAATGGTAAGCTTTTCATATATAACATATACTACATAGTATATGGCATATCCTGTCATATGTATACATACTATGTATATACATGTATTTATGCCACCATAGTATGTATACGTACTATGTTAGCATAAATATGTATAGTATGTATACATACTTTGGTAGCATAAATAAGTACAAAAATATTAAAACAAAAATATCCATAAGACAAGGAATATAAATGGGTGATAAATATTAAAGAGTCAATCCCTTCATATTGAATGAAATGTTAAACAAACTTAATTTATAAAATTAGGGAGCCTGGGTGGCTCAGTGGGTTAAAGCCTCTGCCTTCAGCTCAGGTCATGATCCCAGGGTCCTGGGATCTAGCCCCATATTGGGCTCTCTGCTCAGCTGGGAGCCTGCTTCCTCCTCTCTCTCTGCCTGCTTCTCTGCCTACTTGTGATCTCTGTCTGTCAAATAAATATATAAAATCTAAAAAAAATTTATCAAATTAGCTATGGGTGGTAAAGAGTTGATGAAATGTGGGCTTTTAAATTATTTTTGTAAAGAGTCTTAAGAACATTTAATCATTTGGCTCATGAAATCTAATTTCAGGATCTATTCTAAGAACTTAATTGTAAATGTAGAGAAATATGTATGCATAAAGTTAGAGGTTAAACATGAACAGAAAAACCTATTAGGGATTGGCTAACTACATTGAGATCAATACAATAGAACATCATTAGCAATTAAATGATGTTTTAGAAAGATCTATAAGAATATGGCAAATTATTCATATATTGAAGCAAAAAGGGAAAGTGTTAAGTTTTAAAAATATATACCATTTATATGGACAAAAAGGAGACTAAAAGGAAATTTGTAAAAATACTATTGGCATCTACTTTTCACTGGTGGGATTATAGGTGAATAATTTTGTGCCACAGTATAATTCTGTATTTCTTATTTTTTTAGTCACAAGTACATAGTTTTTTCTTCAGGATTAAAATAAATGTAAAGTTTTAGTAGGAAATGTAGCCATTGCATGATCCTTTTGGAATTCTTCCCTATGATTGGTGTTTTAGCCCAAGGTGTCACACCAGCAGTCTGAATATGTGTCAATGAAAGGGAACAAAAGGGAACATCCACTTGAGTGGATGATCTTTGTGGGAGAAGAAGGCAGGAGAAGGTAGCTGATTAATTGCAGCACTCAAAGAGAAAGATGAATGGGGGGCTCTGCAGATACCATCTGTGTTTTATCAGAATAGATTATAGCTGCTCCACTGTCCCCACATCAGGGAGAAGGGAATAGCATTGCTGTATATGCAGATTTTCTATAATAAAAATGTTCCTGGCTGGCATATAGGAGCGATCAAAGTCAGATTTTTTTTTCTTCTAACCAAATTTATCTGACATCTCAAACAACAAAACCACAATGTGTCATGTTCCACAATGGGGAAATAAGATTTGAGCTGACATGTGTTCATCATCTAGAGCTTAATTCAAATAAGAAATAAAGCACAATTGTATTGGAAAAAAGTTAACAGGGTTCAGATTAATTTATTTCATGGATAATCATGACTTGTTAACTTAGAACTTCTTCAGAATTTTTTTAAAAAATTAAAATGATTGGCATAAGGAAGTCTTCAAATATTTCATGCCACTTGCTTTAGAATCTGCATTATATATTCGCTATTTGTTTTTCACTTAGACTATATCTCAGGGCATTTTTCCTTTAGTCAGTCATATTTCAAATTACAGAAACTGCCTTGTTGATGGGCATGTCCCTCTGAGCAAATTACCAATTAAACTGGTGAAGGGGAAGATGTAAAATGAGATCATTGAAACCATAGTTAAGAAATTTCCATTTGTGTTTTATTTGATTATACATCAAATAAATGATACTTTTTAAAATTTAAAAATGATACTTTTTAAAATTTTACTAAAGTAAAATTTAAAAATGATAAATTTTACTTTAGGTAAAATGATGTTTTACCTAAAGTAATGTTAGCTTGAAAGACTTTCTAAAGGAGCCCAATGAATGAAGCTCTTATATTTCATGAAAATATCTGAACTTAGGGTGCTTGGCTGGTTCAGTCTGTAGAGCATGTTAACTCTTGATCTTGTATTGTGAGCTCAAGCACCAAGTTGGGCATAGAGATTACTTCAAACAAACAAACAGTCAAAAAAAAAATCTGAATCTTATTACTAAGGGGGAAAATGATGTTTGTCTATCTTTACATTCATATTTTTATATGCTAGAGTGTTTCTTGCCATTCCCAATTACCTTAGTTTTACTAATGTTTACTGATGGTAATCACTGTGTGGATTGAGTTATCAGAAAGGGAAATACTCTCACTGCTACTTCAGTATGTCCCTCATCAAATCTCTGCCTTAGGGGACATCAGCGTGTGTGTATGTGGGTGTGTGTGAAGGGGCAGAAGTGTGTGTTTGGTTTAGTTTCACAATTTGTCCAATGAAGACATTTAGATTAGTAGCCATTGAAATTGTGCCAAGGTGTTCCAGATCACTAAGTGGCAATTCTGAGTTATTCTTTTCTAGGTAGAAAACAAAACAAAATATAAAAGACAAGGAGACCAAGGAGTTGTGTGGAAACAACTTTGAGAGGAGATGCAGGAATCCTGGATTCAAAGGCTCTAATGCTGCTTGTAGAACTGAATGTCACTGATTTTGATAAATCACATAAACTTTCTTTTTTTTAAAGATTTTATTTGTTTATTTGACAGAGATCACAGTAGACAGAGAGGGAAGCAGGCTCCCTGCTGAGCAGAAAGCCCGATGTGGGACTCGATCCCAGGACCCTGAGATCATGACCTGAGCCGAAGGCAGCGGCTTAACCCACTGAGCCACCCAGGTCCCCGCACATAAACTTTCTAAGAGGTGAAACTAGATGTTCTCTGGCATACCTCCTCATTCTACTATTCTATACAAAAAAATTAATAAATAAAAAAGAGAGAGGAAAATGAGAAAAAGAAAGAAGGGAAAGGAATAAAGAAAGAAAAACAATAAGCCCTGGAAGGATTCCTTGCAGTAAATTTGAAATCAGCAATGGACCAAAATGTACAGAAGTAAATTCTAATTAGGGAAGTGTCTCCATGTGGGTGAGGATGTGCAAAGGAGCTCATCCTCCAAAGTAGACTCCTTTCTTCCCCTGCTTTGTAGGGAGTCTGTGCCTTTGAAACAATCATGCATCTTTATGATCAATGGTATTGTTTCTTTCCATTTCCTTTTTTTTTTTTTTTTAAAGACAGGAAAATGAGACACCGGACTGCTGAGAGCATTCAGGTGGAAAATTATTACAGGATCTTATCTAAATCTGACAGCCTCTTTTATATGACTACCAGACTCTAGCTCCTGTATTTTGAGGATTATTTGTCCTTACATATTTGTTCAAGTTTTATTTAATGCTTTGTCCATTTTTAATACAGATTAATGATGAAAAAAGTTAAAGGAAAACACTTAAAGGAAACAGTTTACAAATGTGTTTGTAAACTATTAGCTGGCAATTATGAGATGAATATCATGTTATATATCACCCACATCACTGGATAAATTAATAAACAGCGTAGTCTGAACAGAAAATAAAATTGACTAGAGGGAGGCTATAAATTTCAAAATTATAAAAGAATGACAAAAGCAAGATCATATTGAAAGACAGTTATCAGGAAAAGATTAAGATTGAAACATACTTTAAAACATAGACAAATGCATACACACACATGAACAGAGTTTAAGTGTATGTATTTTATGACAAACATAAAGCATAATAATACATTTAATAACAATGATTAAGCAAATATCGACTTAAATCAGGGGTAATGACATTAACAACAGCAAAATGAATCCAAGGAATCCAACATTTATTGGTAAAAATAGTCATATAACTACTTAAAAGAAAACTTTAGGAAAAAGAAATTTTCCTGATATACAACATAGGAATTATGCAGCAACTCAATTTCATTTCATATGGAATTACCTAACTAATGTGAATGCCACATCAAACTAGGAGGAAAAAAGCTACTGGAAGGCATTAATACACAACGTTACTTATAAACATAGAATTTTCAGAAACAATGAGAAAATAATTTAAAATTGTCCAAAAATGCTCTATGCTATGATTGCAAAGTTAACCTATGTAGTAAATGACAATGGAAAGAAGGATTGGGACAACAAAGAAGAAAGTACAACAAATAAAAGTGATAATACTGGGGACGCCTGGGTGGCTCAGTTGGTTAAGCAGCTGCCTTCGGCTCAGGTCATGATCCCAGCATCCTGGGATCGAGTCCCACATCGGGCTCCTTGCTCCGCAGGGAGCCTGCTTCTCCCTCTGACTCTGTCTTCCACTCTGTCTGCCTGTGCTCACTCTCGCTCTCTCTCTGACAAATAAATAAATAAAATCTTTAAAAAAAAAAGTGATAATACTGGAAGTGAAACTTGAATAAAAACTAACTGGAGTCCCAGAAGAAAGAAGTGAAGACCGGACGTTGATGCTAACCCTGGGTATGTGGCCAGAGGAGCTTACAAAGGCAAATTTACCAACATATGAAAAGAGTATGGATGTAAAGGAAAGGATGAAGATGTCCCAGAGGAAGTGACACTGGCAAAAAAAAACCCTTAAGATCAGAGAATTCTCAGAGGTATCTAATGACATAAGAGTGAAAAGTCTCAAATATGGGAAGCTGATCCAAACTTAGAAAGGAGCCTGACAGCTGGCAAGGCACAGAGAAGACAAGGAGGTTCTTTTGATTCCATCTGATACATTAAATTACAAGGAGAACAAGGACTATTCTAATCCTTCTTCACAAATTTTCCAGAGGAAGGAACGAGGTAATCCTCCCAGCTTCTAATTTCAAAGTTAGAGTGTACTTTAGCTGGCTTTCCTTTCCTCTTATTCTGTGACTAAGGTATGTAGTAACCAAAAGCAAGAGATTTTTCAATACACTGACAACGTTTTTAAAGGTCATAGCTCTATGATCATTCCCTACTGGGTATTCAGATGCCTTCCCAGGCTTTCAGTGAGCGCCATCAGGCAGGCAGTTCTACACCACTGTGCAGAGTGGGAAGCGCCCAGATTTCTCATCAGTCATCAAATAGCAGAGGTTAGTGAAGTTACCACACATTCTTAATAAATTATAGGAAAAAACAGGTCTAGAAGATACATTATAAAGTGATTAAAAAATGCATCCATTTTGAAACGAATATATCCTAAACTATAAAACACTAGAAGGCTATATTAAAGTAGGGGATAACTGTTCTTTAACATAGGTGTAATAAGGAAATGATTACTTTTTAAAGGTAATTTCAGGACTACTTAGAAAAATAATTTTAATCAACTGAGACTCCACAGACAACTTATTATATCAATTTCTGAATTAATGTATAAATACTTTTTATATGCCAATAATAGCCAGGTAGAATCTATTGGAGTAAAATACTATATTTGCTCTAGCAGAATTCCTAATCTAGGAATCTGGGAAATTGTTTGTAATAAAGATGGCAGGTAAAATATTTCATTTCCTTAAATATAAAGAAAATGAGTACTGCTAAGATAAGGGACAAAGGTTATTAACATAACATTTTCCAATGTATGAACATTGGAAAGAACTAATAACTATTTGAATAAATGTTTCATTTTATTAATCTAATTTAATTTAAAATTTGGGTAAAAGAGCAAATATTTTTTTAAGATTTTATTTATTTATTTGACACAGAGAGAGCAAGAGAGAGTGAGAGCACAAGCAAAGGGACAGGGAGATGCAGGCTCCCCGCTGAGCAAGGAGCCTGATTCGGAACTTGATCCCAGGAGCCCGGGATCATGACCTGAGCCGAAGGCAGGTGGTTAACAGATTGAGTCACCTAGGCACCCTAAGCAGATATATATATTTTTAAACGATATTATTTTGCCCTGGTAATGGTGATGTGAGATGATTTTCAATTATGCCAGGCTGAGGGAAGTTTAAGTGACTGTTCCCTTTAGAAATTTACTCTGGGGACAAACTTACTCTGGGTGGCTCAGTGGGTTAAAGCCTCTGCCTTCGGCTCAGGTCATAATCCCAGGGTCGTGGGATCGAGCCCCACAACGGGCTCTCTGTTCAGCAGGGAGTCTGCCTCCCCCTCCCTTTCTGCCTGCCTCTCTGCCTACTCGTAATCTCTGTCAAATAAATAAATAAATAATCTTAAAAAAATGTATTTTGGGCTCTAGGTTTATGCCACTGAGACCCCTACAGTGAGGGTGCTGAGTTCCAGGGATGTTGTAGGGAATTAGAGAAAGATTCACTAGGTGCAATGCAGACCTTTCGACTATTTCAAGGGCCTGATGACCTCTCACTAATTTGGTGATTCACTGGAAGAACTTATGCTCCTCAACATAATGAAGTATATTGATGTCTAAGGTGTATTCCAGCAAAGGATAGAGTTCAGGAGAGGTAGAGGAAGGAAGGGAAGGAAAGGAAAGGTGCTGTATCTTTTCAGCTCATTCAACAGAAACCAGGAATGCTGATTCAGCCCAGTGGGGTTGACACAGAGGTCACCTCTCTTGCTGACCTCTCAGGGAACCATCAAGCAGATCAAAACACATAGTCCTGAATTTTGGAGGACAAGGTCCTTATTGCTGACCCTGGTGCCTGCAAACCATTATAGGAATGTGGCTTGTCATCCCCACAGCTACCTAATATAGGGCTGGGAGATGTGGTATGGTAGTTTCTATTCAAAAGGCTGAAATTTACCAGTCTCTTTCTTCACCAAGCACTTCCTTGGATGCCACAAGTGTTCAGTCTGATTCCAGACTTGTGAAATAGTTGGTTCTGATAGATCTTTTCAGCTGAATAGTTGTTTCTGTGGAGTGATGGATACTTGGAGAACCCAACTTCATCATCTGTTGTGATACTGCTTCAAAATATACTAAATTTTTCCCAAGTGGGAAAATAGCCCTAGCCCTTCTCATATTTTCTGGTGATTAGAAGGAAAAATGAGCTTCCTAAGGGTCAGAATCTCATGGAAAATATGAACAACAAACTTCATAATATGAACTGGTCTATAAAAGAAATTCAAAAGGTGGGTGTTCATGAGTGGGAGAGGGAAAGAGTTAAAAGTATCTCCTCTCAGGGAAGCCTGGTAACAGGTAAGAGATCTCTTATATTGGTGTAGTGCTCCAATATTTTAGAACATTTTACCATGGTTCTTCAAGGCTAGAGGGGTACAAACTGAGGAAATATGATAGAGGATAGGAATAGTAATTAGTATTACTGAGCAGAAACTATGCTCCAACACTGTTTTGGGCACTATATGTTCAACATCTTAGACACTCAACTCAATCAAATAAATTTGGTCATGTTTTGCCTCTGTGATAAGCAGAATTTTAAGATGGTCTCTAATATTTTTGCCCCCTGGTGCACACATATTGTATAATCCCTTCCTTTTGAGTGTGGATGGGGCCAGTGGACATCTCATATTCACTCTCATACATCTGTCACTCCCAATATTGTATTCTTATGGAAAATGAGATTTTGAAGTTGTAGTCAAAGTTTCCAATCAATTGACTTTGAATGAAAAAATCATATAAAAGGGAAGATTATCCTGGGTGGGCCTGATATAATCAGGTGAAGTTGCCATCAGCAGCAGGCACTCTACTGCTGGCTTGAAGAAGTAAGCTGTGATGTGAGAGGCTGCAGCAAGGACCTGGATGGTTTCTAAGAGCTCTAAAAGAGCTAACAAGAAGGCAATAACCTAAGTCATACTGAAAAAGAAATAGCTTCAAATGAAATCCCAGCCTCAGACACCTGTTTGATTTCAGTCTGGTGAGATTCTGAGCAGAAAATCCAGCCAAAATCCAAATCCACAATTCAAAATCCAAGTCCAAAATCCAAAATCCAAATCCACACATGGAAAATGTGAGACAATAAATTGGTGTTGCTCTAAGTTGCTAAGTTTGCGATACTTTATTACATAGCTGCAGAAAACTTATACACTCATTTTGTGTCAAAATCTACTCTATCATGTTGGGAGATCAGGATAAAGACAAACTTAATTACTCTAACTAAAAAAGCAAGGAGGTAGTCCAGTCACAGAAACTCAGGTAACAGGGTTGGAGGAGGTCCAAGGCTAAGGATGGCTCAAATTAAATCTGTAATTCTAGTCTGGGGGTCCTTAAACCTACCCTTTACTATAATCTTCAATTTTTAAATGAGGCAACTGCAACTCTTATTTCTGGTTAAATTAACTGGTGTTTATTTATCTAAAGGTAGGAATGAAAGCACCAGGAGAAAATGTGGACATTTTCTGTGACTGATACTGATAAGGGGCAACAATTTCCTGCAGAGCTGCTAAGTACTATTCTCACATGTATAGAAGCTTCCCCTTCCATGTAGAGACAGGAAATCCATGTCAGACCAAAAGGTAAAGCATAGAAAGTAGAAAAAGACTCCAGGAATAAACATCTAAATAATAAACTTTCCATCAGAAGACAATATTATATTCCAGATATACACTTGATTTTAGTTGGTCTCTTTTGGCTTGTATGGGTAATATTGAGTTTTTAAAAAAATTTTTTTTTAAAGATTTTATTTATTTGACAGAGATCACAAGTAGACAGACAGGCAGGCAGAGAGAGAGAGAGAGAGAGAGAGGAGGAAGCAGGTTCCCTGCTGAGCAGAGAACCTGATGCGGGGCTTGATCCCAGGATGCTGGGATCATGACCTGAGCGAAAGGCAGAGGCTTTAACCCACTGAGCCACCCAGGCGCCCTAAAAATTTTTATATAATCAGATAATCTTAATGGCTAGTAAGAAATTTAAAGTAAAAAGGGAATTTTTTTTTAACCTTTGTTTTTAAAAGAATAGCACTGGCTTGTTTTGCCCTGGATTGTCATACCAAAGAGAAAGTGTGACATGTCACAATTGAGGTGACTTTCTTTCAAGAGTCCTCCAAGGTGACAATTCTTAAGGACATTTGCCTTTTCATTTTCTAAGTGTTGATGAGACTCCATGAGGAAATATAAAAATCAGGCACAAATACATTAATTTCTAAAAGGTGTTATTTTTTCTTATGACCTGAATGATTTTTCACCTGTGTGCCACAAAATCTAATGATCCCATTTTTATAAAAGGAATCACTCCTAATGATCCTGAACAATTCAAAACTTGAATACTTCAAGAGTAGTTTTCACATATAAATAAATGTAAGGTAGGCATTATGCTTTTTCTGAGCTTAAAAACAGACTGAAAATGCAGTGTAGAGGCACATTGCTGGGTGATTTATTTTGCAGCATGTTCTCTGTATTTTTTTTTTCATGAATCTTGTCTGATAGCAGAGATTTTTTTCAGCATAAAGTTGGGCTTCCTTAATGTGCTTTTTTTTTCTTAATTGTCAGAGCATCATCTCTGACATTAACTGACAAACATGTTGTGTTTTATTGTTTTATCTAGATATGAACCCTTGGAGTGGGGGTCTGTTTTCCCACTCCCATGTTGACACCACTACTTAATGAACATTTGAGTGATTATAGTTTATAACATTATTTTTTTTTAAATTCTTTTTTTTTTTAAGATTTTATTTATTTATTTGACAGAGAGAGATCACAGTAGGAGAGAGGAAGGGAAGAGATCACAGAGAGAGGAAGGGAAGCAGGCCCTCTGCTGAGCAGAGAGCCCGATGTGGGACTCGATCCCAGGACCCTGAGATCATGACCTGAGCTGAAGGCAGCGGCTTAACCACCTGAGCCACCCAGGCGCCCCATAACATTATTTTAAATTGTATTTGTAATTGATATTAAAATAAAAGCATCATAGTAGGTCACTCTCAGAAATTTCTGATGCATAGAAAATTATGCAGATGACGATATTGAAAAGGAACTGGAAGCATTTCTGTTTCTATCTAAAGTTCTGTCTGTTGGAATGCCTGAAGTATGGCTTCAAATTCACCTTTTTTTTCTTTTTAACATTTTGTACGCTATTTCATCATTGTTTCCCTTTTCCTGACTATAAGTTTTTAAAAAGCTAGAATGTATCTTCACTTACATTGTGCTTACTGCTCCTTTGATGGTCACAGAACATTGTTTTCTCATCTTGTTGGATGTAACTAGTATTGATTGAGCTGTAGACTGGCTTCCCCCCACATTTGGCTCAGCCCCAAGGTACAAACTCATAACAGCAGTATTTACCCAACACTGCCCTTCCCAGATTTGATGTTTTATGGCTTATCATCTCACGATCTTCAGGTTGCCAAGGGCATCCTATCACTCGGGGCAGAATTCAAGTAAATGACTTATGACAGGAATTTCATATAATAGGGGAAAAGAAATAAGTCAAAAGGTTGCATTCTAACTGTGTTAGTGTGAATTCTTGACTCATTTTCTTGCATGCTTGCAAAGACATTTATAGCCATGGGGTGAAAATAAAGGGGTTTCTTGGATTGAAAATTGAAACAAAATGACAATTTTGTTTTTAAATTGCTATTTCCAGCCATTTTATCAAATACAGAAGAAGTAGATTCTCTTATATCTCTAGCAGTCATATAGCAGTTTCATGGCCCAGAATGTTCTTTATGAAAACACATAATGTTAAGGCACTTAAAATCTGTTTTACCACGCAGAAAGTTTTATCCAGTAGGTTGCTTGCCATTTTTAAATGAGAAAGCTTTTATACCTGAAAATAATATAATACTGTATGTTAATATTAGAATTAAAATAAAAATTTAATTAAAAAATAAAAGAGAAAGCTTTGATCTTTCACATTCAGCCACTTCTTCTCCATAAGAATTTTATGGTTTTATTTAAATTCAGTTGGCTAACATACAGTGTAATATTAGTTTCAGGTGTACAGTATAATGATTCAACACTTCCATACATCACCTGGTGTTCATCACAAAGTCAATCCTTAATCCTCATCACATGTTTCACCCATTCCCCACCCCCACCTCCCCTCTGGTAACCATCAGTTTGTTCTCTATGTTCAAGAGTCTGTTTCCTAGTTTGCCTCACTCTCTTTTTCTTTTTTCCCTTTGCCTATTGGTTTTGTTTCTTAAATTCCACATATAAATGAGGTCATATGGTATTTGTCTTTTTCTGACTGACATTTAACTTAACATAATACTCTCTAGCTCCATCCGTGTCCTTGCAAATGGTAAGATTTCATTCTTTTTTACAGATGGGTAATAATCTTCTCTGTGTGTGTGTGTGTGTGTGTGTGTGTGTGTGTGTGTGATTCATCAGTAGATGAGCACTTGGACTTTTTCCATAATTTGACTATTATAAATAATGCTGCTATCAACATCGGGGTGCATGCAACCCTTTGAATAAGTATTTTTGGACTCTTTGGGTAAATACCTACCAGTGCAGTTGCTGGGTCACAGGGAAGTTCCATTTTTAACTTTTTGAGGAACCTCCAGACTGTTTTCCAGAGTGGCTGCATCAGTTTGCATTCCCACCAACAGTGGAAGAGTGTTCCCCTTTCTCTGAATCCTTGCCAAAACTTGTTTCTTATATTGTTGATTTTAGCCATTCTGACAAGTGTGAGGTGGTATCTGATTGCAGTTTTGATATCCATTTCCTTTCATTCTTCTGCGTGTGGCTGTCCAGTTTTCCCAACACCATTTGTTAAAGAGACTGTCTTTCTTCCATCTGATACTCTTTCCTTCTTTGTCAAAGTTTAATTGAGGATACAGTTGTGGGTTCATTTCTGGGTTTTCTATTATCTATTGTTCTTTGTGTCTGTTTTTGTGCAATACCATACTGTTTTAACCACTACCGCTTTGTAATATAACTTGAAGTCCAGAATTGTGGTGTTTCCAGCTTTGCTTTTTCTTTTTCAAGATTGCTTTGGCTTTTCAGGGTTCCATACAAATTTTAGGATGGTTTGTTTTAGCTCTGTGAAAAATGTTGTTGGTATTTTGATAGATTGCGTTAAATGTTTATATTGCTTTGGATAGTATATACATTTTAACAATATTTGTTTTTTCAACCTGTGAGCATAGAATGCATTTCTTTGCATCATCTTGAATTTCTTTCATCAGTGTTTTATTTTCAGAATAGAGGTCTTTCATCTCTTTGGTTAAGTTTATTCCTAGTTATCTTAATGTTTTTGATGCAATTGTAAGTGAGATTGTTTTCTAAATTTCACTTTCTGCTACCTCATTATTAGTGTATAAAACTGCAACAGATTCCTATACATTGGTTTCATATCTGTGACTTTAACTGAATTTCTTTATGAGTTCTACAAGTATTTTGGTGGAGCCTTTGAGTTTTCTATATGTAGTATCATGTCATTTGCAAATAGTTTTCTTTCTTCCTTACCAGTTTGGATGACTTTTATTTCTTTTTGTTGTCTAATTACTGTGGATAAGACTTCCAGTACTGTGCTGAATAAAAGTGGTGAGAGTGGACATCCATGTCTTCTTGTTCCTCACCTTTTCACCATTGAGGATGGTGTTGGCTGTGGGTCTTTCATTTATGGGCTTTATTGGGTTAAGATCTGTTCTCTTTTTTATTTTATTGAATTAATTAATTTATTTATTTGACAGACAGAAATCACAAGTAGGCAGAGAGGCAGATAGAGAGAGAGGGGAAATCAGGCTCCCTACTGAGCAGAAAGCCTGATGCGGGCCTTGATCCCAGGACCCTGAGATCATGACCTGAGCCGAAGGCAGAGGCTTTAAACCACTGAGCTGCCCAGGCGCCCAAAGATCTGTTCTCTTTAGATCTACTTTGTGGAGGCTTTTTCTCATGAATGGATTGTACTTTGTCAAATGCTTTTTCTGCATCCACTGAAATGATCATATTTTTGTTTCAAGATTTATTGTTTATGCACCACACCCAGTGCTCCATGCAATCCGTGCTCTCCTTAATCCACCACCAGGTTCACGCATCCCCCCACTCTCCTCCCCTCCAAAACCCTCAGGTTGTTTCTCAGAGTTCACAGTCTCTCATGGTTCATCTCTGCCTCCGATTTCCCCCAATTCACTTTTTCTTTCCTTCTTCTAATGTCCCCCCATCTTATTTCTCATGTTCCATAAGTAAGTGAAACCACTGACTTTCTCTGCTTGACTTACTTCACTCAGCATAATCTCCTCTAGTCCCGTCCATCTTGATACAAAAGTTGGATATTCATCCTATCTGATGAAGGCGTAATATTCCATTGTATGTATGAGCCATCTCTTCTCTATCCATTCATCTGTTGAAGGGCATCTTTGTTCTTTCCACAGTTTGGCGATTGTGGCCATTGCTGCTATGAACATTGGGGTACATATGGCCCTCTTTTCACCACATCTGTAACTTGGGGGTAAATATCCAGTAGTACAATTGCAGGGTCATAGTGTAGCTCTATTTTTAATTTCTTAAGGAATCTCCACACAGTTTTTCAAAGTGGCTGCACCAACTTGCATTCCTACCAACAGTGTAAGAGGGTTCCCCTTTCTCCATATATATCCTCTCCAACACTTGCTGTTTCTTGTCTTATTAATTTTGGCCATTCTAACTGGAGTAATGTGGTATCTCAGTGTGGTTTTGATTTGAATTTCCCTGATGGCTAGTGATGATGAACATTTTTTCATGTGTCTGTTAGCCATTTGTATGTCTTCTTTGGAGAAATGTTTGTTCATGTCTTCTTCCCATTTTTTTTTTTTTATATGATTATCTGCTTTTTGGGTGTTGAGTTTGAGTTCTTTATCGATCTTGGATATGAGCCCTTTGTCTGTAGTATCTTTTGTGAATATCTTCTCCCATTCCGTGGGTTGCCTCTTTGTTTTGTTGACTGCTTCCTTTGCTGTGCAGAAGATTTTGATCTTGATAAAGTCCCCAAAGTTCATTTTTGCTTTTGTTTACTTTGCCTTTGGAGACATTTCTTGAAAGAAGTTGCTGTGGCCGATGCTGAAAAGGTTACTCTCTATGTTCTCCTCTAGGATTTTGGTAGATTCCTACCTCACAGTGAGGTCTTTTATCCATTTCGAGTTTATATTTGTGTATGGTGTAAGAGAATGGTCGAGTTTCATTCTTCTATACATAGCTATCCAATTTTCCCAGTACCATTTATTGAAGACTGTCTTTTTTCCACTGGATATTTTTCCTGCTTTGTCAAAGATTATTTGACCATAGAGGTGTGGGTCCATATCTGGACTCACTCTGTTTCACTGGTCTATGTGTCTGTTTTTGTGCCAGGACCATGCCATCTTGGTGATCACAGCTTTGTAGTGAACCTTGAAATCAGGCAATGTGATACCCCCAGCTTAATCCTTACTTCTGTATTTGTATTCTTCTACTGATGTAACATATCACATTGATTGTTTTGGAAATACTAAACCATGCTTGCATCCTAATAATAAATCCCACTTGATTGTGATGTATAATTTATTTTAATATGTTGTTGGATTTGACTTACTAATATTTTTTTGAGGATTTTTGTGTCTATATTCATGAGGGGATAGAAGTCTTTTGTTAGATATGTATTTCATATATATTTTCTCTAAGATTTACCTATTCATTTTCTTAGAAGTGTCTTTTGATTAATAGAAGTTTTCCAGTTTATCACTGTTAGTTTTTTATAATTAGTAATTTCTGAGTTATGTCCAAGAAATATCTATTGGGTCACAAAGAAATTCTCTATTATTTTTCTTCTAAAGATGTTATAGTTTTAAGTTTTATGTTCTGTGATTCAGTTTAAATTAATGTAGAGGTCAACTTTTATTTTATTTTTCCCTAGTAGATATCTATCACTATTATTAAAAGATTTTCCTTTCCTCATTGAATTGCATTGGTGTCTTTGTGGAAAATCAGTTGACCTCATAAATGTAAATTTATTTACATTTCTATTTCTGCATTATATATTCTGCACCATTGAACTAGTTGTTGATCTGAATGTTAATGTTAAACTGATGAGAGTAACTTTGTAGTAGATCTTGAAATCAAATAATGTAAATCCTTTGTTCTTTATCAGGATTGTTTTGTTTTGGCTATTCTGCATTCTTTGCATTTCCATATAAATTTTAAAATCATCTTGTTAAATTCTAAAGACAGTCTACAAGAATACTGATTGAAATTATGCTCAATATGTAGGTTAATTAGGAGATAACTAACAATAATTTTGAGTGTTTCAGTCCATGAACATAACGTTTCTCTGCATTTAGCTTTTGCTGTAGCTTTTTTTTTATTGCAGTGCTTTGCACTGTCTTGCATATCTTTGTTAAATTCTAATTTACTTCTAATTACTTTATAATTTATATATTATTGTAAAGGAATTGAATTTTATTTCATTTTCTATTTTGCATTGTTAATAGTTAGAAATACAACTGGTATGTTATAACTAAACTTTGTATGCTACATTCACTTATTAGTTCTAAGAGTTTATAGATTCCTTAGTATTTTCAATCAAGGAAACAATCATGTTACCACTATATTTAGGAGTTTTACTTCTTACTTCCCAGACATTATTACTTTGATTTCTCTTTCTTTCCTTACGCACTTGTTAGGACTTCCTGTGTGAATGTGGATTAGAAGTAGTAAAAGCAGGTATTCTTGGCGTATTCTCAAGTTTTGGGGAAAACATTTAATATTTCACCATTAATTACGATGTTGGATTTGGGTTTTTCTTAGATGCACTTTATCACATTGAAGAACATTAATCTTACTCTTAGCTTACTAGAGAGTTTCTATCATAAATGAATAATAATTTTTGTTACCTAATTTCTTAAATCTATCAAAATGATTGTATCACCTTTTATACCTTTTAATCCACATTTTAAAATGTTTATTGATATGATAATCACATTAATTGATTTTATAATATTAAACTGACCATACATTTCTTGACTAACCCCATCTTATCATGCTGAATCCAAGTTTTTATTGCTGGATTAAATTTTATCAGATACATATTTAGAATATTTTCTCCCATTCTGTGGATTGTCTTCTTATTCTCTTGATAATGTTTTTCACAATGTGGAAATTTTTAATTTAATGAAGTCAAGCTTATCAGTTATTTCTTTCATACATCATGCTCTTGGTGGTGTAGCTAAAAAGTCATCACCAACCCACAATCATATGATTTTTTTTCTATGCTATTTTTCCAGGAGTTTTATAGTTTTGTATTTTACATTTGTCTGCAATCCCTTTTGAATTAATTTGTGTGAAAGATAGGAGGTCTGTCCTCTAGCTTAATTTTTTTTTTGGAAAGTGGATTTCTTTGTTCCAGCTCCATTTGTTAAAAAGACTATCTTTTGGGGAGAAAAGATGGTGGAGAACTAGGGGAGGTGCCGTTTCAACCTGTACCCTAAAGTGAACTGATTACCTACCAAACAACTCTGATCACTCATGAAATCAGCCTGAGATTAGAATTCTACATGTCTGGATCTCTACAGGGGCAGAACGTGCCAGTGGACAGGTAAAGCAGAGTGGGAAAGTTGGACTAATATTGGAGGGTAAACAAAAGGGGGAGGGAGCCACCAGAAGCAACCCACTGGAAAGTTATACCCCAATATGAGAGTGCCCTGTGACTGGGGACCAGCACTAACTTGGAGTCTGGTTGAAAGCACTCAAAAAGAGCAAAGGATCATGGGGGGAAATTGTGGGAATCGGGGCAGTTAGGGACAGGGGCTTAAGTCCCCAGACCAAGGAAAGCCACCCCTGGCGTTGAGCCAGTGAGAGTGCTGCAAAGAAACCAGGTCTTGGTCCCTGAGCCTGAGCATGCCTGAGAGTGCCTGGGTGGGAGCTCCTGTGAGGAGCTGGGAGCCTCACCAGCTGGCAGAACTATGCCCTTTTTGCACTTCCCAGGCACATGCAGCACTGTGCTATCAGAGTCTGAGCCACATCCCACACCCTCCCCCTGAGAGAGGTGCAAGCAGGCTCCCACCCAGCGTTCTCAAACCCTGAGAGTCTGAGCACTCCAAGCTCAGGCCAGCAGGAAGATCTCAGTGTGTGATTGCTGCTTGGGACCTCTCTGGTGGTCTGGAGCTGGCCAGACAGCCGCCACTGTCATTGTTTTGGGTACAAGTTCCTGTGTCCCCAGCGACCACAACAGGGAATGTGCTCTGCCAGTGGCCAAGGGGGAATTTATATGCTCTGCAGCACCCAGAATGAACAGACTAAGGCTTCTCTTTGAGAGAGGTCTGGGTGCAGTTTGCTTTCCTCTAAAAAACCATCAAAAGCTGTCAAGGCAAGAGAAAACAAAGGAACAAACAAACAAAAAAAACCTCCAAAGAATGAAAGCCTGAAAAACCGGTTTCCTCAGAGCCCACCCCCTTGAAGGGGGCAGGAGGATTTAACTCAGGGAACACGGCCTGAAAACCCATGCATCAGGCCCCTCCCACAAAAAGCCAAACGGAAGAAAAAAAAAAGACAAGAGAACAACCACCACTACTTCATAGATACAACTTTTATTTTAATTCGTTCCCATTATTCTGGTTCTTTTTTTATAGATAATTTTTAACCTATTTACCATCACAGTGAGATGTCCAGTACATCAAATTCCATAATAACCTTTTAATCTGAACTTCTTGATACATATACCCATGTTTTTCTTTTGCTTTTCTATTTTCTAATTTTTTTAAATTTTAGTTTAGTACATTCTTTTTTTTTTTCCTTTTATTTTCTAATATTCATATAGAGTTAAACTTCAAGGTAATCCCCTTTCCCCAATCAATCCTACCCCTATAGGTAAACCAATTTTTAATCCCCCTTTATCTTAGGAAAGTTGAGTCCTTTAACAAAAATATCAAGATACATCCAGGAAGAATCAAAATAACCTTCCTCACCCACACTGAGAATTTATATCCACTCTCCCATCTTTTTCTTCCACCAGTGTTTCTGTGTATTTGTGTTTGTCCTGGTAGTATATAAATCTTATACTTCGGGTTCTTTTTGACGAAGTTTTTTTTTTTGTTTTGCATATATATATATATGTATATATTTTTATATGATAATCACATTATCATATTATATATGATATATGATATATAATATTATGTATATCATATATATGATATTATATATGATAATGTGATTCTCATATATATGATATATATGATATATATTTATATAAATATATATTTTTTCTGTTGTCATCTACTTTTATCAGTCTTTTTGTTTGTCTGTTTTTGTTTGTATACTTCATAAATCTTACCTTGGGGCCCATTTGGGCTGGGCCTTCTCTTTTATTTTACCTTTCTTTCTTTGCCTGTTTCTCTCTCTCTCTTTTTTCTTTTTTCTCTCTTTCTTTTTTTTTTAAAGATTTTATTTATTTATTTGATAGAGCAATCACAAGTAGGCAGAGAGGCAGGCAGAGAAAGAGGAGGAAGCAGGTTCCCTGCTGAGCAAAGAGCCCAATGCAGGGCTCAATCCCAGAACCCTGAGATCATGACCTGAGCTGAAGGCAGAGGCTTTAACCCACTGAAGCACCCAGGTGTCCCTTCTCTCTTTCTTTTTTCTTTCGTTTGGGTGGGGACTCTTGATTGCTCAAAAGCATTCCAGGGTACACCTTGACTGCACCACGGTCGATACATCCAGCTACATCCATTCAGCCATCTCTCACCAAAATGACTAGGAAAAGAAATGCCCAACAGAAGAAAAATTCAGATTCTGCAACAGAGCTAATGGCTATCAATATAGACAATATGTCGGAAAGGGAATTCAGGCTAACAATTATCCAGGCAATAGCTAGGTTGGAGAAAGTCATGGATGATAAAATGCAATTGATTAGGGCAGAACTGAAAGCCACCAGGGATGATGTTCAAAATGTTTTCAATTAGAGTTCCAATCTAATCTAAATTCTCTAAAAGCTAGGGTAACTGAGACAGAAGATAGAATTAGTGATCTGGAGGACAAACAGATAGGAAGAAAGGATCAGGAGAAAGCCTGGAAAAAACAGCTTAGAAGCCACAAAAACAGAACTAGGGAAATAAATGACGCCATGAAACATTCCAACGTCAGAATTATTGGAATCCCTGAAGGAGAGGAGAAAAATAGAAGTCTAGAAGATATAGTGGAACAAATTCTCCATAAAAATTTTCCCAGTCTCGTGAATGGAACAAGTGTTCATTTACTAGAGGCAGAAAGGTCTCCCTACAAGATTATAGAATCTAAAAAAACATCAAGGCACCTGATAGTAAAATTGAGGAATCATAATTGTAGACACGATTTCTTGAAAGTAGCTAGGACTAAGAAGCACCTTACGTACAGAGGAAAGCCCATCAGAATAACATCAGACCTGTCTACAGAAACCTGGAAAGCCAGAAAGGGCTGGCAAGACATATTCAGGGCACTAAATGAGAAGAACATGCAGCCAAGAATACTGTATCCAGAAAGACTGACATTCAAAATGGATGGAGAGATAAAGAGTTTCCAAGACTGGCAAGGCTTAAAAGACTATGCAACTACTAATATCACTGCAGGAAATATTAAGGGGGGGGGTTTCTATAAAAGAGGAAAAATCCTAAGAATATCATTGGATAGAAATATGGAGAAAATTAACTGAAAGAAAGACTTCAAAGGTAACACGATGTCAATAAAAACCTATCTATCAATAATCACTCTCAATGTGAATGGCCTAAATGCGACCATAAAATGGCACAGGGTTGCAGATTGGATAAAACGACAGGACCCATCCATATGTTGTCTACAAGAGACCCATTTCTAACCTAAGGATACACCCAGACTGAAAGTGAAGGAACGGAGAAGCATCTTTCATTCCAATGGGCCTCAAAAGAAGGCCAGGGTAGTGATTCTCATATCAGATAAATTAGATTTTAAACTAAAGACTGTAGTCAGAGATACAGAAGGACACTACATCATTCTTTTCTTTTTTTTTATTAAAGATTTATTTATTTGACAGACAGAGATTACAAGTAGGCAGAGAGGCAGGCAGAGAGAGAGAGAGGAGGTAGCAGGCTCCCCGCTGGAGAGCCTGATGCGGGGCTCGATCCCAGGACCCTGGGATCATGACCTGAGCCAAAGGCAGAGGCTTTAACCCACTGAACCACCCAGGTGCCCCACACTACATCATTCTTAAAGGGACTATCCACCAAGATGATCTAACAATTGTAAATATCTATGCCCCCAATATGGGAGCAGCCAATTACATAAGAAAACTATTAATCAAGATAAAAAGTCATATTCATATGAATACATTAATAGTAGGAGATCTTAACATGCCTCTCTCAATAATAGACAGATCATCCAAGCAGAAAATCAACAAAGAAACAAGAGCATTGAATGAAACATTGGACCAGATGGACCTCATAGATATATACAGAACATTCCACCCTAACACAGCAGAATACTCATTATTCTCAAGTGCACATGGAACCTTCTCCAGACTAGGTCACATAATGGGTCACAAATCAGAACCCAACTGATACCAAAAGAATGAGGTTATTCCATGCATATTCTCAGATCACAATGCTTTGGAACTGGAGCTCAATCACAAGGAAAAGTTCTGAAGGAACTCAAACACCTGGAAGCTAAAGACCACCTTGTTTAAGAATGCTTGGATCAACCAGGAGATCAAAGAAGAATTAAACAACTCATGGAAACCAATGAGAATGAAGACACTTCAGTCCAAAACCTATAGGATACAGCAAAGGCGGTCCTAAGAGGGAAATACATAGCCATACAAGCCTCCCTCAAAAAAAAAAAAACTAAAAAATTCAGAATACACCAGCTATTTCTACACCTTAAAGAACTGGAGAATCAACAACAAATTCAACCAACTCCACACATAAGAAGGGAAATAATCAAAATTAGAGCAGAGATCAGTGAGGTCGAAACTAGAGATACAGTAGATGTATCAATGAAACTAGAAGCTGGTTTTTTGAAAGAATCAATAAGATTGATAAATCATTGGCCACACTAATCCAAAAGAAAAGAGAAAAAGCTCAAATTAATTATGAATGAAAAGGGAGAGATCACAACTAACACGAAGGAAGTAGAAACAATCATCAGAAGTTATTATCAATAATATGCCAATAAGCTAAGCAACCTAGATGAAATGGATGCATTCCTGGAAAACTATAAACTCCCAAAATTGAACCAGAAAGAAATTGACAACCTGAATAGACTGATGTCTAGTAACAAGATTGAAGCAGTGATCAAAAACCTTCCAAAAAACAAGAGCCCAGGACACGATGGATTCCCTGGGGAATTCTACCAAACTTTCAAAGAATAACACCTATTCTCCTGAAGCTGTTTCAAAAAATTGAAGCAGAAGGAAAACTTCCAGACTCTTTCTATGAAGCCAGCATTACCCTGATCCCCAATTCAGGGAAAGAGCCCATGAAAAAGGAGAATTTCAGACCAATATCATTGATGAATATGGATGCTAAAATTCTCAACAAGATCCTAGCAAATAGGACCCAACAGCACATTAAAAAGATTATCCACCATGTCGAGGTGGGATTCATCCCTGGGTTACAAGGATGGTTCAACATTCTCAAATCAATCAATGTGATAGAACGAATCAATAAGAGAAGAGAGAAGAACCACATGGTCCTCTCAATGATGCAGAAAAAACATTTGACAAAATCCAGCATCTGTTCCTGATTAAAATACTTCTAAGTATAGGGATAGAGGGAACATTCCCGAACTTCATAAAATCTATCATGAAAGACCCACAGCAAATATCATCCTCAATGGGAAAAAGCTCTAAGCCTTTCCGTTGAGATCAGGAACATGACAAGGATGCCCACTCTCACCATTCTTGTTCAACATAGTATTAGAAGTCCTAGCAACAGCAATCAGACAACAAAGAAAAATAAAAGGTATCCAAATTGGCAATGAAGAAGTCAAACTCTTTTTTCACTGATGACATGATACTTTATATGGAAAACACAAAAGACTCCACCCCCCAAACTACTAGAACTCATACAGCAATTCAGTAATGTGGCAAGATATAAAGTCAATGTACAGAATCAGTTGCTTTCTTATACACTAACAATGGAAATACAGAAGGGGAAATTAGAGAATCGATTCCATTTACTATAGCACTAAGAACCATAAGATGCCTAGGAATAATCCTAACCAAAGAGGTAAAGAATCTCTACTCAAGGAACTACAGAACACTCATGAAAGAAACTGAAGAAGACACAAAAAGATGGAAGACCATTCCATGCTCTTGGATCGGAAGAATAAACATTGTTAAAATGTCTATACCACCTAGAACAATCTATACCTTTAATGCCATTCCGATCAAAATTCCACCAGTATTTTTCAAAGAGCTGGAGCAAATAATCCTAAAATTTGTATGGAATCAGAAGAGACCCTGAATTGCTAAGGAAATGTTGAAAAAGAAAAACAAAACTGGGGGCATCATGTTACCTGATTTCAAGCTTTACTACAAAGCTGTGATCACCAAGACAGCATGGTACTGGCATAAAAACAGACCAATAGACCAGTGGAATAGAGTAGAGAGCCCACATATGGACCCTCAACTCTATGGTCAAATAATCCTCGACAAAGCAGGAAAAAATATACAGTGGGAAAAAGACAGTCTCTTCAATAAATGGTGCTGGAAAAAGTGGATAGCTACATGTAGAAGAATAAAATTCGACCATTCTCTTACACCATACACAAAGATCAATTGAAATGCATAAAAGATCTCAACGTGAGGCAGGAATCCATCAGAATTCTAGAGGAGAACATAGACAGTAACCTCTTCGATATCAGCCACAGCAACTTCTTTCAAGATATGTCTTCAAAGCCAAAGGAAACAAAAGCAAAAATAAACTTTTGGGACTTCATCAAGATCAAAAGCTTCTGCACAGCAAAGGAAACAGTCAACAAAACAAAGAGGCAACCAACGGAATGGGAGAAGATATTTGCAAATGACAGTACAGACAAAAGGTTGATATCCAGGATCTATAAAGAACTTCTCAAGCTCAACACACACAAAACAGATAATCATGTCAAAAAATGGATAGAAGACATGAACAGACACTTCTCCAGTGAAAGCGTACAAATGGCTAACAGACACATGAAAAAAATGTTCATCATCACTAGCCATCAGGGAGATTCAAATCAAAACCACTTTGAGATACCACCTTACACCAGTTAGAATGGCCAAAATTAGCAAGACAGGAAACAACATGTGTTGGAGAGGATGTGGAGAAAGGGGAACCCTCTTACACTGTTGGTGGGATTGCAAGTTGGTGCAGCCACTATGGAAAAACAGTGTGAAGATTCCTAAGAAATTAAACATAGAGCTTCCCTATGACCCTGCAATTGCACTTCTGGGTATTTAAGCCAAATATACAGATGTAGTGAAAAGAAAGGCCATCACTACCCCAATGTTTATAGTAGAAAGGGCCACAGTCGCCAAACTATGTAAAGAACCATGATGCCCTTCAATGGATGAATGGATAAGGAAGATGTGGTCCATATACACTATGGAGTATTATGCCTCCATCAGAAAGGATGAATACCCAACTTTTGTGGCAACATGGATGGGACTAAAAGAGATTATGCTGAGTGAGATAAGTCAAGAAGAGAGAGACAATTATCATATGATTTCACTTATTTGTGGAGCATAACAAATAATATGGAGGACATGGGGAGATGGAGAGGAGAAGGGAGTTGAGGGAAATTGGAAGGGGAGGTTAACCATGAGAGACTATGTACTTTGAAAAACAATCTGAGGATTTGTAGGGGTGGGGGGTGGGAGGTTGGGGGAGCCAGGTGGTGGGTTATGGAGGGCACGTATTGCATGGAGAACTGGGTGTGGTGCATAAACAAGGAATTCTGTTACGATGAAAAGAAATTAAAAACAAAAAAGCCTAATTTTTTTCCATTGAATAGCTTTTGATCCTTTGTTAAAGGTAAGTTGACTATATTTCTCTGGGTCTAGTCTGGGCTCTCTGTTCTGTTCCACTGATCTATTTGTCTCTCCTTTCACCAATACCACACTGTCTTGATTACTGTAGCTTTATAGTAGGTCTTGGAGCTGGTAATATCAGTTCTTTGACTTTGTTTTTCTTTTTCAATATTAAGTTGGCTATGTTGAGTCTTTTTTCTGTATATATAAGCTTTAGAATCAGTTTGTCAATATTCAATGAATAATTTGCTGGGTTTTGATTCAGATTGTATTGACTCAGTAGATTGAATCTCAAGGAACTTACATCTTGAGAATACTGAAGAGATATTTAGTTAGTTATTTGATTTCTTTTAACAGACTTTTGAGTTTTCTTCATACACAACTTGAATATATTTTGTTAGATTTGTACCAAAGTATTTCATTTTGGGGGAGTGTTAATGTAAAATGGTATTGTGTTATTAATTAAAAATCCCATTTGTTTATTACTGATGTGCAGGAAAACAATTTTTTGTATTTTAACTTTGCAACCTTGCTATAATTGTATATTAACCCAGGAGCTTTTTCGGTTACTTCTCTTAGACTTTCCATATAGAAATTCATTTCATCTGTGAACAGAGACTTTTAGTTCTTGCTTCCCAATGTGTATATCTTTGATCCCCTTTTCTTGTCTTAGTGCATTCACTAGGTCTTCCAGTAAGATGTTGGAAGCAGTGGTAAGAGGGGACATCATTGCCTTTTTCCTGATCTTAGAGGAAAAGATTTTAGTTTCTCACCATTAAACGTAATATAATGTGTACTTTTGTAGATATTCTTTATCAAGTTGAGAAACATCTCTATTACTAGTTTGCTGAGAGTTTTAATCATGACATATCAAATATGTATTTTTAAAATGCTTCTTTTATAGGCATTATATAATTGGATTTTTTCCCTTTTTTTTTCTTAATTTACATGTAATTGACATATACCATTATGTTAGTTTCAAGTACACAACATGATGATGCAATACTTGTATATGTTGTGAAATAATCACCACAATAAATTTAGTTAACATCTATTACCATCCATAGTTAAAACTTATTTTTCTGTGATGAAACTTTTCAGATATATTCTTTTAGCAACTTTCATATATATAATAGATAATTATTAACTATAGACTTCATATTGTACATTACATCCCAGGACTTATTTTGTAGCTGGGAGTTTATATTTTCAACACCCTAATTCCATTTTATCCATCCCCACATTTCTCTTTCTGCCTCTGGTAACCACTAATCTATTGTTTATATCCATGAGTTCAGGTATTTTTTAATTTCTTATTTGTTTTCTTGGTTTTTGTCTTTTAATATTTAGATTCCATATATAGTGAGATCATGCAATACTTTTCTTTCTGTGTTTGGCTTATTTCACTCAGCAAAATGCCCCTCAACTTTCATCCATATTGTTGCAAATGGCAAAAATTCCTTCTTCTACATGGCTAGATAATACCCCATTTTGTGTGTGTGTGTGTGTGTGTGTGTGTGCATCCTATCCATGAACATGAAATATTTCTTCATTTATTTAGTTATTTCTTGATTTCTTTCACCAGGCTTTTATAGTTTTCTTCATACAGATCTTGAACATATTTTGTTAGATCTGTACCTAAATATTTTATTTTTGAGGGTGTGTGTGGGGGGGCTCTACTTCTTACCCAGCAGCAAGAAAATGCATCTAGGCAAAAAGTTGGAGTGACCATGGGATGAATTTGGAGTTTAACTAATGTATTATGCTTTTCTCTAAGATTACACTCATGTGCTGCTTGCTGTTCAAAGCATGAAAAATGTTACCTTATATATTTTTTCCACTGTTATAGTTTTTACCAAGAATGCAAGTACTGTGCCATTTATTTTCTTATTTCTGGAAGTAAAAGTTTCAGTGTGTATTCTTGTACATTATTCATTAATTAAACACACATTTCCTATGTCAAATACTGCTAGGATTCTGGAAACACAGAGTCAAAAAAAAAAAAAAATGACCAAACTCCATCCCTCATAGAGCTTATTCTTTGTGGATGACAAACAAGAAAATGAACGGACAAGTAAAGAGATGATTTAAAACATCTGTAAAGAAAAAAAGAACAATATGAAGGCAAGTCAGGGTTTTGTGGGCTACTACAGTTGGTAAGATAATCAAGGTAAGCTTTTAAAAGAGTTTATATTTAAACTGGTCCTTAAAATATGAGGAGGTAGATATTTTAGGAAAAATTGTTTAGTTAAGAAACAACAGTTGCACAGATTCTTTTTTTAAAATTTTAATTTAAATTCAATTAGACATCATTAATTTCAGATGTAGTGTTCAATAATGTATCAGTTGCATTTAACAACCAGTGCTCATCACGTGCCCTAATTAATACCCATTACATGGTTACCCCATCCCCCTGCCCACTCCTGTCCAGCTACCCTCAGTTTGTGTTTTATAGTTAAGTCTCTAATTGTTTTTCTCCCTCTCTGATGATTTCCCCATCAGTTTTCCCTCCCTTACTTTATGTTATTCTGAGCTATTTCTTATATTCCACATATGAGTGAAACCATATGACAGTTGTCTTTCTCTGTTTGACTTACTTTGCTCAGCATAAAAGTCTCCAATTCCATCCATGTCAAGGTAACTGGTAATTATTTATCCTTTATTATAGCTGAGTAATATTCCATTCGGTGTGTGTGTGTGTGTTGTGTGTATGTGTGTGTGTGTGTGTGTGCGTGTGACATCTTGTTTTTACATTCATCTGTCAATTGACATTTCAGCTCTTTCCATAATTTGGTTGTTGCAGATATTTCTGCTATGAACATTGGGGTGCAGGTGTCCATTTGGATCACTACATGTGCAATTTTGGGATAAATACCTTGTAGTGTAATTTTGGGGTCATAAGGTAGCTCTATTTTTTAACTTCTTAAAGAACCTCCATACCATTTTCCAGAGAGACCACACCAGCTTACATTCCCACCAACCTTGTAAGAGGGTCCCCCTTTCTCTGCATCCTTGACAACTATTAGTTGTTTCCTGTCTTGTTAATTTTAGCCATTCTGATGGATATGAAATGGTATCTCATCATGGTTTTGATTTTTATTTCCCTGATGCCAAGGGAAGTGGAGCATTTTCTCATGTGTCCATTGGCCATTTGTATATCTTCTTTGCAGAAATGTCTGTTCATGTCTTCTGCCCATTTCAATTGGATTATTTGTTTTTTGGGTGTTAAGTTTGAGAAGTTCCTTATAGATCTTGAATACTAGCCCTTTATCTGATATGTCATTTGCAAATATCTTCTCCCATTCTGTAGTTGTATTTTGTTGTTGTTGTTCACCATTTCCTTTGCTATTACAGAAGCTTTTTATCTTGATGAAGTCTCAGTAGTTCATGTTTGCTTTTGTTTCCCTTGACTTTGGAGACATGCTTAGCAAGAATTTGCTGCAGCCAAGGTCAAAGATGTTGCTGCCTGTGTTGTCCTCTAGGATTTTGATGGATTCCTGTCTCACATTTAGGTATTTCATCCACTTTGAGTTTATTTTTGCCTATGGAATAGGAAATGGTCCAGTTTCATTCTTCTCTTTGTGGCTGTCCAATTTTCCCAGCATGATTTATCGAAGTGATTATCAGTTTTCCATTGGATATTCTTTCCTGCTTTGTTGAAGATTTGCCGGCCATAGAATTGAGGGTCCATACTGTCTTGATGACTACAGCTTTGTAATATAGCTTGAAGTCTGGAATTGTGGTGCTACCAGCTTTGGTTTTCTTTTTCAACATTCTTCTAACTATTCAGATTTTAGAATTATTTGTTCCAGCTCTGTGAAAGATGTTGACAGTATGTTGATAGAGATTACATTGAATGTCACCATAGATACTTTAACAATATTTATTCTTTCAATCCACTTTCTGGCTATTCAAATTTTAGGATTATTTGTTCCAGCTCTGTGAAAGACGTTGATGGTATGTTGATAGAGATTACATTGAATGGCACCATAGACACTTCAACAGTATTTATTCTTTCAATCCAGGAGCATGGAGTGTTTTTGCATTTCTTTCATCTTAGTTTCTTTCATAATTGTTCTGTAAATTTTAGAGTACAGACTCTTTACCTCTTTGGTCAGGTTTATTCCTAGGTATCTTACGGTTTTTGGTTCAATTGTAAATGGGATCAATTCCTTGGTTTCTTTTTCTTCTGTATCATTATTAGTGTATAGAAATGCATCTGTTTTCTGTGGATTGATTTTATAACCTGCAACATTGCTGAATTGCTGTATGAGTTCTAGTAATTTGAGGGGGTGGAGGTTTGTTTGTGTTTTTCACACAAAGTATCATGTCATCTGTGTAAAGTGAGATTTTGACTTTTTCTTTACCAACATGAATGCCTTTTATTTCTTTTTGTTTTTTGATTGCTGAAGTTAGGACTTCTAGTACAATATTGAGCAACACTGGTGAGAATGGCCATCCCTGTCCTGCTCCTGACATTAGGGATAAGCTCTCAGTTTTTCCTCATTGAGAATGATATTAGCTGTGGGCTTTGTGATATTGAGATATGGTTCCTTTACCCTTACACTGTGGAGAATTTTAATCAAGAAAGGATTCTCTATTTTGTCAAATGCCTTTTCTACATCAATTGAGATGATCATAAGGTTTTTGTCCTTTCTTTTATTAATGTGATGTATAACATTGATTGATTTGTGAATGTTGAACCACCCTAGTTGCACAGACTCTTAAGTAAGAAAGGATCTAGAATTAGGAGAAAAAGAATCATGCCCTGATTCTTTTTTCATATGTTGATCTGTAGTTAACTAAAATAATTTCTTGTTAATACTCATTTTTAAAAAAGAATTTCCCTTTTGGATGCTCCCTTCTGCCTCTTATAAGTCAGTTTGATAGTGATATTATCTTTTGGTTTTGGGTAACCTCTCCTGCTTCTTCATTTCTGGGCACTAATTATAATAACCTTTGGTTTGTAAAGACTATAAATGAGAAGTGCCTGATAGAAATGTTTATGTGTGTACTTGTGCATGCTTTTATTACTGCACATGATGGTGTTATCTTTTCTGGATCCATTCTTTGAAAATACAGAGAATAGGGTGATGTTGGCAGAGCTGACCTTAAACAAAGACAGTTATAAAGGACTTTAAGGGATGCTAAAAGGCTCTGGTTCTAAATTATTCCTGTTAGAATGACTTCATTCAGAAAGTGAAAAATATTTATGGATATTCATAATATATTTTGGATCTGAAATCATAGATCTTTCAGAATAAATTCCTAGGTTTTACCTATTACTTCCTTATTTGCACTTTATTTATCTTTGAGATAATCCTTTGGGTCTGGGAACATTTTGGTGTTCACATTGAGATGCAAATACCTTTGGAAGGTATAACCTATTAAACCATTTTTAACCAACTAGCAGGGATTATTTCCTTACCTGTTGTCGGGGACCACCTCCGGCCGGGAAAGTCCCCGCCATTATAAGATGGTGCTTGGCTCACTGCCAGCAAAATACGCTGCAAGTAAACAACGAATGTTCTGGTGAAGCCCGCCTAAAGGAGGACATAGTCACTGGCTATTTCAAATTTAATCAGCATAGTAATAGGACTCTCATTGGCTCTCCCCATTGCTTGGCCCCTTATTGGTCACCCTGCTGCATATAAGCTAAGGAAGTTGGTGAAATAAATGGGATGAAGCATTAACACCATACCAGGCTGATTGTCGTTCTTGCGGGCCGAGGGCGACAAATGGTGCCGAAACCCAGGAATTGTTAACGAGTAGTAAACCTTGCAAGGAGAAAAACCACAGGTAAGCGGGGAAGGGACCGCAATCAAAATGGTGGGAATCTTGTACAAGACCGCAACAAGAAGCGGGGCGGCCATAGAGCCGGGATTTTCTTATCGCTTGTGAAATTAACCTAAGCGACCAGATGGGTTCTGAATTATCAAAATATAGATTGGAGGGTTCTTTAAAGGACCTTCTCAAAGCCAATGGTGCACCTCTGAAATCAAAAACCGCGAGAGCATTTCTAACTACATTGGAAACCGTTGCACCTTGGTTTTTGGACGAGGGTTTGTTAAATATTCCACAATGGGACCATTTAGGAGAGGATCTTAAGAAAAGAGATAAAAGCAAACCATTGCAGCCCAGAACATTAGCTATATGGACTCTGGTCAGAGGATGCCTTGGGGGACATAAGCCGAGATGTGAGTCAGCTATTCAGGAGGGAGCTGAGGCCCTTGAGGAAGTTAAAGAGGAACGGTCATCTCGTGCTTCAGAAAGAAACAGTTCTAGCGAAGAGGAAGAGGAAATGTCAGGGGAAGAGTTAGAGCAAAAGGTGGGGCAGAAACCTGAGCCCTTACAGTCTTTGCCCACAGCAACCCCTAGTGCCCCACCACCGTATAACACTTGTACGAATAGGGATATATGTGGTTGTCATGCTTGTTACCCCTGTAAAATTCTCTCAATTTAATAAGGCCAGGAATTCCTCCCAACAGCTCTCTCAGTATTTGCAGGGTGCTTGGTCTGACGATTTTCAAAATTTCACACGAATCCTTCTGGCTGAGATAACTCGAGTAAATAGTATTTCAAACATTCAGCAATATGTTCCAGTTCACCAAACAATGGGCTGGCACACTTGGTTTTCTTGTCCTCCTTCTTATTGGCATTCTGCTTCTATTCAGAAAAGTTTGCCAATGGAGAACACAGCAGTGAGAGCAGAGCCGAGCTATAGTACAACCCTTATGTCAATAGAGGCTGGGACATCTCCCCAGATATGGCTAAGCATGCTAAATCGGTAGTCAAAGACGGGTAAGATCAGTAGAGAAACATACCAACCTAAGACAGGACAGAGATCATCGATATCTTGTGTCTGATGATGGGTAAGGATGTTTTCTGCTACTGACGACCTAAGACAGGCACGATCTCTGCCATAAAACAAAAAAGGGGGAGATGTTGGGGACCACCTCTGGCCGGGAAAGTCCCCGCCATTACAAGATGGCACTTGGCTTACTGCCAGCAAAATACGCTGCAAGTAAACAAGGAACGTTCTGGTGAAGCCCACCTAAAGAAGGACATAGTCATTGGCTGTTTCAAATTTAATCAGCATAGTAACAGGACTCTCATTGGCTCTCCCCATTGCTTGGCCCCTTATTGGTCACCCTGCTGCATATAAGCTAAGGAAGTTGACAAAATAAACGGGATGAAGCATTAACACCCTACCAGGCTGATTGTCGTTCTTGTGGGCCGAGGGCGACAACCTGTAATGTACTGAAGGAGCAAGGCCAATAGGAAAGAAACACATTCCTAAGAAAGTAGAGGCCTCTGAAAGATGAATTGGAAGGATGAAGACAAATATCTCATTTAAGCAGGTACACTAATATTTTTTAAATATTTTATTTATTTATTTGACAGACAGAAATCACAAGTAGACAGAGAGGCAGGCAGAGAGAGAGAGAAGGAAGCGGGCTCCCTGCTGAGCAGAGAGTCCAATGCAGGGCTCAATCCCAGAACCCTGGGACCATGACCTGAGCCGAAGGCAGAGGCTTTAACCCACTGAGCCACCCAGATGCCCCAAACAGGTACACTAATATTAAAGCTATTGTTGAGTTGCTGTGAAATTTAATGAGAAAACATTCATGAAACACTGAGCCTATAGCCTAGCATATTGGAGACTGCTAGGCAGATGGATACAATTTATCGACTCTTTAGACTGTTCAAGAGAAAGATTAAAATGTCATAGGCAAGCAAATTCTAGATAAATGATGATAACATTAAGGCAAATGAGAGAGATGGCATAATCTTTTGGTTCTATTTTTCTTTGGTATTATCAAAGTAATTTTGAAAACTGGTAAATGCCTGGCACAACTTTTAAATTTAATGTAAAATTTCCATCATGTGCTAATCATCATAAAATTACTAATTTATATTATAGTACAATTTAAAACTTAAAATACATGAGCACCTGGGTGACTCAGTTGGTTAAGTGTTCAACACTTTGGTTTGGGCTCAGGTCATGATCTCCAGGTCATGAGATCGAGCCCCAGGTCAGGCTCCATGCTCAGTATGTAGTCTGCTTGAGATTCTTTCCTCCTCTTCCTTTGCTCCTCTTACACTGCTCACCCTCATTCTCATTCTCTTTATAAAATAAATAAATAAATGAAATATTTAAAATTTAAAATACAAATGTTATATCATTTTTAAAATGAATCACATATAATTTAGATACCATATGACTTAGTATTCACTATTATCTGTAAAAGTACATACACAAACTTTTTTATCCAATCTTCTGAGATATAATTGACATATAATATTGTCCAAATTAAAGGTGGACAATGCATTGATTTGACAAGCTTATGGTCACATAATTACCATTTTTTTGTGTGTGTGCCAAGAATTTGCAATCTTAGCAACTTTCAAGTGTATAATGATAATACAGTATCAGTAACTACAATCACCATGTTGTATCTTAGATCCTTAGAACCTATTAATCTTATAAATGGAAGTTTGTACTCTGATGAGCATCTCCCCATTTCTCCCACCCCAATCCCATCATAACCACTGTTCTATTCTGTTTCTACGCCTTCAGTTTTTTTAGATTTCTGCTATAGTGAGATCATACAGTATTTGTCTTACTATCTGACTTATTCACTTAGCATAATATCCTCAAGATCCATCCATGCTGTTGCAAATAGCAGAATTCCCTTTTTTTCACGTGGTTGAATAAGATTCCATTGTATGTGTACACCACATCTTCTATATTCATTCATGCATTGATGGACCCTAAGGCGTTTTGTTATCTTAGCTGATGAAAATAATACCACAGTGAACATGGCAGAACAGTTATCTCTTTGAGATCTTGTTTCCATTTCCTTTGGGTATATACCAAGAAGTGAGACTGTTGGATCATATGGTAGTGTGTTTTTTTTTTTTTTTAATTTTTGAGGAAACTGCATACTATTTTCTACAATGTCTGCACTGATTTGCTGTCCCACCAATGGTGCACAAACATTCCCTTTTTTTCATGTCTTCATCAATGTGTGTTACTGCTTGTCTTTTTGATGGAAGCCACTCTAATAGGCGTGAAGTGGTATCTCATGGCAGTCTTGATTTGCTTTTCTCTGATGATTCACAAACTGCCTTTATTTTTTTTTTTTAAGATTTTATTTATTTATTTTAAAGACAGAGATCACAAGTAGGCAGAGAGGCAGGCAGAGAGAGAGAGAGAGGGAAGCAGGCTTCCTGCGGAGCAGGGAGCCCGATGCGGGGCTCGATCCCAGGACCCTGAGATCATGACCCGAGCCAAAGGCAGCAGCCCAAACCACTGAGCCACCCAGGCGCCCCCACAAACTGCCTTTAACAGAAGGAAATTTTATATTGTTCAATTTCTATCTTAAAAGTATAGTCATCCTATTTTCCATATAAAATTTTATTATATGGTAACTAATGACTTATTTTTGCTTGATAATCCCTTACTCAGCTTATCACAGTACTCTGCAAAAAATTTCTATATGTAAATTAAAAATAATTTATAATTTATTTCAAATAACCATGAAGCTCTAAGCAGTTTTCCTGGATTGAACTGTTATTATAATTATTAGTTACAAACAAGTAACCAACATATACATGTATTTGAATAAATAATTAGCAAAAACAAAAGTACTTTTTTGATTAAAAAAACGTATCTATTCTGAAGCTGGATGGAACTTTTAACAATTTGTTCATATTATTAAAAATAAATATTAATTATTGCTAGAATCGAAAGAGTCCAACATTGGATCTGTACTTGTTTTTCATTTTTAGTAGCAAACCTTTGCTTGACTGGATGGAAATAAGGTGATTTTGTTATGGCAGTTTTTCTCAATTCTTTGAATTCCCTCTTAGTTATATGCCCCAAATTGCATAGTGATCAATCACCAAAAAATTATTTTTTAATGACTTATGGCTTGAAATTTCCACAGGTCCTTTTTCAAATTTGATGAAAGTGAGAATTTTACATGTTCTCCAAACAAAGGATTTATTACTCATTCATTAGTCATTCACTTTTCTAAATACCTGCATCTATATTTCAAATTGTCCTTTAGCCTGGAATCAGGGATAAAACCAAGATGTCTTTCTTGGGAAAACTGGGAGAAACTTAATAAGGTCAGGCCCACTGGGTTAGCTGGTTTAATAAAGCACCCCTTACTGGCTTGCCAATAACACATAACCCCAACTCCCAACCCGTTGCCAGACGGTACTTAGCATTTGCCATGGGCGGAAATATGTGTCCCCTTCTCCCAAAAGATGTCCATGCCCTAATCCCTGGAACCTGTAAATATGTTTCCCTATGTGCCAAAGAGATCATTAAAATTGCAGATGAGATTAAGGTAACTAATAAACTGCCTTAAAAAAGGGAGAGTATCCTGGATTATTTAGGTGACCCAGTGTACTCACACGTGGGAGAGGGAGGCAGGAGAGTCAGAGTCAGAGAGATGCAAACTGCAGAGGATTTAACCTGCCCTTGCTAGCTTTGAAAGTGGAGGAAGGCGCACATGAACCAAGGAATGTAATGCCTCTAGAACCTGGAAAAGGCAATCTCCCCTGGAACCTCTGCAAAGAAACACAGCCTTGGTATTAGCCCCAGTGAGACCTGTATTGGACTTTTAACCCCAAAAATAATTGTAAGATAAGTTTGTGTTATTTTAAACAGCGAAGCTTGTAGTAATTTCTTCCTGGAACAACAGACAACTGATACCGTAAGTCAGGTCCTTCTGGAAAATACATTTGATCTGTATGAGTTTGAAGGGGGTGGTCACTGACCAATATCAAGCCCCCAGGGATTCTGCCAGTTTCTTCCTGTAGCCACTTGTCAGCTGCTCAGTCTGGGCAGGGGTACCCCAGGTTTGTTAAAGCAAATTCCTTCCACTCGTTCAGGATGGTGTCTCTATTAGTTAATTTTACAGAAACGATATGCTCGAACAGGATGTTAAAGTAGAGTTCCCCTAATGCATTTGACTAGAATTCTCAATCTCAGTCCAGTCAATGTTCTATCACTTAGGATTTATTGACAGAGAGATATGAAAAATGTGCCCAAATCCAAACAGGTTCTCAGGTTTGGGCTGAGAGTTCTATCTTTGAGCAGTGAGTTATGGAGCTGCCACATGTGAATGGCAATATATCTGTTCTGACCTTTGAGCAGATTTCATTGTGGAAAACGTCATTCCCCAGCTTTGTCCTTGACTGTGTCACATGGAAGAATTATGTGGTATCCACCAAGGAAACATCTACTTCTGATGCATTTAATGGAATTTAACCTAAAGTTTATTTCATGAAGAATGGGCTCCTGTTGAGGTAGGAGTCCTGACTTATGATTCTATTAGTCCTCAGCTATAATATTAGTAAAGGTACAAAAGTGTGAAACCCAAAATAAAAACCAAACCTATCTTTCTGTATCTGACTCTAATGACATTTTACTTTAGAAATCTGGAGATAGTCTGGAGATTTGGGGAGGGAAAGATTGGGCAGAATGTTCTGATGTTGAATTACTATAGAAAAGGCCATTGCTGTTCTTACATGTTAATGGAGTGTAGCTGAAATTTAGTTAAGAATCCATGTTCATCTTAGTGATAATATGCACACATGTATGTATGTATATACCTACACATAATTTCCTATTACTTTAAATGGGCTATATATAATCATTTTGTGTATGCCTACTATTCTAATCATTTAATCTATATGGGTATGCATATATGTATGTGTGTGTATGTATGTATGCATATATACTGATAGGCACTCTGTAATAAGTTAACTCAATGAATGAATGAGCCTTAGGCTTCATCTGGTTTAAGTCTTCATTTTACAAATGAGGGAGACAATTCTTTACATGAGTGGAGGTGTAGAGTCCTTAGGCATCAGAGAGTTAACACTTTTGCTTAGTTCAAAGTAATCTTAGATATTGTAGTAGGAATATAATTGACATTAATATCAGAGACATCAGCTGCTCTTTACAAACTGTTACATCCTGAGAGAGTTAATCTCTCCAAGACCAAGTTCCTTTTTAGTAGAATGAGAACAATTGTACATATGTCTCTGGAATGTTGTGACCATTTTTTTTTTTTAACTTTTTATTTTTTATAAACATATATTTTTATCCCCAGGGGTACAGGTCTGTGAATCACCAGGTTTACACACTTCACAGCACTCACCAAAGCACATACCCTCCCCAATGTCCATAATCCCACCCCCTTCTCCCAAACCCCCTCCCCCCAGCAACCCTCAGTTTGTTTTGTGAGATTAAGAGTCACTTATGGTTTGTCTCCCTCCCAATCCCATCTTGTTTCATTTATTCTTCTCCTACCCACTTAAGCCTCCATGTTGCATCACCACTTCCTCATATCAGGGAGATCATATGATAGTTGTCTTTCTCTGCTTGACTTATTTCGCTAAGCATGATACGCTCTAGTTCCATCCATGTTGTCGCAAATGGCAAGACTTCATTTCTTTTGATGGCTGCATAGTATTCCATTGTGTATATATACCACATCTTCTTGATCCATTCATCTGTGGATGGACATCTAGGTTCTTTCCATAGTTTGGCTATTGTGGACATTGCTGCTATAAACATTCGGGTGCATGTGCCCCTTTGGATCACGACGTTTGTATCTTTAGGGTAAATACCCAATAGTGCAATTGCTGGGTCATAGGGCAGTTCTATTTTCAACATTCTGAGGAACCTCCATGCTGTTTTCCAGAGTGGCTGCACCAGCTTGCATTCCCACCAACAGTGTAGGAGGGTTCCCCTTTCTCCACATCCTCGCCAGCATCTGTCATTTCCTGACTTGTTGATTTTAGCCATTCTGACTGGTGTGAGGTGATATCTCATTGTGGTTTTGATTTGTATTTCCCTGATGCCGAGTGATATGGAGCACTTTTTCATGTGTCTGTTGGCCATCTGGATGTCTTCTTTGCAGAAATGTCTGTTCATGTCCTCTGCCCATTTCTTGATTGGGTTATTTGTTCTTTGGGTGTTGAGTTTGCTAAGTTCTTTATAGATTCTGGACACTAGTCCTTTATCTGATATGTCGTTTGCAAATATCTTCTCCCATTCTGTCAGTTGTCTTTTGATTTTGTTAACTGTTTCTTTTGCTGTGCAAAAGCTTTTGATCTTGATGAAATCCCAATAGTTCATTTTTTCCCTTGCTTCCCTTGCCTTTTGCGTTGTTCCTAGGAAGATGTTGCTGCGGCAGAGGTCGAAGAGGTTGCTGCCTGTGTTCTCCTCAAGGATTTTGATGGATTCCTTTCGCACATTGAGGTCCTTCATCCATTTTGAGTCTATTTTTGTGTGTGGTGTAAGGAAATGGTCCAATTTCATTTTTCTACATGTGGCTGTCCAATTTTCCCAGCACCATTTATTGAAGAGGCTGTCTTTTTTCCATTGGACATTCTTTCCTGCTTTGTCGAAGATGAGTTGACTATATATTTGAGGGTCTATTTCTGGGCTCTCTATTCTGTTCCATTGATCTATGTGTCTGTTTTTGTGCCAGTACCATGCTGTCTTGATGATGACAGCTTTGTAATAGAGCTTGAAGTCCGGAATTGTGATGCCACCAACGTTGGCTTTCTTTTTCAATATCCCTTTGGCTATTCGAGGTCTTTTCTGGTTCCATATAAATTTTAGCATTATTTGTTCCATTTCTTTGAAAAAGATGGATGGTACTTTGATAGGAATTGCATTAAATGTGTAGATTGCTTTAGGTAGCATAGACATTTTCACAATATTTATTCTTCCAATCCAGGAGCATGGAACATTTTTCCATTTCTTTGTGTCTTCCTCAATTTCTTTCATGAGTACTTTATAGTTTTCTGAGTATAGATTCTGTGTCTCTTTGGTTAGGTTTATTCCTAGGTATCTTATGGTTTTGGATGCAATTGTAAATGGGATTGACTCCTTAATATCTCTTTCTTCTGTCTTGCTGTTGGTGTAGAGAAATGCAACTGATTTCTGTGCATTGATTTTATATCCTGACACTTTACTGAATTTCTGTATAAGTTCTAGCAGTTTTGGAGTGGAGTCTTAGAGAAAATGCATTTAAAAGAGCTAATATTTTCTGCTGTGTTCTAAATAACTTAGTTTTCCCTTAAGCCTTGCTATTTCTTGGTGTAGTTTTGTAAGAGACACAGAGGGTTAAAGAAGCCCCAAGGGGAATTAAAACATGACTAAAGAGCCAGTGTTGGCAAGGAACAAAGACAACAAACCGTGACTTCTTCCATTCATTTTGCTTATAGTCAATTCATAAAATGATGAAAAGCAGAGACAACAGTGAGATCTCTGGGTTACTGGGATTAAGAATTTGTAGCCTGATCAAACAGGACAATTTACATCTTATAGTAATGCAGATAAGGTACAGTTTCCTGCTTGAAACTATATATCCATTGTAACTTCTTGCTGTTGACAAAATTCATATATGGATACTACTAGAAATCATGCTTTGAAAGGTGCGAAGAAATCACAAAATCATAAAAAATGATAGGCCGTGGAAGGGTGGGGGCATTCTAAGGAAACATGACCAGGTCATAGTGAAGAAAGTTAACCTATTTTGTAGCTACTGAACTATCAATTTTATATAGTTTGTGAGGGGATCTGTGAAAGTGGAGGAAGGATTATGATTATGATTATCATGATTATGATTATCTTTTGATTATGTGCAGTACTGAATTTATGTTCAAGTTCACACCAGAAAGCATATTCTTATGCAGTGATGGGGAAGAGCTGTTGCTCAAGTGTTTGAATATCTTATGAATCCCTATGTTGCTTCCATGCTGCCTATGTAGAAGAAGTTGCTCTCAGAAACATTAAATATTTGTGTACTGCAAATACTTGAAGTTAGTGTCAGAATCATTATTTGGATGCAGTTTTCCTTGAGAGCACCTGTTGAAGTAGGATTTTATAATTTTTTGTACTTATGTGTTCATTGTCATTGCTTCTTTTATGGTATAAGATTAATAATAGCTTCTTTTCTACTTCTTCATTTCTTACATCCTGTATTTGGCCATAAATAGATGTTCAATAAATGTTCACTGAATAATGAATGATTCTTCTTCCTAGTGGGATATATGTTTTATTTGTCTCTATATCCAGTATCTGGCTTCATACCTCCTGCTTGATTGCTTGTTTTAGTCTATCTAAGCATCTCTTTTTATCGATCTCCCACCTATCTATTTTGATATGGTATTTGACTAGCACCAGCAATCCACTTACCAGTTGCTGGGTCTGCCATGCATTATCCTACCAAGCCTGGATTCTTTACACATCTGATACCCAAAGACTAATCATAACTATGATGGTCTGAGATCACTAGTTTTCTTTTAAAAGCTGACTCACAAAAGTGCTGAAGACTAGAAAAGTTCAAATGATGTTATCTGTCTTCTCAGAATTTAGTAGCTGTTGAATGTAAGATATGGTTTGAAAAAATTTTGTATGACTTGCTCCAGGCTCCATGTGAAATGCATTACTGATCACATTAATGGTCTGAACATAGAGAATTATTTCTCAGAGACTTTTTTTCCAGTCAGGTACTAATGTGGTTTTATAAAAGGATTCTACATAAACCAGAAAGTGACCTTAAAAACTCATATGCATTATGACTGCCTAGTCCTAGTAACAATATGAGTTATGAGTAATAATATGAGCAAAAATATGAGAGTAACAACACAGAAAGCATCAGCAAGACACCAGCATTGCTATGTAAAAACATAATGAAAAAATTAAGCTTTTGAACTGATAGGATATTCATCTGCTATGGATTGAATTGCATCTTCCAAAATATGGTGAAGCTCTAATTCCTAATATAACTCTATTTGAAGGTAGGGCCATAGGACTTTAATAAAAATTAAATGGGGTAAGGTCCTGATATGATTGGATTAGTGTTATAAGAAAAGACACCAAAGAGCTTCCTCTAGCACAAGCCAGAGGTCATGCAGTGAGAAGGCACTTGGGGCCCAAGGGGAAGCTCTCACTGGACACCAGCCCTGCTGGTATCCTGGTCTTGGACTTGCTGCCTCTAGAACTGTGAGAAAGTAATCTGTATTGCTCAATCAAAGCCCTTGGTGTTGGTTATGGTAGCCCAAGGCGACAACAATTTCCATGGAGCAGGGCCAGAAATGTGAGATTCATTTCTCTTTTCTATTCATTAGAAATCCCTTTTTAAAAATGTTATTTCCTTACAATTTCCTGTCTGAAAACTGAATCTTCCATCACACTGCCAGCATCCTCACTTCGAGTCTCCCATGCAGGTGATGGTGAGAGCTCTGTCTCCCTGTGCCTGTAGTACTCTCCTTGCCTCTATTTATTATTATGTCATCTGTGGGCTCTTTCCAAAGAACAACATTGGCCATATTATTCTTGTGCTTAAAACCCATAAGTAGATACTTATTGTCAGAAGAACAAAATCCAATTTCCTTGAGTGGCACTAAGCCCACCCTGTGCCAGCCCTCATATGTCTGTAGACTCATCTCTTGCCATGTGGCTGGTGTCTTCAATTCAGTATTTCAAACCTAGTGAATTATTGAAAATTTCTTAACATCATCTTTCTGTTTCAGATCACTGAAGTGTTTATTATGCTGTGGGGCTAGTATTTGCCTGTAATTTCCTTTTCCTCTTTGCTTTCATTAAAAATATAATTATCTTTAAAAATTCAGGTTAGTTAAAATCACCTTTATAATACTGCTTTCCTTGACATTTTTGTATCCATATTGTTAAAACTGTCCACACCTTGTCTGTGTGTGTCTTTCCATAACAACTGGAGTATAACATGATCACAGCACCTGCCATTTTCTTTTTTTTTTTTTAATTTTAAAGATTTTATTTATTTATTCATTTGAGAGGTAGTGAGAGCGAGAGTGAGAGAGAGAGTGCACAGAAGGAGAAGGAGAAGCAGACTCCCTGCTGGGTAGGGAGCCTGATGCGGGGCACAATCCCAGGATCCCAAGATCATGACCTGAGCTAAAGGCAAATGTTAAACCAACTGAGTCACCCTCGTACCCCATCACCTCCAATTTTCTATTTTTATATACTTATATGTCTAAGTATTTATTCATGGTTATTATTTTGTCCCCATGTTACTCATTTATTTGTGTGATGAAATAAAAATGATTAATATGAGAGGCTTCTTAGACCTTTTTTCCCAGAATACAAAAGGGAATTTCGAATGTGCTACGCCAATTCTTCTGTTACCTCCTTAAAAGTTCTTCCAACTATAGAAGAAGGCAAGCTGTGTAAGTTACATAACCTGCTGAGAGACATGAACATGTCCTGTACAGGTTACATAACCTGCTGAGAGATAGTGGAGGGGGGGACAGGACAAGGAAAGATGGCCATTACCAAGCAGCAGGCGGAGGATGGGGTTTATAATTACTCTATTCTTTTACTTTTCTCTTGCTCTAGAGACTGTTGTTGGTATGTCCCATTAGCCAAAATCAAGCATAAAGAAAAGAGCTAGAGAGTCTACATGAGACCATCCACAGAAGAAAGGTTTTCAAGACAGAAAGCTGGAAGGGGAAAACAGAACATCCTGCTTGAGAGAGCATCTCTTATGATCACCATCTAGAAATAGCCTAGAGTTGCATTCTTATGAGTCTTGTTGATCTCATTATAATCATTTTTGTTTTCTAAATCAATCCTTATGACCAACACCTAAGCTTTCTTTGGAATAAATTTATCTAGAAATGCATAAACTGTAGTATAGAAAGGTTGATGATTGAATAATCAGTACTTTTTAGAAAGAGGATAGGAATGAATGCCAGGCAGTCATTTGCCCACGATTTCATTCAATGCATGGAAATAAATGATTTTAATGAATAGAGACATCAGTTTTAAAAATCTAGATTATAATTACTACAGTGCGATGTTGTGTATACAGAGCTATAGGATTTAAAAGCATGTTCAGTAGATATGAAAAACAGAACTAGTATTTAATCAATACCTCCAGTGTATCTTTAGCATTATGTGCATTACATAATTTGATATTCATACAAGCCAGACAATTAGAATAATTTATAAAAATGACTTAGCTGGTAAGTGAAAAATCTGGACTTCTATTTCATGGTTGTCTTTTTTTTTGTTGTTTTAATGTAAAATTTTCAGAACTTGCTTTTAATTTCTCCTACCTTCCAGCTAAGAAAATATTTAAAAATCTATAGGAATTCCTTATTCCATTAGAAAGAGCAAGTTACAATTTATTATTGTATAAAATTTTAAAATATAAGTTCATTGTGATTATACAAATACAGCTCTGGTCTATTTGTGCCTAGGTGTAGTCTTTGTTATACAAATCCATTATTTCTGCAGCTCTGCTAAAATGTTTGTTGGTGGCATGAAAGTGATAATTATTCCACCATACTCTTGTATATAGAGCAGCATTTCCCAGCTGTGTTCTGTGAGATGCTTGTTCTTTTTTTTTTTTTTTCAATTGTGCTATGTTAGTTGCCACACTGTACTTCATTAGTTTTTGATGTAATGTCCCATGATTCACTGTTTGCATATATCACTCAGTATTCTATGCAATATGTGCCCTCCTAAATACCCATCACTGGGCTTACCCATTCCCCTCAGCCACCTTCCCTCTAGAATCTTCAGTTCATTTCCTGGAGCCCATAGTCTATCATGGTTCATCTTCCCCTATGATTTTCCGCCCTTCATTTTCCCCTTCCTTTTTCTTTAACATGCTCAGAGCTGTGATCATATAGGCTTGAGAAATTATATTTTAAAAAGTTCTAGAAGTTCTTTTTGTTCCAGAATTTCTCAGAGTCTTTAAATAATAATTAATTATTATTCACAATAAATCTGTAAGAAGGAGATTTATTATGCAGGCATTTCCTAACTTACTTTAGCACAATTTTTTTTTTTTTTTTTTTTTTTTAGTGGAAAACCCACTTGCATTCACCTGAAGTTTTGCTCAGAAGAACAGTTTGTGAAACAGCAGTTTAACTATAATAGGAAAGACCTGTCCTCCCATTTTTTGACTTAATCACCACCAGAATCAAACAAGGAAACAGAGGCTTATGTGTGTTAATAATATGCCCACAATTTTTTTTCCCAAAGTACAGCTTTCTAAAACATGAATATGTCACACAACTTAAAAAATCTATACATATAATTTAGATCTATAGCGGAAGAGGGCCACTTCATGGTTATATCATGTCTTCTTTTATTTTGAATTAAATGATTTGCAATTCTGTCGTATCAAAATCTGCCTTTTCTCGTACCCCTTTTACAATTTTTCTTCCCCTACCCAAATCAAATGCAGAAAAATGTTGAATTTTTAAAGGAATTTCTATAAGGAAAAATAACTGATAGATTACTTGTATTATTTTCAGGGCTTGATCCAGAAGAGTTGTAATGAGGGGTATTTTCAAAGTATTTTTATTTCAAGTCATAATTTTTGAAACTAGTGCCAGATTTTGTCTATATTCAGAGATGCCTTATATTCATCACATGAGGCTGTGTTTTTCTTTTGGATATAATAGAATGTTACTTGGGCAATGCCTTCTGAATAAGCTTGATTAGCATACTCATAATAACATTCTTGGCTCAACATAAAGTCTAATTATAAAGTCACACTCTTGTGTTGTTGGCCATTTCAGAAAATGGAATACAAAGTATGTATTAAACAATGGAATCATTGACTCCTGAATATTTCATCCTAGTGCAAACATTCACAGGATGAAGAAACTCTAATATATTTACCAAAAATGTGGTGGTCTCATAACTTTTCCTTAGTTTTGGTTACAAACGTTGTAAATATGGTTAGGGTACAAATAAAGCCATATTCCTTTCAATGATCAAATTAATATGACTCCAAGTTTTCCTTACACGGTAGAAAAGATCAGCCTAGTTGGTAAAATCAGGGCAGTCTGTCATGGAGTCCCTCTGTCCCTTGACTCATGCAGGCTGGTTTCATGTTCTGACCAGGAGATGCATCTCATTACTCCAACTCCTAGAACCTTCTCATCAGTTCATTTGGTGCTCAGAAGTAGGTCTCACCCAGGCATAGGCTCATGATCAGCATGTGGACTTGCTTTTAACTGTGGGACCAAGATGACATCCTGTGATATCCCAAGAACAAGGTGGGTCCATACCAAAGGAAATTAACATGATGTCCCAAGAGATCAAAGCGACAACATTCCCACATGCCAGTTCTGAGCCCAACCAGACAAAAAGAAAGTTCCTTTTTATGGGAGCCTAACCACACATACTTTATTCTAAAAACAACACCAGAATTATGAAAGACCACATAATTATATAGTCAAATTTGACTCATATCAGGCATTGCTTGTGTTTTGTGTTACTGAAGCTATGTCCTCCGGCTGGTGTACTCTGATATGGTGGTATAAAGTCACAGAACATTAGAACTAAAAGTTGCCTTAGATACAACCTACTGAGTTTGCAGATGACAAGGAGAGAGATAAGTATAAATGTTTGTTCAATAAAGGAGTGGCACAATTCTAAAGTGGTATTCAAAGACACATTAGCAATTCTCAAGCTTCATTAATCGAATAAACCTATATTTTCTTATTAATCAGACCTAAATATCATTAGCACAAATTCCATGAGAATCAGGAAATAGATGGTATATGAACTTACTTAAGAGGTAAAACATAATTAACACTGAATGAGACCAGTATCAATTTAAAGTAAAACTATTCTAAAACTTTATGTTATCATAAAGTTATGTTATCATAAAGTTGCTTAAAACATGCTTTTAAAATGTTTTCATATCTTATGTTTAGAAGATAATGAAATTCTTTTGGATATTTTTAATAGACAAAGAGCAAAAATAGAGCAAAAGAATTTTCCAAATTCAGCTTAAATTATGGTTGCTATTATGTAATATCACCCCTAAAAGTAGGGATCAATAAAACTGGTGTGTAGAAATATTAACAAAGAACCGTGGTGCTCTCTGGTGGTAATATTTTTGTATCCTCCTGAAAAAATAAAGTAAAATCAACTAAGTTCTAGAAGGGAAATGTGCAGTAAGTAATGATTTTTTAAAAACTTCTATTTAGTAATGTTTTCATGTATTTTTTTTTTTTTAGCTTAATTAAGTGCATTATGAGGCTGAAGGATGTATGGGAAATGCAATTCTGTTCTGGGCTAGAGTGAGAATTCTGTTTGTGCTTCTGTGCCCTTTGATGTGTATGAATGGTGAGGGGTAGGGCATCCCTGGATAAATGACAAGAGATAAATAACACCGTAAGAAACTAAAATGAGGGAGTTGGAGCTATGGCCATTCCTGAATTTGGGCACCACGCAGAAGGTAGATGACATCTATGTGGTTGCTCACTGGGGACACCTCTCTGGGGCCACCTCCATGAATCGGGTCAAGAGATGAGTCCAGATGATTGCAAAGCACACGGATCCCCACAAAGCCCCTGCCTGATCATATAAATTCTAAACTTATAAGAAAATTTCTTGTATTAAACATAAATGACTGGGTGAGTGCCCGGCTTAAGAGGTAAAATACAAAAAAATGAGAAAGCACAAAGAAGTGTGAACTCACATGACGATAGGATAGACCTACATTACCAAGGCAAATCCACCAAAATGTGCCACAGACTGTGTTTGACCCAGGAGGCAATGATCTCAAAAGTAAAGGAATATAGATGATGTTTAGATAACATAACATAGTTCTTCCGACCAGATCCAAAGCCCCTCTTTTCTAACAAAATTTGAAACAACCTAGTTAATATTGTGTAATAAGTTGCAATATTTAACAAGAGCCTATAACATAATTAACACACAAATACTTTGCTATAACTTCTATTATTTAAATGGAAATTATAGATAATATAATCTACCTACAGATATAATTTGGAAAAAAAACAATGTAATTACATAACTGCGTTCTAGACTAGAAATAAAGAAAAGTAACTTAAAAAATGTATTACAATATAAGTTAAATAATATAATGAAATAAATCTATAAACACAAAGCTAATTCAGCCTGACACTACTGCATTATAATTACATCAGTGTCTCAAATATGCTATTATGAACAAATCTTGTTAAAAAATGTATGTTATACCCTTAAAATTGCTTGATAGTTACATTTCTGCAAAATTTAGTGTATCTTAATTAAAACCATGCAAATATACTTTGTATTTACATATAAAATGGAGAGAATGTCTAAACTCAGGTAAACATAAACAGATTTTCAGCTACAGAATGTTTCACAGGCTTTTGAGTTTTTTCTGGGACTTAGGACAATTCTTCATTTTGTAGTCCTGTTCATTTATGGAAATAGTCTAACCTATCTGTTCTGTGACTGTTAAATGCCAGTAGAATGTCCCATCGCTGTGACAACAAGAAAGATCTTCCAAAAATGCCATCTGGAGACCCGTACGCTCTGTAAGAGCCACTTGCAGGAACACAAAGTGTTCGAGAAGGGTCTTGAGCCAGTCAGCTGATTTGCTACCCTGACAATGTGTCAGTGTAATTTTATTCTCAAATTAGTTGTAATTCTACTTTCTTTTAAAAGCGTGAAGTGTTTAAGTTCCAGGAGATGCCTGGCTTGCACTTTTATAAGAGCTTGGAGTCACAAAGGTGAACTTATAAAAGTTGATGGAGTGCATCAATAGGGTATGGCTCTCTTTTTCTTATTGACTGACTAGCTAAGAGAGTCATCCCAAGGACATTTTCTTTGTAATATTTTTTATAGATAATTAAGCAAACAGAAACCTACATATTCAAATGCAGTCAACTGTGGCAGCCTTTAATGAGAGTGGCTCATACCATAGCCAGTACAAAATGATTCTCAAGTTATAAGTTGAACCTAACAAGTACATGGAGCAAGAACTCTATGGACAAGTAGGAACTCATGTCTTAAATATTCTCTTGAACTGACTGTTGTAAAATATCCCTTCATTTCAAGGGCATAAACATTTCAAAGAGGAAACACACTGGACTTTGTTTTGATAGATATATAAAAAACATTTTTTAAATAGTACGTGTTTAAGATAAAACTGAGAAATGTGAAGCAGAATGGAATTTTCTTAATCTGTTAAGTGCTGTCTGTCCAAATATTATACATAATGGTAAAATAGCAGAAACTATCTCTTAATGTCAGGAGCACTACAGAAAGCTGTCTGCTAACTATTCTATTCAATATCTGCACATCTATTCAGCATCATGGTCACGGTTGAAGTTTAAGCCAGCACAGTAAGGCAAAACACCAGCAACAAGAAACCATCAAGAACGTAAAATTTCAAAAGCCCTAACAACGAGTGAAAAACCAAACTGCAAGAGAATATATTTAAAATGATCATAAAGGTCTATGTGTATGTATTTGTATATCATTCAAATCACAAAATAATAGTTTATAGCCGTTATGAATATAGATGGATGGATGGATGGATGGATGGATGGATGGATTGACGGATGGATAGGAGGATAAGGAACAGAACAAAACACTCAGAAGTCTGCTATTCCATCTGACAAGGGAGGAATAAGGTGGGTTGACCTGGCTGCATTTATAAGGATTTCATCTTTAATTATGAGAGGTATACTAAATAAATATAATAAAATATTGTGTATATGAATACTTGTATTATTTATGTACCTTTTCATACATATGAAATCTTTCACAAGTTAAAAATGATGTAAAAAATAAAATGAGTATCTATCTATTACCACATGATGGCACCATCAATCCACTAATATCCCAATCTTGCCTTACCAGTTAAGAACAAAAAAAGAAAATATTCATTATAGTTCTATTGATCTGTGTGGAAGTCAGCAAAACGTCCACAGTTTTTGACACAGGTAATGACATATATGCCCATGCATGTGTGTGTGTGAAAGAGAGATAAAAACAGAGACAAGCTTTTTCTTAGAACAGATGTCCCTAACACTCAGAATTTAAAAAAAATCCAGCCTGCAATAAGATAGAACTGGAGAAATAGTAAAGGAAAAACTTATTAAACTGGAATCCGTGAGATTTGAATTCAGATTATTTGGAAAGGAAGTTGTTTTCTGCATTAATATAAATGGTTTGCTAAAGGCTTCTTTTCTGACCCACAGAAATAGGATGCTATGAATAACTTCAATAAAGATGGTCCTAACTTCCACTTGCTAGCTTCGGGATATGACACAAAGCTCATTTATCTAGGAAATAGGTAAGACATCATAACCCGCAGAGAGTTGTTTTGAGATACATATCACATTACACTCCCACTGATAAAGGACTCTCAGTTAATACCTTTATTTGAAGGGAGAGATCATTGTCATATACTTTAAAAATCCCATCCCCCTAAACTATAAAATACATACTTAGATATAAAAAATGCTGTGAAGTGTGTAAGCTTGATGATTCACAGATCTGTATCCCTGGGGTAAATAATACACTATATGTTAATAAAAATAATTTAAAGAATGCTTAGTTCAAAGAAAAGGTTGTACACTGTAAACTGGAGTTTTGAATAATCAATTAAAATATCTTATTTTTGGGGCACTTGGGTGGCTCAGTGGGTTAAGCCTCTGCCTTCAGCTTAAGTCGTGATCTCAGGGTCCTTGGATCAAGACCCACATAGGGCTTTCTGCTCGGTGGGGAGCCTGCTTTCCCCTTTCCCCGCCTACTTGTCATCTCTCTTTCTCTCTGTCAAATAAATAAATAAAATCTTTAAAAGAATCTTATTTTTTTAAAGAGCCTATATTGTGTTTCATGGATAAAAGAACAAATATTTTATTTATCTTGGTTTTAAAATAAAATATTTAAAATTCTTACCAAAACCAAGACTGGAAAGAATTTTTGCTTGTTTGTTTGTTTGGTTTTGGTCTTTTCTGTTACTAGTAGGCCTAAAATTAAAAAAAAAAAATATATATATATATATATATATATATATATATAGTTTGACTTCATGACTATTTTTATGAATTTTGCATTTCACAGCTATCATAATGACAAGAAAAAAAAAGTATTACTCCCAGATATATTCTTCGGCCAACTTTTTGATTGCTGTGTTATCTCAAAAATATGCACAACATTTTTTCTCAAGTTGGCATGTGATAAAGTTTCAATAACATTTAGATAACAGAACTTAACTAAGACGTGCTGATAACACCACTGGTCTAGTGTAGGGCTATGGATTCACCAGGGTGAGGGCAGATTCTAAAGCTGGAATGGCATGAAGGGGTTTTCTTTGTCTGATTAGGTAGTTTTGGTTTTATAATTGAATTTGAAATTTTAAGTTGGAGTTACAGAGTTAGAGGAGAGGCTACAGAGGAGGAATAATGTCATCTTGCTGGCCGACAGACGAATAGAAGGTAAAGTCAAAACAGATAGGTTTTGGGAGGGGTCAATTTAATAAAACGACTTACACTACAGCCCACAGGGGTGAGGTCTGAGGGTGGTTTGAGTCGCGGTCTTTTAACGGTGGTTTTATAAGTCACCAAGCTTAACATATGAAGTTCAAAACTTGTAGGTGATAGGTATAGGACAAAGGGAAGAATCATATTAAGGCAGTGTATTACAGGTATGGCTTCTTCATATTTAAAAGACCTAGAAGAAAGCAAATCACGAAAATTTGTTTGCTCATGTCCAAAGGAATCTTTCTGACTTTGCTCAGAGAAGCCCAGGGTGTGTGGAGAGTGAGAAGACAGAAAGAAGGAAGCGCTGATACTCTCGTCCTCACCTTCCTGCACAAGTTCTCTTCAATCCAATTATCCTTGGAAACTTAGAGGTGGTAAGGAGCTTGAAATCGAACCACCTTGTTTTAAAGTGAGTGAACAGATACAGTGACGTTTCTTGGCTTATTTCAAGCAGGGGAAAGACCAAGTTATCAAGTAGTTGAGACATGCCAGGATAATTTGATTTTCAGGGCTTGGAGTGTGGTAGGAAGAGACACAGCAGTGTGATGGGCACCCATGCAGGAACCTTTGAGAATCAGAGAGCAAAGATCAAAGAAAGAATGCCAGGCATTCCAGGAAAGGGTATGCTACCCAGAGTCAGAATGTAATAAAGAGAATGTTCACTTATTTACATGGGGTGTTTTTTTTTTTTAAGTTTGCTAAGGTTGTTGTTGATTTAGACAGATCAAATTTTATGTTTGAAATGTGTTTGTGAAAGTAGTGTATGCAATAAATTCTGACCATTATGCATAATGTATAAACAATGCTGCGGTAAGCACTCTTATACATATGTTTTTATTTCTCTTGAGTATCTAGTTGCAGTAGAATTGGGGGTTACGTGGTGGCTCACTAATTAACATTTTGAAGAACTGTTCAACTGTTTTACAAAGTGGCTGCATAATTTTGTATTCCTACCAGCAAAATATAAGGGTTCAAGTTCTTCTCAATCTTCCCAGCACTTTCTCTTTTATAGAAAGTACTTTCTATTATATAGCTATGCAGTGGATATGACATGTTACCTCATTATGGTTTTGATTTGCATTTCTGTAATGACTAAAATTTCCACCAAGTGATGAATGGGAAAATAAATCAGTATATCCATACAATGGAATATTATCTGGCAATGAAAAGAAATGAAGTGCTTATCCATGCTAAAACACAAATGAATCTCAAAGACATTATGCTCTGTGAAGGAAGCCTGTTAAAAAAGATCAATATCGTAAGAACTCATTTACGTGAAATTCCTAGGCAAATCTTAGAGAAAAAGTGGACTAATTGTTGCCTAGGGTTGGGGTCAAGGAGGATGGAGAATGAATGCTAATAGGTGCAAAATTCTTCTTTGAGATGATGGAAATGTTCTAAGATTAGATTATGTGATAGTTGCCCAAACTTTTAAGTATACTAAACCCCATTAAATCATATATTTAAGTGAGTGAACTTTATGGTATGTACAATTATATGTAATAAAGCTATGAAAAAATAACTATATTTTGGATGACCAAAGTTGTGGTATTTTGGTAAAGTCTATAAATCTCTTGTAAAATGAATAAATATCTAATAATTCACTTTTTAAAAAGTCTATACATCTCTTATAAAATGAATAAATATCTAATAATTCACCTTTTACAAAGTATGTATTTGGAGATATCCAGGTTGCTGAGAGCATTTTTCAAGCCCTAAAAAAACCTCTTGTTTTGCAAGAGATAATAATCCAATCTTTGCCAACTTGAAATTGGAACCAGAATGTGAAATTAAAATTATTTAAGTGCCCACCATCTTGACCAAATATAATTAGAAATTGCTCCAAGTTGATAGCTTACATATCAAATAATTGGTATATTCAAGGCCAGAGAGTTCTGAAGAATCCACTTTTCTTTGACGCAGTTCATAGTGTGGTGATCTGCCTGTTAGAGATGAAAATCAGAAGTAGAATAAAGAACAAGATTTTAGATGAAATTTACATTCTGTATTATTGAGATACACTCTAAAGGATAAGTTCATCATAATATTTCAGATTTCTTTTCCAAACCAATTTCACGTGTTTATCTTATTTTGTGCTGGGGGCAGGAGAAGTGTGTGACAGGCACTAAAGGTGTTTACTGCCAACTTTTGACATTAGAAAGCTTTAACAAGACCTACCATGTAATTTGGCACTGAGTATGGAACTGAGATTGGGAATTAAATTCTCTGACATCCTGCCATTGTCATCATAACCCGGCATCTGGCTTCATGGGACACTGAGATTACAAATACAAAGAAAGCAAGCCGCTGAAACGAATCGAATGGTTTACGTGGGGTGGCACGGGAAAAGGAATTCCCTCTTGGAATCAAGATGTGTTTTAGGAACAAAAAACATTAACCTCATGCTAGCTTGATCAATTAATCATTGTAGGTATTTTAGTTCAACTTTGTTAACATTTAAGATTCCTGTCCTCAAAATGCTGATCTTCAAGTCGTGACTTTTAAGGGCTTTTTTGTTTCAGTTCAAAAGAGGATTGTTTCATTTTACCTGATGAGGTCTCTTAAAATTCCATTGGATGCTTAGCTCCAAAGCTTGCAAAGTCTCTCAGAGATACGCCTTTGACTTGCTTCACAACTTTGTGCAATAATGAGTGCCCCATTTGAAATCTTGCAATTTAATAAGGCTAACCTAATAAAATAATTAGAAATACAAGACGAAACTCTCAACTTGATATTTTGTTCACTTCTAATCCCTTTGTGTTACGGGCCGAGATGTATAGAAGTCTTTGTAAGGCTTCAGAAAGTGCAGAAGATCTCTTCAAAGCAAAACCAATTTTATAAACATCTCCTCCTCCCCACCCCCAGTCACATGATCAGGTAATGTACTTGATTCATACAAACAGGTAATCCACCAGGCTGCACTCCAGACAGTTAAGTGGCTTTAACATAAACTCTTATTGCAAGGGGGGTGGAGAATGAAAGATAAAAGCATCATTTGTCTTTTGAGCACTTGCTGAAAAATCTACCCATTATACAGTGCAGACCCGGATAGGGGCTGCTGGTGCCTTTTTGATGTGGAAGAATTTCCTTCGTCTTGTGAAGAGTCAATGACCCAGCTTTTCTTTTTCCTTGGCAGAATGTGGGTATTTACTTGCTGCACATTCCAGTGCCTTGATAGATGGCTGAGCTGAACTTGGCCTGCACTGAGCTAAGGGGATCAAGACTTGGACAGAGTCTTTGTTCTGTCCCATGGTGTCAGCAACTTGGAGTAGTCAGTCTGTCGACTCAGGGACCTTTCAATGGGAGGACAGATCCCTTAGCTCACAGATAGAGCAACAAAGGTTTGCTTATGGTATGGTGGCCTCCTCTAAAAAATAGCTTTTTTGTGTCAGGATATTTATCACGTACCCATGTCATCGTTTCGGGGTTACTGTGGCAGTCCTCGCTCAGAACAGCGCACCAAGCCTTTTATCTACAAATATTCTTTGAAGCCCGGGCAAGGAATACATTACAAGTCTACTGATAGAGAAGTTCAGATGCTTAAGCAAGAAGTGAGAGAGGACGGAGAAAGATACAGAGCTGCTAATGGGATAACGGGGAAAAATTAATCTAATCATACTTTAGTTAGAGAAATAAATCCTTTGTTCCCCACCTTCCTAAAAAATCCCAAGTATTTAAGGTCATGTCAGTGTGGTTTCATCTTATTCCTTATCTGGTTTTATGATTCACAATAAAGCAAATATTTCAAGGCATTCGAATTAGATTATTTTTATGCCCACAGAATGGTAAGATCACACAGCACGGGGGGCAAACATAGAGGCTGTCTTGTCAATACTCCTTTTGTGGAACCATACCTCCTAGTCCAAGTTGAGATTTTATTTGATTTTATTATTCTTCATTCAGAAAAGCATAAATTGCCTGCCTTTCTCTCTCATCCAGATTTAGGAGAATTATATCTTTTGGTTTAAGTGATGGCCTTTTTCAGGTTCTTTTGGACTAAGCTTGCATGTAAAAATTAGGGGGAAAATATGCAAATGAGCTAATGAGTTGCAGGAGGCATTTAGTGATGACAGTGGACTTACTCATTTAACAAACAGGCATTGAGTCTATTTCTATTTTGAAGCAAAGACCATTTGTGATTATAGATTCCTCCTAAGTTTATTTCCTTTTTCCACTCTTACTCAACTAAATTCACTGTAAAAACTTACTGAGCTTAGTTTCTTAGTTTCTTAGTTTCTTAGTATCCAGTTCTTTGATGGACTTTCAAAATATTTCTCTTACCTCTTCCCTACTTTCGACTTCTGCCTCTGGTATTCTAGTTAAGGGACTCACTACCTGTGTCCATCGTCCTGTTTGGGCACTCTGTGCCAGCTTTATGGTTTAATTCACTTTACTAACAGCTTACAGATTGTCTTTCTTTTTCTTTTTTCTTTGTAATAATAGTAGGACTGAGCTTTATTAATGAAGTAATATACGGAGATCATTGTGCTCTGATAATCTCGGCATGTTCTGTCTCATGTAATGTTCACATAACCTAACAAGGAATAACCTTCATCATTCACATTTTACACATAAGTAAATTGTGCTTCAGAGACTTTAATTAATACCTGAGATTATCTAACTGGTAATGAGTTAGCATTCCAAACAAGATATCACTGCCAAGTCCATACATGTCATCAACACACTAAAAGGAAGATAAAAATGATGCCTTCAGAAAGGGCAATCTTTCTAAGCCTTTGGAATATTCCCCACAGGTTATTCAGGGTTTTCATAAACATTTGAGATTATTATCCTAGGGGAATAGCTTCCTCAGCACTTGTAAATAATAATAAAGTAAGTTATCCATGCATCTACTCTAAATCCAGTACGTGCCATCTGAATGTACTGGACTAAAATTCATTTTTTTCTGATTGAGCAATCACATGGTACATGCAAGGAACTGTAAGTAAAGTAATTGGACATATTACACAGAATTCTAAGAACCTTCTATGCCACAATCTTGTCTTGTTCTGTGGAAAAATAGTAAAGGGGGTAGTGAGAACACAGGGTAGGAGGAAGGACTTATAGGTTTAGCTTTGTCACTAAGTGGCGTAACCAGTTGGAGCTCCATGTCCTGGTCTGTAAAAAATGAGGTAATTAATACTCAACTTTATTGAGAGGCTCAGATGGGAAGACAAATAATGCCAGTGTAACACACAATACACTGTATACATGCACATGACTTCTTTTTTTGACGTGTACAATTCAGTGGGTGTTTATTCGCAGAGTGCTGCAATTCTCACCACAGTCTAAGTGTAGAATATTCCAACACCCAGCAAAGAAACCCGGTGCCCTTATACTCAGTAGCAGTTACTCGCTCCCTTATCCCCCTCTCCATCCCTAATAAATTACCAATTTATTTTCTGTCTGTATAGATCTGCCTATTCTAAACATTTCAAAAAAAAAAAAAATGGACTCATATGTTATGTGGTCTTGTGTTTGGCTTTGCTCTCTTAGTGTAACATTTTCCAAAGTTCCTCCCAGTATTACTTTCCCTTTAATCACAAAATAATATTCCATTGTATGGCTATGCCATATTTTGTTGATCTATTCATAAGTTGATGGAAATTTCAGTTATTTTCATTTTTTGGCTATTATATGTAATGCAGCTATATTTATGTGTGAGTTTTTGTGTGGATATATTTTTTAACTTCTTTTGAATGTATACCAAGGTCATATGGCAATTCTGTGCTGATTATTTTGAAAAGCTATCGAACTCTTTTCCATGTTTATCATTTGAAGAATTACCAAACTGTTTTTTAAAGTGGCTGTACCATCTTCTAGTTCCACTAGCAACATAGAGTGTTTGTGTTTTTCCACATCTCATCGTTGCATACCGTTGCCTGTCTTATTTATTAAAATCATCTTACTCGGTGTGAGGTGCCATCTCATTGTGATTTTGATTTTCATTTCCCCAATGTATAATGACATGGAACATCTTTGAGTCTATTTGTTTATCTCCCTTTGTGAAATGCCCATCCATCTCTGTGACCTTTTAAAAAAATAATAGTTTATTTTTTTAAGAAAGATGTTAGATTTATAGAAAAGTAGATTGAAAGATACCCATAAGCTTCTTTACCTCACCTCACACACACAAGGTTCCCTAATTAATAATATATCACATTATTGCAGCATATTTGATATGACTGATGGACTAATATAAGTACATTGTTAGTGACTTCCTAACCATATTAGGGTTCAAGGTTTGTTTTCACATTCTGGTTTTTTTTGTTTGTTTGTTTGTTTGTTTTTGTTTTTTACAAGTGTATGATGACATGTATCCACTCTTACATAATAATTTCACTACGGATCACCTATGCTCTGCATATTCACCTTTCTCTCTCGCTGAATCCCTGTCCGCCAGTGATCTTCACACTCTTGCTTTTTCTAGAATGTCATATAGTTGGATGTATATATGAATGACATTTAGTATGTAGGCTTTCCAGAGTGATTTTTCCTACTTAGCAGTATGAATTTAATATTTCTCCATGTTTTTTCATCGCTTGATAACTCCTGTCTTTTAATCATGGAATAATCTTTCATTATGTGTATGTACCACAGTTTATCTGTGTATGTATTGAAGTTCATCTTGGTTATTTCAAAGTTCAAGCAATTATGAATAAAGCTGCTATAAACATTCACGTGAAGGTTTTCTTGTGGGCATATGCTTTCAGTTCATTGGGGTTAATAGCAAGGGGCATAACTGCTGGATTGTATGATAGGAATATATTTAGTTTTGTGAAAAACTGCTAACCTACTTACCAAAGTGTTTATGGCGCTTTGCGTTCTCACCAGCAATGAACGAGAGTCCCTGTTTCTCTTCTCAAGCATTTGGTGCTGTCAATGTTTTGGATTTCAGCCATTCTAATGGACTGGAGTGGTGTATCATTATTGTTCTAATTTACAATTCCCTGAGGCTGTGTGGCTTTCATATGTTTGTTTGCCATCTGTTTGTCTTCTTTGGTTGGTGGTGGGGGGTTCTGTCCAGATCTTTTGCCTCTCTTTTTAAAAACTGGGTTGTTTGTTTCCTTATTGTTGAGTCTTAAGAGTTCTTTGTATATTTTGGATACCAGGCCTTTATCTGTCAGTGTTTTGCCAAATTTTAAAAGTCTGTGGCTTATCTTTTTATTCCCTTAAACTTTCTTTGGCAGAAAACAGGCAATTAATTGGATTGAAGCCCATTTATTAATTTTTCTTCCATAATTGTGCTTTTGGTGTTCTAAGTTATCACCACACCCAAGATCACCTAGATTCTGCTCTATATCATCTTCTAAGAGTTTTATAGTTTTTCATTTTTTATTTAGGTTTATAATCCATCTTCTGTTAATTTTTATGAAAAGAGTAGTGTTTGTGTCTAGAATTCTTGTCTTCTTACTTCTTGTTTGTTTTGTTGTTGTTGTTGTTGTTTCTTTGTTTTTTGAGGAGGGGTCCAGTTATTCCAGCACCAATTTTTGAAATGATTTATCCTTTTTTCCATTGCGTTGTCTTTTGTCCTTTATCAAGGATTAGTTGATTATATTTATGTGGTTCTATTTCTGGTCACTCTCTTCTGTTCTCTTGGTTTATTTGTCTATTCTTTCACCAATACCACACTATCCTGATTGTCATAACTTAATAGTAAGTCTTGAAGTAAATCAGTTCTTTGGCTTTGTTCTTCTTCATTATTTTGTTGGATGTTTTCAGTCTTTTGCCTGTCCATATAAGACTTAAAATCAGCTTGTCAGTGTCCACAAATAACTTGTAATGAGGTTGTCCATGATTGAATACATTGATCAAGTTGGTAAAAACTGATATTTTAACAATACTCTCTTTTCTTATCCATGAACATGAAAGATCTCTCCATTTATTTAGTTCTTTGATTTCTATTATCAGAACTCTGTAGTTTCCCTCATATTGATCTTGTCCATTTTTTGTTAGATTTATACTTAAGTATTTAACTTTCAAGGGTTAATGTAAACAGTATTGTTTTTAATTTCAGTTCCATTTGTTCATTGCTGGTGTATGTGAAAACAATTGATTCTTACATATTAACCTTGTGTCTTGATCTTGACACCTTGCTATAGTCCCTTATTAGTTCCAGGAGGTTCTTTTGATTGATTCTTTAGTATTCTCTACATAGACACAGGCAACAATATTACACATAAGCAAGGACAGCTTTCTTTATACCTTCGCTTGTTTTATTTTTAAATTTATTTTTTTAAGATTTATTTATTTATTTGAGAGAGAGAAAAAGAGAGAGAGAGAGAGTACAAGCAGGGGGAGTGGGAGAAGCAGGCTCCCCTCTAAGCAGGGAGCCTGATGTGGGGTTCAGTTCCAGGACCCTGAGATCATAACCTGAGCCAAAGGAAGATGCTTAAGCAGCTGAGTCATCCAGGAACCCACCTTTGGTTGTTCTAAAAATTGGTTTATCTTTTAAATTTCTAATCCAACATTAGAAAGATTTCTTATGTTTTCTTTTAAGAGTTTTAGAGTTGAGCTTTTTAAGTTTATGATCCATTTTTTTAAGTTTTTTTTTTTAAAGATTTATTTGTTTGACAGAAAGAGAGATCACAAGTAGGCAGAGAGAGATGGAGAAGCAGGCTCCCTGCTGAACAGAGAGCCCGAGGCAGGGATGCAGGGCTCGCCCAGGACCCTGAGATCATGACTTGAGCTGAAGGCAAAGTTCTTAATCTACTGAGTCACGCTGGTGCCCTATGAACCATTTTGAGTTAATTCTTATGTGAGTTGTGAAGAAAAATAATCCAACTTCATTATTTTGTGTTAGAGATCTAATTGTCCGAGCACCATTTATTGAAAACATTAGTCTTACTCCATTTAATTGTCTTGGCATCCTGTTGAAAATCAGTTAATCATAAATGGAAGGGATTATCACTGGACTTGAAGATGTTTTATTGCATTATCTGTCATTATGCCAGTATCACACTGTCTTAAATACTGTAGCTTTACAGCAAGTTTCAGAACAGGAATCGTGTGTCCTCAAGTTTTGTTCCTCTTTTTCAAGATTATTTTGGCTGTTCTAGTTTTGTAGCACTTCCATATGAATTTTCATAACAGCTTGTCAAAATTTGCAAAAAAAATTAGATATGTGGGATTTTGAGATGATAGACTTGAGATATGTGGGATTTGAGTTGATAAATTTCAAGGAATATATCCATTTTAATAATATTGAGTATCCTAATCTATAAATATTCCATTTATTTGTATCTCATTTCATTTTCTTTCAATAATGTTTTATAATTTTTAGTGCACATTTTTGGCACTTTTGTTAAATTTATCCCCAAGTATTTTATTCTTAGATTAGGGTAGATATCACCTTGCAGATGGGAGGATATGACAGACAGAAAGTTCCTTCCAGAATAAAACTGAAGTGAAAAGCTCACTCCTTCCTCTGTCATTGAGTATGAAGAGAAGATGGATGGAGAGAGGACAGGGTTTAAGGTGTCCGCCTTGATTCTTCTCTACTTCGTAGAGTTGAATATTTAGAAACTTCAACTATATGAATTCCCATGTTCAGGTCTCCTTTTATCTCCACTGGCTCTTATAAGGTCTCATGCAAGAGTTAAGTTCAGCTATAGAAAATGAGTCACAATTTCTTTGCACATCAGCATAGTGCTGTGAATCAGCCTGTAGCTGTGTTAAACTGTCCTTGTCTATTTCTCTCTGTCCAAGTCCCATCCATCTGCAGTAGCTTGAATGGTGGCCCTCAAACGGATATGTTCAAGTGTTAACATTCAGAACCTGTAAATGTAACTTTATTTGGAAAAAGAAACCTTGCAGAAATAATTACAGATCTCAAGATGAGATCATCCTGGATTATCCATGTGGGCTCTACATCCAATGGCAAGCCTCCTTATAAGAAGACACAGGGAAGTGCAGGAAGACCTTCTGAGGGTAGAAGCAGAGGCTGGGGTTACCCAGCTGCATAGTTTAGAGTGATCATTGGCAGGATGCAACTTCTGAAAAATAACTGTGACCTTTAGCTTTGCAGAAAATATGCTGAAATATATGTGTGGCTTCTATGCATGGATTTGCTCAACAAAATAACTCATAGTGTTGGAGCCCCTCGATATTCAACCCTGATAAGTGAAAAATTGTTTTTCAATATAGTCCTATTAGGGACACTTTATTAGAGCTTTGCTGGTTTAAAGGGAAACAAAAGATACCCTAAGTCTCCTCTTTCCAATCTAATTCTCAGCACATTTATACACATGCACACACACATGCACGCACACACATATACACATCAGGCTAGACATCCAAAGATTTCCAGTCTAATTAAACTCTTACTTCTTCACTTAAAGCCATAATCCTTAAAGTGGCAATAAACATCAATAGATTAGATGGTTTTTAGTCATTTTAGGTTTTAATATAAGTTAATTCTAAACTGGGGTTTCTGCATCCAGGCTAATTATAACAGATTTCTATAAGGAATGTACATAAACTTTCCAGGCCTTCACATATCATGGTCCAGAGTAAGTGCTCATTGTCTCTGATCTGGCTTCCGAAGGAGGGTTTTGAGCCCTTTAGACTTAATTATGACTCCATGGTTTATGTTGTCAAGCTCAAGAAAAAAGCACTTGCAAGACAGGGAAGTGCGTCGATTTTTAAGATGAACAAAATGCCCACGAGCACATTCCTTTTCCAGATGAAATTCTTCTGAAGATATTTCCCCTCCATGGTTTCAGTCCCTGTGATAAGTATGCCTGACATTAAAAGCACATTAAATTAGTTGTAGTTATTCTTTTTCCAACTGCCTATTGTTTGTTTAAAGTTGAAGAGAACAGGAAAACCTATGGTCAATTACTTGGCATGGGGCTCCCTCATTAAAACTTTGGAGAACCAAATTACTCAGGTTAGGGCCAAACGAGAACCCCTGTTCCCCAGTTAAGGGAGCACAACAACAGAATTCTGCACCTGCATCGATTTCTGCCAAATCTGAGCTCACACAACTGTTGATCTTGATTAAGTGCATTAGGGAAAAATGGATTTCTATCTGCCACATTGTACTTGTTTTATTGGTTATGCTCATGGGTGGAATATAAAGTGAGATTGCGCAGGAGACCGCCGGAAAGCCATGCTGACTTAGAACTGTTTTTCAGTTCAACAGAGTCAGCAGAAAACCCTTGCCAGGACTTCTTTTGGATTAAAATAAAACTACATAATGGTAGTTTCTGTACATTTAAAGGAACGTCTGTGAATTCATATATGTTTCAAATCCCATTCTTTACGGATTTCCCCTGAGATGGGAGAGTAGACACTCTCTTAGTGACTCTGTTATAACACAGAACCCGAAGCCACGGACTTAGAAAGCTTCCACACAAAACCAGAACTAACACGGCAGCTTTGTCCTTGCTTGCTTTTCTTTCTTTTCTCCTTCTATGTTTTACATCACAGATTTGAACACACACAATTCAATGCAGTCAGAATGTGGAAAAGTCATCAGAATTAGCAATTAAATATTGCATATTAAATTATATACCCAAACCAAGTCACATGTGCATTTATTCTATTTGTTTATTTGGTTGATGCTTCCCATTTTTCCTTATCATTTTCAGTGACCCATGTCACTTCTGATGTGGAGGGTGGCTATAGAAATGGGATTTCATTGCCATTTCTACTTTGGGGTGCAGCAAGAGGCTACATCGTGGCACTGATTCCACTACCCTAACGAGTCCTTTTCACTTATTTGTCCTTGTGACAAATTGAATTTTTTTCTTTTCACATATGCAGGGAATTGGGATATTCATAGACTTTTAACTTAGTGGCTTATACCACTTGATTGGATGGCAAATTCTCAGTCTGTATTTTATTCTACATTTTACTCTGTTGATAGCATTTGGTAAAGATAAGTCCTTGTTCTTCCTTTTAACATTCATCTAGTTGTCTTCTGGGACATCATTCTTTCTCATTTCTTCTCAGACTTCTTTGTTGGCTCCTTAGCCCTTCCTAACACGAGAGCTACGGTATATCCTAGGGCTCAAGCTTCCAGTTTCTCTTCCTGGTCTACATTTATTCCCTTAGTAATTTCATTTTATTTTCCCTAAGTGCTTTCTTTCCACTCATATCCTACTCTAACCCACCAGCAAATTCCTCAGCTCTTCCTTCAAAATATATCCAAAAAATCTGACCACTTCTCATCAGCTCTGTGACTTCCACAGGGGTTTTCAGTTCTTCCCTGGATGCATGCAAAGACTTCCGAACTTCCACAGTGATCCTATTAAGATGGAGCAAGTTACGCATCTTCTGCTGGAACCTACAATGACTCTGCTGGATCCTACAATGACTCATCATCACCCTTAGAGCAAGAGGCGAGGCTGTCTGTGCTCTAAGACTGGCTCCCCCACTGGAGTCCCCATCCACATCCTCACTTGGTTCCAGCTCCCCTGCCTCACCTCAGGACTCCACACAGCCACAGAAAATTCTTCTTCCCAGCACCCATGAGGCCCCACCTCACTTCCTCAGACCCTCAATGGACATCACCTTCTCTGAGATCTCTTTGGCCACTCTATGTAAAACATCAGCTTCCACCTCCACATACTCCCCCCTCTTTAGGCTAACCTAATTTTTTATCACTTACAGCCACCTAAAATCTTTTTTTTTTTTTAAAGATTTTATTTATTTACTTGACAGAGATAGAAAGCACACAAGCAGGGGGAGTGGCAGGCAGAGAGAGGAAGAAGGAGAAGCAGACTTCCCACTAAGTAGGGAGTCTGAGTGGGGCTCGATCCCAGGACCCTAGGATTGTGACCTGAGTTGAAGGCAGACACTAAAAACTGAGCCACCCAGGCGCCCCATCCACCAAAAATCCTAATGTGTGTTTGTTGATGTTAAATCATCCATCCTTCCCTCTTCTAGAAGCTTCAGTATGCATGTATTTTCTAATGTTTTGTTCACTGCTGACTCTCTAGCACCTAGAAGTACACCTCACCATAGTAGTACTCTGTAATACTCATTGTATTCCATAGTTCTAGTACTAGTACTATGTACTAGTGCATAGTAATATTCATTGGATGACTTAGAAGTACTGACACTGGAGAAATATGGTATAATAACATGAGCTTGAGAACATGTAAATTCACAGAGTGATTTGTAGTTTCAAGGCAGTCAGCTTTATTTGTTTGCTTTGTTGTTTTTTTATTTGTTTGTTTGTTTGTTCTGTCAAGCGGGGAGCAGGCCTTTTAATTCACTGCAGTTTCGACATTGTTGTGTGACAGTGCCCACACTCATGGGAAGTCCATAGACAAGGGCCTGTGGGGGCTACTGGAAGACTTGAATCCTTTGCTCCTCTGATGGAAATTCTGACAAGTTCTTTTTCCACAACTGTTTAGGTAGGGGTGGCAATTTTCATGTTCAGGCAGTCAATTCGAATCCATTTAAAACATTTATTTTTGCTAACCATGGAAGACGATACTGCCAAATCATTTAATTCTCAAGTCAATTCACACCTTCTTTTGAATATAGCATAAAAAATTATAGAGCTGGTGAGTAATATTTCCTTTGCATTTTCCAGAGATTTACTTTATTCTTTTGACTCATCTTATATCCAAATTAATACTGATATAAGGTTGGAAAAAGTGAATTATTCTCATATTTACTTCAAAGAAGAATAAAATGTGTATATGATAATGAAATTATTTTTAGGCATATGAAAGTGATTTACAGAAAATATTCTCAGGGTCTTGTTAAAGGTCTCCCCCCCCCCTTAGTTGGGTATGAATAAATATAGATGATCATACGGCTGCATGTGCATTCTTATATTCAGTCCTATACAAAAATTTTCTCACCTTTAAAATAGAACAGATGCTCTTTTGTGCAACTTTCAGAACAGGTAGTTATGTGTCCTCATTCAGCCCAGAAAAGGAAATTTATATAGGTCAGCACTGCAACAGGAAAGCACTAACTCTTCCCATCTCTTTTTGTATCCTTCACTCGCTTCACTCCTCTGCAAACCCCTGACATTACCTACCCACACCCATATGAAAATAACTTCTCCCCTAGTAGCCAACCACAGGTCTTGATCACAGCTAGTAACTGGTTAGGAAGAATGCTAATGACCATCATGCTGGAAAAACAAGAGGTCTTTCTGATGCTTTCCTTGACTGTCCGTTAGACATGATCAAACCACTCTGCTTCACTACTGCTTTCAGCTACACAGAGGATTATCAGAGTCCTGCCAAATAGAGACTCCATAAAAAGAGTGTGGGGATTGTAAATGTCAAAAAGTTAAAGCACAAAGATGATAAAAACTATGCGTTGAATTTAATTAGCTGTTGACCATGACTAGACTTGATCAATCTCAATTTGTCTGCTGTATCAACTGCCATTTCATTCAGCTATTCTTGGTTTTATAACATTTGTGTTATGGGAAATTAGAGCAATTTCTACAATGCTTTGGATATCTTCCCCCTCATAAACAAAGTACAGTTTTCTGAGGAGACAATGCTCTCTTGTTAGCACCTCCTGTTGGCTGCCTTTTTCCTAGACCCTTAGCCTGGATCAAGAATCTCTCAACCCTGCCATCACAACAGCCATTTGTTTCCATCTCCCCACTCGTTCCATTGTGTATTGTCCAGAGTCATATATGTTCCTTTCAGAGTCTGGGGGTGGGGGTTGGTGGACGGGATGCCAGCACACTATGCTAAGACCTTTGGGGAGTTAACCTAGATGAGATGAATGCATTAAGCTAAACCGGATTTAAGCAGCCTTGAATGGGAAATTGTTTCTCTTTGTAATCAACACTTGAGTTGTAATTGATAGGAGACATCTTTAAGGAATGTTGATTTTTTTTTTTATTCCAATGGAACTATGTGTTTCCTTCATACATAGGACTCTCTTTGAATCCTGAAATAGCTCTGAGCCTAGAGGGGCCAACTTGGAGGTGCACACAGTCAAACTTGTGAGGCAAGGAAACTCAACTTTGTAAGAACAAATCTTGGTTTAAGGAAAAGAAAAATTGAATTCTAATTCTGTTTCTTTTGTTTCTTCTTTCCTTTCCTTTTATTTTATTTTATTTTTTTCATTGAAGTATAACATGCTATACTATTTATTATAATATGCTGATTCAATAATTCTATAATTATTTAGTGTTTGCCATGATAAATGTGGTCACGATTGGTCAGCTTATGTTATTCAATAATAGTGATTATATTCCCTATGTTGTAATTTTCCACCTCTGTGACTTAGTTATTTTACCTCTTAATTGCCTCTATCTATGTCACTGTTTTTTCCTTATTTCTGTCTTTGATGAGGATGATTTGGTCAGTCCTTGGGCATCTGACAAACCTCTGGCTTTGGTAGTCATAGAGAGAGAGATGGTTCCAGTATTAAATTCTCTAGCTAAAGTCTCAGATTCTGTTGGCTATAGAACCAGTGTTTTTCCAAAATTAGTGGAAGTATTTGTTTCTGTTGATTGGCTCATTTCTCTTAACAGTTTTAGTCTTGCCTTGCAGTGTATTTGCTGTATTACATCAGGGAGTTTATTTCCAAATTTAGTACCTTTCTATACATTAAATTTGTCAAGATAAAGAACCCAAGTATATTTTTTTTTACTAAGACATTTATACCATTTATTAATGTTCTATAAAGGGAAACTGACATTTACTAAATGTCCACCATTTAGGAGACACAAAATGTGATACATGTAATTTCTATTCATCTCTCAGCAACCCTATGAGTGAACCATTATAATCACCATTTAAGTATGAGAAAATTAAAACAGACATTTAGGAATCTTCTACAACATCACACAGATAGAAGTAACAAGATGGATTTTAAACAGATCTGGCTTCAAAATGAACTCTTTTACCAGAATAACCATTCATGTTATTTTAATACTACTTTAGTATTCCATAATTCATACTCTTTTAATTTTGGTAAAATGAAAACTCATTTCATATTAATCAGATCTACATATTCAATTCAAAGGATTTATTGAGTGCCTTCTAGATGGTAGGCAGTATGATAGACTCTCTAGATACAAACTTGAAAGAAGTATTGTTATGGTCTTTGGGAAAGACACCAGAATGTGACCATAAGCTAAGTCAAATACAGGTGACAAAGTTTCATTATGATGCATTGCTAATTCATTTTTACCATCTAATTTAATTGTTTTTAAAGTGTTTTTTTTTTAATCTAAGTAATACAGTATGTATGAAAAGGAAACTTAAAAAGCAGTGATAGTTCCACCCATTCTGGTGCACAAGCCCCACTCCTCAGGTGCAACCACTTTCAGGTTTTAGCTGTTTTATTTTCATGTTTTAAATAATAGGCTTAAGTCACTATTTCTTAATTATTCACTTATGTATTTTAAGTTCCCCTATAGCCTTTACCCTCTCAGCTACCACCTCAAAAACACTGGTAATACATATACACATTTACGCACAAATACACATACACACTTCTACTTCCAATCTCCCTATTTAATTTATAACTACTTTTGGCTAAATTGGTATTTAGTGTTTACAACTTACGATTAGGTAAATTTTGTTCATCGATGACACATAGTATTTTGAATATATTGTGATTATATATTTTTGTAAGTTTTTAAATATTTTTCTTAGAATTGATGATGTTTTAAAAATGTTTTGATTTTCCTTTTAAGTTCTTATAAATAAATTCCCCACAGGATAGGACTATAGCATTCCTGCAATTTAGTCTAGACATTGGGCAATCTAGTAGTCCATGTCTTATTCTTGGCAATTGTTGTCCTTGTTCGAGCCTGTGGCCTCCTGCTACCACTGTCCTAACTGCTCTCTAGGCTTGTGGTAGAGTGTACATCCTCAACTGGCCCTTCATTGTCAGCCTGGAGCTTCCCTTTACTCTTCTTTCTTTCCATATGGACTCCTTTGATTCCTTCTAAGGATGCTGTAAGTATCATTATCCATAATATGAGAAATACAAAAAGAAATGGACTGAAAGGAAGCTCTTCGTACCATTTACTACCTAGGCTGTCCATTCACCCCACTGTTTCCAGCCCCTTGCCTGGTGCCTGCCTTCTACTACACCCATGATCCCCCTCTGCAAGATTCTGTCTCAGTGGTGACAAAGCAGCAATTTTGGCTCATGCTGTCAGTATAAGGTGGTCTCTGGCTGCCCATGGTGGGGGACCCTTGGACATATTGGTTCTTTTACGCATTTTCACCTGCTTTCCCACTTCCTGGCCCATCCAGGAAAAATAAACTATTATATTTTTTAAAAGGTCAAAGAGATGGATAGGCATTTTATAAAGATACCTGATGCATCTCTTTCTGAGTTTTTTTCAAAGAAGGTTTCTTCTATTTTCTTGTTTCATTTTGTTTTAAAGCTAGTTATATTTTTAGAGCAGTTTTAGAGTCACAGAAAAATTGAGTAGAAGGTACAAACATTTCCCATATAAACCTGACTCTGTTACATATGCAGCCTCTGGCACTTATCAACATCCCCCATAAGAGTAGCACATTGTTATAATTGATGAACCCACAGTGACACATCATTATTACCTAGAGTACATGTTTTATTTTAGAGTTTGGTGTTGGTGTTGTACATTTTTTGGACATTCTTTGGACAAATGTACAATGATGTGTAGCCACCATTGCACTACCATACAGAATACTTTCATTGCCCTAAAAATCCTTTGGGTTTTGTCAATTCATCCCTCTTGATTTGCATTCTACCCTTCCTCTGTAGGTATTTATGTTTAAAGTTCCTCCAACAGACAGAAGTACATGTAAAAATGCTTAGAATCACTATCATCAGGGAAATGCAAATCAAAACCACAATGAGATATCACCCCATACCGGTTAGGTTAGTCCTGGCTACTATCAAAAGACAAGAAACAAGTGATGGTGAGAATGTAAAGAAAGTGAACCCTTGTGCAGTATTGATAGGAATATCAAGTGGTGCAACCACTATGGAAAGCAGTATGGAGGTTCCTCAGAAGTTAAAAATAGAACTGCATATGATTCAGGAATTCCACTTCTGGGTATTTGTCCAAAGAAAACGAAAACATGAACTCAGAAAGATACCTCACACCCCTAATGTTCACTGAAGCATTATTTACAATAGCCAAGGTATGCAAACAACCTTAATGACGGTGGCTGGCTGACTGGATGAATAAAGGAGATGAGTTAATGGAAGGAGTGACGTCAGCATGATGGCAGTGTCATGAGTAGTAGTTCTTTTATTTTCCTCCCCTTTGATTTACAACTAATTGGACATTCATAACAACGAGAGCAAAGCGCCTCTGCACCTCATACCAGGACAATCTTGATATCCATCCTTCTAGAAGTGGGTGGATTGGACATCACGGAGGAAGTGTAATGAGCAAAGTGGTGGCAGAGGTGATGACGGCACAGAAGGTGAAGGCAGGTCTGACCTTCCTCTCTGATGGAGTAGAGGGTAAAATGTGCTGAGTGGGGGTCTACCCAGCCTCACTGCAGCTGGAGAGACCAGTAACTCTCTGAAGAGAGGCCACAGTAACTTGGTGGAGAGACAGAAGAAGGAAATGGGCAAAGAGAACTGAAGAAAGCATGTCTTGCTGTAGGCCCCAGGAGGAAAGAGAACTAAGGACCTCTGGGACCTCCTCCCTGCACTGGAGGACTCCCCTACTAGGCCATGGGCACATGCGAAGTCCCAAGAGTTAGTTACATATCTCTTCCGACTTTACCACTACCCTTTTCTGTTTTGTTTTGTTTTAATGTGTGTGCACCTAACAACCTTAGCAGGAGTCAGGGCAGGGATAGAAGAAATGAAAAACTTGTGCTATAGCGCCACCTTCTGGAAAACAAAAGGAGGCTTCTAACTACCAACCTATTGATCTACTAAAATCAAAGTAAACAAAACCTTGCTGAAATAAGAGTTGTTCACTACCTCAAATGTGGGACCAGAGGCACTTCTTTTCAAACACGAAGAAGAATCACGGTAATATGGTATTTCAAAACAAAGATGACCATTTTCCAGCAACTGAGCCTAAAGATACAGAATATTGTGATCTAAGTGATAAAGAATTTATGGTAACTTAATTCAGTTAGCTACAAAAAAACTCGGAAAAGTAATAAAGTGATCTGAAAAATAAAACTAGTGAACAGAACGAGTACTTTATCAAAAAGGCTGAACTCTAAGAAAACAAACCTGAAATCCTGGAGCTGTAGGACTCAATAAATGAGATGAAGAAAACATTAGAATGCACTGAAAATAAAGCAAATAATATGGAAGAGAGAATTAGTTAGCTCAGGGACAAATATCTGACAATATTCAGATGGAAGGGAAGAAGAGACTATGATTTTTAAGGAGTAAAGGAACTTTCCAAAACTGTCTCCATTGGAAAAGCCAATATAAGAATAATGTTTACCCCAGAAGAAGAAGAGAGAGAAAGAATTCGAGTATGTATTTAAAAGAAATAAAAACTGAAAATGCCCCAAATCTGGGGAAGAAACTGGAAGTACAGTCCCAAGTAGTTAATAGAACACCTCATTATTTCAACACAAAAGACCTTCTCCAAGACACATTATATTTAAACTCTCAAAAGTCAACAATATAGAAAGAATTTTAAAGACAACCAGGAAAAACAAGACAGTAACCTACCAAAGGAACCCCATTAGGTTATAGGCAAATTTCTCTACAAAAACTCTATAGGCAGGAAGAAAGTGGAATGACGTATTCAAAGTGTTAAGATTTAAAAGTTCTAGCTATGAATTCTCTGTCTGGCAAAGTTATTTTTCAAATAGGAAGGAGAAATAAATGCTTCCCCAGAAGAACAAAAACTATGGGAGTTCACCATCCCTAGACCTGCTTTATAAGAAATCCTGAAAGGAGCTCCTCAAGCTGTAACAAAAAGATAGAAGTACACAAACCTTGATCAAGGGGATGAATGGTCAGAATTAGAACACTACCATTTTTTTTAAGATTAGTATATTAAAATCTTAACTACAGCATAATGGTTAAAAGAAAAGACCATTAAAAATGATTATAGCTACTACAACTTGGCAGTGAAGTTACAGCATCTATGCAGGGCTAATTTGTGACATCAGAAATCTAAAAGGAGAAGAGTGATAGGATGGATCCTTTACAGGCAAATGAGAATACATTTTTATTAGCAGAAAAGAGGCTATTTTATCTGTGAGAAGTTTTATGTAAACCTCATGGTAACCACAAAGCAAAAATCCAGAGCAGAAATACAAAACATAAAGAAAAGGAGGAGACTGAGCAAATCATTGTGAAAATTTACCAACTTGAAAAAGAAAGAAATAGAAACAGTGAAGAGACAAAATAACGAAGGGAAAGATAGAATGGAAGCAGTAAATCCTCAAATATCATTAAGCACCCTAAATATGAATGGATTAAGCTCACCAATTAAAAAGCACAGAGTGGCTGGATGAATTAAAAAAAAAAAAAAAAAGACTCACCTCTTTGTGGCCCATAGCAAATTCATTTTAGCTCCAGGAAAATATGTAAGCTCTGAGTGAAAGGGAGTAATTCAGGAAAGATAACCTGAATATAAAAACAATTTCAGTTTATATATATTATGAATTTAAAAGAATAAATAAAAAATTAAAATGTGCCACATGTCTTGTGTAAGGAAGGTTAAGGCAAATTTCAATTTTGAATTTAATACATGAAGAAAATTTATTTCAAATGCACTTTTTAGACAAAATTAAAAAGAAGACAGATGTTATCAAAATCACTGGCAAAATAAAAGTAAGGAAGACATTTCATGTTTTTATATAATATAGGAACGGATGATGAAGAATGATATTAAAAATAGATTTTAAAACTCAAACAGTTCAGTAAATTGAAAAATGAAATTCATTTTATGGTGATCAAAAGTGTAAGTCAAAATTAAAATGTGCTATAGGTTTCATGCCAAGATACAAAATCAATAATTAAATTATAAATATATAATGAAAATTAATGGAAACATATTGTTTTGACTACTGTAGCTTTGTAGAATGTTTGAAGACAGGAAGTGTGTTATCTTCAGCTTTGTTCTCCTGTCTCAAGGTTGCTTTGGCTTTTGGGGGTCTTTGAGCTTCCGCACTAATTTTAGGATAGTTTTTCCTTTTTTTTTTTTTGGTAAAAAATGCCATTGAAATTTGGTAAGGATTGCATTGAGTCTGTACATTATTGGGGATAGTATGGACATTTAACCAATATTATTTTGTACATGTCTGTTAGTTTCATTTGAACTGAAGTCTGATTCAAATCCAGGATTTTCTGTTCGGATGACTGATTCATTCATTGTTGAACTGGGGTACTGAAATCCTCTACTATTATTGTATTGTTGCTTATTTATCCCAGCAAATCTTTTAGTATTTGCTTAATATATTTAGCTGCCCCTATGTTGAATGCATATATATTTTTTATTGTTATATACTCTTGATGAATTGACCCCTTATCATTATCTAGTCACCATATGTGTCTTTTGTTACCATTTTTGTATTAAACCCCTGCATAGGCAGTCAGTTAATACTTGACAAGGGAGAAAAGAATACTAAGTGAGGAAAGGATAGTTTTCAATTCATGATGTTGGAAAAGCTGTATAACCACATGCAGAAGAATGGAATTGGCCCTCTATTTTACACGACTCACACGAATGAACTTGAAATGGATTCAAGACTTAAACATAGGAACTGAAACTGTAAAATTCCTAGAAGAAAACATAGGGGAAAAGTTCTTTAACATTGCTCTTGGCAGCAATTTCCTGGATATGACACAGAAAGCTTAAGAAACTCAAAAATCAAGTGCAAATTAAAAGTCTTCTGCATAGGAAAAGAATCAAAATGCAAAGGTTACCTATGGAATGAGAGAAAAATATTTACATATCTATATCTGGTAAGGGGTTAATATCTAAAATATGTAAAGAACTCATCCAATTCAAACAACCTGATTAGAAAATAGGCAGAGGAACTAAATAGACAGTTTTTCAAGAACACATACAGGACAACAGCTACATGTAAAGGTACTTGACATTCCTAATCATCAGGAAAATGCAAATCAAAACACCAAGATTTTTTACCTCACACCTTTGGACTGACTATCATCAAAAAGTTAAGTGACAGTGATGGTTGATGAGGATGTGGAGAAAAAGAAACTTGTGCTCTTTTGGTGGGAATGTCAATTCTCATAGCCACAATGGAAAATATTATGGATATTTTTCAAGAAATTAAAAGTAGATGATTCCAGCAATTCCATTTCTGGGTATATATCCAAAGGAAATAAAAACAAGATCTAGAAAAGATAGCTACACTCCCACGTTCATTACAGCATTATTCACAATAGCCAAGGTATGGAAACAACCTAAGTGTCTGTCAGTAGATGAATGGATAAAGATGTGATATGTATTGTTAGTAATATTATTCAACCAGGAGAAAGAAGGAAATCTTGCCATTTATGACAATTTGGAGGAAACCTGAAGGCATTATGTTAAGTGAAATAAGTCAGACAGAAAGAGATAATTACTGTTAATATCACTTCTATGTGGGATCTAAAAAAGTCTAACTTATAGAAACAGAGAGGAGATTGGTTGTTGCCAAGGAGAAGGGATGGGAGAAATGGAGAGATGTTTGTCAAAGGATACTGACTTCTATTTATAAGATGAATAAGTTCTGGGAATCTAAGGTACAGCATGATAATTACAGCTAACATTACTGTCAAAAATAATCGAATCTTGTAAGAAAGCAGATCCTAAACTTTCTCAAAACACACACACAGAATACGGTATTATGCGGTGAGATGCAGGTGTAAACCAATGACATAGTAGTCATCCTTTTGCAAAACACAAATGTATCAAATCACACACTGTCCACCTTAAAGCTGTGCCATGTTATATATCCATTATACCTAAATAAAGCTGGAAAAAAAATCCATAGAAACAGCAAGAGAGAAGATTCAAAGGAAACGGTGATTTCTACTTGGTCTTCAAAGGTCATATATAAAAACACAAAAGATTTGAATAATACAACTGATATGCTTGGTGTAAGTTATTAAACTTTGTATTCTACAATTCAGTCATTTCGAGAGACTTTATAACATTTATAAATACTGATTACATGTTAGGATATAAAAGCTAAAAATAAATCTACAGTACAAAATATATAGTTTTATTTTCTGGCCACAGTTATGAATAATTAATTTGTAAAAATAAGAAAAGTCTACACTTAATTATTTGAAAATTCTGAAGAAACAAAAACTATACTTAAGCATTTTTTTTAGTAAGAAAAGGAGTAAAAAATGGAATTGTAGACCAATAAAAATGATAAAAGAAATGAGTACTTATAAAAAGGTGTGGAAGTTAGAAGAGCCATGCTCAGGAAAATTCATATTATTTAATATCTTACTTTAAGTATGAAAAAAAGTATGCCTTGAACATTCACTCAGAAATCAGATAAAAAACAATGAAAGAAAAGCAAGAAAATTAGAAGCAAGTTGATAGTAAATCCAACAAAGAGAAATATAAGTTAGAAGAGAGATAGCCTTAATGAAATGCTAGCAAATGAAAAAACTCCTTCCTCTATTAGAGGACTCCCAAAATAAAGCAAGCAAACTGCTGGAAAATACACTGCAGACAAATCCAAGTTCAATGACAATTGGAGATAATTCCTCAGATAAAAATAATTTTATAAGTGTAAATATTCTTATTGGCTAAAAAATGAAGATTGTGTTGAAATGGTCTCTTTTTAAATCAATGAAAAACTAAAGAAAGTTTTCAAAGACTTACCTCTAATAAGTTTCCGGGACCAGATCTAGAAATACATTTCCCCAAATACTAAGAAGCAAATCAACCCATATTATGCAATTTATTCTAGAAAATAAATAATTTAAAAAATTTAAGAACTCAAAATTATTGAATTTATTTATAATTATATGTAGAAGAAAGAACTTCACATGAAGATTTCTTTTAAAACATATATGGATAAATCTTACTTTTCACCAAATATTATTTGAAGAAGTACAATATTCTAATCACTGACAATACTTAATTCACTTTAGGGTTATTCAGTCACTGAATTAAGGAATCCAATGTAGGGGAGCCTGGGTGGCTCAGTCGGTTAAGTGTCTGTGTTCAGCTCAGATCTGGGATCGAGCCCGCTTTGGGGGTCCTTGCTCAGTGGGGAGTCTGCATCTCCCTCTCCCTCTGTCATTTTCTCTACTTGTGCTCTCTGGCTCTTTCTGTCAAATAAATAAATAAAATCTTTTAAAAAATCCAATGTAGTAGATAATATTTTCTCAATTTGCAGATGAAGAAACTAAAGGTCATATGGTTTCAATAGCTTGCCTCATGGTCACCTAGCTACTAAGTTGTAGAACTGGAATATGCATCTCTTGAGTATAAAACAGCAGGTTTAGATCACTCCATTATATTGCCTCTCCATAAGAGATTTTAAAAATAACCTAAGTAAAATGTCAGCAAGCTCAATATATTCATATATTAGAAGAATTACCCACTGTTACTAGATAGGTCATACTGTAGTAATTCAAGATAACACACATTGCCCATCATTGATTTTAAGATAGATATGTACTAGAAAATATGACAAAGAGGAAAAACTGTTGCAATGTTAAGTCTATCTCAAAAAACATCAAGCCAAACATAGCAATGAGATATAATCAGAATTTCTATTAATTTTGTAAATAATAGTTTCAAACATACCATGCATGTAATCAACATTGTTCTGGACACTTTTGTCAATGCAATAAGTAGGGCCTGAAATAGAAAAAGGAGACGTAACTATTGCAAAGTAGGCAACTTTGCCATTAATTGAACTACATAATTGTATGCTTAAAAAATACAAGAGGTCAGTTGGACCTAAAATTAAATACGAATATTCAATAAAATGAATGAATACATATACCTAAAAATGTCCTCATATATCATGTATAATAAACCAGATAGTATAGAGATGAAAGATTATAATAGCAAATAAAAAAAAGCAAATAAAAACTAGAACAAAGAGAAAAAAAAATTTACTAAGAATCTCCCTAAAGAGAATTGTGTTAAACATACATGAAGAAAATCAGAAAACTTACTAAGAAACTTAAAAGTGAATTTTAAGGAATACAGAAATGAGCCAGGGGTGCTTGAGTGGCTCAATGGGTTAAAGCCTCTGCTCAGCAGAGAGCCTGCTTCCCTTTCTCTCTCTGCCTGCCTCTTTGCCTACTTGTGATCTGTCTCTCTGTCAAATAAATAAATAAAATCTTCCAAAAAAAAAAAAAAAAGGAAATGTGCCACAATCTTGAATGAGTAAATGAACTATGTTTAGGATGTTAATTCTTCCCAAATTCAAGTTTTGGCATGATTATTAGTGGTAGGATAAAGGAAATCCATTTTGTAAGGATACTGAGGGTGAGGGCTTAATAAAAATTGTGAAATATTATCTAGAAAAAATTAAAACAAATGGGGAGAATAAACAAGAATAAAAATGTGGATAGGTCAGCCATATCAGATATCAAACGTTACTGAAATTTAAACATAGTGATCTGTTCCTAGCTTTAACAGATGGAAGAATGGAAGCATGCATCTTTTGCTCTCTTTCTCTGTATGTGTGTCTGGTGTCTGCATGTCTGTGACTGAGAAAACATACCAATCCAAACAGGATGGAAGTTTGATTAATTGTATTTGGAAGAGCATCTAATTATTCAGAGAAAAATTATGTTCGTATCTTATATCATTACAAAAACATAAATTAAAACACTAAATTATCAATATATTGAAAAGAATCGAAGTCACAGAGAAAATACTAACAAGTTACATTTAACATACTGAAGTCAAAAGATTTAAATTATTAGAGCTAAGAAAACAAATTTGCTATATAAATGCCAGATAAAGAATTAACTGCTGTAATATATGATGTTTTTGCAAACAAACAAACAAAGAAAAAGTTGTAATAAAAATCAACCAAAGTTGGGGTACCTGGATGACTCAGTCAGGTATCCAACTCTTGATTTCATCTCAGCTTGTGATCTTGGGGTCATGGGATTGAGCCCTGTATCAATCTCCAGGCTCAGTGCAGTCTGCTTGAGATCCTCTCCTTCTTCCTCTCCCTCTGCCCTGACCCCAATACATTCTCTCTCTCTCTCTCTCCAAATAAATAAATCCCAAAAAAGTCAATTAATAAATTTTTTACAAATGACAAGTAAATATTAAATCAAATAAAATGTGCAATGGATTATAATAGACAACTCAAATTACACGCATAAACTATTAACATGCATAAAATAAGAAACAATTAAAATATGATTAGTTTAGGGTCAGAAGGATGTGGAGTTACTGTGGTTGACAATTTGGTACAACTTTTTTAGAAACATATTAGAAGTGTGTTCCAAAAGCTTTTAAATGTTTTTAATTTTAAGTCTGACAACTCCCTATATCAGAATCCAAGGTCATAGTCCGAGATATGGTCTAGGTCCAAGCATGAGGATGGCAATACAACCATTTGGAAATCTGCAAGTAATTCATAGAACATCTAGAAGATATTATGTAATCATTAAGAACAATATTGATGAATTGGGAAAATGCTCATGATATAACATGTAAAGAACTCATAAAACTTGTGTCCTAAATATATATAATACATATTTATACATACAACCAAATTATATAGACATTAGTATTTTTTTTTTTTTAAGATTTTATTTATTTATTTGACAGACAGAGACCACAAGTAGGCAGAGAGGCAGGCAGAGAGAGAGAGAGAGAGAGAGAGAGAGAAGCAGGCTTCCTGCAGAGCAGAGAGCCCGATGCGGGGGGCTCGATCCCAGGACCCTGAGATCATGACCAGAGCCGAAGGCAGCAGCCCAAACCACTGAGCCACCCAGGCGCCCCTAGACATTAGTATTTTTATGATCTTTGTATAGATAATTGAAATGCTATCATAACATAGAGCCAAAATATGTAGACATTTATATATTTATGATCAATGTATAGGTTATTGATACGTTATTAAATATAGATTTGTATAATTTTGGTTTTACTTATTTTTTGTTTTTACTTATTTTAACACTCATGATCATTCATTTCAATAACTAAATTGTATTTTATTTGTATAAATTTTATTGAATATGTAATTTAAATTTAATTATATTACATGTAATTTTAGAATTTTTTATTAAATTTGTTAATTTAATAGTTAACAAACACATCATCAGGTGTCTATATGTTTATGTGGATATAAATAAATATATAGAGAGAAAAATCATGGAATTATAATTCCAAAATTTAAATTTAACTGTTATCTCTCTATAATAATGTGTTGATTTTATTTCATTCTTTAATCATTTTAATTATTTCTTTTTTATTCCCAAACTAATTCTGATTCCTCAAAAATTAGGGGAGGATAAGTATACATAGTTAGCTTTGATTAAATTTACAAAATGGGAAAATCCAACTTTATCCAGAGTGAGTGCAGATTTGGTCTCACTGTATTGACAGGAGAATGAAATGAAGTTGAGAAGAAAATAAATATGTATGATCTCAGAAAGATAATATGTTTGGGTATTACTGACTATTTATTCCTGGTTATGTTGCTCTTTATCTGATTGTTTTGAGTCACTTGAAAAGGCTTTAGGTGGATAGAACAGAATAGGTGTGTTGAATGGGCTGTTGTGGCTCAAGAGTGAAATTGGTTTGCCTTCTAAGGAAAATATGCAGATGAAAGGGAAAATAAATTTGATATTAAAAAGGGGTATGGGTGGGGAGACGCCTGAGAAGGTGGGAGAGTGGATTAAAATGGCCTGTGGACATTAGCTACCTGGCAGTATGTTCCCGCCCGACTTTGACCAGACTGAGCAGGAGAATTTTCAGAGGAGTTTGAAGAAGACCTTTAATTGCAGGCTGTTATTTTGTCAATTTTACTTGCGTGCGTGGGAATTGTGATGAAGGCACACACTGAAGTTTTAAGAAAGACCTGAATTTCCTGGAAGGAGAAGAATAATATAAGTTTGGTGTGTGGTATATTTGTTACTGTTATTTGGGGTTCCTGAGTCAGTTTCTGGAAAGCACTTTATGAGGCTGCTGTACCCTGTGTCCAGGGAATATGTAAGAAGCCAGCAGCAGCAATAACGCCACCTGAAGTCTGGGGAAGGGCACACGTGGATTATGTGTGAGAGGCACACCGAGTGCCAGCAAGTAATTAAGATAAACAGTATGCAGACCCTAGAGCAACACATACATCTCTATGGACTTAGGTGAACCTTGCCCCAAATTGTATTATTTTCATGAAAAAGGCCCTGATTCCCTTTGAGGTCGATTATCTCTAAGGCCCAAATATTTCAACAATTAGAAACTAAAATTTGAAATCCAGGATAATCCACTTTCTGCAACTCAGCAAGTTTTCCTTAAATAACATTTTGACAATTATTTGTGAATGTGGAAGTGGGGCTCCCAACAAACCTTACATTTTTAGTGTCCTCAATATTTTGTGCATTGTTGTAGTCTCCTACTTGAAGTCTATAGCTTCTAATGAGTTTTACTTATCTGTTCTTTTCCTATTCCCTCTGTGTACACATACATATGCCCATTTCTCATAGTTCTCTATTCTTAATACTTTTATGTCCTTCTATGGGAACTCATTACCACCTATTATGTATAGAATTCACAAGGAAGGGAGGTTGGAATCCTCTTTAAATAGAAACCCAATGCTGTTTAACGTATCAGGGCAAATATTTCCAAACACATGGTGGGGAAATGGTGAGTTAATGCCTGAATACCATAATGTATTAAGTATTAGCCAACAAAGTTTGTTTAAGAAAGATCATCTCAACCCAATTTAAGTGTAATTCTCAGATAAGATAACAACCGTTGTAAATGAAGACTGGGGTGGGTCTGGGAGACCTGCGTGGAGAATCACTGAATTAAAAGGAATGCATATTTCTATCATTAGATGACTTTCAAAAAGGTTTAAAATGAATGTTTCCAGACAAGAGTCAGTGTTCATGTCTGGGATGAGTACTTCATGACATCTTTTTGATATCTATACAGCATTTTGTGCTATAGGGTATTTATTATTGCCTTAAAAGAGGGGTAAAAGCTGGTACAGTATTAGCATTTGTAGAACATACAAATATGGTTGAGAGAGAATAGATACTTTCAAATTAGTTTTAAAGACTAATGTTTTAAAAAGAAAACAAACACTTGCCAAAATGAAAATAAAAGGTGAAGTGAGAGTTACATTTTAAGCTGGGAAAAATTAAGGAGCTTCTAAAATAAAATGCTTCTCCAAACGTATAAAATGTAGATGAACTGTAAAGATCAAAAACTTGGTGATAAAATGATGACATCAGAGAAAATGAAAAATTGTATGAAAGTAGGACTGTCTGGAAATTGTTGAGCTAATTCAGGCAGGAGGAAAGATACTGAAAGAGGATAATGGATGGTAATTAAGGTTCCTGACCTCCTGCAAGCCTGTGTGTGAGTCAACAGTTACTTTGGTTCAAGATAGAAAAAGACTAAAGCCTTTGCAAGGAGTATCCAGAACTCTTTTCAAAGAAAAGTACTCTAAGATTTCTTTTTTTAAAAAAACCCACTGGAAGGCTTGTAAACCTGTCATGCCCACACACAGACAAACACACACAGACTATAGAACTCCCAACCAATTTAATGAGCCACTGATTATGTTATATATGACTCGAGTGAATTCTGAGAATAGCACCTTCATTCATCATTTGGTGATACAGAATGTTGATGGAGAGAAATTTCTGATGAAAAAGTCAGAAAAAATGTGTAATTCTGCAGAAATTATTACTGACTGCTTACAAAATCTTCGATAGGATAACCATTCATTTACAGAACAAGTAACATCTCTGTGTTGAGATTTGAGTAATGTAAAGGGTGTCCACCCAAATATATTTTAGATGAGTTAGCCATGATGTCTATAAAACAACTGAGAAGAGCCCTTCCAGTGATGATGTATTTCATCGGAATAACCTATAGCTCACTATATATCAGGATAGGTGAGACTAAATACATATGAAGGTGAATTAATTTTCTAGGCATTTCCTAGAAATACCATTATAAGAAATACTTATTTCTTGTAATAGAAAAAGTGTAAGTCTCAAAATGGAAGCAAAATGAAACAAAACCAAACAAATGGATATTAAAGCCAGCTTCACCAAGACCTAATTTAGAACTGGGGACATGGTAATTAGCTTCTTGCAATCCCACTTTCTTCACTTGTGGAGGGGAATGGTGTCACAAAACTGACAGTATTGTTGGGATGATTAAGAAAATACAGGAAAACCAACCATCTTATAGTAGGTGCTTTTAGAGTAGGATTGCTATTATTATCAAGTGAACAGTGCAAGGAATAATTAAAAACTTGTTTCTGTGTAATTCTTTGTGTAAATCCTGTAGTTAAGAGAATGGAATACTCATCTTCGTATATCCAGAGCTTGACTCAGAACAAGGCATAAAATAGGTATTTCGAATCTGCTCCTTCAATTTGATTATATTAAAATTGAATCTATACATTATCTTTTTTTTTTAGTAACCTTGAGGAAAGCATAATTTATCTTTCAGTATAAACGTTAAATATGCTTTTGTAGGGAAATCAATCCTTAGGTGGTCTCCAAAGCTAGACTGAACTGATTTAAATCATTCCTGGGTAGGTGTTCGTGGGCACATTCTTCCATTTCTTGGTCTTCCAAAGTATAAAAGGATAATAATAGTGATACTTTATGGGATTGTTGTAAAGCTAAAATAGATTAGTGTATGTAAAGTAAGATGTGGGTCTGACATGGACTAAGTTCTCAATACATAACAGGTGTAATGACTTTGATATTGAGAAAGTGCCATTAGGGTATAAAAGATACATAAGAGTTGTATGTCCTTGAGACTCACCACTTCTCACAGGATGGATTGGTCGCTGTCTGCAGACACCACTTCAGTGTCGTGGCCGTAGTGAACCACCATGTACAGATGTACCCATCGATGCACAGATGGTAGCAGGTAATATCTCTCAGGGTTGTGGCTGTGAAACATTTTTTTTTTTCAATCCAGAGTGCTGTTCTTAAATATTCTGAATATTTAAAGGAATGTGACCAAATATTTTATGATCTGCTTCTTTTCGTTTAGCTGGTTACTCCTGCGATCCGCCCAAAGAAAGAAAAGCACATGCGCATTGAGAGAACTTGTTAGTCACCTCTTCTCCCACTATATTATTAGTGGTCTAAAATTTATAAACCTAATTTTGATGGAAGTCTCTGGGACCAGAAATGTTCAGTTATCTAATTAATAATAGAAATTTACATTTGCTGATGTCCATAACTGATGTGGATACAGTGGGACTGGAAGTAATATCCTACTTTAGATATTTCCACTCCTCCCTCTTCCCTTCTTCTCTTTTGCCACCTTTCCCTTACTCTTCTTTTCTGCTACTCCTTTTCCTCCCCCTTCTCCTTCTTCTTCTCCTTCTCTCTGCTCCTCTTTCTTTCTTCTTTTCTTCCCCCTCCTGCTTTTCCTCCTCTCCATGTCTATATTTACACCACCTAAGTGTAGGACACACTTAGTGATTGTCTAGTAACTGTTTTCTTTGGTGTCTGTGAGCAAATGTACTTCTAATTCTACCCTGGGTTACAGTTAATTAGTTCAGGTCAGGCACCTGAGTTAAGAAAGTCTAATTGGAGTTTTTAGAGATTAGACCTTCATATCCCAGAAGACATTAGAACCCAGATCTGAGTTGCAACACAGAACCAGGATGCCTTAGAGCACCTGATCCCCATCTCTCTTCCTATATTTGTTATTCAACCCCTCCTTCTTGGGCACAGACACTAAATTCCTCCAAGATCTTCTTGTTTTGCTTAAGCTGGTTGGCTTCGGATTCTGCTACTCACAATAATTTTGTGGAATTTGTTTTAAAACTGTACTTGATTACTCCAACCTAAGGAAAGAAACCAAAGTGTAGGAGGAAATCAGAAAGTTAAACTGAAGAGGTAATTTGTTTAGTATTTAAAGGATATTATAGATTTACAAATGGATAACAATATGTTTTTATATTTTCCTCTATTTTTGAAATGCTGTGATTTGCATGGAGATACCAGACTACTGCACAAAATAGATGTTAGATAAAGTTAAAAGAAAAAAAAATATGAACTCTAATCCAACATTATAAACTGTAAAATAATATTGCAAAGCATCCTGCAAAACTTTAGGTTTAAAATCCAAAGTTAGTTTACCTTAACATTTGTTTATCCAGGGGAAAATTACTATATTCAACCTCTTAAATTTAGAATAAGGTAAAAGGATGCACTTTTATTATTCATAAAAAGGTGAGTATTTCTTATCACTTTAAGTTTATTTATTTATTTATTTATTGTCATGAGACATTCAATTCACCATGAGTAAGTATTTTAAAATATTTGGGAAGATTCTTTTCCTTTTGACTACAAACTGTAAATTCTCACAATGCCATATGGTGGAGCTAGTGGACAAAGGTTGATTCATACAGTTTTCATTGTTTTGCTGGTTACTATGTTTGAAATTTTATTTTTTACCAGTTTTATTACCATGTGAACTCTGATAAAGCTCCTGTGAAGCTTACTATTTGCTTTTGTATTTTTATTTGAAATTGTAATACACAGTCTTAATAGCTTAGTTCTTAAAGAGTTGAAAAAATATATATAATGGCCATAATGATTTTTCAACCAGAGGTAATATAATACCTTTTCAAAGAAGGTGACTTGTGAGACATGATATTTACATTGTAGCCTTAATTACTATACAGATATTAGAAATAGAAGTACAGAGTTTGTAAGGTAAAATATAATATCATATGTTACAAGTGAACATGTATTTAGTGTTAAGACTATCAGAGAAGATTAATTATAGTATATTTCATTTATTGATTTTTTTCTTCAAAAAATAATCAATATTACTCTAAAATCAGGATGTTTATAATTTGAAATCAAGAGACATTTATTCAGTCAATGGAACATACTTCATATAGACTTGTTCAGTTTTGCTCATTATAATTTATATTACATTGATTCTGAGTAGTGAAAAAAGAATAAAATGTGTGTGTAATGAGCAGAATTATACCAGGTTGCGTGAAAACATAAACATTAACAAAATAATCTTATTTCATACGTAGAGCTTATCATCTCTTTTTAAAAAATAACACAAGTTTATAAAAATGTAAATAATGCTGACAATTAAAATATTATTCCAGAACGGAATTGAAGAGATTCCTATCTCATAGGAAGATACATATCTAGGACACAAATAAATTTTAGAAGCACAGCTTGTAGTATAAATAAGAATGTGTGTTATGTAGGAAGATTGAGAAGGCCCAGATACTAACTGAATAGCTATCTGTGTAATTTTAATTATAAAAGAAAAGAATCCTCACTATTTAAAAAATGTGCTTAATTAAATAATATCATTCATTGAGCCATAGAAAGCCAAAGGCTATATAAAAAGTTTAGCTGCATCTAAGATATAGTAGATATTAAAAGATACTGGGTTGTTCTCAACATACCTAAAAATATAAACAAGATAAATATTTTCCTCCTATGGACAGAACACAAGGTTTGAAAATAGAGTCATGCCCAATTAAATAGTATCACATAATTATAACTAATTCTAGCCTATAAAGTTTAATGAAACATAGAATACTTGAGCACTAGATAGAGACTAGATGTCTCCAAAGGAATTAACTCTCACTGAATGTTCGAGGCATGCCATGTATTAGGTTAAAGGGCATCAGGTAGCTCAAGCCACAAACTAATAGCAGTTAAAGGGAGAGTGTATTTTAGTAATAAAATTTGTTAAAGACTGTGCTACCAGAAATGTGAGAATGAATACAACAGGAAGTTGTAGGAACCATTTGTAGAACATCAGCTATTTATTCCAAATACAAGGTATATTGAATGCCCGTCATAACCTTGGGCTCCACATACAATTTGAGTCCTCCTTTTGCAAATGAGGAAACTGAGGCCTGGAGAGATTAATAATGTACCCAAGATGATGCACTGAGTCAGTGGCAGAGCTGGACTTCGAGTCAAAGTTAAATCAAATTCTAATCTCTTAACTGCAATACAGAAAGATCTAATTTTGAGCCCTGGGTAACTAAGATTGAGGATGTCATTAACAAGAAAAAAAAAAAAAACCAGATTTGGGAAGAAAAATAATGAACTTGGTTTAGAATATGTATAGCTATTTTTTTTAGCTGAAAGAGCTTAAGGAACAGGGAGGTCATTATGTTTCACAAATGGTTAACAAGCAGCTCATGAGCATAAATTACATAGCAGGCATTTTGGTAGACATTGAGGCTTCAAAGGGTGAGTTTAAAATGAAGAGATAAAAAAAGACATGTAAAACATAATTATAGGACAACACTAGGAGTGTTTTAATTGACTCATAAAAGCATATTCTGTGGGAATAAAAGAAAGTGTAACCAATTCTGACTAGAGATAGCTATCAAATACCGTACTTAATATACAATCTTGCACACAGGAATGAAGGAAGGCTTCATGGAAAAGGTGACATTTGAGCTGAGTCTAAAAAAATAAATACATTTTCTGGAGACCAGTAAGGTAATGGGTGAATGGAAGACAATTCTAGTCAACAGAAATAAATTCTAGTGCAGTAGTTGTGTGTTACTGGGGCGCAAAGACATTGAGTGATTCTCCTAAGGTCAAAGAGCCACCTCGTGCAACATTCTGAGATAGCTCAGATCTCTAGACCAGGCATTGGCAAACTGCAGCCCAGTGACGAAAAAAGGCTCATTGCTTGTCTTATTAATAAGGTACGCTCAGAACATAGCCACCCTTGTCTGGTTAGGTAGTGGCTCTGGCTGTAGTCAGGTTACAATAGCAGAAGTGAGTATTTTCGACAGAGATCATGTATCCTGCAAAGTCTGAAATATTTACTCTCTGTCCCATTCGAGAAAAAGCATGTCAACACATACCCTAAGATTTTGGTTCTGCTTTCTCTTCCACATACCATAATGGAGATGATGTTGGTGGATATATGAGACTACATGTAAAATAAGTTATGTCCAATGATGCATTTTGAAAGGAATAATCCTAATGGTGACATTCAATATCCTAAAATTAAATGGGGCCTCTTAGAATATGAGTATCAAAAAATGTAGGAAAACATCCAGCCAAGAATCCAAAAGCATATCCACATTTAGGAACTAGGGTCAAGAAGAGAAGAACAAGAAAACCTAGAGAAGGAGAGAAGCAGCATACTCTGGGAACAAAATAGGAGAATATTTGGGGACTGCTAGAGGGGTGAATCTAAAGCTAAAGAAAGGTCAAAGAGGACAAGAGCAAAGAGAAGACTATTAGATTTTGGATGTGAAGCTCAAGCTCCCTGATATGAGGAAGTGGAGATGCAACATGGGGGCTTAAGTGGGCAGGAGAAGAATCAATGAAACAAGATGGGATTGGGAGGGAGACAAACCATAAGTGACTCTTAATCTCACAAAACAAATTGAGGGTTGCTGGGGGGAGGGGGGTTGGGAGAAGGTGGTGGGATTATGGACTTTGGGGAGGGTATGTGCTTTGGTGAGTGCTGTGAAGTGTGTAAACCTAGTGATTCACAGACCTGTCCCCCTGGGGATAAAAATATATGTTTATAAAAAATAAAAAATTATAAAAAAAAAAAAAAGAATTTCCTTTAGTTGATGGACATAAGGTCACAAGTTTTGAGAACACTTTGATCCAAAGAAAAAGAAATGACTCTCATCATGGCACAAAGTTTTACAATACACTATTTAAATGCAAATTTCTTTATGTTGTATTATACTTTTCACAAATAAGAACCAGAAGTAGTTTGTTAGTTTGCATATGACTAATGGTTAGTAAAAATGGAGGACACTTTAAGAATGAGCTAAGAGTTAATCTAAAAAATTTTAAAGTTTCCACAGGTAAAAAACAGATCACATAAAAGGAATGAACTACCAGAATGGCATTGGATTTCTTAACAGCAGTGCAGTAAGCTAGAAGACAATGAAACAAAACCTTTAAAATGCTGAGGGAATTAGAATTTTATACCTAGCCAACCATAAATCAAGAATGAGTATAATAAAGACATTTTCAGACATGCAAGTTCTCAAAAAATTGACCTGCCAACTACCATTTTTCAGGGAACTCTGGAAAATGTCTTCCTCTAAACTGAAAACTAATCCTAGAGAGAGAAAGTCACAGGATCAAGGAAACAGAATCCAAATCAGAACAGAAGTAAAGGGAGTTCTCTTGGAGAAGTCGAGAAAGAAGTCTTGGGGCCGCTGTGGCAGAATTAGGAAAAAACTGTCAATAACAGCAAGCCAGTGAATGTGCCATTCAGCGAATACTCAGGTTTAATTTCATCCACGTGCTGTGGGTAAAATATTTATATGTAATATCACATTTTTCATTGCTTAAAGGATTTCTAGAGTGATGTTCTTACCCTGGTTTTATATATGTTTTCTTTTGTGCTCTCACAAAATTTTAACATGCTAACAATTAAGATAACTGTGGGTGTGTGGGTTTTTTTTTTTTTTCTGATTTTATTTCTTTACCAGAAAGTGAGAGTGCATGAGTGAGAGAGAGAACACAAGCAGGGAGAGGAGCAGAGGAAGAAACAGACACCTCCCTGAGCAGGGAGCTCCAAGTGGGGCTCGATCCCAGGACCCTAGGATCATCACCTGAGCTGAAGGCAGATGCTTAACTCACTGAGCCACCCAGGTGCCCCTGTGGTTGTATTTTTATATGACATTTGTACTTAAGAATTTCTTCATATCACATAATCAGAAAATGAAGTCATATAATTACGAAGTATAAGTTTGGGAATAAAGCCATATGCATGTTTCTGTGTATGTGTATGCATTTTTCAGTAAATACCACCTGAGAGATTCCTTGTGTTCACCTGTATTTAAAAAGCAATCCTATGATAAGAAGAATTTTGAAGATTTTTAGCTGAGAGATGGCAGGAGGGATGTCAGAAGCAGGTAGTCTCCACCCTGCAGAACCGCCTTTTGGGATAGTGAAGCTGAAGTTCGGTGGGACAGTATCACGATGCTCCAGTTCCCAGCAAGCCTCTGGCCCCACTCCTAGCTCTGCTCTTCCTTTCTCTCCTGTATAAACAATAGGAAGCCAGACAGTTTAAAATCCCTACCTCCAGTCTATGGTGATGACTAAAGTCAGCATTAATTTCAACAGGAGTCATCGCTGTCTTGACCACACACAGACCATTTTATTAATTGCCAAAGTGCAACACTAGCTCAGTTCCAGGGTTTTAGATAGTGGTCAGCTTCACCCTTTTAGAAGATGGTTATAAATGGTGGTGGCCGGCCCCACTGAAAATACAGTGAGCTATGGTTCCATTATTCCTTGGTGGCTTTTGATTGTTGCTGGACACGGAGGTAGTGATGTTACATAGTTTTGACCACTTAATTACCTATCTTAAAACAGATAAAAGCATATATACTTGTTCTAAAGCAGTCTTTCACAGTGAAAATGATTCAGAACTAAGTGTTCAAACCTGATGGATTTATATGCTTTTCATTCTTTAAAAAGCTGTGTTTAAAAAAGTTAACAAAAATAACAAATATCCAAAGAAATGTTAGAATATTATTAAATATTATCAAATACTCAGAGTGAAAATGAGTAAATGAAAAAGAAAGCTTATTAAGTTCTTGATTCTACTGAAGTTTTTATTAGACATCTTCTAGAAGCCGAGCACATTTGGGTCCCTAATTGGGATGACATTCTTACAATCTTTACTGAATGGTAACTGGAGGGAGGCGGGGGTGGGGGTGGGAGGGATGAGGTAGAAATTATTTAAAAAATCGATTTCAAAATCCTTTCTCTAGTTCAGTGTTTCTCAGCTGGTAGGTGATTTTTCCCTCCAGAGGATATTTGGCAATATTGGGAGACATTTTTGTTTGTCTCCCCTGAGAGGGGTGGCAGCTAGTGTTTCTGGTATCTAGTGGATAAATACCATAGATGTGTTAAAAAAAAAAAAAATCATCCAGCACAATGTCCATAATTCTGAAGTGGAGAAATACTGCTCTAGTCCAGAGTCACAGATTCATGGGCTCTTAGATTAAGAGTGAAACTTGGAGAGATGCCTGGGTGGCTTAGTCAGTTAAATGTCTTTCTTCAGCTCAGGTCATGATCCTAGGGTCCTGGGATTGAGTCCCACATCGGGCTCTCTGCTCAGCAGGGAGCCTGCTTCTCCCTCTGCCTGCTCCCCCTACTTGTGCTCTCTCGCTTTCTGACAAATAAATAAAATCTTGAAAAAGAAAAAAAGAAGGGAACTTAGAGAAAAAAAAAAGCCTTAGTCTACCATAAAAATTCCCAAATAATGCTACAGTACTATGCAGCAGTATTCTTAGGTTTAGAATTATTACATAGATATTTTTATGTGTATATTTATTCATGTTGACCACTTCCATGAAAACACCAAATTTGAATTTTTGGTGTTCCATAAATTTGAATTTTTTAAAAAGATGTAGCTCAACTAAATAAAAAAGCAACCATTCCTTAATTTAATATTCACTTGACCTAGATTTAGGCAAGAGTTTTGCCTTGAAGTTTGGAGGTTGGAATCAGGCTCCATTTGGCATCTTAGAAACTAGGAAGCCATTTTGTGGAATGCTAACTTAAATTAACATGCCTACTTCAAATGCAGATATTTTTAAGTATAGAGTCATAGGCTTTTCATATGAAGGAAATGTTTTTAGGACATGCCATTAGATGTATGATACCTCCACAAGCAAAATCTACAAGAAAATAACTTTTTAAAGCCCCCTGAATGAAAATCTAGATGAGAGATGCAATAGTAACCGAATTATCTGCTAAGTTGTTGAGGATGTAATAGTGATTCTGTTCTTTCCTCAGGTTAAGTTTCCAGCAAACTAATTCAGCCCTGCCCTTCCTCAGAGGTAATTTTTTCTTCAAATTCTTCATTTTTTAGCTACAGTAAACCAAAGTTATTACACTTATAAATGGCCATGTACATACTATTCCATGCTGAAAAGGCAACATTGATTTTTCCCTACTGGACATAGGTCTGTACATCTGTACTTAACACGTTTCTTTTCAGACTGGGTTGTGACAGTCTTAACATTTTCAAAATAACTACAGAGTTGGGGTGCCTTAGTGGCTCAGTGGGTTAAGCCTCTGCCTTTGGCTCAGGTCATGATCTCAGGGTCCTGGGATCGGGCCCCACATTGGGCTCTCTCCTCAGCAGGGAGCCTGCTTCCCCCTCTCTCTCTGCCTGCTGCTCTGCCTACTTGTGATCTCTCTCTCTGTGTCAAAGGAATAAATAAAATCTTAAAAAAGAAATAACAACAGAGTGGCTGTTGGCTATAGGATGAAGTTATTTGTTCCCTGAAAAACACTCAGTGGGCTCCATCATAGCCTCTGCAGTTGACTAGCTGAATTCTTCGTCTCTTCCCATCTTGGAATTCAACTGAGTTATGAATGAGAGCCAGGAAATGGGAAATATTGCTATTCTAATCCACAGAAAAATTCAGACAAAGTTGGATTTAAAAAAAAAACAGCATCTAACAATAGGCTTTCTGCTCAGGCAACAGAATCAGATCAACTGTTTTCCTTTTCATTTTCTTTTTTTTTTTCTTTTTTCCCCCTTTTTGAGAAGTTTTGATATGAAGGAAATTATCAGCTGTCCTTACAAAAACAAAACACAAAAAATAGATTAATTCATTTTAGCTTCCTATTGTTTGAGTCATACTTTGAATATCACTCTTAAGGCACACCCGCTCTGGACATCTAGGCAGACATTTTAAAAGGAAGAGATTTTTGGTACATGAAGTAAGACTAAAGATATTCATCTCTGTTCACTAACTGTCTAGACATGGGAAACATCTGGGAAATACACCAGTATTTTCATATAAATTTCCTTCCATGCTTCTTCTAGGATACTCTCAGGAAACTGCTCTACTGCTGGTCTCTGTGATAAAAATCGTTGGACTCACAAACTATTTTCTTTATGTGCCTATTAGTTCCTTTCTGCTACCTTCCTAATAAATGAAAAAAGGGATCAAGTCATCTTTTTTTTTTTGAACTAATAATCTAGCAAACATTTTCCTGTCTTCGATGGACTTTAGTACATGATTTGAGTTGCAAAGGTTGTCACCTTTTGAATTCTCCTGAATATGCTAGTTCAATCAAAAAAAAAAAAAAAAGTTTTTGTCCCTGCCTTTATGCTTTGATTCTGCCATCTAAAAACAGATGCTGGGTCTGGATCGGCAAGCTCCTTCTCTCAGCCCATTTGAATTGTAAGAATTCTAATAGTCAGTCCTTGGTGATTTGATTCTGCCACATGCATGCAAACTTCCCTGATGAACCAAGCAGGTTCAGACTCTACTTAACCCAAAGCAATCACTGTTTTAGTTAATGGGCCCCGACAATTTGTTTCCCTCTATTATTAGATAATAATAGATAAAAACATAGATACGTCTTTATTGTCCAAATACTTTGTACAAGGACAAATGTTACACTATCATAACTCAATGTGTTCCTGAAGGTGTTCCATAAATATGATTGATTCCTGATATGTGTGCTAAGTAGAATGGTACATTCTCGTTAAGTGTGGATTGCAGGGTCTTCCTTCTGAAATAGAAGATACTACAGTGAACCCATAAAAAGGAAAAAAGTAGCTAAAAATCTGTATATGATCCTTTTACTGATAAGATAGCCTAATATGTTTCACTTTTAAAGTTGATATGACAGGTTTATACTTGTAGTCATAATGACATGTTTTCAAGTTGGTTGTGAATTACTGAACATTTGAGGTAGAATGGGAAAGGTCATCTGCTGAAATAGTTCCCAGCACAGAGTTGGAAGAGTTCTCAATTTCATCACGCTAATGCAGGTTAGACTACTTAAAGTATCAAGACTTTTTGCTTTTGGTTAAAATTATACAGATTATTGATTATAACAATGATTATTTCATTCTCTTAGGAAACCGATTGGTTAGGTAGCTAGATTTTATCTACTATTGATCAATAAAAAGATAGTATTTATTATTAATAACTCACTACAAGCCTTTAAGCAGTAAAGCACTTAAATATATTGCTGCTGTAAGAAAAGAAAAGATAATGGGAAGAGTGGTATGAGCTAAAAAAGTTGTCAATCATGTATCTCGTCTAGTCTTACTTAGATGGGGCAGAGGTGGGATAAGAAATCTGGAAACCAAATAAGTAATTTTTTAGGGCACAGAGGTGAAATTGGCAGAATTCATATCTCATAAGTGCAAACCCTTTGCTTTTATAATTTATTTCTTTATAGACTAGGATTAAGACAACTACCTCATAAGGATGAGAGAGGTGTATTTGGTATCCATTTCAATGCTAGAATTGGTTAAGTTTTGTTAAAAGTTTTGTGCAAACAAAGTCATCAGGAACAAGCTTTCATCGAATTTAAAGTATAATTTATATTAAACTATTTCTTGACAATGAATAATGGCTTTTGTTTTCACAATTTTCCTTATTCTGTTAAGGAGCTAATAATTTTAAAAAGCTCATAGAAATGGTTGCTGGGGAAAATATCACTGAAGTATTGAGGCGATGGTCAGGCTTCATGTCAAAAGTAGATCTCTTTACAAAAGACTGAAGTGAGAAACTGCAGGAGATGGCTGATTAAGAAGACAAATTCAGTCTTTCCATTTCACTTAATTTCTTCTAAATAATGACCATGAATCAGCATGGAATTCTGTTTGCTGAAGTTTGCTGAAGATGTTTAGTTCCTATCACTCTCCAGAGAACCTGTACTATAGCTAATAGGGTAGAAGTTTGCACTCAGTATTTGATGTAGCTCTCAAGAAGGCAGTTGTATTTACTGTGTAAATGACTACAAAGAAATGAAAGTTATTTTCTCTATTAGCAGACAAAGGGTTTTAGTGGCTTCTGAAAGGTTCAAGAATCTAAGTCTGTCTCACGATATAGAATATCTAACACAGATTTAGAAAGGAGAAAAAATATTTTCTCTCTTTAGCAAGTGACAGCCCAACATATATACACAAGAAATGCATTAAAAAACACCGAATTAATGTTTTGCTTCACATAACTTAAGGGAAATATATTAGCATGTCACTATGATAAGTAAGACAAAAATTAGTAATTTTTTTTCCCAAAAGCTAAATTAATATGCCACCATGTCATTTTCAGACCACAGTCTATACTTCTTTCTTTAGAGAACCTTTCCTTGTTGAGTCTAAGGTAAGTTGAAAATGGTTGTTGGAACAAGGTCCCTCTATGCCAATGTACATAAGTATATTAAAAAGGATCTCCAAGGTCAATTGATAATAGGAATTATTTTTTAAAGAGTCCATTAACTGTTTATTTGTAGAAGAAAGAAATATTTAAGAAGTAAATTTATTAGTGCGTTATTGGCATGCTATTTTAAAGAGTACTTTTGCTGGCTAGATGATATTTTAATATTTCCCCTGAAGGAGCCTAGTTTTTATTTTATTTTTAGCATCTTTCAACCAAGACATCAAATTAGAGCTTTTAAAAGCTCTTTTATTTAGAGGTCATTCTTTGTGATTCAGTTTCTCCAGTTAACACCTAATTTCCCATGTTCATAATGAAAAGAATAATATAATTAAATGAAATGTACAGACAGGCTCTAGATTTTATTTTAGCTCTAACTGCACTGTTCTGCCACACCCAAGTCTTTTAACCAGAAATGCTAGCAACTAGGGGTGCCTGGGTGGCTCAGTCAGTTAAGCATTTGCCTTCAGCTCATGTCATGATCTCTGGGTCTTGGAATCAAGCCTGCATTGAGCTCCCTGCTTGGTGGGGAGTCCACTTTTCCTTCTCCCTCTCTCTCTGCCCCACTGGCTTGTGCGCTCTCTCTCTCAAATAAATAAATAAAATCTTAAAAGAAAAAAAAAAGAGATACTAGCAGCTAGTAAAATGGAATGATTTAATTAAATATTCTTTACAATCCTCCCCAACTTTGGTTAGTCTTGATAACAGTGGAAATAGTCTTATTTGGGAAAGAATGATTTGGGGCTTCATTAGTATCCATAATATATGATGCTTTAAAGATAGGGATGGATACAGTATATAGAGACTAACAATCATAGAAAGTGAAAAGTAGATTTAATTGATAGGTTTATAAGTGGTTATGATGATGGGCTGGTAAGTAAATACTTGGTCACTATTTATCTATTTATAGAATGGGTACTTGCATTAATTGAAACTTGAAGTCATAGATGAATAGTCTAGACAGGGTGTTTTACTATATGTTGTTTGATTTGGCTTTGATAAAAACCGTCTTATTATATACCAGTGTATATTTCTCTTGTAGTGAGTTAAGTTTAGCAAAAAAATACTTTAATCTTCTTTAGTGGTTCTTGATGGTGCAGCACCTGAGATTAGCATGTCAATAGTCATTGTCCAGGACTAAGAAGGTAGATGGTATAGGACAATAGGCAGCAGTGACAAAACTGAGTGGGTGCTGTGGACGAAATGGGGTCAAGTGCCGTTTCTGCTGCATGCCAGGAATGGGATATACATTGCTAAGCCTGATCACTAGAAGAAGAATAGTTCAAGCTTAGCTGAGCTGACATAGGAGCTACCCAGATGTTGACCAAGCATTTACTTATCAATCTGTCATCATAACCTCAACTCTGCAAAAATCTTCACTTCCACAGTAATAACAACAATTATAACTATTGGATATTACTATATGCAGGGCACTGTTATACACATGGTAGGTACATTTCAGCTTTTAACTCCCACTCTATGGGATAGATTCTATTATTTTTTGCATTTACTAAGAGGAAAAGGAGTCACAGAGAGGTTATGTGGCTTGTGAATGTTGATCTGGTGAATATGTAACAGTGCCAGAATTTGGTTCAAATATGAGGGTTCAGTTTGGGAATCTGAACTCAACCACGATAGTCTATTCAAAAAGATATTTGTTTCCTAGTGCATAGAAAGTTCTATTGTCTCCTCTGGTAAATGCCCACTATACACAGAGGTAAAATCTCCCTCACCTTGTTCTTCCTAATATTTCCCCAAACACCATAAACCTAATATTTTGTTTTCCTTCCTAAGGTGAAAATGATGGAGTTTCTATTTTTTTCATATATTGGAAATGGCATCATTAAACTACTTATCAGAGCTTATTTTTACCCAGTTCAAGTTATCTTAAGTAAATATGGAAGTTTATTACAAGGATGCTGGGATGTCCTGTGAAACGCAAGACAGGAAAGCAGTTTAAATCAGGGACAACTAGAACAAAACTTTCATTCATGTGAAGGATGTTTTCAGATCTTGTTAATGTGTCTGCCTTCTGTCTGTCTGTCACATTGGTTTTCTTTGCTTGACACAGCAGAAGGACAGAAGCTTGGGTGAATATAATCTATTCATTGAATCCAAAATGAGTTACAGGTTCCTCACATATTCCCAGCTTTATAATGACATACTGAGTAGTTATTTTTGCATTGAAATTGCCTTTCTTTCTCCATATTCTTCAAGCTAAACTGAATTAAGAACACTTTTTGGCCAGTTTTATGTAAATGGAATTCTGTTCATTTCTTCCATGTTGCCTTAATGATAAGGTTTGACTTTGGAGTTAGATTAGTCTAATAATGGGGTTGACATTCAAATTTAAAGTATCAAATTCCCAAATATTTCTCCTTAAATTATATTCCAGAGCCAACCATATAATAAATATTTATTGAGCATTTACTTTGTTCCTAAAGCTATGTCAGCAGTATACAATTCATAAATCATGGTCTTTTCTTTCAAATATATCTCTTTTGGTTGAAGAAGAAAAACTAAGTCATCATGAAAGCAAGTATGTGATATAAACAATAAATGGTATATAACATTGAAACATACTATTGAAAAATATTTGCAGTTGGCAGAAATGCAATACCTTAGCTGAGTGTCACACCAACCCCCTGAGCATGGTGTTCCATTTTGTGGGTACTTCAGTATTCTTTGTTAAGTGACTTGCAAGAAGTCATCTGACTGAAAGTATTAGAGTTAGTCCTTGAAACCATGTCTTTCTAAATCCAAATTCATATTATTTCCCACTTTGCCATCATTCTGTGGCCCACTAAGTAATAGAAAAGCCCAATAGTCAGGGAATAGAAAGTTTGTGTGTGAGGGGTGGGGGTGGGTAGAAAAATATGAACAAACTAGTAGAACTAGAAATTAAAGAATGTATTAGTTTAGACTCTATTAAAAGTCACAGAAAATAAACTTAAAATAATTTAGGTAAAAAAGAATAAGACTATTTTTAGAACATAGTCTCTTTGGACACAAATACCTCTGGACATTGGGCAGCAGTAATAAAGAAGATGGAGGGTAGTTTTGGGGAAGTTTATGTGGGTTCCTTAGAATTCAGGCCTGATGGAGTAAGTTGAGGTGACTAGGGTGACAGGGATCAAGTAGTGTAATAAGGTCAGCCATGTGCAGGAGTCAGCTAAGGAGTTCAAAGAAGTCATTGGTCAGAGAGATGCAGAGTCTACAGTGTAAAGAGGCAAGAGAATTTACAAATCAGGAGAGAGACCAGGGCAGCCTATAAAAATGGAAATTTCAGGAAAGATTCAGGGAGGCCTTGTGGTACACTGGATGCCCAGAGCCAAAGTCCATCATGCCCTGCCCCTGGGAAGCTGTGTCCAGGTAAGAATGGATGTATGGACCAGGACAGCTTAAGAGCTTGACAAGAGTTGGCAGGAGGAACTGTATAATGGATTTCTCATTCAGTTTCCTTGCGACTGAATGCATCCTTTTAGTAAAAAAACATTTTATGTGTTTGATGTATTTGACTCCCTTCCCTTGTAACAACAGAAGTGGCCACAGAATCTTAGCTTGGCTTATGAGAGTCCTATATCAACCTGGTCACAATGATTGGTTCAAGAATGAGCACAAGTCCAGCTAGACCAGTCATAACCTTCTCAAGGCTTTTGCTAGAACTTCATGGGGGAAAAAAAAATGATTCTTCTCAGCAGATTTTCTGGCTGTGAGGGATACTGTAAGCCTGGAATTGCTGGTGGTCAACTTGGCCACCCTGTGGAGAGGGCCTCCAGAAAAGGGAAGCTGAGAAAATGGAAAACAGAGCCTACAGCTGAGGAAGGGAAAAGTTCCTGAGGAAATCATCTGCATTCTTGAATCCCACCATGCCTGAGGCAGATCTGCTCCATTCTTAGGTGAGGGGACCAACATACTCCCTACTAGTCGAAGCTGACTGGAGTTGAGTTTCTGTCACCTGTGAATTTCTTGTCTACCCATACATTTAGTCATTGCACAATCAACCAGGTAGAGCTTAGATTCTGTGTGGTAGGTAATTGCAAGTCATGGTCATTTTCTCAGGGGTGAATTACATTAAGATTAGAAACTGGGATATATTAAACTAGATTTTATGACATTTAATATAATATTTTTATACGACAATGAATGAAGAATGGAAAAAAAATAAATCTAAAGTTTAAATAAATAGCAAATAAAGTTCTTAAATTGCTTGCTTTCTTCTACCTTATTTAATAGCTGTTTGGCTATTATGGTTATTTAATGATGTTTTTCTACTCCCCGCAGCACATGTATCTATTGATTTGAAATAAATTAGGCTGAATATAAATAGCTGTGAAAATGGAAGAGAAAGGAAATGACATTTACGGCCACTTACTCAGTACCAGACCGGGTAAAACCACTTTCTAATTCTGTCTTATTATTTGCACAACAATCCGATGGGAAAGACATTTGATTCTCCATTTTAAGGATAAGGAAATTAAAAATGAAGTAGGATAAGTGGTCACTAATGTCATATGGGGCTGGGATCTGAATTCCATTCTTTTTTTTTTTCAACTTTAACAATTACCCTTTTATTTTTTTTTTATTTTTTTTTTTAACTTTTTATTTTTTATAAACATATATTTTTATCCCCAGGGGTACAGGTCTGTGAATCACCAGGTTTACACACTTCACAGCACTCACCAAAGCACATACCCTCCCCAATGTCCATAATCCTACCCCCTTCTCCCAAACCCCCTCCCCCCCCCCATTCTTTTGATCTTTCTTTGATATAATGATGTCTCTGTGATCCTACCACCCACATACATGTGGTTTCTGAAATGAAAGCCATCACAGATGATATGGTATTTCTGCTTTGGTGTTGATTCTAAATTGGGAGAATTTATATCTGATGGATTAGCTTTACTGGCAATCCTTATTTGAGATATAAAACATACTAATAGAAGAATTCCTGAACATTCCAACTTTTTTTCTCTTCTTTAGGAAACCCTGATTCTCTCTCGTTCTTGGTCTCATTCTCTCTCTCTTTCTTTCTCTCCTTAGAGCTTTAATACCAGAACCAGTAGGCTGCCCGAAAAGCCAAGTTTCCTCAGGTATGTGTTACTTTATAACCACTTCAAACAAGAGGCCATTCCAACTGACAGTAGCTTCAAAAAAAATGTCTTTCTGGTAAATTAAAGGAGGGCAACTGATCACTGAAGGTAAACAGGTGATGAAATACGTCATTAGTACCTCATTCGTAATTCATTTCTCCTGAAGTAGTTGACAAAGCATCAAGACTTGAGTAGTGAATTGCTCAGAAGTGCAGGCTTTGAGGTCACTGGAGCAGATTCATTATAACCCAGTGTAAAGCGCAGCCTGTCTCTGTGTCAATTACCGGCGTTTGATAACGGATATTATGTCAAGGTCTGTTCTTTCTCAAGATGCAGCCACACATTTTAAAATCATTACGAGTGTGAGCAGGAGCTACATGGCCTCAGGGGGTTCAGTTCATTTGTTATGTCCCATTATGACTTAAAGATACAACCGAGGTCTGAAGAAAGCGCAGTGGGGAAGGGCTCAGTATGCAAGGGAGCAATGTAAGCACAAAGCTGGACGCCTCTTCTTCTCCCTAGACAGCGAAGTAAACTGAGGTTTATTTGCCCCAGGAGCCATTTAAGATCCGCACCATATAGTGGGGGGACAAGTAACCCCAGTAATCACTCCCTCTGCATAGCGATTACGGGCATCACTTGCAAATAACCTCAACTCGGGTTTCAGTCTGGCTGGAGAAGTTTTATTGAAATGAAGTACTTTCTGCTGGAGACTTTCTCTGCTGGGGCATGGAAATGTTCTGTTTCTTTCTCCCTTTTCTTTCAAAAACCATATGTGTGCTTTCCAATAGTCTTTTAACATTTTGGCCTTTCCAGGAGCACTTTGTGTCACAAATTGGCGTGGATTCGAGACACGTCACCCATCATCTGAAGGCAGTCTCCATGGTTCAGAAATAGATCCTATCCCCATTTTCAGACTGATATGCAAATGCTATAAATAGATGCGGGATGCCATAGTTCACCATAAATACATTAAAATGAAGAAAATCATTTAAATCAAAATAAAAAAAATCTTTTAGAAAAATTGAAGCTAACCCCCGCCCCCCCCCCCCCCAAAAATCACTCCCTTCGAAATGGGCTTCATTATCCTGTATGGAACTGTGTTTCGGGATGTTCATGAAATGGCAGATTCTTGGACACAAAAAGGGTCCAAGGACCCTGCCGGAACTTTGCTGAACAATGCACATTCCTTTATGCTCAAAATTCCCCTTTCCATTAGCGGGAATGACATATGTGCAGCCTGTTCAGAATATTTAGTTCTTCCTTGCATACTCTAAATAAGCCCTTCAGGCAAAACTTCATCTTTATGCACTTTCCCCCCAAACATTCTGATCAGTCTGTGCCCTGGGAATCACAGCGTGCCGTGAAGTTGATGTCAGGATTCTCTCCTTTTGAAAACAGGCCGTCAGGTGGAGGTAGCCTACGAAGCTTCTATTTATCCCTGCTGGATTTTTAAAAGTAACTCTTTTCACGGACCCCTGTTTGTTATAAACCTTTTTAAGGAGCCAGACACATTGCAGAAAGCTGACAAGAAACCACTGCTGTCAGAGGTTTATCACAAAGGGGAAAAATCCACTCAAAATTATGTCAATATAGTGAGTTAAGTAAAAATTTTACTTTTTAAAGGAAGCTTTAGAGGTACTTTTCACAAATCTAACCACATAGGTGATTTAACACAATTCTACTCCCTGTTGCAAGCTAAAAGAAATCCAAACAGCCCATAAATGATAACCTAGCTCTGCAGGGTAAGGGCATAAACACGTAAGGTCTCTGATTTATTCATTTGGTTGAAAGCTTTCTCTGTGTATCTCATGAGACTACGTTACGCGTGACCTGCTTTTACGCATGCGCACACAGGCGGACATGACATACATAATACCATTAGATACTATGGAAGCACAAGTTATAAATAAAAAAAATGCAGACTCCTCACTTCAGTGAATTTGATTAGATTAAATTGTTAATTTTGGACATTACACACACACACACACACACACACACACACACACACACACACACACACACACATTGTTTTCGTCTATATCATCCACAGCTTTGGTAAAGATTTATTAGTGAGAGAAACATTTAAGAAATGAATAAGTTTGTAGGTTCATTTGATAAAAGACTCAGAGGTGCTCTTGTAATTTCTGATGCCTACAATTGTTCAGTTTGTAGGACATTGTCTTAAAAAGCAGTCTTGGTTCATGTATGAACTTGCTAAGCCATATACTTTTTCTTTTCAATTGAAAGTTTTCCTTATATATTTTTTCAAATGTAGTTCAATTTACACACAACATTCCAAGACAGTATTTTTTGCAAAATATAAAACCATTTTATATTTTCTCCCACAATTATTTTACATATATTCAATTATAATTTACACTTAACTTGAGGGCACAGAAAGTTACTTATACTATGTTTAAGTTATAATTATTTTGTGCCATAGATACTTTTAATTGCCATGGACTCCCCCCTTTTCCTTTAATATGGTGACTCCCTCCTATTGTCCCTCCTAATGAATACCATAAAACGCTGTTAAAAATTAGCTATTTCCGGGCGCCTGGGTGGCTCAGTGGGTTAAGCCGCTGCCTTCGGCTCAGGTCATGATCTCAGAGTCCTGGGATCGAGTCCCACATCGGGCTCTCTGCTCAGCGGAGAGCCTGCTTCCCTCTCTCTCTCTCTGCCAGCCTCTCCATCTACTTGTGATTTCTCTCTGTCAAATAAATAAATAAAATCTTAAAAAAAAATTAGCTATTTCCATAGTGCAATGGTTCCCTGGATAAGACTATTTTTTTTTTAAATTTTATTTTTAAATAATCTTTCCACCCAGTGAGGGGCTCAAACTCAACAACCTTGAGATCAAGAATCATATGTTCCTATCGACTGAGCCAGCAGGTGGCCTTGGAAGAGATATTTGTCTAATCCTAAATTTGATTATCAATTATTTTAACAACTAATAATGATTTATAATTTTGGTATATTTTATCAAATCAGTTTCACCTAGGTGTTTTATTAATCACATGAAAATAAGCATAGAAAATTACATTGTTTTATAAAACCAAAGGTGGGAGACATTTTGTCATAGGTTCAACTCTCTCTCTTAATTAGATTGCACACATATATCCATACTAATTTTGACTGTAGTGTAACTACAGACTGTAGGATAACTAGGACTTAAAAATACTCCATCTGGGTCAAAATAATTCAGTCAGTAAGAGCAAATTTCTATTTCAGAAGAGAACTTGATGTTGTAGAAAGACTTTTTAAGTAATTTCCATGTTAGAATTGATTTTGGTTTATATTTATAGACAAGTTGTGCAGGTCATACTGTGTTTCCATATACCCCATGCTCATTTTCCCCTCTTATTAACATCTTATATCACCATGGGACATTTGTCACAGTTAATGAACCAATATTGATGAATTATTATTAACTGATGCCCATAGTTTATTCATATTTCCCTAGTTTTTACCAAATGTTGTGTTCCAAGAGTCTGTCCAGGATTCCACTCACATTCAGTCATCGTATCCATTAGGCTCCTGCAGACAAAGACAATTTCTCAGACTTGAGAATGTAGTCTTAAATCCTAGCTTCTCTGTTTTGTTTTCAAGAACTAACATACATGTAGGTACTTTTGTTTGTAGAAGTAGAGTTGCTTGGGGCCAAAGATGGGAAGAGGTAATTCATTCACTTCCATTATCAAATCAGTCAGATAGATTAGCTAACACCTTCACAGAAAAATCTTTTAAACACAGAAAACAATTATAAATTTAAGAGTACACTTGAAGAATAATTTCCAGTGTCAAAGAGAATATCACCTTGCACCTCCACGCTGATTTGACTGTCCATTGCAGTGTTGAAGATAAGAGTGTTTATTCACTTATACATTGACTTTTTTTCAAGGCTATGCCTCACATGTCATTTTTCTGCCTTAGAAGATAAAAAGAAACTGTGTGACCATTTTCTATTTAAACAGAGAAGTTTTAGATATTAGATAAACAAATGTACCAAGCACATGTATATCCCCAAAGACATTTATTTAAGTGCCCAAGGCAATTCTGAGCCATCTAAACTAGTATCATTCCTTTTACTTAACTGAGGTGTGATTCCCAAGCAATGCCAAATGACTTATCTTCCCAAGTAGAAACTGTTAGGGAAATGGCTTTAATTAAAGTGGTTTATTTTATTTTATTTCTATTTACAGTTGTGCATTCATTTGTAATATTTTAGTTGTTTGGAATGATTAAAAAAATCTCTCTCTATATATATATAAATCTAATTTTTCAACTAAGAAAGAATATTGATATGTCAAATATTCAGGACATGTGATTTTCTAATAAGGAAGTACAACTGAGGACTAAAGATCAAACAGCTTGTCATTTCTATTTATAATTTTGCTCTTAGTCTTAGGATCACCAAGTCAGTTTGGCTGTGTCCTGAGTTAGATTCTTTTCTGTATATACTTCCAGATTTATAAACAACACTGCATAAACAATAACATTTGAACCATTCCTTAATTTCACTCTAGGAAGGTTGATTTTCAACATTACCTTATTCTTAAGCCATGTAGAATCACGGCTTTTAGGGGTTTGCTATTCCCAAAGTACACAAGCAGCTATGGGTTGTCATGGAAGTTTTATGATGAGTGAATGCATCGAATGGGGAAATAGGTACAGGCCATTTTGTGTATCTGCTCATCCATTTAGTGACTTACAGACTACTGAACAAATATTAACTGTGGGGTACTGCATTTGTGAAGATTCAAGTTTGTGCTCTGGGGTCACACAGTCCAGGAGCAAGCCAGGCAAATTGATGCATGTGCAGACAAAGAGAAGGGGTATGATAAAACTTAGAGTAATTAGTGATTTTAAAACCAAAGTGGTGTGGACTGGAGGGTACATATGATGTAGCAACTAGGTTCTCAGTGGGTACTTTCAACACTGGCTGATTTGGGAACTGGGAACAGAGACTGCCATTAGGGGTCAGGACACAGTTCAGGTTGTGTACAAACACAGGCCAGTAAACAACTCAAGTTCAGCCCCAGAAAAATAATTACCTTAACATTCTTTGGAGGCATGTTTACACATATGCTGGAGTTTATATATTACATCAGATGATAGAACAGAAGGGCGTGGGGAATGTTTGAATCAGGCAAAGAAAAAAACTCAGGAAATCATGTTGATGATATTTTTCTAAGATTTTTCACTTCCTACTCACTGAAACATTCCATCTCAAACAAAGTCCAAGTTAGGAAGAAAATCCCCCACCCCCACCAGGCAAATCCAATGGGATTTTGTTTTGTTTTGTGAAATCAACATTTCAAAGAAAAGAGTACAAAGAGTATGCTTCATATAATAATGGTTTGATTATTATTAGATTTTTCTAGCAAGTTCTATGCAATTTATGTACCTTTAAAAGCATTCTTAATTTAATAATTTCTTAGTTTCTTTAACTATATTTAATTAGAGATTAAAATAATTGTATAGCTTTAACTGTAGAGTAGTTGATTTCTTGCTCAAATTCCTGATAACAAAACAGCCTATAGAAAATGGACACCTAATTATTCTGAGGCAGAATAATATTTAAAATGACTAGATTCTGAAAAATTCATCTCTTGAATCTGAAAGTGAGCCTGTAATGTCAAGATGGGGACTTCAGTTCCAGAGCACTTGTGGTATCACCAATAGGCCTGATTTTGGATCTAGTAGGGTTCAACAGGTACTAAAGTAATTAAAGGAAGGTTACCTTAAGCAGTGACAGGCTGTAGACTTCCCGGGCCATTCACAAAACACAGGCAAGCAAGTGGCCCTTGAGATTGGATTTAGCAGTAAGATGTCTAAATTATACAGAGAGGCATGTTAGGGTACCTAGAATGATAACATTAGGAAATTGGCAACATTTATTGTTGGTGTGATTCCAGCTTCCCTGAGAGTCAATTTTCTTCTTTCCATGATATTTTCGATTATCTGACATTCTCTCTTGCTACTCCCCTCACATATACTATTCTTTTTTTTTTTTTTGTAATATAATTTTTATTTTTTATAAACATATATTTTATCCCCAGGGGTACAGGTCTGTGAATCACCAGGTTTACACACTTCACAGCACTCACCAAAACACATACCCTCCCCAATGTCCATAATACCACACCCTTCTCCCAAACCCCCTCCCCCCAGCAACCCTCAGTTTGTTTTGTGAGATTAAGAGTCACTTATGGTTTGTCTCCCTCCCAATCCCATCTTCTTTCATTTATTCTTCTTGTACCCACTTAAGCCCCCATGTTGCATCACCACTTCCTCATATCAGGGAGATCATATGATAGTTGTCTTTCTCCGCTTGACTTATTTCGCTAAGCATGATATGCTCTAGTTCCATCCATGTTGTCGCAAATGGCAAGATTTCATTTATTTTGATGGCTGCATAGTATTCCATTGTGTATATATACCACATCTTCTTGATCCATTCATCTGTTGATGGACATCTAGGTTCTTTCCATAGTTTGGCTATTGTGGACATTGCTGCTATAAACATTCGGGTGCACGTGCCCCTTTGGATCACTACGTTTGTATCTTTAGGGTAAATACCCAATAGTGCAATTGCTGGGTCATAGGGCAGTTCTATTTTCAACATTTTGAGGAACCTCCATGCTGTTTTCCAGAGAGGTTGCACCAGCTTGCATTCCCACCAACAGTGTAGGAGGGTTCCCCTTTCTCCGCATCCTCGCCAGCATCTGTCATTTCCTGACTTGTTGATTTTAGCCATTCTGACTGGTGTGAGGTGATATCGCATTGTGGTTTTGATTTGTATTTCCCTGATGCTGAGTGATATGGAGCACTTTTTCATGTGTCTGTTGGCCATCTGGATGTCTTCTTTGCAGAAATGTCTGTTCATGTCCTCTGCCCATTTCTTGATTGGATTATTTGTTCTTTGGGTGTTCAGTTTGCTAAGTTCTTTATAGATTCTGGACACTAGTCCTTTATCTGATATGTCGTTTGCAAATATCTTCTCCCATTCTGTCAGTTGTCTTTTGATTTTGTTAACGGTTTCCTTTGCTGTGCAAAAGCTTTTGATCTTGATGAAATCCCAATAGTTCATTTTTGCCCTTGCTTCCCTTGCCTTTTGCGTTGTTCCTAGGAAGATGTTGCTGCGGCAGAGGTCGAAGAGGTTGCTGCCCGTGTTCTCCTCAAGGATTTTGATGGATTCCTTTCGCACATTGAGGTCCTTCATCCATTTTGAGTCTATTTTTGTGTGTGGTGTAAGGAAATGGTCCAATTTCATTTTTCTGCATGTGGCTGTCCAATTTTCCCAGCACCATTTATTGAAGAGGCTGTCTTTTTTCCATTGGACATTCTTTCCTGCTTTGTCGAAGATTAGTTGACCATAGAGTTGAGAGTCTATTTCTGGGCTCTCTATTCTGTTCCATTGATCTATGGGTCTGTTTTTGTGCCAGTACCATGCTGTCTTGATGATGACAGCTTTGTAATAGAGCTTGAAGTCCGGGATTGTGATGCCACCAACGTTGGCTTTCTTTTTCAACATCCCTTTAGCTATTCGAGGTCTTTTCTGGTTCCATATAAATTTTAGAATTATTTGTTCCATTTCTTTGAAAAAGATGGATGGTACTTTGATAGGAATTGCATTAAATGTGTAGATTGCTTTAGGTAGCATAGACATTTTCACAATATTTATTCTTCCAATCCAGGACCATGGAACATTTTTCCATTTCTTTGTGTCTTCCTCAATTTCTTTCATGAGTACTTTATAGTTTTCTGAGTATAGATTCTGTGTCTCTTTGGTTAGGTTTATTCCTAGGTATCTTATGGTTTTGGGTGCAATTGTAAATGGGATTGACTCCTTAATATCCCTTTCTTCTGTCTTGCTGTTGGTGTAGAGAAATGCAACTGATTTCTGTGCATTGATTTTATATCCTGACACTTTACTGAATTCCTGTACAAGTTCTAGCAGTTTTGGAGTGGAGCCTTTTGGGTTTTCCACATATAGTATCATATCATCTGCGAAGAGTGACTATTTGGCTTCTTCTTTGCCGATTTAGATGCCTTTAATTTCCTTTTGTTGTCTGATTGCTGAGGCTAGGACCTCTAGTGCTATGTTGAATAGCAGTGGTGATAATGGACATCCCTGCTGTGTTTCTGACCTTAGCGGAAAAGCTTTCAGTTTTTCTCCATTGAGAATGATATTTGCGGTGGGTTTCTCATAGATGGCTTTAATGATATTGAGGTATGTGCCCTCTATCCCTACACTTTGAAGAGTTTTGATCAGGAAGGGATGCTGTACTTTGTCAAATGCTTTTTCAGCATCTATTGACAGTATCATATGGTTCTTGTTCTTTCTTTTATTGATGTGTTGTATCACATTGACTGATTTGCGGATGTTGAACCAACCTTGCAGCCCTGGAATAAATCCCACTTGGTCGTGGTGAATAATCCTTTTAATGTACTGTTGAATCCTATTGGCTAGTATTTTGTTGAGTATTTTCGAATCTGTGTTCATCAAGGATATTGGTCTATAGCTCTCTTTTTTGGTGGGATCCTTGTCTGGTTTTGGGATCAAGGTGATGCTGGCCTCATAAAATGAGTTTGGAAGTTTTACTTCCATTTCTATTTTTTGGAACAGTTTCAGGAGAATAGGAATTAGTTCTTCTTTAAATGTTTGGTAGAATTCCCCTGGGAAGCCGTCTGGCCCTGGGCTTTTGTTTGTTTGGAGATTTTTAATGACTGTTTCAATCTCCTTACTGGTTATGGGTCTGTTCAGGCTTTCTATTTCTTCCTGGTTCAGTTGTGGTAGTTTTTATGTTTCTAGGAATGCATCCATTTCTTCCAGATTGTCGAATTTATTGCTGTAGAGTTGCTCATAGTATGTTCTTATAATAGTTTGTATTTCTTTGGTGTTAGTTGTGATCTCTCCTCTTTCATTCATGATTTTATTTATTTGGGTCCTTTCTCTTTTCTTTTTGATAAGTCGGGCCAGGGGTTTATCAATTTTATTAATTCTTTCAAAGAACCAGCTCCTAATTTCGTTGATTTGTTCTATTGTTTTTTTGGTTTCTATTTCATTGATTTCTGCTCTGATCTTTATGATCTCTCTTCTCCTGTTAGGCTTAGGGTTTCTTTCTTGTTCTTTCTCCAGCTCCTTTAGGTGTAGGGTTAGATTGTGTACCTGAGACCTTTCTTGTTTCTTGAGAAAGGCTTGTACTGCTATATATTTTCCTCTCAGGACTGCCTTTGTTGTGTCCCACAGATTTTGAACCGTTGTATTTTCATTATCATTTGTTTCCATGATTTTTTTCAATTCTTCTTTAATTTCCCGGTTGACCCATTCATTCTTTAGAAGGATGCTGTTTAGTCTCCATGTATTTTGGTTCTTTTCAAACTTCCTTTTGTGGTTGAGTTCTAGCTTTAGAGCATTGTGGTCTGAAAATATGCAGGGAATGATCCCAATCTTTTGATACAGGTTGAGTCCTGATTTAGGGCCGAGGATGTGATCTATTCTGGAGAATGTTCCATGTGCACTAGAGCAGAATGTGTATTCTGTTGCTTTGGGATGAAATGTTCTGAATATATCTGTGATGTCCATCTGGTCCAGTGTGTCGTTTAAGGCCTTTATTTCCTTGCTGATCTTTTGCTTGGATGATCTGTCCATTTCAGTGAGGGGAGTGTTAAAGTCCCCTACTATTATTGTATTATTGTTGATGTGTTTCTTTGATTTTGTTATTAATTGGTTTATATAGTTGGCTGCTCCCACGTTGGGGGCATAGATATTTAAAATTGTTAGATCATCTTGTTGGACAGACCCTTTGAGTATGATATAGTGTCCTTCCTCATCTCTTATTATAGTTTTTGGCTTAAAATCTAATTGATCTGATATAAGGATTGCCACTCCTGCTTTCTTCTGATGTCCATTAGCATGGTAAATTCTTTTCCACCCCCTCACTTTAAATCTGGAGGTGTCTTCGGGCTTAAAATGTGTTTCTTGGAGGCAACATATAGATGGGTTTTGTTTTTTTATCCATTCTGATACCCTGTGTCTTTTGACAGGGGCATTTAGCCCATTAACATTCAGGGTAACTATTGAGAGATATGAATTTAGGGCCATTGTATTGCCTGTAAGGTGGCTGTTACTGTATATGGTCTCTGTTCCTTTCTGATCTACCACTTGTAGGATCTCTCTTTGCTTAGAGGACCCCTTTCAAGATTTCCTGTAGAGCTGGTTTGGTGTTTGCAAATTCTTTCAGTTTTTCTTTGTCCTGGAAGCTTTTAATCTCTCCTTCTATTTTCAATGATAGCCTAGCTGGATATACTATTCTGGGCTGCATGTTTTTCTCATTTAGTGCTCTGAAAATATCATGCCAGCTCTTTCTGTCCTGCCAGGTCTCTGTGGATAAGTCAGCTGCCAATCTAATATTTTTACCATTGTATGTTACAGACTTCTTTTCCCGGGCTGCTTTCAAAATTTTCTCTTTGTCACTGAGACTTGTGAATTTTACTATTAGGTGACGGGGTGTGGGCCTATTCTTATTGATTTTGAGGGGCATTGTCTGAACCTCCTGAATTTTGATGCTCGTTCCCTTTGCCATTTTGGGGAAATTCTCTCCAATAATTCTCTCTAGTATACCTTCTGCTCCCCTCTCTCTTTCTTCTTCTTCTGGAATCCCAATTATTCTAATGTTTCTCTTATGGTGTCACTTATCTCTCGAATTCTCCCCTCGTGGTCCAGTAGCTGTTTGTCCCTCTTTTGCTCAGCTTCTTTATTCTCTGTCATTTGGTCTTCTATATCACTAATTCTTTCTTCTGCCTCATTTATCCTAGCAGTGAGTGCCTCCATTTTTGATTGCACCTCATTAATAGCTTTTTTGATTTCAACTTGGTTAGATTTTAGTTCTTTTATTTCTCCAGAAAGGGCTTTTATATCTCTCGAGAGGTTTTCTCTAATATCTTCCATGCCTTTTTCGAGCCCGGCTAGAACCTTAAGAATTGTCATTCTGAACTCTAGATCTGACATATTACCAATGTCTGTATTGATTAGGTCCCTAGCCTTCGGTACTGCCTCTTGTTCTTTTTTTTGTGTTGAATTTTTCCGTCTTGTCATTTTGTCCAGATAAGAGTATATGAAGGGGCAAGTAAAATACTAAAAGGGTGGCAACAACCCCAGGAAAATATGCTTTAACCAAATTAGAAGAGATCCAAAATCGTGAGGGGGGAGAAAGGGGATAAAAAGAGGTTCAAAAAGGAAGAAATTAAAAGAAAAGAAAAAAGAGGAAAAAAAAAAAGAAAAGAATTAAAAAAAAAAACACCTAAGAAAAATATAAAAAAGAAAAAATATATGTATTAGATAAACTAGTAAAAAATTGTTAAAAAAGAAAAAGGTAACAGTTAAAATAAAAAATTTTACCCAAAGGCAAAAAAAAAAAAAAAAACAAAAAATGAAAAAGAAAAAAATTAAATTAACCGCAAGACTAAAAAAAATCACAGGGAAAAAGCCATGAGTTCCGTGCTTTGCTTTCTCCTCCTCTGGAATTCTGCTGCTCTCCTTGGTATTGAAACCGCACTCTTTGGTAGGTGAACTTGGTCTCAGCTGGATTTCTTGTTGATCTTCTGGGGGAGGGGCCTGTTGTAGTGATTCTCAAGTGTCTTTGCCCCAGTCGGAATTGCACCGCTTTCCCCCCGGGGCCGGGTGAGTAATCCGCTTGGGTTTGCTTTCAGGAGCTTTTGTTCCCTGAGCGCTTTCCGTAGAGTTCCGGAGGACGGGAATACAAATGGCGGCCTCCTGGTCTCCGGCCCGGAGGAGCCGAGAGCCCAGGGCCGCACTCCTCAGTGCGCGCTCAGAGAACCGCGCTCAGTTACTCCCGTCTGCCTGACCTCCGGCCGCTCTCTGAGCTCACGGAGCCTGCGACCGGTTCAAGGTCACCCCGAGCTGTGATCTTACTGTCGGCTCTGTCTCTGTAGCCGGCTTTCTTGTTCCAATACCCGCAAGCTCTGCGACACTCAGACACCCCCGATCCTTCTGTGACCCTGCGGGACCTGAGGCCACGCTGACCCCGTGTGGGCTTTGCCCCGGGTAGCCTCTGGAGCGATGTCCCTCAGCGGAACAGACTTTTAAAAGTCCTGATTTTGTGCGCGGTTGCTCCGCCGCTTGCCGGGAGCCGGCCCCTCCCCCCAGGGTCTATCTTCCCGTCGCTTTGGATTCACTTCTCCGCCGGTCCTACCTTTCAGAAAGTGGTTGTTTTTCTGTTTCCAGAATTGCTGTTCTTCTTCTCTTCGATCTGCTGATGGATTTGCAGGTGTTTGCAATCTTTAGATAAGCTATCTAGCTGATCTCCGGCTAGCTGAAGTAGTCTCGGCCTGCTACTTCTCCGCCATCTTGACTCCTCCCCCCCACATATACTATTCTTATTAATTCTTGTTAAAGTATTAACTGAATCTCAAGTATCAGACCACAATTTCTGTTTTACTAATGCTTGGAGAACAGTAGATCATTTATCTATCTTAGTCTAAATTTTTAGGAAACATACATAATTGTTCCATAAATATCTCTTTTTATACTCTATTCTTGAAATAACTGTTGCTGAATTAATTGAAAACCAAATTTTGATGGTGTGGTTGTGTTCTGATGATGTGAGGATGGTCTGGTGGTTGGTGATGTCGTGCCAGTGTAATGATGAATTCACGTGTGGTGATGCTGTGAATGACCAGGCTGTAAATGACTAGGTAGTGACCTGTATGTAACATTCAGCAGAATGAGGGTAATAACGAATGGATCAAAATGACTTCACCTTAAAAACAGCTAATCAATCTCATGGTACATAGATATTTGCCATTAAGAAGATGATTCTTTGCATGGATAGGTGAAAATAGAAGTCAGGAGGAGAAAGCCATAGCAATATGAAGCTGATGCCATAGATGAATCTTTTCTAAAAAGCTTTCTTTCTCTTCCTTTGGTTCCTACAGATTTCAATCCTGATGATATGATTTTGCTACAATCCACCTGTATAGCAAAAACTATTGACTATGAATAAATAAATGGTTATTTTTAAAATTATTGCATTTTTTAACAAAAATTAGTGTCCAATGCAAATTCCAATTTCCAGTGAAATAATTGGCAATTAGAACATATTGGTTTGTAGTGTTCCTGGCTGGCTCAATTGGAAAATCATACAACTCTTGATCTTAGGGTTGTGAGTTCAAACATCCCAATCCTCTGCTGGGTGTAGAGATTATTAAAAAATAATAAAATAAACAAACTTAAAAAAATAAAATATGAGTACTAACATGTTCTAAAATAATTTAAAACAGAACACATTGGTTTGTAAAAACTGATTTATTGCATTATTTTCTCCTATTGATAAGCCCATTTGTTTTCAAATGATTGAAGATTATGGATACTTAGTACATATACCTGATTTTATGATATATTATGTTGAATAAAAGGTCTAACAATACATTTTAAAAACCATTTATTTATTTTTTTAATAAAACTTAAATTGCATACCTTACCAGGTAATTTTAATTTTTGTATGCTTTTGAGGCTTACTATATTCCAGTGTTAGAAAAGTTTTAAATTCAGTAAAGATCAGGCTTTAAATATTCTGGATGATTTTTTTTTCACTGTATCTGTATTCCATCAGGAACTATTATATACACATTATATAAAAGCCAAATGAAAATGTGACATATAGTTTCTGAATTTCAGTTCCTCCTTGGTATAAATCTTGTGTCCTAGAACTCATATTTTAGGTAATCTTGATCATTGTCATTAAGACAAAAAAGCAAACAGACAAACTCTTCAAATATGAATACAAAAGTACGCACATTATCATTTGTCTCTCCCTTTCAATCCATAGGAGTTCAGACATGGGACAGAGAACATCGCCAGCTTTGCTTGGACCCAAGCCCTGACAGTAGTTCCTGGCCTGGGTCCAAGTTCTATCACACAGACCCTGCCCCTTCCCATATTCCCTCAGCTCCGTTTCTCCTTTCCACCTCACTGACTCCTTGTCCTTTGGCTTTCCCTTTGGAGTTCCAAACTTGAGCTGTCAAGTCTAATCACGACACCTGCCTACTGTGTACACAAAGGAAAAGAAAATGCCGCCGGGGACTGCCATTTTCATTTGCTGCCCCAACACCTCCTCTTGGAGTCTGCAGATTTGTGTGTGATATAGCGGAAATGTAAACCCCAACGTTCTCTTTACGTTAAGGTAAGTTCACCGTATATATGTACAATACTTTCTCTTAGTTTTTTAAAAGGGATCAAGTTAACAACACAATCATTAAGTGGTTATATATTTTTACTCATTATGGATATTTAAGGGAGCTTGGTGCATTGAATTATTAGATATAACTTCAAAAGACTTTTACTGAGCAAACAGTTGAACATATCTGGGTTGAGCCACTTTGATCAAAAATAAGAACTGAGATGATAAAACAGATCTTACAACAACCAATAAGTAATCTAAGAAGGCAGAATATTAATGTAACCAATGTAAAATATGATATAATGCCTCCATGAAATTTTAGCAATAGAAATGTAAGGTGACAATATCTTGGTAGTGAAATGACCCTGAAGGGACATGAGGTCAAAATGAAATGTGACAAAGTTCATATAAAATAAATTTGAGAGTTTTTTTTTTTTTTTTAAGATTTTATTTGTTGACTTGACAGAGAGAGAGAGACAGTGAGAGAGGGAATACACGCAGGGGGAGTAGGAGAGGGAGAAGCAGACTCCCTGCTGAGCAGGAAGCCTGATGTGGGCCTCAATCCTGGGATCATGACAGGAGCCAAAAGTAGATGCTTAATGACTGAACCACCCAGGCACCCCAAATTTGAGGTTTATTGTCCTATGGGTTCGGGAACTTTTTTTCCATATAGCCCATACAGTGAGAAGAACAGACCCATGCTTTGCTAATGGAAGGGGCACACATCAACCACAGCAGTTTGCTCTTTAAATAAAATGTATAGCATAATGATTCTAAGTAAGCATTTATCCACATATTCATGTAAAAATTGGCTATTTCCAGGCTCTGTGCTTAATCCTTTGAGTTAATATTTCTTTTAACCCAAAATAAAGTCCTTAATATCAGTGTTAGATGATTCTGGAATTTGTTTCATTTACTCTTTTGAGTCCAAGTTTTAAAGTATTGGCTCTTCCACTAACTTGGGTATATTCTACCTCTTGGTTCTTGTAGAATGAAGGCAGACTTGAAGGTCCCTTTTAAGTCCGACATTCCATGCGCAGCATAGTGTGAAATCAGACTGAAAGTAGGTGCAAAAGTGTCCTGTGACTCTCTTGATGTCTCTTTTTTCACATGGGGTATGAACAATCCTGTGCAAGCATACCTTCAGATGCTTGGAACACATTCTCCCTTCAGAGGACCACTTTAAGGAGGCACAACAATTACCCTACAGTAGGAATGGGCAACACTTTTCTGTACATGGCCAGAATAGTGAGTAGTTTAGCTTTAAGCCTTTCACTTTTAGCTTTAATTTACTTTGGCTTCCTTGCTTTCAATGTTGAAGGGCTTGTGTGAGAAAATAACCAACTTTAATAAAGAAGTGAAATTTCAGTGTTGAATTATTACTCTCTTGAGACATTTCATTAAGCACTCCTCAAACTTACCTCCAAGTTGGGTTTAATGTCTATACTCTAGTGTGTAACTGTAATATTGCATTTCTGTATTTGTATTTTCATAGTTGTACACTTATTGTTTTTCTCCCATAGTAAAATGTGACTTCTTTAAAAAACACCAAAAAATACAGGAGTCATATTGAGGTTCTTGGTAAAAGGCCAGCAGAAATATGGTGGCAAGTTCTGCATGATCAATGTTTGGAGGGTCCTCCTGGTGCAATTACACCTAAACAGATATGATTCACTTTGGTTAAATGAATGAAGAAAGGAGTAACTGATCAAAGTATTCTAATTTAGCTTAGTTTATGTTACCTGAGGCTATGATGTATGCTAACTTATGATTTATACTAAATTGTATGTCTAGGAAGGCATGAAAACACTGCCTCAGTCTGTTTTCTAGGAACTAAAATGAGACACCTGATGCCACAGCAACAGGATCAGTTATGTCCCCATTATTACTTCAGTGTAGGAGTTCTACACCTTCATAAAATAGGACAGGAGTGGGATTCCTGAGGGATATGTGTACAACTGCAATTTCCAGAAAGGTAAGTGAAGAGAGTATGTGTGTGTTTGTGTGCATGTACATGTATGTGTGTGTGGAGAAAGAGAGAGAGAGAAAGAAAAGCAAAGGTACTCCTAGATAAGTTCTGCCTATAAATCCAACTTCCAAAACATTCCAAGAAGTAGGGAATTAAAAGACAGTACTATGTATGACACCTACTCAGAATGTATTCCAAAAAGACATAAATTTTTGAACATGTGAAAGAGCTGTTAAGTAAAGTGGAAGACAGATAAAGCTCCAGGATAAATCAAATTCTAGTTAAGAACAGAGGAACACAAAGAGCAGAGGACATGGGCCCCAAGCCATGCTTATTGATAATGACTAAGAGGCGAGAATTTTTCAGAATGAAGAAAGATACAGAGCTCTTAGATTGATCATCCATTCCAAGTTCCATGCAAGACTTAAAAACAAAATCCATACCTAAATAGAAGGGAAAAAAAATTAAAGTAAGACTAATTACCTATATAACAATGGCAGTTATTCTAATGATCAACAGTATAGGCCAGAGGGAAGTGAGGATTGCTTTCAAATTACTGAGAGAAAACAATATCAACTTCAATTCTATACCCATCTATATTATCATTGACAGGTAGTACAGAAGAAAGATCATATATATGTATGTGTATATATATACTTCTAAATATATAGAAGACTTCTAAGACTTTAAAAATAACACAGACTTCTAAGACTTTAAAAATGACACATACTTATTAAAAATGCTCCAAAAGGTATATTTTGCTAAGAAACAAACTGGTTAAAAAGAACTGAATGTACATACAATGTCAGAGACAATAGTGAATAAAGAACAATGATTTAAAAAATCTTTTTTAATTTTTAATTTTTTTTTAAAGATTTTGTTTCTTTATATGATGAACAAGTAGGCAGAGGCAGGCAGAGAGAGTGGGGAGAAGCAGACTCCCTGCTGAGCAGAGAGCCCAATGCAGGGCTCGATCCCAGGACTCCGAGATCACGACCTGAGCCAAGGCAGAAATAAGAAGAAATAAGAAATAAGAAGAGGAGAAGAGTTAAATAGCAAAAGTTCCCGTAGTTCAGGGTGAAGAATAGAAGGGCTAAAACTTTTCTACTTTGTTAGAAAAATATATAGGTAATATAGATGTTTAGACTTTTATCTGAAAGGATTAAAAATAGATGATAATCTGAACAGAATGAGCAAAGGAAATTCAGGATCAGTCAGGAAATGAACGAATTAACAATACTCAGTTGATAGTATTAAGGAGGGCACATGTTGTGATGAGCATTGGGTGTTATATGCAACTAATGAATCATTGAACAGAGAAAGATTTTAAATGAGAAAAGCATTATACACAATATACCAAAGTTTTGAAAATATAGATGAAATAAACTATTATCTAGAAAAATAAACCTTACCAAAATTGTCCCAATGTTTTTTTTTTTAAACTTAAGTCAATTTTTAAAGAAAATAAATTTCTGTTCTAGTCTCTCCTGATCCTCCCTTCAAATGGCAAGACTAGGAGTTTCTGTAGATGATTTCTAAGAAAACATCCAGGAAAACTGCTCAGAGAACATAGAAAAAGAAAATTATGTAGCTTATTCTGTGAGGTAAATTTAACCTTCCTAACAAATACAAGGAAAATATAGTAATAATCTAGAGCAGTTTTACTCATGAACGTATTTCCAACAATTTCACAAAGAGGAGAAAGAATAGTGAATGTAGCAGGTATTTAGAGAAAATACTGCATGAACAAATGGATTTCATCACAATAATGCAATGTTGGTATGATAGGAAATTTAGCATTACCATTGTCATATTATAGGTTAAGTGAAGGAAACAGTAGGTTCAACACAATAAATGCAAAAAAAAAGCAGTTAAAAATTTAGTTCACACTCATGACAAGAATTATTAACAAACTACATAAGAGAGTCTTTAAACTTTAAAAAAATATCTGTTGAAAGTAGCTCTTTCCTGATAAAATTTTAGATACAGTAGTATTCAAGTCAGGGATCATTCCTATTATTTAATATTGTTCTAGATGTTTTAACTAAAGCTAAAGTTTTTAAATTGGAGAGAAAGATGCTAAATATTTATTTGAAAATAGTGGAGAGTTTTTATAAGAGGAGAACAAATAATAGAATAGAATAACATGTGATTGGTATTATCAACAAAAACCATATGGCATTTAGGAACACATTTAACAAAAGTTGTTCAAGACCTTTGTAGATAAAACTATAAAAATTTATTGGACATAAAAATCCAAGATAAATAGAGATAGATGTCATTTTGTTATATTGTGGTAGCAGTGGGGGATAGGAGTAAATATTTTTAAGATGTCAGTTGTACACAAACTACCTACAGATTTTAGTCAAATTACCAAAAAAGGTATTTTTTATGAAACTTGATCACTAAGCCCTAGTTCATGAGGAAAAGTAAGAAATATTAAAGATGATTATAAATAAGACAAAGGGGGGAATGAATTAAAAATCAAAGAAAGAAAAGGTGGAGGAAAAGGAGGAAGGAGTCATGTTTACAAAATAATTTTTATAAAGCTAAAAACATAGAGAGTAATTAAGGAGTCAATCTCTAGCAGTTAGAAATTTGATAAGGAGAGGTCACAATTCATGTAAATGTGTGAACAAACTATATGACACTAGTGTCATTCTTAATCAGTGGGAAAATAATACTACAAAGTAAATAAGATTCTTATATTACAACCTTATTAAAATGAATTCTATATGGCTAAAATCCACACATGAAAAGCAGCCCTTTCAGTATGTAGATGATAATGTAGAAGGATATGCCTATGATCTTGGATTAGGGAAGGTGATTTTTTTCATTATTTACTTATTTTATTGTTTTAATAAGATATAAAAAGCGAACACCAAGAAAAAAAGATCAATAAATTGAGCAAGAATAAGTTTTTAAAACTATGTACAACCAAAGGCAACATAACCAAGTGCAGAGACAAGTAACTGGAAGAATGTATTTTTCATGTAAATAATTGAAAAAACATTCGTATCTAGAATGTGCAGAATTCTCACAAATCTGTAAGTAGCAAAAAGTAGAAAGAATGGGTATCAAAAAAAGAAATCTAATATTCTGATAAATATATGAAAGTTGGCCATCCTCTCTAGTCATCAGAGGAATGTAAAATGAAGCAAAATGGTAGAGCAAGCATGTCTATTACATTGATCCTGCCAATACCAAGCTTGGCAGATAACGAGTCACAGTAAATCTATACTGCTGGTGGGAATGTAATTGCTCTAACTACTATGAAAGGAATTTTATGCTATAGCGAAGCTGAAACTGTTGGACTGTTTTCCCAGAAATTCTCTTGAAGAAGCTCTTATATGTGGTACATAGAGAGACATGAATGAAGCTATTTAGTACATTATCTACAGATATCAGATAACTGGGAACTACCCAAATACTGGAAACACCTACGTGTTTCAACATTAAGAGAATGTGTTCATCATTAAGAGAACATTATTTGTTCATCATTAAGAGAATAGATTTTAGTATGTTTATATGATGGGATACTATACAGCAGTCAAAAAATGTGAAGTAGAGTTACTCGTTCTGCATCAGCTATAAGAAAGGCTCATAGCCAAAAGCTGGCTTAGCTGAAGTTAAGTATTAAAAGAATTTGTGATTTGCCTTTTAGATACTGACTTCACCCAAAGTTTTATTTTTATTTTCCTGTTTTATTTCCTAGAATTAAATTAAAGATGAGTAATATTAGAAAGAGGGTCCAGGCACAACTGTTGCAACCATCTTGGCAAAGGATAAAGAAGGCCATTCAGAAGAACAGTGGGGCTGAGAAAATGGTGATTCAGGGAACATTTAGCAGGTTGAATCATTAAGACTTTCAATGTACAGAGTGTAGGCAAGCCTGGCCATGCAATTTTCAGGGCTTAGTGCAAAATGAAAACATGAGGCCTTTTGTTCAAAAATGAAGAATTTCAAAATGGCAATAGCAGAGAGTGAAACCAAACATGTGGACCTTCTAAGCAAGAACAAAGGCCTGGGGCGCCTGGGTGGCTCAGTGGGTTAAGCCTCTGCATTCAGCTCAGGTCATGATCCCAGGGTCCTGGAATCGAGTCCCATAATGGGCTCTCTGCTCAACAGGGAGCCTGCTTTCTCCCCTCTCTCTCTGCCTGCCTCTCTGCCTGCTTGTAATCTCTCTCTCTCCTCTCTCTGTCAAATAAATAAAATATTAAAAAAAAAAAAAAAACAAGTGCCTGCCTAACTGCAAAAGATCAGTTTGCTCATGAAGCTAACCCTGAGTGCTGGCGGCAGAAGTAATGATGAGAGGACCAAGTCTGTAGCTAGGAGACTAGAGGAATTGTATTGCCAATATGTCTCTGCACTAGAAGAAGAATGGAAAGTCTCAGATAGAAAGCTTGAGGACCATCAATATTTCAGAGATTTGCAGAGGAGTGACAAATAATAAACATCTCCATGGGAGGAGAAAAATCAGGAGAGCATGGTACCAAGGAAGCCAAGAGAGGAGAATGTGTTTATAAAGAAGGACTGGTCAACAATTCACAAAGATGGCCATCATACACTAAATAAAGTATTTCCATCAGATCAGCAACAAAAAGTGTGAGGTGCTTTTTTGGGAAAAACTGTATCAGTAAAGTCCTGGGAAGAGAAGCAAAACTGAGTTTGATTGAGGAATGAATAGGAGGTGAGAATATGAAGAGGGTAACTCTGGGAACCATTACAGTTGGTTTGGTTGTGACAGAAAGGACAGAGGACAGTGGTGGAAGGGAATGTGGGGTCAAAGATAGGTTTGTTTTTGTTTTTAAGATGACAGAGACATGAAGTGTTACATACATGTGTACAGAGTATGTTAGTAAAGAAAGATGAAAATGCAGAGAGGAGTTGGAAGAAACAATTCACAGAATGCTATTCCTGCATGAGGTGAAAGAGGTCCAATGCAGAGCAAGGATAAAGAATTGTATTTTGAGAAAGAAGCTTCTTCTCGTCCATTTAAAAATGAGTGAAGGAAGATGGTGTAGGCTGGGTCCATATGTTAATTTGGTGGCAGAAAGTTGGCAGGGTTTTCGTCTGAAGACTTATCTATGAAGAGGTGATGTCATACAGGGGGAAGTGGGATGTTCAGAGGCCTGAGGAGGTATGAAATACCCCTCTGGAGGATGAGAGAAAATGATGACTAAGAGTTCCAAATAGAATCAGAACCCTGTGGAGGAATAGAAATGTGGATCTGTAGTGATATCTTCCTGAATATCTGCGTGATTCTTCCTTAGTGGTGCACTAGTAGCAAATGTGTGTGGAGATGTACAGCTGAACTAATCCCCAAAAGGGATTTACTATGTAGAAGTGAAAGTGATGGGCAATGGGAAAAGATCTGAGGTATGATCAGGTATGACTGAAGTAATAACATGGAATTTGAGTTGAATAGGAAAAGGGGTGAATATGGTAGGAAACACATAGAAAAGTAACAGAGGCATATAGGGCCTCTAAGAAATAAGAAGGCTTCCCATAGCTGAAGAATAAGTGTGAAGTGAGAGAAAGGTGGGGGAAAAGAGAATGTGATGGTCACATACAAGTGGCTGCCATAACTTTGATGACTAGATTGAATACAAAGCCAGGGTGCTCAAGGGACTCATGACCTTGGGTGGAGAAGATCTTGAACCAGACATTCACATCTTTAATGACTGAGAGAAGTAACCAGGAAATTGGCCAATCACAAAAACAAGGTGAGATGATAATACATTTGGGAAATATAGGCATCAAAGGAGAAACTTCTGCATAAGAGAGTAGAGGAACAAAGACTTGGAAACAAATGCTAACAATGCCTTCTCACCCCAAAGTGAGTGCAGAGTGGCAGAGTGGAAAGTGGAGAACCATAAGGGTAGTGGTGTTACCACTAGCAGAGCACCAACAAAGGAAATGATCCACTTACCAGCATGAGGACAAGACATACCACACTGAAGAATAATGTGAGGGATGGTCTCAGGTTCTCTGATAGTCTGATAGTCTGATAGTCTGGCTTAATCCAAACAAAAATGTAAAGTATCCTCAGGAATATAAGTGATGCCTGCCCTTGAGACAAGGCCATACACACACATACACACACACACACACACACACACACACACATAGTTTATATATATATATATATATATATATATATATATATACACACACATATACATATATATACATACATAATGAGTATTTGATATCTACAATGGCTTTGATATTATTCTATGTAATATCTTTCTGGAATTTGGTTTCAAGACTTATTACATAGCTAAAATAATCAACACTGTGTGATATTGGCAGAGGTTAGATGCATAAATAAATGGGACAGAATAGAGAACTCAGACAAAGGCCTTCACAAATATCCCAACTGATTCTTCTACAAAGGTGCAGAAGTGATTCAGCAGAGGCAAAGGGTAGCCTTTCATCAAATGGTGCTGGAGCACTGGACATCCATAGGCAAATAAAGGAATTGTGATCCAACTTCACACTTTACACAAAAATCAACTCAAAATGAATCATTCTATTTAAAACTTTTAGGGGGAAAAAAAGAGGAGAAAGTCTTGGAACCCACAGCTAAACAAAATTCTTAGATTTGATACAAAAAGCACAATCAATTGAAGAAAAAAAATCTATAAATTGGACTACATCAAAATCTAAAAGTTTTACTTTGCAAAACACTCAAGAGAATGAAAAGACAAGCTTATACATTGGAAGAAAAATTTTGCAAACTAAATATTTGACAAATGACAGGTGTCTATAATACATAAAGAAAACTCAAAACTCAATAGTATGAAAACAAACGATTCAATTAGAAAGAAAATAGTTAAAAGGCATGAACAGACATTTCACTGAAAAGGATTTACAGATGGCAAATAAAAACATGAAAAGGTGTTCAACATTGCTAGTTACTAGGGAAAATCAAATTACAGCCATGAGCTATCTACACACCTATTAGTATGGCTAAAATAAAATAATGACATCACCAAATGTTGATGAGAATGCAGAGAAACTGGGTTGTTGAGACGTTGCTGGTAGGAATATAAAATGGCACAGCCATTCTGGAAAACAGTGTGGCAGTTTCTTAAAATACTGAGTATATAACTACCATATGAACCAGCATTTGCTCTCCTGGGCATTTGTCCCAGAACAATGAAGACTTATGTTCGCATAAAATCCTATACACGAATATTTATAGCAGTTTTATTCATAATAGCCCAAGCCTGGAAATAACCCAGATGTCCTTCAATGGGTGAGTGAGTAAACAAGCTGCAATGCATCTAGACCACAGAATATTACTCAGCATTAAAAAAGAAGGCACCACTGATAAACTCATCAATCTGATAGCATCTCCAAAGAATTATGCTAAGGGAAAAAAGCCAGTCCTAGAAGGTTATGTATTACTTATGTGTATTTTATATATATAATATGTATTGTATACATTACATATATATATAAAACAAATATATGCAATATGTAACCTTTTATATATGTTATAATTATCATATATGTAACAAATACATATGATTCTGTTAACATCACATTCTTAAATGACAAAATTATAGAGAAATAAATTAGTGGTTGCCAAAGTTAAGGGGCGTGAGGGAAGGAAGGATAAAAGGGAGGGATCTTTGTGGTGACAGAAATATTCTGTATCTTGACTGCATCAACACTGATATCTGGGACTTGATATTATACTATAGATTTGCCAGATATTACCATTGCAGGAAACTGGATAAAAGGTACCTGAGATCTGTTACAACTGCATGTGGATCTATACTTATCTCCAAATACAAAGTTCAGTTTAAAAAAATCTTGACTTTAAAGAACTGGAACATAAATCCTATAAGACCTTGTACTCATTACATACAGTATCTTCTATAGACACACACAAAGTCTTCACCATGGCCTATTATAAAAACCAGAGATAAGAATTTAACCCATACCTCTCAGGAGCACAACTGAGGACTTATATGACAGAAAGGAATTAGACTTCCTCATGGACCAAGTCTGGATATGGCTAAATTTGAAGGAGTATAGAATCCTTTCCATTTCCTGGGTCAAAGCAGGACAGTTTGTTTTGTTCTCATGATTGCTGTTGTTTTAAGGCTCTTACTTTGGATTTTGGATTTCTGAGATGGACAGAAGTCTTTGAAGAGCCAAGAGTGTGGTGGTGAAGCCCGAGGGAACTCAGTAGACCACTGAGGGCCCCCGATCTCCAACAAGAGGAACATCTCATTTGGCCTCCATTTCTGTCTTGCCCAGTGTGAGACTGTGAATGATACGCTGTAGCTTGTAATTGTTATCATCACATTATAAGATGAGATGTAAGAGCATTCTTGATCACTGAAGGCTGAGCTTTTATAAACTTGCAGTTATGAATGGTACTGTTCTTTGTTTAGCTTACATTTTTTTTCTCATATCTTCTTGGTTATTCTTTAAAGGTTAGAAATATTTGGCAGCCCTCTGGAAAAAAAGAAAGAAGATGGCTGTCTAAAACCAAGACTCTTCAAAAATTTGGCACAGTTCCCAAATCCCCTGAGGGGAAAGATATCCATTCATTCCTCTAATATGACGGTTGCATTCACATTTCACTGCTGACCAACGTGGAGCCCTCATAAATGGATCTCTCAAGCATTTTTCTCGTTCTTCTAACAAAGACCCTGCTACTTGGCTTAATATTCTGCTTCAGTTCTTGTGTCAGTTGCTAACAGATAAATAAATCTTAGCGTCATGGACCGATGAAATCATTGTTAAATTCTCATTGAGCAAAGAGAAAATTTTTGTGTTTTATTTTTATTTTTCAACAGACCTTTCTCTTACTTGAAAGTAGAATGACTTCTTGAAAAATAAACCTCATAACTAGAGAAAAGCCACCTAATTTGGTGTAAGGTTAACTCAGATGAAAACCCACAAGAGTGGATACATTCAAAGTGACATTATGAGAATTCAGAAAGATTTTTTAATACAGTTAGCTTTAAGAAAGAAGCTGTAATTGGTGTTGCAAGGGTTTCCTACTTCCGAAACACAAGCCACTCCATGAATAATCCCATATATGTCTACATTTTATGGAACATACCTCATCATTTCCAAGTATGGGCAGTCATAGCGCTGTGCTATTGCCAACTTCGTTGGTCTCTCTGGTAGGAATTAATGATTACAAAACATAGAAAATGCCTGTGCTGGATGGGATTCTTTATGAATAAAGAGATTATGGAGTAGCAGCTGTAATGAATGAAGTGGTAACTTAATGAGACCAATGTCTAACAACAGGGTTTAGAAAGGAACGTTCTCGAGAGAAAGAGGAGCTCAAATCTGTGATAGAAATCCCCCAATTAGTAATTTAAACTGAGCAGCTCAGTTAATTATGGTATATTTGTAAAACAATGAGGTAATTAATCTTTAAATTCTCAACCTGTTTCCCTGCAATATTATGGAAGAATGTCTCTTATCCCTTTCTTGTGTGTTTTTATAAGAACAAGTTGTGACTAATGTTGTGCAGAAAATCCACCTCCATCAGAAAATCAAGATTCTTTCTGTTGCTGAACATATCAGATTTCTGACAAGTAATCCATTGTTCAAGATAGAAAATATTTTCATAATAAAACCTGCAAGAAGTATTCAAGATGTATAAACTTGTTCATATATCCCACAGCAAAGTTATCTTTTCTTCATCGTTGTGGGTAACACTATTACACATTTGAATACCATATCAAAAACTAATGAGTTACTATACCTTGGCTAGTCAAATTTAAATTAAAAAAATATTCATTATTCTTAGGCCATATTGACCTATCTAATTATATCCATTGTAAGAAATTTTTAAAGCAGTAGTTTTCATTGTTAAAGTTGTACTCTTCATTTTCTTAAAAGAGAACAGAGGGATTCACGAGCCTTGGATTATCCAGAAAGTGTAATGCAAAGGTGCTGAGAAATTTGAACATGTCATTCCAATTGAAATGAATTTTTAATCCAAATGAGCAGTGCTTCATTTCTAAGAAAATAGAAAAAAAAAGATGGGCACGAACAAATGCCTAATTTATTTATCTTTTCTTTTTTTTTTTTTTTTTTCAGATCTCATTGTTGTCCTGGGAGAGTCCAGTTTAATTATTACTTCATTTATTCATTTATTACATTTCAGTCATGTAATCATTCATTCATGAGGCACTTACTGAATCCTTTGGGAGATGCTAATGAACAAGACAGTTAGATGGCAGGGATGACGCCCAACAAATAGATACTGTTGAATGCTTTTCAGGCTAAGACTTCCATAAGAACTGAGAGAATGACATTAACCCAATTTAGAGGGTCAGGGAGGGAGGTCTCAGAGGAAATGATTCTTAAATACAAACGAACAGCATTGCTTACCATTTGAAACGGAAACATTTAGAGATTTTTTTTTTAAAGATTTTATTTATTTATTTGACAGAGAAAGATACAAGTAGGCAGAGAGACAGGCAGAGAGAGAGAGAGAGGCAGGCTCCCTGTTGAGCAGAGAGCCCGATGTGGGGCTCGATCCCAGGACCCTGAGATCATGACCTGAGCTGAAGGCAGAGGATTAACCCACTGAGCCACCCAGGCACCCCTGTTTAGAGACTTTCATGTGAAATACGTGTCTTGGTGTAAATCTGAAGACATGTGCACAGAGTAATTTCAGTGGCTTCACTAGCCCAAGACACTTGAGGCCACGGTCATGTGCTCCCCAATGCCTTGGCCTCAACAGCACCCAGTCTGTGCCAAGAGCACGGTGGACACATAGTGTATGCCGCTGAAACAATTCATACAAAAACAAAGGCAACACCCATTGTAGTGCTTTTGCAAAACATGACAATTTAGATAATGCATATCTCCAATTGTAAAAAAAAAAAAATGGCTAAAATTGAATATGAGATATTGACAAAGAATCTTAATATTAGCTAGTAAGGACTGGAAAAACTCATTAAATAATGTGTTTTGAAAACTTATACCTTTGAACTTTGCTTTGTATCTTGTTTCTGATTTGCTGGGTGTGCTTAAATTAAATCTAGCTGTAGACTGTTTTATATCTCATCAAATCCAAGTTAGATTTTGATGTATTCAGTTTTGTCACTAATTTGAGGCAGCAGGGGTTTGAGCTAGGCAAATATATATGTACTTGCTTTCTAGAATTTTCCTGAGCCCCATTTTTAACCCTAACATTCTTTTGTGCATTTATATAATCTTTCCATGAGTGGGTTATTTTCATCATGATTCTTATCTTAACTCTTGCTACGTAGAAAACAATTCAGAATTTCTTTTATACTATGAAAAGCTCTTACATCGTTCATTCCTCTTTTTATATTTTCTTTTTCTGCTTCCTCTTTGACTCCAATATTACCATCTGCTTGTTTTATTCCTGTTCCCAGTGATACCCACAGCGAAATTTCCATCCACGTTCTCTGTTGATTTACGCTCGACTGTGTTTATTTCTGGCATTGCTAACTTTCTTGATATGTCTGCAACTTGGACTTGTTACACTAACTTTGGGTTCAGGTTTCCTTCTCACAACATTTACTCCACACCTCCTTTGAACTTTTCTTAAGAGAAATGCTGAAATTACCAAATATGATTCTTTCCCAGTGCAGATTTAAGCGTGGAAAAGAAGCGAGGATAAAGGAGGAAGAGAATTACTATGTTCAAAAATGTCCAGCTCTTTTAAAAACCTGGTAGTGGGGACAAACTCTTGCCCTAATTTAACTTCCAAGATACCAGTCACCTTGGCAGAGGTGCTGTGGGGGCATTTTCCTAGCATCCATTGGCCTGGTTTACGTTTGAATAAATGACATGCTTCTCTCGGAACAAACACTTCATGGAAGCTTAAACAGGTTTCTGGATTGCAGGTTCTGAAAATTTCCTTATAAATCACAGAGTTTGCCTGAGTAACAAAGAGTATCTGTTCATCTATAGTTTGTTCACAACAAAGGTCTGGGCCATGGGTTTCAGCGGTGAGCAGCTACTCATCTTGTGTCTGATCATTGATGAAATTTGATCACGGGGTAGAACTTTTCTTCTCAAACCCAGCTGTTATTCAGCTTACATCTTGAAGGATAAGGATGGATCACCCTGGTAATTTTAGACCGCCTGCTATAACGGCAGATGTTATTCTAATGCACAGGCATCTAATCCTCTTCAAATTTTACAGAGGTAATTGTTTTCATAGATCTCATCTACAAATGTAAATACCATCAACAAATCTTGGCTGTCCACTGCTAACACTTCTCTTCAGGCCTTTGTAACAAACAGACATTGGCTGTGGATGAACAGAATTGCCTTGCCACTCAGGCAAACATGGTGTTTTATAAGGAAAATACTTTTATTAACCACAGAAGTCAAATGCTCTCTCTCATGCTCTGTCTCACTTTCTCACTAGGAAATGGTTGTTACTTCAAGAATATTTACAACACTGCAGATATTATCCCCATTTTGCTAATCGGGAAACTGTGGCATATTATTAAAAGGCATGGTTTAACTTAATACAAAACAACAAGAACAACAAGAAAATATTGGCATTGGAAAGAGCTAGTGGTCTGCTCTTTTATGTTGATTTAACTAGAGATGTAATACCACATAGTAAATCTATCAGTTCCATGTGCCAAATTAATAGAAGTGTGTATGTGGCTTTGAATTTGCAAAATGAGAAGCAGGAAGCTGACACAGAAAATGAATTATCACGTAACTTATAAATCTAATAAGGAGATGTATGACAAAGAGATAAATCACTGGGAAGATATAGGGGGCAGATGATGAATATGTATGTGTGTGTGTGTGTGTGTGTGTGTGTGTGTATCATCTTTTGACACGGACACTTTTCATAAGGCAGTGCCGGTAGTACATTTGGTTAAAAATAAGGCTGGGAGTGTGGGAGTGCACTATGGCGATGATATTAGAAATAAAGCAAAATGACTCTAAATGTGAAACACTAGAAATAGTAGTCTTTATTGTAGAGGATTTCTTCCCTTCCCCAGCTCTCTAAAACTGAAAGGAGGGAGGAGAGAAAGAGAGATTGATTTTTTCTTTTTTTTTTCCTGTGCCATGTATTTTTCATAACTTTGTGGGCAAAATTTCACATCCCCAAAACACAAAGGGCCATGTATTGTTGGTAGACTAACATTTACTCAAACCTCATCTGTTATGGAATTGAAGAGGCTACTGGCACAAGTTTCTTATGAAATGGGATAAAATTTTAGGGTATTGATGTGCTTTTTATGTCTAAGTTTTCTTCCTTCATTCAACAAATATTGGTTTCAAAGTCTGCCATTTGCCTGAGTCAGTTTCAGGATATAGTGCAATGTGCAAGACACAATTCTTGTCTTCACAGAACACATTACCTTGTGTAAAAGAGTTACAGTTAGGGATGCCTGAGTGGCTCAGTCAGTTTAGTGTCTGCCTTCAGCTCAGGTCATGGTTCAGGGTCCTGGGATCCTGAGTTGGGCTTTCTGCTCAGCAGGGAGTCTGCTTCTCCCTCTATCCACCCCCCCCCCAATTCATGTTTCACTCTCTCACTAGTGCGCTCTCTCTCATAAATAAATAAAATTAAAAAAAAAAAAAGAGTTACAATTGGATAAATGCTACCATAGGCAAGCACATTTTCCCACAGACTCACAATCCAACTCCTTATGGGCCAATGCTTGTTTAAGGAAAACCACGCAGAGAAGGTCATGTGTGACTCAGGCTCTGTGCTGGTTCCTGCACTTCTCCTTGACTTTGAAATGTTGGAGGACCCTGAAACTCAGTCGTTGGACATTTCCCTTTTCTATTTACCCTAACAAGGTGGGCTTGAGTGGTCTGCAGGAGCTATCATTTTAAATTCTATCAATATGCCAAACTTCTGTCTCAGCCCTGCTGTTATACCCTTGATATGTAGACTCAGATTTTCACCTGCTCACATTCTCTAGCAGGTGTCTGCAGGTAACCTAAACAGGTGCCAAACTGACTCTTGGTTTTTGTTTGTGTTTTACTCTCACTCTGTCTTCCCAAGTTCATACCATTTACACGGCTGCTCAGGCCAAACAAGCTAGAAAGCACACTTGAGTCTTTAAGCTGCTAGTATCTTCAGTGTGCCGGGTCTCACCATGGCCATCAGTACCACCAACTGGCCATCAGTACCACCTCATTCAGACCACCCGTCTTCCATAAAATACCATACTAGCCTCTGAAAGACCTTCCTGTCCCCTTAGATTCAAGTTTCTACATGACAACCTGAATGACATCTTAAAACGTAAATTAAATCAAATCACCTTTCTGCACAAAACCTCCCAAAGGCTTTTCCACACATTCAGCTGGCATTCTCAATGCTCTACCATAGTTTACAAGATAAAAGTGCCCGTCTCTCTAGCCTTATACCTTAAACTTAAGAGTTTACAAAACTCAAAAGATCTGTGTTCTCATGGACCCCTTCGAACAAGTTCTGATTGTCAGTGTTATTATAACATCATTAGACCAAAACTAAAGAATGACTTATAAAGGTTAAATGATTTTCCCCAAATCACGTAGCTGGTAATATTTGGATATGATTTATAATAAAATCTGGGTATTTAAACTTCCAGCCAGAGCTCCTTCTATTATGCCAACAGTGTTCATAAAATACAAACAAAAGGCTGTACAAACTCTTGACCTTGAAAACAACAACAGTACTGATATTGATTTAAGTTTTGGTAAGTTTCAGGATGCTTGGGTGGCTCAGTGGGTTAATCTACTGCCTTTGGCTCAGGTCGTGATCTCAGGGTCCTAGGATTGACCCCCACATTGGGCTCTCTGCTCAGCGGGGAGCCTGCTTCCCCCTCTCTCTCTGCCTGCCTCTCTGCCTACTTGTGATCTCTGTAGGTCAAATAAATAAATAAAATCTTAAAAAAATATATCGTTTCAAACACTTGGAAACTCAGTGTTTATTTCATACATATTAGAGAGCTGAAAACTAATCTGGCTAGCCCAGATTCACCTCCAATATTATGATCTCACGGAAAAAGACTTCGGTTTCTCTGTTTCCATTGGGAGTCAGTTGCAACATCCATCAGGCACTGAGGCTCAGGAAGAGACTTGGCATCAATTACTAGCTACAGAAATGTTTCTTTGTTTACAAAATAGCCCTCTGTCTCTGTGCATATCTGTCAATAGCTTTTCTTCTCCCTTTTGTCATCATCTGTACCATGATCCTATCCACCTCATTGGAGGAATTTACCAGAACATCTACCAGCCTGTACCTGTAGCAGGTCTGCACAGAGTTCCCCCATGTCCATAAACTTGTACAAAACAAAAACAAAGAGAGAGCAAGCAACTGCTGTTTAGTCTCACAACTAGTTGAATTCCAGGGTTTGAAGTGGCTTTTCCTACAGTGTTTAGGGTAGTTGCATGGAGCGTTTAGCCACATGGCATGGGAACCTCCATCCCCGACCCTCCTGTGCACCTGTAAGCCGCAGGAGACTCAGCTAGGCTGCCTCACCACCTGCTGGGCCCAGCACCAAGGGGGTCTAAGTTTTGTCCTCTAACACCCTCACCCTAAAGCAGGAAACTTCTGAGTGTTGTGATTGCATCTGTATTCTCTACAGGCCTTCCCCTGGGACCAGGTCTCATGCTGCGGCTGAGGGAGTGGGCCTGCGTCATGGCTCCTATGTGAGCAGGACCCTTTGAGCTTCCCCATGCCCCAACTGCTCAGTTTGTTTGTGGTTTTGTGAGCTAGTAATCCTCATCCTCTAAACAATTAGCAAGTGGATGAAAACAGCTGTGTCAGGGATAACCTCTTCCTCTTTGGGATAGGGTCATAAGCGAGGGGAGAGAAATCTGTTTTGATTGTGTTAAGAAAGAAGCTGGTCTCTTAGTTTGCCCAAGTTTATAGGTAAGTGACACTTTATGTACTAATATGAGCACTTAATCCACATCGGCAAAATGCCAGACATCTGGATGAGCGTAAATACTCTGTTGAAAATAGATATTTCCAAAGAGCTAAATGTTTGGTCTAAAAAATAACTCAAGTAGTCTTTTTCTTTTTGCTCTATTTTTCAGACTTAAATTATATCCTCTGTACTTGTTAGATCTGTCAGAGCCTTAAAAAAAATACCCGAAAAACGAAGATGGAGCTCTGAAATCCAGTGAGCGTGGTTGAGTGGGTTGAGTGACATGAGGGCAGCTAAGAGAGATGCTGGTTCAGTTTTGAGAAGCTCGCTGTCAGCCTTCCAGATTGGGAAAACGGAGTATGCGGGGGAGCTCTGGGAGACGTACTCCCCAGATTCACAAGCCTCTGACAGGTGCACGATTACTCTTCCTAGTTCACTGATTGGAACTCACAAAATAGCCTAAATTTTTCTCCTTTAACTAACAAGAAAAAAATCACCTACGAAGGTAGTCTAAGTGGACACTGGAGGCTCAGCGGAACAAAAGGTTTTTGTTGTCCCAGGGATGGCATCATTCTTTGTCACATGTATTAATTAATAAAGAGGAAAAAGGCAGCACTGCGTTTGTCCAAACGGTTTATTACAAACAAGCCAGCCACTGTGCTGAGTGATTCATAGTAGATAGAAATGTACTGTACATGGCCTATGACTAATATTAAGGCATGGTGTCTGATTAGGTCATAAAATTTTATTGTATGGTTATTAATATTTATAGAAACCAAAACAGACATTTGACCTGACTTGTGTAGAGATCTTAAAAAGTAAAAAAAAAAAAAAAAAAAAAAAGAGAGAGAAGAAAAGAAAGGAGTCACTTATTCCAATAGTGTTTGATCAAGAAGCATAGATTTGATTGTCATTGAATTAAAATTTGAAGAAGCACAGGTTGATATTTTCCTTGCTCAATTACACATTTTACTTTTTGTTGATTTTAAAGCATATATATTAGCATACTTATTATTATTAGCTAATTGCTAATATACCTTTTAAATATATTAAATGTTCCTGTTAACTTAATTGGTGGGCAGCAAAAAAGACATGATAAAACTTTTTCTAATTTTCCTAACTTATTGTTTTATATATACCAATACATTGTGAGCAGCATTATAGTGTAACATACTTTTGTAAAGAAGCTTCTTTTTTTTTTTCAAATTATAGACACGTATGTCTAAGAAACATAATTTTTTTTTAAAGATTTTATTTATTTGACAGAGAGAGAGAAATTACAAGTAGGCAGAGAGGCAGGCAGAGAGAGAGAGAGAGGGAAGCAGGCTCCCCACTGAGCAGAGAGCCCGATGCGGGGCTCGATCCCAGTACCCTGGGATCATGACCTGAGCTGAAGGCAGAGGCTTTAACCCACTGAGCCACCCAGGCACCCCGAAACATAATTATTTATATATGCTATGAACCCAAGTGAACTATCTGAATACTTTGTCTCTGGGATTTTATTGGCAGTCTAGAAGTCCTAGCTCCTCTTTTTCCCAGGTGAGCTACTTTTGAGAGACCAGTCCAGGCCAGTGATGGGCACGTAGGCTGTGGGGTATAAAGGGGGCAAGCGAAGGGCTTGGAACTCCCCCAGTGTTTCCAGTGCATGACTGCTCCATGACAGCCTCAAACCATTCCCACAAGTCACTTGAGAGGAAAGAGGGAAAGAGCTTAGCCTCTTGGGGGCCTAAGGTTGTCCTATTTGTTCCTGAAAGGAAAAATCTATCCTGGCACCTATTCTAACTTGACCTCGAGCGGTCATCCTAAGGTTTGAAGTGCTGACAATATGTGGGGACACCCAGGAGAATTTGACTCTATGCCTCCCTCTCTTCTTACTTCACACCATCAACTCATATTCATAAAATACCATCTATTTATGGAGATACACCAGTGCCATGCCTCCATAGAATATGTGCTGCCGAAGCGAGCACATGCCATGCCTCCCTAGATCTGGCAACTCTTGCTGCTTTGAGAAAAAACAGCCCTAAGCTTCCCGCCACTCAAGCAGTTCCTTTCTTCCTAACAAATCAGGGTTGAAGGAGGATCCTTCTGCTGGTGGTTCTCCTTCCATAAGCTGAGAAGGGAGCTGATATTGGTTCGTAAGCACAAGGATGTGGGAAGACTGTTTTCTCATACATAGGAAGAGGTGTGGAAGAAGAGGCTGGCCTCCCCCTCCAAATACAAAACATGGTACTGCATTCCATCATGGAGTACTGTTAGATTAAGTGTTTTGGGAAGGAGCCTATCACAGCTTCTGTGTTTCACTTGGCCATCATTCTTTTCTGACAGACTTATTTGTTAACAAATCCTTATGTTTTACTTGATTCCCAGTATTCTACACTTGAGATTGCATTTGGATGTGTCATGTTATAGATTATGAATTCCATCAGTCTCACAAAAAGGGTTCTCAGTAAAATGAAACATTAAAACTCTAAAGGTAAAGCAAAGTTAACAAAAATGCACATGTGAAAATGTATGGTTGGGCCTATTTTGTAAGATAGAAGGCATTTCAACATGAAATTCTCAGAGGAGATATGGTGTAATAAACTTGGTATATTATGCATGTCCAGGGACCAATCAAAGTAACGATGAATTATAAGGGAGAAAAGAAAATTAACTCTAATGATTGAAAATAATAGCAAAAGGAAGATCATGTTCCTGGCAAACTGAATAGCCTTCAGTTTCGAAAGATTCCCATTGTCCCCTGGCCTCCCAAAGGTATTGCTTGTTGGAAAAACAAAACCCCATAGAGAACCAAATATTCTCTTAGTTGAACCTCCAGGAAGGCCAACGGCAATTTGTTAAATAAAACACTTTCGTGCTCTAAGTGAATATGGTAGGGAAAAGCTAACCACCTTTCCTTGGAAGGGCCTTTTGGAATTGACTTTGCTTTTATTAATCCAGGCTCCAGCTTGGGTTGAGGCAGCTAAAAGCAGTTGTGACTCTCCGTGCTTTTCTACATGGAGCTCTAGTGAAATAAAACTATGCACAAATTAATTAAAACAACTGCAAGGTCATTTAATGCAGGTGGTTTAAAACATAGACTGCATGGCTTTGCAACAAACTGATTTGTCCCATATGCATGTGCAAAGCTTTTGGCTACCCTGTTGCTAGAAGAACAACAATATAGATGAAAAACATCAGTGCGTGTGGGGAATCTGAAGACCACCTTCTTTGTTGGCTGTGGCTGAAGCAGCAATAACTATAATCACTTTTTACTGCCTAAAGATTTTATGTAAGCAAACTCAAGCTGTAAGTCTTGAAAGTGGGATTGTTTTCTCAGCCTTTTCTCCAGCCACCCTCGACCACTTCTTAGTATGCTTTGTGGCCTGGTTTTCACAGTTTCTGATAGTTGGGTCTTTGCAGCTCACCAACCAGCATTAGGGAAATGCCCTTTGGCTTTTAGCACGGTCTCTGGATTATGATTTTGGTAGCACAGTAGAAAATGAACATGTATTAACAAATAATAAAAGCACATCTCTCAAGTTCATTTGCAATCTGAAGATGAGATTATGAAAGGTTAAACTGTTAAGTGAATGGTAATGCACTGTGATGCCTGGACCTTGTCCAACGGGACCAGTAGCAGCTGTCAACCTAATTAAGCCAGATGTGCCTTCAACGTAAACGGACCTCCCAAGAGGAATAATAACAGATTTCAGGTTCTAGCAAAGGACAAAAGGTGGGGGTGGGGCTGGATAAAAGAAGGGCGGGGCTAAAGCCCAAAGAATGTTCCTGATGTCTATGTCATTCTTAGCTGGCAGATTCTCAGCTCATTAGTGTCACTTTGATTGAACTCAATGGAGCCAGTCCTACAGGAAGATGAGAAAAGCAACTTATTTTAAGTGAAGTCTGAGTTAATTTTCATATTCAATAAAATTATGGTATTGCCTAAACTCTTTCATCTTTGGCACACTCATACACGTGTGCGCACACTCACACACACACACAAAACCTCAGCCTGACTTCGTATCCTCAGTTATTTAAAAAATGACATTTAAGTTATGCCAACTTTGACAGCCCTTCAAGTGAGTATGCAAAGCATGGGCCAAGAAAAGGACATCAACAGAATTCAACATTCTCAGATTATGTGATTCACAGATTAGGATGCACATCAGGCAGGATTTTTGCAATCCAACTGACTATTTAAAACAAACACTCTGTAAACTATAAAATGTAAGGTACAAATAGTGGGTGTTATGTAAAAAAGAAAAAAAAAATCACTATAGCTTCCAGGCAATTTTTTCCATTCATGCTATAAAATGTCATATCTCCAAAACAGAAGTGTTTGAGAGACAGACCTTTAAGCTTAGCCAGGAAAATGCTTCTCAGAAAATTTTCCTTCGTGTTTCTGAATTTAGTAACTACCTTGATGAAACCACTTCTAAGTTGCTATGTCTCTAAGAAAATTATGAGAAACACCCGTTACCTTTTGGGAACTTAATAGTTGTTTAATAATTCACTTACAGAGAAACCCCCTTGATTTTATTGACATTAAATACTATTTACCTAACAAACACATAGATAGGATTTATTCTGCCCAGACACAGTTTAACACACTTTATAAATATTAAGTGATTCAGTGCTTACAGCAATCCTATGAGGTAGGTACCATGATTAATCCTGTTTTACCAATAAAGAAACAGAAGCACAGGAAGTTGGAGTGACTTACCCAAGTTACATGCTGACTATACAGAAATGTTGATGGTCTTGCTGGATCCTCTTTTATGAGAGGAGCCACGTAAATGATGTGATAAGAATCCTCCTGGAATAGGGCAAATGCTAATGGAAAACTCTATTTCAGTGGGTGAAGTGGAGGTTGTCCTCAAGCAAGCTCATTTGGAGACAATCAAAGAAATGAGATGAAAAGGAGACTCTGGTAATAATGGGAAACATGTGGCTGAACAGGTGGCTTGAAGACCACAGCTGGATCTTAAATTGTGCTTAAATGACACGGACATTATTAAGTTATTGATCTAAACTTTGCGACTTACACTGGTCTCATTTGACAGAATTCATATTTGAAGACATTCACTTCTTCATCCATTCAGTCTAAGTGCCAGACACTGTTAACTTCTGGAACTAAGATCATCAGACACAGTACAGCCCCCAGAGAACAAACCTATGCAGTGGCTTGAACAGTGTCCCCCCACCCAAATTCATTTCTACCTGGCACCTCAGAATGTGACCTTATTTAGAAATAGGATATTTGCAGAGTCAACTAGCTAAGATGAGGTCCTCCTGGATTAAGTGGTCCCTAAATTCAATGAATGGTGTCATTATGTAAGAGAAACACAGAGACAAAGACCTAGGGAGGAGGGCCACACGATGAAGGCAGACATTGCAGGGAAGCAGCTGCAAGCCAAGGAATGTCATGGAACAGATGCATTTGTGACCCAAGAACAAGGAGCTGTTTCTCCCCTGGAGTCTCCAGGGGAGCAGTGACCCTTCCAACACTGATTTCAGACTTCTGGCCTCCAGAACTATGACAGAATACACTTCTGTTGTTTGAAGCAACCCAGTCTGTGGCTCTTACTTACGACAGCCTCAAAAAACTAACTAATTTTGGTACCAAGGAGTGGGGTGCTCCTGTAACAAACACCCAGTATGTAGAAATGGTTTGGAGATTGGTAATAGGTTGAGGCTAGGAGGTTTGAGAGTGCATACTACAGAAAAACCTAGATGACTTTGATCTGGTGGAAATACAGAGGCTAGAGCACTCAGAAGGAGTAGGGAGCACAGGACAGAAAGTTTCCAGCATCTTACATAATGCATGGATCGCCACAAACAGATGTTGGTAGGAATTTGAATATTAAACATGCCAAAGACTCAGAAGGAAAAGATGAAGGAAATAGAGGAAAGGCTATTCTTTTTATAAGGTGACAGAATAGTTGGCTTGATTTAAAATCTTTAAGCATAGATCCTATTGCTTTTACTAGTGCTAATTATAGAAATGACCATACGGTGGAAAATTTGAGCTCAATACTATAACATGATAAAATTCTATACAAACAGTTTGTTCTCTTTCAAGTTTTCACACCCTTTCCCAAATTTCAAGAGATGAAAAATCCATGTTTGACGTTCCATATAAATAAATGTTACTAGATGAGAAAGGAAAACAGAGATCCATTTTTATATCACATTGCTGGGTCTTAGAGCTTTAGGTTTGGAAGAAGTCATAGAAATCACCTAGATTATCCCTGACAGGATATATTTATTTATCCCCTTGATACCACCCCCAAGAAACCACTGAACATCTTTTGGGTTTTACACATTTTAACTTCCTGTGTTAATTAACTCATGGTAATATGATTCCAATTATTAAAAAGTTCTTCATAGACATCTCAAGCCAAGCCTGCCCACACTTTGAGCCTCTCTACATCATAAGGACTAAGTGGTCTCCCAAGCTCTCGTGTGAAATATTTGCAAATATTGGAAAACTTGTCCCTTGACAACTGCTGCCTTCTTTTCAGTCCTGTGAGTGAAACACTAGGTGATTTTATATACTGTCTTGTTTGTAATCGTTGTTCCTGTTTATGGTTGAGGTCTAAACAGAATGCTGAAATCATACAGAACAAAGCAGGATCAGTGCTTCTCTCATTTATTCATACCAAAAACTTCTACTAAGCCAGTCATCACATAGTTCTATCATATTAGAGTTGCAAGCACCTGAGTTCATTCAATGATATTTATATAAATTCTCACAATGGTAAAACCAGTTATACCAATGAAAACTAGTTAATATGAAATGAACACATGTTAAGTCAAATATAACATGGAAAATATTTTCCTATTTATATATTTTATGTGTTAATCACTGACGCAATAGATCTATTTTTATACTCAAAAAGCTTTTGGAACATGGAATAGAGGGAAAAATGTTTCTTCCAATGTCTGTAAAAAATATAAAGTTTTTAAATATAGATAAGTGGAGCATAAGGGTGAGGTTAGGCTGTTTCAATTGAAAACATCGAGCCCCGCATCGGGCTCTCTGCTCGGCAGGGAGCCTGCTTCCCTCTCTCTCTTTGCCTGCCTCTCTGTCTACTTGTGATCTTTCTCTGTTAAATACATAAATACAATCTTTTAAAAAATGGCATAAAATGATTTTGAGATGTGCAAGGATTGCACGTCCACCTTATATAGCTGATCCAAAATTTACCGTATGAAAAACAAAAGAACAAATAAACAAGGGAGCTTGAGTTTTCATAGCAATTATGGTATCTGGGAATGTGGTAATCACAGGATGCTATTGCCTTTGGGAAATGCCACATGCCCTACCAAAAGTCAGGTGTCCAACCTCAAACATAATGACATCTGTAAAAGATGAGGGTCTTTTGGCCCCTGGTTGAAACTCTAATCAGCACTTTAGAATGATTTAAAGAGTTGAGTGCCACTTAGGATTGTCTAATGAAATGGTGTAGAAGCCCTAGTTCCCTAGAATTAAAAATAACAATGACTTATTAACAATTGTAATGGATGCAAGAAGTACCTATCATTTTTATTGATGAAATGTGCCTTGACACTTCTGCTCCCATTTGTTAGAGAGTTGCTTGCACATACCAATAAGCTTGAAAACAAATAGAAATATTGGATTAAACCATTTGAATACATTGGAGAGCAGCCAGGACAACCAGAAATTGAAACATCAAAATCCTGGGGAGCAACAGATGTAGGAGGACATTCTAAGAACCACTATTTTCTGGGCATTTTTCAATTTGTCCACAAGGGTGAAGCCCAAGTTTCAGGCAGAGAGATTCTGCTAAGGGACACAAAACCATCAGAACATTTGGCAATTTCACAGGACAAGAAACAAAGAAACTGGAGTTTGGAACTGCAAATAGTTGGGATGCAAGAAGCTAAATTCCTAGTGAGAAGAGAGATATAGGAGTGTATTACATTTTATGTGCTGCCCCCCCAAGACATTTGTTGAATTCTTAAGAAGATAAGGAGCTAAGCAGAAAGTCACAAAAAATATAATGGAGTTTCCTGTAAATGTTCAGGACAACAGCAACAAAAAAGTATTCAAATATCATGAGGGAGAAAGTATTCTGCTAGATACCCCAGGCTTCCAGGTGAGCCATCAGGAGGGTAGCATCCTAGAAATTCATGCAGACTGTGGAGATAGGACCTTCAATACATAAAATTCTCATCTAGAGTTGCTTTAAATGTAACTTGAAATGGGAGTCATTCACAAAGATTGGAAGTTTCTCTGTATGGAAACATGCAAGTGCCAAAAGGAATGAGGCGTCACAAAAGGTGTAAACATATGAGAAAATATAAACTCATATTGACTATAAAACTTATAGTTTTATATCAAGTGTGATGATTAAAAGTATATAAAAAGCTAAAAGGTACAATAACACTAACACCAAAGGAGAGAAGAAGCTAAATGTATAAACAACAGTTCTGAGGAATAAAGTTATGTACAAAGCAAAATAACTGTCATACATTAGTATATTAGAACTAATACGCATCATTTGTTACAATGAATTTTAGCTAAATATGCACTTATTTATTTTTATTTATTTTTTAAAGATTTTATTTATTTGACAGAGATCACAAGTAGGCAGAGAGGCAGGCAGAGAGAGGGGGAAGCAGGCTCCCTGCAGAGCAGAGAGCTTGATGCGGGGCTCAGTCCCATGACCCTGAGATCATGATCTGAACCGAAGGCAGAGCCTTAACCCATTGAGCTACACAGGCACACCTAAATATGCATTTAGTTGGTAAGATGACTGCATTGATTTATCATAAATAAAAATCGTGTTTTAATTTCTGTTAATCACTAAAGACAGTAAAAAGTAAAGCAAGTGAATACTGGAAAAAAGTTGAACAATTAGATAATTTAAAGATAATCAATTAATCCAAAAGAGGGGTAACAAGAAAAAAAACAGAGAACACCTGTGAAAAATGTGAACCAAATAGTAAAATGTGAGAGAAAAACCAAATATATCAGAAAATATAAATGTCTAATTTCTTTAATTAAAATATAGTCAATCTGGATGCAAACAAACAAACAAACAAACAAAAAAAACCAACAACTAAACACTGCTTAAATAACCTTAAGTACTTAAATTGAAAGCTAGATTTCCTATACATAATGATAAAGAAAAATAAGAGGATGGAAAAAAGACATACTAAATTTTATTTAAAAAACTGTTATAGTTAAGTGATAGCCATTAAATGCAGGTTATGTGCTGAGAAACATTACAATTTTTGTACTTCAGAGTATATTAAGAAAAAAATAGAATTTTTCAATAATCTGTATCTGTCAAACTTAATCTTTCATTAAAATAGAAAATTCATAATAATCTGCAGATTATTAGAATTAAAAATTAAATTTAGTAAGGCCTCTTTATACAGGGTCAAGTGAGTTGTATTTTTTTATCAGTAGAAAACAAATAGAAATGAAGTCTTAAAAGTATGATTTATTATAGCATACAATCAAATTCTGAGGACTAAATTTAATAAAGAAATTTAATGCGGTGAGCACTAGGTATTATCTGCAACTAGTGAATTGTTGAACACTACATCAAAAACTAATAATGTACTACTATATATTCAGTTGGCTAACTGAACATAATAATAAAAACATTTATTTAATAAATGTGCTATGCCATGTTCACGTATTAAAAGTTTCAATAATGTAAAGATGCCAATTATCCCTTAAATTTATCTGTAGAGTCAGTAGGATCTCAATCTAAATTCTAGCATTTTTCCTTTATTTTTTGTAAAATATAACATGAGCTTTCAAAAATGTGTAGAGTACTATAGAAGGGCCCCAAAGAGCTGAGACAAATTTTGAAGAAATACGAACTTGGGAGACTTACCCTATCAAATACAAAGACTTACTCTCACCCACTTCAGACAGTATTATGATGATGCAAGAATAGATAAATGATACAGACCCACATATATAAGGTCAGCTGATTCATAATATGCTATGCAATAGAGAAAGAATGGGAGTTTCAAGAAATATAATTAGGTGATAAAAATATTCCTAGAGGGGCTCCTGGGTGGCTCAGTCCATTAAGTAGCTGCCTTCAACTCAGGTCATGATCCCAGAGTCCAGGGATCAAGCCTTGCATTGGGCTCCCTGCTGGGCAGCGAGTTTGCTTTTCCCTCTTCCTCTGCCTGCCACACTGCCTACTTGTGCTCTCTCTCTGTCAAATAAATAAATAAAATCTTTAAAAAAAAAGATGGGAGGAGTATCTTGGCAACATGTATGTCCTTGGTTCTGGGGCTCTCGACCCAGATGCACTCCTACCTTCTTTGAGGCTTAAGTGCTTAATATTTTTTTAGAATTTTTTATCCACTCAATTATCTTATCTGCCTAAATTGCTCTAAGATAGTTGTCTGTCACTTGCAAATGAAAAAATCTTAGGTAGTACAACAATTGATGGGGATAACAGGATCAGTGAACTTTTGCGGCACCCATCCCAGATTAAGCTTGCTCAGTGCAGGAACTGGTATATTACACAGGACTCGCCAGTCAGAATCATCACTGGAAATTTTGCTCAAGCCATTAGCATAAGTGCTGTGCTTTCTAGATAAAAGGTATATATAAAGCTGGCTAAAGTACAGCCAGAGAATAGAAGTTGAACAATAGGCATGGAGAGATATGCATAGTCCTGAAATTATCACTTGAGCACCTAGACTCAGTCAACTGAGTCAACCCCAGAACATAAATACAGTTAACCCTTGAAAACATGGAGGTTAGGGATGCAGTTGCAAATCTGCATATGTTTTGAATCCCTAATACTTAACTTCTAATAGTCTACTATTGCCCAGAAGCCTTTCCCATAACATAAACAGTCAATTAATACATATTTTGTTTATGCATTACATACTATATTGTTTCAATAAGGTAAGCTATTTTAATAACTAAAAAGTTATTAACATTATAACAAAGAGAAAATACATTTATAGCACTATACTGTAAAAAAAAAAACAAACCTCCTATAGGCAATATGCAGGGTGGCGCTGTGGATCTATCCCTTTTTTCAACAGTGTTTAGTTGGAACAGAACCAGGTACTACCCTTCTTCCAGTCTCTGACCACCATGCCACATCTTTTCTAGTCAAACCCTCCAAACCATCTCAGCCATGCTCTGCCTCTGGGACCAGGCAACCCTGTTTTGTTTTGTTTTGTTTAAGTTTATCTCCTTATGGTAGGTCACCCATGAGCTCCCAGAATCATGAAAATTATTCCACGAAGGTGGGGGTCTTCAACGACCTTGTCAGCAGGTCTCCTACACCTACCTCTCTGTGGGCTCTATTTTGACTATGACAAGGTGACTTCGGAGGGTGTGGGTCACTTTTTCTGCAGGTTGGCCTAAGGGAAGCACAAGAGTGCCCATCATCTCTCAAAGATGTAGAATCAGTGTCGGCTGCACCCTCTGCACCAAAGTCATCCTAAGATGGCTGAACTAAAACCTTGCACACCATGGAAGCTGCCATGATCCTAGAAAAGAACCTGAACCAGACCCTTTTGGATCTGCACGCCTTGGATGTGGGTCCCCATCTCTGTGACTCCTTGGAGAGAAGAACGTGAAGGCCAAGAAGATGGGTAACCACTTGACTAACTTCCATAGGCTGGCCTGGGTGACTGTCTCTTTGAGAGGCTCTCCCTCAAGTACAATTGGGAGCTACAGGGACCCTACAGCCCTGGAGGCGACGCTCGGATACTGGTGTCAGGACTTCTGCCTGAGCATCTCCCCACAGCCACAAGGCAGCTTTTTCACCCCCCAAGAACCCTCTCCCAAGCTGTGGACCAAATGGAAACAAGCTTTTTACAGGAAAAAAAAAATGTGTATAAGTGGACCCATGCAGTTCAAATTCATGTTGTTCAAAGATCAACCATACATTTAAGGAAAAAAGTCAACCAGTGTAGTCCTGCCAGTAACAGCTTCTGGGTAGCAACCTTAAGTTTAAGCTTAAAATTTTTAAGCTTCCTAGAGGTGTTAATAATGGACATGTGAAAGATCATTTATGTGTTTTCTTGAACAATTATGAGTGTTTGCTACATGATAGGCAATTTGCCCAATGGAGATAGAAACATTACTTGAAAGAACTATGTATGACTACAAGGGGCAGAAGGAAGAGATTGTGTGAAGATATGTTAATCAGTACTTATTTGGTTATTCCACTTCATTGGTTTAACTAATGATGGAGCTGGTCATATTTTGGTATCATATGTAAAGGAAGGTCCTCTCCACCCCCCAACACCCTAAGTATCAAATGAAAAGCTACAGTTACAATTGCAGTCCAGTTGTTACTTTACTAAATGCAGCTGTTTTCTGTTATTTGATAGCAATGACCAATCACTGAAGCATTTTTAAATATGTGGGGAGTGTGTATGTGAAAGTGTGTGTGTGTGTGTGTGTGCAAAATCCATTCCCCCACCATAAGAATTTGGGCTTTTAACACTGGCCATTGTTTCTTTGTTGAATACTATTTTTAATTTTACCTGTCTCTGAAGTTATTTTTGGAAATAATTTTATAAAATAAAATAAAAAATTTCAATGAATCCCAAATTTTAGTGTCAGAAAATGTGTTAAACTTCCCCAGCTTAGCTCCACTCAAGGCAAAACAATTTTAGCTAAAAATAATAGTGGTAGATTCAGAAAGAAGACAAAATTCAATCCTCGAGTCTCACGGAAAGATTTGACTCAGCAATTTCTATATTCTACATTTAGAACTTCTACTTCACATATTAGAAATGCTTTTTATAAAGTAAATATGTTAAAATCAATATTTACAACAAAATTTATTCCCTGATTTATTCCCTGATTTCATGGACTAACGAGACTTCATTACCCTTCCTTGGTTGGAGATAGTATTTATCTCTCTCTCTACCGATAGTAATGGAAAAGGAGATACAGAGAAAGCTAGCCCTCAATTGTCTGAGTAACTGTTGGGTTATCTAAATACAACCAGGTTTATCTTGAAACAACTTAAAATACTTATGTATTAGATAATGAAAGAATCACAGGTACATAGAATGTAATAACCAGTTGATATTGTGATATTAAAGAAATGCTTAAATAAATAACTTAAGCTCAGGAGTTCTTTGGAATCAAAACCCCATGCCATAGGAAAACAGAGACATAAATGTTCCTTTATGTTGGCTTTAGTTCCCTCGGTATGTAATCTAATATCCTTTCTCAAAGCCTAACAATAACTATATATTTATTTAAGCCCTTACCAATGTAGATGCGTCAGTGATGCTGATCTTCTGAGTTGGCAACAAGATGTTTAATAAAATTATGTGATTAGAAGGAATTCTAAGAGGAAATCTAATCTGCCTCCCAATCTTGCAATAATACTATTCCAAAAAACAGGACAAAACAAAACAAAAAATCCAGAAAAATGCAAACAATGAATCATTTGACAGCAGGAATTTTGTTTGTTCATCTCTGAAAACTAAGTTACCAGAACAATATCTGTCCTCAATAAATGTTTGTAGAGTGAGTGATTGCCAAAAACAGAGTATGTGCTAGGTGGAGGCTTTAATTAAAGTTGATGCAATTAAAATCCATATTCTCTTAGTTTTTTCACTGAAGTATGTGATTGTTTGCATCTATATCTTAACAATCCTTTCTACTTAATTTAAACTTTCATAGGCTGGCTTTTACTTTACTAATGAAATACTTAGTCCCACCAATTTTTTTATTTATTTGATGTATGTTTAAAAGTATCTGAGCTTCAACCTCTCAGTTTTGACTTATTTTTTATAGTTCCAGATTTAATATAAAGACTTTGGAAACATATCTTTAGAAGGATCTTGATTCCCTGTCGAACCCATCAAAAAATATACAAAGGTCCTATTTCTTTGTATTTTTTCCTTTATGGCCAGTGTTTTTATTTATTTATTTAAATTTAATTTTATTTTTTCAGTGTTCCAAGGTAGTGCTTTAGTGTCTTCTCTTAGTTTCTACCTAGCGCTCCATGATAGGTTAGATAGCTTTTCAGCAAGTTCTTATTTCTTATACAGAACAGATTTTTTTTTTTTTTTTTTTTTTGGTATTCCGACACAAAGCAGCTTTTATGATTTTTCTCTTCAACATGTTGGATAATTTTCTTAATTTATTTTCAGAGAAGTTTCCCCCCATTCTTTTAATGATCTTCTCTGTTCTATTATTAATTTCTTGAGATTTTCTCAAATTACACAAGACAAAATGAAATGTAGCCACCAACTCATTAGACAATCATGTGAGAATTGTGCTGATTCTTGTATGTTACACAGTATATTATTTTATATGTGCTTTTACACATGCTTTTAAAATTATAGTTCCATAATACCTGTGTGTGTCCTGAAAAGCCATAAAATTTAAGGGATTATTTCTTACTAGAGTGCTTCAAGGGCTTAGCAAACCTCCAGAGGTCACTATAAAAAGATGTAAGATACACTAAAATTGCTAGACTGAGGTCTAGGGGTAAGCCTGTCACAAAAACATTAGTCATCTCCTTGCATTTTCCCCCTCAATTAAACTGCTGTAGTAGTTGGATGCACTGTGAACTCTATTTTTAATTCTTTATGAGAATAGCACTTTTACTGTTCACACAGTTTTTTTCTGTTCTTTGTAGATGTTTAGTCCTCTCTTCATTTAATTTTTTGAGTTTAATTAATGATCTAGTTTAATAAGTAATATTCTTTAACTCATTGCATTCCATATTTGTGTGTCTTTTAGGAAAATTCAAGATCCAAGACATTTTCTATATGAACAGTTGTGCGAAATTGATTTCACCAGATCTTTAGTGACTTATATGGCAACACATGCAAAAAGGCTCTCTCTCTCTTTTTTTAAAGATTTATTTACTTATTTTTAGGGAGAAAGAAAGAGTGAGAGTATGTGCATGTACAAGTGGGGAAGGGGCAGAGGAAGAGGGAGAGAGAAAATCTCAAGTTGACTCCCCGCTGAGCATGGAACCAGATGTGAGGCTTGATATCAGGACTCTGAGATCATGATCTGAGCTAAAATCAAGACTTGGGCACTTAACTGACTGAGCCACCCAAGGCACCCTGCAAAAGGCTCTTTTTAAATATAATATTTCAATTAAAATATGAGTTATATAGGTGAAATCAAAATCTTAAGTTTACTATTAACTAAATTATTACAAATGAACAAAACCCAATCAAGAAACAGGATATTCATCACCTCAGAGAATTTTTGGTTCTTCCTTCTGGTCAATCTACCTCCCTAGAGGGAGGCATTCAGTGCTCTGACTTCAATAGCCATATATTACTTTTGTCTATTCTTGAATTTCATATAAATGAATCCTACAGCACGTACACTTTTGTTCTGCCTCCTTTCATGCATAATAATAATTCTGAAATTTAACTATGCTGTATCTTTTATCAGAGTCTGATTTTCTTCCTCCTTATTGATGAGTACTCTATTACAGAAAAATATCAGAAATTACTTCATCCTCAAGGAAAGAAGACATAACTTCTCACCTCTTAAATGTAGCTCTGTATAGTGACTTCCTTCCAAAGAGTGAAGTGTGGAAAAAGGGAAATAAAAGAAAAAGCTTTGCAGTGGAGAAACCTGACAAACACAACCTCGGCCAGATGAGCAAGGTCGGTATCAGCAACATTAAATTATGTAGGTTGGTATGATATGATAAAATGGCATGTTACGTAATGAAATCTTGCAAAAACCTAGAACTCCAGTCTCCTACTGAGAAAAACATCAGATGAATTCCAGTAGAAGGACATCCTACAAAATACCTGAACTTGAAACAGTCAAGGTCATCAAAAACAATGAAAGACTGAAAAACTGTCACAACTCAGAGGAACCTAAGGAGCTGTAATGATGAAACAAAATGTGGTATCCTACATGGGATCCTGAACAGAAAAAGAATGTTAGATAAAAACTAAGGTGATTTAATAAACTATGACATTTTAAAAATATACAATACTATATTGGTTCTGTAACAAATGTATCACACTAAGGAAACTGGATGCTGGGTTCAGGAGAATTCTTTTTACTACTTCTTAATTTTTTCTGTAAATATAAACCCATTCTAACAATAAAACAAACGAAAAAAGGTACATGAAAAAATATTACAGTTTGATTGTCCATTTTTTAAAAGATTTTATTTATTTGACAGACAGAGAGAGATCATAAGTAGACAGAGAGGCAGGCAGAGAAAGAGGGGAGAAATGGGCTCCCTGCTGAGCAGAGGGCCTGATGTGGGGCTTGATCCCAGGATCCTGAGATCAGGACCTGAACAGAAGGCAGGATCTCTTTACCCACTGAGCCATGCAGGCGCCCCTTCATTTCCATTCTGTTGCTGATTCTTGATTCAGTCTCAGTAGGTTGTGTGTTTCTAGAAATTTATTCATTTCTTGTAGGTTCTCCAGTGTGTTGGTTTATAATTGCTCATGATTGTCCTTTCTGATTCTTATGTCTTTTATTGTAATATCTGCTCTTTCATTTCTGATTTTATTCATGTGTTCTATTTTTTTCTTGGTTTAGCTAAGGATTTGTCATTTTTTTTTTTTTTATGTTTTCTTAAATGCTCTTCTTGGGGAGCATCTGGGTGGCTCAATGAACTGCTTAAGCATCCAATTCTTGGTTTCAGTTCAGGCCATTATCTCAGGGTCATGAGATTGAGCCTAGCATGAGGCTTCCTGCTCAGAGGGGAGTCTGCTGAAGATTCTTTCTCCCTCGCCCTCTCCTTCTCCCCCTACTCCCACTGTGTCTCTCTCTCTCTAAAATAAATACATCTTTAAAAAGACAAAAAAAGAGAAAACCCTACAATTTTTTATTTTGTTGATTTGTCCTATTGTTTCTCTATTCTCTATTTACTTTATATCTGTTCCAGTATTTATTATTACCTTCCTTATGTCAACTTTGGGATTAATTTTTTTTGTTTTGTTTTGTTCGCTTTGGTTTGTTTTTTAGTTCTTCAAATTATAATGCTAGTTTTTTAGATGTAGAATTCTTTTTAGTGTAGGTGTTTAATGCTATTAACTTCCCTCATAGCTTTGTTTTTGCTATATTCCATAAGTTGTGGAGAATTATATTTTCATTTTTGTTCATCTCAGGTCTTTTTACATATTCCCTTTTGATTTTCTCTTTTACCTAATTGCCCCCCCCCCAGGGTATGTTGTTTAGTTTCCATGTGTTTATGAATTTTCCTGTTCTCAACCCGTTATTATTTTTATTTTCATTCCACTATAGTTTGAGCAGATACTTGGTATGACTTGGTTTGATTTGAGCAGATAATTGGTATGCAACTACCTTAAATTTCTTAATACTTATTTTGTGACCTAACATGGAATTTATCTGGAGAATGTTCTGTATGCACCTGAGAAAATTGTTATTCTGCTGCTGTTTGTTGGAACATTCTGTATGTCTGTCGCTAGGTCCATTTGGTCTATGGTGTTCAAATCAGCTCTTTTCTTATTAATTTTATGCCTAGGTGTTCTATCCATTACTGAAAGTGGGGTATTGAAGTCTACTAATATTGTATTATCAGTTTCTCAATTATTTCTCAATTATTTTTATGAATTTAGGTGTTCTGATGTTGAATGCATATATATTTATATTTGTTATATATTCCTATTCAATTGACCCTTGTATCAATACATAATTATCTTCCACTAATAACAATTTTAGAATTAAAGACTATTTTGTCAGATATAAATATAGCCATTCTTGTTGCTTTTGGTAAGCATTTGCACAGGATACATTTTTCCTGTCCTTTATTTTCAATCTATGTGTGTCCTTATAGTTTAAAATGAGTCTTTTGGGGTGCCTGGGTGGCTCAGTACATTAAGCAACTGACTCGTGATTTTGTCTCAGGTCATGATCTCAGGGTTGTGAGATTTAGCCCGGGGTTGGGGACTTGTGCTTAGTAGAGAGTCTGCCTGAGATTTTCTCTCTTTCTCTTAAATAAATAAATAATTCTTTAAGAAATGCAATAAAATGTGTCTCTTGTATACAGTATATTGCTAGAACTTTTAAAAAAAAATCCATTCAGTCATTCTATGAACTTTGATTGGAGCATTTAATCCACTTATATTAAAAGTGATTAGCAATAGGTAGGTTCTTACATTGCCATTTTGTTAATTGTTTTCTATCTGTTTTGCAGGTTTTTTTCCTTCCTTTCTTTCTCTCTTGCTCTCTTCTTTTGTTATTTAATAATTTTATTTTTTTTTTTTATTTTTTTTTTATTTTAGTAGTGATTGATTAATTCCTTTCTCTTTGCCTTTTGTGTACTTACTACAGGTTTTTCCTTGGTGGTTACTATGAGGCATGTATAAATCCTCTTATAGTTATAACCATCTCTCTTAATTTGACAACAACTTAAGTTAATTTGCATACAAACCCTCTAAACATTTACTCTCATACTTCGTGTTTCTAAGTCAGAGTTTTCTTCTTTTTATATTGTTAATTCATTACCAAATTGTTGTGGTGGTTGTTATTCTCAACTCTTTGTCTTTAAAGTTTTATATTAAAATGTTTATATTAAACTTTTATATTATTAAGGGTATTATTAACTTGAACATTATCACTACAATATTGTTTCAATCTGTATTTGACTATATTTTTATCTTTACTGATGAGATTTATGTTTTCATATGCTTTCATGTTGCTATTTATTGTGTTTTATTTCCATCTGAAGAACTTTCTTAAGCATGTCTTGCAAGGTAGGTCTAGTGGTAGATCTAGGTAGGTCTAAAACAAACTAAGTTTTTCTTTGCCTGGGAAAGACTTTATTACCCCACATTCTTTAGAGAATAACTTTGCAGGGGGCACATGGGTGGCTCAGTCCTTAAGCATCTGCCTTCAGTGTAGGTCATGATCCCAGGGCCCTGGGATAGAGCCCTTTGTTGGGCACCTTGCTCAACAGGGAGTTCTCTTCTCCATCTCCCTCTGCACACTCTCTCTTTATCTCTCTGTCTTCCTGTCTCCCAAGTAAATAAATAAAATCTTAAAAAAAAAAAAAAACATGTTAAGGTGGAACTATCTTCCTCCAGATTAACGGAACATGATTTTTAAAGGACTGTTAACACACCTGGATTGGGAAAGGTAGGACTAAAGGTGTATCAGACGATACCAATAAACTTCCTGTTTAGCAGAAAGAGGTAAAAAAAAAAAAAAAAAAAAAAAAAGAATATCTCTGTAGGGTATAGTATTTTTGATTGTCAATTTTTTTCTTCTGTACTTCTATACTATCAACCCACTCTTAGCCTGCAAGGTTTCTGTTGGGGAATATGCTCATAGTTTTATAGAGGATGCCCTTATATGTGATAAGTTACCCTTTTCTTGCTGCTTTCAAAATTCTGTTTTTGACCTTTGACTGTTTGATTATAATACGTTTTAGTATAGACCCCTTTATTGTTCAATCTATTTGGGGTCACATGACCTTCTTGAGTCTGGATGTCTTATTTCCCTTCTCAGATTTGGGAATTTTTATGTTATTATTTCTTTACGCAAGTTTGTTTGTTTGTTTGTTTGTTTGTTTTTTTGCCCCTTCCCCTCCTTCTGGGATTGCTATATTGAGTATATTAATTATTTTATGTGTCATATAGATCCCAAGGGCTTTCTCACTCTTTTTCAGGTTTTTTTTTTTTTTTTTCTCTGTTGTCCTCCAACTAGATAATTTCAAATGACTTGTCTTCAATTTTGCTGATTGGCAGTCTTCAATTGAAGTTCTGTATTAGATTCTTTTTTTTTTTTAAATACAGTCATTGCATTCTTTAGCTTCAAAAAAATTTTAAATTTTCTTTGTTGAGCTTCTCATTTTATTATTTTTTTTCTTGATTTTATTAAAGTGATTATCTGTATTCTCTTGTAGCTCACAGACCTTAGTAGAACAATTACTTTGAATTCTTTGTCAGGCAATTTGTGAATACCCTTTCTTTGAGGTAAGTTACTATAAATTTATTGGGTTCTGTCGGTGGTGTGATTTTTCCCTGGGGCTGGTGGTATGGATGTATATAGTCAGGAGCTGACTATAGTTTTGCATGCATCAGGGGCTGGGGTTGGCTGCAGGAATGTTTGTACTGAGACCTGGGACCTGGGTGCCTGTGGTGGTGTTGACTGGGATGGCCCTGCTTGGAGTGAAAAGGTAGGGGGTTTCTATTGTAGTTATATTGAATATTTGTTTCTTCAGCACCTTAACAGGTTAGCTGATGAGGTCTTCTGCAAAGTAGGTCACTGATGGTGAATACTGAAGAGTCCTCAGTGGTGAAAGCCACAAGCATTCACTGAAGCTGCAAGGGCTATTGAAGTTCTCAGTTGCAAAGACTGCTAAATTTCTTTGTAGAGGAATCGTGATAACATGCACTGCATGACTCATACTGGTAGTATGAATCATTTTACTTTCTTCCTTGTTTGCTTTAGATGTCTCAGCTATGCTAATCTACTCCAGTGATCTATGTGTGGTGAAAGCAAAGTGGTTCTTCAGGTAATGTCCTAAAAGGTTGGAGAGGGTGGTTGCTGACCCTGCTGTCCTTTTTCTCTATGATAGGAGCTTGGAACGCTGAGGATATTCTCGACACTGTTATGCCAGCCTGGGAGAGGTGATAATGCAGGTGAACTGAAACTAGTCTTCCTATTCTTTCTGTGCATTTATTTTTGTTTAGTGCTCTGCTGTAGCTACAGCTTCTTCCTCTCCTGAGCTTTCCTGAAAGCATTTTTGTTTATGCACAGCTGTCCAGTTGCTTTTTGTGGGAGCATGAGGGCTGAGATCTCCTACTCTACAGTCTTGTTAATGTCATTCCTTTGCCTATTAATTTTATATCTGTAGATTTTGAAAAGCAGTACCAATTTACAATCTCACCGCAAGGGTGCACAAGGTTTCTAATTTCTCCATATATTCACCAGCATTCATTATCTCTGTCTTCTTTGTTAATGGCCATTCTAACATGTGTGAGATGTTATCTCTTCATGGTTTTAATTTCCATTTCCCTGATGACTAATGATGTTAAGCATCTTTTCATGTACCTGTTGACCATCTGTACATCTTAATGTCTATTAATGTTCTTTGCCCATTCTAAAATATTTTAGAATATATATAGGCTTTATACATATAGGCTTTATATATATATATATGTTTTATACATATGTATTATATAATACATGTATATATTACATGATATATATATGTATATATGTATATATTTATTTATATGTATATAGACACATATATATAAATAACTCATACAGCTCAAGTTATATATAGTTATATATAATTATATATATAGTTCTTGAGCCGTATGTGTTATTTATACATTTTGTACATTAACTTCTTATCAGATATGTGATTTGCAATTTTTTTTCCATTCCATAGTTATTTTTCGACTTTCTTTCCTTTGTTGTTGTATGCAAGCTTTTCAGTTTGATGTAGTCTCACTTATTTTTTATTTAGCTGTTTCTGTTTTAGGTGTGATTTCCAAAAAATAATCATTTCCAAGACCCATGACAAGGAGCTTCTTACCTATGTTTTATTCTAGGAGTTTCAGGCTTCAGGTCTTACATTAATTCTTTAATCAGTTTTATGTTAATTTTTGTGAACAGTATAAGATAGGGGTCCAGTTTTATTCTTTTATATGTGAATATCCAGTTTTCTCAGAACCATTTTTGAATAGACTCTTTTTTCCTCATTGAGTATTCTTGACTCCCTTGTCAAAAAAATTAGTTGACTGTATTTGGTGGGTTTATTCCTGGGCTATATGTTCTGTTCTGTTTGTCTATGTGTCTGTTTTTATGCCAATATCATACTATTTTAATTATTATAGCTTTATAGTAGAGGCTGAAATCAGGAAATATGATGCCTCAAGGTTTGTTTATTTATTTTTTTTCAATTTTTTGACAATCTGGAGGCTTTTGTGGTTCCATATAAATTTTAAGAGTGTTTTTATCTATTTCTGTAAGAAAATGTCGCTTGAATCTTGATAGGGATTGCATTGAATTGATCAATGGCTTTTAGTATTATTGGCATTTTAACAATATTGATACTTTCTCACCAAGAGCATGGATACCTTTTCATTTATTTGTATCTTCTTTGATTTCTTTCATCATTGCCTTATAGTTTACTGAGGAGAGATTTTTCACCTCTTTGATTAAATTTATTCCCAAGTTCTTTATTGTTTTTCATGCTATTGTAAATGGGATCAGTTTCTTTATATCTTTTTCAGAAAATTCATTGTTAGTGTATAAAAATACTACTGATTTTTATGTTAACTTGTATCCTCCAACTTTGCTGAATTTGTTTAGTCCTAACAGTTTTTATTTTGTTGTAATCTTCAGGATTTTCTCTGTATAAAACTATGTCATTGGCACATAGAGACAATTTTACTTTTCCTTTCCAATTCTGATGCTTTTTTTTTGGGGGGGGGGGGGTTCTTGCCTGATTCTTCTAGCCAAGATTTGCTGTTTTTGATTAGGAGTGGTGAGAGTGGGCACCCTTGTCTTGTTTCTGATTATAAAGGAAAAGCTTTAAAACTTTTAACACTGAATATGTTGTAAACTATGAGCTTGTCATGTATGCTCTTTATTATGTGAAGATACTTTCCCTTTATGCTTAATTTGTTAGGTGTTTTTTATCATGAAGAGATGTTGAATTTTTGTCAGCTTCTTTTTCTGCATCTATTGAGACAATTACATGATTCTTTTCTGCTCTTCTACCGTATGATGTATCACATGGATTGACTTGCATATGTTGAACCATCATTTGCGTCATGGGGATAAGTACCAGGTAATCATGAATGATCCTTTTAATGTGCTGCCAAAATCAGTTTTTTAGTGTTTTATTGAGAATTTTTGCATTTATACTCATCAGAGATATTGGCCTGTAGTTTTCTTTTCTGGTACAGTCTTTATTTGGTTTTGGTATCAGGATAATGCTAAACTTGTAAAGTGAGTTGGGAATGTTCCCTCCTTTTTGATTTTCTGGGAGATTTTGAGGACTGGTGTTAATTCTTTAAATGTTTGGTAAAATTCACTGGTGAAACCATCTGGTCCTGGGAATTTTTTTGTTGGGGGACTTTGATTGCTAATTCAATCTCCTTATGAGTCATTAGTCTATTTGAATTTTCTGTTTCTTCCCGATTCAGTTTTAGTAGACTTTATGTTTCTAAGATTTTTTCCATTATTGCTAAGTTGTTTAGTCTGCATATAATTTTCATAGAAGCCTCTTATGATCTTTTGTATTTTTGTGGTATCAGTTGTAATGTCTTCTTTTTCATTTATAGTTTTACTGTTTTGGATCCTCTTTTTTCCTTTGTTACTCTAGCTAAGAGTCTGTCAATTTTATCTATCTTTTTAAAAACCAACTACTGACTCAGTTTGTTTAATATTTTAGATTGCCTTTTCTATTCTCTATTTCGTTTATTTCTGCTCTAGTAATTATTGTTTTTTTCTCTCTGCCCACTTTGGACTCTGTTTGTTTTTTCTAGCTCCATAAGGCATAAATTTAGGTTGTATATTTGGGATATTTCTTGCTTCTTAAAATAGACATTTATTGCTATGAATTTCTCTATTAGAACTTTTTTTTTTTAATTATTTTTTTTATTTTTTATAAACTTTTTTTCCCCTGCATTTCGTAAGTCTGTATGTTGTGTTTTCATTTTCATTTGTCTCAAGAAAATTATTTATTTCTGTTTTGATGTTTTCTTTGATCCATTGGTTGTTTGGGAGACACCCCAAGTTTTAGAGATCTCCCTGCTCTGGCTTTTCCTCTGGTCAAACACCTCTCCACAAGTCAGGAGGTCATTTAGCCAAAGAACATGTCCATTGGAGTTTGAATGCTCCTTTTAAATTAAGGTTAGCTGGTATCCCAGAGTACCTAGTGCCCTTGTGCCCTCTTTCTATATCCATTCCCTCGATAGTAGACTGTGCAACAGGCATATAAATCCACAGGCCTGAGAGATGACAAAAAGGTGGACTTGGATGCAGTAGAATATAGATTGAGCTTAGATATCTAGGCTGGGTGTCCAAAGGTGCATGCATGAGTTCTCTCGCAGGATGGGATGATGCAAGAGCATGGTAGAGAGGTCTAGTAAGTGTTGTCACATTCTAGCTCAGTCCTTTGAAGGGCCTGGTAATGCTGATCTTAAATGCAGCCTTTCAGGTTGGTGTTATAAAGCTATTTATCAGAGTTGAAAAAACAAATAATATATTCCTAAATAGTTTGTAGGCTTGATTTATAACTTTTTAATATTCAGGGACTTAGCTTAGTCTATGGGCTTCTGTTTGAACTCTCAGCTTAGACTCCACAAATATTAGGACCCAACTTATTTTGAAAGATAGATTTCTCCATAATAATGTCTCCTCTCAGATTATTTATATTCAATTCTTTCTTTAAAGCCTAATTAAGTTTTTATGAAACTTTAGAATTTATTTCTTCCTGTGAACCACTGCACCATCTATTACCTGTACCAACCCCATGGTACATATTTAATATTTTATTTTTATAAATAATTCTATTTACTAGCCCCTACATCAATTTATTGTCACAGGCCATATTGTACCTTCTCTTCTCCATGCCCTCTGGTAAATTTACAAGCAAAGATATCCTGGGCAAAGGCATAATCTGACTTCAGTGGGGTGTGTCAATACAAATCGTTGCTTGTCATTAGCTTTTTAGTAATTGTCTTAATGAAATATTTAAAATGTGTTCTTTGCCCCAGTGCAAACATAACTATGAATTGTATTATGTATGTTAGTGGGTTAATTTTCTTCTTTATCACAGGTTGACAATTTTAATTCTTTCTTAGAAATTGAATGTTGGAATGAGTGTGCATAAGTGCATTTGGTTGTTGGTGGCAGTGATCGTGGTGGTGGTGATAAGGATGGTCATGATAGTGTATGATGCATGTTTTAAACTAAGAAGGAGGTTTTTCTTTCTTATACCCACCGTTACCCCATCACCACCTATAGTCCTTTTCACCTCTGTTATAAAGCTGTGATGGTCAAGAAATTTTTCTTTTTCCATTTTAATCCCAATGCCTAGAATGTCATTTTATATCTAGTAAGACACTCACCAAATATATGCTAGAAGTGCTGACTGATGTTGGAGCCAGTGTCTGAATGGAAGCTAGCCTAGGGTTTGGGACGACCTAGACAAATTCAGACTTAAGATTGCACATGTTGTGAAGAAGCATGAGATCCACATGTTGAAATAGGAGGTGTTTCAATGACACTGGGATTTCACTGGTATTTATTCAATCTTTAAAAAAAAAAAAGTACTGAAACATTCCTATATGCCATTTGTTGTTCTATGTGTTTGAGATACAGCTGTATATAAATAGAAGAGCCCTTCTGGGGCTTATATTTAACATCAGAAGCCATAAGTTAATATAGAACACAAAAATATGTAAAATATAATATGTTAAATGGTGATACAGCATAGGGAAAAAAAAACAAGTTTTAAGGAAAAGGAGCTTAGAGGGAAATAAGGTTTGGAGTTGAAATTTAAAATAGTGTAGATAGTGTAAGCACATTGATAAAATGACATTTCATCAGACTTAAATGAACCATGGGACTCAGTAATCCTGACAATGAAGGGAAGATTATTCTTGACATTGGAAACAGCCACCACAAAGATTTAAACTGAGCCAGGTGGGTGAATATTCCAGGAACAGCAAAGAAGCCAGTGCGGCTGGAGGGAAATGGTGAATGAAAAAGTAGAGAGAGGATGTCAAAGTGGAAATGTATAATGAAGAGGGGCCGTGTTATATAAGGCCCCAGAGGTTATTGCAAGAACTTTGAATTTTATTCTGAAGTCCATTGGGTGGGTTTCAAGCAGAGGATATCACTGTTGTGGTTTATGTTTTTAAAAAGTTTCTATTGGTCACTGTGTTGAGCATAAAATGAAGGGGGTAAAAGAATGAGGAAGAGCAGCTGGGTCTGTAAGGAGGACATTAAACTTACAAAAGGGAGAAATGACACCAGCAGTGGAGATGGTGATAAATGATCAGATTTTCAATGTATTTGAAAAGTAAAGCCAATCTGATTACCCAAAAGATTAGATATGAAGCTGGGTAGATGCCCTCTCATTAGCCAAAATTAAGAAAGTTCAAGATATATGATCTATTTGTGTTTTTTAAAAAACAAAACTATTATTATTTTTGTTTTTCACAGGTGAATAATAAATTATAAGTAAAAATAAAATATTAACAAAAGATGAATAATTAATTAGAAAAGAAGAATAAATAAAGAATATGCACATGATAAAATAAGGATAAGACTCAAAAGAACTAAGATATTTCAGCTATTTAAATAATCAGTTTCTATCATCATCCAACATATAGCTAAATCAAGGTCTACCTTTCTCCCCAGTCTGGGGTTGGGGTGGGGGCAGGAATCTGAAGTTCGGAGGTAATGACCAGAGACACTCTTCTATAAGAAAGAAAGGTGCATGGCAGCATTCCAAGTGGGTGGTAGGAATACAAAGATACCAGGTTTGGAGAAAATGTTCTTAGCTATAATTCAAAGGTTTGAGATTTGGCACATGTTTTCTCTCCTTGAGAAAGAATAGAATGGGGGCCTTGGGAAGCAAGGAGAAGAAATTTAGAAAGAGAAAACTTACTGGGCACAATTATCTACTTGGTGCTAGCATTGTATTACTACTTTGAGAAACACCAGGCCTTTCATAAATTATCTCAATAGTTAAGTTTCCTGCAGTCATTTTGGGATGAAAAATGATTTTTGCTCAAGGGGATAATTAACATATGAATGTCAAGTGAGGGGTACACACTCCTGGAACAAACACGCCAGAGGAAAGTGAAGGAAGAAGACATCCTCATGAACACAATAGTTGGAAAGGGGGCAATGAGATCTAAAAAAGGCTGGGGGTTTCTGATATATTTTATAATCAGGAAAGTAACCCATTTGTATTACTTAAGTACCATTGGGAGAATCAAGATATGTAAACATAAAAGGAAAATAGTCAGCAGTCCTATCAGAAGGATGACATTTTATTTATTATTTTTCAAGTTTATATTTAAATTCCGATTAGTTAACATATAGTGTAATATTAGCTTCATGGGTACAATATAGTGATTCAAAACTTCCACACATCTCCCTGTGCTCATTACAAGTGCCTTCCGACAGCCCATCACCTATTTCACCCATCCTCTCACCCACCTCCCCTCTGGTAACCACCAGTTTGTCCTTAATAGTTAAGAGTCTGTTCCTAGGTTTACTTCTCTCTTTGTTTAAAGGTTGACATTTTATTTTTTATTTATTTTTTTTAAGATTGACATTTTTAAAAAGATTTTATTTATTTATTTGTCAGAAAGAGAGCACAAGCAGCAGGAGCAGCAGGTGAGGGAGAAGCAGGCTCCCCACTGAGCAGGGAGCCCAAGGCGGGATTGGATTTCAGGACCCTGGGATAGTGACCTGAGCCAGAGGCAAACGCTTAACCAACTTAGCCATGCATGTGTCCCAAGGCTGGCATATAAGGTAAAAAGGACACTTTTGCTAAATTTAATGAGTAAGTCACAAATATTGTCTTAATATGACCAAGTGCAGTGAGTGCTACATGGTGCTTGAACTAACCACTTAGTGAAATGTATACACAGCCAGGCAAGCCACATTAGCTGTTAAGCAGATTCTTTTCCATTGTTTTTTACAGTATGGTCCTGTACTTTATTATGCCACAGGGTAGCTTGGTCAGGTCTTCCAGTCCTATATTCTTCCATGGAAGGTCACAAATAGATGTGATATGTGTAAGCACCATAGTTTTGCATCTGGATTTCTGATTTAGCTTGGAGATGTGTAAAAATGTGTGGAACCACATCTGAAGAAGCAAAGGAACCCTTTTTATTTCCCAACCATCAGTGTGATTTATGATCACCAAATCATTTCCCGATCTCTTATTTAAAAATTGGCCACAGCAAAAATGGAAGAGATGCAGATCTAAGGATCTGGAGTACTTGGAAAATGGATATTCGTGGATCAAATGCTTGGCATGGACTTTGCTGTCAGCACCTCAGGTGCATAATGCATTTCAAATTTTAAAAAGACTATTTTGATTGTGAAATAATTCACACTCAACTGTTTCTTTAGATAGGTCTGAGTAATAGCTATACAAAAAAGAAAGATATTACCTGGAATGAGCTACAACACACTTTTCCAACTTAAAACTAATAGAATGCAATTTTTCCATGGTTCTGATAAATAAAAACTTGAAAAAAAAGTTTTTAATGATCTTATCCATTGCAGGTGCCAGTATGACAAGTGAAGCCATAAATCACAATGGCACATAGTGATGTTTTAAAAACATGCAGGGAAAATTTGAATGTTTCTTGTCAACTTCTTTTGAAATGCAACAATTTACACACTGCTTATGAAACATAGAGTCTCCCAGCACTCTACAACTTGTGGAGCTACAATAAACCAAGATGCCTCCTCAAACTCTAGTTTGAAAATCTTTCTCCTACAACAAAAACATCAGATCTAGAGATCATAAGATAATTGTAACTAAGATGGAAAATTCTTCAGCATTGTAAGTTAGTCATTATGGTGGTTACTTCCTCCTTGCCATTAGTTAAAATAAGCAGAAAAACATCTAAGCCATGTTGAAGAAACTTAGCGTTCCTGTGGTTCGTTTATATAAGTTCTAAAGAAGTCAGATATTTGGAACTCAAAATTGTTTTCTCACAGAACACTGTTAAAATGTTTCAAGCATAGAGACTATACTCAATGGAATTGTACTAGTGTTGTATGGTGACAGATGGTAGGTACCCTTATGGTGAGTGAGCACAGCATAAACATATAGACTTGTCAAGTTACTATGTTGTACACCTGAAACTAATATAACATTGCATGTCAACTATACTCCAATTAAAGAAAAAAATCAGGTTCTCAGAAAAGCCTAACCAATGGTGGTTGCATCGTTTACCTACAAATTAGGATTGTGTGATTGCTGAAAAGTGGGCAACAAGCTGCAGAGGAATAGTGAGAAGCAAAGTAACAGAGCAACTCTGCAGAGAAACTTCATTTTCTTCTGTGATTGCACAAATTTGCCCACATATTTTGACCAAAGCTTTTCTCTTCTTAAAATCCACCATTCTTGTCTATCTTCATGTCATTCAGAGAAGTCAGTCACTGGGTCTCTCCGTATATGCTGAACTGTTGTATGTAAGGAACACAAGAAATCTACCATGAGATTTTAAAACACAATAAAAAACAAGCAAACCAGAGATTGGAACTCATATCCATGGTATTTATTACGATGATAATGAGGCCAGCATTAGTTTTTTGCCTCTACTATATTCACTTCTATACCTTTGCTCTTGAGATGGTAACCTAACCATTCTATATCCTCTTAAAATTCCAGTTTGGTTATACTAAGTCTATCTTTCTTTACTGTATGTGACAATAAATCTTTCATATTATTTTGGAGTCTCATCCTTTTCTTAAGCCTTGTGGCTAAAGGTAAGCACATACAGGTGAGGTCAATGAGACCACCTAACCTCTGATACTGGATTTTTACGTAAATCTTGTCTATTGGCAATAACAATGACAAAATGTCCACCAATATTCAGACCTTCTATAAAATATTTTTCTTTTTTCTTCACACATCACTGTCCAAATCCATCCATCTCCTTCTTCTACATGAAATAAAAAACTCCATGCTTGTGTATTTTTATTTGGAAACTATCCAGACTCTTCATAGACTGTCTAGAGACTCTCTTGGATAACTGTAATTTTGTTGTTTGTCAACAAATCCTATATAAAAAATAGAACCAAAAATTGCCAAATAAGATATGTAGTCATAGACTTAAATTTATCCCTAAACTAAAACTTCTCACAGAAATTAAACCCATTTAGATTGTTAATTGCCCTGACAAAAGAAAAAATACACTTATATTGTTAATAGGTGTATGATTTTAGATGTGTCAATTATTTTGACATGCATTAGAAAATGAGATATCCTGACCTCTCTAAGAACTCCTATAAAATAGGGGCGTCTGGGTGGCTCAGTGGGTTAAGCCGCTGCCTTCGGCTCGGGTCATGATCTCAGGGTCCTGGGATCAAGTCCTGCATCGGGCTCTCTGCTCAGCGGGGAGCCTGCTTCCCTCTCTCTCTCTCTGCCTGCCTCTCAGTCTACTTGTGATTTCTCTCTGTCAAATAAATAAATAAAATCTTAAAAAAAAAAAGAACTCCTATAAAATAAATGGCAAACTTAAAAACTTGAAGGGCTTTATAACCTAATAAGATAGGAATAATGAAATGGAATCAAGCAAATACATTTCACAATATTATCTACAATATAGATAATACTATATATTATCTATATAATATATAGAGACAATATTATGGATAATAATACAGATAAAAATTGGCCTGACATCAGTGAGCTACTTGTAAGAAGTAGTGTTGATGAGCTTTCCAGGGCACACCCCTCCTGTTAATGGCACAATTTTAGCTAAGTCTGTAAAAGCATCAGAGAAAGCTGCCAGTGAGCTCCAATGGAAGAATTGTTGTGAATAGCTTGCATATAGTCAAATGTAAGGTTTCAATCCTTAGATTGATTTAAATGACATACCTAGATTCTGCTGACCATTACACACCTAATCCTTTGAAACACAAACTGAGGATCTTTGGAATACTCTAGAAGACACTGACTACAGAAGCAGACACTCTCTACCCAAGACAGTGGAACAAGATAAGATGAATTTCTGACTCATCCACAATTTTTTCCTGCCCCTTTGCTGTACTACTAATCCTACCTATTATTATAGTTTGACCACCTTTGGAACTTTCTTATCTTTATTCTCTTATTTTTAGCCTTTATGGTCTTCTTTTTCCACTTAAGGAAACACAAAACTCTCCTGAACATTTTCCCCAACCCATTAAGTACTGCTCTGAATAGCTGTTTGCTGGATCTGGCATAACCATCTGATAGATGTTTTTTCAAATACTTTAGAGAATAGACTGCTTCTTCACCTGGTCCCTTTAGGTCTGCAGTCTCCCTCACATAATTAATACTAACCTCCAGTCTTCTAAAAAGTGAACATTAGCCTCATGTTATCAAAACATTTCTGCTGAGACCATTATGACCTATTAGCAAGAGCTAGTCAATTCCCCAAACACTAATATTGGCGCTATCCTGACCACAATGGCTAATTTGTTCCCTTCAGAGACACTTTAAGTCTGTTTCAAATTGATTCAAAAAATTTGTTCTCATAAAGAGATTCAAAATTCACCTCTTCCTGTTGAGATAAATAATCCTTATATTCCCTCTCTGGTCTGTGCACTACCAGATCATTCCTTGCCATATGGACATCAGATTTATACATGCCTGCCAAACACACATTTGTGCTCAGGATATTTTTTAGGGATTTGAAATTATTCAAGGCTATCTCAACTCTAGTGGATTGTGTTTCCATTGGAAAAATTACCCTCAAATTCCCCAAATGAGGTGCACACAAGCTTATTTATAAAGCTTTCAGAAGGAACAATAGAGATATACCTTCGTGAATACCATGTCAACTGCGATTCTCATTGTAGGGTTATTGAAACTGGAAGGTTTTACAAAACTTGACTTTGACACTTGGAGAAGTTTAAAAGCCCAACTATTAGCTGGGATTGTTACAGAGAATCAGAGTTTTTGACTTCCTTTTAATTAGCTTTGGGGAAAGGCAAGCTATAACACAACCTACATCCTATGAGATAAATAAGTTCATGACTGAACTACGGAAAAACATTACCTGGCTCTCCAAAACAGACCCAACTGGATTCATTATGTGGGTTTTCTAATCCAGGCTCCTGGTTTCAAGATTCATTTTGAAATTTTTTTCCCCTTTCTGATAATTGTGTTTTCTAGTTTGCTGATGTATCCTGTAAAGAAATTTAAATAATACTGGGCAGCTATTGCCACATCAAAGGATCCAACCAATATCCTGGTATAAGAAAGATTAACCCTAGTTGAACCACAGACTGTGTTCTCCTGATAATCTCTTTACAAAGCACACTATCAGACACAGTAAAAACCTGAAGAGCATGGAGTAGTGCCTCATGGCTTCCTTTGTTTGCCTTTGGCCAAATCAGACACTAAGAAAGAGAAAAGCAGCTCCTGATGTCCAGGAGCTGGCCAAGTAACATTATCTAGAACTATATGTTGCTATAAACTGACCTGGCATTCAGAACTAGGACTTGGCATTCTGTTAAACACAAAAATCATTTCAACATCAGACAAGACCATACAGTGAAAACAAAGGATCAAGACAGAAACAAGAAACCTCCAATCATGCCTGGACACAGACACAAATACTATCCAAGCCACAGAAATGACCAAACAGCTCCTATTCTAGCGATATGAGTAAGTGCTTTAATAATTGCAGTTTAAACCTCAGTCTAGTTGTCCCTCCAAGATAAGATTTAAGATGTCCCATCATATGCGAAAATACTCAACAAAATACTAGCCAATAGGATTCAACAGTACATTAAAAAGATTATTCACCACGACCAAGTGGGATTTATTCCAGGGCTGCAAGGTTGGTTCAACATCCGCAAATCAGTCAATGTGATACAACACATCAATAAAAGAAAGAACAAGAACCATATGATACTTTCAATAGATGCTGAAAAAGCATTTGACAAAGTACAGCATCCCTTCCTGATCAAAACTCTTCAAAGTGTAGGGATAGAGGGCACATACCTCAATATCATCAAAGCCATCTATGAAAAACCCACCGCAAATATCATTCTCAATGGAGAAAAACTGAAAGCTTTTCCACTAAGGTCAGGAACACGGCAGGGATGTCCATTATCACCATTGCTATTCAACATAGTACTAGAGGTCCTAGCCTCAGCAATCAGACAACAAAAGGAAATTAAAGGCATCCAAATCGGCAAAGAAGAAGTCAAATTATCACTCTTCGCAGATGATATGATACTATATGTGGAAAACCCAAAAGACTCCACTCCAAAACTGCTAGAACTTATACAGGAATTCAGTAAAGTGTCAGGATATAAAATCAATGCACAGAAATCAGTTGCATTTCTCTACACCAACAGCAAGACAGAAGAAAGAGATATTAAGGAATCAATCCCATTTACAATTGCATCCAAAACCATAAGATACCTAGGAATAAACCTAACCAAAGAGACACAGAATCTATACTCAGAAAACTATTAAGTACTCATGAAAGAAATTGAGGAAGACACAAAGAAATGGAAAAATGTTCCATGCTCCTGGATTGGAAGAATAAATATTGTGAAAATGTCTATGCTACCTAAAGCAATCTACACATTTAATGCAATTCCTATCAAAGTACCATCCATCTTTTTCAAAGAAATGGAACAAATAATGCTAAAATTTATATGGAACCAGAAAAGACCTCGAATAGCCAAAGGGATATTGAAAAAGCAAGCCAACGTTGGTGGCATCACAATTCCGGACTTCAAGCTCTATTACAAAGCTGTCATCATCAAGACAGCATGGTACTGGCACAAAAACAGACACATAGATCAATGGAACAGAATAGAGAGCCCAGAAATAGACCCTCAAATCTATGGTCAACTCATCTTTGACAAAGCAGGAAAGAATGTCCAATGGAAAAAAGACAGCCTCTTCAATAAATGGTGCTGGGAAAATTGGACAGCCACATGCAGAAAAATGAAATTGGACCATTTCCTTACACCACACACAAAAATAGACTCAAAATGGATGAAGGACCTCAATGTGCGAAAGGAATCCATCAAAATCCTTGAGGAGAACACAGGCAGCAACCTCTTCGACCTCTGCCGCAGCAACATCTTCCTAGGAACAACGCAAAAGGCAAGGGAAGCAAGGGAAAAAATGAACTATTGGGATTTCACCAAGATCAAAAGCTTTTGCACAGCAAAGGAAACAGTTAACAAAATCAAAAGACAACTGACAGAATGGGAGAAGATATTTGCAAACGACATATCAGATAAAGGACTAGTGTCCAGAATCTATAAAGAACTTAGCAAACTCAACACCCAAAGAACAAATAATCCAATCAAGAAATGGGCAGAGGACATGAACAGACATTTCTGCAAAGAAGACATCCAGATGGCCAACAGACACATGAAAAAGTGCTCCATATCACTCGGCATCAGGGAAATACAAATCAAAACCACAATGAGATATCACCTCACACCAGTCAGAATGGCTAAAATCAACAAGTCAGGAAATGACAGATGCTGGCGAGGATGTGGAGAAAGGGGAACCCTCCTACATTGTTGGTGGGAATGCAAGCTGGTGCAGCCACTCTGGAAAACAGCATGGAGGTTCCTCAGAATGTTGAAAATAGAACTGCCCTATGACCCAGCAATTGCATTATTGGGTATTTACCCTAAAGATACAAATGTAGTGGTCCAAAGGGGCACATGCACCCGAATGTTTATAGCAGCAATGTCCACAATAGCCAAACTATGGAAAGAACCTAGATGTCCATCCACAGATGAATGGATCAAGAAGATGTGGTATATATACACAATGGAATACTATGGAGCCATCAAAAGAAATGAAATCTTGCCATTTGCGACAACATGGATGGAACTAGAGCGTATCATGCTTAGCGAAATAAGTCAAGCAGAGAAAGACAACTATCATATGATCTCCCTGATATGAGGAAGTGGTGATGCAACAGGGAGGCTTAAGTGGGTAGGAGAAGAATAAATGAAACAAGATGGGATTGGGAGGGAGACAAACCATAAGTGACTCTTAATCTCACAAAGCAAACTGAGGGTTGCTGGGGGGAGGGGGTTTGGGAGAAGGGGGTGGGATTATGGACATTGGGGAGGGTATGTGCTTTGGTGAGTGCTGTGAAGTGTGTAAACCTGGTGATTCACAGACCTGTACCCCAGGGGATAAAAATATATGTTTATAAAAAATAAAAAGTTAAAAAAAAAAAAAAAAGATGTCCCATCATAGAGTCATCCTCAGTTCTTGAGAGCATCCATTTGAAGATGACTTGCTTCCTTAAACACTCCTCAGATATTCTAAGACAAGTCCGAATCCTCTAAGAAACTTTCTCTAACATCTCCTCACAGTGTGCCTTCTCCTCAGCAAAAAAACAATAAAGTTAGCTTACTACTTGTTGTGTTTTCCTGTGAGCTTTGGCCAGAGGTCGAGAGAAAACTCATTCTCTTCCTCAAGTAGCTTCTTTGGGAAGGAAAATCTTTCTGAAATTTCCACCTGGGAAGTTATGGGCAGGATTGTGAGATCATGATGGGACAGGGCCTCTGGGTGTCAATGAAGATGGGAACATCTGACCTTGAGCAGCCTTCCGGAGGAGAAATGCCTCTTGAGGTTTTATTTCCTACATATTCAGTCTCTCTCTCTCTCTCTCTCTCTCTCTCTCTCTCTTTCTCTCTCTCTTTCTGCTGATTCCTAGTTGTCTAGAGAAAATTCACATTTTCCCCAGATCAGTTCAGAGTGAGAGCTAAGACAAGGTATGAAATAAGTCAGGCAATCAGTTCAGATAGCTGGCTACAGTATACTGAGAATTCACAAGGTGAGGAAGGTGAACAGTCAGAGAGGACAAAATGCATATTCCAAGAAAGATTCCTGAAGCTCTGTGCTGAGGCATAGCACCTGTAGGAAGACAGCAGATCTTGAACTTCCCTTACCTTGTCTCAAAGAACACTTTGGGTTGTATCAACCCTGCTTTGGTACAATTTCTAAGCTTTTTAGACATACTCTGAATAAATGTATGACCATATTTATAGTCTTAAGAGATAACTTTTACAATGGTTCTCTTGTATATTAGATTCTCAGAAAAGGCCCATTTGAGAAAAGTCAATGGATAATACTTGTTTTCTGAAAGACATAGATATGGAGCAAGAAAATCAGAACCAACATGGAATTTATGCTACCACTGTCAGTGACAGATGGACATGGCAGTCTTCTTCATACTCAATTGTTCTGCCACTGAGAAGATTTATATTGGGAAAATCTCCCTCTCATGAAACGGTCTACATTAGAGTTGGTTTTTGTTTCATAGCATAGTGTCATGTTATAGAATAACAGTACTAAATAGAAACAATTTGTGATTTGACTGGGAAAGGTATTAGGTAGACAATATTGCACAGCATCTCCTCCAGGCTGAGAAACAGGGTTGTGCAGAATAAGGGAGGCAAGTGGGCTGAAGCTATGGAACTGGAGATCTCTGCCGGTGTTGTGGTAGAGACGCCTGGACCTAGGGCATTCCTGAGGCATGGGAGAAGGCAGAGTAGCGTGGCTGTGTTTGCCCTCTTCCTGTAGTGGGTGGCATTTGGTGACAATTCTGCTCACTAGCACCACAAAAGCACGGGGTATTTCTACTATGGCTATGTAGATGGGGTGCTAAGACAGAAATAGCTTCCAGTTTTCCTGCTTTTTCATATGATTATTGATAAAATATCCAATATTGGTCCCAGAAGAGGGTTAGGGAAGACATCAGATAGGTGTGTCCTCATTCTGGAGCACTGAAGTGGAAATAGAAGGGATATTTACATTTTCATTTGTTCATCTAATCTATCTATCTATCTATGCACACATATGTGTGTGTATATACAAATATCTATATATACCAATATGCATAGAAAATTAGGTATATTTTATATATAGAGAGAACTTACATAGAGAAGTATATTTTCTACATATATAGAGAGAGAAAACTTAGCTATCCACTGGAAAAGAAAAAGATAATGCAATTTAATTATGAAATTTTTAATGTTCGTGTACTGATTTTAGGATTAAATGTGCAAAAGTCAAAATTAATTAATTTTCTTGAATGCACATGGTAATATATAGCACTTGTTTCATTGCTTTATGAATAATACATTATAAATTAATGGGATAAATACCTGTTTATTCTTTGAACATACTGTGCCGCCCAAAGTCATTCACAAGGATGAAAGTTTCTGAGAAGGAAAGATAGATAGTGTTGTTTGTGTGTCTGTCTTATTTGTTCCTATCTTGTCTAACATCTGGAACTTTCACATTGCTGTTTTGATTTTCAGTAAACTTTTGTAAAATTAGATTTCAGAATTTAAAACGTGTCTATGGACACATTTGTAGCTTTGGCAGCCCCACATATCTAAATTTTAACAATTTCTATTTTGTGAAATGCAAAGCATATGTTGGTACATCCAATGGATTGCCGATACATAGATACAGATATAGTTCTTCAAGCTTTTGTAATTGTATGTTGTATTTAACATTTTAAAAATGAAAAAATCATAAAAACATGTAAAATGACCACTTACTTTGTCTGATTGCTGGTCCTTTCTTTAGGTGAAATTTTCTACATGAAAGATCATAGAAATGATAAGAGTTTAAATATTTAATCACTTTCCTGCAAAATCAATTTATGAAAACACACTAATTTTTGTTTATTTTTCTTTCCAAATAAGATTTACTCAATGAGATAAACAAGTACAGTAGAACTTAATTTTCTGTCATCACAATAGTTTGGAACAGAAGCTCATGGATAGTCCCAGTTTGGTCTGTTCTGTCTTGACTAAAGTCTATTGAGAGTGGGTTAAGTGAAAGGATAGCAGGTTAACTACCAACAGACCTCTTATTGCCTGTCAGGAAGCTTTGAGGTTCAGGCCTTGGGAGGAAGACATTAAAGAACTAAGAGAGAAGCAAATCATATTGTATTATTTCTATTGACTCACAACGAAGGAAAATAAATCTTGCTGCTCTTCGAAGAGAAAACTTTGTGACTCTGTCAACAAAGCTCTAGTAAATTCTTTGCCTTGGGTACCACATGGACTTTTATATAAAAGTGTTGGCCAAAAGGCTTATTCTCTGACAGTTGAAGCATTTCTAGGAAGAGAACTGTGAGTTTGAAGTCTCTCTGAAAGATGAGAGAAAGAAAGTAAGAAAGAGAGAGGAGAGGAAGAAAGGAAGGAAGGATGAACCTAAAGCCCAGACAAAAGGTAATTTGAAGAGCCTGAGGTAAGGCTATTGACCCTAAACAGGAGAATTCTATATTCAAAGACCATCTGCTTCTTTCTCTGCATTCCAACTCTGCTCAGTAAAAGTCTTGTAAGCCAAGAATTTCACTTAAAACGTTCACTTCCATTGTTACCTAGAGCAGTTCTCCATTTGAAGGGAAGAATGAGGTTGTTACCTATCCAGCCGTAATGAAGTAAATTATAATAGATTGTGCTGAAAACAAAAAGAGACATGTTTCAGGCCTCCATTATCTCCAGGAGGCAGGGAGGGTCATCACTGCTAAAGAAAAACTTGAAACAAAAATCCGGCCTTCTCAAGGACAGCCATCTATTGGTCCTTTCTCCATGATGAATCCTTAAATACAGGCAGGGTAGAGAAAGCTCAATATATTTTACATTCTTTTTCTTTTCTCTGCCAGTCTCCACATAGTTACTATAATGTGGTTTCCACAAATTCTTTCCACCGTACAATTCACTGGAGGTAAATCACAAATTAAGATTTTGTTTTAACGTGTTGAAAGATGGAAATCTCGCATTGCCCTGGCCTTGAGAAGGAACTGAGGTCATCCAATATTTGAGTGAATTAATGAATGAATCAAGGGTATCCCCTCAAACATTCTCGAGTAACGTTTGGAAGTTTTCAGGAATCTTCCTATAAATATCTTAAACATGGATCTAATTAGACCACTCGGAAAACCTCAAAAACTTAGTGCTCATTTTCTGTGAAATAATATGAAGGTTATAACCTTGAAGTGCCCATGCACAAACACACATACACATAAATTTTTATGGAATTTCTTTGAGTGTGTGTGGGGGAAACTGAGTTATGTCCTTTAGATAATAAATTAGTTAGATCTGCAACAAGGTGGCTGTGATGTTTTCATGATACTTCTCTTAAAAATATTTACCAATTTGGTAAACCAACTGTTCAGTAAAAATATGCACATTGTTTGGTTACTTTTACTGATATCTAAGACTAATGATGGAAAACACAGGCCCACCTGCTGACTTCTTTGAATTCACCAACTGAAAGCAAACTAAAGATGCATACCATTCTTTAAAAACAAATACTTTTATCTATTTTCCAGCACCCTCAAATAAAATCACCTCATCCATATAAATATGATTTAGTCATTTGCTTCTTACATTCAAAGAAACCCCTAGGAATAACAGGAGTTCCTGAAATATTAACATGGAAAGTGTTTTTAGATATGCTGAATTCAGACTTCGGTTATTTAATGGAACTTGTCCAATGGAAACCAGTTAACTAGTTTCAGAATGCTGGCAGTTTGGTCATGTAATGTACCTTAGAATAAAACCATCCTATTTTTTGATATATTCACAATCTTTTATTCATAGTGAAAGACATAATTAAAAGGCTTATTTCTAAAAATCCAGAGGAGGCTTGGAGGGAAAATCATCAGTGAAATTAGGCATATAGTTTCTATCAGTTTTGCCATCATCCCAGCATCCTCCACATCCCGCTAGAGGTCCCACCAATATTCACCCCCTATTCTGCCTTTGACATAGTCTGCTACAGAACTTCTAGTCTCAGACACAAAGATATAGACACAAGAGGCAAATTTTCCTACACATATTTTAGTTATAGCTCCCAGTTATTTCCCCCTTTGTTTTCCTATTGTGATTACCATGAGGTTTTCCTGTTGTGATTACCATGAGGTGTTAAGGGCACTTAAGGCAATAAACTAGAAGGAGAGCTAATGTCTTTGTAGGAAAGGAGACAACTTTCTTTTTTTTTTTTTTTTTTTTTAATTAATTAATTAAAGAGAGATGGAGAGAGCTTGAGCAGGAAGGAGGAGAAAAGAGAAATGGGGGAGCAATGGGAGAGGGAGAAGTAGACTCCCACTGAGCAGGGAGCCAGATATGGGACTCCATCCCAGGACCCCAGGATCATGGCCTGAGCCAAAGGCAAATGCTTAACTGACTGAGCCACCAGCATCCCGGAAGCAGGCAACTTTTTATTTTTTATTATTATTTTTTTTAAGATTTTATTTATTTATTTGACAGACAGAGATCACAAGTAGGCAGAGAGGCAGACAGAGAGAGAGGAGGAAGCAGGCTCCCTGCTGAGCAGAAAGCCTGATGTGGGGCTTGATCCCAGGACCCTGAGATCATGACCTGAGCCGAAGGCAGAGGCTTTAACCCACTGAGCCACCCAGCCGCCCCCAACTTTTTATTTTTATTTTAAAAAATAATATCTCCTCATGTAAGCTGAAAGAAACATTAAAAGGGGTGGAAACAGAGGTCGGAACACATTTCTGTTTAAACACTGTGCTACCCACAAGCATATGGTACAATTTATTCTCTGCTGATCCTCGTTCACTTTGGGGAAGGGAGAGCTATGACATTGAGGCCTCTGGAAGCAACCTCCCTCGTATCCTTACATACACTGAGGGATCAGAAAGGACACGTGTGCAAATGTTTTTGTCTATGGGCTGTGAAATGGCATCTTTTGTAAATTTGGCTTCTGTTTCCATGATGACTAACTTTTACATTGGCTTAGATGGTGTTTGTGTATCTTCTTTTGTGCATTTTGTGAGATTTATCTCTATGTGTTAGGTTTTGAGTTTTAATGCATTTTTAAGTGATATTTTCTTTACAGTTTTTATATTCACAATTTTCCTTACTATGAAATAGAACTATCTTTGATATTTGTATATAGACCCTTTAATCCTATGACCTTGATAAATACACTTATTAGTTCTAGTGGTTTTTAAAATTATTATTATTTTATTTTTAAGTAATCTTCACACTCAATGTAAGCTCAAACTTACAACCCCGAGATCGAGAGTCACATGCTCCACTGACTGAGGGAGCCAGGAGCCCCTAGGAGGTTTTTTGTTTTTTTCTAAATTTTCTTTTCTTTTATATTTTTCATGAGATTTACCTATGTAAACAATCATATTATCTTTAAAGAAGCACTGTTTTATTTCTTTATTTCTGCTCTGGATGACCTCCTGTTTCATGCCTTCCTGCACTGGCTAGAACTTCCAAAATAATGCTGCATTAGAAGTGGCGAGAACAAACATTCTTGTTCCCAACCACAGGGATGAAGCATTAAATAATGCATTCCTAATATAATGTTAACTTTAGTTCTTTTGTACTTGCCTTATATTAAAAAAATTAATTGTGTTCTAATTTGCTGATTTTATAAAATTTCATGTTTGGATATGAAATCTCACTAATTGTTTTTTTTTGCAACAAATGAGATGACCTTTTTAATTTTTACTTTATCCTATTAGTGAAGTGAATTATAATGATTGGTTGTGAAATGTTGAACCAATGTGTTCATCTGGAAAAAAATATTCTTGGTAATAATGTATTCTCTATTGTTGAATTAGATATGGTTATATTTTATTAATAATTTTTGGTCCTATGTTCATGAGAGATTCATGGCTATATTTCTTTTCCTGGTAATATCATTATCACATTTTGTTATCATAATTATGCTTTCTAAATAAAATTTTGAAAAAGCTTCCTGTATCAATTTTTTATAAACGTTTGTTGCAAATTTCTTCTTAAGTGTTTTATAGAATTCAATTGTTATAGTCATTTGGACCTGAAACCCTTATATTTTGGAAGGAATTTATTTTTTTTTGTGGAGTGTACTTGACACACAATGTTATATTAGTTTCAGGTGTACAACACAGTGATTTGAGAATTCTGTACATCATTCAATACTTACCATGATAAGTGTAATCACCACCTCCCACCACACAATGGTATTTCAATACTATTGACTATATTCCCTATGCTGTACTTTTAATCTCCATGACTTATCTGTTTTGTAACTGGAAGTTTATATCTCTTCATCTTTTTTAATCTATTTCTCCCATTCCCCCACCCACCTTCCCCCTGGCTAACACTAGTTTGTTCTTTGTATTTAAGACTTGGTTTGGTGTTTTTTGTTTGTTGATTTCTTTTGTATTTTAGATTCCATATACAAATTAAATCATATTTATAGTATTTTCTGTGGAAAGATTTTTTATTTTCCACTCAGTACATTTAATAAAGGATTCTGTAGATATTTCATATCTCTTTTTGTCAGTTTGATAATTTCTCCATTTCATCTATATGGTCAAACTTATTGACATGAAGTTTTCTTGAATATTAGCTTCATATCCTTTTAACATTGGGTATGTCTGATATTTTTAAATTGTCCTTTCTTTTTTTTTCCATGATTAGTCTCATTAGTTTTATTATTTTTTAAATTTTTTTTAAAGAACTTGATGTTGACATTTTACATTTTCTGACTTTGTACATTATTTCTATCCTTATGCTTATCAATTACTTTCTTTTACATAGTTTGGGCTTAATTTACTCTTTTTTTTTTAATAACTTCCTGAAGTCAAAGCTTAGTATCATCTTTAACAGAGAAGGATTAAAGTCCTTTCCTCCAAATCAAAATCAAATTCATACTCAATGTAATAAGAAGAAAAGAAGAGAAAAATAAAAGGCGTATATATTGGGGAAGAAAAAAGGACTATAACCCTTCAATTTTTTTCTTAGCAGCTGTATGAATATACTAGCACTGCAATAGCAAATTACCACAAGCTGGGTGACTTCAAACAACAGAAATTTATTCTCACACACTTCTGGAGGCTGGAAGTCTGAAATCAAGGTGTCGACAGGCCATTCTCTGAAGAAGAGCCTTCTTTCTAAAGGTTTCAGGGAAGAATGCTTCTTTGACTCTCCTCGGTTCCCCTGGTTGCCAGCAATCTTTGACATTCCCTAGCTTCTGGCTGAGTAATTCAGTACTGTGAGTCTTGACACAGCCTTCTTCCCTCTGCACTTCTGTCTGAGGACAAGCCCCCTTCTCCTTTCTCTTATAAAGATATCAGTCATTGGATGTGGCTCCACCCGAACCCAATATGGTCTCATCAGTTTGATTACATCTAATAGGCTTTATTTCCAAGTAAGAGCATATTTACAGATCCTGGGTGTTATGGCTTAATATCTCCTGGGGGGGTGGATTTCCATACACTATAGTGACTACAACTGCTTTTTCCTATATCCTGATCATTTCACCATTTGTTCTTTTCACAGGAAAGTAACTTGCCCAAACTAACTATATTTCAACATCCAGTAGCTTTGAAGAGGGTGACAGGAAAACACAGGAGAGCACAGATCTTGATAACTATGCTGCGTTACTTGTCTCCGCTTACCCACGTCCATCTAGCCCATACCTGCCCTGTGATAATCATATTTTGTGTGTGAACACAGAGAACAGGCACCTTTGTTGACCAGCATGTCTCTTTGATAAAGGAAAGGAAAGGGAGATGAGGCACAGGCACAGTTTCAAGAATTAATCTGCACTATCATCATGGCTTCACTTCACTTAGCAGAGAGCAGTTTCTTGCACCTAGAGGGACCTGTTTAACAGACTTTTAGGGGGCTTTTAAACTTTTGTTTAGGCATATAGGAACTTTCAAGAAGCCTTGATCTTATGGTGATGACTTGGGGGACATTGTCTCTAAGAAAAGCCAATCCTAGAATAAGATCAGTGGAAAGGAAAATCATTAATGAAAAGTGGCTAACATCCTTGATTGAAAAACTTCTTTAAAATTAATTGTGTAATTATAAATATATACATATATATAAATATACACATTTGCATTCACACTATGTATGTATATATACACATATGCATATGTATATATTTATGTATAAAATTACTTGTCTCTTACATAGCAGTCTAGTGGTAAACAGTGGTTTACTGCTTCTTGACTGGTAAATTGTTCTGATCTTTGAGATAATTCAGGCTTTCAGTCAGGTAGGTGGACACTGTCTAACTCAACAACAAGCTTCTATCTCTTGTTCCAAAGCACTATTCTAGTTGTTGATATATTCCAAAACTGGAAGTAGAAAAAACTCTATAGGGAGAAGTTACCCTTAAGGAGGTCATTTCTGCTCTATCCCATTGCTCTGAAATTAACCATATAGTCTAATTTCAAGAAAAGCTGGGAAGTAGCCTGTTTTTAGGTAGTTGTGTGCTTAGCTAACGTGTGGGGGAACTCCATTTCCAAAAGTTTAAAGTAGAGAATAGATGTTACTAAAAAAAGTGTTTAGGATCCACCAAAATACTAAAGACACTTTAGGACACTTTGTGTCTTTTCCTAAAGACACTTTAACAAAATTGAGTGTATATGCCTATTAAACACTTGATAAGCAAGGAAGAGGAGGATATACCTGCTTACCTGATAAAGAACACCTTAAATGTCAAACTTAGGTTAAATGGTGAAATATTTTAAAAGGGTTCCTTATAATCATAGCTAATCAAGCTAAAAAAGAAAAGATAGGGGAAAATAGGTAATTATTTTCAGAGGATTCAATTATTTGTTTGGGCTAAAAAACAATTAACTAAAATCAATCAAAACTTAAAAAAAGAGAAAACATCATCAGAATGGTTCTGGTTACCATAAAAGTATAGATGGGCCCCAACTTATAATGGTTTGAGTTAGGACTTTTTGACTTTATGATGGTGTGAAAGAGCTGTCTCAGTAGAAACCATCCTTTGAATTTTGAATTCAGATCTTTTCCCAGGCTACTGGTATGTGGGACCTTTCTCCCCAGTGATGCTGGGTGGTGGCTGCAGATCCCAGTCAGATACAGGATCATGAGGGTCAACAACAGACAAGCTGACGACCATTCTGTTCCCTGGTAACCATTCTCTTTGTCACTTTCGTACAGTATTCAGTACATTACATGAGACATTCAGCCCAGGCTTTGTGTTTGATGATTTGTCCCAATTGTAGGCTAGTGTAAGCATGATGTAAATATTTGCATCCAACTCTTGGTGTGGGCTCAGGTCTCATGACCTCAGGGTCGTGAGATTACGTCCCACGTCAGGCTCTGTGCTCAGTGGGGGGTCAGCTTGAGATTCTCTCCCTCTTCTTCTACCCCTTCCCCCTTTTAAATAGTAAATAAAATAAATATTTGTAAAAAATCACTTTTCCCCCACCTAATTTGTAATAGCGAAATGTAGTATTTTAAAGTGTTACCAAGGTGCAAAGGAAGTTGGACACATAACATTTCTTATTAATTAATCATGACAAACTTTGTGGAAGGCTACTTTGCAGTTGCAACTGATACTTTCAGAGCATTAGATGCTGGCTTTTGGATGTAGCAATTTTCTTTCTAGAAATTTATGTTTAAATCACTTATCAATGTTTGTATTTTTTATCTTTTTTTTTTCGTGTGGCAAACATGTTAAATTTTAGACAATGAAAAACATTTTTTTAAAAAGCCTCTCTTTTTATTTAAAAAAGTAAAGTAATACATACTTGGTTCATTTCTTATAGAAAAATTTTCCATATGTAGTTTGGAATGTACTGACCCATTAATAACTGGTCTGTCAGTTGGACTTTTCCATGAATCTGGTTTAAAATAGCAGAAGAGAATGTGTACATGCAGGCATAACCTATGTTGTGTCTATTGAACTGCGATTCTTCCCCTTTCCAGAAATTTCTATCCCCCACTTTGCCCTTTCTACACAATCCCGATGAAGGCAGCTATTCCTAGACATTACCTAAACGGCTTCCCTCTGCCACTCTTCTTACATGCTTGTGTGCTGAGCCCACACGTTCCAATGGCATGATCCTCTCTCTGGGTCCTGCGGTTCTGCCTCGGGTAGCTCTGAGCAGTGAAGTCATTGACATCACTGGAATGTCAGTGCTTATAATTAAACTGCATATTTAACACCTTGTTAAAGAAAAAGAAACGAATTCATGCCTCCTTAGGTGCTATCGCGAAAGAATCAGCCTCAGTCAAGAGGCAAACAGGTTTATCCACACAGCTGGAAGGGGCAGAGACTTTGTCTTTATTAATAAAAGTGCAAATTAGATTCACAACAGAGCCCGTTGGGTTAGATGTTAAGTCCTGAGGACTCTGTGTGGTGTGATGGGCTGGCCCGGTTGTCCCGCTCCCCACCTCCCCAACCCCCAGGGCTCCAGGCAGCACACACTGGCTGAGTGTCTCCCAGGGCTCCAGAGGAGGCTGAGACCTGCAGGAGATGCTGGGTCTCTCCTTTCCCAGGACTCTAGATCTCTCCTGCCTAGCTTTTTTTTTTTTTTTTCTTTCAAGCACAAAGCTCAGGAAATCAAGCATTTTGAAGTAGTATAGACTAAATATGCTTCCGTATTTATGCCTGTGTACATTTTTGATAAATATTATAGGAAAAGATCAGTGTTTCTTTTTTTTTTCCTATTACAACAAGCTTTATTTTTAATCAATTAGTTCCAAACTTATCTTTATTAGAGCCAGTTGTGTATTATTACTCTTAACTCAATTTGCTGCAATAATTAAGCTTCCTTTAGGGAGTTCCCATCATTAACATTGTTTCTTGTCAGAGAATGGGTCACTATTTCTGGGATTTCTGGCATCAGTGGGTTTGCAGCAGAGTATTTCAGTGATTCAGGGAACCCACAGGTAATTGTCTGCTATAGAACCTGTAAAATATTGCCCCAAGGCCACGAGCCAAGGCCCACTGATTTTAACATGCTTTTGTCCACACATGGTCCTCTGCAAGAAAACCATAGTGAGCAGTGTGTCATCCAGGAGTGCTGCGTGTACTCGGGGATACTAGTTAGTGGGGATCTTCCGCTAATCTAGACTCCCCCTTCCCAAGCTGGGCTTTGGTTTCCTCAGTTCTTGAAGAGAATAGAAATAATAAATACTTCCTCACAAAGCTAGCATGAGGATCAAATGAGATCATGTATGCAGACACTCATAGGAAAAGCTTAAAGCATCATACATGAAAATATAAAAGCATGGTTATTTCATTTCTGCTTTCCTGGAAAGTAGAGCCACTCTCCCCATCCAATATCTGTAACCACATGAGGTAAGCACCACGCAGTTCTCTGTTTGACAGATGGGGAAGTGAGGCTCAGAGACATTAAGTCAAGTTCCTGCCCAGGAGTTTATCATCTGAAAGCCGGTCAGGCCAGGAAATCCACATCTTTGGCTCTGTTCAGTGTGGCATTGGAAACAGGGCTTGGGTCAGGCCAAAAAGGTCAAGAAGTGTTTCCTTATTACATGAACGAACGAACGAACGAATGAATGAATGAATACAAGAACATTCGTGCACAGAAGCCAACTCCTCTCCACACTCATTCTGGAGCAAAAAGAGTGCAAAGAAACAGAAAGAAATAGGGTTTGGAGAAGTTGCTAAAAACCCAAGGAGGGTTAAGGGGATAGGAGAAGAATAAATGAAACAAGATGGGATCGGGAGGGAGACAAACCATAAGTGACTCTTAATCTCACAAAACAAACTGAGGGTTGCTGGGGGGAGGGGAGTTGGGAGAAGGGGTGTGGGGTTATGGACATTGGGGAGGGTATGTGCTTTGGTGAGTGCTGTGAAGTGTGTAAACCTGGCGATTCACAGACCTGTACCCCTGGGGATAAAAATATATTATATGTTTATAAAAAATAAAAAAATTAAAATTAAAAAAAAGTCTTATTAAAAAAAAAAAAACAAGGAATTTCTGGCTGAAGATTTTAAGGCTTCAGCCTAATAGGGGCATCCATGGTTTCACCTCTGCTGTTTCAACTTGATACTCTATCAGGTACATTCCTGATTGCCTGGTGTCAGATAATACACACTTCCCATCTCTCTCTCAGTAGTGCAGAGTGTAGGGCGATTGTAGCCAACAAGATGAACGGCGTTTTCTAACAGTCTTCCTCTCATTATTCGGGGTATAAGACACAAAAGATTTTCATACTTAGAAATACATAATAGGGGACAGTCTTTAAATTGCTAATTAAAGCACCTTAGGTTCTCTTCCTCAGCAACAGTGTTTACATTAAAAGAAGAAAAAGTGTTAGATAACATTTTATAAAGAAAAACACAGCTAACAATTACTAATATTTTCCATAGCAGAAAGGTGGGCATATGAATCAGCTTACTAGTGACGTTTGTCATATAAATTTATAGGCATTTATTGAAAAAGGTCTCTTTTCTGTATGACATGTAACTAGAAACAGTTTCATTTTAGTTCATTAAAGGAAAGGTTTGCGAAGAGCATGGGTACTACCCTGGCGTGGGGCATGGTGTACCTGCTGGATCTGTAAAGTGTACGTGCCTGGAAAAATGAGATGTCATAAAAGTGAGTGCTGGAGTTGTCAAATAAAATTTATCATATGAAGCTATCTAACTCAAAACTTTCCTACCAAAAACTCCTGGTGCGTTGCCAAAAGCATGCTTGAAGTATTAGGAAATCAAAAATATGTAGGTCAGTAGGAGCCAATAGGCCCTTATGGGCATCTCTTCTTCAAAGGAAGGTATTTTTTGAAAATGTAAAGGATTATTTAGAAGGGATCATGTAGGCATGTGTAATAATTCCTTTACGTGGCATCATTATTAAGTTTCTTGAATTCCAGAGCAGATTCGGGTTGAAAAATTGATGAAAAATTCCAAGGACTGAAAGAACAGAGTACAAATACCTTCTCTCTTTAGTACCCCATGGCCAAACTAGATCTCCTTTGCACCCGCTTCATCTCCTTGCTTCTGGTAACCTCGCCAAGGGTTTCCACCCACACAGCAGGGTTTAGCCTGTGTCAGAGACTCTGGGAGCTGATCAGGAGTCCAAGAGCCGTACACAGAAGGAGCAAGTGGTTATTTATGGTGTGGGGTCACCTTAGGTGACATTTGTTATTTCACTGCCTCCCATCTAATCAGAGACGGCTAAAAAATAATTAAATCACCCCACTCTGGATGCGACAGATGACCTGCTAGAGTACGCTCAAGTCTGAGTGACGCTAAGATTAATGGCACCATTATCAGGAGCTCACACAACACTATTAAACCGCCTCATCTCCCATTTTCATGGCCACAAGCTGCAGTTGGTGTAATGGAAACAAAAATGTCACACATCACAAGATGGATTTCTCTATGGAAATAGCATCGTGTCCTCAATAGGGTTTACTCTCCATCTAGGTGATCATTATGGTGAAGGGTTGTTGACCAGATCAGCTTGGCCTGGGATTCTCGAAGAATTAGAAAATGCACCTCTATAGCAGAGAGCATGGTCTCTCTCTTCTGCCTTTTATAATTTGATAGGGCACAAAGAAACAAGCAGATGAATTTCAGAGCAAGAAATCATGAACTCTCTCCCTATGTCCACTTGCAGTGGTTTGGGTAAACACAGTCTTAGGCTCAATTTCATGGTTGTCAATTTGACTCATACTTTGTTCTAAGAAATTTTGGAGTTATAAGGTTGAGACACTAATGAAAAAGCATCTCTAAATAATGTTGCATTTGTTACATTTAGATATAAGGCAAATATACCACATGTTATGATTATACCTATGTGCGTATATCTGTTTACAGATCCATATACACACATACACATGCAAATATGTGTATAGTTAAGGGTCTGGGAGGAGTTTGGGGGTTTGGGGGAGCCTGAAAGATTGACAAAATGGAACCAGCCTCCAGCAACTTCCCTCTTGAGGTACCTCTGTGTTCCTGGGTAGAATATTATTCTAGGGCCTATGTTCGGAGGCACAGTGGTTGAAACTATTAGAAAAATAAAAAGTGGGTTCTGGTTCTAGATATTTTAATGTATTAAACTAGACTAATAACAGAAACAGAGAAAACTTACAACTCTGGGTTTGGGTTTAAACGTAAATTTCCTCTCAGGACCTTGTGGTCCCAGCATGCATAAGTGTTCCATAGCTTAAACAGTGGGAACAGAAAGCTCGGGAGCCCTTCATTCCCTTAGCCGCCACCAGCAAGGCACACAGCGTCTGGTAGTCAGACTACAGCATCTGTCAAGTAAATGCCATTTATTAATTGGGCAAAGGAATGGTGCACAGAGAGTGTTTGAAGTTCTCTTCAGGATCTGTTTATTGTGGGCAGTGCCCTGGGGTCACTACCAGATTTGGGATTTCTATCTGTGAAGCACACGGCCATGTGTCACTTTGGACAGGCTGTGTTGGAAATCATTCTCTCGTTCTCTGTGTTTGTCTTCTCTGTACTTCTCTTCCTTCTGGTAAGCCCATCAAATATGTTATAATACCTCCACACTAAATGAAAAGAAAGACAGAGAAGGAATATGACCTAAGTGGTGACATCTTCCTGTCCCCTGAAAATTTTCCTTTATTTAAAATTCAGCAGAGAAGCTTCCCCTCCAGGATTTCCTTCTGACAGCTCTCACTGGCCCTGGAAGGCCCCTCTGCTTCCGCAACATTCTCTGCCCTTCCCCACTATGCTCTACGTCTATATTGGACTCCGACTCCCACACTGGACCCCCAGCTCCTAGATTATCAGGGCGATCCCTCATCTATCATTGTATTTCCAGTAAAATCTTCATTTTTCCCTTGCCACAGGAAACACAATAAATATCTGTTACATTATCTGAAGAAGCAAAAGTCAAACTATTAACAATTTAAGAGGTAGTTGTTGGTGGCTAAGGAAGTTCCTTACATAAATGGGATGCATGTTAGGTTTCTTGGTGGGCATCTGAGAGCAATTCACTCAGATGCTGAGAAGTAGCTGGAAAGCAGGCCTGAAACACCACTTGGAGAAAGCCCATGTGGAAGGAGGTGGTTCCAGAACCATCCTCCATGACTCTGCCTCCTGGTGCATCTTCTCCAGAAAAGGCTGTTTTCTGTAATTAACTATTTGTAAACACCTCAGGACACCTTGGTCTCTTCTCCACTCTCCCTTCTCTCTCCTGGCCTTAACCCAGGCTGACTGGCTCGAAGATGGCATAGGAAGATAATGATGAGGCGCCCTAATAAGGACTGATGAGCTGATCTTTGTTCTTTCTGTCCATGACTTAAAATAGTCCAGGATTGCTCTGAGAATGCAGACATACAAAAGTGTCTGTGTCTGTGTGTGTGTGTGTGTGTGTGTGTGCGCGCGCGCATGCATGTGTGTATCCCTAGTTGGGTGGAAGGAAAGGTGAGAAGAGATACAGTGAGACACCTGGGGGTGAGGCTATCTCAGGCAGCCCACCTCTGCCCCCAGGCAAATTGGCTCACACCACCCTTCCTCTGCCCACCTCAGGGCAGCACTAGGCCATGTTCAAGGTCCATGCCCTTTTCCCACAGTTACCCCTGACCCTGACCCTGACAATGGAGAAGTTACACTCCTGACAAACAAGTGCTCATGGCAAGGGTCTTTACCCCCTTTGTTAATTTGTAATTAACAAATAGTTAATTACACTGTAGAAGTACCAGGTATTGGGCATATACTGTATGCCAGACTGTGCTTGGTGCCTCAAATACATTATCTCATATAATCCACAGTTACACGTTCAAAGATGAGATCATGGAAACTTAAGGCTCTTGAGTAAACCTTCCTGGTGATACATCTGTAATGAGAAATCCAACCCAGCTCTTTCAGGCCCAAAGCTCCCGGCTTTTGCAACAGGCAACACTTTTGGTGTCTGGCAGGTGTTTTAAAGGTTCTCTTCCTGTTGCATATAAAACATTTCTCTGATTATTACAGACTCCATTTAGCGCTGTGTATTTTGATTTACATATCATCAAAAAATATTTAATATGGCCACTATTATTGGACAACTTCCTTAGCCAAACTTGGTTTAAAAATGTGAAAAACTCAATGTATCTACTTAGAATAGCTCATTGCCCAACTAGCTTTCATAAAGAATTTACTTTTGTCTTTCTCCCAAGTTCCTGTAACTTAAAATATTTTAATCTTTTATCAGTCTAGAGGTCCAAACTTTCAGAAGGGCAATATCATAATCAGGAAACTAATACATTTGAAGGGTAAGATGGTCATGTCAGAAAACATGTCCAGGGATGCTGGGGTGGTGCAGTCAGTAAAGCATCTGACTTTTGGTTTTGGCTCAGATCATGATCTCACGAGCTGGAAGATGGAACCCTACTTCTGGCTCCACACTCAGCGGAGAGTCTGCTTAAAGATTCCCTCCCTTTGCCCCTAGCCCCACTCTCTTTCTCATTCTCTCTCTCAAATAAACAAATAAATCTTAAAAAAAAATTGTCCAACATTCACTTACCTTAGACAGGTTGAATATTCTGTTTCTTCACATAAATATGACCAAAATAATTAGTTCTTTGAAAGTAGCAGCAGTAACCCATTTTCCTGCAATTTTAGTAACATTACTAGTAGGAAGCACGTTTTGAGCAGTTACTGTTTCCCAAACAATCAGCAATGGATATTCTATATTTGGTTTCACTTTGCGCTGTAGAATCAGACTTTGGTGAAATCCAAGGTGAGATACTTGGGTGCTATGAAGACTGGGACTAACCATATAATTTCTCTGTGCCTCAGTTTTTCTGTCTCTCTCATAAGGCTGTTGTATGGATGAAATGAAGCACTCAGAACAGTGTTGATAGATAATGTTAGGTCAATATATATCAATACCTGTTACCAAATGTTATTTGGTAATTAATGACTTATGCATTCAATCCAGGTATAAATTTTGGTCACACAGATATATAAAATTTAAAATATTCTACTGGCATCCAAGATCAGCTATGTTTACTGATAATCAATAATAAAGGCATAATTCCTTCCTCAAAATCACCTACAGAGTCATTTTTTAAATCATTCTACTTTGCTCTGTGTGTGTGTGTGTGTATGTAAAATGTTATCAGACTATTTAGGTTGGTCTCCTAGGTGAAATATGAGTATGCTATAGAAACCGAGTTCTAATTTAGGAAAGTGTTTAATGCTCTGAAATAACAAACTCTCCTGTTTGTTCCTTGTGACCAGGGAGGGAGCAGGGTGGAGAGCCTTTCTTTGTCAGAGGCATGTGTGGGGAATAGAGCTGGAGCCGCTGGTGACTTACCCAGGCCACCCACGGCCAGAAAGCACACTGGGAGTGAGTGTAACTTAAGAACCTGGAATAAGCCAATAGCATTAGTTTAAGGGACTAACTGAATGATTCCATCTTTTGGTTTATTCCCAGAACTTCCCTGAATCTGAAATTCTGCTGCTGAAGCTAGAATATGGGTGAGGGTGGGTTTGGGGAGTTTGCTAGCAGGATCCTGCCAGAGATAAAATCACATGGTAACACCCTTCCTAATTTGTAGCATGCTCTTTGGGGCTCAAATTCTCGTGTTAGGTTTGGGGACTAGTGGATTGTCACAACAATGTGAAACTCAGACATTTCAGCCATTCTGTGTGTTGAGGAGAAAACAATTACATAGCTCATCTTGGCTTGTTGCTCTCGGTGGCTGTTTTTAAAAATAAATTAATAAGAATACCACCTTACAAGAGGGACGAATAATTGCTAGGTGCATTGAGTTTACTTGAACCAAAATGGAACTTGGGCCATTAATCTGTAATCTGATACATAGGTGTGTGTCCTCTTACTGCCAGATTCTTTTCAATGTCATAAGAAAAAGAGTTTTCTCTAATGAGTTAAAAGAAGGAATTTCAGGAAATAGTTTCAGTTCGTGTCTCCCTGGCCTGAGATTTCTCCCTTACTCTACTGTTTGATTCTTTTTCAAGGCAGTTATCACTATCTTCTAGGAGAAAACATTTTCCTGATCATCCAGAAGTAATTTGGGACAGGAAATCAGCCCTGACATCAACAGATAGAGGCTGTTGGGAGCAAATTGAATGGATTTGAGCCCGTATGACTGGACATGTTTTATTTTGGGCTAAATCAGGAAAGAGGTTTATTTACGTACTTCAATGAACATGCACAAGATTTTAGGAAATGGTTAATCTTTTGTTAAAATCCATGGTCTTCTGGGATTATTTGGTCATTCATTACAGGTATTGAAGCAAAAACTAAATTCAGCTGTATTGTGAAGTTTGGCTCATTCAATTGGAAAAATCTTAATGATCAAGTAACCATGTGTTTTTACTCAGATATGTTTTATGACATAGCTGTAAAATCTTGTCTCAAATAGACCTACCGCAGCTCTGCATTGTTTCACAGACAGTAATAGGACTCACTTCTAAAATGCCTTTGAATTAAGACTAAAAGACTGATGAAAAGTAGAGAGCTTCGCACAGGAATTATTTATGACTTCTTTATGACTAACACCCAGGATATTAACAACACTGCACAAACCTAAGTGTTAGCTTCAAGTCTGTAGAAATAACAGCCATGAGTGTGACAACAGTTCAAAGTCCGTCCGCCTTGGCCATTATTAACAACTGTGTCTAAAGGTTTCTAACTTGGCACAAATAAAGGTCCAGAAGGATTGAAGCATGACATGTTGGCTATCAATCTAGAAAGAGTATTTTTCAAAACATCTGAAGGGGAAAAAAAGGAATACATTGTTGTTTTGATTCTCTCTGCAGAGAAAAAAATTTTTTTAATTGTACATATTTATTTAATATATAGAGAGAGAACACAAGCAGAGGTAGCAGCTGAGGGAGAGGGAGAAGCAGACTCCAAGCTGAGCAGGGAGCCCGATGTGGGGCTCAATCCCAGGACCCTGGGATAGTGACCTGAACCAAACACAGATGCTTAACTGACTGAACCACCCAGGCAGCCTGAAAAAAATTCTTCTAAAGATGTGCTATAAAAAATGTAGAATTTCTTGTCTTAAGGAGGAAAAGATCTATAAACTGTGACTATGTAAATATATTAATCCAATAAAAATTATATAGTCAAACTACATACAACTTTTTCTAATGTGATACAGTTTTGAAACTTGCTGCCTCTTAGCTTTCTTATCAATTCCCCATAATTTGTTTTCACAAGAAATTCTCAAAAATTGTTCCTAACGTAAGGAACTAGGAAGACTATTCACAAGTGGTCAAGAGCCATTGACTTTAATTTTTACTTTAGACTCACTTAAGGTATGGTCCCATCTTTCATCCCAAAGCCTCAGTTGTCACTGGGAAAATGTCATGAAGATATTTTCTGGACTACTCTATCAGCTTTACTTTTATCCCTTCCAGATACCAAAGATAAATGCTGAAAAATCATTTAATGAATATAATATTTACTCAAAACATTTAGTGAATGTCTACCATATTCTAGTCATTGTTTTAAGGGCTAGCTTATATTTTGGCATTCATCATAAGTATATGATGAACTCTAGAACCTGATTAGTTATTAATTAAGATGTGAGATTGTGTTGACAGTGGGGGTCATGTCTTACAAATCTCTGAGTACTTTCCCAATCATAGCACAGTTAACATCATTTTATACTTAATGGATGTTAAATTAAGACTTACTTGAGTGACGGAAAACAAAAGGAAGTGAGTCTTTTCCCTGAGTGAAGTATTATGCAAAGTTGAATCAAGCAGGCTTTTGAAGCACACATTTGAACTATATACATGATACTCTGATTTGACTTCTAAACTTACATGGGAATGTGTGTCTCACAAAGTAAAATTATTAATTGTCATGGTTGTTGAAGTGTGTCCCTTCCAAAATTCATATGTTAGAGCCCTGTCCCCAGGACCTCAGAATGAGACTGTATTTGGAAATAGGGCCTTTAAAGAGGGGATTCAGTTTGAACAAGGTGATTAGGGTGGGCTTCATGTGACACAGACAGAAGGAAGACCCTGTAACGACCCAGAGAGGAGCCAACCATCTGTAAGTCAGAGAGGACACCGATCCTGGCAACATCTTGATTGTGGACTTTTAGCCTCCAGAACTGTATGAAAATGCGTTTCTATTATTTAAACCACCCAGTCTGTGGTACTTTGTTACAGCAGCCATAGTAAACTAAAGAACCAATATTAAACTTAATTTCATCTTTTCAAATGCACATAAAAGGGGGTATAGCTCAGTGGTAGAGCATTTGACTGCAAATGCACATAAAAAGGCTTTGAATCCAGCATTCATTTCTTTCCTTTATTTTTTCCTCAGCTACCCTATCTATATATATCTGTGTGCCTATGCAGCTTTAGAAAGAACAGCTCCTACATTTATCCATCTTATGAGAGATAGTTAAGGTTAACGTTTTGAGCTCCAGCCCTTTCCTGTGAAGATCTGGCAAAGAGCAGTGTGATGATGTTCTTCATTTGTACAAAGGGCAGAGGGCCAGAGCATGATGGATAACTGTGAAGACATTGTACTAGTGCAGAAGGCATTTAGCATGCTTCATAGAATGGAGTGTTCCATTCTATTTTATTTTATTTTATTATTTTATTTAATTTATTTTTACATAGTAGAATTCTATTTTAAGGTCAACTAGTCTTTCAAGTGTAGACAAAAGTTTCTTAAGAATGAGCTAACTTGGGGCACCTGGGTGGCTCAGTAGGTAAAGCCTCTGCCTTCGGCTCAGGTCATGATCCCAGGGTCCTGGGATCGAGTCCCGCATCAGGCTCTCTGCTCTGCAGGGAGCCTGCTTCCTCCTCTCTCTGCCTGCCTCTCTGCCTTCTTGTGATCTCTCTCTCTCTGTCAAATAAATAAATAAAATCTTTAAAAAAAAAAAAAAAAAAAAAAAAAAGAATGAGCTAACTTTGGTGAGTCATTGGAATGAGTAAACTTAGCTTGGCAATGTTAAACCCTTTGAATTGATAAACAATAATCCAGAAATCTTTGTTAGAGAAATTATGCACCCAGAAAAATGCACAAATTTGACTGAGGACAAATAACCAACAAACAAATTCTGTGCAAAAAACGTGCTAGCAAAAAACAAGAATGTCCTCCTAAGTCTGGAGGTTTTGGAAATCATGTAGGAAGGCCCATACCAGAAACCAGAGTCTGCATCCCCACTCTCTTCCTCAACCTCAAAGGGAATCTTTGGAGGATTCCCGTTGGAGGATTGAGAATATGGCTGTCAAAAATATCTCAGTTTAGCAATACAAAGGAATTGTGGTAAGACATAAAAGAAACGAAAGCGTTTTTATATTTTTATCAGGTCAGTATCTATAGATTTAGTGTAGAAGTTACATCTGAATGAATACAGTTCAGTGAGACCTGATGAGATGTGTGGCTTGAAAAGGAATATTACTAAAATCCTTCAAATACCTCATCAATCCTTCCCTGAATATGACTTGTTCTTGTCTTTCATCCAAATATAATCCATTACCCAGACTTGCTGTTTTTTTCACTACAGGGTCTCCCATGTCTGCTCCTGACACTCTATTCTTTGTTTCACTGTTAAACTTCTAGAACATTCCCTGCCTCTCATGACATCTGGATCCAGTGCCTTGAACCATGGTTTACGGTTGAGCCTTGAACAAGATGGGTCTGAACTGAACGGGTACATTTATAAGTCAATTTTTTCAATAAATCCAGTAGAGTACTACAAACATATTTTCTTTTCCTTGTGATTACCTTAGTAACTTTTTTCTTTAGCTTACTTTATTGTAAAACTACAGTATATAACACCTATAACTTACAAAATATGTGTCAATCCACTGTTTATGTTGTTGGTAACTCTTCCGGCCAATAATAGGCTATTATTCGGGGGAGTATAGACACAGATTTTCAACTGCTCAGGTGGTCTGCATCCTTAACCCCATGTTGTTCAAAGGTCACCTGTATATTAATTCCCCAGAGAAACCTCTAGTTCATCATTTCCCAGGACTTTTCTGAGGCCTCTTACCTCAAAGCTCAGTCCCTCTCCTTGTTTTTCATGCATCAGAAGGCCCTATTTGTCTAGGCTAGATATGTTCCTAATAGACTATAATTTTAGGAGCAAAATGTGCTTTCTCAGGTGTTAAGCTAAAACTCATGGGAAAACTTTCCCAGATCTAGGGATCCCCCTGAAATCATAAGCAAAATTGGGTATGATTTTAATATAAATATTCTTTTTCTTACAGTCAACAAATGTCATCATTTTTTGGAATGGGCTTATCTAAATCCAAAAAGGTTCACAATCACTGCATTTAAACTTAAGAAAGAACACATGCTAGATTACTGGAAGTGAAGAGAGAGAAATCATTCACAGTGGATTCTCTCCATGCTTGGGGAAAGTTGGGGAATGGAGTTGCCTCTGGCCTCCAGCAGATTCCTTTAATCATTTAGAGATATAAGACTGAAGTGAAATGTAGCTTATAATTTCCTAGATCATAAGACAATTCACATTTTATAAAAGACACTCTTTTGCCCTTAGACTTCATTATTTAAAAATAAAATTATCTTAAATGCTTTTATGAGACATTCTGTATAAAACACCAGTTCTAGGGGGTTGCCTGGGTGGCTCAGTGGATTAAAGCCTCTGCCTTCAGCTCAGGTCATGATCCCAGGGTCCTGGGATCAAGCACCACATCAGGCTTTCTGCTCTGCAGGGAGCCTGCTTCCTCCTCTCTCTCTGCCTGCTTCTCTGCCTACTTGTAATCTCTAATCTGTCAAATAAATAAACAAAATCTTAAACAAACAAACAAACAAACAAACAAACAGAAAAACCACTAGTTCTGGAAGTGCCTGGATGGCTAAGTTCTTTAAACATCTGCCTTTGGCTCAGGTCATGAGCTTGGGGCTTGGGATGGAGTCCTGTCAGGCTTCCTGCTCAGTAGGGAACCTGCTTCTCTTGCTCCTTCTGTGGTTTCCCCAGGTTGTGCTCTCTGACTCTCTTTCTCTCTGTCAAGTAAAACCTTAAAAACAAACAAACAAACAAACAAACAAACAAAAACCCCCACCAATTCTAGAATCAGTTTTCCTTTAGTTATGAGTCCACAACAGAAAATGAAATTATATACCAGATGTTATTAAAACTTTCAGGTTAAATGAGACTGTTCCTGAGAAGTCAGAAAAAGAGGTGTGTGACCATGAGCAGCAATAGTAAATATTACCAACATTGAAATTAGCAATTCAATAGCCACACACACACCTTTTTAAATTCCACTCAAAGTCCCACAAATATTTATATAATAAAAAGTAAAAACAATATCATTTTAAAAACATGGCTTTGGGGACACCTGACTGGCTCAGTTGGAAGAGTATGTGACTCTTGATCTCTGGGTTCTGAGTTCAAGCCCCACTTTGAGTATAGAGATTACTAAAAATAAATAAATGAATAAACTTACAATACAAAACACATGGCTATTTTAATTTAATTATGAAGAATTGTAATCTATTTTTGAAGTACCTAGCAAAGTCTCAAAATTTTTTTTGAAAAAGTTTTTGTAGTAATGAAACCTAGAAGCTCTGTAACTATTGTGATGAGATAATCAAAAGAAAAGCTTTTCGGCATTTGATTTTAATTAAAAAAGTATATGATTTTTGCATCATTTTTCAATAAATGTACATGCACTAATTATCAATACCCACGCCTTATTTCATGTTCTGTTGACAGTTCTTTTATATTTCTGTTGATTACAAGAATTGTCTTGTGTCTGGAACTCTGATGCTTTCTCTGATCTACCATGCTTCTTATAAAATACTTATTCTGAAGGGTAATCAAATGTTTTTTCATTCCTCAAACAGATTAAAAAGCCTGAAAAGGCTTAAGAATAGAATGGTAGTTTGGTGGTTCATTCCATCATTTCTCAAAGACTTTTTGAGGTTTGCATACCATTTCTGGAATTGTTTCTGGGTTCAGATTTTAATTCATGATATCATCTGGGTTTGTTTCTTTCTACATCACTTAGTGACCTTGAGTTCCAGCTACCCAACCAAATAAATAAATAAATAAACAAATAAATAAAAATAGTATTGAGGAACAACAACAGTATTTAGTTTTTAACTACTCAGGGATAGACTCAGAGAATTTGCCTCAAAATTATTCAGAAGTATAGGTAATATAATTAGAAGTAAGCCATTTTGGGGGGCACCTGGGTGGTTTCGTAGGTTTGGTGTCTACCTTTGGCTCTGATCATGAATCCAGAGTCCTGGGATCAAGCTCCACAGGGGGCTCCGGGCTCAGTGGAAGCCTGCCTCTCCTTCTTACTTTCCCTCTCCCTCTGCTGCTCTCTCACTCTTTCTTAAATAAATACATTAATTAATTAATAAAATCTTAAAGTCATGTTTCTATCATGACTTTACTAAATACATCTTAAATAAAAAAGAAGTAGCTATTTTCATTAATAATACTATATATATTCCCAAAGAAAATGATAACTCAGTTTTTTTTTTATTAATTTTTTATTTTTTATAAACATATATTTTTATCCCCAGGGGTACAGGTCTGTGAATAACCAGGTTTACACACTTCACAGCACTCACCAAAGCACATACCCTCCCCAATGTCCATAATCTCACCCCTTCTCCCAAACCCCCTCCCCCCAGCAACCCTCAGTTTGTTTTGTGAGATTAAGAGTCACTTATGGTTTGTCTCCCTCCCAATCCCATCTTCTTTCATTTATTCTACTCCTACCCACTTAAACCCCCATGTTGCATCACCACTTCCTCATATCAGGGAGATCATATGATAGTTGTCTTTCTCTGCTTGACTTATTTTGCTAAGCATGATATGCTCTAGTTCCATCTATGTTGTCGCAAATGGCAAGATTTCATTTCTTTTGATGGCTGCATAGTATTCCATTGTGTATATATACCACATCTTCGTGATCCATTCATCTATTGATGGACATCTAGGTTCCTTCCATAGTTTGGTTATTGTGGACATTGCTGCTATAAACATTCGAGTACACGTGCCCCTTTGGATCACTACGTTTGTATCATTAGGGTAAATACCCAATAGTGCAATTGCTGGGTCATAGGGCAGTTCTATTTTCAACATTTTGAGGAACCTCCATGCTGTTTTCCAGAGTGGCTGCACCAGCTTGCATTCCCACCAACAGTGGAGGAGGGTTCCCCTTTCTCCGCATCCTCGCCAGCATCTGTCATTTCCTGACTTGTTTATTTTAGCCATTCTGACTGGTGTGAGGTGATATCTCATTGTGGTTTTGATTTGTATTTCCCTGATGCCGAGTGATATGGAGCACTTTTTCATGTGTCTGTTGGCCATCTGGATGTCTTCTTTGCAGAAATGTCTGTTCATGTCCTCTGCCCATTTCTTGATTGGATTATTTGTTCTTTGGGTGTTGAGTTTGCTAAGTTCTTTATAGATTCTGGACACTAGTCCTTTATCTGATATGTCGTTTGCAAATATCTTCTCCCATTCTGTCAGTTGTCTTTTGATTTTGTTAACTGTTTCCTTTGCTGTGCAAAAGCTTTTGATCTTGGTAAAATCCCAATAGTTCATTTTTTCCCTTGCTTCCCTTGCCTTTTGCGTTGTTCCTAGGAAGATGTTGCTGCGGCAGAGGTCGAAGAGGTTGCTGCCTGTGTTCTCCTCAAGGATTTTGATGGATTCCTTTTGCACATTGAGGTCCTTCATCCATTTTGAGTCTATTTTTGTGTGTGGTGTAAGGAAATGGTCCAATTTCATTTTTCTGCATGTGGCTGTCCAATTTTCCCAGCACCATTTATTGAAGAGGCTGTCTTTTTTCAATTGGACATTCTTTCCTGCTTTGTCGAAGATTAGTTGGCCATAGAGTTGATGGTCTATTTCTGGGCTCTCTGTTCTGTTCCATTGATCTATATGTCTGTTTTTGTGCCAGTACCATGCTGTCTTGATGATGACAGCTTTGTGATAGAGCTTGAAGTCCAGAATTGTGATGCCACCAACGTTGGCTTTCTTTTTCAATATCCCTTTGGCTAGTCGAGGTCTTTTCTGGTTCCATATAAATTTAAGGATTATTTGTTCCATTTCTTTGAAAAAGATGGATGGTACTTTGATAAGAATTGCATTAAATGTGTAGATTGCTTTAGGTAGCATAGACATTTTCACAATATTTATTCTTCCAATCCAGGAGCATGGAACATTTTTCCATTTCTTTGTGTCTTCCTCAATTTCTTTCATGAGTACTTTATAGTTTTCTGAGTATAGATTCTGTGTCTCTTTGGTTAGGTTTATTCCTAGGTATCTTATGGTTTTGGATGCAATTGTAAATGGGATTGACTCCTTAATTTCTCTTTCTTCTGTCTTGCTGTTGGTGTAGAGAAGTGCAACTGATTTGTGTGCATTGATTTTATATCCTGACACTTTACTGAATTCCTGTATAAGTTCTAGCAGTTTTGGAGTGGAGTCTTTTGGGTTTTCCACATATAGTATCATATCATCTGCGAAGAGTGATAATTTGACTTCTTCTTTGCCGATTTGGATGCCTTTAATTTCCTTTTGTTGTCTGATTGCTGAGGCTAGGACCTCTAGTACTATGTTGAATAGCAGTGGTGATAATGGACATCCCTGCCGTGTTCCTGACCTTAGCAGAAAAGCTTTTAGTTTTTCTCCATTGAGAATGATATTTGCGGTGGATTTTTCATAGATGGCTTTGATGATATTGAGGTATGTGCCCTCTATCCCTACACTTTGAAGAGTTTTGATCAGGAAGGGATGCTGTACTTTGTCAAATGCTTTTTCAGCATCTATTGAGAGTATCATATGGTTCTTGTTCTTTCTTTTATTGATGTGTTGTATCACATTGACTGATTTGCGGATGTTGAACCAACCTTACAGCCCTGAAATAAATCCCACTTGGTCGTGGTGAATAATCTTTTTAATGTACTATTGAATCCTATTGGCTAGTATTTTGTTGAGTATTTTCGCATCTGTGTTCATCAAGGATATTGGTCTATAGCTCTCTTTTTTGGTGGGATCCTTGTCTGGTTTTCGGATCAAGGTGATGCTGGCCTCATAAAATGAGTTTGGAAGTTTTCCTTCCATTTCTATTTTTTGGAACAGTTTCAGGAGGATAGGAATTAGTTCTTCTTTAAATGTTTGGTAGAATTACCCCGGGAAGCCGTCTGGCCCTGGGCTTTTGTTTGTTTGGAGATTTTTAATGACAGTTTCAATCTCCTTACTGGTTATGGGTCTGTTCAGGCTTTCTATTTCTTCCTGGTTCAGTTGTGGTAGTGTATATGTTTCTAGGAATGCATCCATTTCTTCCAGATTGTCAAATTTGTTGGCGTAGAGTTGCTCATAGTATGTTCTTATAATAGTTTGTATTTCCTTGGTGTTAGTTGTGATCTCTCCTCTTTCATTCATGATTTTATTATTTGGGTCCTTTCTCTTTTCTTTTTGATAAGTCGGGCCAGGGGTTTATCAATTTTATTAATTCTTTCAAAGAACCAGCTCCTACTTTCGTTGAATTGTTCTATTGTTTTTTTGGTTTCTATTTCATCGATTTCTGCTCTGATCTTTATGATTTCTCTTCTCCTGCTGGGCTTAGGGTTTCTTTCTTGTTCTTTCTCCAGCTCCTTTAGGTGTAGGGTTAGGTTGTGTACCTGAGACCTTTCTTGTTTCTTGAGAAAGGCTTGAACCGCTATATATTTTCCTCTCAGGACTGCCTTTGTTGTGTCCCACAGATTTTGAACCGTTGTATTTTCATTATCATTTGTTTCCATGATTTTTTTCAATTCTTCTTTAATTTCCCAGTTGACCCATTCATTCTTTAGAAGGATGCTGTTTAGTCTCCATGTATTTGGGTTCTTTTCAAACTTCCTTTTGTGGTTGAGTTCTAGCTTTAGAGCATTGTGGTCTGAAAATATGCAGGGAATAATCCCAATCTTTTGATACCAGTTGAGTCCTGATTTAGGACCGAGGATATGATCTATTCTGGAGAATGTTCCATGTGCACTAGAGAAGAATGTGTATTCTGTTGCTTTGGGATGAAATGTTCTGAATATATCTGTGATGTCCATCTGGTCCAGTGTGTCGTTTAAGGCCTTTATTTCCTTGCTGATCTTTTGCTTGGATGATCTGTCCATTTCAGTGAGGGGAGTGTTAAAGTCCCCTACTATTATTGTATTATTGTTGATGTGTTTCTTTGATTTTGTTATTAATTGGTTTATATAGTTGTCTGCTCCCACATTGAGGCATAGACATTTAAAATTGTTAAATCTTCTTGTTGAACAGACCCTTTGAGTATGATATAGTGTCCTTCCTCATCTCTTCTTATAGTCTTTGTCTTAAAATCTAATTGATCTGATATAAGGATTGCCACTCCTGCTTTCTTCTGATGTCCATTAGTATGGTAAATTCTTTTCCACCCCCTCACGTTAAATCTGGAGGTGTCTTCGGGCTTAAAATGAGTTTCTTGGAGGCAACATATAGATGGGTTTTGTTTTTTTATCCATTCTGATACCCTGTGTCTTTTGACAGGGGCATTAAGCCCATTCACATTCAGGGTAACTATTGAGAGATATGAATTTAGTGCCATTGTATTGCCTATAAGGTGACTGTTACTGTATATGGTCTCTGTTCCTTTCTGATCTACCACTTGTAGGCTCTCTCTTTGCTTAGAGGACCCCTTTCAATATTTCCTGTAGAGCTGGTTTGGTGTTTGCAAATTCTTTCAGTTTTTGTTTGTCCTGGAAGCTTTTAATCTCTCCTTCTATTTTCAATGATAGCCTAGCTGGATATAGTATTCTGGGAGGCATGTTTTTCTCGTTTAGTGCTCTGAAAATATCATGCCAGCTCTTTCTGGCCTGCCAGGTCTCTGTGGATAAGTCAGCTGCCAATCTAATATTTTTACCATTGTATGTTACAGACTTCTTTTCCCGGGCTGCTTTCAGGATTTTCTCTTTGTCACTGAGACTTGTGAATTTTACTATTAGGTGACGGGGTGTGGGCCTATTCTTATTGATTTTTAGGGGCGTTCTCTGAACCTCCTGAATTTTGATGCTCATTCCCTTTGCCATATTAGGGAAATTCTCCCCAATAATTCTCTCCAGTATACCTTCTCCTCCCCTCTCTCTTTCTTCTTCTTCTGGAATCCCAATTATTCTAATGTTGTTTTGTCTTATGGTGTCACTTATCTCTCGAATTCTCCCCTCGTGGTCCAGTAGCTGTTTGTCCCTCTTTTGCTCAGCTTCTTTATTCTCTGTCATTTGGTCTTCTATATCACTAATTCTTTCTTCTGCCTCATTTATCCTAGCAGTGAGAGCCTCCATTTTTGATTGAACCTCATTAATAGTTTTTTTTATTTCAACTTGGTTAGATTTTAGTTCTTTTATTTCTCCAGAAAGGGCTTTTATATCTCTCGAGAGAGTTTCTCTAATATCTTCCATGCCTTTTTTGAGCCCGGCTAGAACCTTGAGAATTGTCATTCTGAAGTCTAGATCTGACATATTACCAATGTCTGTATTGATTAGGTCCCTAGCCTTCAGTACTGCCTCTTGTTCTTTTTTTGTGTTGAATTTTTCCGTCTTGTCATTTTGTCCAGATAAGAGTATATGAAGGGGCAAGTAAAATACTAAAAGGGTGGCAACAACCCCAGGAAAATGTGCTTTAACCAAATTAGAAGAGATCCAAAATCGTGAGGGGGGAGTAAGGGGATAGAAAGAGGTTTAAAAAGGAAGAAAGAAAAAAAAAAAAGAAAAAAGAAAAAAAAAGAATAGAAAAGACTTTAAAAAAAAGAAAACACCTAAGTAAAATGTAAAAAAGAAAAAATATATATATATTAGATAAACTAGTAAAAAATCCTTAAAAAAGAAAAAGGTAACAGTTAAAAAAAAAATTTTTACGCGATGGCGAGAGAAAAAAAAAACAAAAAATGAAAAAGAAAAAAATTAAATTAACTGCAAGACTAAAAAAAATCACAGGGAAAAAGCCATGTGTTCTGTGCTTGGCTTTCTCCTCCTCTGGAATTCTGCTGCTCTCCTTGGTTTTGAAACCGCACTCCTTGGTAGGTGAACTTGGTCTTGGCTGGATTTCTTGTTGATCTTCTGGGGGAGGGGTCTGTTGTAGTGATTCTCAAGTGTCTTTGCCCCAGGCGGAATTACACCGCCCGTACCTGGGGGGCCGGGGTGAGTAATCCGCTCGGGTTTGCTTTCAGGAGCTTTTGTTCCCTGAGCGCTTTCCGTAGAGTTCCGGAGGACGGGAATACAAATGGCGGCCTCCTGGTCTCCGGCCCAGAGGAGCCGAGAGCCCAGGGCTGCACTCCTCAGTGCGCCCTCAGAGAACAGCGCCCAGTTACTCCCGTCTGCCTGACCTCCGGCCGCGCTCCGAGCTCACTGAGCCTGCGACCGGTTCAAGGTAACCCCGAGCTGCAGCTTACTGTCAGCTCTGTCTCTGTAGCCGGCTTTCCCGTTCCAATACCCGCAAGCTCTGCGACACTCAGACACCCCTGATCCTTCTGTGACCCTGCGGGACCTGAGGCCACGCTGACCTCGCGTGGGCTTCGCCCCGGTTTAGCCTCTGGAGTGATGTCCCTCAGTGGAACAGACTTTTAAAAGACTGATTTTGTGCGCCGTTGCTCCGCTGCTTGCCGGGCGCCGGCCCCTCCCCCCGGGGTCTATCTTCCCGTCGCTTTGGATTCACTTCTCCGCCAGTCCTACCTTTCAGAAAGTGGTTGTTTTTCTGTTTCCAGAATTGCTGTTCTTCTTGTCTTCGATCTGCCTATGGATTTTCAGGTGTTTGCAATCTTTAGATAAGCTATCTAGCTGAACTCTGGCTAGCTGAAGTAGTCTCAGCCTGCTAATTCTCCACCATCTTGACTCCTCCCCCAATGATAACTCAGTTATAAAATATATTTTATTTCATAATACGTTTAGACTTACAGAACAGTTGTATATGTCTTACTAAGTGTCCCATAATGTTAATATTTTATATCAACCATAACACGATTACCAGAACTAAGAAATTAACATTGGTGTGTTTCCGCTAACTATATTTCTGTTCCAGAGTACAGTGCAGGAACTCACACTGAATTAGTTGTCAGTCTCCTTTGTTTCCTTAATTTTTTCCTGTCTTTTAGAACCTTGGCATTTAAGGTGTACTGGTCAGTTATTTTATAGAATATCCTCTGGTTTGGATTAATCCTGTATTTTTTCATTATTGAATTGAAGGGAGGTGTTTTTTAAAGAAGATCATAGACATGCTGGGCCTTTCTCAGTGAAACATGTCAAGGGTATATGATGCTGAGATATTTTATTACTCAGTTAAGATTGTGTCTGTGGTTTTTTCCATTATGAAGATACTATTTTCCCTTTGTAATTAATAAATATCTTGGGAAAGATACTTTAAGACTCATGTTTCTCCTCAAATTTCTTTCATAAATTTGTGAATTTATGAAAATTCATATTGTGAATTTTGGTACAAGATTATGAATCTTTCTAACAACAATTATTGCTGCAGTGTTCTAATGTTGACTTTATATTTTCCATATTGTTTCTACATTCATCAATTGGTATATCCCTTCTCTATTAATTTATTCACTTATTTACTTATACTAGTATGTTGGGGTCATGGATATATGTTTTATTCTATGGGCAATGATCTAGTACTCTGTTGACTTTGTTCCTCAAATTATTGCTGTTTTGGCCATTTAGAGCTTTTTCAGATTGTTTGCTGTGCCCATTCAGTAATGCTCTATCTTCTCTTGAGCACTTTCTCAATTTCTGGCACTTCAGCATACTCCAAGTTCATCTTGTTTCAATCTGCCTGCAGCCTGGGATCAACCACTTTTTCAAGGAGTCCTGAAAAATATTAAAATCATGATTCAAATTCCATTTGGAAACCAAGGTATTGTAATAATTGATAATAATATGTATCAATAATTGGCATGCCTCTATTTATGATGTGACATAAAGACCTGATTTCTTTTCAGTCTCAAGACATCAGCAGAAATCCATGCATTAAATGTGATTATTGCCATTTTGCTGATGAGAAAACAGGCTAAGAAGAAAAGCAAGGCATTGCTTTAGATCTTACACTAGTAAAAAGAGCTAGAATTATTGCAGAAGTCATTCAAGCTGTAAAACTTGACTCCTCTCATCTTGTACATACTAAAAAAAAATGTTAGAACTCCTGTTATCAGTTCTCTGGCCGCCCAATGTTTAACAAGTGTGAGAGGCAGAGTAAGATAGTTCTATTGAAACCAGAGTTTGTCCGTCCTCTCCTCATGAAAAAAGGTGCATTTTTGAGCAAGACATGTTTTATCTTCATCTGGGATTAAAAGTCATGAAAACTGAGTTTAAGTTTGAAATTAGGAAACAATTAGAAGGAATATACTTGAATCACAAGAGAAATATTTTTGATGACAGAGTGCTCCCAAACACATATTGTAAATTAGATATTTTTATACTGGTGTTAGTGAGAGGCAGAGCAGAGGGAGGTGAGGCATGTATGATCCTTTCCCATTTTTTGAGAACTCCATTAACCTACAACCTATTAGAGTTGGTAAATTCATGCAAAAAGGAATGTTCCTTGGACTACAGTAAGTTTTTCTTACCCATTTTCCTTTGATTGAGTAACAGATGACAGTTTATAATAGAATAACAGGCTATGGTAACATGAAAAAACACCATAAAATATTTATATATTTCCAACTCCTGGTTGCATGTCAGAGGTATTTAAAAATGACTAAATGAGGCATTTATAGCTTTGTGAAATCACATTTACAGCAATAATATTAAAGCTTTCAAAAGGTTGAAAATGGAAACAATTGCAATCTTAGTTTCTTTATGTACATAATCTACTTCAGTAAAGAATCATCTCAAATACATGTGTGCTTGCTTAAGATCAGTTTCTGAGTAAAAGGACACTGAAGGCATGCTAGAAGACCAGACTGATTTAGGAGTACTCAAGAAAGGAAAGGGAACTTTCTACAGTGTGACAAACCAATAATAGGGTTTCCATTGGTATAAATTAACCTCCAAGACTCATTTCAGAGTTAAATGTATGACTTTGGTAAACTCCAGAACTTTCCATCTTTTCCTTACATGATCTTAAAACCAGCAGCCAACAAGAGTAAGAGGAGGCACCTGACAATGAGTAGTTACTAGATAAATCTTTGTTTCATGACAGCATTTACTGAATCATGAGTGAATGAGGATATGAATAGACAAGGTGAAGCTCCTGCTTTTAATGTGCCTTGGAGGAGAGACAAACTGGACCTAAGATATAGATTACATATATATCTTGTGTAATAGAGCCATGAAGATCTACATTATGTAAATCTATGTGTGTGCGTATTAAAGTTTAATTCTGTAAATTAATATGTATATATATGTGTATGTACTCCTTAATATATACATAGTTTTATAAACATTGCATTTTTATATATTGTTATCCATTAACATTGATAGAGAATCATATATAATATTTATATTATTTATATATCACATATATAATAATATAAGAATTATGACACATTTATATAATCTATACAAATACATGTATATGGTCACCTATATATCAAAACTGATTGATAGCTCACATCTAGATACACAATTCTCTAAAAAAGTACCAATAAAAATTTTTTTAGTCCAGTACTAAAAAAACTAATATTGTTTCTATGTTTCCAGCAAAATGGAAAAGAACTGATAATTCAGGTTGGATTTGAGGAATTCTTAATTAGTATTTCTGGTTTGCCTAACACAATAGTCGCATGAGTTCCCACCTCCATGCTGAGCAGAGAGGTCCCTGCAAAGAAAGAGATGGACACTTATGCTTGAGTATTAACAGGGTTGTGGGTAGAGAGTGTTGCAGAGGAAATCAGAGGATTCTAGGAAAAGAAGTTATAGAAGAACCTCCTTTGGTTTAGAAAATATTTAATGAATTTTTGCCCTAGTTTGACAGGGGATCAGAGTGAGATGTCAGGACTCCTAGGATAATCCCCAAGGAGCAGTAGTCTAAGAGGCTGTGGGAATGAGCCTAGGAAGAGAGAAGGGGGAGAGGAAAGAAGAGGGTAGACGAACCAGATAATGGGAACCTGCCATTTGTGTTGGTGGAGAAGTGGTCAGGAGATAAGAACAGCTATAGCTTAAATTTAAATTCTTTATTGAATTTTATGGCAGTGTAATCTCTGGTTTCTTTTTACCCAAATCTCGAATGAAGTCTACTTTATATCTGTAAGTGTTATGTTATGTCCGTAATAATAGGAACAGGAGCCAGAAACTAAAGGAACATAAAGACCAGCATTCACAGAAATCTGGGAAGAATATTGGAGTAATGAGATGGGATTTTAACCCAAATTCAGCTATGTCTTAAGGGTTAGGGCTACTCTGGTTGACATTCATGTGGTGATAATAAAAATTTAAATAAAACATTCTGGATGTTTTAAGGATCCAGACCACTAGGAAACTACAATGTGAATATTTCACTATTCTTCTGCATTCCTTATGTCTTGAGGTGGATAATATTCATTGAACTGTTTAGAGTTAGAAAGGGTTGACATAAAAAAGGGTGAATTGACAGAGAAAAGAATTTTTTTTTTAAAAACTGTATCTGAATGACTGGAACTTCTTTCTCTGATATTTCAATGGAAACTAGGAAGCATACTACTTAGTATTCAGACTAGGAAATTAAATTAAAAACAATACAAAATGTAGTTAGGTTAGTTAAATGATTTCTGCAAAGTGTAAATGAAAGGCAGAAATATGAAAAAAGAGAATTTGTATTGGGCAAGACCTCTTTGTTGTTTGTTGTTGTTGTTGTTGGTATGTTAGTCACCATACAGTACATTAGTTTTTTAAAGACCTTAGGTTGAACCCATCCATAATGGTTGATGGAAATAAATTTTACTTATGTAGTAAACATCAGGATCATTGAAGGACTTATCTGCTCGTCCTGTGGTAGGTGCTAAATATGCAGCTATGAACTAGGCATATCATGTGGCTTCACAAAGCTCATCCTTGAATGGCAGAAATGTACCAAATGGTAGCTCTCGTAACAGAAGTGGAGAATGCAGGCTTAGTGGTGTTCTGGCTTAGAAGATAGGCTTTGGGAACAAAAAGACCCATTACTCTCTCTTAGTGAGTCTGTACTAATTATTTCCTTGTTCTAAGGCTCAGTTTCCACACCTGTTAAAAGGAAGGTAATGTTACCTCCTTGATAAAATAAAACAGAAAGAGGGTGAATGTACCAATTTTAGGGGTTTGGTTTTTGTAATAGGAAAATGATCAGAGATATATTGGGTTTCGCATGAAGAAACAAGATAATACATGGAAAGTGTTTACCATAGTGCCACATATTTAAGTACTCAACATTTTTATATGATGATAATGACCTTCTGCATGATCCTTGGGATGGAGGTGGTACCTAAAGCAGGCTTAGATAACCAAGAAAGACCTATGTAAAAAAGTGACTCATAAATGAAGATTTTCAAAGTCAGTTTTCAGTAAGAAGTCATTAAATCACATTTATGATGGAGGTATGTGGGTATTCAGATAGAATTATCAATATGCTAAGAAAAAAAATAAAAGTAGTCCATGTTGTACTATTTCCTTCTCAAAAGATGACTGATAAATCATGCAAAATATTTGGCCACTAAGAAGATGTATTACAAAATAAACAAACAAACAAACAAACAAACAAAAATAAAAACAAAAAAAAAATAAAATGAAGTTCAGATCAGGAAATCTTCTAATTGCCTGATGGACAGTCTTGACTCATTCATTCACTCATTCAAACATATGTTAGATCATAGGTTATATAATATAGATCATAGGTTATATTAGAGTAGAATGTAGATAATAGGTTATAATAGTCTAAACTCTCATCTGAGAACTTAGATGGAAATATTCACACTTTGGTGTATTGGTTAAACATGTATAATCCAAAAGAAGAAAAATTCCTATTCCTAAAGTACTTATAGCACTATGACAGTGGAAGCAGCTAAAAACTGGAAGCATTCTAATGGTAAGACAAAGTTAAGGAAAAAGTAGTTCAGTAACCTTCTAAAAAGTTTTGCAGCCAAATAATTATTATTCAATCGCTCTTTAAGCCAATGATATCATGGATACCTATAATGTGCCAAACATGGTGTTCAGAGTTAAAGATATAATAATGGTTGAGATAGATATAGTCCCTACTCCAAAGAGTTTACAGTTTACAGTTTACTATCAGATACAAATTGATGTTGAACAAATAATAACACAGAGAAATATTTATTTTGGGTGTCAGTAAGTTTTATTAAGAAAATAGGTCAGATGTAAAATGTAAAAACAAGGAAGGACCTAATTTGCATAGGGACAATTAGTGAAGGCATTTATAAGAATGGTTAGGAGTAGAACACAGGAAAGGTGTGATAGGGCATTATAATGTCAGAAGATGAAAAGTGACTTATGAATTGAGTTTATGTGGTGAGAGGCAAAACTGTGCCCTGCTGTGATTTCAATGTTGGACCAGAGAAATGCCAACATTTATGGATCCGAATATGTGTCAGACACCCAACTTGAGTCTTTTACATTTATTCTTTTATTTACTTGTTCTCTCATTTGACTTTTAAATAATGTAGTGATTCATGTTCACTAAATAGCTTAAGTAACTTGTTTAACATCACATAATAAAAGGTACTACCAGGATTTCAACCAAGATCATGTGACTCAAAGCTTTCAGTCTTGATAAATCTGCTAAAGGTCTTTACAAGTTTAGACAAGAATATGAAGATAGTTTTATTTATTGGGGGAGCAGGATTACAGCCTATATACTTTAATTTTGATTGTTCTTGATGATGTTTTAATATTTTGGCAAGAAATAACAGTTTTGGCTGATTAACATTTGCACTTCTCTACATTAACTAAAAGGAATTCCTGCAGTGGTCTATCCTGTCACACCAAAAGAACAACCAAAAATTTAATAGAAGTACTTTATTTCTTAGAAAAATCTTTTTAAAGATTATTTATATTTATTTTTCTGTGTTCTTTACATCATCTTTTTAAAAAAAATTATTTTTTTTAAATTTCTTTTCAGTGTGCCAGAATTCATTGTTTATGTACCACATCCAGTGTCCACGCAATACGTGCCCTCCATAATACCCACCACCAGGCTCACCCAACCTCCCACCTCCACCCCTCCAAAACCCTCAGGTAGTTTTTCAGAGTCCATAGTCTCTTACGATTTGTCTCCCCCTCCAATTTCCCCCAACATCTTCCTATGTCCTCCATGTTATTTCTTATTCTCCACAAATAAGCGAAACTATATGATAATTGAAACTTTCTGCTTGACTTATTTCACTCAGCTTAATCTCTTCCAGTCCCTTCCATGTTGCTACAAAAGTTGGGTATTCATCCTTTCTGATGGAGGCATAATACTCCATAGTGTATATGGACCACATCTTCCTCATCCGTCTGTTGAAGGGCATCTTGGTTCTTTGCACAGAAGTGTTTTACTTTATCAGCGTAATAATATACACACATGATAATAGAATATGCAATGTACATTAGAGTAGTAATATTCAGATGACACTATTGGAGTGATAATTAAAAACACAACTGTCTAAGACAAATGATGGTTTTCTCCTCATCCTCCAAATTTTGATCTATTTATTCATATCTTTCAGCTGTTCCTAATTTAATATGCCACCATATTCCCAAATAAAATGTTTGAACAGCTATTTCTTGATTTTTAACTTTTAGAGACATCTATTACTTACCTATTATTAAGGTTGAGAATGAATCTATTTTATACAGTCCTATCTACACATAAACTCACATAAACTATCCCCTTCCATTCTCCTGATAAACTGAGGGCACCTCTTTTGGTAAATCGATAATCAGAGTATACAATAATATGATTATGCAAATATTTCTAACAATTGCAATATTGCTAACATAGTACATTATGATTACACCACTCTGCTTGTACCACTTTTACACAATAACAACAAAAGAACAACCCTTGTTTGTTGGTTACATCTGACATAGAATATCACATTTCTATGCTTTGAAATATGCTATGCAAGTAATACAATGGCTTTAAAAGTAACTCTTATAGATATCTACTATTGGTGTTTTTAAAAATTAGTCTTAGATTTTCCTTCACTTGAGTGAACATCCAGTTGTTAAACCTTCATTTTTTAATTTCTGTTAAAGATGTGATTAATGTTCATGCTGTCCCCATCCAAGTCTACTTTGAATTAAACTTTATCTCACATTTGTGTGTATTTGATATCCCTTGCATTTCAATAAAAATGTGTTGAAGTTAAATCTCATTTTTCACAAAGTTATCTAAGATATTCATTCTTATTTTATAATCTAAGATCACTTGGAAATTTCCTTCACAAAATAAGCATTGGTAAGTTGAGATAAAAATGTGCACATTGAAAAGCTAGATCACTATAGACAAGTGGTATGCTCAATATTTCTCCCAACTGGACCCTGATTGTGAACTGACAGTAGGTGGAATAACAAACTCTGAAGACATTTTTTTCACAGAAACATCTGCAACCAATCACGTAAAAGACAAAATGACAGGGACATTTAGTGATAGGGTTGTTTCTTTGCCAGCATTTTACTTAGAAAGATCTTTCAAGATCCCACTTAGAAATAAAAACAGCACAATGAGTATACCGTTTCTGTGAGATGTAACACCCGGGTACTCTAAGCTATGTGAGGAATGTACTGAAGTATCTGCTTGAAATCTGGGGCCATTATCAGACTATCCAGAGCTACCGACACTGTTGCTTGATCTCTTCTCTCAGCCTTTCCCACCCACGAAAATTCTTTGCATTGCTTGTGTATTGAATTTGCTAGTATTGAATTTACATCAAGTTGGTAATTTATGAAGTGAAAAAGCCAGCCTCTGCTCTGGATCTGATTCCTCCTTGCATTTATTCATTTTATTTTAGGCTTCATGCCTGCCTTTTTCTGCTTCTCTCCTAGTTTCCCACACTCTGTCTTTCAATTGTTTTTAGAACTTGGAGGGAGAATCCTGAAAGGTATGATCATCAGTAAAGGCTTTTGACCAAACACACAAACCAAGATGGAATTTTTTTTTACTAATTTTTTATTTTTTATAAACACATATTTTTATCTCCAGGGGTACAGGTCTGTGAATAACCAGGTTTACACACTTCACAGCACTCACCAAAGCACATACCCTCCCCAATGTCCATAATCCCACCCCCTTCTCCCAAACCCCCTCCCCCCAGCAACCCTCAGTTTGTTTTGTGAGATTAAGAGTCACTTATGGTTTGTCTCCCTCCCAATCCCATCTACCAAGATGGAATTTAATATTTGGAATTGATGTCTGTGTTCCCTGTCTTTATGCATGGTGATGGTATTTTTATTTACATGTTCTATGATTCACGTGCCTGAAAAATGATTGTGTGTAAGACTAATGTCCTCTTTTATTGTTTTGCATAATGGCAAAATTGGACTTGAGATTAACACTACTTGAAAATAGAAAGCCAGCATACTGCTTATAGGACATTAACAAAACATGGTAAAAAGAAACAAAAGGGTGTTTTTTAGAGTGTAATCAGTAAGTTTGATTACTGAAAGCAGCCTGCATCTTACTGGTTTTAATTGAAATTCATATTCATTTTAAGTTAATTATGTCATCTCTGACTGAGTGTATGAGTGTAGAAGTCCTCTATGTACTCAACCTATAAAATTCAGATGACTACAGTCTCTTCCCTTTATTATTATTGAACATTTTATGGAGATAAAAGTTCTGAAAAATATTGTTGCCCTATTTGTGATCCGGGTACACTTAGAGGACACTCTTCTTTGTAGTTGTCCTTAGTTCTCAACACGTGATTCACAAGGTCACTCAATAGTTTCAGTACTTAGATGTGCTGAGTGTCGTTGGCGCACAAACTGTGAGAGGACAGCTATTTGATTCTACTGCCATATTGCCACAACACATTAGTAACAACTTTCATGTTCAAATATATTTTGAACATCTATAATGGGATTAAGAAATATAAAGGGAAAATTTCAGTGATAAAACAGCCTCTGGTATAACAAGTATTGTGTGTATACACACACACACACACACACACACATGTGTCAAAATATATATTATTTATTATTATTACATTATTGTATATTACATATGACACTTAATTTTATATATAGAATATTGAATATATTAAATATTGAATCATTTTATCTTATGTATACCATTTATATATATGGAAGGAAAACACTTAAAAGATTTTTCCTGTATAAAGAAAATCTCTCAGGGAAAAAACAATGTGAGAAGAGAATAGCTATTAAGGTCTTGAGGTAAACCAAAAGTACAATATCACAGGTGGAACAGAATCTTCAGAAAGAAGATAGTTAAAGAAAATTTTGATGAGGAAGTCTATTTTTCAATCTCTGATTACTGTTGCAGTACTTGTATGTATGTCTGTGAATGTGTATATATGTGTGCAGAAAGAAATGCATAAACATTTAGCATCATATTGATATTATTTTCCAATTGCAAAGACTGCTGTATAAAATAGGAGCTTTTTACTTAAATTTTTTCCATTTAGTTATATTGAATTTTAAATGATAATGATATTAAACTGTGTAAGAGAGAAAAATTTCCTGTTTCCGACATACTTTGATTTTTCCTAACTCCAATATACACATTTAAATGTATTTTTTCCAGTGTTTAATGACTGAACATTCCTTACCAGGGCTGGGACAAAGGTGAGAGACTTATGTAAGGCAAAATATTGAAGGACCAAAAAAGTCAGGAATAAAAATTTTCCTTTTTGTCTTAGACTCCAATATGACTTTGTATTACACTGTTTCTTAATTTAAGTACACTTTGATATTTTGTTTATTATTTATCCCATTCATCTCATTTAAAATATTGCTTTAAAATATTACTGATTTTGATTCAAACTTTTTTATTTGTCTTAAATTTTGAGCCCCAAGTAAGGTCTTTATTTGTCCAAGTTTTATTCCTCAAAAGATAAATGTTTTATAAGAAAATACAGTGGCATCTCAGTTAGCTCAACTAATGGGGAAATGGTTTGTTCAGATGATATATTTTCTTTTTAGCTGTGCATGCATTTGCTGGACAATATTACCTGTTAGAAATGGGATTTATGACACCCCCTTCCAAATTGGTAAAGGGATCTTTAGCCATGGAACACTTGTTCATGTGTGCAAAGTTTTATGGATTGATCTCTCAGTCTTGTACTTTAAAAAATATTTTCCTAACCACAAAATTTTAATCTAGTAACCAGATGTTAACCACAATGTCAGTGTTTTTGAAAAATACTACATTAAAAAATAAGTGCAGCAGAAGATTTTCAGTTTCAGCAGTAACATGTAAAAAGCTTGGAAATCATCACTCTCATCCTCACAAGAGGAAAGCTGAAAAAAACTGAAAATCAAAAGCTTTTCTTTAACCCATTAGAGAATTGAATTTGCAGGGCCAACTGCCAGCCCCAAATATGGAGATATAGGCAAAATCAGGGAAACACAACAAGATCAGCATACCCAGAGCAGAAATCACTGAAGGCATAAACAAGTAGGCACACTTAAATGGGATTTGGTGAGTTGCTGGAGGCTGGGGTTGGACTTGACCAATAGTGAGGAACTCTTGGAGGCTTTAGCCTTAGTGGAGCCTCTATACTTCCATGGGTTTTAACTGAAAGGATCCAAGAAACCAAGAAAAATCATCTCATGTCTTTCGTTTAAGGGAATACTATCTATTTTGAAATATGCCCACTGTTTTCTCTGTAATAAGAGCTTACTCTTTAATGAAAGAAGAGTCACCAGCGTGTTTTCTCACATAGGTGGAAGGGCAATTACCAACTCCAGACGACTTTAGACTTCCTGTTTCACCCAAGAAAGGGAGAGAAAGGAAGGTAAGAAATGGTCATGAAAAACAAAACTGAGGGACACAAAAAGACTGAAATTTAATCATAAAATTATAAAATGCCTCTACTCTCCAACTCCTTACTATTCCATTAACAGGATCCTGAGTAATTAGTGTATTCAGACTAAAACAACCATATAAAGTATTAGACTCTGCTTAATAAAGTTTCTTTATGAAAACTCAAAATTGATAGGAGAGACAAAAACACAGACAGAGGAAATTTTAGTTTTTGACACCTATAGCTATAGCAAATATAAACAATTTAAGATCTACCCAAATAAATGTAAAACCTTTCCACAGTTCTTTCTGTTCAGTATACCATATTCAACTTCTGGCAAATAATTGCAAGATATCGCAAAGACAAAAAAGTCTGCAGAGACAAAGCAAATATCAGAATCTGAATTAAAAAATGGAAGAAATTTTGGAATGTAAGTGAAGAGATGGTAACTCTAGTAAATAATCAAAAGGAAATGTTGTGAAGAAAAAACTGTAGCAGAGAATGCCTGAGGGGCTCAAGGAAGAAGCACGATGGTGGAAGAGTAAGAGACTGAAATACCATTAGGTCGCAGGAGTTCAGCTAGATAGTTATCAAACCATGCCAAACACCTACAAACTCAACAGGAGATACAAGAGCAGAAGAGGAGCAATTCTAGGAACAAAAAATCAACCACTTTCTGGAAGGTAGGATGTGCAGAGAAGTGAATCTGCAGCTACAGGAAGATAGAGTGCGGGAGGAGGGGCTGAATCCTGGCAAGCGGTGGAGCAGTGGAGCACAAAATCAGAACTTTTTGAAGTCTCTTCCACTGAGGGACATCAATCCAGAGGCTAAGCGGGGATGGAGGCCTCACAGGGACAGTGTGGTCTCAGGACCAACAGGGTCACAGAAACACCGAAGGATTCTGAGTGTTAGAGAGCTGTCAGGTATTGGAGCAGGGAAACCAGCTACAGAGACAGAGCTGAATAGTGAGCTTTCAGCTCGGGGTTACCTTAAACTGTGATCCAAGGCACAGTCAGACCACTGCTCTTCAAGTAGGGACCCCACAAGGGGCAAATCTGGAAAGACTCCCCCTTCTTCCTCCCCTGGAAGGAGTGGCGCAGGGGTGCACAGCAGGAATCTGCTGGGTTTGAAGACTCCAAACAGGGCTGTGTGCCAGAAATAGAAATGCTCAGTCACAGGCCAGGTGAGCATGGTGTGTGGCTGGAGACCAGGGAGACAGGAATGATTGACTGCTTTTTTCTGAGGGTGCACTAGGGAATGGGGCCCTGAGCTCTCAGCTCCTACAGGGTCAGAGATTTTGAGGTGGATATTTTTATTCCTGTCCTCCAGGGCTCTATGGAAAGTGTTCAGGGAACAAAAGCTACCAAGAGCAAAATGAAGCAGATTACTTAGTCAGGCCCCTGGCAAGGGTAGTGCATTTCCACCTTGGGCAAAGACATTTCAGAATCACTGCAACAGGCCTGTCCCCAGAAGATCAGCAAGAACTTCGAGCCAAGACCAAGTTCACTGATCAATGAGAACTGTGGAACTCCAGAGCTAGGAGAAAGCAATGCCTACAATTCATGACTTTTCCCCCATGATCTTTTAGTCTTGCAAAGTTAATTTTTTTTAATTTTATTTTTTCTTATTCTATCTTTAACTTTTCCTCTTTCCTCTTTTAACATTTTAAAACTATTTTATCTTAACAATACTGTTTTTAAAAAAAAAATCTTTTTAAATTTTCATTTATAGTCATATTTTATTCCTTCACTGTATTTAACTTTATTTTTTGTATACATATACACTTTCTTCTTTAAAATTTTGGGATACAATTTATTCCAATAGATCAAAATATACCCTGAATCTAGCACATGGCTTCGTTTTGGTGTCCAGTCTGATCACATTCTCTCCTCTTTTCATTTTTCTTTTATTCAACCAACTAATCTAATCTATTCCTTTTTTAGAATATTTTTTAAAATTTTCATATTCCATTTTCCATCCCTTCATCATGTTTACACTCACACACACACACATATATATATTTCTTTAAAGTTTTGGGAGATAGTTTCTTCTATGAGACCAGAATACACCCAAAATCAAGTGGGTGGCTCTGTTCTATTTACAGGTCTCATGTATTTGTGTGTGTGTGTGTGTGTGTGTGTGTGTGTGTGTGTGTGTGTTCCCCCCCATTCTCCCCCTGGTTTCGGGTCTCTTCTGATTTGATTAGCATCTATTTTTGTGGAGTCTTTGCCACCCTTCCAGTATTTTATTCTCTCGTTCATATGTTCTTAACTGGATAAAATGACAAAGCAGAAATACTCACCACAAAAGCAAACAAACAAACAACAACAACAACAACAAACAAAACAGGAGACAGTATCAACAGCTAGGGACCTAATCAATACAGACATTGGTAATATGTCAGAACTAGAGTTCAGAATGACGATTTTCAAGCTGTTAGCTGGCTGGGCTTGAAAAAAACATGGCAGATATCAGAGAATCCATTTCTGGTGTAATAAAAACCCTTTCTGGGGAAATAAAAGAACTAAAATCTGACTAAATTGAAATAAAAAAGCTATTAATGAGGTGCAATAAAAAATGGAGGCTCTTATTGCTAGGATAAGTGAGGCAGAAGAGAGAATAAGTAATATAGAAGACCAAATGATTGAGAATAAAGAAGCTGAACAAAAGAGAGACAAATAACTACTGGAGCATGATGGAAGAATTAAAGAGTTAAGTGATACCATAAGATGAAACAGTATTAGAATAATGGGAATTCCAGAAGAAAAAGAAAGAGAGAAGGGGGCAGAAGGTGTATTGGATCAAATTATAAAAGAGAATTTCCCTATTATGGCAAAAGGAACAAACATCAAAATCCAAGAGGTGCAAAGAACCCCTCTCAAAATCAATAAAAATAGGTCCACACCCCATCATCTAATAGTAAAACTTACAAGTTTTAGTGACCAAGAGAAAATTCTGAAAGAAGCTAGGGACAAGAAGTCTATAATATAAAATGGTAGAAAGATTAGATTGGCAGCAGACTTATCCACAGAGACCTGGCAGGCCATAAAGAACTGGCATGATATATTCATAGCACTAAACAAGAAAAATATGCAGCTAAGAATACTATATCCAGCTAAGTAATCATTGAAGATAGAAGGAGAGATAAAAAGCTTCCAGGACAAACAAAGATTAAAAGATTTTGCAAACACCAAACCAACACTACAGGAAATATTGAAAAGGGTCTTCTAAGCAAAGAGACAGCCTAAAACTAGTAGACCAGAAAGGAACAGAGACAATATACAGTAACGGTCACCTTGCAGGCAATACAATGACACTAAATTCATCTCTCAATAGTTACCCTGAATGTAAATGGGCTGAATCCCCATCAAAAGACAGAGGGTGTCAGAATGGATACAAAAATAAGACCCATTATTATGCTGTCTACAAGAAACTCATTTTAGAACCAAAGACACCTCCAGATTCAAAGTGAGGGGATGGGAAATAATTTACCATGCTAATAGACACCAAAAGAAAGCTGGAGTGGCAATCCTTATATCAGTTAAATTATATTTTAGGCCAAAGATTATAAATAGAGTTAAGGAAGGACAATATATCATACTTAAAGGGTCAGTCCAACAAGAAGAGCTAAAAATTTTAAAAACCTATGCCCCTAACATGGGAGCAGCCAATCATATAAACCAATTAATAACAAATCAAAGAAACTCATCAACAATAATACAAGAGTAGTAGGTGACTTTAACATCTTCCTCACTGAAATGGACAGATCATCCAAGCAAAAGACCAACAAGGAAACAAAGGCTTTAAATGACACAGTGGACCAAATGGACATCACAGATATATTCAGAAGATTCCATCCCAAAGTAACAGAATACACATTCTTCTCTAGTGCACATGGAACATTCTCCAGAAGAGATCACATTCTGGGTCACAAATTAGGTCTCAACTTGTACCAAAAGATTGGGATAATTCTCTGCATATTTTCACACTATAATACTCTGAAGCTAGAACTCAATCACAAGAGGAAAACTGGAAAGAACTCAAATACATGGAGGCTAACGAGCATCCTACTAAAGAAGGAATGGGTAAACCAGAAAATTAAAGAAGAATTGAAAAAAGTCATGGAAACCAATGAAAATGAAAACACAACTGTTAAAATCTTTGGGACAGAGCAAAGCAGTTCTGAGAGGTAAGTATATAGTAATACAAGCATTTCTCAAGAAAAAAAAAAAAAGGCCTCAAGTACACAACCTAACGCTATACCTAAAGGAGCTGGAGAAAGAACAGCAAAGAAAACCTAAACCCAGCAGAACAGAAATAATAAAGACCAGGACATAAATCAATGAAATAGAAAAGAAAAGAACAGTAGAATAAATCAAGGAAGGTAGGAGATGATTCTTTGAAAGAATTAATAAGATTGATAAATTCCTGTCCAGACTTACCAAAAAGAAAAGAGAAAGGACCCAAATAAATAAAATCATGAATGAAAGAAGAGATCACAACCAACACCAAAGAAATACAATTATAAGAACATATTATGAGCAACTGTACACCAGCAAATTTGACAATCTGGAAGAAATGGATGCATTTTTAAAGATATATAAACTACCAAAACTGAACCAGGATAAAAATAAAAAACCTGAACAAACCCAAAACCAGTAAGGAGATTGAAGCAGTCCTCAAAAATCTCCCAACAAACAATACCCCAGGGCCAGATGGCTTCCCAGGGGCATTCTACAAAAATTTAAAGAAGAAATAATACTTATCCTCCAGAAGCTGTTCCAAAAAAATGGAAATGGAAGGAAGACTTCAAAACTCATTTAATAAGGCGAGCACTACTTGATACCAAAACCGGACAAAGACCCCATCAAAAAGAAAAATTACAGACCAATATCATTGATGAACATGGATGCAAAAATTCTCATCAAAATAATAGCCAATAGACCCAACAGTACAATAAAAGGATCATTAACCACTACCAAATGGCAAGTTTTCATTTCTTTTAATGTCTGCAAGTTCCATTGTATATAAATACCCCATCTTCTTTATCCACTCATATTTTGATGCACATCTAGGTTCTTTCCATGGTTTGGCTATTGTGGACATTGCTGCTATAAACACTGGAGTGCACATGCCCCTTCAAATCACTACATTTGTATCTTTTGGGTAAATACCCAGTAGTGTGATTGCTGGGTCGTAGGGTAGCTCTAGTTTCAACTTTTTGAAGAACCTCCATGCTGTTTTCCAGAGTGGCTGCACCAGCTTACATTCCCACCAACAGTGCAAGAGGGTGCCCCTTTCTCCATATCCTCGCCTACATCTTCTTGATTCCTGACTTATTAATTTTAGCCATTCTGATTGGTGTGAGGTGGTATCTCACTGTGGTTTTGATTTGTATTTCCCTGATGCTGAGTGATGTGGAGCACGTTTTCATGTGTCTATTGGCCATCTGGATATCTTCTTTGCAGAAATGTCTGTTCCTGTCTTCTGCCCATTTTGTGATTGGATTATTTGTTCTTTGGGTGTTGAATTTGATAAGTTATTTATAGATTTTGGATACTGGCCCTTTATCTGATATGTTGTTTGCAAATATCTTCTCCCATTCTGTCAGTTGTCTTTGGGTTTTGTTGACAGTTTCCTTTGCTGTGCAGAACATTTTGATCTTGATGAAGTCTCAATAGTTCATTTTTGTTCTTGCTTCCCTTGCCTTTGGCAACGTTTCTAGGAAGAAGTTGCTGCGGCTGAGGTTGAAGAGGTTCCTGCCTGTGTTCTGCTGAAGTATTTTGATAGATTCCTGTCTCGCATTGAGGTCTCTCATCCGTTTTTAGTCCATTTTCGTGTGTGGTGTAATGGAATGGTTCCGTTTCACTCGTCTGCATGTGGCTCTCCAATTTTCCCAACACCATTTGTTGAAGAGACTGTCTTTTTACCACCGGACATTCTTTCCTGCTTTGTCAAAGATTAGTTGACCATAGAGTTGAGGCTCTATTTCTGGGCTTTCTACTCTGTTTCATTGATCTACATGTCTGTTTTTATGCCAGTACTATACTGTCTTGATGATGACAGCTTTGTAATAGAGCTTAAGATCTGGAATTGTGATGCCACCAACTTTGGCTTTCTTTTTCAACATTCCTCTGGCTATTCGAGGTCTTTTCTGGTTCCATATAAATTTTAGGATTATTTGTTCCACTTCTTTGAAAACAACAGATGGTACTTTGATAGGGATTGCATTAAACAAGTAGATTCCTTTAGGTAGCATAGACATTTTCATAATATTTGTTCTTCCAATCCATGAGCATGGAACATTTTTCCACTTCTTTGTGTCTTCCTCAATTTCTTTCATGAGTACTTTGTAGTTCTCTGAGTACACATTCTTTGCCTCTTTGGTTCAGTTTATTCCTAGGTTTCTTATTGTTTCGGGTAAAATTATAAATGGGATTGACTTCTTAATTTCTCTTTCTTCTATCTTGTTTTTGTGTATAGAAATACACTGACTTCTGTATATTGATTTTACATCCTGATACTTTGCTGAATTCCTTTACATGTTCTAGCAGATTTAGAGTGGAGTCTTTTGGGTTTTCCACATAAAGTATCATATCATCTGCAAAGAGTGAGAAATATGACTTCTTTGCTGATTCAGAAGCCTTTTATTTTGTGTTGTTGTTGTTGTCTGATTGGTGAAGCTAGGAACAGTGGATTTTTTAAAAAGACCCCACTATACGTTGTTTATAAGAAACACCTTTTTAATAGGGAGACACAGGTGAGAAGATGTGGAAAAATATGTATCATACTAACATTAAGAAAAAGAAAGCTGACAAAGCCATACTAAATTCAGACAAAACAGACTTCAGCAGAAGGAAAATTATCAGGGTAAAAGAGAAGCATTGGATAATGATTTTTAAAAAGTCAATTCTCCAAAAAGATAACAGTCCTTAATATGCATGTACCTAACAAGTGAGAATCAAAATATGTAAGACAAAATATGGTAGAACTCAGGAAAAACAGACAAATCCACTCTTATATCTGGAGCATGTAACAGTTTTCTTTCATTATTGATATATAAAGCAGACAGAAAATCAGCATGTGTGAAGTAGACCTGGATAGCACTATAATCAACTTAGCATTCAATTGACATTGATAGAATTTTTCATGTAACAACAACACAGATTCCTCTCAAGCTTACATGGAAAGTGCACCAAGATAGATCCCATTCTGGGCCATAACAACACCTGATCTAAAAGGATAGAAATCGTACAAAGAACATTCTCTGACCAGATTAATATTAAATTAGAAATCAATAACAGAAAGATAGTTGGAAAATAGCCAAATATATGGATATCAAAATAACACATTTCTAAGTAATGCATGGGTAAAGAAGTCTCAAGAAAGCTTTTTAAAAAATATTTGAACTATATAAAATGTAAAATACAACTTAACAAAATTTGTGAGATGCAGCTAGAGCATTGCTTAGAGGAAAGTTTGCAGCATGAAATGCATTTATTAGAAAAGAAAAATCGGGACACCTGGGTGGCTCAGTCAGTGAAGTGTCTGCCTTCCGTTCAGGTCATGATCCCAGGGTCCTAGAATCAAGTTCTGCACCAGGCTCCTTGTTCAGCAGGTTACATACTTCTCCCTCTGCCTACCACTTCCCTTGTTTGTGCTCTCTCTCACTCTCTCTTTCGCTGACAGATAAATAAATAAAATCTTTAGAAAAATGAAAAGAAGAAAGACCTAAAAATCAATAAGCAAAGTTTCCACCTTAAGGAATTCGGAGAAAACAAATTATACCTAGAGAAAGTATTTAAAAAGAAATAATAAAAATAAGAGAAAGAAACTGTATTGTAGAAGATAAATGTAGAAAATTCTAAAGATTGATTAAAATAAAAAATTTTCTGGAGTTAATATGCAATTATAGTAAAGTTGCAATATATAAGTTGATATACAAATGTAAATTGTTTTCCTATAACCAACACTGAACTATTGGAACTTGAATTTAAAAACAATAGACTCTCCCTCCAGATACTTAGACGTGAATCTAAGAAAATTTGTTCAACATCTATATGAGGCAAACTATAAAAGAAATTAAAGAAGATCTAAATAAATAGAGAGAAATTTCATGCTTATATATATGAAGACTCAGTACTATTAAGATGTCAGTTCTTCCCAACTTGATCTACAGATTCAACATAACCAAACTATTCACAAGTTACTTCATGGACATCAACAAACTTAATCTAAAGTTTATAACAATAGACAAAATACCAAAAATAGTTAACTCAATATTGAAGAATGAAGTAGGGTGACTGGCACTATCAAATTCAAATATTACTATAAAATATAAGTAACTGAGATAGTGTAGTGGTGAAAGAGTAGATATATAAATCAATGGACCAGAATAGAAAGCCCATAAGTAGACACTGATAAATATAGTCACTGATACTTGACCAAGAAGCAAAGCAAGAGAAATGATAACACTCTCAACAATGGCACTGGTACATTTATATTTAAAAAAGAAATTACTCTAGACATAATACTCAAACTTCCACAGAATTGAACTCAAAATGGATCATAGGGCAGAATGCAAATTTCAAAACTATAAACCTTGTCGAAGAAAATGAAGGAGAAAATCTGGGTGACTTTGGGCATGGTGATGACTTTCTGGCTACCCCACCAAAAGCATGATCAGGACAGAAAAGAATGATAAGTTGATATTTATTAAAACTAAAGTTTTCTGGTCTGTTAAAGACAATGCTAAGAGAATTTTAAAAAGATCAGGAACTGTCTAACCTGGGAGAAAGTATTTGTGAAACACTTATTTGATAAAGGACTTGTATTCAAAATACGCAAAAAAAAAAAAAAAAAAAAAAAACACCCTTAAAATTTAACAGGAAGAACAAAAACCACATTTTTTTTAAAAGTATCTCAACAGGCACTTCATTGAAGAAAATATACATATAGAAAACAATTATCCAACAACATATTCAAAATCATTTGTCATTAAGGAATTGCAAATTCAAACAATGAGATACTACTGCACACCTATTAAAATGGATTAAAAAAAAACCCAAAACTTGACAATACCAAATCCTGGTGAGGATGCAGAGTAATAAGAACGCATATTCACTGCCTAGGGGAATACAAATGGCACCACCACTTTGCAAGATCATTTTATATTTCTTACAAAGCTAAACATAGTCTTACCACATAATCCAGCAATCTTGTTCTTAGGTGTTTACCAACAAATTAGATAACTTACATTTACATGAAAACCTACACATAAATTTTTAAATTGTCAAAAATTTGAAGCACAAAGATGCCTTCCATAGTGTGTGAATAAATAACCCATAGTATATCCATATAATGGGATATTACTTAGTGCTAAGAAGAATTCCTGAAGCTGCTATTCCTATTATACTGGAACTGAATGACTGAGTAAATCAATGGAGGATAATGAAAACCAGATTTCTCACCATTGAAGTGGGGGTTACACATAAGCAATGATCAAATTGTTATGGACAAATTGGAGGCATCAGTAAAAGCTCATATTTAGCTGCAGAAATATTTGTAAATATGTCTATATACATGAGTTAGCAGTATCATACCATATCAAGGGGACATACTATCAATATAACTTATTACTTTTGATCTTGACCTTGGTTATCTGGCTTACATAGTGTCTATCAGGATTTCTCCATTAGAAGTTATTTTTGTTCCCCTTTCTGTATTGTATGCTTTGGAAGTTAAGTCACTACACATAACCCAGAGAGCCTAAGGAGACATGACACCTAAATGTAAACGTGGTTTCCTGAATGAAATCCTGGAACAAAAAAGGTATTAAGTTAAAACCAAGAAAATACAAATAAACTATGTATTTTGATTTATTTAAAATGAATCCATTTTGGTTCCTTGATTGTAATAAATGTATCACACTAATGAGGTATAATATTAGAGGAAACAGTGCAGGATATATGGGAGCTGTGTACTATTTTGTCAATTTTTCTCTAACTCTAAGACTATTCAACAAATAGAGACTATTTAAAAACACCAGAAGGCTGTCTTACAAAAAATAAATAGGTAAATAAAAATGAAAATGAAAGGAAAAGAAACATGAGAAAGAAAAAAGAGAAACAAGAACATCAATGCCCTCTTGAATTTGGGTAAGTGGAATAAACGAGAGGAATATATAACACCTTTTTTTCATAATGGAAGCAGAAAGTTTCAGAAGTTAATTGGAAATGTCAGACAATTGTAAAAATGTTTAATTTTTAAAGAAGAAACAAGATGGCTCCAGAATGCACTCAAATCTAACACAATATAATGTCTGCAAATAACTTAAAATATTTAATAAAAATGCAAGCAAGTTCTTTAGATCAAGCCAGTATATATCTATTCTTCCTAAATATATTAATTTTAGTGATACTTATTAGTTCAAAAGGGTAATTTCTATGCACTGAAAGTACAGGATATAGCTGAAATCTAGAAGTACTTCATCAATTCTTGCCAAATAGCAGATAAATAGGTAAAACTAAATTTTAATGCACCCAATATGCAAGTTGTCATAGATGCTATGGTATTAGTTGTATGGGATTAGTATTAACTGTCATTAGTCCTCTTGTAGCTATAAAGCAAGCTTTCAAACTGAGTCTTGAAACTTTGTACTTTATTTGACATCATTATACCAACTTCTTCTGAATGCCATTTTTCCAAGATAGAAGATATTGAGAACAACAAAATAAATTACTTTATGGTGGGGTTTTATTTGAAGGAGAAAAGCAAGATTACCTTACATTTTAGTATACATAGGTAATTATATTTTTAAAATATTCCCAACTAAAAGTATTTAACTTGAATATAGCTGGCCACAACAAAACTTAAGTGACATGAAAGATCTTGCCCTGCTTACACAAGGATGCTGTATGACATGCCAATGTTTGGGAACCAGAAACCAATGGGGAAAGAAATTGGTAAATTTGTTAAAGGGCTTCAGTAAAAAAGTATTCTGCTATTTATAAAGACCTATAAATATATTTTAAAATGTGTGCATTTTAATATATTAGGTACAGTTAACACTTTCAAAGTCTTAAGCACATATTTGGGTTGTGGGCAGAGAAATACAATGTTATATTTCCTTGAAAGAAAAAATATACTTTTGTGGTTCACTGAGAGCTCTTAGAGATATATAGTGAACACAAGCTGAGCATTATTTGTTCAGCTATGAAAGTAGGAGTTGAGGAAATGATGGTTACCCATGTTCCTAACCCCTTTAATTTAATACAGAGAGGTAAGAAGCAGGTCCTGAAATTGACCAGTAAGACACACATGGCATTTGTCTTATTCAAAAGCTAAATCATGTTTTCTATGATGAGAGTTTATCTTAGAATTTGAAATCATACATTTCAGAGTTTCTAGGTTCTTCCTTTCTTTTCCATCAGCCACACACTAAATACTTTATTACTTATCTGGCAAAATATTATTGTGCCCCTTCTAGCAGTGGTCCATATGGCAAGACATGGTACCCATTTCAAAGCTGTGTCTTAGGCACTGTAGCAGAGAGCAAAGACACAAGTGCTTAAAATCAAATTTAGAAAAAAAATGGTTAAGATGACAAATTTTATATTATGTATATTTCTAGCACAATTTTAAAAAATATGTAATGTGGAAGTCTAAAAGTGCAATGTTGGTTAGTATAAAAAAGTGAAAACACATTATTTTCCTTCTGTTTACTTTAACACATATTCATTATGTACCTTTTAAAATACACTATTTTGTGTCACTCTTTCTACCTCACTGGGCTTCAGTTTATTCATTCTCAAAACAGGCTTTTGTGTAAGGTAATTTCTAAAACCCCGTATAGCCCTATTGTTTTTCGATTCACAGATAACGTATATTTTTCCAAGATAATGTGAGCCACATTGTCTTTTTTTTAAGAGAGGGAAGACTTTTTTTTTTTAATATTCACTTTTCAACAATTTGAACTTTTGTTACTATATATTTCTATACTTAGAGCACTTTTGTTATATGAAATTAGAACTTTCACAGATTTTGAAACAATCCCCCCTAAACAGCTTGATGTTTAGCAGACAATATAGTTCAACTAAAGTGCAGTTTCCTTATTTGTATATCAAATTGAAATTTTTCAATTAATCAGAAATTATATTGCATTTTACTTTAATACAAAAATATATAGAGTGCAACGCTAAGAGTGCAAGTCCTAGTGGGAAACAAATTACCTCAGCAATATCACTGAAGCAAAAGTAGACATCTTTAGGTTTGTCAGAAGCAAAAATACTCATTAGTAGTTGGAAACTTATTGAAATTAAGGCAGTGGCTCAATGTTCAATTGAAGGAATAAAATTCAAATCTGTACAAGAAAATCTACAACTCTGTCATTGAATACCATAAATAAAAGGAAAGAGGCTAATGTACAGATTTTTCAAATGAATTTTAGCTCCCTAGGAATAGAACCCCTTTTTTAACTTTCGATCCTAAAGTTCAAATTTCTCACATCTGGTTCAAGATAAATTTCTAGGAATGTGTTATTTAACAAAGCACAGCACTGATCTGACAAACACAATGTTTCTCAGTTTAAAAGACATACAAATATGATGGTGTTTTATACTTCTATCTGATCTCTCACCATTTTAATTTTCTACTTATCAGTTAAAGATGCATTCACCGCATATAGTAGATATGCACATGGGAGCTTATTCATGAATTAGTTACTAAAAGTCACCCTATTCTCAAGCTAATGTGATAAGGAATAAAGGTTAAATGTACAGTCAGCACCAATAAATGCCTGCAAATACAATCGCAAATGTATGAGAATGCGAGCAATGCTATTGAAATGGAAAGAGGGGGAGTTATTTGAGGAAATGTATCCAAATTTCAGTGCAGCAGGAGAATGCAGGGAAGAGAGCACATTAGGGAAAGACCCAGAGACTTAGCTGGGATGGTAAAATCTAGTTAAAGTGGGATGCTCACTTAGGAGTAGAGAGAGATAAGTAAAGTTGATAGCCTCAGTAGACATGTGATGAAAATTTTAAACCATTGATAAACAAACAAGTTTATAAACCAGGATGTTAATTAACAATTGGATGAAGACTTCAGCAGTGCAAAATCTTTTAAATTTCCTTTCTGATTCTTTTAGAGACATCTTGAGTTTCACATTGCCACACACCTGCTGTGATCACACTTCTGCATGGGCTGTCTCAGTAGCCATTCAAAATACCAACAAGAGTCAAATTATGGAAAGAATCCAATGTCCATCAACTGATGAGTGGATAAAGAAGATGTGGTATATATATACAATGAACTATTACTCTGTCATCAAGAAGAATAAAATCTTGTTTTTGCAATGACATGGATGGAGCTATAAGGTATTGTGCCAAGCAAAATTAGTCAAAGAAAGACAAATACCATATGATTTCATTCATATCTGGAATTTAAAAAACAAAACAGATGAACAGATGGGAGTGGGGAATAAAGAGAGATAGAAACAAACCATAAGAGACTCTTTTTTTTTTCCTAAGATTTTATTTATTTATTTGACAGAGAGAGAGATTACAAGTAGGCAGAGAGGGAAGCAGAGAGAGAGGGGGAAGCAGGCTCCCCACTGAGCAGAGAGCCTGATGCAGAGCTCGAACCCAGGACCTGAGATCATGACCTGAGCTGAAGGCAGAGGCTTAACCCACTAAGCCACCTAGGTGCCCCCAAACCGTAAGAGACTCTTAACAATAGAGAGCGAACAGGATTGATAGAGAGAGGTGGGTGGGGGATGGACTAGATGAGTAATGGGTATTAAAAAGGGTGCTTGCTGTGTTGAGCACTGGGTGTTTTACGTAAGTGATGAATCACTGAATTCTACTCCTGAAACCAATATTGCACTGTATGTTAACTAAGTAGAATTTCTTTTTTTTTTAATTTTGTTATGTTAGTCATCATACAGTACATCATTAGTTTTTGATGTAGTGTTCCATGATTCATTGTTTGCATATAACACTCAGTGTTCCATGCAATCTGTGCCCTCCTTAATACCCATCACCAGGCTCACCCATCTCTCCACAGTCCTCCCTTCTAAAACTCTCTGTTTGTTTCCCAGAGCCTATAGTCTCTCATGGTCCATCTCCCACTCCAATCTCTCCTTCATTTTTCCCTTCTCCTAATGTCCATGCTATTCCTTATGTTCCACAAATAAGTGAAACCATATGAAAATTGACTTTCTCTGTTTGACTTATTTTACTTAGTGTACTCTTCTCCAGCCCTGCCCATGCTGATGCAAAAGTTGGGTATTCATCCTTTCTGATGGCTGAGTAGAATTTAAGTAAAATCTGAAAAAAAAAAAAAATGGCCTCTCTTCCAAAAATTTTCTCTTTCTTCAACCCAAAAGCATAACATTCATGGTGCTAATCTTCTATTAATAAACCTTCAGTGTTTCCCTAAAACAGACTTTACAATCTTAGGAATACGGAACCTCTCTTCAAGTAACTCAGGAGCGTCTTCATTTGTGTCCCAATTTCCTAGGTTCAGTTTTATGTTCCTAAAACCTTCTATAGACATTTGCTGGTTTACCTTGTTCTTCTTTCCACTTGGAATAATGCTTCATATTTAATATTAACACTGAGAATGTTTATTTAGTCTTTCCTGGTACATTTGATTATCAAAGTACAATTGATTCTTCTTTGAGACCTATCAAAAGTACATCTCTTTTCTGACACTCTCTCAATCATTCTATCCATAAGTCATCCTTTTGGTAACACTGAATTTACCCTCTGGATTTACATCCCAGCTGGATACAGCACCCCCCCACCCCCATCCCACGTGATACTAGGGATTCCTTAAGAACAGAAGCTAAGCCTTGTTAAAACTTGCATCCCTCACGTCAAGTGTGAAAAAATTAATCTCTTTCCAGGGAGGGAATAGTACTAACTGAATGAGTAAAATAACAAGGGATAAATAAACTCCCTATCAAGATTGGAGAATGGTAACATCAAAAACATCATTTTCTCCCACCACAATTTCATCTGTAGCCAGCTCTACTTTGAAAGTGTATTTGTTCTTTCAACAACTGAGATCAAAATGTTAAATTAGGTTGATTGTTAAACATTTTCATCCATTTTATCATTTTCCCTGAATTTATTTTTCAAACATACTAATAATGTATTGACACAAATCACTCACAATACTTGGATTTTAATTTTTATCTCTAAAAATGTTTTCTATCAGGAAAAAAAAAAGATTTTTAAGAGTATCAGTATGTATTTTTAAGTATCAGTATGTATTTCAACCATGAAAACTTTCTCGCCCTGTTAGGTTTTTCTAGAATTTATGGTTGGTGAACTTGATTTAAGATCAAAGAGTTAAAAAAAATGACGTAAATCGCTCCAAGAGTAATATCATATCCAGACTAACCTGTCATTTTGGTTCCTTCACACATTTTTAAAAGAATCAAATGCACAATGTGGTTTGGAAAGAAAACTAGTGTAAATGTACATTCCAGGGAAAAATCTACCACAGTCTTATTTGTCCTTGCTGAATTATTTTCTTGTTTATTTATTGTCCAACAAATTTATAAAATTCTGAGAAACCATGTGTAATAAAGTGTAATTATCGAGTAAAATTCATTATGGAAAATATGGTGCATAATTTGAACATTTTGCAGATTCTAAGAAGATTATACTTCATATTATTCATGCACTTAACTGTCTATGCTTTGTATAGTGATGATTTTGTCCATCATTCATTCAACGGATATAGAAAGGAGCTTCTAAAAATTTTTCTTTTTCTCATACACACCTACAGTGTGCCTTGCATACACAGAATATCAGTAGGTGTTGCATAACATGTAAGCTAAGGGACAGTGCAAGCAAATATAACTTCAGTGAGTGACGACTTAAAAAAGAGCCACTGTTGCTAAGACTGGACCAGGGAGAAAATTTGTGGAATTTCTAGGTGCTTTTCCACTCCACCTGCACTTCATAAAAAAATATATCATACAGAGTCCACACAAGGGACACCAGTCAGGAAGTAAAGGAAGCTGAGTGGAGAAGATGGTCTATATAGAAGGTTTACAATGAGTGGATGCTGATGAGCCAGATCTGGAAAGGGGAATTAATTGAAAGGAAATAAATGGCAAAAAGCCCAGAGACAATGGAAAGAAATACAAAGCAAAAGCAGGAGCCTAGAGTGTTGACAATAGTACCTGTGGTTTAGGGGTGTGTGCCCTGCTCTTATTTCCATTGGTCCTATCATGTGGTATATTTGTGGGTATTCCTTATCGAATACTAGAAAACTCTCTAGACTAATTACCCACATTATTACCAGATTTGTGGGAGCAAGTTGATTTCCTAATTTGACAGGCAGATGGAAGTAAACAATTTGAGAAAAGACTGCAATTTTAAGACTGAGAATAATCATGAGGCTTCTTCAATTGTTTTAAAGCAGCTAAATACAAAGACAGACTATGTAATGAAATGGGGACCCAGAAGTTTATGGCAGGTACACAAGATTCTTTCCTTTACCACCAGAGCTGGGCCAAACTTTAAGTTTTATATCATCAGTTCAACTTTAGAGTTTTCCATTTGGACCACATATTCTCCTATAATATTTATAGAAATTTCTTAAGGATGGCACTGAATAAATATCACTTTATAAGAGCTTGTCCTCTTTTAACTCTGTTTCATCTTAACTTCTTTCACTCTTAAATATATTAAAAGAATAAGCTACTATCTCTTTTGGTCCTTCAAAATATACTTAAAGTCCCTGTGATTCTCCTAATCTATAAAGTGAGGATAAAAATAGTACCTGATCTACAGAATTGCTCTAAGGATTGTTAAACAAGGTAATACTGGCAAAAATACTTTAAAAAAGTGTTAATATATAAACTCCATATATTTTACTTTTTATTGTAAACAAAATTAAATTTTAATTTGTTTTATTTTTGATTTCTCCTTAGTTTGAATTGTTACTACATTTTCTTTTTAAGTATATTAGAAAGTTGTGAGTAGATAGATATTCAATGTAAAATATTCATACATTACAGGGGTGCTTGGGTGGTTCAGTCAGTTTAGCATCTGACAATTGATATTGGGTCAGGTCATGATCTCAAGGTTGTGAAATGGAGGCCCGGTCAAGCTCTGTTCTGGGTGTGGAGGCTGCTTAGGACTCTCTCTCCGTCCCTTCCACCCACCTCCTCTCTTCCTCTCTTTCAAAAAAAATTTTTTTTTCACACATTAGAAATGAAATACACTCTGTTGGCCACCACCCTGTTCTGTCAATGGTGACCACTATCATACTCTAGTACTTGTATAACTTTCTTACATTTTTGACAAGGATAGCACATTATATGTCAGATTGGGTCTGCAATATCTGTTTTTTCTAATGCAAGTAGGATTGATATTTGTTTAAGTCAATCCATAAAGATCTAACTTATTCTCTTCTATTTCATATTTTTCCATTGTATTATTTCCAATAAAATAACTTAATTACCAATTTCTCTATTAATGCTATATTGTTTTTTATTTTGTTCCTCTATAAACAAAGCTGAAATACATAGGTGTGTGATTGCCAGTGATTATATAGTATAGAAAAAAGAAAGAGAATTAAGAGAATTATTGATTTAGATAACATGCTTTTCAAACACTTTTAAATAAATAGTTCCAAATAACCCTTTAGGAATAACTTTATGAAACTACATCCCCTCAGGCAGTGTAGTAGCATACCAGTTTCCGTTAATCTTCTCCAATATTTGACTTCATTAAACATGAATTTAGTAGTCTGGTGAGTAAAAAAAAAGATAGCATTCTTAATTAAATTTTAAATGATCTTAGGGGCACCTGGGTAGCTCAGTGGTTTAAAGGCTCTGCCTTAGGCTCAGGTCATGATCTCAGGGTCCTGGGATAGAGCTCCACATCGGGCTCTCTGCTCAGTGGGGAGACTGCTTCCCTCTTTCTCTGCCTGCCTCTCTGCCTACTTGTGATCTCTGTCTGTCAAATAAATAGATATACTCTTGCAAAAAAATGAATGATCTTTATTAATAGTGAGGTCATGAAGCCTTTAAAATGCTTACCAACTGTTTGTATTTCTCTGTTGCCAAATATGCATTCCCAGGCTGGTGTTCCTTGGGCTTAGTAGTTTGAGGTTTCCTTATTGAGTTATAGGTGCTATCTATATAATGTGGACAATAAAACATTATTTTTTTCTTTTTATGTTACAAATTCCCTTTCACAAACTGTTCCTTAATTTTTTAATTCAGATATTTTTGTCTTTTAAAATTTTAATTTTGATGTCTTTGAAGTTATCAAAAAAACCTATTTTCTAAAAATCAATATTATTGTGTTCTCTTTTTCATGTTTTATTAATAACATCTTTCTACTTCTTGGATGTATTGACACTTTTCGGGTTTCTTTGTTTTAATATATAGTTCTACCTATATATAATAATATATATTATCTATTGTGAGTTAAGACTTGTGAAGGATGTAAGATCTATGTCTAGTTTTTGTTTTGTTTTGTTTTGTTTTGTTTTTAACATAGATGTCCAGTTGTTTCAGCACCATATCTGAAGACTATCTTTGCTCCATTGTATTACTTTTGACCCTTTGTTAATAATCAGTTGACTCTATGAATGTGGATCTATTTCTGGACTCTCTATTCTGTTCCTCATCACTTTTCTTTTTTTTTTTTCACTAAAATCACACTCTCTTAATTATTATAGTCATAGAAAGCCTATAAGCTAGGTAGTGTCAGTCCTCCAACATTGTTGCTCTTATTCAATACAAGTTGGAAATTCTAGTTATTGTGCCTCTCCATACAAACTTTGGAATCAGTTTATCAATATCCAGAATATAAAAACTTCATGGAATTCTGTTTGAATTTATAGCTCAAGTTAAGAAGAATTGACATCTTTACAATATTGGGTTTTCTTATTCATAAACATGAAATATCTTTCCATTTATATATTCTCATATGCTATTGTTTCCATTAAAGTCCTTAACATATTAGTCATAGTTAAATCCATGTTCTGAATCCTTCATTCATGTCATATCTAAGTCTGGTTCTGATGCTTATTCTGTCTTCAAACTGTTTTCCTATGTAGTATACTTTGTAACTTTTTGATGAAAGCCAGAGATGGGTACTTCCAATCCCTAGGTAAAAGAAACTACAAAAAAATAGATGCTTACTAGTAAGGTGGTAAGGGTCGGGGAGGTGAAAGGTTCTATATCCCTACGATTAGGTTCAAGTCTGTTAGTAATCTGTGCCTCTTGGATGTGAAATTCACAAAGGCTTCTCAGGTGGGGCAGGAGGCCTAGACGCCAGTGAAGTTGAGTTTTTCCCACCAGTATTACCCTAACTGACCTTCAGGTCAGTTAGACCTGATAAAACCTTAGGCCATTAGGTTTTGGTTAAATAATTTCCCTCAAGGGTAGACCTCTTTAAGAAAAACAGAGTCCTCAGGCATGTTTATAAATTATTCTTTTTCCCTTTTCCCTGCTGGAAGCAAGAGGGGATCCTTCTCCTATCTTCACTCTTCAAACCCGGTAGAGCTCCAGAAGACTCACAAGTGTGCCATCCCGTGCCTAAAGTTTTTAATGCACAGATTTTTCCAGACTGAGTCTCTGATAATTTTTTCAGTTATAATTCAGGTTTTCCTGCCTTGATACTGGTTCCTACAGAGATTTCTGCTTAGGGATTTTTGCTCCAGTCAAGTTGTGTCTGTCTCTGTATTTTGCCTATTCTCTAACAATGAGGACAGTTTGCACTGTGACCTCATTTCTCCTATGGATCTAAAATGAGTTGAGTTTTCAGTGTGTTCAACTTTTTACTCATTATCAGGATGAAGTGGAGACTTCTAACCACCTTACATGTAAGACTGGATGCAAAGAATCTCCCAATTTGCTTTATAAGTTATATTGTTTAACATCTAAAGACTCATGTCTGTCTGTTACATCTTAGTATATATTTCATGTTAACAATATTATTAATCCCTCTTTGTCCCTTTTAATATGCTCTATATTAAATTTTACCTTAATATTAAGAGCGCTATGTCTACATTTTCATTTTTTGTTTTCTTATATCCATTTTGTGAGTCATCTTATTTAGTTCTTTACCTACAGAGGTGGTGTAGCACGTAAGTTAAAACTGTGGGCTGTTCAATCACACTAGCTCACTCCAAATCTGGATTCTTATAATTAATGGTTATATTATCTAGGTACAGTGGGACTACTGTCCCAACACATACCAAGATTAATGAAAGATTGTCATTTTTGAGAGAAACCTAGAAGAATAAATAGGACTGCAGTAGGTTTTGGCTGCAGTTAAACAGCCCCTCCTTGGGCCCTATGACCTAACACCTACCTAAGGTGCTAGAGGTATTGTGGTAGGAGAAATTATCATGTAGAGTTTATGGAAAACAGCAAAAAGAGATTTATAATGTAGATCTTTGGGGTTTTTGAGCAAGACCAGATAATGCCAAATAACACAGAGAATTAAATATCCTTTGGAAAACAGCTCCTCTCATCCTACTAGGTGGGTAGAAATGGAACAACTTAACCTAGAATATCAAGTGACCATGCAGTGGTCAGTGATGGATGTCCAAAATGAGCTGGGTCACGAGGCCTAACAGCAACAAGATGACATAGTACATGCAAGATTGTATATAAGCAGGGCCAGAGATAACAAAAAAACTGCATGAGCAGAGAAAATAGTTCCCCATGTATCCACCACTGCTACAACTAACACCTTTAGCTTTATGAGCTATCCCTTTTGACTTGCTTGATAAAGAGTGAAAAGATCAAGATTTATTCATATAAGTATATAAGTGTAAGCTGAAGGACAGTGCTCAGGGGAAATCCTTAAATGGACAAAGTTTTGAGCACTACACTTTGTTACACCACTTTGTGTGGAAAGAAAAATGGCCTGAGGTAGGAATGTACATTGACTCATGGGAAATGCTCCATGTCTTGGCCTTTTGGCCAGGGACCTAGAAGCTAGAAGACAAGGTGTTCTGGAGAAGCAGTGTGTATACAGACCTATGGAAGTAGGTTGGGGGTGTAAAGACTTTTGTATCATGTGTCAGCACCAATCAGTGAGCACCCACCATGGAAAAAGCACTAAACAAGGAAGTAGAAAAAAATGACTCAGTCAGTGTTGTTAGCACCTACCTTTGGCTACTCCAGATTTGGCACAATGAATTTAGGAGATAATTAGTCATGTTTTCTAGGCATGGAGGTCATGCCTAGAACCAAGCATTCGTTCCCACTCCCCAAGGCTGATCTATTATTGCTACTACCAAATGACCAAACTGCTAGCAACAGGAACAGAAGCCAAACCTCCAGTATATAGTACCATCCTTTAAGGAAACTAACTAACCACCAGTTGCACAATTTGGTTACAGTAAATACTTCCCACTACAATGGAAACAGTGATTCACCCTGCCCAAAATAAGCACATACCAGAGGTGTAGATTTTCTTTTTCTGCCCACAGGATCTTGGCCAATAAACCTAGATGCCAGGCTGTGCTTCAGGTTCTACAGACTGAATGTTTGTACATCTCCCTCACCAAATTCAAATATTGAAGCCTAAATACCAAGGTGATGGTATTTGGAGGTGGACCATTGGGAAGTGATTAGAGAATGAGGGTGGAACACCAATAAATAGAATTAGTGTCTTTATAAAGGAGATCCCAGAGGGCTCCCTCCCTTCAGTACATGAGGATTCAGGGAGAAGACAGCTGTCTACCATTCAGGAAGCAGGCCCTTGACTGACACAGAATCAGTAGGCCCCTGCCAGATATGGATCGGTAGAATCAGTGGATCTTAGAGTTCTAATTTCCCAGAACTGTGAGGAATATATTGTTGTTGTTTACAAGACACCCAGTCTATGATATTTTGCTATTGGAGCCTGTGGTAAGACAAGAATCTATTTCCTGGGGAGACAAAACTAAGTAATTTGGCAGAGTCTATTTCTTCATTTGTAAAATGGGGACAATCAGAATTAGGCAGGTACAAAATAGATAACAGATACTTGAAGGTAGAATAATGTCTAGTCAATAGGAGTTGATAAATATTGGTTCCTTTTCAGAAATGCACAGAAATGTTTGTTATTCATTTGTTTTCTATTTTTTTAAGATCTTATTTATTTATTTACTTGAGAGAGAGTGAGATAAAGAGCAGGAGAAGAGGGACAAACAGACTGTGCACTGAGCACAAGCCAGATGAACGGGGTTGGTCTCAACCCTGAGATTATGACCTGAGCCAAAATCAATAGTCAGATGCTTAACTGAATGAGCCATCCAGGCACCCCTGTTTCTACTTTTTTATAAGTGATTTACCACATTCACATTTTTTAATGATGATTAATATATTTAGACATAATTCAGTGTAACCAGATAATAGGAACATGGAAAACTATAATGCCTATGTCAAACAATGCTTAGTACTTTCAATGCTTAGTACTGTGCTCAACTCTTTGTATAAATAGATGAATAGGATCTAGCACATGTCGTCAAGAAAAATACATTCTGTAAGCCATTTGTATGTCTTCATTGGAGAAGTGTCTGTTCATGTCTTCTGCCCATATTCTGATGTGATTTTCTGTTTTGTATGTATTGAGTTGAGTTCTTTATAGATCCTGGATATCAGCCCTTTGTCTATATTGTCATTTGCAAATATCTTCTCCCATTCTGTGGGTTGTCTCTTTGTTTTGTTGACTGCTTCCTTTGCTGTGCAGAAGCTTTTGATCTTGATGAAATCACAAAAATTCATTTTCACTTTTGCTTCCCTTGTCTTTGGAGACATATCTTGAAAGAAGTTGCTGTGGCCGATATCGAAGAAGTTACTGCCCATGACCTCCTGTAGGATTCTGATGGATTCCTGCCTCATGTTGAGGTCTTTTATCCATTTCGAGTTTATCTTTGTGCATGGTGTGAGAGAATGGTCGAGTTTCATTCTTGTACATATAGCTGTCCAATTTTCCCAACATCATTTACTGAAGAGACTGTCTTTTTTCCACTGTATATTTTTTCCTGCTCTGTCGAAGATGATTTGACCATAGAGTTGAGGGTCCATATCTGGGCTCTCTACTCTGTTCCACTGGTCTATGTGTCTATTTTTATGCCAGTACCATGCTGTCTTGGTGATCACAGCTTTGTAGTAAAGCTTGAAATCAAGCAACGTGATGCTCCCAGTTTTGTTTTTCTTTTTCAACATTTCCTTAGCAATTTGGTGTCTCTTCTAATTCCATACAAATTTTAGGATTGTTTGCTCCAGCTCTTTGAAAAATGCCAGCAGAATTTTGATCAGAATGGCACTGAAAGTTTAGATTGCTCTAGGCAGTATAGACATTTTAACAATGTTTTTTTTTTTTTCTTTCTGATCCATGAGCATAGAGAGGTCTTCCATCTTTTTGTGTCTTTTTCAATTTCTTTCATGAGTATTCTGTAGTTCCTCAGGTACAGATCCTTTACCTCTTTGTTTAGGTTTATTCCCAACTATCTTATGTTTCTTGGTGCTATAGTAAATAGAATCAATTCTCTAACTTCCCTTTCTGTATTTTCATTGTTAGTGTATAAGAAAGGAACTGATTTCTGTACATTGATTTTGTATCCTACCACAGTACTGAATTACTGAAGGGGTTCTAGTAGTTTGGGGGTGGAATGGCTAACAGACACATGAAAAAATGTTCATCATCACTAGCCACCAGGGAGATTCAAATCACACCCAGTGCTCCATGCAATACATGCCCTCCATAATACCCATCACCAGGCTCCGCATGGAGATACCACCTTACACTAGTTAGGATGGCCAAAATTAACAGGAGAGTAAACAACATGTGTTGGAGAGGACGTGGAAAAGGGGAACCCTCTTACACTGCTGGTGGGAATGAAAGTTGGTGCAGCCGCTTTGGAAAACAGTGTGGAGATTCCTTAAGAAATTAAAAATAAAGCTTACCTATGACCCTGCAATTGCACTACTAGGTATTTACCCCAAAGATACAGATGTAGTGAAAAGAAGGGCCATCTGTATCGCAATGTTCATAGCAGGAATGGCCACAGTCACCAAACTGTGGAAAGAACCAAGATGCCCTTCAACAGACGAATGGATAAGGAAGATGTGGTCCATATACACTGTGGAGTATTATGCCTCCATCAAAAAGGATGAATACCCAACTTTTGTATCAACATGGATGGGACTGGAAGAGATTTTGCTGAGTGAAATAAGTCAAGCAGAGAGAGTCAATTATCATATGGTTTCACTTATTTGTGGAGCATAAGAAATAGCATGGAGGACATAGGGAGTTGGAGAGGAGAAGGGTGTTGGGGGAAATTGGAGGGGGAGATGAACCATGTGAGACTGTGGACTCTGAAAATCAATCTGAGAGTTTTGGAGGGGTGGTGGGTGGGAGGTTGGGAGAGCCTGGTGATGGGTATTATGGAGGGCATGTATTGCATGGAGCACTGGGTGTGGTGCACAAACAATAAATTCTGAAACACTGAAAAGAAATTTTAAAAACAAAAAAAAATTAAACAAAAACAAACAAAAAAATATATTCTACTTAACAGTGTTTCTTAAGTTTCTTCAACATGGAGCACTGTACAAAATATTCAACTTTCATAAACTAGTATACATAAGCTATTACAAAAAATGCACTCCGATATTTTAAATTCATTGCATTCTTTTCTATTCTGCTTCATTTTTTTTAATGTCCCACTACACAAGGCTTATGTGAGGTATGAATGGGTTATTATTCATAACTTGAAAACATTGATCCAAGTAAGAATATGATAAGCATTATAAGAGAAGTATAGGCAAAATTTTCTATGAAATCAGAAAATGACAAAATTATTGCCATCTGTGAGGTCAGAGTAGTCTCCATGAAAAGTGGCATAAGACCTTAGAAAATATCATTTAGGTTATAAAGACATGGAAGGGCAGTCATTCCAAGTGGACAGAACAGTGTAAGTAAAGACAGAAGGGCAGAAAAGCATGGCACATGCCTACATAATAGTACGATAATGCAGTGAGGTTGATAAAAAAGAGTTTAAGAAATCAAGAAGGAAAAGTCTGGTGGAATCAACTGGGCACTGAATGCCTGCTTAAGATTGGAATTACATTCCATAGACACCATTAAGCAGAGAAATGTTTAATCAGGCCACTGCTCTGAGAAGATTAATTTTGCAGTAATCTATAAAATGAGTAAAGGGCAAGTTTAAAGACTATGGAACTAGTCCAGTGGCCACTGCATTTTTCTTGTGAGAACCAACAGAGTGTTAACCCAGAGGGTTGTTTCCTGGCCTGGAATAAAATTCCTATGACAACCCACATGTAGTTTGGCTTTGCTTACCTCTCCGGCATTAGGAGGTGTTATTCCTCCACTGTACCCTATACTCCAGCCACACTGGACTTTCAGTGTCTTTGATGCTTCCAACTTTGTCCATATCATGATTTCACACATGTTTTTCTTCTCCATAGACCATGCCATGTACTGCTCACCCATCTGTCTAGCGCCCACCATCCTTACGTGTCAGTTCAATATCAGTGCCTCATCATTAGTCCCATTCACAGATAAGAACACCAAGGCCTGGAGGGGTTTGTAACTTGCTCAAGGTCCACACAGCTAATAAATGGAAAGCTACCTTTCATATCCAGGAAGTCTGTTTACAGAGTGACATGAGACAGTTTCTTCTTGGACATGGGTTTTCAGGTGAAACGGATGTCTGCCAGAAGCAAAGGCTGCTCTCAACACTAGCCATCTTTCCAGGGTTCACAGTCACTTCCTTTCTGTATTTCTTCACCAGCGTCCTTTCTCTTTTCTGACTGGCAAATCCCCACTGTACCCTCTGAACAAAATTCTGGATGAAGTCAGGCAGAATGCATAGTTTCTCAACTATGTCCCTATTGGGTTAGAGCCCACCCCCCCAATAGGTCACATGGACACATGGCCCTATGAGTGGTACAGTGTCAGCTAAAAACTGATATTGAGTAGAGTGGGCATGGGCCTGATATAATAAATACCATTACACAGAAGGGAAAACTATCCAGAATCTCATAGCTAATATTTTATTCTTTTTTAAATCTTACCATAATTTTTATTTTTAATTGCATTGTTTTTCTCTCTAACCTGCCATCTTCTTGAGTGTAATGCTAATTACCTTGTTTTTTCCATCATGAAGACCAGAAACCAGAAACTTACATAATAATTATTTTCCCTCACCATCTTAAAGGTAAAACACAAGTTCATGAAATAGATAAATGTTCTGAAGTGACGATGGCCAGCCCTTTCTTTCTCTACAGTAGACATACTGATTTCCTTTCGAATATTCTTTTTTTATATATATTTTTTGATTTTTTATAAACATATATTTTTATCCCCAGGGGTACAGGTCTGTGAATCACCAGGTTTACACACTTCACAGCACTCACCAAAGCACATACCCTCCCCAATGTCCATAATCACACCCCCTTCTCCCAAACCCCCTCCCCCAGCAACCCTCAGTTTGTTTTGTGAGATTAAGAGTCACTTAGGGTTTGTCTCCCTCCAAATCCCATCTTGTTTCATTTATTCTTCTCCTACCCACTTAAGCCCCCATGTTGCATCACCACTTCCTCATATCAGGGAGATCATATGATAGTTGACTTTCTCTGCTTGAGTTATTTCGCTAAGCATGATACGCTCTAGTTCCATCCATGTTGTCGCAAATGGCAAGATTTCATTTCTTTTGATGGCTGCATAGTATTCCATTGTGTATATATACCACATCTTCTTGATCCATTCATCTGTTGATGGACATCGAGGTTCTTTCCATAGTTTGGCAATTGTGGACATTGCTGCTATAAACATTCGGGTGCACGTGCCCCTTTGGATCACTACGTTTGTATCTTTAAGGTAAATAACCAATAGTGCAATTGCTGGGTCATAGAGCAGTTCTATTTTCAAAATTTTGAGGAACCTCCATGCTGTTTTCCAGAGAGGTTGCACCAGCTTGCATTCCCACCAACAGTGTAGGAGGGTTTCCCTTTCTCCACATCCTCGCCAGCATCTGTCATTTCCTGACTTGTTGATTTTAGCCATTCTGACTGGTGTGAGGTGATATCTCATTGTGGTTTTGATTTGTATTTCCCTGATGCCAAGTGATATGGAGCACTTTTTCATGTGTCTGTTGGCCATCTGGATGTCTTCTTTGCAGAAATGTCTGTTCATGCCCTCTGCCCATTTCTTGATTGGATTATTTGTTCTTTGGGTGTTGAGTTTGCTAAGCTCTTTATAGATTCTGGACACTAGTCCTTTATCTGATATGTCATTTGCAAATATCTTGTCCCATTCTGTCAGTTGTCTTTTGATTTTGTTAACTGTTTCCTTTGCTGTGCAAAAGCTTTTGATCTTGATGAAATCCCAATAGTTCATTTTTGCCCTTGCTTCCCTTGCCTTTGGCGTTGTTCTGAGGAAGATGTTGCTGCGGCTGAGGTCGAAGAGGTTGCTGCCTGTGTTCTCCTCAAGGATTTTGATGGATTCCTTTTGCACATTGAGGTCCTTCATCCATTTTGAGTATATTTTTGTGTGTGGTGTAAGGAAATGGTCCAATTTCATTTTTCTGCATGTGGCTGTCCAATTTTCCCAGCACCATTTATTGAAGAGGCTGTCTTTTTTCCATTGGACATTCTTTCCTGCTTTGTCGAAGATGAGTTGACCATAGAGTTGAGGGTCTATTTCTGGGCTCTCTGTTCTGTTCCATTGATCTATGTGTCTGTTTTTGTGCCAGTACCATGCTGTCTTGATGATGACAGCTTTGTAATAGAGCTTGAAGTCCGGAATTGTGATGCCACCAACGTTGGCTTTCTTTTTCAATATCCCTTTGGCTATTCGAGGTCTTTTCTGGTTCCATATAAATTTTAGCATTATTTGTTCCATTTCTTTGAAAAAGATGGATGGTACTTTGATAGGAATTGCATTAAATGTGTAGATTGCTTTAGGGCGCATAGACATTTTCACAATATTTATTCTTCCAATCCAGGAGCATGGAACATTTTTCCATTTCTTTGTATCTTCCTCAATTTCTTTCAGGAGTACTTTATAGTTTTCTGAGTATAGATTCTGTGTCTCTTTGGTTAGGTTTATTCCTAGGTATCTTATGGTTTTGGATGCAATTGTAAATGGGATTGACTCCTTAATTTCTCTTCCTTCTGTATTGTTGTTGGTGTAGAGAAATGCAACTGATTTCTATGCATTGATTTTATATCCTGACACTCTACTGAATTCCTGTACAAGTACTAGCAGTTTTGGAGTGGAGTCTTTTGAGTTTTCCACATATAGTATCATATCATCTGCGAAGAGTGATAATTTGACTTCTTCTTTGCCGATTTGGATGCCTTTAATTTCCTTTTGTGTCTGATTGCTGAGGCTAGGACCTCTAGTACTATGTTGAATAGCAGTGGTGATAATGGACATCCGTGCTGTGTTCCTGTCCTTAGCGGAAAGGCTTTCAGTTTTTCTCCATTGAGAATGATATTTGCGGTGGGTTTTTCATAGATGGCTTTGATGATATTGAGGTATGTGCCCTCTATCCCTACACTTTGAGGAGTTTTGATCAGGAAGGGATGCTGTACTTTGTCAAATGCTTTTTCAGCATCTATTGAGAGTATCATATGGTTCTTGTTCTTCCTTTTATTGATGTGTTGTATCACATTGACTGATTTGCAGATGTTGAACCAACCTTGCAGCCCTGGAATAAATCCCACTTGGTCGTGGTGAATAATCTTTTTAATGTACTGTTGAATCCTATTGGCTAGTATTTTGTTGAGTATTTTCGCATCTGTGTTCATCAAGGATATCGGTCTATAGCTTTCTTTTTTGGTGGGATCCTTGTCTGGTTTTGGGATCAAGGTGATGCTGGCCTCATAAAATGAGTTTGGAAGTTTTCCTTCTATTTCTATTTTTTGGAACAGTTTCAGGAGAATAGGAATTAGTTCTTCTTTAAATGTTTGGTAGAATTTTCCCGGGAAGCCGTCTGGCCCTGGGCTTTTGTTTGTTTGGAGATTTTTAATGACTGTTTCAATCTCCTTACTGGTTATGGGTCTGTTCAGGCTTTCTATTTCTTCCTGGTTCAGTTGTGGTAGTTTATATGTTTCTAGGAATGCATCCATTTCTTCCAGATTGTCAAATTTATTGCCGTAGAGTTGCTCATAGTATGTTCTTATAATAGTTTGTATTTCTTTGGTGTTGGTTGTGATCTCTCCTCTTTCATTCATGATTTTATTTATTTGGGTCCTTTCTCTTTTCTTTTTGATAAGTCGGGCCAGGGGTTTATCAATTTGATTAATTCTTTCAAAGAACCAGCTCCTACTTTCGTTGATTTGTTCTATTGTTTTTTTGATTTCTATTTCAATTATTTCTGCTCTGATCTTTATGATTTCTCTTCTCCTGCTGGGCTTAGGGTTTCTTTCTTGTTCTTTCTCCAGCTCCTTTAGGTGTACGGTTAGGTTGTTTACCTGAGACCTCTCTTGTTTCTTGAGAAAGGCTTGTACCGCTATATATTTTCCTCTCAGGACTGCCTTTGTTGTGTCCCACAGATTTTGAACCGTTGTATTTTCATTATCATTTGTTTCCATGATTTTTTTCAATTCTTCTTTAATTTCTCAGTTGACCCATTCATTCTTTAGAAGGATGCTGTTTAGTCTCCATGTATTTGGGTTCTTTTCAAACTTCCTTTTGTGGTTGAGTTCTAGCTTTAGAGCATTGTGGTCTGAAAATATGCAGGGAATGATCCCAATCTTTTGATACCGGTTGAGTCCTGATTGAGGACCGAGGATGTGATCTATTCTGGAGAATGTTCCATGTGCACTAGAGAAGAATGTGTATTCTGTTGCTTTGGGATGAAATGTTCTGAATATATCTGTGATGTCCATCTGTCCAGTGTGTCGTTTAAGGCCTTTATTTCCTTGCTGATCTTTTGCTTGGATGACCTGTCCATTTCAGTGAGGGGAGTGTTAAAGTCCCCTACTATTATTGTATTATTGTTGATGTGTTTCTTTGATTTTGTTATTAATTGGTTTATATAGTTGGCTGCTCCCACGTTGGGGACATAGATATTTAAAATTGTTAGATCTTCTTGTTGGACAGACCCTTTGAGTATGATATAGTTTCCTTCCTCATCTCTTATTATAGTCTTTGGCTTAAAATCTAATTGATCTGATATAAGGATTGCCACTCCTGCTTTCTTCTGATGTCCATTAGCATGGTAAATTCTTTTCCACCCCCTCACTTTAAATCTGGAGGTGTCTTTGGGCTTATAATGAGTTTCTTGGAGGCAACATATACATGGGTTTTGTTTTTTTATCCATTCTGATACCCTGTGTCTTTTGACAGGGGCATTTAGCCCATTAACACTCAGGGTAACTATTGAGAGATATGAATTTAGGGCCATTGTATTGCCTGTAAGGTGACTGTTACTGTATATGGTCTCTGTTCCTTTCCGATTTACTACTTGTAGGCTCTCTCTTTGCTTAGAGGACCCCTTTCAAGATTTCCTGTTGAGCTGGTTTGGTGTTTGCAAATTCTTTCAGTTGTTGTTTGTCCTGGAAGCTTTTAATCTCTCCTTCTATTTTCAATGATTGCGTAGCTGGGTATAGTATTCTTGGCTGCATGTTTTTCTCGTTTAGTACTCTGAAAATATCATGCCAGCTCTTTCTGGCCTGCCAGGTCTCTGTGGATAAGTCAGCTGCCAATCTAATATTTTTACCTTTGTATGTTACAGACTTCTTTTCCCGGGCTGCTTTCAGGATTTTCTCTTTGTCACTGAGACTTGTAAATTTTACTATTGGGTGACGGGGTGTGGGCCTATTCTTATTGATTTTGAGGGGCGTTCTCTGAACCGCCTGAATTTTGATGCTCGTTCCCTTTGCCATATTGGGGAAATTCTCCCCAATAATTTTCTCCAGTATACCTTCTGCTCCCCTCTCTCTTTCTTCTTCTTCTGGAATCCCAATTATTCTAATGTTGTTTCGTCTTATGGTGTCACTTATCTCTCGAATTCTCCCCTCGTGGTCCAGTAGCTGTTTGTCCCTCTTTTGCTCAGCTTCTTTATTCTCTGTCATTTGGTCTTCTATATCACTAATTCTTTCTTCTGCCTCATTTATCCTAGCAGTGAGAGCCTCCATTTTTGATTGCACCTCATTAATAGCTTTTTTGATTTCAACTTGGTTAGATTTTTGTTCTTTTATTTCTCCAGAAAGGGCTTTTATATCTCTCGAGGGGGTTTCTCTAATATCTTCCATGCCTTTTTCGAGCCCGGCTAGAACCTTGAGAATTGTCATTCTGAACTCTAGATCTGACATATTACCGATGTCTGTATTGATTAGGTCCCTAGCCTTTGGTACTGCCTCTTGTTCTTTTTTTTTGTGTTGAATTTTTCCGTCTTGTCATTTTTTCCAGATAAGAGTCTATCAAGGGGCAAGTAAAATACTAAAAGGGTGGCAACAACCTCAGGAAAATATGCTTTAACCAAATTAGAAGAGATCCAAAATCATGAGGGGGGAGAAAGGGGATAAAAAGAGGTTCAAAAGGAAGAAAGAAAAACAAAAGAAAAAAGAAAAAAAAAAGAAAAGAATTTTAAAAAATGAAAACAACTAAGAAAAATATAAAAAAGAAAAAATATATATATTAGATAAACTAGTAAAAAATCGTTAAAAAAGAAAAAGGTAACAGTTAAAATAAATTTTACCCGAAGGCGAGAAAAAAAAACAAAAAATGAAAAAGAAAAAAATTAAATTAACTGCAAGACTAAAAAAAATCACAGGGAAAAAGCTATGAGTTCCGTGCTTTGCTTTCTCCTCCTCTAGAATTCTGCTGCTCTCTTTGGTATTGAAACCGCACTCCTTTGTAGGTGAACTTGGTCTCGGCTGGATTTCTTGTGGATCTTCTGGGGGAGGGGCCTGTTGTAGTGATTCTCAAGTGTCTTTACCCCAGGCGGAATTACACCGCTTTCAGGAGCTTTTGTTCCCAGAGGGCTTTCCGTAGAGTTCTGGAGGACCGGAGGATGGGAATACAAATGGCGGCCTCCTGGTCTCCAGCCCGGAGGAGCCGAGAGCCCAGGGCCACACTCCTCAGAGAACCGCGCCCAGTTACTCTCGTCTGCCTGACCTCCAGCTGCGCTCAGAGCTCACTGAGCCTGCGACAGGTTCAAGGTCACCCCGAGCTGCGAGCTTACTGTCGGCTCTGTCTCTGTAGTCGGCTTTCCTGTTCCTATACCCGCAAGCTCTGCGACACTCAGACACCCCCGATCCTTCTGTGAACCTGTGGGATCTGAGGCCACACTGACCCCGCGTGGGCTTCACCCCAGTTTAGCCTCTGGAGCGATGTCCCTCAGCGGAACAGACTTTTAAAAGTCCTGATTTTGTGCGCAGTTGCTCCGCCGCTTGCCGGGAGCCGGCCCCTCCCCCCGGGGTCTATCTTCCCGTCGATTTGGATTCACTTCTCTGCCGGTCCTACCTTTCAGAAAGTGGTTGTTTTTCTGTTTCCAGAATTGCTGTTCTTCTTCTCTTCGATCTGCCGATGGATTTTCAGGTGTTTGCAATCTTTAGATAAGCTATCTAGCTGATCTCCGGCTAGCTGAAGTAGTCTCAGCCTGCTACTTCTCCGCCATCTTGACTCCTCCTCCCTGATTTCCTTTTGATTAAGTTTGCTTATGTCTTTTATTATAAGCTTTCTATCATGCATGATACGCTAAAAACATCCCATCTGGTTTCCTTCTATATCCCCTCTCTCCCATTGGTTCTAGTACTAGAGAAATAATACGTACACAGAAACAGAGTCAGATTGTCAAGAGATTTTTATCAAGATAATATAGTATTCTGGACTTGGAGCTGGACAGGCCTGTGTTAAAACTTGTCTCTTCTCTCTCTTATTCTGTGATCTGGAAGGCCAGATCACAGAAATGCCATGATGTTTTCCATCTTATGGTCATTTGTAAAATTTTGAGTGGCCTGACAAATAGTTATTATTGAGTCATTAGATAGAATGATTACTGAGTGATTATTTTGAATATTAAATGAGATAATATATTTAAAGCATCAAGGAAAATTCCTAATACAGATTCAGGACCAATTACATGGTACTTAGTACTATTAGTACTAACATTTTTATAAATAAAATAAATTAAATGCTATAGGTAAGAAACACACTATCCTTTGATAAATAAAGTATATGCTTGATTTACTTCTATATATTTTAAAGTTACTAATTGTGGCCTTGTGATGGTATGTTCCAAATATGGATCCTTGTTTTCAAAGTCCTCACATCATTTAAGAATTTTATTGGGTCTGATATATGTTTATATTTCTCATACAAAAATCACTTGAAAGATTAATAATGAGTCTATGTAGGTGAGACTACAATTTATATATTCAAGTATGAATTAAGAGAAAATAACAAAAGCAACCAAGCCTGGTTTAATCCAGCTTTGGCATTTACTAGCTGACCCACATCAAGTCACTGAACTTCCTAGAGATGCAGTTTCCATTTCTGCACAATGAAGATAGTGATGAGACATGACTTTTTCTTTGGGATACCTGGACATTAGGTTATGACTGGGCTTCAAAGAGCCCATTAATCCTGAATTATAAGTAGTATTTTGATATTTAGGCATGTGTGTAAAATGGGGAAGGGGAAAGTTCTATAGAAGTGTTACCCAACAGATGTATCAATAGATACAGCCACATATGTCATTTTAAATTTGCTTGGAGACCTGGAAAACTAAAAATAAACTGTGACATTTACTTTAATTATATACTTTATTTAACTGAATATGACAAAAGTATTATTTTTTCAACATGAAATTGACACAATTATTAACTACAGATTTTATATTCTTTTAAATTTTATTTATTTTTTAAAGGCTTTATTTATTTATTTGAGAAAGAGAGACAGAGATAGGGAGAGAAAAAGTGAGAGAGGGGAAGAGGGAGAAGCAGACTCCCCACTGAGCAGGGAGCCCAATGCAGGACTCCATCCCAGATCATAAACTGAGCTGGAGACAGATGTTTAACTAACTGAGCCACTCAGGCACCCCAACAGATTTTACATTCTTTTTTGTTGTTGTTGTTATTGTTTAAGTCTTTGAAATCTGGGGTATGTTCCATATTTACAACATATCTCAATTGTGCTATATCTTCATTGGAAATACTTGGCCTGTAATTAGGTCATATGAAAAACAGATTCACATATTTAAGTTATTTCAGAGTTTTTTTCCATTAACTAGTTAAGTATTAATTTTTACTTTAAATATAAATTAATTATTATTAAACAAATTAAAAATTCAGTTCCTCAGCCATGCTATTGACATTTCAGTGCTCTGTGGGCACTTGTGGTTATTACCTACCTTTTTGTAAAGCACACTTTTGTAACTTTCAGCAGATTTAAAGAGATAGGTAACATCTTCCCTCCCAAAAAATACTGTGCAACATAAGCCACATCATACTGAATATTTCCCAAACAAGTTTGCTTTTCCAATTTGTGAAATAATTGTTTCATATTGAAAGGGCAGCTATATTCTTTTGGGAAAGTCAGCTTTATAGAGAGAGCTTACAAATGTAGAAATATATAAGGGCCCAGAGCCAGCAGTAGGCAAATAAAAGGGTCACTTTTCATAGCTCTCAGACATTTGATATCAAATTTCTAAAAATATCAAGAGACATAAACATTTCAAAATAAACCAAAACTTTTAACAACAACAAATATAATTTAGAGGACTTATATAAAATTGACAACTATTTAATTATTTCCAAGATGTTAAAAGCAAAGATAATTGTTGAGATGATATCCTCATTGTTTTCAAAAGCAAAGGGTGATGTCTATGGAGCAAATGTCAGCTTACTATTACGATTACCATTACCAAATAGTAGTAAGAATTAGTAGTCAGTAAAAGGGTGGCTCATCCCTGGAAAGGTCTGCTGGAAAACTCATCTTGACTGTGACTTTTTTCTAAAACTTAATAATAGAAAAAATTACAACAGAAAAAGCACATGAGGATATAAAATTTAAAGCATTATATTTCAATCGGCATATCTGGACCCATTAAAATGTTGGGAAAGCATCATGTTTGGTTTTAAAGAAAAGAAATAGACTAAGTGACTAGAATGGCAAGCATGTGAGAGAGAGAGAGAGAAGGAAAAAGAAAGGATTATTTTTCTTTCATGAAGTTCTTTTCTTTTTTAGTTTTAGTTGGTGTATACTTTTATTGGCTCATGTATGGGAGGTACTTTTTACTATAGACTCCTGTCATATTATTTAGAAAAACACTGGTCCATAGAAAAGCACAACAAAAACCAATTTTCAAAAGACACATAATTTTCATCATTAGTGCCAATAACAAATTGAAAGAATGGAGGCAGATCAATTAATCTTTTGTTCCTGTATCTTTTTATCCACAAAGTGGGTATTGCACTGTCTGCTCCAACAAATGAAAGAAATGTTAAACCTTGCAATACAGTCTTTAAGGTGTCAAATAAATATGAGGTCTTATATAAGTCTCAAATAACTTGAATTTCTGCCAGTTATGCTGGTGAACTCTTGACATCATGGGCTGCAAAGCTTCTCACCACTAATCAGTTCCACAATTCAGGTGGGGTTTAGAATAGAGAGTTGCTGCCCAGATGACTTACTGAAGAATATGACTTTCTTTCTCCCTTATGTCTGATACCAAAATTCTCAGGCCATATATTTTTTTCCATGTGTATTATTCATTGGAATTAATGTATTTGGGCATTCTACCAGATATTTGTACAAGTTGGGTATATAATGGATAAAATGCTGGGAAAATACATTGTAATATGTAGAGCAAATCATAAAATTGAAAAAGAAAGTTTTCAGTTATTAAGTAAGAAAACCTCAAAATTATTTTAAATATGAGCCAAGTTAGGGGTGCCTGGGTGACTCAGTGGGTTAAAGCCTCTGCCTTCAGCTCAGGTTGTGATCCCAAGGTCCTGGGTTTGAGCCCTGCATCAGGCTCCCTGCTCAGCAGGGAGCCTGCTTCCCTTCCTCTCTCTCTGCCTGCCTCTGCCTACCTGTAATCTCTGTCTGTCAAATAAATAAATAAAATCTAAAATAAAATAAATATGAGCCAAGTTTAAGTGGAACGCAGTGGGGTTGAGGAGCATACATCATGAGCATTGGAAGAGCTTTCTGGTTTTCATTCTAGCCTTTCTACCAAACCCTTGCAGGTTGCTTTCCCCCAAATCCCTTTTGCTTTTCTAAAAAAATACAATTTTCTTCTGTAAGGCACATCCTAAACTGCGGGGGGGGGGGGGGGAGTTTGTCTATTGCTGGATCTGGTCTATCCCCTTGATTTCACAGTCAGAAAACAGTGTTGGAGAATTGAGGGCTACCCAGTTAGCTCCTGAGCTAAAAGTAAACTCTGATCTACTCTTGCTCACCAACATCCTTAATCCCGGTTGAAGGGAGAATATATTCCCCAGTGCCTCTTACATTAGGTACACATTGTGGACAAGGTTGGCTCTAGACACCATTAATTCAAATTTCTATACACTCAGCATTTTGCTTGGAGAAACAGAGAATGAGTTCCTTGACATGGGGAGTGATCTTTTCTTGATGCTTCATGGGAAGTTTCTCTTATTTTTTAAACTCTTGTTAGTGGGCTTGATCTGTGTATTGGATTAAAATCAAGGGACATAAACTTATTGAATCACTATGTTGAGCACCTGAAAGTAATGTAACATTGTGTGTCAACTATACTAAAATAAATAAATAAATAAAAGGACAAGACCGAAAGTTCAACAGTGTGGTGTCAGTATAAAGAGATCAAGAAAAGGTGAATTCTCTCTTGAAAGGTTGACATTTGCTTTGCAGATAGCCTTGGATTCTCTGCAGCTGTGGCTGTGACTGTGGTTGGAGTTGTCCAAACTTTCAGTGGTATCTCCAAAAGTATTTTGACTCTGAGTTGTCAAGAATTTTGGCTTCTATCTCCTGTTATCTTCAAAGGCATTTTCACTAAGAATTTCCATCCCAAATTTTGGAATCCTTGAAAACATCTCATCTATTTTTGCCCTTTGCTTTGGTAACTTGGAATGTACTTACACCAGTCACAATCTCGCAAAACATCAAGGGAGAAAATAGGAGATTATTTACTGTCCAAACTTTGTGTTGGAGAGCAGTTCTTTCACTATGAAAGTGATCATGACGAATTCAGTACCTGATAAAAGCTGTCATCCTGGAGATACTTCAGAAGGATCACAACCTTTAAAACTCTAAAACCTATTTGGCGGACAGATGTGCAGACATGTTATTTGTACCTGCTCGTGACCTGGTTGGGACTGGCCACTCCTCATGAACTCAAGTTCACCAGACAGTGTCTAAATGCTATCACTTTCACTTAGATGTCAAAAGTTTCAATTTTCTCACTCTCTTTTTAAAATATTTTACTTATTTATTTGAGAGGGAGAGATTGACCAAACAAGGGGAGCAAAAGACAGAGGGAGAAGCAGACTCTCTGCTCAGCAGGGCATCTGATGTGGGACTCAATCCCAGGACCCTGAGATCACTCACTGAGCTAAAGGCAGATGCTTAACTGACTGAGCCACCAAGGAGTCCTCAATTCTCTTTCTTGTGCCAGGACTGTCAGAGATTAAAGGCTCAACTTTGATAAAGTTTTTAAAAATAAAACAAAAGATGAACATACCAGCAAGGAAAGTATAGAAGCATTCCCCTACAGTACTATTTAGTTTGACTTCAGCAATACAAAAAATCTCATTTTTCTTTAAAATCTAGTGGTCAACTACTTCTTTCATTCAGCGTCTGTTTGCTGTTTATAATAGTAACCTCTAGGTGAAAACTGTCCTTTAGGCTTGTTACATTTGTTTTTAATCTACTTCTATTTTTGATAAGGCTATAATAAGTAAAAGAGAAAGAAAAAATATAATTCAAAAGAGTAAAGAGGTCTCTTTCACCTTGTCCTCCAGTGTGCAAATAAACCACCAAGTAAAAGTTCATATTTTTAATACATGTGCTAACATGCCATCTATTTTATAGAACAAGACCATACTATATCTACTTTTTTTTTAAAACCAAGTTGTTATCTTTGACATCTTTCCAGGAAGGATTATTTAGGTTAAAGGAATATAAAGCTTCAACTTGTTCATCTAGAAAATGGGAATTTTATCTATTGTTGGATGAAATGAAATAAACTGAAGCCCAGACTTGCAAATCCCCCAAGCCAACAATACGTGTTAGGCCACCTGACTTTTTTCATAAACATGAGTGAAACAACTTATTTCTTGGAAATGCCTCTGAAAATCATAAATAAAACTTGAGTCATTCTCCTAAAATGATATAAGGTAATCACTTTTAACCAATCTCCTACTGCCTGGAAACTCCTACTGGATTAACCGATCAGTATGAAGTGAAACCACTTCTTCATTTTTGCTTGCTAAGCCTTCCCGTAATGTCATGACTGACTTTCATACGACTTTCCCGTTTGAAGTCTTCCTGTTCACAAACAGTCTTGTTTCTCACTTCATAAAGCATTCATATCAGGTAAAGCTCTCAAAATTTTCTTTTAAGATACATAATTGTTGAGTAGATTATAGCTAGTGCATAGTAAACTCTCAAACTCATAAGTACATTTGTTATTATTATGGGGGGGAAATAGTATAATCCAGATGTAATAGCCATTACTTGTTTCAATATATGGTATTACTTGTTTATGTGATCATCATACATTTTGCACAAAGTAGGTACAGATTGTTTTCCATGAAAAGGATCTATAGAAAACAGTCTCTGAGTCATTGCATGTCTGCCTTCCATTTGTCCTGCTATGTGTAAATAAATGTATGGAGAAGTTGTATATTTGTTGCAAAACCACACAGCAACTCTCTTTTTCCCAAAGAGAGGTCAAGAGGCTTTATTTCTGCATGAGACATGAGAAGAGTAAAACCCTGGTCTCAGTATCATTTCAAAAATCAAAGACAGCAGGGCTGGAAGGTTCTGTGATTGCCCAGTACATCCCTTGTTACATTTCTTAAAACCAGAGTCATGGTTTTAAGGTATTTTCTGAGTTTTTAGCCAAAATGCCAAAATACCAACTATACCAAGAATCACATATGTCCTTTTTTAAAACGTTATTTGGATTTCCAAAATAGAAGTAGTAATAGTTGGACCTTTTGAAATGAAATCTAAATACATGGCTACCTTCCTAGGCTCTTATTTACTCTTTTTTTTTTTTAACTTTTGAAAGTTTTTCATTATTTTTACTTATTTATTTATTTATTTATTGTGGACATTGGGGAGGGTATGTGCTTTGGTGAGTGCTGTGAAGTGTGTAAACCTGGTGATTCACAGACCTGTACCCCTGGGGATAAAAATATATGTTTATAAAAAATTAAAAAAAAATTAAAAAAAAAGATCTTATTTACTCTTTAACTGATGCCTTGTTTTTGTACCTTCTACTCTTCCTTCTCTCTTGCCTTGGCTCTGGCCAATACAATAATTACTTGTCTGACTTAACGTATCAGAGAGAAGGCAAAGAGGGAAAGTCCTGATTGTAAACATTCCCCAAATGTGCTGCTTTGTAAAAGTGAAGGGCCTCAATTTCTGGGACATAAAAAAATCAACTGCATAGGTAATAAAGATTGAAAGACACAGCCCTCTGCTTTCCTTATGGCCATAAGACCTGGCAGGAATCATTCAGCATCTCTGGGAAACTCCATGGCTGGAGGAAAGGTCTGTTACCAGGTCCTTCTCTCTCACGCTGACCCCATGCCGGCAGACAAGTCCCTCGAACAGATTGCACCAGCCTGGTGCCAGGTAGTTGTCTTTTGATTCCTGTTCCTGCAGATCCCCTGCTTCCTGCCGGGATGTGGGGTGTATGTATTCCTGCTCTAAAACCCAAGTGCAGAGAGGGCCAGCCCACCAGGAAGCCTCCCCCCGCTCGCAACCCTGTGGTGTAGACTTCAGGCAAGCTCAAGCTGCAGATTTTCCTGCTTAACAATCATTTGAATGAAGTCTTAAAATGGAATGATGCTATTTCACCATGAAAACTAATTGTTGTAGGTTAATCCACATGTCAATTCTGGATCACTTGTGATATTTATCATAATTATTGAGGTGTTTCCCAACATCAATTTTATGCTCAGTTGGGCTTTTATGTATTTTCAAAGTTTTCTGTTATTTTGCTTATTTGTTTTGTTCCCCTATAAATGAAGACAGTTGCATGGGACAAACATACTGCCATGCAAATGGACCTGGAATAACAAAAGAAGACGCTCAGATAAACCATCTTGACTTATTTCCTGAGACTTCCAGCTTGGCCCTGCTGTGTTAAAGAAGGATTTATGAAGACTGCTTGTCTGGGTCACACGAGTTGCTGAGGCTGTGGTTAGGAAGCCAGCTCCACGTGGTTAACATAAGGCATGAGGTAGCCTAGGCTTTTTCTATCAAACCTTCCTATCAAAATTCAGTCATCGGTAACCAGGGGATGATGAATGCAGGGTGACTCTGTCTCAAGTTCACATCTTGATCCCCACGTGCAAGGTTTAAGTTGTGCTCATTAAGGAGATGAGAAAATAGTAAGGCTGGTGGCATGTTTCAGGGGGCTGGTCCACACAGCACAGTTGGGAGGAGCACAGATTTTTGAGCACACAGGTCAACAGAAGAAGAGCACCCGGGTGTTCTTTGTGTATTGCAGATGGGAGAAGCGTAAGAACAGAACCCCAGGACAACTGCCAGTCCCTCAAATCTGTCTTGGCTGGGGATGTCTGTGCCTGTGGCTGTGCTATACCCCCTTTGAGGATGTGGCTGCTTCACCAATACTCCAGAAAAAGTAACTCACTGCTTCTATGTCCTCACTTCCTACTCTGCCGGCCCCGGAGATGCCCATTGTGAGGAATGCAGGCTGAGGCATTGCCTGTGCATCTTCAGATGTAGCCACATGCTCTTGTTAGGTGAATGCAGACAAGAAACCACCGACAAGAAGTCACCATCTCTGAGAATCACCATTGCACCTGCTCAAACACCTGAACTTCTTTACCTGATGGTGACAGCTTGGGAAGCAGCCTCAGAAGCAGCACTCAGAAGACCACCTTGTGAATATTCATGATTTGTACTTTCCCTAGTTCTTTCTCTGCCTTCAAGTGCGAGTAAAGATTAGGAAATTCAGTTCATCTCTAATTTGTTACAAAATACTGAAAACATGAATCATGCTTTGAGATCCTCAGCGGGGTGCGGGGGGAGACCATTTTCTTAGGATTTTCCCCCTTCTTTCTACTCAAGAAATCGTGAATCATAGGAATTAGTTAATATTTCAAAGATATGTATTACATTTTTTTCCAAAGCATGATGAAATACTGATTCTCATTGCATCTAGAGAAAGAAGTATAGAAACAGGTTCCTAGAGAGGATGTTAGCCATGATCATTTGATTTTCACTAGCAGAATATAATGAGCTATAAAGGATTCAATTTGTCTCTGTCACTTTCTTGGGCTTCTGTTTAACCTCGGTGACCCATGGGTTAATTAAAATGCTGTATCAACATCTTTGACCTTTACATATGTATGGATTGTAAACTAAACACTTGCATGTATTAATACTGGTACTCATTTAAAAATATACATGTATACATACTTTCTATGTTTTCCTTTTTCGATTTTTGTGAACTCTATAGGTAAAAAACAAGAAAGATGAAATTAAGATTTTTTAACATACTATGAAAATCAGTAGCTTCACAGCTCACTTTGGTAAATTTATCTGACCCTTCCATTTGACTAATTATTATGGCATGGGTGAGATATTTTCTTTGACATTTTTTTACTTAATGTTATCAAAACTATTGTTTGAAACTATATGAACACTACTTTTATTTTTCTGTTATTCTTTAGGGTGTTCATTCAGTATTCTTAAAATTGTATAATTTTGCTCTATTTTTTTATCTACTTTATAGAGGATTTTTATAAGTGAGGTCCTATATAATGATTGGTTGATGATTCAAAAAGGATTGTTTGAGTAATTACTGGTTTATTTTCATAGAGTTCAATTTATACAGTTTTAAGAAAATGCAATGCATGTATTAACCAGGACTTTGAGGTGCCAAACATTAAATTTTAGGACTTTAGGTAGCGATTAAGAGGAATCATTTAGAATAGTTCTTATTTTTTTTTCTCCAGACCGTGCAAATAAGGAACACTTCATATCACCTAGATAGAAGGCTAGACAATATTTCTTGGACTTTCATTATCATCCTGTACCACATTTTGTTCTGTGATGATTGGCACCTAATTCAGCGGGATGAATCCACATTGTGCTAACACCAGGGATTCAGGCTGGATGCAGGACTGGTTCTGATCACTTCAATTCTCTTTCCTATGCTGAATTATGCTGTGACAAGCCACACACTACCAAGTAAGGATCCTGATTTTGGCTTCCTCTTTGTATTCATTCCCACTACTTCTGCACATTCCAGGCCCGCTTTCTTTGCTACCTTGCACTGGACTCCCTCTTTTCTTTTTTTTTGGGGGGGGGGTGTTCCTTTATATGATAGAGTGATTCCCACAAAAGGAAAAATTTGACTGTCTATTTGCTTGCTTTTGGGAATAATTCAGTGGCTTGCCCTTTCCCATAGGAAGAAATTTAAACCTCCTAGAATAGAACACAGGGTCGTCCCTGAGCTGCTCCTTGTCTACCTCTGCATTTTCATCCAACACTGCTGTCTGCCTTTTTAAAGAAAATTTGGTAATGACACTTATAAATTGACCATAGAGACAGGACAGATATTAAAGTTTCCCCATATACTATAAATACACAGCAAAGCTCTCCCTCCCCCTTTCTTCCTTCTCACCTTTCCCAAAGACACCACTGTTCTTGAAGATTACAGGCTTATTTTTTATATATTTACCATATATGTATCTATGCATAAATAAGATAGAATATACCCAGTTTTATAATATAATGCATTGTGTCCCTTACATTTTTTTTTCTTTTTTGGTTTTTAGATGCAAAGAATTATCCCACAATTTATGGTATAATATTGTCATCAGTCCTCCTCTTATTTCATTTTAATATTCCTTCTCACTGCCCCCCATCCCTACATGAGCTCCTACTTAAATGCATGTAACATTAAAGAGGTTTTTGTAAAGCCCGTACATTGAATAGGGTTTTAAATAGAGTAACCAGGGAATTATCTATGAAGGAGAAACGTCTGGGTAAGGACTTAACAAGGGGAACAGTTTGTCATAACGCTATCTGGGAAAGAGTATCATCGTAGAAAACAGACTGTGCAGAGGCCCAGGCACCTGGAGTGATGCATGGGGAAATGCCTGCACCTATGTCCAGGTAGCTAATGGTATTAAAGGAATGCTCATTGAAGCATCAGGAAGACCAAAGGCCTATGAGATCATATTAGGGCATTATATTACAACAGAGACCTGGAATTAGAACAATGGATCCACTGGTCTCACAGAGAGGTGGATTTAGCTCAAAATTTCTCTCTGATCTGGGGCCACTGTGGCTTTGTGAGTCTCTGGGAGTTTGTTGTCCCTTGAAGTTCCATTCCGATGACCCACGGCAAGACCAGGTATTCCTTTTCCCTTGTGTAAACGGGCAGATGACTGCAGATCCTTCTGGAATAAGTGCAAGGACAATTCAAAGTACAGTTGACCCATGAACCACATGGTTTAAACTACCCAAGTTCACTTACGTGTGGATTTTTTACAGTACTGTAAGTGTATTTTCTCTTCCTTATGATTTTCCTGATATTTTCTTTTCTGTAGCTCACTTTAATGTAAAAATGCAGTATATAGTGCTTATAAGCAAATTATGGGTTAATCAGCTGGTTATGTTTTCAAGGAGGCTTTAGTTCAACAATAGGCTATTAGCAGTTAAGTTTTGAAGGAGTCAAAATTTATATGCAGATTTTCAACTGTGCAGGGCACTGGCACTTCCAACCCCACACTGTTCAAGTGTCAACTGTGTATACTGGTAACTATGCTAAAGGGCCCTTCCATTAAGGGACTTGGCATCCTCCTCATTTGAGGTGCTGTTTTTAAACTGTGTTCACTGCAGACTGGGTAAGTTGATGTGAATATCCTCCACAGTACTTTGAATTATGTATCTGCACTTCACATCTCAAAAATACATATATAAAGCAAAAACTTGGTAGTTCACCTGTGTACTTTATCACCAGAGACCATGCATGACAAGATGTCTGCTATGACTTACTGTAATAATCACACCACCTCCTTTGTGACATCTCCCACTCTCAGACCCATTATTCCCATAGAAGTAATGATGCCAGCCTGGATTCAACTTCCACCATCATCTTCAGCCCAGAGAGGGCACCTCCACAGGACTTTTCAAGGATCTCAGTGAACCTCTCCCTAATCCATTTCTTAATAATGGGGAGAAATGAATGTTCTCCAGACCTTTTAAAAATATATGATAGAGGAATTGGAAAAGTATGCACATGATTCATTCAATCTAACATTCTCAACTCTCTGAGCTTTCAGACATCTTCCTCCCTAATGTGTGAGCTAAGTTCCAGCATGGCACCTCATTGGTCATAAGATAATGAGTTGACTCTTAGAAACCACAAATAAACTTAACCACTCCTAGGTGCTTAAATCAACACATTAAATTACAAATTTCAGGTAAGCCTATTTCTATCAGTAAAATTAGCCAGATCAGAACTCAAAATTTTACCCTCTTTGTTTTATCACTTAAGACTATTCCTATATTTGCTCTCTGGAGTCCCACTGGTACAGTTTATTAAGTCCTACAAGTCTTCTCAGGATTAGACTTCACTCGGTCTGGGTTCTTCTGGGACACATCTCTTTATGGAACTGCAGTCAGGGAGGAATGGGTGGGAGTGATTCCTGAAGGCAAGAATCATCCCTTGAGAGACAATCACCTCCAAAGCAGTCACTTCAGGATGTTTGTCTGGGAGCAGCTTCTTCTGTCAGATAAGATGAAGGAACTGCCTCCTTAATCAATAGGAGAATTTCAGGGGATCAGGGCTTTCAAAATTTTCAGGTTATCTGTATCTGCCAAAGTCTTTCCTCCCACATTTCAGGATCCCTCTCTTGTTCTATGTGTTCCCAGAATTTCACATAAGAAAACTGGTGGGGGGGGGGGCGCCTGGGTGGCTCAGTGGATTAAGCCGCTGCCTTCGGCTCAGGTCATGATCTCAGGGTCCTGGGATCGAGTCCCACATCGGGCTCTCTGCTCAGCAGGGAGTCTGCTTCCTCCTCTCTCTCTCTGCCTGCCTCTCTGTCTACTTGTGATTTCTCTCTGTCAAATAAATAAATAAAATCTTTAAAAGAAAAAAAAAGAAAACTGGTGGGACTGAGGAACACAACTCTGCAATCCTACCACTCCACTGGGAAGGAGTCCTTCAAAAAGATCACAGAGTCTCATTCCTATTCCCCCCACCCCCACACATAAGTTATATGCCTTATTCAAGGCATTCAATGTTACTTCTCCCTGAGTATAATCTCTATAGTCAACAGAATCAACTCTTGGCCCTACGATCATAATTACCATTATTGCCCCAAATTATCCTTATTGCCAAAATAAGTCATCGCTGCTGGCCTCAGTGTCTTTTTTTAAAAAAATTAGATTTATTTATTTCTTAGAGAGAGATAGAGAGAGCAGAAGTGAGAGAGAAAGAGAGACAGCAGCAAGGGAGCTAAAGGAATAAATACTTCACACTCCCTGTCCTCATGCCCTTAATCTCTGGCTATATACTTCTCACTGGCTAAACCCAACTGAAAGCCTTATTCAAGGAAGCCCCTTGCTGTGATCTATAAATTATGTATCGGCAAACAGAGAAAAAAGTGGGAGATGATTATAGCTATGATTACAGCACAGAGGGATAACCATTTATACCTTTTGCATCTACATAAGCTTTCAATTATTTGGATAGCATATATGAATTTCTGCTCCATTGATTTATTTCTTTCAGTATCACACAGCTTTAATGCCTATAGTTTTATAAGTCATCATAATATAGGGTAGAGAAAGCTTTTCTGGGCAGTCTTTTAAAAATTATTATCAAGTTTAGAATATTTATTTTAATAATAATAATTGGTTCAAAAACATTCTTATAATAATAAATGGAATTGTGTTAAGTTTGCACATTATAATTAGGTACATTTAAAACAACATTACATGTTCAATCAGTCAAATTTAAACACCATTTTGACCTAAAGTGAAAGCAAGGCGTAAATCAACCTTGAACATTGGCTCTGTGTCTCAGTGGGGTCTCCCATGACAACCCACTCATCTAAAGTTGTCCTTGACTTCAAATATACTCATAATCCATGTATACTGCTTTTTTGCTATTTTAATGAACTCTATTTGCCTTTTTATTTCTTATCATAAGTTCAAAATAAATTAGTCAATGGCTATTTTTACTTCTCCCTTTTTCCATTTTATCCTTTAGCACAGACCTGGCATATATTGGGATTAAATAAATACTAAAAAATTTTTAAAAACCTACTTGTGACATCAGGGAAATCAGGGTATGTATTAAAAAATGTGGGAAGGGTCTCCAACAATATTTTAAACAGGGAAGATGGATATTCTTTAAATTCCATTGTAATGTGGTTTGATTACAAATCTGTGTTTGTGAGGGAAGGCTGAGAACATTTATTTTAATTTGATGATTGACATGAACAATTTGCTGACATGGAGCAGAGTGAAAGGAGTCCTCATTTGGCTGTGGACAAAAATGCTGAGCAGCACTGACAAAAACCTATCAAGGAATTATGTGAGTTACCCCACATCATTGCAGATAGGTCTTCCAGAAACCAAAGCCAGCCAGGGATTTATTCAACTGTGAATCAAATTGATTTGTTTGCCAGCAGTGTTTACTTTTTAAAATTTGACTTTAAATATTTTATATGGGTCACCCTCCTCAGCTCACTCTTGTTCCACCCATGGCTTGTGCTTTAAACTCAGCTAAAAAGAATATTGCCTGACTCCGAAAGCTGAGGATTTGCCATTTCAACCTCCAATTGCGGCTATCTATACTTCAGAAGCTAAGGTATTTTTATTTTAAGATTTCATTTTATTTATTTATTTATTTATTTATTGACAGAGAGAGACACAGTGAGAGAGGGAACACAAGCAGAGGGAGTGGGAGAGGGAGAAACAGGCTTCCCACAGAGCAGGGAACGCCATGTGGGCTCAAGCCAAGGATCCCGGATCACGACCTCAGCCAAAGACAGATGCTTAATGACTAAGCCACCCAGGCACACCTACAGGCTAACGTCTTAGATTATTAGTCTTAGGTGCATGTCTCTCTCTTTCCCTAGGCTGAAATTTTCTTGGGGAAATCAGTCCAATTATATAAGCACAGATAAAAAATTTATATTCCTGTTCAAAACCTCCCTTGGGACCACTGAATCTCTAACTTGGTTTATTCTTCAGTTACAAGTCCCTTCTTTGTTTCTGATACCTGGAGATTACACTTTATTTCTTCTGGATCAAATATACATTTTTTTCATGTTTTTATGATATACTAAATAAGAATTTCCATTTGTTTTGGAAGGAAATAGGTGGTGAATTTTATCAACTGTTATTTAGGCATCTGTATGAATGACTTATTTTCTTCTCATCCTCTGTTAATATAGATGGTAGCGTTAGCATTGACAAACTACCTAATATTGAACCATCTTCATATTTCTGATAAACTTTCTTGTATAGTTCATAGTTCTTTAAGGACTTTAGCAAAGATCAGCCATGTGAAATGAATAACCTGATTTCATAGGTGCTCAGGGTTATTTATTTCTTAGAAGCTTCATTGAAATCCACTATAAAGCTTCCAGGGCCTTGTTCCACTCTGTGGTTCAGATCTTGATTAGTACTTCAATGTCTTTCTTATTTCTTGTTCTAGTTCAGTTTTCTCCCTCTTCTTAAGATGATTATCGTTCATATTTTCCTAGGAAAGTGTGCCATTTCCCCACAGGGTAAAAATATGTGGGTGTAGAAGGGTGAGGTCAGCAAAAATGGCCCAGGAGGCAGCTCTGAGTGCCTCTGCCTCCACAGAAATATCAAGAAATCAAGCAGAAACAGAACTAACTTTGTTAGAACTCTGAAAAATGGTCAAAGTTTACAGTATCCAACTGAATCCTGAATCAAGGAAAAGGCAACTTGAAAATAGTAGGGAAGCTTTGTGGTATTTTTAATTCCTTTTGTCCCACTCCCTCCTGGCTCACAGCACTTTTGAAGATGGCAGTCCACATTTCGAGGGTGGGACCCCAATTCCAGACTCTGGAGGGAGTACCACATGGTCACAAATAATTGTGCCTCTCTGTTTCAACCTGACTGGGGGATCCTGGAGGTCATTCAGGGTGGAAAAAGATTGAGTAGTTTTCAAAAACATTTTAAGGTTAACTGTACAGCTCACAACAATCCTGGGCACAAAGTTAAAATATTTAGATATTTAAAACAACATAGTCTTGAACAATAAATGTGTTAAAGAGGAAAGAACAAGAGAAATTAGAAAAAAAACCTTAAAGATAAATAAAAATGAAAACATGACTACCGAAATGCATGGGATAAAGCCTAAATGTCACCGAATTGTTCACTTTAAAATGATTATAATTTTGGTTTGTTAATTTCATGCCAATAGAAAATATATTTAGATTTACAAATATAAAATTGTATGCATTGTATTGTTTTGAGTTTCACTCCTGGCAGGCAAATATATCTAATACATTTTGACTAAATAATAAATGTTTGTTCATCTCTTCTTTTTTTTTTTATTTTTTATTTTTTATAAACATATATTTTTATCCCCAGGGGTACAGGTCTGTGAATCACCAGGTTTACACACTTCACAGCACTCACCAAAGCACATATCCTCCCCAATGTCCATAATCCCACCACCTTCTCCCAAACCCCCTCCCCCCAGCAACCCTCAGTTTGTTTTGTGAGATTAAGAGTCACTTAGGGTTTGTCTCCCTCCCAATCCCATCTTGTTTCATTGATTCTACTCCTACCCACTTAAGGCCCCATGTTGCATCACCACTTCCTCATATCAGGGAGATCATATGATAGTTGTCTTTCTCTGCTTGACTTATTTCGCTAAGCATGATACGCTCTAGTTCCATCCATGTTGTCGCAAATGGCAAGATTTCATTTCTTTTGATGGCTGCATAGTATTCCATTGTGTATATATACCACATCTTCTTGATCCATTCATCTGTTGATGGACATCTAGGTTCTTTCCATAGTTTGGCTATTGTGGACATTGCTGCTATAAACATTCGGGTGCATGTGCCCCTTAGGATGACTACGTTTGTATCTTTAGGGTAAATACCCAGTAGTGCAATTGCTGGATCATAGGGCAGTTCTATTTTCAACATTTTGAGGAACCTCCATGCTGTTTTCCAGAGAGGTTGCACCAGCTTGCATTCCCACCAACAGTGTAGGAGGGTTCCCCTTTCTGCGCATCCTCGCCAGCATCTGTCATTTCCTGACTTGTTGATTTTAGCCATTCTGACTGGTGTGAGGTGATATCGCATTGTGGTTTTGATTTGTATTTCCCTGATGCCGAGTGATATGGAGCACTTTTTCATGTGTCTGTTGGCCATCTGGATGTCTTCTTTGCAGAAATGTCTGTTCATGTCCTCTGCCCATTTCTTGATTGGATTATTTGTTCTTTGGGTGTTGAGTTTGCTAAGTTCTTTATAGATTCTGGACACTAGTCCTTTATCTGATATGTTGTTTGCAAATATCTTCTCCCATTCTGTCAGTTGTCTTTTGATTTTATTAAATGTTTCCTTTGCTGTGCAAAAGCTTTTGATCTTGATGAAATCCAAATAGTTCATTTTTGCCCTTGCTTCCCTTGCCTTGGCGATGTTCCTAGGAAGATGTTGCTGTGGCTGAGGTCGAAGAGGTTGCTGCTTGTGTTCTTCTCAAGGATTTTGATGGATTCCTTTCGCACATTGAGGTCCTTCATCCATTTTGAGTCTATTTCTGTGTGTGGTGTAAGAAAATGGTCCAATTTCATTTTTCTGCATGTGGCTGTACAATTTTCCCAGCACCATTTATTGAAGAGGCTGTCTTTTTTCCATTGGACATTCTTTCGTGCTTTGTCGAAGATGAGTTGACCATAGAGTTGAGGGTCTATTTCTGGGCCCTCTGTTCTGTTCCATTGATCTATGGGTCTGTTTTTGTGCCAGTACCATGCTGTCTTGATGATGACAGCTTTGTAATAGAGGTTGAAGTCCGGAATTGTGATGCCACCAACGTTGGCTTTCTTTTTCAATATCCCTTTGGCTATTTGAGGTCTTTTCTGGTTCCATATAAATTTTAGGATTATTTGTTCCATTTCTTTGAAAAAGATGGATGGTACTTTGATAGGAATTGCATTAAATGTGTAGATTGCTTTAGGGCGCATAGACATTTTCACAATACTTATTCTTCCAATCCAGGAGCATGGAACATTTTTCCATTTCTTTGTGTCTTCCTCAATTTCTTTCATGAGTACTTTATAGTTTTCTAAGTATAGACTCTGTGCCTCTTTGGTTAGGTTTATTCCTAGGTATCTTATGGTTTTGGGTGCAATTGTAAATGGGATTGACTCCTTAATTTCTCTTTCTTCTGTATTGTTGTTGGTGTAGAGAAATGCAACTGATTTCTATGCATTGATTTTATATCCTGACACTTTACTGAATTCCTGTACAAGTACTAGCAGTTTTGGAGTGGAGTCTTTTGGGTTTTCCACATATAGTATCATATCATCTGCGAAGAGTGATAATTTGACTTCTTCTTTGCCGATTTGGATGCCTTTAATTTCCTTTTGTTGTCTGATTGCTGAGGCTAGGACCTCTAGTACTATGTTGAATAGCAGTGGTGATAATGGACATCGCTGCTGTGTTCCTGACCTTAGCGGAAAAGATTTCAGTTTTTCTCCATTGAGAATGATATTTGCAGTGGGTTTTTCATAGATGGCTTTGATGATATTGAGGTATGTGCCCTCTATCCCTACACTTTGAAGAGTTTTGATCAGGAAGGGATGCTGTACTTTGTAAAATGCTTTTTCAGCATCTATTGAGAGTATCATATGGTTCTTGTTCTTTCTTTTATTGATGTGTTGTATCACATTGACTGATTTGCAGATGTTGAACCAACCTTGCAGCCCTGGAATAAATCCCACTTGGTCGTGGTGAATAACCTTTTTAATGTACTGTTGAATCCTACTGGCTAGTATTTTGTTGAGTATTTTCGCATCTGTGTTCATCAAGGATATTGGTCTATAGCTCTCTTTTTTGGTGGGATCCTTGTCTGGTTTTGGGATCAAGGTGATCTGGCGTCATAAAATGAGTTTGGAAGTTTTCCTTCTATTTCTAATTTTTGGAACAGTTTCAGGAGAATAGGAATTAGTTCTTCTTTAAATGTTTGGTAGAATTTTTCCGGGAAGCCATCTGGCCCTGGGCTTTTGTTTGTTTGGAGATTTTTAATGACTGTTTCAATCTCCTTACTGGTTATGGGTCTGTTCAGGCTTTCTACTTCTTCCTGGTTCAGTTGTGGTAGTTTATAGGTTTCTAGGAATGCATCCATTTCTTCCAGATTGTCAAATTGATTGCCGTAGAGTTGCTCATAGTATGTTCTTATAATACTTTGTATTTCTTTGGTGTTAGTTGTGATCTCTCCTCTTTCATTCATGATTTTATTATTTGGGTCCTTTCTCTTTTCTTTTTGATAATTCGGGCCAGGGGTTTATCAATTTTATTAATTCTTTCAAAGAACCAGCTCCTAGTTTCGTTGATTTGTTCTATTGTTTTTTTGGTTTCTATTTCCCTGATTTCTGCTCTGATCTTTATGATTTCTCTTCTCCTGCTGGGCTTAGGATTTTTTTCTTGTTCTTTCTCCAGCTCCTTTAGGTGTAGGGTTAGGTTGTGTACCTGAGACCTCTCTTGTTTCTTGAGAAAGGCTTGTACCGCTATATATTTTTCTCTCAGGACTGCCTTTGTTGGTTCCACAGATTTTGAACCATTGTATTTTCATTATCATTTGTTTCCATGATTTTTTTCAATTCTTCTTTAATTTCCCGGTTGACCCATTCATTCTTTAGAAGGATGCTGTTTAGTCTCCATGTATTTGGGTTCTTTTCAAACTTCCTTTTGTGGTTGAATTCTAGCTTTAGAGCATTGAGGTCTGAAAATATGCAGGGAATGATCCCAATCTTTTGATACCGGTTGAGTCCTGATTTAGGACCGAGGATGTGATCTATTCTGGAGAATGTTCCATGTGCACTAGAGAAGAATGTGTATTCTGTTGCTTTGGGATGAAATGTTCTGAATATATCTGTGATGTCCATCTGGTCCAGTGTGTCGTTTAAGGCCTTTATTTCCTTGCTGATCTTTTTCTTGGATGACCTGTCCATTTCAGTGAGGGGAGTGTTAAAGTCCCCTACTATTATTGTATTATTGTTGATGTGTTTCTTTGATTTTGTTATTAATTGGTTTATATAGTTGGCTGCTCCCACGTTGAGGTCATAGATATTTAAAATTGTTAGATCTTCTTGTTGGATAGACCCTTTGAGTATGATATAGTGTCCTTCCTCATCTCTTATTATAGTCTTTGGCTTAAAATCTAATTGATCTGATATAAGGATTGCCACTCCTGCTTTCTTCTGATGTCCATTAGCATGGTAAATTCTTTTCCACCCCCTCACTTTAAATCTGGAGGTGTCTTCGGGCTTAAAATGAGTTTCTTGGAGGCAACATATAGATGGGTTTTGTTTTTTTATCCATTCTGATACCCTGTGTCTTTTGACAGGGGCATTTAGCCCATTAACTTTCAGGGTAACTATTGAGAGATATGAATTTAGGGCCATTGTATTGCCTGTAAGGTGACTGTTACTGTATATGGTCTCTGTTCCTTTCTGATCTACCACTTGTAGGCTCTCTCTTTGCTTAGAGGACCCCTTTCAAGACCCCTTTCGAGCTGGTTTGGTGTTTGCAAATTTTTTCAGTTGTTCTTTGTCCTGGAAGCTTTTAATCTCTCCTTCTATTTTCAATGATTGCCTAGCTGGATATAGTATTCTTGGCTGCATGTTTTTCTCTTTTAGTACTCTGAAAATATCATGCCAGCTCTTTCTGGCCTGCCAGGTCTCTGTGGATAAGTCAGCTGCCAATCTAATATTTTTACCTTTGTATGTTACAGACTTCTTTTCCCAGGCTGCTTTCAGGATTTTCTCTTTGTCACTGAGACTTGTGAATTTTACTATTAGGTGATGGGGTGTGGGCCTATTCTTATTGATTTTGAGGGGTGTTCTCTGAACCTCCTGAATTTTGATGCTCATTCCCTTTGCCATATTGGGGAAATTCTCCCCAATAATTCTCTCCAGTATACCTTCTTCTCCCCTCTCTCTTTCTTCTTCTTCTGGAATCCCAATTATTCTAATGTTGTTTCGTCTTATGGTGTCACTTATCTCTCGAATTCTCCCCTCATGGTCCAGTAGCTGTTTGTCCCTCTTTTGCTCAGCTTCTTTATTCTCTGTCATTTGGTCTTCTATATCACTAATTCTTTCTTCTGCCTCATTTATCCTAGCAGTGAGAGCCTTCATTTTTGATTGCACCTCATTAATAGCTTTTTTGATTTCAACTTGGTTAGATTTAATTCTTTTATTTCTCCAGAAAGGGCTTTTATATCTCTCGAGAGGGTTTCTCTAATATCTTCCATGCCTTTTTTGAGCCCGGATAGAACCTTGAGAATTGTCATTCTGAACTCTAGATGTGACATATTACCAATGTCTGTATTGATTAGGTCCCTAACCTTCGGTACTGCCTCTTGTTCTTTTTTTTGTGTTGAATTTTTCCGTCTTGTCATTTTGTCCAGATAAGAGTATATGAAGGGGCAAGTAAAATACTAAAAGGGTGGCAACAACCCCAGGAAAATATGCTTTAACCAAATTAGAAGAGATTCAAAATCGTGAGGGGAGAGAAAGGGGATAAAAGGAGGTTCAAAAAGGTAGAAAGAAAAAAAAAAGAAAAAATAAAAAGAAGAAAGAAAAGAATTTAAAAAAAAGAAAACACCTAAGAAAAATATAGAAAAGAAAAAATATATATATTAGATAAACTAGTAAAAAATCGTTAAAAAAGAAAAAGTTAACAGTTAAAAAAAAAAATTTACCCGATGGTGAGAAAAAAAAGAAAAAACAAACAAAAAATAAAAAAGAAAAAAATTAAATTAACTGCAAGACTAAAAAAAATCACAGGGAAAAAGCCATGAGTTCCGTGCTTGGCTTTCTCCTCCTCTGGAATTCTGCTGCTCTCCTTGGTATTGAAACCACACTCCTTGGTAGGTGAACTTGGTCTCGGCTGGATTCCTTGTGGATCTTCTGGGGGAGGGGCCTGTTGTAGTGATTCTCAAGTGTCTGCCCCAGGCAGAATTTCACCGCCCTTACCCGGGGCCGGGGTGAGTAATCCGCTCGGGTTTGCTTTCAGGAGCTTTTGTTCCCTGAGCGCTTTCCGTAGAGTTCCGGAGGATGGGAATACAAATGGCGGCCTCCTGGTCTCCGGCCCGGAGGAGCCGAGAGCCCAGGGCCCCACTCCTCAGTGCGCCCTCAGAGAACAGCGCCCAGTTACTCCCGTCTGTCTGACCTCCGGCCATGCTCCGAGCTCACCGAGCCTGCGACCTGTTCAAGGTAACACCGAGCTCTGAGCTTCCTGTCGGCTCTGTCTCTGTAGTCAGCTTTCCCATTCCAATACCCACAAGCTCTGCGACAATCAGACACCCCCTATCCTTCTGTGACCCTGCGGGACCTGAGGCTGCGCTGACCCCACGTGGGCTTCGCCCCAGTTTAGCCTCTGGAGCAATGTCCCTCAGCGGTACAGACTTTTAAAAGTTCTGATTTTGTGTGCGGTTGCTCTGCCGCTTGCCGGGAGCCGGCCCCCCCCCCCCCCGGGGTCTATCTTCCCGTCGCTTTGGATTCACTTCTCCACTGCTCCTACCTTTCATAAAGTGGTTGTTTTTCTGTTTCCAGAATTGCTGTTCTTCTCTTCGATCTGCTGATGGATTTTCAGGTGTTTGCAATCTTTAGATAAGCTATCTAGCTGATCTCCGGCTAGCTGAAGTAGTCTCAGCCTGCTACTTCTCCGCCATCTTGACTCCTCCTCCTGTTCATCTCTCTTTTTTGTATGTGTCTTACTCAAGGACTTACTTTCTTTTTTCTGAAATATATTCCCTAATAGATATTTTAGAAAAGGTCAGTAATTGATGGAGTTTTTGTCATATGCATATATAATGTTATCCTTCTACTCTCACCCTTTAAACAAAGTTTGGCTAAATGACTTAGCTTAAAATTTTATGCTTAAAGTTACTTTCCCTCAGAAAATGAAAGCTATGACCCCATTGTCTTCTGGTAGCTAGTGTTGCCAAGAAGCTTAATGTCCACCTGTCCCTCCTTACTTTTTAAATAATCTATTCCTTCTCGTTGAGTAATTTTAGGATTTTCCTGTGTTTGTAGGAGAGGATTGTTCATTTGCTTATAAGCTCAACTTAGAACCTAATTGCCTTTTCAATATGAAAATTCATGTTTATTATTATATTCTTTTATTGATTCTTTAAATATTTATTTATCACATTTTCCCCTATTGACATTGCTTTTAATTGGATGTTGGATATTCTAGTTTTATTCTATATTTCTCTTTTATAATCTCTCTCTATGCATTTGTATAACATTCTAGGAAAGATCTCTCACTTAATTCTTCTTCTTTCTAAATATCTTTTCTGTTTTTTTTTTCAAATTTTTATTTAAACTCTGGTTAATTAACATATAGCATAAGATTGATTTCAGGAGTAAAATTTAGATTAATCTCTTACATACAAAACCCAGTGCTCAACTCCTTAATACCTTTCACCCTCCTTAAGCACCTTCCTTAATACCCTTCACCCATTTAGACAATCCCCCACCCATCTCCCTTCCAGCAAGACTCATTTTGTTCTCTATAGTTAAAACTCTGTTATGGCTTGCCTTCCTCTCTCTCTTTTTTTTTTTTTCCCCTTCCCCTATGTTCATCTGATTTGTTTCTGAAATTATACATATGAGTGAAATTTTATGTATTTGTCTTTGTCTGACTGAGTTATTTCATATAGCATTATATTCTCTAGCTCCATCCACATTGTTGCAAATGGCAAGATTTCACCTTTGGATGGCTGAGTAATCTTTCATTGTGTATGGATACCACAGTTTCTTTACACACTCATCAGTTGATGGACATTTAGGCTCTTTCCATAATTTAGCTATTGTTGATAATGCTGCTATAAACATTGGGGTGTATGTGTCTCTACAAATCAGTATTTTTGTATACTTTGTGTAAATACCTACTAGTACAGTTGCTGAGTGGTTAGATAGTTCTATTTTAACTGTTTTCCAGAGTAGCTGCACCAGTTTGCATTCCCACCAACAGTGTATATCTTTTCTTTGATGTCCATTTTTATCAACATCACCTTCTGACTTTTAGAAATGCATTATTTTAGGGGCACCTGGGTGGCTTAATTGGCTAAGAGTGGGACTTTTGATTTCGGTTCAGGCCATGATCTCACGGATGGTAGGATCAAGCCCGATGGGGCAGGGGTCAGGTTCTGTGCTCAGCAGGGAGTCTGCTTGAAGATTTTTCTCCCTCTGCCCCTGCCCCATGCATGCATGTGAGTACTCTACCTTTCTCTCTCTTTCTCTCTGTTTTTCAAAAAAATAAATCTTAAAAAAAAGAAAAAGAAATGCATTATTTTATTTTATTTTATTTTATTTTATTTTTATTTTTTTAAAGATTTTATTTATTTATTTGACAGAGAGAGGAAGAGAGGCAGGCAGAGAGAGAGGAGGAAGCAGGCTCCCTGCTGAGCAGAGAGCCTGATGCGGGGCTCGATCCCAACACCCTGAGATCATGACCTGAGCTGAAGGCAGTGGCTTAATCCACTGAGCCACCCAGGCGCCCCAAGAAATGCATTATTTTAAAGCTCTGTTTCACCATTCTATAAATTTTGTTTCTTCAGGTGTAAGCTGTTCAGTTTGTTGAGTTTGTCTCATTTTCATGGTGAGTTTTGAAGCTGAGATGCACCTGAGGCATTTACCTGCAGTATGTGTATATGACAGCCTGCAAGCATGGGAGGTGGAGTATGGTGATATAACTCTATAGCTTATATTCAGTGTTTTCATAGGTGAGAGAGGCAGAAGTTTTTGATGAGCCACCCAACAGGATACTACAATGACTAATCTTCTGTGTATGTTCTCCAAGCTCCTCCCAGAGATTATCACTGTCATGTTTCTTTCTGACCTGCTATGTCCCAGGTAAAGGGGCACCTCAATTATGGCAGTCTAGACAAAGCTGTGAGGAGAAGAGATGTGTAGAATTTCAACAGTGTTGACCTCTGTGTAGTACTTCCAGGAAATCCTCTGCAAATTTCTGCTGGATTCCCTTCCTCCTCTGGCACCTCTCCCCTCTGGGTAGGGAAACACTCTCGGTCTTACTTCGGTACTTGATCTTGCTGCAACTGTCTTATGCACGGTTTCAGATGTCATTATATTTTTCAGGCTGATTCTGTTTATTTTACAACAGAGATTCTTCACAGCCTCTGGCTTTTCCGTTGTGTTACAGTGATTGCCAATTTTAAAATTGTATTCTGTGTTATCTAGGGATTTTGCAGCAGGAAAAGGTTTTGGTGCATGCCTACTCAGCAATTTTGAAAAACAAATTCGGTCTTTCTTTCTAAAACAGTTACTAACTATAAAATAAACCACAATCATAATACCAAAACACTTTTCCTTTATTCTCTGTAACTTTCAAGACATCCTTACCAATCTTACAAGGGTCTTACATACCCAACTTTCTTTGTTTCCTTCACTCTATCTTCCTAAATTATCTTTATCATGTAGAAGAGATCCTTCCTTGTCTTCACACACTATCTCTTCCCTTTGGAACTTTGCTTTTTTTAATGTCTTCCTTGCTCACTTGGCTTCAGCCAGGATGGTTTTTGCCTCTTTTCAATTTTTCACGCATGCACCTGCCTCAAAACTTCCACATTTATTTTTCCCTGACTGAGATGCTCTTTCTTCAATTCTTGATTTGCATGACACCTTCTCAGTGTGGGTTGTCTAATTAAAATTACAATCCTGTCCAACCCTCTTGATGTTCTTTCTCTGCTTTATCATCACCATTCTCATCTTTGTCCATTTTCTTTTTTGTTAATTTATTCCTCTCACAACCTGTGTTGGAATCAAGGGCCAAAGAGAAACCAAATCTATTCACCCTCAATATAACTAGTAAAAAGTATTTAGAGACAGAAAAGTTTGAAACTAAAGTTGCATTTAGATTTCAGAATTACTGACAGAGCGATAAAAGTCATCAAGTAGCCATGTTTCTCCACCGTAGAGTGAATCAAATGTTGCTTTATAGAATCATACTGAACCTTGTTTCATAGGACTGGTAGATTCAAAACTTCTTGAGAAGTTCCTACAGATAATCAGCCACAGCTACTCGTTCTCCTTCTTCGTCATCCCTTTTTTGTGATCAGTTCCAGAATCAGACAAAACTGAGCACAGTTTGACAGGCAAATCCACATCTGAAGACTTGAAGAGGGGATGGTTCAAAAGCAGGGATGAACAATTATCCCAACTGATCGTTTCAACTGATTTGATTGCAAAATGATAAAACAATTTATGAAAAGAAACTGGTTAACAGGAAGTTTTCTTTTAAATAACCATTTACCCAAAAAGGAGTATCATCAGCTGTCAGGTATTAATTCTTATTGATCGGTACATCATGGAGTTTTCTCATTATTGTATAAGTATGTGACAATTTTTTGAGAGTTAAAGCATAAACGATGGCTCATGAGATGACACATTTTTATTAATCACTCTAAATATCTTACTTTTATGTTTTAATATAATTAAACATTTCAAATATATTATTTCAGATATATAAAATACATTATTTGGGTTTATAAAATATTGTAAGTTTATAAAACAAATATTGGAACAAAATAATTGACCAGCAATAGTGAGTTAGTAGAAAATACTTTAAATGTCATAAATGAGTAATTAGTTGGGACAAACTAAAGTTTCAGTGATAGAGAATCAGTAGGAGCAAACTTAATTTTAATAATATGATATTTATTAGAACAACTATTAGAACCACTTAAATATACAAAGGTAAGTTATTATACAAAGGTAAGCTAGATATCTAGCAATAGAACTGTAGTTGGAAAAAAATGGGTGATGTCACATCCCTGCTCAGAACCCTTTAATGGATTCCAATTGTATGTCTGATAAAATCCAAAATATTTATAATTGCATATAACATATTGCATGATTTATCCCCAGACTACTCTCATAAATCCCAAACTGCCTCCTTTCCACACTCACTCTCTGGGTAGCTGATCCTTTAACATCCTGGAACCCTCTGAGCACTCTCAGTATCTATATGCCCTTTGTACATGATGTATTCTTCATTTGAATTTCCCCCTCACTTTTTTGCCTGTATTTTCCTATTATAGTTCCTTTTTTCATTCATGTGTATGATTATTTTACAAAGATATGTCTCTCTCCCCAGACTATACATTGTGTGAGGGCAGGGACTCTTCACATTTTATTATCATTGTCCCCCATGTCTAGCATGACACCCAACACATTATAGGTACCTAGGAAACAATTATTGAATATGTGAACAAATGAAGAAATGAATAAGCATATTAAGTCTCTAATTTACGACTAAATACTTTAAAAGTATGTAAAACATGTTTCCATAGCAAAACAAATTATGTATAGAATAGGAAGGCATATCCTAAGTTCTTAAGAATGATTATCACTGGGTAAATAAAATAAAGAATATAATTTTTTCTAGTTTTCCATTGTTTTATTTCTCTAGTTTGTGGAAATTAATATGTATTGGTTTTGAAATTAAAAACGTAATTTAGAAACCCTAAATATAAATCCTGTTTTTAGACATTCTTTATTACTAACCCAAATTGTTAGACATTCACTATTACTACTATTCAACATTAATAATAATACATAATGAGCATCAGTTACTAAAAATTCAGAGAGAAATCAATAAATGGAAAAGCAGAAAAATTCCTGAGTTAGATGAAAGTGAGTAAAGATACAAAAACATGGCAAACCAAACCAGTTTGGCTGTGTCTAATGCAAGGCCAAATACTTTTAAATATAACAATGGGCCAAATACTGACTCAGTCAATTAGCTGTACGTATTTTCCATGCGTGTTTTCCTATCTGAAAGGTTGGATGACCTCACAGGTTTTGTGAAAAATAAATTAGGTATTAGAAGTAAATATTCTTAGAATATTTGCTTAGTACAAAAATGATGGGGTTTTCAATAGTATCCCTCAAAAGCTGATGTTCACCCAGGACTTCAGGATGTGACCTTATTAGGAATTACATAGTAATTGTTCTTTTGTATCTTGTTTATTTCACTTAGCATAATGTCATACATGTTCAGCCATGTTGTAGCAGGTGCCTGAATTTCCTTAGCTTTTAAGGCTGATAACATTCCTAATATTCACATGCCACACTTTGTTTATCCCTTCATCCATTGTTGGACATTTGGGTTGTTTTCTTCTTTTGACTATTATGACTTATGCTGCTATGAACATTTGTGTAAAGGTTTTGTGTGGACATGTGCTTTTCACTGGTCTTGGATGTGCATCAAAGAATGAAATTGCTGAGTTATATGGTGACTCATGATTAAACTGCCAGAATGTGTATTTGATTGCATTTCCTTGATGACTAATGATGTTGAACATCTTTTTATGTGCTTGTGATTTTTTATATATGTTCTTTGGAGAAATGTCTATTCAAATCCTTAACCCATTTTGCAATTATAGTTATATTTGTTTGTTTTCAAATTGTAAGACTTCTTATACTCTGGTTATCTCATATCTCAATTTTATTAATTTTACTTTCTCCAGGATCAATTCTGTTCACGTATTGTCATATGCTTTTAAATTTTATTTTTCCCTGTTATTCTCCTTTACATATACTGTGCCTCATTTATATCATTCTGTAATACTCTATGTCAGAGTTGATATTTTGAAAATTTCCATGAGTGGAAATTGGGTAATCTAAAAATTCTTCAGGGATAAAGTACAATCTGTCAACAGATTTTACATTTAATTTAATTTGCTGTGATATTTGAAAGGTTCATAATGTTTTCTCTCCATTTGATTTACATTGTTCTTATAAATATAAGAATTAATTGACTTCTGAAGTTTCAGATATAAACCTGGATTTTATCTTAACTTTAGTGTGGATGAATTATCTTTAATTTTTTTGTAATTCTTTTTTAGTAGGTTAAGAGTGTATAGTGGACTGTCTTTTCTCTCTGAAACCTTTGGAAATTTTAGATTCAGTGGCAGCTATTATAGGGTACTACTTTCTGGAGAGCATTATGGATTTGATCAAAAGTAAAGTAAAGAAATATACTTTCAACCTTCTTTACTACCTGGGTTGTTTTCTATAATGAAGCAAGTCCTCTGGACTCTCTTGTGCCTCTCTGGCATACAATCATAAACCTGGACCAAGAGGAGAATGTGCCTTTTGCTCATTCCAGGTCATGATCTTTTAATAGCTGCCCTCAAAATCCACTGTTGATTGTAAAACCTCAAAATAAATTACTGTCATTCAGGACAATTACAATATGACTCTATTCTGGAAAATACTTGCCTCATCACCTCTGGAGAAGTGTTGGTTTTCCTTTTGAAAACCCTTTTATAGAACTTAAAGGGTTAACCAGTGACATAGCTTCAGCTCAAGGAGTGGGAGTAAAGTTTCTTTAGTTTTCAGACTAAGTCTTCAACCACTAAACCACACTACTACTACTCCCTCTAATTACTCCTTTAGGTAATAGGTGTAAAAATATGTTTTTGAGGTGATGAGATAAAATTGGAAGTTAGGTTATTGGGTTGAACTTCACATCTATCTTAGCCACTAAGAGAAAAATCCACAATGAATAAATGGGGACAAAGTGTTTCTTAGCACAATAAAGTTAACAGAACCTTTAAATAAATTCACACCACAAAACCAAAGAGGTATTTAGGAATTTCTCAGAGACCCCCAAAGTCAGAGGTTTACTAGTACTTACTGGAAAATGATACAATAAAGAATATAGATGTTTTTTCATACAAAGGAAACATTTTTTTTCTAAAAATTCTTGGCAATTTTATCATCAGAGTTAAAGATATCTATGCTGTTTGGTTTTGTTCTTTCAAATTTTAAAATATATATAATAAATTAGGAAGATGTTTTTATATATTTATAATAATTTTAGTAATCTTAATCTTAAGTAGTCTTACTATCAAGATTACATACTAAAAATGCCTGGAAAATTTATTCCCAAATGGAAAATATGGATATTCTGTAACAATTGTCATTAAAAATCTTGAAGTAGTCTCAGTAGCCTTCTCTGAGGAACTGTGTACAATTCTATTCCTGATATAATGAATGTTACTCCTAACATCAGATTTGTGGATGCTAATCACATCACTTAGTTATTAATACAGCTGACCAAGTAGGTCAAATCTATTTCAATCCTTGGCCTCAACATTTTTTAAAAAAGGTTATGAATCCTTGTCCTCTCTATTCATGAGCCTTCTAAAATATGTGAAACTTTAAACATTCCAAATTATACTAATACATTTGAAGTAAAATCTCTTAAATAAAGGAAGTTGAGAGGAAAATACTACAGAACACTTTTTTGCTTTCTTTTATGATTTGGCCAGTCAACATGCTTCTTTATCCCACTAGAGGGTGGTCTGGTCACCAACGAATTAGAAATGAAAACATATAGGATGTGGAAAAAAGGGATCAAACTTTATTTGATCATAAAGCATATGTGCTATACTTCATCTTATGTGATTCAGTTACTTATTGACCCAATTCATTTTTCTAATGTCCTTTTCCCCTCCATCCTTTACTTTTCTGTGTTTTTGTTTGTAATCATAGTTCTCTATTACATTTGTATGTATAATGTGTATACGGTTATAAAGGCCTATGGGAAATTAATAATACATACTTTTAACTTTAACCTATTTCTTGGTTCCAAATGAATATTGTGTCAAACCAATATAATTAACTGTGTGTTGGGGGGAAGTATTATTAACACAATATAATGTTACTTTTCAAAAACACAGATGAAAATTTATGAATTTGTAGATGGGTTGAAAATTGTTCTGAATTATTAAAGTGGCTGATTATAGAATTCTGTGGTCCTAGAATTACGGTTTTATTACTTTAAAAGAAATCGAGTAAATTCCAGTAAAGATGAAGTAAGAGAGTTGGATTTAAGAACCCTACTCCCCTTGCTCCCCACACAAATACTCAAACTTAAACAAATATAAATGTGGGTAAAAGGAAAACAAAGAAAACCTATGGTTGTATTAGTTAAATGCCTAGAAGTAGTTTCAAGAAGAACCCAAATAGAGCCTGCCATTCTCTGTGAATTGAGGAAACTGAAATGGAAATTCAGGGAGACTAAGCCACATAAAATTTATAGGGCAAGACACATAACGGAGGAAGCTGCACAGAGAGAGCTATAGAGGGGTAGCCTTGGAGGTTATGGTGAGTACCAATCTGTGTATGCATGGGTCAAAATGACCCAAGGCTAGGGGGAAAAAAAAAGCAACTAGAAAAGAGAAGATAGAAAAACTGCCAGGATTCACACAAAACCGAGAATTGTTTGTGTTTCCACCTGAGTACTAAGGCTAATATGACTAGACTTGCTTTAGCAGTGTTGTTACATTAGTTGTACATTAAAGGCTTCTCTAGTCCTGACGACCAAAGCTTAAAAGTTAAGTCTGAAAACAATCTGATTTCAAGTAATTTCATTACAAGCCAGGAAAAAGAAATAACACTATTTATAGGAATACAACAAACTCCAGTGGACAATAATATTCACAGTATCTGCCATCCAATCAAAAACTACCAAGCATGCAAAAAAAGTGACTGATAATGAGGAGAAAACTTAGTCATTAGAAATATGCCCAGAAATGACAAAGAAAGGAAACTATCAAGTGAGGATATATAGCTTTTTTAACTATTCTATTTTGTCATAGTCTGTGATCTTATTAAAAATCCATGGGTTATCAAGGGGTGAGGTAAGAGGGACTTATTAAAACAATGGACACAAGTAGAGTTATCAGGAATTTATCAGAACAAGGTAAAATTATCCCCAGCTAAGGTAATCATAAGTTATCGAAGTATAACTGCTGAAGTAAGCAGGCATGTGCTGGGTAATTCCTATCTTCCACTACATAGACTTACTTCAGAGATATGGGTCTTTGTTCAATAAATTGCTCCTCTCTTCACCTAATTCCTATACTCCTGCAGGCCCTTTTTCCTGACAGTCAACATAGAACTTCCTTCTTGAACAATCAAGATTTTTTTCACTCCTTTCTCCCCTCTCCGCTCTACTGACATTTCCATCTATTATTATCTTTATTTTCTGTATCCATTTGCAGACCATAATTCCAAGTAATATAAGTTGGCATAATGGAAATAAGTGATTTATGTTTTGTTTATAAACTGAGAAGTGATGTCAATAGTAGAAAGGATGGAGATTTTCAAAACACTCTAGTGATTGTGTTTTTTTCATGAGCATGTGATAACTCATTATATATTCAAAAGCCCCACACTCAAGGAGGAGATTATACAATGCATGTAGACCAGGGTTGGGGAGGAATCTTGGGGGCCATTTTGGTAGTGTCTATCATGTGAAATGTTGGAAAATAAAATGCTCTATGTCAATATGGAGAATTTCTGCAGGAAGTCCCCATAAATGAGTTCACATAGCATGTAGTCATTTTTTTCTGTTTTCTTTCACCTAGCATAATTTTTTTAATTGAAGTAAAATTTACATGCAATGTTTCAGGCATTTGGCATAATGTTTTTAATATTTATTAATGTTAGGTTGTATATCATTAGTTCCTTCATTTTCTCTGAAACATTTTGTGTTTTCAGTGTCAGGGTTCATATATTTTGTTAAATTTATCCTTAAATACTTCATGATTTTATTGTTATTTTAATGGTAATTATATTACCATTTAACTTTTTGTGCTGGTGGTATGTTGACATACAGTTGTTTTTAGAGATGTACCTTGTATCTGCCTCATCTGCCTCCCTTCTCCTTTCTAAATCCACTTATTTAATTCGAGTAATTTCTTTGTAAATTTCTAAGGATATTCTGTTTAAGCCATCATAGTTTCTAACTATGAAGAGAGTCTTACTTCATCCCTTTCCATCTGTGTTTTTTTGATCCTCTTTCTTTCCTCATTACACTGAAGATGACCTCTAATGAAATGTTAGTAGAAGAGATAAAAGAGGAGGACACCCTTGAATCATTCCAAATACTAAAAAAGAGAGTGCTCAATGTGTGACCATTAAATATAATTTAGCTCTAGCTTTTTTGTAAGTGGCCTTTTTCAAGCTGAGATAGATCTCTTATTCTTAAATTAGTGAGACTTTTTATAATCAACTACTAATGTAATTATGAGAATTGACTATGAAACGATAAAAAAATACAAATATATATATATATATATATATATATATATAAAACTATCGCAGTCCAGCAGGGATAATAACGACCCTCCGTCTGGTTGGGTTTCAAAAAAAGCCTTTTATTTCATATTTTATAGGGGAGCTAAGCCAATCAGCATAGACAGTGATATGCATCCACCAATCTTAAGCTTGTTACCAAGTACCCACAGCATAGCAATAGTTCAACAGCCAATAGGTAGTACTTCCTGTTTATGATCAGTCACTTTAGACCCACCTTCTGGCAAATTGCCAGGCGCCATTTTGCAAAGCTCTGCGGTTGACGGATCTCTGGGCCCCTGGAGCATCCGCCCTCGACAGTTCCCCCTTTTTGTTTTATGGTAGAGGAAAGACTCAGCAGGGGTCGTGCCTGTCTTAGGTTGTTGTAAGGCCAAGAATATCCTTACCCATCATTGGATCATGATGCTTATAGGATCATGTCCTGTCTTAGGTTGGTATATTCCGCCTACGATCTTACCCGTCTTTGTCTACCGATTCAGCATACTGAGCCATACATACCTGGGGCGACTGTCCGGACTCGATGGATAACAGAGCTTGTTTGATGACAATGGTGTCTCTTTTACGAATACTCATCAAGGGGCAAATGCACCATAAGCAACACACCACAGTGAATATCAGCAATCCACCTATAGATATGAACCCAAACCATTGCTTCCCCCATCCTACAACATTTTTCATAAACGCAACAAATTGAGATACGGAAGCTACTTCTACCTTACTGGCATTAATGTTAACAATATTAGCATGAAGCTGTATTGTCAGATTCTCGAATCTGGCACTCCAGTTGCCTGTAAGCATCTTGGATAGTTCCCTGGAATAATTAGCTGCTCGAGTGAAGTTATCATATGCAACTGGAGTAATGCAGAGTCCAGTATCTGAGCGAAGGCATCCTACAGTCAGTAGTTGTAGTACAATGTCCATTTGTTCTTGTAGCAAGTCAATCCGCTGATTAGCAAAAAGAATACCCGCAGCGAGATAATCATTAATTTCACTCTGGGTTTGTAGAACTTCTGCGGTATTCGTAGACAGTTGATTAATCTCCTTGGCTGTAAATAAATAGTCAAGAAGCAAAGAAAAGACTAGTCTGCTATCGTCACTAAAACAGTGAGCTTTCTCAAGATCGTCACTAACACCAGTAAGCTTACGTTGCAATCGTCACTATAATCAGTGAACTTTCCTAAAACTTCTCTGGCCAGAATTTTCTTCTAAATAAATTCGTCACTTACCTCAGTGCACTGTTAGAAATGGAGAAAGGGGGCTCCCCGTACGGGCCACCATTTATCGCCGTCCAGCAGTGATAATAACGACCCTCTATCTGGCTGGGTTTCAAAAAAAGCCCTTTATTTCATATGGCCATTACTTATATAGGGGAGCTAAGCCAATCAGCATAGACAGCGATATGCATCCACCAATCTTAAGCTTGTTACCAAGTACCCACAGCATAGCAATAGTTCAACAGCCAATAGGTAGTACTTCCTGTTTACGATTAGTCACTCTAGACACACCTTCTGGCAAATCGCCAGGCGCCATTTTGCAAAGCTCTGCGGTTGACGGATCTCCGGGCCCCTGGAGCATCCGCCCTCAACATATAACCAGCATTGTAGTGATGTATCATCCTTTTTAATAATAGCCAGAGATTTAGTTTTCTAAGCACATGTATAACGAAATAAGTCAAGCAGAGAAAGACAACTATCATATGATCTCCCTGATATGAGGAAGTGGTGATGCAACATGGAGGCTTAAGTGGGTAGGAGAAGAATAAATGAAACAAGATGGGATTGGGAGGGAGACAAACCATAAGTGACTCTTAATCTCACAAAACAAACTGAGGGTTGCTGGGGGGAGGGGGTTTGGGAGAAGGGGGTGGGATTATGGACATTGGGGAGGGTATGTGCTTTGGTGAGTGCTGTGAAGTGTGTAAACCTGGTGATTCACAGACCTGTACCCCTGGGGATAAAAATATATGTTTATAAAAAATAAAAAGTTAAAGGCTTAAAAAAATATATATATATACCTTAAATATGTGCATTTTTCCCAAGCAGTAATAGTTTAAGTAAATTATTATAATTAGTTACAATTGCAAGTAAACTCCACCTTAATATATAGAAAGAAATTGTAGTGATGCATTACATGCTGAGTTGGTTACCTTAGACATTTTCTTCAAAAGACAATGTCTAATCTGTTTTACCTGCTTTGCATGGCTTCAGCAGCAAAAGCCTTTAACATTAAGGAATCTATTATTGAACTTGTAGAATCTAAAGAATTTCTACTGAGAAATTACAGTTGTATTTGATAACAAAACTATTGTGAATTTCACTGACTTCAGCATTTTTCCAACCAAGATACTAGTTTTCATATTCCATTTAATCTATATTTTTAAAAGGTATTTTTGTTTACTTCTCATTGATCAAAATAATAAGTCCCAGTCATGTATGCTACTAAAGGCATACTTTCTTTCTGCTAGCTGAGGCGAGGACAGATCGTGAGAACTGGTAAGTGGTCAGCATTATGCTTAACTGTTAGGATAAGCTAGTAGAGCTGTCCTTCATAATTTGTTCAAACATCTGGCTACCACTGTTAAATAGGTTAGGGAAGAACATATGGTTCTCATTTAAAACATTGCAAACATCATCATGATGGAGACTGTGAAGTTTTAAGAAAGACCAATACTGTTTTGATTATAATCTCAGACAGAAAGGAAAAAAACAAAAAAACAAAAAACCAAAACAACAACAACAACAAAAAAACCAAAACAACAACCCTGAATGCTCAACTAAGAATTCTAGTATCTTATTTATCAGAAATAAATATTTCTAATATCTAATAAATTATTCTAGTATCTTATTTATCAGAAATTTCTATTTTGTATTCTGTATTGTGTTGTTCTTTTGATTTTTATTTTAAAGAACAAACAATTAATACAGAAAGTACTGTTGCCACTTTTTTTCCTGCTTTTGAAATTAAATTATAACTAAAAATGAAAAAGAAAAAATATATATATATAGAAAGCAATTGTAAATTTATGAGCTTTTACTTTTAATAACATCTTCGAATTAAAATTTCAAAGTTACACTTTTCTTCCAGAAGTAATTCTACGGATTAGGAATAAAAGCGTGTGTGTTTTCCAATTAGCAATAACAGATTTCTATCTCTGATTAATCCAGCTGCTTAAAATATGTGTTGTATTTGACCATTTGCCAAAAAAGTCTGAGGCTGCATGAGCCAGCTGGCACAAGGTTAGAGGGTGGGAATCTCAGCTGATTAGGACTATGGCTATGACATTTTCATAAACTCTACTTTCAAAATGCCAAATGATGAAAAAACCAACCTTGGCTGCCATGCAATTTTGCCACACAATGATAGCTTCAGAAATTTTCAGCTCAAAATATCTCTTCTAACTCATATTATCTGCAGCCCTAGAACAAGTCGTTTACTTATAAATATTTTTTAAATCCTGCTTAAGAGAAAAAATAGATATTAAAGTTATATTTTTATCAGTTGTAAGAAGCCTCTGATTGTAATTTTGTCACACATCCTATCTAAGAAAAAAAGAAAAATTAAATTTAAAGATATTCATGTCAAAAAGTTAATTCATTGTGTTAACTTTATAACATTACTTTTAAGAAGAGAGACTAAAACTAATAAGAATTGTTAATGTTTTTCACTTTCCCCACCAATTAAGTTTGACATTTACTGTATTAGGATAAGACCACAAGTCTCTAATGATCAAGAGAATCTTGCGTTACTTTTACAGATTGGTTCCCGTGCACATGCATTTTTGTGTATGCACATGTATATGAGTCCACCAGGTGTCGATGTGCAGCCTGCTACACTAACAAGTCTGTGTCATACACTTCCTTTGATTTTTTTTTCACACCTGGTGCTTGCTACAACAATATGTCTGACTGGCCATTTGAGTTATCTGAGAAGCTGTCAAAAGGCTGGGAAGATTTGGGAAGATTTCAAAAACCTGGCTGAGCATGCCTTCTCAAGAATAATACTTCATGACACTTTTATCCTCCATCCCAAACCTCAGATGCTTGATTTTTTTTTTTTTTTCCTTTCCACTGCTGAAATGGGGACAATAAGAAGCCTAGGGGGAGTTAGGATACTTGTAAAAATCACAGAATGTTTCAACTTTCAACCAAATGTGGATATTTATATTTTCAAAGTATAAGGTATGGATGTATGATAATCCTTTAAACAGGTCATTCTTTAAATAGAATATAAAAGAACTATCATCTAATGACACATGGTTTGTAATAGTTCACTTATATGAATATTTAGCTTTAATTATATTTGTTTTATTTCCTTATGTTATTTCAAGAGGTAACACAGTTACATGGCTTAAAAATCAAGTCCTCCTTTTCATGTTTGTCCATGAGTACCCCAGCCTTTCTACATCCATACCCAAACATTGTTGTAAATTACTTGTGCGTCCTTGTTAGCATTGTCAGATTCAGTGGAAAAAACAGAGGGTTCCTGATTTAGTTTAAATTTCAGATAAACAATGAACACTTTTTTAGTATCAGCATGTCCTAATTATTGTACAGGATATACATATACTAAAGTAAAATCATTATTTATCTCACATTAAAATTTAACCGAGTGGTTGATATTTTATCTGGCGACTATGATCCTTCCTGAAATTTTTATACAAATGGAAAGAATATGGTTGCATCTCTGTCATTGTCCTCTGTTCCTCTTCTTTCACATAAATGGTAGCATACCTTATGTACTGTTCTGCACCTGATTTTTTTAACCCAATAATATCTTTGAAGATTATTCTACACAATTATCAGAAAATACTTCTTGTCATATGTCTCTATGATTCAATAAAAAGAGATTTCTTTTGTTTACTATAATTTATTTAACCAAACTCCTTGCAGTGAGTTTCCATACTTTTCTCTTTTAAACAATTTTACAATGAATAATCATTTCTTTAAAATTTTTTCTTCAACATTTCTCCAGTTTTATTGATATATAATTGATATATAACATTGTATTAGCAACATAATGATTATATATATATACTTATGTAGAGATATCTATATCTATATGCCTATATATATCTCAAAAAGACTACCACAGTAAGTTAGTTAACATCTGTCATTTACATAGTGACAAATTTTATTCTTGTGCTGAAGAGTTTTAAGATTTACTCTATTAGCAACTTTCAAGTGTGCAATAACTATAGTCACCATGCTGTATATTTCATAACCAAGATTTATTTATTTTATAACTTGAAATTTCTTCCTTTTAACTACCTTGTCCCACTTCCTCTACCCTTTATCCCTAGCCTCTGGCCACCACTAATCAGTTCCTCTTTTGTAGGAGTTTGGTGTTTTTTAAGATTCCATATACAAGTGGAACTCAGTTAAGTGTCTGCCTTTGGCTCAGGTCATAATTTCAGGGTCCTGGGATTGATCCCTGCATTAGACTTTCCACTTATGAGGTGAGTCTTCTTCTCCCTCTCCTTCTGTGATTTCTCTTGCTTTCACTATCTCTCAAATAAATAAATAAAATCTTAAAAAGGAAAGATTCCACATACAATTGAGATCATACAGTATTTGTTTTTCTCTGACCGACTTATTTCACTTAGCATAATGCCCTCAAGTTCTCTCCATGTTGTCACCAATGGTAGGATTTCCTTTTCTCCTAGCTGAATAATATTTCATTACATATATGTTATATATTATATATTACATATTATTTAATAATGTAACATGTATGTCAATATAACAGAATTCTATATTATTATAACATGTTATACATATATAATATGTAATATATAATATATTTTATTATATTCATATATATATATCATATTTTCTTTATCCATTATCTCCATTTAATGTGCACAAGTGTTCCCTTTTCTCAACTCCTTTATCAATACATTTTTTTCTTAAGATTTTATTTATTTATTTGACAGAGAGAGAGACAGCAAGAGAGGTAACACAAGCAGGGGAGTGGGAGAAGGAGAAGCAGACTTCCCGCTGAGCAGGGAGACTGATGTGGGGGTCGATCACAGGACTCTGGGATCATGACCTGAGCTGAAGGCAGACTCTTAACAACTGAACCACCCAGGTACTCCATCACTGGACTTTTTGATAATAGCTATCTTTAACAGGTATAAGGTGATATCTGATCATAGTTTTGATTTGTATTTCCTTGATGATAAGTGACTGAAGGAAAAAATACACCAAAAAAATGACTAGTCAGGTCTTTTGCCCATTTTTAATCAGGTTTTTGGGGATTTTTGCTATTGAGTTCTATGATTTTTTTATGTATTTTGGATATTAACCCCTTATCAGATACGTGCGTTGCAAATATTTTCTCCCATTCTGTAGGCGTCTTTTCTATTATGTTGACTGTTTCTTTTGCTGCATATATTTTTGTTTGTTTCATGTAGTCTGACTCTTGTTTTTGCTTTTACTACGTATGTTTTTGGTGACAAAGCCCCCAAAAAACATTGTCAAGACTGATGTCCAAGAAGCGTTTCTCCCTATGCGTTCTTCTAAAAGTTATATGGCTTCAGGTCTTAATTAATCCATTTTTAGATTATTTTTTTAGATAGTGCAAGAGTTCAATTTCCTATTTTACATGCAGATAGTCAGTTTCCTGAGTACCACTTACTGAGGAGACTATTCTTTCCTCATTGTATATTCTTGGCACTGTTTTAAAAAATCAGTTAACTGTGCTTTCATTAGTTCATGTCTGGGCTATTTTTTCTGTTCCCTTGGCCTAAGAGTCCTGTTTTATGCCAGACTTATCCTGTTTTGATTACTATATCTTTAAATATAGTTTAAAATTAGGAAGTGTGATGCCTCTAATTTTATTCTCCTTGATAAAGATTTCTTTAAGTAGTCACTTTAGCTATTTGGAGTTTCCAAACAAATTTTACAGTTGTTTTCTCTATTTTTGTAAATATACCATTGGAATTTTGATAGAGATTTCTTTGAAACACTATGACATTAGGGTACTGTGGACATTAACATTATTAATTCCTTTAGTCTTCAGTGTATGACACCACAAGGTTTACATAAAACTTCATCTTCTAACAGTCTAGTTTAAGGTGAGAAGAGCATAAGTTTGAATATAAAAATTTAATGCTTTTGAGGTGCCTGGGTGGCTCAGTGAGTTAAAGCCTCTGCCTTCAGCTCGGGTCATGATCCCACGGTCCTGGGATCGAGCCCTGCATCAGGCTCTCTGCTGGGCGGGGAGCCTGTTTCCACCTCTCTCTGCCTGCCTCTCTGCCTACTTATGATCTCTGTCTGTAAAATAAATAAATAATATCTTTAAAAAAGTAAATTTAATGTTTTTATCCCTCCCATTTTATGTTTTTGATGTCACAATTTATATTTTTTTATATTGTGTATCCACTAACAAATTATTATAGCTATGATTACTTTTAATTTTTTGTCTTTTAACTTTTATACTAGAATTACTTGTGATTTATACATTGCCATAGCAATATTAGAGTGTTCTGAATTTGACTATATATTTTCTTTTAGTAGTTTTATACTTTCACATGATTTTATTTTACTAGTTGGCATCCTTCCTTTTCAGCTTGAAGAACACCCTTTAGCATTTCTTGTAAGGCAAGTATAGTAGTAACAGACTCCAGCTTTTGTTTGTATGGGAATGTCTATGTGTTCTTGAGTTCTGAAGGATAGCTTCAGGGTAAAATATTCTTGATTATCAGCTTTTTTTCCTTCAGAGCTTTGAATATATTATCCCACTCCTTCTGGACCTGCAAGGCTTCGGCTGAGAAGTCTGCTTGTAGCCTTATGTGTGTTCCTTCATATGCAATGAGTTTCTTTTCTCTTGGTACTTCAAGATTTTCTCTTTGACTTTGATTTTTGACAGTTTTATTATAATGTGTCTAGGTTAAGTCTTCCTTGAATTCAAACTGACTGGGCATCCTTAAGCTTCATGACCATTGGTGTTCATATCTTTTTCTAAATTTGTAATTTTTCAATTTAAATAAGCTTTCTGTCCCATTCTATCTCTCTTTTTCTTCTGGCACTCCCATAACTTGAATATTTTTCTTTTCATGGTTTCCATTGAGTCCCATAGGCTTTCTTCACTTTTTTATTTTCCCCCTTTACTTTTTCCTTCTCTAACTAAATACCTTTTAGATGGCTTCTTTGAGGATGCTGGTTGTCTTCTGCTTGATTGAATCTGCTATTGTAGCTTTCTAAATTGTTTTTTAGTTTACTCCTTGTATTCTTCAGCTCCAAAATTTCTGTATAGTTCTTTGTCCTCACTTCTTTAAACTTCTCAGTTTGTTCTTGTATTTTTCTTGATTTTATTAAATTGTGTTCTCTCATAGCCTGCTGAGCTTCTGTAGAACAATTATTTTTAGTTCTTTGTTACACAGTTCTTGTATCTCCCTTTTTTGTGGTCAGTTACTGGAAGTTTATTGTATTCCTTTGGTCAAGTCATATCTCTCTCATTTTTCATGATCCCTGTAGCCTTACACAGGTGTCTGTGCAGTTGAAGAAGAGTGACTCTTCCAGACTTTCAGGAAAGACTTCAGTAAGGAAATACCTTCACATATAGGTGAGCACATTGAGACTGGTGGTGTGGAGCATCAAGGTTCGGGACATGTGGTACCTATAGGGCCAGGCGTCTTGGTGTCTCTGGCTCAGGAATCTGGGGTCTGTGACTTTAACTATTGCAAGGTTCTTAGTACTAAGAGCTGGGGAGGATTCTCAATGGTTACAAGATTGTTGAGGCTGAAGCAATGTCTCCAAGTGCAGTGGTGAAGAACTAGGTCAGGTGACAGTGGTGGCTAAAGCCAGTATTGTATATCCACTTTAATGTGGAGGTCAACTGTAAATACTTGTGTGGTGGTAGAGACTGGTTACAGGCACCCAGGCAGTGGTAAGTGCCAGGACAGGATGCTGGGCGCAGGGCCAACTGTTGGCAGACATATAGCTGCTGGGGCCATAGCCTGTACTTCAAGGGTTGGACATGGACACAGTGATGGGGTTATCTGCATTGCACTCAAACAGCTGCATCCCTGATCTGGCAGCCTGTGGGTGTGGTGACTATACTGGATCCTGGGGACTGAGGCTTTTTTTTTTTTTTTTTAATAAACATGTTATTTGGGCCTGAGGCTTCTATGATAAGGTGAGAAGAAACTCAGAGACCTAGAACCCATTAGCACAAAAACCTGTGAGGCCCTCAGTACTATACCAAAGCAGGTCTATAACTGTTGCTCTGGTTATTGGTTTTCTCAATGGTGAAACCTGTTGGAGCCCTCAACTGAATCATCCAATGGAGTCCACGATGAGATTCTCAGTAATGAAAGTTGTGGATACTCTAACAATTCTTTTTTTTTTTTTTAATAGTATCTGTGTTCAATGCTATCAGTTTACTTCCGAGCAATGTTTTCACTACATTCACTAGTTTTGTTAAGTTGTGCTTTCATTTCATTCTGTTCAAATGTTTTGAACTAAAAATTTAATTATCCTCGAGATTTCTTTAATTTTAACATTTTAAAATTTGTCTTGAGATTTCTTCTCTGACCCATTTAGAAGTATGTGGCTTAGTGTCCAAATATTTGGGGGATTTTCTGGCTATCTACCTGTAAATGATTTCTAATTGAATTCCATAGTATTCTGAGAACAGACATTGCACGATTTCTGATCTTCTAAATTGGTTAAGATATCTTTTATGGTCCAGAATGTGATTTATCTTGGCTTGTCTGCTATGTAAGTTTGAGAAGAATGAGTATTCTCTCTTGCTGGATGAAGTAGTCCACAGATGTCAGTAAACCCAGTTGATTGATGGTGCTGTTGAGTTCAACTATATTCTTACTATTTCTTTGCCTGCTGTATCTGTCCATTCCTGAGGATAGGTCTTGAAGTCCCCAGCTCTAACTATGGACTAATCTATTTCTCCTTGCTGTGCTATAAATTTTTGCCTCTTATATGTTGATGCTTTTTTGTAAGTTAAGTGTATCCACTGAGGATTGCTATGTCTTCTTACAGAATTGACTATTTTGTCATTATGTAGTGTCTTTCTTTATCCCTTACAATTTTTCTTGCTCTGAAGTCTGCTCCTTCTGAAATTAATATAACTATGCCAGCTTTCTTTAGGTAAGTGAAAGTATGGTTTATCTTTCTCCATCTGTTTACTTTAATCTACACGTGTCTTTATATTTAAAGTGTGTTTCTTATAGACAACATAATTAGGTCTTGTTTTTTGGTTCACTCTGGAAATCTGTCTTTTTTTTTTTTTTAAAATTTGGATAGTTGACACTTTTCCAAAGAAGACCTACAGATGGCCAACAGACTCATGAAAAGATGTTCAACATCACTAATCATCAGGGAAATGCAAATCAAAACCACAATGAGATATCATCTTACACCTGTCAGAATGGCTAAAATCAAAAAGACAAGAAACAACAAGTGTTGGTGAGAATGTGGAGAAAAAGGAACCTTCAGACACTGTTGGTGGCAATATAAATTCGTATAGCTACCATGGAAACAATTTGGAGTTTCCTCAAAAAATTAAAAATAGAAACACCATATGATCCAATGATTCCACTACTATTTACCTATTATGCAGTCATTAAAAAAGTGAGGTTATGCCACTTATACCAACATGAATGGATCTAGAAGGTACATGCTAAGTGAAATAAGTCAGACTGAAAATGACTGGTAAATTGGTATATTTAGACCAATGATATCTAAACTGACTACTGACATAGTTAGATCAGTATCAACCATATTTGTTACTGCTTTCTATTCACCACTCTTGTTATTTATTCTTATTTTTGTCTTTCTTTTTCTGACATTTGTGGCTTTAATTAAGGACTTTATTATATGTTTATCTTCTCTCCTTCTTTAGCATATCAATTTTAGTTCTCTTTTTACCTTTTTTAGTGGTTGCTCTAGAGTTAGCAAAATATATTTACAACTAATTCACATCCACTTTCAAATAACACTATACCACTTTGTGAATAGTGCAAGTATCTTAGAATAGCAGAGTATGCCTCATTTTTGTTTCTCATTCTTTGTACCATCACTGCCATTTCACTTATCCATCAGCATACCCAAGAGTGTATACATACATAAGCCACATAATTATATACATTTTGCTGTTATTATTTTCAGCAAATTGTTATCTGTTAGATTTAGAATAAGAAAAATAAAAGTTTTTATTTTATTTTCACTTCTTCATTTTTCAATACCTTCCTTTCTCTGTGTAAATCCAAGTTTCTGACCTCTATAATTTTCCTTCTCTCTAGAGAAATTCTTGGGGTGCCTGAGTGATGCAGTTGGTTAAAATGTCTGAATATTGGTTTTGGATGAGGCACTGAGCTCAGGATCTTTGGATCAAGCCCAGTGTCAGGCTCCTCATTGAATGTGGAGCCAGCCTGGGATTCTCTTTCTCCCTCTGACCCTCCCCCCATGCTCATTCTCTCTCTCTCTCTCATAATAAATAAAAATATTTTTTAAATATTTTATTTATTTATTTGACAGAGAGAGTGAGAGAGCACACAAGCAGGGGGAGCAGTATAAGGAGAGGGAAGAGCAGATTCCCTGCGCCCAATGCAGGGCTCAGTCCCAGGACTCTAGGGTCACATTCTGAGCCAAAAGCAGACACTTAACCATCTGAGCCAGCCAGGTGCCCCAATGAATAAAATCCTTAAACAAAAAATTCTAACATTTCTTACAAGTCAAATATACTGGTAACATGTTCTTTCATTGTTGATTTGTCTGAGAAAGTGCTTGTTTCATTTTTCGAAGGATAATTTTATAGAATTCTAGGTTAGCAGTTGTTTTTTTTGTTTCTTTGTTTGTTTTGTTTTGTTTTGTTTTCAAAAGTCAAAATACTTCACTCTAATTTTTTCTACCTTGCAATGTTTCTAAGAAGCCAGATGTGATTTTTCTTCTTGCTCCTCCAATTTAAGATGTATTTTTCTCTGATTACTTTCAAAATTTTTTTTCCTACTTTTGGTTTTCTGAAGTTTGAATATTTATATAGAATTTTTAGAATTTATTCTGTTTCATGTTCTCTGAGCTTCCCAGATTTGTATTTTGTTGTCTGATATTAATTGAAGTAATTCTCAGTCATTGTTCCTTCAAGTATTTCTTCTGATTTGTTCTCTCTTCTTCTGGCACTCCCATTAAACATATGTTGTACCTTTTATAGATATCCTGCTGTTAGATATTCTGGGTTTTTTTTCTTCAGAAAAAGTTTTCTCCTTGATTTTCAGTTTTGGAAATTTCTACTATCATATACTCAAACTCAGAGATTCTTTTTTCCAGCTTTTCAGCTTTGTCTGGTCTACTTGAGCTTATCCAAAGCATTCTTCATTTCTGTTAGTGTTTTTGACTTCTACTATTTGTTTTTTTAATTTTTCTGAGAATTTTCATCCTTGGTTTTTATTATTTATCTGTTTTTGTATGCTGTATACTTTTTCCACCAAAACCCTTAGCATATTTTAAAAACAATTTTAAAAATGTCTACCACATAGGACTCTGATTTTGATGCTTGTTCAGCCCTTCAAATTGTATTTTTTAGTTTTAGAATGCTTTTGAATTTTTGCTAAAAGTTGGACATGAGGTACTAGATAAAAGAAACTGAGTAAATTGGTCTTTAGTAATGTAGAGGTAAGGTGTGCAGGAAAGAGGAGCATTCTCTAGCCTTGCAACCAGGTCTCAATCTTTGGTGAACCTGTGCCCCTACAATGTGAACCTCACCATTGCTCCTCAGCTCCCTCCACCTCATGTGGAAAGGACGGTTAGAGGGACCTGGAGTTGGGTATTTCTTTCTCCCATATGGAAATCCACAAGGAGCTGGAGTTGGCAATTTCCCTTCCCCAGCTCACTTAGCTTCTGATAAAATCTCAGGAGATTAGGCTCTGGCTAACTAGTTATTCCTGAGAGCAGACCTTGATATGAAAAATAAGGGCTCTGGCTTATTTCAAAATGTTTTCTTTCCCCTTCCTTTGGCAGAAGCATGAGGGGATTTTTCTTGGATATTTACTATAAAAACCTGGAGTTAAAATCCACAAAAGTGTGAGACTGCCCCTAATGCTAGCTGCCCCCAGAATTTTACCTCAGATTTGTCCACATTCGGTTTCCAGTATTCATCATTTACAGCTCAGGGGTTCCTACTCCCACCCTGGATCCCTTTGAGGTTTCTATTCCTAGAAACCTTTCTATTCCAAGTTTCAGTTCTCTGCATCTGTCTTTCTTTCTCTCCTATTTGGGGGCCAGGCATTTGTGCTGTGATCTCACTTCTCTGACAAATCTTAGAAGAGTTATCGATGTTTTACTTCCTTCAGCTTTTTACATGGGATAAGTGACAACATCTAAGCTTCTTACATGTTAGACCAAAAACTGGAAGCCTCTATTTTCTTTTTACTGGCATTTATGTAGTGCACCTCTGCCTATACTTTTACTGGCAATCATTCTGTCACATCGATTTAGGTGTGCTTCTTGGGTGAGAATGAAATATTCTAATCAAAAATTTTATGTTCCTTTAACGTGATTGCTGCTCATTTAGCCCATTTATATTAATGCCATGAGTGATGCGTTTTGGTTTCAGACTTATATTTATAACTTTTATATACTATGTGATCACCTTTCTCTGTTTGTTTTTCTTTATGAAAGTCCTGATAATTAAGAAAGACTTTATTTTTGTTCTGGAAGTAACCATTATTATTAGAATCATATATTAGAATAATATACTTAGTTCATGCCTTAATTTCTTTTATTTTCTCTGAACTCTAATAATCAATTGTTAAATCATCTCATTTCTTATTTCTCTCTTTTTTTGTTGTATCACCCAATTTGAGACAATATCATTTCTCTTAGTATCCATGCTTTATTTAACTTATGTGAATTTTGAGTATTATATGATCTATGATCTTTGTCTCTCAACTGTTAGAAATGAAGCAATCAGCACATTTTACCTCTTAGGATATTTTCCCCTCCTAATTTTTGTTTGTTGTACATTTTCTGCATTCTCAATATAACATTTACATTATTTTCCTTAACTACCATATTTCTGTTGGCTCTATAGATACATAAAATTTTTGCTCATTTTCAGTCCTGTGGTTGCAGGGCATTTTCCCTAATTATTTTCTAATTTTCCTGAAATGTCTAGCATTTGCAGAGAACTCATCCTCAGTTTCACTAACAAGGGCTCATAGGAACACAATTATCTGAATTCTTTTGTAGTTAACCTAGTTTGCTTGTTGCTTTTATGCTTTAAGAATACTTTAAGAGTAACCTGTGTCACTTTGTTTCCCCTTGGTTTTCCAGAGACGTCTCTTTAGTGCCTTTGTACCAATTAGGAAATGGGGCTCCATCCCAGCAGATGCAGTCCTGTGTGCACAGTACTTGGCAAGGAGAACAATGAGAAAGGTCACACACACAATACGGATACTGTTCTTTGTGCTACTTCCAGTTCTGTCTTCACTTCTGAGATTTTTTTTCCTATTTCTTTCTTAAAATTGTTCAACCTTGCCATGATTTACTATCATTCTTATAGAACATTAGATTATGTTTATTTAGAATTTTCTAGAAATTTGTGTTGTTTCTATGTAGCTTAATTCTACTGTAGCATAGGCAATTTTCCATGATTTCCATGGTTTGAAATTTAGTGAGACTTGCCTTATGACCCAGAAAATGGCCAATTTCAGTAAATATCTCAAGTGCACTTGAAAAGTTAAGTGCAGTGTTCCAAATGTGTGAATTAGGTCAACTTTGTTAGGCATGCTCTTAACTACTCTATCTTTGATTTTTTTTTTTTTTTTTGGTCTGTTTCCTTAATAACAGTAGGATAACAAAGACTTCCTACAATTATGGACTTGTCCATTTTTACTTTCAGTACTTTCAGTTTTTATTTTATGTATTTTATGATTATTTTCTTAGTTTCAAACAAATTCAAAATTATATCCACTTAGTAGACCAACCATTTTTTCCTTTTGAAATATCTCTGATACTGTTTCTCACCTTAAAGTCAGCTTTGTCAGCTATTAGCACAGCTATGACAGCTTGTTTTGGTTAGTCTTTACATTATAACATTTACATCCTTTTACTTTTAACCTTTCTGTGTCCTTATATTTAAAGCATATCTCTTATAAACAGCATACATTTGAGATTTAAAAAAATTTTAAATCCTTGCCTTTTCATTGAAGCATTTACTTGATACTATATCCATGAACTATTTACTATTTATCCTTTAATATTTACTATTTTATTACTGTATTGATTTACTTATTCAAATATTTATTATTCTATTCTTTATTTCATCTTTCTTCTCTATAGTCTTATTAGTATTACTCTATGGATTTCTTTTTTTTTAATTAACATATAATGTGATATTTTCCCCAAGGATACAGGTCTGCAATTCATCAGTCTTACACAGTTCACAGCACTCACCATAGCACATACCCTCCCCAATGCCCATCACCCAGCCACTCCATACCTCTCATCTCCCTCCCCTCCAGCAACCCTCAGTTTGTTTCCTGAGTCTCTTATAGTTGGTCTTCCTCCCTGGTTTCATTTATTTCATTTTTCCCTCCCTTCCCCTATGATCTTCTGTTTTGTTTCTCAAATTCCTCATATCAGTGAGACCATATTAAAATTGTCTTTCTCTGATTAACTTATTTCACTTAGCATAATACCCTCTAGTTCCATCCATGCCATTGCAAATGGCAAGATTTCAGGGTTTTTGATGACTGCATAGTATTCCATTGTGTATATATACCACATCTTCTTTATCCATTCATCTGTCAGTGGACATCTAGGCTCTTTCCATATTTTAGCTATTGTGGACATTGCTGCTAGAAACACTTGAGTACACGTGCCCCTTTGGATCACTACATTTGTATCTTTAGGGTAAATACCCTGTAGTGCAATTGCTGGATGGTAACTTTTCCAACTTTTTGAACTTTTCAACTTTTTGAGGAACCTCCATACTGTTTTCCAGAGTGGTTGCACCAGCTGCATTCCCACCAACAGTGTAAGAAGGTGCTCCTTTCTCCACATCCTCACCAATACCTGTCATTTCCTGACTGTTTAATACTTTATGGATTTCAACATAAATCGTAGATGGAATAAGGCTGCTCTAAATAATAAGTATTTTTTATCACTTCTTTATCAATACAAGTTGAATTTCATTAACCCTTTTCTACTTTTATCATTACTAATGTCATGTACTTTAAATTTACATGTTTTCAAGCATATCTTATTATTATTTTTATAGAGAAAAATCACCATTTAGATTTACCCAAATATTCACTTTTTAAAATTGTCCTTCATTTCTTTCTGTGCTTCTGTGTTTCTACTATCATCCAATTATTTGCAGAGCTCCCTAATTATGTCTTTCATTGTAGGTTTGCTACCAATAAATAAATCCTCCCAGAATCTGTGTACCTAAAAGGACTTCATTTTCAAATAATTGTTTCTGATAAATAAAGATTCTGTATTGATAATTATTTTCTTTCAGCATATTAAAATTGTTATTTCACTTTATTCATGCTTAGATAATTCCTGTTGAGAATTCAGCTCTCAGTTGCTTCTTTTAAGGTAATGTGTCTATTTTTCCCTTGGTTGCTTTGCAAACTTTCCTCTTTGTCTTTTAGCATATTTACTGTACTGTTAGTATGCAGATATATGTGCTTTTTTGTTTCTTTCAATTTAACGTTTTGGGATCCATAGTTTTTCTTTAATCTTTGACTTGCATCTTTGAACAGTTTTGAAAATTCTCAGCTCTTTTGTACCTGGATACTACTTCTATTCCATAGCCTCTCCACATCTGGAATGGCCAATATATACATTTTAGATCCTTTATGATATCTTTTATGCATTTTCTATACTGTTTTTCTTTCATTTTTAAAGCTTCTTTCTGGGGTATCTGGGTAGCTCTGTCAGTTAAGTGGCTGCCTTCAGTTCAGGTCATGATCTCAGTGTCCTGGGATTGAGCTCTGCATTGGGCTTCCTGCTCAGTGGGAAGTCTGCTTCTCACTATGCCCCTCCCCCCAACTCATTCTCTCTCTCTCTCTCTTTCTCAAATAAATAAATATAATCTTGGGGGAAAAATAAAAAAGCTTCTTTCTGTCTTTTCTCCAGACCTATCCGCCAGCTTACTCACCCTCCATGTCTGATCTGCTGCTGAAAGTGTTTGTTGACTTGTTGATTTCATATTTTTTATTTTATAGCTCTATAATTTCAATTTGATTTTGTTTAATAGATACCCTTTATCTGATCAAAAAAAATTCCAGCTTATCATTTATTTACTTGAACAAATTAACCCAATAACTTTATCACCTGTGGAGCTGCTGCTAGTTTCTATTTTTTCTCATGTTTTTTGATTACCTAGTTTTATCTCCTAAGAGGTTGATAATAAAATACTGAATGGAGAATGTTGTGTGCAAATATAGAGACATGAAAGATATTACCTTCATTTAGGGTTTATGTTAGGGTTTATGTTATTTTATTTGAAAGATAGCTGGAATAGGGACAGATTAACTTGATCCATTCTAGGATGGATGTTTCAAACTGGGTTTCTATCTTAGTAATGGGTAATCTATTTCTAATTTTCCCTTTACCTTAGAAAATAGTCTTTTAAGGATCTCATCCAAAAGCTCATAGTGTTGCATGATCCCTCCTCTTTGTCTTGTTCTGAACTTCAGTGTTTGCATTCTCAGCCAAATGCTTCATTACATGATTTGACTTGCATGGAGTTGTCACTATAATACTGCTTGACTTCTTGGCCTCTAGACCCCCCATCTCCTCCAACCCACACACAGCTGAAGAATCAGTAAATTCCTCCTTGAAAAATAATACACTTTGCTCTCCATGATTACCTTATCCTTGGCTTTTCTCTTCTCAAATCCAGGCTGCCTTGTTACCTCTAGATTTCAACATTTTTTCCCCATGCCTGTGAAATTTCTTTAGTTCTCTGTCACTGCTTTAATCTTATCCTCTTAATCTCACACCCTTAGAAATTGGCAGGTCCCTAGAGGAGCAAATTGGTAAGCCACATTAGACTTACCTCTATTTCATTTCCCTGCTCTGAGCTTCTCCATCACTCAAGTTGTAGGTGCCTTGGCTGTTCTCTAGAACCTTCAGAAGATTGTTGCTTCTATTTCAATTTTATCAGCTTTTTATAGTGTTCCAGGATGGTTTGTCTGATAAAAATCTACACCATCATAGCCAAAGGCAAAAATGCTGACCACTTCATGCCAGTTCTATTGCATGTGAATTCCCTTCATATATATCACCTGGAATAGCCTCTCAATTGGTCCACTATACTTTTACAGTCTATTCTCAGCAGAACAACCAGAGTGATAGCTAAAATTGAGGTGTTCTGGAGGATTTGATTTAAAAAAAAAGTCTATGAGCCCCTAAATAAAACCCTCATCCCCGAGAGTCCTCCTGTTCCCCATCCACCCTGGTTTCCTGACTATTCCTGAAACCCCACACACCCTTCCACATTAGAGTCTTTGCAAGAGCAAATGTCTCTTCCTTGAATGTCATTCTCCGGACATAGTCCTAATTTCTTCATCTCCTTCAGGTGTTTGCTTCCTCATGCTTCCTAAACCTGGTACTTTAGACTTCCCTTAACTAATCTCCTTCTCTTCTTTTTCTTCATCTATAATATTGACCACCTTCTAATATAACATGAAAACTGCTGTTCGTCTTCTTTTTTCTTCCCCTCCATCTAAATCCTATTCTATTCCTGGTTAGGGAGGTAACTCTAAGAGGACTAGATTCTGTGCTTTTAAAAAAATTGATATATACTAGCATTTAGAATAATAGTAGAAGTTCTCAGATATAAGATGAACAGTGAACATGTACAAATACTTTAGTAAATAAGGGCAATCAAAATAGTCTAATCATTAGGAAATTTATTTCATTCATTACTGAGTATCAACTATGCACCTACCTTGGTACAAAATACTACTACTACTACTAATAATAATAATGGTAACAATAATAATAATAATAATAAACAAGACAGCCCCTTGAAACTTAAAAACCATTCTCAGAAAGAACTATATATGAGGGTGCGTGGGTGGATAAGTCACTTAAGAGTCTGCCTTCAGCTTAGGTCATGATCCCAGGGTCCTAGGATTGAGTCCCACATCAGGCTCCCTGATGAGCAGAGAGCCTGCTTCTCTCTCTTTCTCCACTGCTCAAACTGCTTGTAGTCTCTCTCTCTGTCAAATAAATAAATACAATCTTTTTTTAAAAAAAGATTGTATTTATTTATTTGACAAAGAAAGATCACAGGTAAGCAGAGAAGCAGGCAGAGAGAGAGGGGGAAGCAAGCTCCCTGCTGAGCAAAGAGCCTGATGTGGGGCTCAATCCCAGGACCCTGAGACCATGATCTGAGCTGAAGGCAGTGGCTTAACCCACTGAGCCACCCAGGTGCCCCAATAAATAAAATCTTTTTAAAAAAGGGAAATGTATATGTATGTGTTCACTACATGTATGTATTTGAAGTTATCACTTTATATAATTTATTTTAAATTTTTATTATTTATCCTTTTATTTTACTGAAGTACAGTTTACAAACAATATTATATTAGTTTCAGGTGTGCAAAAGAGTGATTTCACAATTTTATACACTAAGCTATGGTCACCAGGATAATTATTGATAGTTATGATCTGCCACTATACAACATTATTATAACACTATTTACTGCATTTCCCATGCTGTACTTTTTATCTTTATGACTTTTTTATTTTATAACTGGAACTTTTAATCTCCTTCATCTATTTTACCTATCCTTCCAACTCTCTCCCCTCTAGTATTTGTCTGCATTTATGTTTCTGATTCTGTTTTTGTCTGTTCATTTGCTTTGTTTTTTAGATTCCACATATAAGTGAAACCATATGGTATTTCTCTGTCTGACTTATTTCACTTAGCATAATACCCTCTGGGTCCATCCATGTCACAAATGTCAAGATCTCATTCTTTTTCATGGCTGACTGATATTCTATTCTATACTGTGTGTATAGTGTGTGTGTGTGTGTGTGTGTGTGTGTGTGTGTGTGTGGCTGTTGACATATGAATGAATAAAGAAGACATTATACACTTTAAATATCTTACAGTATCATTTGCCACTTACACCTTAATAAAACTAGAGAAGTGGTAAGAATTACTAGCTACTTTCCCAGTGTTCTTAAAATGATTTGTGAATGTTCCCTCATGGTTCTAGGAATTCCTCCTACCTTTTCCACTAACAAAAAGGTGAATATCATGTTTTTAAGGGTCGTAGTCATGAACACTTCCTCTCGGAACTCTAATTAGATTTGTACAATGCCTTCAAGGAAGCTGCAGCACAAATTTTTAGGAAACATTTAAACTAGATAAAAAACAGGTTAAACTAGGAAACACTTTGTGAAGTCCATTTGACTATAAATTGATAGTTTTTTTAAAGTGTTTTCCATTTTTCAAAAGTTTTTATCAATTTTTACTTCTGCTGGGTTGGAGAGTTCCCACATCACTTCTGTTGGGACACATCTAAATCTTGCAATCTCCCAAAGCTAATTTGTTCCTCCTCACACAATCCCAATTTTGTAATTTTGACACCTATAACCTTTACATCTCTCCACCAATAAGGCATAAGACAAGGGGAAATTGAGGTCATGACAATATTTTCTTTTTCCCCGAAAAGCCTTCTACAAAGAGGACATAGCTGAATGACACAGCAAGAAATCTTAAGCAATTATGTAATACTTGGCTCTGACATACACTCCCTGAACACAGATCATAAAGTCAAAGTTAAATCTGTACATGTCTTTTGGTAAACAGCTTCTGAAATGTTTTCAAAATAACTGATCATTGGATTTGTCTAATTAGAAACATTTCTCATTTTCTCTGTAAGGCAGCTGTGCTAGCATCAAGGAAACTCTAGAGTATGCAGTGGGAGCAATAACATCAGGAGTCTGAAATCTACAGATATTCAAGGAAGGCGGAACACCTTTGCACAGCTGTGGCATTAGGCATAATGGTATGCTTACTCTTATCAACAGTTGTAATCTTCAAAAGTAAGCAGAGGGACAGCAAGCATGCCAAATACTAATGACCAAATGTTCTAGTTTCTCTCACTGTGGTCCAAGGGCAACACCATCTCATCATTATTTTATGACTATGTTAACAATGCAATTTCCTTATTCAGTTATTGAATCAGATTTTCTTTGTGTCCCAGGACTCTTCATTTTAGTAAGCCCACCAGGTAAATCTTACACATATTAAGGTTAAAAGCAACAAAAACTGACAGAAATTAAAGCAAAAACAAAAACCCACAATGACCTCTAACATCTGTTGATGGTGAGTGGTGTTGACTCATTCTTCCTCTATTCAACCTTAAGTTGAATTTTTGTAAATAGAGTTGCTTTTGTTTATACTACATCTTTTAGTTTTTTGCTCAGTGTTCTGGGAATATGTTTGTAGGAAAACCCTTGGATGTACTGTAGATATATTTTGGAAGAAAATACTCGGCTATGTTTATCACAGTGAAATTAGAAAGAGCTGAAGACTGAGATGCCAAGGAGTATAAGAGAATTAACATTAACATTTATATTTAGGGCCAAAACAGCCTAGACAACTAGAAACATTTTGATAGTGTTTAATATGAAGTTGAATATAGTAGAAGTGGTTCCAAAATATTTGTACAGTGGGAATCTGACTGCAAGGCTGTGATCAATCCATCATCATATCACCATCAATATTCATGTTGTGTACTACCATTTATTAGGCCCACTTGCATAACTATTTCATTAGATTCTTAAAATTGTCTGAGTGGACTCTGGACAAATCTTTCTTCTCCCAATATGATTTCTCTTGTCCTCTCTAGTATTCTAATTCCAGGAAATGTCATATCCGTCCACTCAATTGGCTCTGCCAGCAACTTTGGAGTTACGCATGACTGCCATCGCTTTCATGTCCCTTTCCCTCCCTGCCCTCCAACATACACATGTCTGATATGTTAGATTTATTCACTCAGAAGACTACTTAGATTCTCATAAAAATACCTGGTAGATGAAGATAAAAAGCCTAAGGCAATACATCATGTGTTTATGGGCCTATTAGAATCTAGATGATTAAACTTAAATATCTGAATACTTTCACATAAAACAACAAAGAAATGACAAAAAAGTGGTAATCTTTTATTGTCCAAAAAAATTATTTGAAATTATATAATAATAACATCATATTGCTGATTTTGCTGCTCCTACTAGGGTGGCTATTAGGATGCTGACTCCTACTCACCCTTACAAATACTATCTGGCAGCCTATGTTCCACTGATTGTTCCTGGTACAGGATATAAGTGACCTCAGCGAGCACCTCTTCCCATTGATCTCCACTGTCATCAATGTGCAAGTGTTATATTTTCATGGACATTCAGCTGTTTACCAAAGTAAATTTCTCAAATTTTAGTTTATAGATTACTCTCTGTTTTATCTATCTTTACTCTTGTTTGTTTTTTTGCCCTTTGTCTGTGGGGGTATCCTTTGATAACCTCAGTGGATCTGGGTTATTTATATAGGCCTATTTGGCAATGGAAACCTGACAGTGCTCTCTCTACAGAAACAAAACTTGAAAGAATTTATTGGAACCATATTACTTTACAAGAAATACTTAAGGGAACTCTTAAGGCTGAAAGCAAGTGACCCGACAGATAATTCAAATCTACATGAAAAACAAAAAGAACTGCCAATGGTAATTATTAAGGTAATTATAAAAAAAGAATGTAATTGCATATTTCTTCTCTCCTCTCATAATAGACTTATTTTAAAAGCAATTATGTGAAGCAATATGTATGGAATTGGACCTCTAAAATACAGATATGTAATAACTTTGACAATACCAGTACAAAAGAGATGGGTGGGAAGAAAGATATGTTAGAGTAAGGAAATGACACAACATAGTGTATGTGATTTCAAGAACAAATGAAAAGAACCAGAAATAGAAAATAATAAGGTTAATACAGCAAAGCCTATAAATATATACTTACTCTCTTTCCCTAAAAGGAATAAAACTATTTAATAATTATAGCAATGCATATTTGAGCTTTTAACATATACAGATGTTATGTATACATGATATCACAGAAAGGGGGAAGAATAAATAGAAGTCCAAGAAGTAATGTTTCTCTAATGTACTGGAATTGAATTAGTAAAAGTCTAAGGTTAATAATAATTAATTAGGAAATATTGTAAGCTTTAGAACAACTATTCTTAAATAACTCAAAATGTAGATTGAAAAATAATGAAAATAATTAGTATATTACACTAGAATAGATCTGTTAATGCAAAGAAAGCAGGAAAGGAGAAATAGGAATAAAAAAGACAGGACACAAAACCAAAGAAATACAAACTATTATAAGAACATACTATGAGCAACTCTATGCCAACAAATTTGACAATCTGGAAGAAATGGATGCATTCCTAGAAACATATAAATTACCACAACTGAACCAGGGAGAAATAGAAAGCTTGAACAGACCCATAACCAGTAAGGTTATTGAAACAGTCATTAAAAATCTCCAAACAAACAAAAGCCCAGGGCCAGACGGCTTCCCCAGAAAATTCTACCAAACATTTAAAGAAGAACTAATTCCTATTCTCCTGAAACTGTTCCAAAAAATAGAAATGGAAGGAAAACTTCCAAACTCATTTTATGAGGCCAGCATCACCTTGATCCCAAAACCAGACAAGGATCCCATCAAAAAAGAGAGCTATAGACCAATATCCTTGATGAACACAGATGCGAAACTTCTCAACAAAATACTAGCCAATAGGATTCAACAGTACATTAAAAGGATTTTTCACCACGACCAAGTGGGATTTATTCCAGGGCTGCAAGGTTGGTTCAACATCCACAAATCAGTCAATGTGATACAACACATCAATAAAAGAAAGAACAAGAACCATATGATACTCTCAATAGATGCTGAAAAAGCATTTGACAAAGTACAGCATCCCTTCCTGATCAAAACTCTTCAAAGTGCAGTGATAGAGGGCACATACCTCAATATCATCAAAGCCATCTATGAAAAATCCACCGCAAATATCATTCTCAATGGAGAAAAACTGAAAGCTTTTCTGCTAAGGTCAGGAACATGGCAGGGATGTCCATTATCACCACTGCTATTCAACACAGTACTAGAAGTCCTAGCCTCAGCAATCAGACAACAAAAGGAAATTAAAGGCATCCAAATCGGCAAAGAAGAAGTCAAATTATCACTCTTCGCAGATGATATGATACTATATGTGGAAAACCCAAAAGGCTCCACTCCAAAACTGCTAGAACTTATACAGGATTTCAGTAAAGTGTCAGGATATAAAATCAATGCATAGAAATCAGTTGCATTTCTCTACACCAACAACAAGACAGAAGAAGGAGAAATTAAGGAGTCAATCCCATTTACAATTGCACCCAAAACCATAAGATACCTAGGAATAAACCTAACCAAAGAGGCACAGAGTCTATACTCAGAAAACTATAAAGTACTCATGAAAGAAATTGAGGAAGACACAAAGAAATGGAAAAATATTCCATGCTCCTGGATTGGAATAAATATTGTGAAAATATCTATGCTACCTAAAGCAATCTACACATTTAATGCAATTCCTATCAAAGTACCATCCATCTTTTTCAAAGAAATGGAACAAATAATTCTAAAATTTATATGGAACCAGAAAAGACCTCAAATAGCCAAAGGGATATTGAAAAAGAAAGCCAACGTTGGTGGCATCACAATTCCAGACTTCAAGCTCTATTACAAAGCTGTCATCATCAAGACAGCATGGTACTGGCACAAAAACAGACACATAGATCAATGGAACAGAACAGAGAGCCCAGAAATAGACCCTCAACTCTATGGTCAACTCATCTTCGACAAAGCAGGAAAGAATGTCCAATGGAAAAAAGACAGCCTCTTCAATAAATGGTGTTGGGAAAATTTGACAGCCACATGCAGAAAAATGAAATTGGACCATTTACTTACACCACACACAAAAATAGACTCAAAATGGATGAGGGACCTCAATGTGCAAAAGGAATCCATCAAAATCCTTGAGGAGAACACAGGCAGCAACCTCTTCGACCTCAGCTGCAGCAACATCTTCCTAGGGACATCGCCAAAGGCAAGGGAAGCAAGGGCAAAAATGAACTATTGGGATTTCATCAAGATCAACAGCTTTTGCACAGCAAAGAAAGCAGTTAACAAAATCAAAAGACAACTGACAGAATGGGAGAAGATATTTGCAAATGACATATCAGATAAAGGACTAGTGTCCAGAATCTATAAAGAACTTAGCAAACTCAACACCCAAAGAACAAATAATCCAGTCAAGAAATGGGTAGAGGACATGAACAGACATTTCTGCAAAGAAGACATCCAGATGGCCAACAGACACATGAAAAAGTGCTCCATATCACTCAGCATCAGGGAAATACAAATCAAAACCACAATGAGATATCACCTCACACCAGTCAGAATGGCTAAAATCAACAAGTCAGGAAAGGACAGATGCTGGCGAGGATGTGGAGAAAGGGGAACCCTCCTACACTGTTGGTGGGAATGCAAGCTGGTGCAGCCACTCTGGAAAACAGCATGGAGGTTCCTCAAAATGTTGAAAATAGAACTGCCCTATGACCCAGCAATTGCACTACTGGGTATTTACCCTAAAGATATAAACGTAGTGTTCCAAAGGGGCACGTGCACTCAAATGTTTATATCAGAAATGTCCACAATAGCCAAACTATGGAAAGAACCTAGAATTCCATCAACAGATGAATGGATCACGAAGATGTGGTATATATACACAATGGAATACTATGCAGCCATCAAAAGAAATGAAATCTTGCCATTTGCGACAACATGGATGGAACTAGAGCGTATCATGCTTAATGAAATAAGTCAAGCGGAGAAAGACAAATATCATATGATCTCCCTGATATGAGGAAGTGGTGATGCAACATGGGGGCTTAAGTGGGTAGGAGAAGATTCAATGAAAGAAACAAGATGGGATTGGGAGGGAGACAACCCTAAGTGACTCTTAATCTCACAAAACAAACTGAGGGTTGCTGGGGGGAGGGGGGTTGGAGAACGGGGGGTGGGGTTATGGACATTTGGGAGGTTATGTGCTTTGGTGAGTGCTGTGAAGTGTGTAAACCTGGCAATTCACAGACCTGTACCCCTGGGGATAAAAATATATCTTTATAAAAAATTAAAAATTAAAAAAAAGACAGGACACATATAGCAAACAAAAGATGTAAAAAGTAAATTTAACTTTATCAATAATAACAATAAATGCAAATTAATTGAAAAATTGAATCAAAAGCAAGGATTGTTGGACTCAACATGTGCTGTCCACACTTTAGATTCAAAGACAAATAGATTGAAAGTAAACGGACAGAGATGAAGAGGTACATTTTATAATGATAAAAGCTAAAATCTATAAGGAAGTGTTAACAATTGTAGCATTATATTCACCTAATATCAAATCCTCAAAATATCTGAAAAAATCTGAGTAAGTTGAAGGGACATAGTGATAATTCTTATAATAGTTGGAGACTTGAGTAACGGAGAGAAAAGCTAGACAGAAGATCAATAAGGAAATAGAACATGTTCACAACACTATCTATAAAATGACCTTACCAGAAATCTGTAGACTATTGTAACTAATAACACAATACATGTTGTTCTCAAGTACATGTTGAACTACAGAATAGCTATATAGTAGGCCATAAAATAACTCACTAAGTTTATAAGGATTGAAATCACACAAGGTATGCTCTATGACCACAATAGAATAATATTAGAAATTTATAATGGAAAGATGTTTGGGAAATTCACAAGTACATAAAAATTAAGTAACATATTCCTAAATAATAAATGGGTCTGAGAAGAAATAATAAGAGAACTTGGAAAATATGTTTGAGATAAATGAAAGGCTCAACATACCAAACATTATGGGATGTAGTTATAGCAGTTTTGAAGAAAATTTATAGCTGTAATTGTCCTTATGTATATATGTAAAACATCTCAAATCAATAACCTAAATTTATACCTGGAAAAATAGCAAAGTAAATCCTAAGAAAGCAGAAGGAAGGTAATAATTAAACTTAAAGCAGAAATAAATGGAATACAAGGTAGAAAATAAAGAGATGAAATCAGTGAAACCAGACGTTGGTTCTTCAAAAAGGTTGACAAAATTGACAAAACTTCAACTAGATTGACCAGAGAGAGAGAGAGAAGACTGAAACCAATAAAATCAGGAATGAAATCGGAGACATTTAAGACATTTAAGACATTTATATCTTGAAAAAACAAGATATAAAAAAATACTATGAACAACTATAGGTCAACAAATTAGATAAATTAGATGAAGTGGACAGATTCCTACAAGAAACACATTATAAAAACTGACTCAAGAAGAAATAAAAACTGAATAACAAGTGAAGTATAACTACTAGGCAAGCATAACAAGAGATTGAATTAACAAACAAAAGACTTTCCTCCAAAACACAAAAACCCAGTATCAAATGGTTTCACTGGTCAATTCTATGAAACATTTAAAGAAGAATCAATACCAATTCTTTACAAACTCTCCAAAAACTCTGAGTGGAAACTCTTCCAAACTTATTCTATGAGTTCAATATTATCCTGATACCTAACTCGGACAAAGATATCACACAGAAGAATTATAGACAAATATTTCTTATTAGTAATAGATACAAAATCCTCAGCAAAATACAAGCAAATGCAATCCACTAACATATAGAAAGTATTACACACAATGACAAAGTGATATTAATCCCAGGAATGCAAGACATGTTTATATCTGCAAATAAATTAATGTGATTTATCTTATTAATAAGATAATAACAAAAACACAATCATACCAATAAATATAGAACATTTAACAAATCCAAATAATTCTTTCATGATAAAAAGATTCAAAAAGTTGGAATAAACATAAATTTAACCTGATAAAAGACTTCTATGAAAAACCTACAGCTAACATGTTACCTTTTGGTGAAAGGCTCAATGCTTTCCCCTTAGAATAAGAAATAATACAATGATGTCTGCTCTCACCACTTTTTTTTTTTTTCCTGGAAGAAAGACAACTCCTAAATTTTACTTTACTTATTTATATTTATTAACATATAATGTATTATTCATTTTAGGGGTACAGGTCTATGATTCATCAGTCTTACACAATTCACACCACTCACCAGAACACATTTCTTCCCCAATGTCCATCACCAAACCACACCATCCCTCCTAAACCCCTTCCCTCCAGCAACCCTCAGTTTTTTTCCCTGAGATTAAGAGTCTCTAATGGTCTGTCTCCCTCTCTGGCTTCATCTTGTTTCATTCTTCCCTCCCTTCACCTATGATCCTCTGTCTTGTTTCTCAAATGCCTCCTATCAGTGAGATCATATGATAATTGTCTTTCTGTCTCTCTCCTATTTTGCTTAGCATAATATCCATAATAGCCAAACTAGGGAAAGAGCCTAGATGTCCATCAACAGATGAATGGATAAAGATGTGGACACACACACACACACACACACACACACACATACACACACACAATGGAATGCTATGCAGCCATCAAAAAATTGAACTCTTGCCATTTGAAACGATGTGAATGGAACTACAGGGTATTATGCTCTCACCACTTCTATCCAACCTTGTCATAGATGTTCTAGCCAGACAAAGAGGGCAAGGAAAAAAAAGGGTCACTCCAATTAGAAAGGAAGAAATAAAACTATCTCTAATCACAGATGACTTGATCTTGGGTATAGAAATCCTGAGGAATCCACAAAAATCCTAGAACTAATAAACAAATCAATAAACTACAGGATATAATATCAAAATACAAAATACAGTTGTATTTCTCTAAATGAGCATTGAGAGATGTGAAAATTAAATTAAGAAAATAATTCCATTTATAGCATTAATGCTAAATATTTTATTTATTAAATTTATTTTAAAACAGATATACCAAAAGAAGTGAAAAATCTGTCCTCTGAAAACTGCAAAATATTGTTGAAAACTTAAAGAAAACCTAAAAAAATGGAAAGACATCCCATGTTCATAGATCAAAAGACAATACTGTTCAGATGGCAATATTATTTAAATTATCTATAGATTCAACACAATTCTCAAGAAAATACTAGCCAGTACTTTTGCAGAATCTGACAAGTTGAACCCAGAACTCATACAGAAAAGGAAGGAACCCAGAATAGCCAAAACAAACAAGAAAAGAACAAAGATGAAGGTCTCACATTTTATGATTTCAAAACTTGTTATAAAGACATAATTTTCAAGAAAGTAAAGTTACTGGTAGAAATGTTACTATAATTTCCATAATGCTAGAAATATGGATCAAAGGAATAGAATTGAGAATTAACAAATAAATCCTCACAATCATGCTTGGTTGACTTGTGACAGTGGTTCTGAGATGAATCAATGAGGGAAAGAACAGTTTTTTGAACAAGTCCCTGGGACAACTGGATCTTCACATGCAGAAAATGAGGTTGAACCCCCTACTTCACACCATACACAAAGTATAACACAAAAATTATCTCAAAATGGGTTATATATCTAAATGCAAGAGCTAAAACTATGAAACTCTTACAAGAAAATATAGGATAAATCTTTGTGACTTTGAGTTATACAAAGATTTCTTTGATTTCACACCTGAAATATAAGCAACAAAAAGAAATGGATAAATTGTATTTTATCAAAATTTAAAATTTTGGTGTTTCAAAAGTGAGTGAAAAGAGTTAAAGTGAAAAGAAAACATAGAATGAAAACTATCTGCAAATCGTGTATGATAAAATAATTTTATTTAGAATATATAAAGAACTATAATAATTAAAAAAAATGAAACTGGGGTGCCTGGTTGCTCAGTTGGTTAAGCGTCCAATTCTTGGTTTTGGCTCAGGTCATGATCTCAGGGTTGTGAGACTGAGCCCCGAGTGGGGCTCCATGATGGGCATGGAGACTGCTTAAGATTCTCTCTGTCCCTCTGCTCTGCCCCACCCTCCATACACAAGCTCTCTCTTTCTGTCAAAAAAAAATAAAGAAAGAAAGAAAAGAAAAGAAAAAGGAAAATAGGCCAAAGATCTCAAGATCTAAAGAAATATTTCTCCAAAGATATGAAAATGGTCAATAAGCACATGAAAGGAGGCTCAACATTATTATTCACTAGGGAAATGCATATCAAAACCACTATGACATACTACTTCACACCCACCCAGGCCATAATCAAGATATGGAACAATTGAAAGCCTCAAATAATGCTGATGGGAATGAAAAATGGTATGGAAAACAGTCTGGGCAGTTCTTCAACATGTTAAACAGAGTATTATATGGCCTAGCAATTCTACTCCTAATTAGAACTAAAAACATATGCCATAAGAGATATGAAACCCAAGAGACATATAAACATATATCCACACAAAAATTTGTATGTGAATGTTTTATACCAGTACTTATAATAGCCAAGAAGTAGAACCAACCCAAATATTCATCAAGTGATGAACAGATAAATAAATAAGATATATTCACATAATGGAATACTATTTGGCAATAAAGAGGAATGAAGTATTGGTGTATGCTATATAGACAAACTGAAAACATTATACTAAATGAAAGAAATAGTCACAAAAGACCACATACTGCATGATTTCATTTATGTGAAATGTTGCCTGGGTCTGTGGTTGTTGGGGGCAAATAAGGAAGGACTTCTGAATAAAGATTGTGTGTATCTGTATTTGTTTACATATTTTATACATTCTTTCACTGATGATTTTAGTTTTCACGGGAACAGATCTTGATCATATTTTGTGACATGTTTACCTAAATTATTTTTTATTGTTTTTTATCTCCTATTATTGGTTCTTTTTTTTTTATTTTTAAAATATTTTATTTGTTTATTTGACAGAGAGAGAAAGAGAGATCACAAGTAGGCAGGGAGGCAGGCAGAGAGAGAGAGGGGGGAAGCAGGCTCCCTGCTGAGCAGAGAGCCCCATGCAGGGCTCCATCCCAGGACCCTGAGATCGTGACACAAGCCGAAGGCAGAGGCTTAACCCACTGAGCCACCCAGGCACCCCTTATTAGTTCTTTTTAAAACCCAAATTTCCCACTAATTTCACTAAGCTGCAAGTTTAATGACACTTCATTGTGGTAAGACTTGGCCAGCTATATTATCTATTGTTTTTTTTCATCAGGAGAGATTAATGTTTTATTATACAACTTAAGCACCTCACAAGGAGCTGGAAGGGGATGACCCAGACTTTTAAGAATTAAGTTTCGATAATGTCATGAAAGTAGGGCCCTCATGATTAGGTTAATATACTTATGCAAAGAGATATCAGAAAACTTGCTCACTCTCTTATAAATGTACATGAAGCAAAGATTATGTGGGTATTTACCAAGATGGCAGCTATCTACAACCCAAGGAAAGAGACTATAAAATGAACTTACTTTGCCATCTCCTTAATTCTAGCCTCCAGAACTATGAGAAAATTAGTTTATTTTGTTAAGGACACCAAGTCCATGACACTTTGCTTTGGCAGCCTGAGCTAAGATAATTACAAATTTGAAATTGACAGGATTTTCTCATCAGTTAGATTTGCACTGGAGACAAAGGACTGATGAAATAGTGAATAAAGGTGCCTGGGTGACTCAGTGGGTTAAAGCCTCTGCCTTTGGCTCAGATCACAATCCCAGGGTCCTGGGATCAAGCCCTGCATTGGACTCTCTGCTCGGCAGGGTGTCTGCTTTCCCCTCTCTCTCTGTCTGCCTTTCTGCCTACTGGTGATCTCAGTCTGTCAAATAAATACACAAAATCTTAAAAAAAAAAAAAAAAAGAAAAAAAAGAAAGAAAGAAAGAAAAAAAGAAAAAGTGAATTAAAAGTAATTATGAAAAAAAGTGATTATTAAATGAACAACTGAATAAACTGCTATTTACTAAGATAAGAAAAAAATGGAGATGCAGATTGAGGAGGAAAATCAAGAATTAGTACTGGATGTATTAAATTCAAAACATTTAAGTAAAGATATTAAGTAGAATGTTGTATATTTAAGAGTGAATGGGTGATATTTAAAGCCTGGGATTGCATTAGACTGCCTACAAAATAAATATGATGCGATAAAATAATGGGTCTGAAACTTGAGTAGCAAAGGGGCCTGCAAAAAGTCAGCAGGAAATTAAGGAATAAACAAGATAATGGTGTCCTATAAATTGAGTCATCACATTTGTAAAGGAAAGTATGACCAACTTTATCAGTTGTTTCTGAGAAGGTAAGTAATGAGGATTCATATTGATTATGCCACAGGAAGACCTTGGGGAGACTTTGGTGATTTCAGAGTATGGTGGGAGAGTATGAAAACTTAATTGGAATACTGAAGATCCATAGGGTGTTATTATATCATGATAAGGCAGCCATCTTCTCTCCCCCATGTTAAACATTTGAATAACTGAATAGATAGTGTTCAAAGACTTAAAGACACCCCCTACCCCCCGCATGGCTTTCCTTTCCATCCATCACTTACACCAGTCAGGGATACCAACATACCAATTCACTATCATGACTGGAGAGCTGAACCATGGGAAAGAATTATCGGCAAAGGGAAAACAAAGAAAACATAGATTATTCAGGTCAAACACAAAACTATGACAGTGAAAATGTCACTTAACCTAAATAGCAATTTTCGAAATATTATATTGATATTTTAAAGAGATGTAAAGTTAAAAAATAAAAGAAAAGCACACTAAAAGTGGAGGTCATAAAACCAAGTTTCTAAAAAAAAAAAAAAATGCAAATCTAGGGACATCTGGGTGACTTAGTAGATTAAGTGGCTTACTCTTGATTTTGGCTCAGGTTATAGTCTCAGGGTCCTGGGATCAAGCCCAGCATCTCAGCATGTGGCTCTGTTCTCAGCAGGGAGTCTGCTCCCTCTTCCTCTGCACCCCCAAACCCCCACTCCTGATGCTTTCTCTCTCACTCTTTCTCTCAAATAAATTATTAAATCTTTAAAAAAATGCAAATGTATGTTTTTAGAGATATTTACCCAACTATCAGTGATTGATAGGAACTTGAAGTTAAAAACAAACAAATGAAAAGGTCAATAATTTACTGCAATCCAAAATTTAAGGTAAAAGCTCATCACCATCACTCTCATTTTAGAAAAATATGAACCATTGGTATAGGGTTAACAAATAATTACAAAAGAGGTTGTACATATCTATTAATGGCCAATTTCTAAAAAGTAGTTGAAACAGAAATTTGTTACAGGAAGGGCAAACAGAAGTTTACTGGTGACAGAAACAGGCCACTGGACAAGAGGTTACTTTCAATATGAGTCAATTTCAAAGTACTGGCAGAGACAGAAGCATGTGGTCAGGAGGCAGGAGAGTTTCACCTGTCTTCATATTGAAGTATGATTCCTATTGAAGTATGACTTCAGACTTAATAAAAGAATTTCAAAGTGTCATGAGCACTGCTATGTTTTCCTGATTACAAAGATGTTCTGCTGCTCATTATAGTCTCTGTGATGTGGTCTGGACTAAGAGGAATCTCAGTATCAGGGCCCTATATTGCCTTAAGACAGGTTCCATATGAATTAGCTGTGCTTATGTTTCCTAGGATCCTAGGACCAGCAACTGCAAAAGCAATGTAATTCCAAAGAAACAAGCTTACTTCAGGACATGACTTTCAAGAAGTTGGGCCAAAGACCTCTGTGGTGAAACATTAGAGAGTAGTGAGTGAACATGGACATTGAGATCAGACTCCTGTATTCAAATATATTTCACCACCTCCTGCTGTGTAACATTGGGTGACATGCCTAGCCTGTGTTGTGGTTATCACATTAGTAAAATAAGAAAGACAGTAATACAACATCAAGGGGTACTAAGAGGGTGAAAGAGAATTGAACATGTAACATTCCTAGATCAGTGCAAGGTAATATTGTACGTGCTATCATACTGAAAGAAATTATTTGGGTTAAAGGACATATTATATCCCTGTAATTCAGTATTTTTTGAAGTATCCAAAGCCACAGTGTAAAGCTTCATGAAGTTGAAATTTGAAAAAGTGAATGAAAAGATATGAGGAATGTCAAAAAAACTAATCCAGGTACAGTGTGAGTCCATGTTATGATGCTTGTGGAGGAAAACTAATAAATTTCCATTAGCAATGTGTGTATCTAAATGTCACTGGAATTGGATTTAGTAGGACATCTGTGGCTGAGAGTTGCCCTATATCAGTTTTTATAGCCTGAAATAAGTCCATAGCCCAGGGCTTGGAAGTAATACTGGAAAGATCCAAGCTATTTATTATTAGGGCATTTTTGTATCTTTAAAAAATAACTACAGAGTTTGTTTATTCAAAAGCAAATATTTTATACTCAAAGGGATAATAAACTTTTTAAAAAGTCTCATAGCGAACACTAGACAGACTTTGAAGTTTTTATTTTTATCTGTGGCTAATATATAAAAGTGAAAATAATTAAATTGTGTCTTGCTATTTTCTGAGAGGGGAAAAAGACTGAAATACTTTTATTTTCCTCATTTTTTCCCTTCTAAAATACACAGTCTAAATGGTTCCTAGCCAATCTTCACTTTCATTGCCTTGTGTTCAAAGATGGTAGACCTGAGGTGGTAGCTGCTAGCTATATGTGGCTACAAAATACTCTAAATGCAACTATTTTATGGTGACTAACATAACATAGTAAAAAAATAAATAAATGCAACTAGTGAGGTTGGGGAACTATAATTTTAATTTATTAGATTTTATTGAAATTCTAAAACTGATAGTCTATTATGTTGTTGAAAACATTAGGTACATTTGGATCAATGTGAATATATGAATCTGCTTTTTCAGCTATAAATTTTATGGACTGTAAATATGGATCATGTATTTTTTTTAAAGATTTTATTTATTTACACGACACAGAGAGAGACATCACAAGTAAGCAGAGATGCAGGCAGAGAGAGAGAAGGGGAAGCAGGCTCCCTGCTGAGCAGAGAGTCCAATGTGGGGCTCGATCCCAGGACTCTGAGATTATGACCTGAGCTGAAGGCAGAGGCTCAACCCACTGAGCCACCCAGGCACCCGGTGGATCATGTATTTCTTTCTTTTTTTTTTTTAATTTCTTTTTTATTTTCAGCATAACACCCAGTGCTCCATGCAATCTGTGCCCTCTATAATACCCACCACCTGGTACCCCAACCTCCCACTGCCCCCCCGCCACTTCAAACCCCTCAGGTTGTTTTTCAGAGTCCATAGTCTCTCATGGTTCATCTCCCCTTCCAATTTCCCCCAACTCCCTTCTCCTCTCTATCTCCCCATGTCCTCCATGCTATTTGTTATGCTCCACAAATAAGTGAAACCATTGGATAATTGACTCTCTCTGCTTGACTTATCTCACTCAGCATAATCTCTTCCAGTCCCGTCCATGTTGCTACAAAAGTTGGGTCTTCACCCTTTCTGATGGAGGCATAATACTCCATAGCGTATATGGACCACATCTTCCTTATCCATTCGTCCGTTGAAGGGCATCTTGGTTCTTTCCACAGTTTGGCGACCGTGGCCATTGCTGCTATAAACATTGGGGTAAAGATGGCCCTTCTTTTCACTACATCTGTATTTTGGGGGTAAATACCCAGTAGTGCAATGGCAGGGTCATAGGGAAGTTCTATTTTTAATTTCTTGAGGAATCTCCACACTGTTCTCCCAAGAGGCTGCACCAACTTGCATTCCCACCAACAGTGGAAGAGGGCTTCCCTTTCTCCACATCCCCTCCAACATATGTTGTTTCCTGTCTTGCTAATTTTGGCCCTTCTAACTGGTGTAAGGTGATATCTCAATGTGGTTTTAATTTGAATCTCCCTGATGGCTAGTGATGATGATCATGTATTTCTAATGAAAATCTAACATTCAAATTGCAATGTTCTATAAGTATAGAGTATACACTAGGTTGAGGAAAGGGGAGAAAAAAGAGAAAGAGGCAAACCAAAAAATAGACTCAGCCAGAAGAAACAAGGTGATGGTTACCAGAAGGGAGGTGGGTGTGGGATGGGGGAAATAGGTGATGGGGATTAAGGAGTGCACTTGTGATGGCCACTGGGCACTGTAGGGAAGCATTGTATTATACACGTGAAACATGTATAATATTACACTGTCTATTAACTCACTGGAATTTAAATAAAAACTTAAAAAAATAAAAATAGATTTCAAAACCTCAGTATGAATAACAAAAAGTAAGTTAAGTTCATTAAAATGTTTTATATTGATTTTCTCCTGAAATTACATTTTGGACATATTGAATTGTATAAAATATGCTCTTAAAATTAATTTCACCAGTTTCTTTTTACTTTCTTTTTAGTATAGACACTAGAAAATTAAAACATATATATAGATCTTACATTATGTTTTTATTAGACATTATCCTTATTTCCAAGAAGGTACAAATTCTTGGAAATAAAGATAAAGATAAGAAATTATAAATTTCTTGTAAGGGGTAAGAAATTATAAATCTAAAGCAAAGCTTATCTAATTTTTAAAAAGATTTTATTTATTTATTTCAGGGAAAGAACGTGATAGAGACAGTGCAAGAGGGGTGGAGAGGCAGGGAATTAGAAGAAGCAGGCTCCCCCCGGAGCAGAGGGCTGGACTCAGGGCTTGATACCAGAAACCCAGGATCATGACCCAAGCAGAAGGAAGAAGCTTAGAGAACTGAGCCCCCCAGGTACCCCACAAAGCTTATCTTTTAATATTAATCCTTTGAGTGAAATATAATCTGATAGGCATATTTCACACCATAATTTGTCCTGAAAATTTAATTGAGTCGCCCGATTTTTTTTTTTTTTTTTTAGGATATATAGCTTTTACCTAATGACCATGAGTCTCATAAAATAATCTGGTAGTAAATTTGCTTTGCTTTTTCATTTAATCAATAAAGACCTTATTTTTGACCATCTAATATATAATTTAGTCTTAGATAAGTTTAATGAATAGTTTTCTTGGCTCTTTTGAAGATTAATAAGTATTACTTAGTTTCTATTGCTAAACGAGAATTCCATTTTATATATAGTGTTTTTATTTATTTAATTTTAATTTTATTTTTTTTTAAATTTTTTATAAACATATAATGTATTATTAGCCCCAGGGGTACAGGTCTGTGAATTGCCAGGTTTACACACTTCACAGCACTCACCATAACACATACCTTCCCCAATGTCCATAACCCCACCACCCTCTCCCGACCCCTCTCCCCCTAGCAACCCTCGGTTAGTTTTGTGAGATTAAGAGTCTCTAATGGTTTGTCTCCCTCCCCATCCCATCTTGTTTCATTTATTCTTTTTCTACCCACCAAACCCCCCACGTTGCATCTCCACTTCCTCATATCAGGGAGATCATATGATAGTTGTCTTTCTCCGATTGGCTTATTTCGCTAAGCATAATACCCTCTAGCTCCATCCACGTCGTCGTAAATGTCAAGATTTCTATTTCTACATAGTCTTTTTAAAAATGTGCAGACATAATTGTAGTACCACCTACATAACATAAAATGTTATGCTCTGCATAATTTAAATTTCATTTAAACTGTATTTTATTTAACATTAAAATCCTTTTGTAGCTAAATCAAATACCAAAACTCACTTCAAGGACAATCATATCATCTTAGGCATTTACTTGCCTACTCTGTATTTTTAGTCCATATGCACCATATTGAATAATGTATGGCCAACTTAAAATCCTTGTCAAAATATAGGTTTTTTCTGTTCTTTTCAGGATCAGCTAGTGACTGGTGAGTAGAAATTCATCCATTCATTACTAAGTGAATATCTGAAATGTTACTGCTTTGAAGATACGGAGAAAAAATAGTGCAGTATTTTTCTTGCATTAATTTTATTAGAATTATTCAGACACACAACAAAGTATGGTTTAGTATAGAGAATTCTCATATTTCTATTACCAACATTCATCAACTCTCAATATTTTTCTAATCTTATCTCATTTATGTCCCTAAACAATTTTTTCTCAAACATTTAAAGCATCATTTTATTCACTCATAAATGTCCTGATAAGAATACTTAAATTCTCTTTAGCACAGTTGCCACACCATTACAACATCAAGCAGAATATTACCTAAAGTGAACTCCATAAGCAAGTATCATTTTAGTGAAATTGATCAGGATATGGCCAAGATGTCCTTTTTTTATGGCTTTGAAGTTGATCCTGAGAACCAGCTATCTACCATCCTATAGCAATGGTGGAACTGGATGTATATGTACATGTACTTGGCTTATTAGTGTGGTAGCTTTGCATGGGCTGGCCTAGTTGCTCTCAATCGTTGCTATTGTCTATAAACATTACATCTGTAAAGTTTTGTGGGATAAATATTTAGCTTTGAAGCCAGTTAAAATAAAACTTCTAACATTTAAAAACAAATAAAGGAGAGATAAAGAGGGATAAGAAATCAGAGGTTGAAAAGTAGACAGTTTGGACTGAAGATTTGAACAGTTTTCTTTCCATTTTTATATGCATGTAAGTACCAATGAATGCACTTTGTTATATAGGGGAAGAGAAAAATGGAGTTTTAATTTGGAATAAAAACCAGGTTTAAAGGAATCTCTTTATGAAATTAATTAGCTAATGATATAAAGGAATGACTGGACTGCACAGGGAAGCCCCACACCACTTTTCTAGGAATTCACAGAAAATCCTAGAGAATTTATTTGGCTTTAAATGTGCTTTTTCAACATTCATTCTGGAGAATTGTATGAACTATGAGAGGCCCCATGAAAGGATCAAAATGTGCCAGTGATTTCTTCATAAAAGATACTGTTTCTCTTAGATTTCTTCCCACTTCATGCAATATTTCTACTCCTCCAACTCAAGGAGTCTAGTTTTACATTATAGGTCTTAAAAAATGTCACAGTTTTCTTCCCCATCCTTATTTTTCTATTCTCTTACATTTTCAAAAAATCATACATTGAAGAGCTTATCATAGTGCATATATTACATTTCCCTATAATCCACAGAAAAGGCTCACAGCAGAAAATAGAATCCTGGACATCTCTGTCTCTGAAAGATTGTTAATCCTGGTTAATCCTACATCTGATGAAAGATGTCTGTCTGCACGTCAAAAGGAAATTTGTTAAAGCCTAATCAAAGGATCAAAAGTTCTTAAGAATCAGGGCTACAGTGAAAGACAATGACAGAATTATTAAACATGACTACATTTCATCATAAAAGATTAATCATTTACTGTAGAATTAAAGGGATAAAATGAAATTAAAATCCATCAACCATTTTCATTTAACCAAGGCAAAAAAAAAAAAAAACCAAAACAAGAACATCATAGTGACAAAGAACAACCTGGTCCTTTCTTCAGACTGTTTTCCCCCCTTTGGATTATAATTATTAATGATAATCTCATTTTCTCTACTAAAAGATTAGACAAAATAATAAAAATTTTGTCATAGGAAGCCTCTGTTATTGGATATTTTTATGGAATTCAAATATCAAAATATGGGTTAGGTAGTATTTTATACTTATATAATAAGATAATATTAATATATGTACAACTGTAAGAAACTTGAATTGTTTGTATTTTTATACATATACATATTATTTCACATGTAAATTACTAACACAAACATCCATCTTCAAATATCCACAACTAATGATATATATTATAGATTTTAAGAGGTTAAAATACATGTCACTAGAAATTAAACATAATCCTCAAGGTGTAGCATTATAAGTCATCATCTAAAAACATTTTAAATAAGATAAAGTTTGTCAAAAAAGAATTTTTTGCTATCTGTCTTACATAGTGGAGGTGATCCTGAACACCCCTTTGTATAATGTCTTTTAAAATCCCCTATAGTTGGATATACTTTATCTACAATATAATACAAGCACTTTAAACCTAAAGTGTAGTCAATTTTGACAAATGTGTATACACATGCAAGCACCATATGAATCAAGCTATAGGAAATTTTCATCATAGCCAAAAGATCCCTCATATCTTCAACAGTCAATTTCTACCCCATCCATGACCTCAGACAATGACTAATCTACCTTCCATCACCAACAGTTAAATGTTTTCCCTAGAGTTTTATATAAAATGGAATCATATAGGATATGTGACTCCCTTCTGTGTGGCCTTGTTTGCTTAGCCTAATATTTTTGACATCCATGATGTTAAACATAAAGGTAATTTATTCTTTTAAATTGCCAAGTAGTATTCCATTGCATGAATATGACACAACTTGATTATCTAGTCTTCAGCTGATGGGCATTTGGCTGATTACCAGCTGGCTTATTTCCAAATTGCGCTTATTCATAGAACATTCATAGAACATAGAACATAGAAAATTTTAAAAATATAAATAAAATCATTTTAACATTTACATTCCCACTAGCCTTGGGTGGGAAGAGTTCTAGTCATTCTGCAGCCTCACCAAAGCTTGGTATTGCCCATCTTTTAAATTTTAACTATCCTCCTTGAGGTGTAGTAATACAGCACTGTGATTTTAATTTGCAATTCCCTCATGACAAGTAATTCTGAGCATTTTTTTTCATGTACATTGCCATTTGCATTTTCTAAGACAGTTCTCTTCAAATTTTCTGCCATCTTATTGTCAAGTGTTATTTATTTATTCCAGATAAATATTCTTTGTCAAGTATTTGAATTGAGATTATTTTCTCCCTGCTCCTAGCTTGCTTTTTCATTTTCTTAACTGTGTCTTCTGAGGACCAAAAGTTGATTTTGATGAAATCTACTCATATTTTTTTCTTTTATGTTTTTTTTTGCCTACTCCAATATCATCCATATTTTCTCCCATCTTATCTTTTAGAAATTCTGTAGTTTCTTCTTTTATATTTAGACCAGTGACCCTTCAACCTATTTTATTTAATATTTTAATTTTAACATTTTTTAGCTCATCTTAATTTATGGTGTGATTTAAGGATGAAATATATTTAAAACATATACAAAGCAATGCTTTTTGAAATGTTACCAAAATTTGTTGAAAAGGCTGTTTTATTTTTTATTGAAAATATATTGATCCGGGACGCCTGGGTGGCTCAGTCGGTTAAGCGGCTGCCTTTGGCTCAGGTCATGATCTCAGGATCCTGGGATCCAGCTCTGCATGGGGCTCCCTGCTCAGCAGGGAATCTGCTTCTCCCTCTCCCTCTGCCTGCTGCTCTGCCTACTTGTATTCTCTATCTGTCAAATAAATAAATAAAATCTTAAAAAATTTTTAATTAAAAAAATAAGAAAATATATTGATCCTATATGCACTGGTCTATTTCTAGAACCTCTTTTCTGTTTCTATATGTTTATCCTCATAGAAATATCATTATGTCAGGATTCTTACAGCTATATTACACATCTTGAAATCAGGTAATGTGTAAGTCCTCCAATTTTGTTATTTTTTTTCAAGAACATTTTCGATATTCCATATTCTTTTAATTTTCATTAACCATTTAAATTAGTTTGTCAATTTCTTTTTTTAAAGGCTTGCTGAGGTTTGTATAAGGATAAAATTAAAGCTACAATTTAGTGGTTCCCAAAGACTGGTCTCTGGCAAACAACATTAGCATCACCTGAAATATAATATAAAAATATAAATTCTTAAACTCCCCCTCCTGTCTACTGAATCAGAAAATCTGGAGATGGAAATTTGCCTTTGCACTATTATTGTCATTGTCATTGTATTTTACTTCCTTAAATGTTAATTTTTCATATTCTTATTTCTCCTGTAAATTAATCAATTGCCTTTTAAAAACATTAAAAAACAAGAAAAACAAACATCTTGCATTTTCTGACATACATACCATTTCTGGTTGTTTTCATTCCCTTGTATACCTTTGAGTTTGGAATTATTGTCCTTAACCTAGAAGAAAAACCTTGAAGATTTCTTGTGTTGTAGATCTGTCAAGACAGATTTGTTGAGATATTGTTTACTGGAAAATATCTTTACTTTTCCATGTTTTAAATAATTTTGTTATATTTATATTTATAGGTTAAAATTCTTTTGTTGTTATTTTTATTTCCAGAGTAAGGATGTTACTCAGTTCTTCCATACTGCACAGTCTCTCATGATGTCAGCAGTCATTCTTAATTTTGTTTCCCTGCATGAAATGAGCCCTTGTATGAAAAGGCTGCTTTCATGATATGCACTTTATTATTAGTTTACAGCACATTAGTTATGATGTCTTTGTATGTTTTGTTTTGTTTTTTCCTTTATCTTGCTTGGTATTTAATTTATTGAACTTATCAAAAGGAAAAGTGATAACAATTATTGGTGAGGTGTTTGTTTTGTTTTGTTTGTTTGTTTAACGAGGGAACATAAGCAGGGGGCAGGGGGAGTGGGAAAGGGGAGAAAGCAGGCTTCCAACCAAGTAGGGAGCCCAATGCAGGACTCCATCCCAGGATCTGAGAAACATGACCTGAGCAAAAGGCAGACGCTGAATGAGTGCTCATCTGTCACCCTATGATGCTATTACAATACTATTGACCATATTCCCTGTTCTGTACCTTTCATCACTGTGATTTATTCATTCCATAACTGGAAGCCTGTACCTCACACTCTGCTTCACTCATTTCACCCATCCTCCCACTGTCCCTTGTAGTTTGTTCCTGTATTTATAGGTCTGTTTCTGGTTTTGTTTGTTCATTCATTTTGTTTTTTAGATTCCACCAAAAAATGGAATTGTATGGCACTTGTCTTCTTCTATCTGATTTATTTCACTTAGCATAATACCCTCTAGGTCCATCCATGTCACAAATGACAAGATATCTCATTCTTTTTTATGGCATAGTATTCTGCATATATATATATATATATATATTTGTAAATATATATATATATATAATGTATACATACACACACACATTACTTTATATATTTCTTCTTTATCCATCCATCTGTCAATGGACACTTAGGTTGCTTCCATATTTTCACTATTATGAATAATGGTTCTGTCCGGTTTTAAAAGTGGTAGTATCAGTTTTTAGACCCAACAGCAACATATTGGAGTTCCAGCTGGTTTCTTTCTTCAGCAAAAATTGGTATTTTTTCTTATAATATGTATCTTTTCATTTTATAGTCTACAATAAACGAGAATATTTGTACCTTCCTGGACAAGAATCTCCAGACAGTTTAATTCTAGTACACCCCTCCTGCCTTTTCTACTTTTGCTGGCATACATTTTTACTTATAAATATGCTATAAACCCTTCAAGATATTTTGATTATTGTTGTTTTAAACAATAAGTTATTTTCATAGTCACATTCATATTTACCCTTTATAGTACACTTCTTTGTTTCTAATGGTTCTGTATTTTCACCTGGTATCTTTTTTTTTTTTTTTTTGTGGGTACCATATCACTTTATTTTCTTGGTTTTCCAACTTGACTCTTGGACAATGGGAATTCAGTTAGTCGCTTTTCTGGCCACTGTAAGGTCCCTCGCTGATGGGGCACAGGCTCGGAGGAGAGGCTCAACAGAAGATGGGATCCCCAAGAGCCCACCAGGCTGGGAGAGGACTGAAAGGTCTACAGGAGATGGACCAAGCACCAGCAGAAGCTCGAAGCCCCCTCCCCCAAGCCCTTTACCACACTCCTTGCAAGGGACAGGCTGGCACCTCAGTGACCCAGCTCAGGGCCCTCCCTCAGAGGTCCTTCCTATATACCTTCACTTGTCATGCTAAGCCTGGCACCCTCTCCCTTGAGGGCACCAGACAGAAGCCACAGACCACCTCCATATTTACCCTTTATAGTACATATTTACCCTTTATAGTACACTTCTTTCTTTCTAATGGTTCTGTATTTTCACCTGGTATCATTTTCCTTCAGTTTCAAAGATGTCCCTTAGTATTTCTTATAGTACCGTGACTGTTGGCAATACATTCCCTCAGATTTTGTGTTTCTTATATCATCTCCATTCTTCCTTTATTCTTAAAGGGTATTTTTGTTTTATAGGAAATTCTAAGTTGGCATAGATTGTTTTCTCCTTTTAGCACTTTAAAAATGTTAGTTCATTATCTTCTGACTTCCACGGTTTCTTTGCCTCTTTCAACATCTGAATCAGGTGTGATTCTACTTTTATTTACTATTTCTCATCTTGGTTCTTGGCCTCATTTTTTCTGCAGCTTTGCATATCTCATACATTTTATCGTATAATCTGACATTGTGTGAAATCATTGTAGAGCATGAGAATACTCCTCTTTTCTTCATAAATATGCATTCTCTTTCCTCTGTTAAACAGATAAAAAAGGTGATTACCTCAGTTCCCTTAGAAAATGAGCTAGGCTAGGTTGCAGTTCTATTTAGGCTTACCCCACCTGTCTTGTCCTGTGCATTAGGTTTGGTCCTCTTAGGGTTTTATTGAGAAAATGTTGAATCTTTATTGCCTCATCCCTTAAATACTACAGAAAACTTGATCTTGCCTCTGGAAATTTTAGCTTAACCTTTTAGCCTCACAAAATACACAGTTGAAAATCTCTGCAAATAATGGTTGGGGTTATCTGATACCTGTTAGCAGCAACCCCTTTTCTCGAGTGTGTTGCTGTTTTCAAAGCAACATCAGAGTGTCGGAGTTTTTATTCTATACTTTTAACTAGCTCTCCCCCAAATTTTGTCCTACCTCATCAATCAGTAAATATGTAGGGAAAAGAAAGATGCATTGGGGACTTTTCTAGATTCCAAACCTTGACTCAATCCATGTGACCATCGAATGGTCTGTTTCTCTTTTTCCCAGCAGAACCCTTCTTTGTTTACTGAGCCCAAATATCAGTCTGTTTTCAGAATCAGTTTCCCCTCAGGGAATAAAATGAGTAATTATTGTCAATTTGGAATGGCTTTTCTGTCTCTGAAACTTTATTTTTTTAAATATTTTATTTATTTATTTGACAGAGAGAGATCACAAGTAGGCAGAGAGAAAGAGAAAGGGAAGCAGACTCCCTGCTGAGCAGAGAGCCCAATGTGTATAGCTTGAGGACTTGTTACATGTATTTAACAAATGTAACCTCCACTCAACTGAAGAGGGACAAAATTTCTGGTATTCAAGTAGGTTCCCAAAATCTCCTCCCCACTCAGTAACAATTTTCCAGAGGTTACTAATAGTTTAACCTCAATCCCAGGACCCTGAGATCATGACCTGAACTGGAGGCCGCAGCTTAACCCACTGAGCCACCCAAGGACCCTGTCTCCGAAACTTTAGTTCATCTAGGTCTTTTTGCTTTTTTCTGGTCATTAAAATATAATAATTATATAAGAAATAATAATATATAACATATTCTAAATAACATATATACAAAAATATAATTTATCCATTTTCTTCCTAGTTGCTATATTAGGAGTGAAGAGCTGTCTGTTATTTATACCATCTTACTCAGGTCTTGAAGTCCTCGGGAGCCTGGTTGACTCAGTTAGTGGAATATGTAACTCTTGATCTCAGGGTTGTGAATTTAAGCCCTACATTGGGTATAGAGATTACTTAAAAACAAATCATTAAAAAAAATAAAAGTACAAGTCCTTCCCCTTTTTTATTGTTTGATTTTGTTTTATTAGAAGACAGACTTCTCATGTTATATTGAGGTTATTGGATAATTTCCTGCTTATCTTGGCCATTGATATTCTTTACTCATTAAAAGTTTGCTGGGATTTGAAAGATTAGGAGTCATTATTAGGTGCAAGATGGGACTTCCCTTGACTTGAACTTTTTCCTCTTTTGATAGCTAAGAATATGGTTTTTAGAGCAATTCCTGGATTCTTTCATGTATTTTAAGTTTCATCATGTTCTCATGATTACATCCTCCAATTCAAATTTTCTGTCTTTCTAGTATATTAAACAATAATCTGTCTACATGTTTGCCTTTTCTCTGGGTTGAATGTTTCCATTGTCTCTGTATATTCTGGCTTCTGTTTACAATTCTAGGTCTTAGCCTAAAATCATGGACTCTGATAAGAGGATACTTTTTTGGAAGGGAATATGGAGGTAGTGGAGGTAAGGATGGCATAAATGAAGCATTTCCCATTCATTTAGTCTCTTTTTTATACAGAAAACACTCTAAGTTGAAGGGGAATATCAAACTTTTCCAAAGACTAGAGAAACTAAAGGCAATTTCATCATATGATAGCCTTCAATGTTTAGATTATCTCTGAATTTCTTTGTAAGTGTAGTATTTTATTATAATTAATAACAACAACTAATAGCATATTTTTACATTGATATTTAATACCCAGTGTGTTCAAGGCACTTTACATACATTGTTTCCACCCTCAGAAATTCTTAAAGATTGAGTAACTATGTCTTCCTTTCCTTTCCAGGTAGTAAATAGTATGGATTCTGGAGCCTGACTGCTGGAGTTTAAATCCTGGCTTTAGCACTTGGTAGATAGTAAGCCTGGGTCTTTGAGTCTCTGTATCTTAATTCCTCCTCTACATTTTGGGGATAATAATAGATCCTATCTCATAAGCTTTTTATTTTTTAAGGATTAAATAATTTAACAAATTTAAGGAATTTAGAACAATATCTGGCAAGTAGTAAATACTTACTAAATATTAGCTATTATTTAATTTATAGGGAACAAAATTATGGTTCACTTAGGATTAATAATTACTCTAATTTGGCATAGCCAGAAAATGTGGCAAATAGCTTTGAATATAACTAATAGACTCTTAAAACCTGTGTTCTTTACCCTACACCATGAGCAGATAAAATTAACCTATATGAATTTAATGTGTTTTTATTTGTTAGCAACTAATAATCAAAAAGACTGAATTAGAGGAGGAGTCAAGATGGCGGAGAAGTAGCAGGCTGAGACTACTTCAGCTAGCCAGAGATCAGCTAGATAGCTTATCTAAAGATTGCAAACACCTGAAAATCCATCGGCAGATCGAAGAGAAGAAGAACAGCAATTCTGGAAACAGAAAAACAACCACTTTCTGAAAGGTAGGACTGGCGGAGAAGTGAATCCAAAGCGACGGGAAGATAGACCCCGGGGGGAGGGGCAGGCTCCCGGCAAGCGGCGGAGCAACTGCGCACAAAATCAGGACTTTTAAAAGTCTGTTCCGCTGAGGGACATCGCTCCAGAGGCTAAACCGGGGCGAAGCCCACGCGGGGTCAGCGTGGCCTCAGGTCCCGCAGGGTCACAGAAGGATCGGGGGTGTCTGAGTGTCGCAGAGCTTGCGGATATTGGAACGGGAAAGCCGGCTACAGAGACAGAGCCGACAGTGAGCTCGCAGCTCGGGGTTACCTTGAACCGGTCGCAGGCTCGGTGAGCTCGGAGCACGGCCGGAGGTCAGGCAGACGGGAGGAACTGGCACTGTTCTCTGAGGGCGCACTGAGGAGTGCGGCCCTGGGCTCTCGGCTCCTCCGGGCCGGAGACCAGGAGGCCGCCATTTGTATTCCCGTCCTCCGGAACTCTACAGAAAGCGCTCAGGGAACAAAAGCTCCTGAAAGCAAACCCGAGCAGATTACTCACCCCGGCCCCGGGCAAGGGCGGTGCAATTCCGCCTGGGGCGAAGACACTTGAGAATCATTCAACAGGCCCCTCCCCCAGAAGATCAACGAGAAATCCAGCCAAGACCAAGTTCACCTACCAAGGAGTGCGGTTTGAATACCAAGGAGAGCAGCAGAATTCCGGAGGAGGAGAAAGCCAAGCACGGAACTCATGGCTTTTTCCCTGTGATTTTTTTTTTTAGTCTTGAAGTTAATTTAATTTTTTTTCTTTTTCATTTTTTTTTTTTTCGCCTTCGGGTAAAATTTTTTTTTTAACTGTTACCTTTTTCTTTTTAAACGATTTTTACTAGTTTATCTAATATATATATTTTTTCTTTTTTATATTTTTCTTATTGGTTTTCTTTTTTTTAATTCTTTTCTTTTCTTTTTTTCTTTTTTTTTTCTTTCTTCCTTTTTGAACCTCTTTTTATCCCCTTTCTCCCCCCTCACGATTTTGAATCTCTCCTAATTTGGTTAAAGCACATTTTCCTGGGGTTGTTGCCACCCTTTTAGTATTTTACTTGCCCCTTCATATACTCTTATCTGGACAAAATGACAAGACGGAAAAATTCAACACAAAAAAAAGAACAAGAGGCAGTACCGAAGGCTAGGGACCTAATCAATACAGACATTGGTAATATGTCAGATCTAGAGTTCAGAATGACAATTCTCAAGGTTCTAGCCGGGCTCGAAAAAGGCATGGAAGATATTAGAGAAACCCCCTCGAGAGATATAAAAGCCCTTTCTGGAGAAATAAAAGAACTAAAATCTAACCAAGTTGAAATCAAAAAAGCTATTAATGAGGTGCAATCAAAAATGGAGGCTCTCACTGCTAGGATAAATGAGGCAGAAGAAAGAATTAGTGATATAGAAGACCAAATGACAGAGAAAAAAGAAGCTGAGCAAAAGAGGGACAAACAGCTACTGGACCACGAGGGGAGAATTCGAGAGATAAGTGACACCATAAGACGAAACAACATTAGAATAATTGGGATTCCAGAAGAAGAAGAAAGAGAGAGGGGAGCAGAAGGTATACTGGAGAGAATTATTGGGGAGAATTTCCCCAATATGGCAAAGGGAACGAGCATCAAAATTCAGGAGGTTCAGAGAATGCCCCTCAAAATCAATAAGAATAGGCCCACACCCCATCACCTAATAGTACAATTTACAAGTCTCAGTGACAAAGAGAAAATCCTGAAAGCAGCCTGGGAAAAGAAATCTATAACATACAATGGTAAAAATATTAGATTGGCAGCTGACTTATCCACAGAGACCTGGCAGGCCATAAAGAGCTGGCATGATATTTTCAGAGCACTAAATGAGAAAAACATGCAGCCCAGAATACTATATCCAGCTAGGCTATCATTGAAAATAGAAGGAGAGATTAAAAGCTTCCAGGACAAACAACAACTGAAAAGAATTTGCAAACACCAAACCAGCTCTACAGGAAATATTGAAAGGGGTCCTCTAAGCAAAGAGAGAGCCTACAAGTGGTAGATCAGAAAGGAACAGAGACCATATACAGTAACAATCACCTTACAGGCAATACAATGGCCCTAAATTCATATCTCTCAATAGTTACCCTGAATGTTAATGGGCTTAATGCCCCTGTCAAAAGACACAGGGTATCAGAATGGATAAAAAAACAAAACCCATCTATATGTTGCCTCCAAGAAACTCATTTTAAGCCCGAAGACACCTCCAGATTTAAAGTGAGGGGGTGGAAAAGAATTTACCATGCTAATGGACATCAGAAGAAAGCAGGAGTGGCAATCCTTATATCAGATCAATTACATTTTAAGCCAAAGACTATAATAAGAGATGAGGAAGGACACTATATCATACTCAAAGGGTGTGTCCAACAAGAAGATTTAACAATTTTAAATATCTATGCCCCCAACGTGGGAGCAGCCAACTATATAAACCAATTAATAACAAAATCAAAGAAACACATCAACAATAATACAATAATAGTAGGGGACTTTAACACTCCCCTCACTGAAATGGACAGATCATCCAAGCAAAAGATCAGCAAGGAAATAAAGGCCTTAAACGACACACTGGACCAGATGGACATCACAGATATATTCAGAACATTTCATCCCAAAGCAACAGAATACACATTCTTCTCTAGTGCACATGGAACATTCTCCAGAATAGATCATATCCTCGGTCCTAAATCAGGACTCAACCGGTATCAAAAGATTGGGATCATTCCCTGCATATTTTCAGACCACAATGCTCTAAACTAGAACTCAACCACAAAAGGAAGTTTGAAAAGAACCAAAATACATGGAGACTAAACAGCATCCTTCTAAAGAATGAATGGGTCAACCGGGAAATTAAAGAAGAATTGAAAAAAATCATGGAAAGAAATGATAATGAAAATACAATGGTTCAAAATCTGTGGGACACAACAAAGGCAGTCCTGAGAGGAAAATATATAGCGGTACAAGCCTTTCTTAAGAAATAAGAAAGGTCTCAGGTACACAACCTAACCCTAAACCTAAAGGAGCTGGAGAAAGAACAAGAAAGAAACCCTAAGCCCAGCAGGAGAAGAGAAATTATAAAGATCAGAGCAGAAATCAATGAAATAGAAAGCAAAAAAACAATAGAGCAAATCAACGAAAGTAGGAGCTGGTTCTTTGAAAGAATTAATAAAATTGAATAACCCCTGGCCCGACTTATCAAAAAGAAAAGAGAAAGGACCCAAATAAATAAAATCATGAATGAAAGAGGAGAGATCACAACTAACAACAAAGAAATACAAACTATTATAAGAACATACTATGAGCAACTCTACGGCAATAAATTTGACAATCTGGAAGAAATGGATGCATTCCTAGAAACATATAAACTACCACAACTGAACCAGGAAGAAATAGAAAGCCTGAACAGACCCATAACCAGTAAGGAGATTGAAACAGTCATTAAAAATCTCCAAACAAACAAAAGCCCAGGGCCAGACGGCTTCCCGGGGGAATTCTACCAAACATTTAAAGAAGAACTAATTCCTATTCTCCTGAAACTGTTCCAAAAAATAGAAATGGAAGGAAAACTTCCAAACTCATTTTATGAGGCCAGCATCACCTTGATCCCAAAACCAGACAAGGATCCCACCAAAAAAGAGAGCTATAGACCAATATCCTTGATGAACACAGATGCGAAAATACTCAACAAAATACTAGCCAATAGGATTCAACAGTACATTAAAAAGATTATTCACCATGACCAAGTGGGATTTATTCCAGGGCTGCAAGGTTGGTTCAACATCCACAAATCAGTCAATGTGATACAACACATCAATAAAAGAAAGAACAAGAACCATATGATACTCTCAATAGATGCTGAAAAAGCATTTGACAAAGTACAGCATCCCTTCCTGATCAAAACTCTTCAAAGTGTAGGGATAGAGGGCACATACCTCAATATCATCAAAGCCATCTATGAAAACTCCACCGCAAATATCATTCTCAATGGAGAAAAACTGAAAGCTTTTCCGCTAAGGTCAGGAACACGGCAGGGATGTCCATTATCACCACTGCTATTCAACATAGTACTAGAGGTCCTACCCTCAGCAATCAGACAACAAAAGGAAACTAAAGGCATCCAAATCGGCAAAGAAGAAGTCAAATTATCACTCTTCGCAGATGATATGATACTATATGTGGAAAACCCAAAAGGCTCCACTCCAAAACTGCTAGAACTTATACAGGAATTCAGTAAAGTGTCAGGATATAAAATCAATGCACAGAAATCAGTTGCATTTCTCTACACCAACAGCAAGACAGAAGAAATGGAAATTAAGGAGTCAATCCCATTTACAATTGCACCCAAAACCATAAGATACATAGAAATAAACCTAACCAAAGAGACACAGAATCTATACTCAGAAAACTATAAAGTACTCATGAAAGAAATTGAGGAAGACACAAAGAAATGGAAAAATGTTCCATGCTCCTGGATTAGAAGAATAAGTATTGTGAAAATGTCTATGCTACCTAAAGCAATGTACACATTTAATGCAATTCCTATCAAAGTACCATCCATCTTTCTCAAAGAAATGGAACAAATAATTCTAAAATTTATATGGAACCAGAAAAGACCTCGAATAGCCAAAGGGATATTGAAAAAGAAAGCCAATGTTGGTGGCATCACAATTCCAGACTTCAAGCTCTATTACAAAGCTGTCATCATCAAGACAGCATGGTACTGGCACAAAAACAGACCCATAGATCAATGGAACAGAATAGAGAGCCCAGAAATAGACCCTCAACTCTATGGTCAACTAATCTTTGACAAAGCAGGAAAGAATGTCCAATGGAAAAAAGACAGCCTCTTCAATAAATGGTGCTGGGAAAATTGGACAGCCACATGCAGAAAAATGAAATTGGACCATTTCCTTACACCACACACAAAAATAGACTCAAAATGGATGAAGGACCTCAATGTGCGAAAGGAATCCATCAAAATCCTTGAGGAGAACACAGGCAGCAACCTCTTCGACCTCAGCCGCAGCAACATCTTCCTAGGAACAACGCCAAAGGCAAGGGAAGCAAGGGCAAAAATGAACTATTGGGATTTCATAAAGATCAAAAGCTTTTGCACAGCAAAGGAAACAGTTAACAAAATCAAAAGACAACTGACAGAATGGGAGAAGATATTTGCAAACGACATATCAGATAAAGGACTAGTGTCCAGAATCTATACAGGACTTAGCAAACTCAACACCCAAAGAACAAATAATCCAATCAAGAAATGGGCAGAGGACATGAACAGACATTTCTGCAAAGAAGACATCCAGATGGCCAACAGACACATGAAAAAGTGCTCCATATCACTCAGCATCAGGGAAATACAAATCAAAACCACAATGCGATATCACCTCACACCAGTCAGAATGGCTAAAATCAACAAGTCAGGAAATGACAGATGCTGGCGAGGATGCGCAGAAAGGGGAACCCTCCTACACTGTTGGTGGGAATGCAAGCTGGTGCAGCCACTCTGGAAAACAGCATGGTGGTTCCTCAAAATGTTGAAAATAGAACTGCCCTATATCCCAGCAATTGCACTACTGGGTATTTACCCTAATGATTCAAACGTAGTGATCCAAAGGGGCACGTGCACCCAAATGTTTATAGCAGCAATGTCCACAATAGCCAAACTATGGAAAGAACCTAGATGTCCATCAACAGATGAATGGATCACGAAGATGTGGTATATATACACAATGGAATACTATGAAGCCATCAAAAGAAATGAAATCTTGCCATTTGCGACAACATGGATGGAACTAGAGCGTATCTTGCTTAGCGAAATAAGTGAAGCAGAGAAAGACAAATATCATATGATCTCCCTGATATGAGGAAGTGGTGATGCAACATGGGGGCTTAAGTGGGTACGAGAAGAATAAATGAAACAAGATGGGATTGGGAGGGAGACAAACCCTAAGTGACTCTTAATCTCACAAAACAAACTGAGGGTTGCTGGGGGGAGGGGGTTTGGGAGAAGAGGGTGGGATTATGGACATTGGGGAGGGTATGTGCTTTGGTGATTGCTGTGAAGTGTGTAAACCTGGTGATTCACACACCTATACCCCTGGGGATAAAAATAGATGTTTATAAAAAATAAAAAATTATATTTAAAAAAAAAAAGCCTGAATTAATTTTCACTAAATGTGACATTTATGTTTTCAATTATTTTATTTTACTGTATTTTATTTTTAAGATTTTAGTTATTTATTTGAGAGAGAGAGCAAGAGAGCATAAGCAGAGTGAGCAGCAGAGAGAGAAGCATGAGGGTTTGATCCCAGGACCCTGGGATAATGACCTGAGCCAAAGGCAGATGCTTAACCAGCTGAGCCACTATAGTGCACCTGTAGTGATTTAATTTAAAATATGTCATTTTAAATTCTAGAGATACCTCAAAGAGAAAAGCAGCAATCTTCCTTAAACTATTTTTAGTTACTAAGGTATGACAATAAATGATAAGCCCAGATAAAACCTATTAATATAAACATGCCATACAATTTTAAAAAGAGAAAATAAACACTGGTTTTACTGATGGGGGCCCAGTCAACTCTGACTTCTATACATGAATGTGTACATTATCCCAGAAGGCTCTGTTATGGAAAACTGCGTGTTAGATTATTAGCAACAAGAATTTGCTTAGTCACAGTAATTCCCCTGATTAGTGCTCAATGGGTCAGTTACGGAAAATCTAAATATAAAACTATTTGTCCTTGCCCACGTTTTCCTGATGAGTATCTTGAGTGTTGAGTTGCAAGCCTGAGAAACACAGGTGGTCCACTCAACTAGGAGCTTGTCTTTTCAGTCCTGCTGGTGTGGCTCTGCCATTGTTGAGTTTTAAACATCTCCTTGGTCTGTATAAAAATAACCTCTTCAATTTTAGTGTCACAAATGTCTGCTTTTCAAAGGATCCTGACAAGTACAAACTACCAATCAGTTAGATTCATGCAACTCTCAGGAGATTTCTTTCATAGAAGGAAAAGAGCAAGCTAATCACAAAATTAAGACAAATCATTTTTGACTTAGAAATTTTCCCTGATGTATCATTTTTATACAAAGTACTTGGGAAAAGAGTTAAGAAGATAAATTCAATTTGGTCATATAAGTTCTACTGCTTAGACTCCTTTATATAAATTTATTATTAATATAATTTGGTAATCATATAAACCTAGTCATTTTATCAATACCTCATTATTTGCCATTATTAAGGGATAAATTCCCCCACTTCCTTGCTCAAAAATGAAAGAAAAGCCAATAGTGGGTTAAGGAATTGGGAATTTTATTTTCTTCCATGTGCAATTCCAGGAGAGGACAGGCTAGTGATGTTACTGGGGATTTGAAGTATCAGAGACCTAGGCTTCTTGAGTTTTCATTCAACAAAATCACTCTGTGACCCAAGGTGGCTATCAGAGTTTCAGCCCTTATGTCCTCACTCCAGCAAATGAAATAAAAAGAAGGGGATAAAAGACATGACTTCTCTCTCCCGTAAGGACACTTTCCAGGAGGTACCATTCATGTTTACATAATATTGTCCATAACTTGATAATATGACCACACTTGCTACAAGAATGGAAAAGAAATGAAAGTTTCTTGGTGGATAGTCATGTGGCCTGCTAAAACTTGGAGGTTCTATTACAGGAGAATATAAATGTATTAGCCAACACAACAATATCCACATTAATTAATTTACTCTCTTATAAACTCTTTACCAGTTTGTCTGGCTGGAAAAGATGCTCTAAATATTATCTACTTCCCTGACTGACTAACCAGAGGAGACTGAACATGATTTCCTTTTTCTCAGCATTGGAGAAGATCATGGAAAGGAAGTGATCACAGGTTGACCCACAAGCTGGACCCAGAAAACGACAGGCTCCTCATCTCCTCCCTGTCCTTGGAATGTATATTCCACCTACCATTGCCATAACCAGTGCTGAGTCAAGGATGTAGAATGTAAGGTATTACTGAGACCATCTGAACTGAATATGTGACTGAAGGCCTCTACACAAGCTTTTAAGATTCAGGTGAAATCTACTCACCTTGCAATCACCGAGACAAGTCTCATATATCAGTTCCCTTGGTTATTAAAACTGCTACCTACCATTCTGCAGTGGTCTGACTCTTCAGTCTCTCCTTCCCCTCCATGTATAGGAGCCAGGTTCAGATTTCACCTGGGAATCTTCAGTAGTTTGTCAGCTACTCAGGGTTATGACATTACGATCAATGAGCATGAAATAATATAGTCAACATGTCTGTGCTTATCTATCTATCTTAGGTTTTGGAACTGGAATTCATGGATGACATGACCTTATTTTAAGACCATTTCTAAGAAAAAAATTAAAATTAAAATTAAAAAAGACAATTTCTAATAGAAGCAGAATGAGAATGATTAGCAATGTCATGACTCTTCTCCCTTATAAACATATTCCATTTACCACTTAAGTAAATCTATAGATGAACCATACATCTATTGGGATTAGAATCATGCTCCAAATCCCACATTTACTGGAATGCAGGTGACTTTCTGGTGCAGCTGCTGTCATAGGACAGTGCTGGGCAGATCCAGGATGTGGTGCATCTCGGTCAAACAGCCAGTTTTGTGTGACTTCTTATTCCAGCATATTCCTCACCCCTCCATGCCCCAAGTCTACTACCTCTTACTCACCATCCCAGCCTAGGTCTTCTTCTGTGTCTATGCATTTCAGCCAAACTATACTCCTTCAGGTCAGCTACAACTCCGATTTGCAAGAAACATAAATTCAGCAAAAATTAGCTTAAGCATAGGAAAATTTATTCTTACTATTGATTTATTTGCAAGCACCAACTACATGCTTGACTCTGTGCTAGGTTCTAGGGATAGATCAGTGAGCCAAGTTTCTAACTTGAATGTGTGATTCAGAAAATAAACCAATAAATATGTAGTAGTATATTTTAATGAGATAGATAGATAGTTATCAGTTTGATATATATATATCTCAAACTTATACTATATATATATTACATATATATATATATATATATATATATATATATATATATATATATATAATGGATTTTTAAATGACTTGTACACTCCCATACAGGGGTGTTCCAAAAAATAGGACAAGAATGCAGCCCCACCTCAGAAATGAGCTGAGCCCTGGATCTCAACCCAATTGAGGCTTGTAGTCCTGACTGAGCTTCTCTGTCCACATCTGCTTCATTCTTATTTCTTTCTGCAGACTATCTCTGCTTCTCTAGGCTACAGGCTAAAAACGGAGCTTAGAATACAAGTTTCACATTTTATCTCTTACAATTTTGGCCACCAGGAAAGATGTCCTGCTGTTATTGTGTGACCTCCTGATTATACAGCCTGATATTGACCAATTCTAGATTTAACCTTGAAATCACTGTGCCCTTCTATTTGACACCCAGATTGTCTTTTTGCTTACTATTATTAGGTGGGTCAGTTTCTTGATGTCCCCTCCCACTACCCTAAGAAACAATTTTATGACCAGTTTTATTTTTATTCTCTTATTTACATTTAATTTACCCCATATTTATCAAGTGTTTACCATATACCAGGCTATTTTAAATGCTGTTCTTGAGTGACCTCATTGAACACTTACGTATGCTTTGGGTGAAATATACCCACACTTTAGAATTTTCTACACTTGTGATTGAATCTTATTGTAGAGCTGGCTGCAGGTATTTTAAATTGGCTTAACATAATGACTTATTGTATTTTTCAACTAAAACTAATAAAAATTAATCTGGAGTTCACCTGTGTTGGGTGCAAGGTACTATAGGTTAGTCAACAAACACAGATGCTAGAGCTAAATCAAATTCTCCACCTCAGCAATTCCTGGCCAGGCAACATAGGCAAGTTACTTTATCTATATGTACTTCATTCTTCATGAATGTGGGGAGCGGGGAGAATGACAGTAGTACCTTCCCCCAAAGTATTTAGTGAGTGAGAATATGTGAAGTGCATAGCAAGGGCTATAAAATTGCAGAACAACTTGTGCATGATTTCCAATCAGAAGATTCCTCTGTCAGAGCTGATCTGTATCAAATCCAAGCTAATAACCACCCTGACAGGTTCACTGACATCATATTCCAAATTATGATTTGGGGCTAAGTAATATTTCTGCTACCTTCCCAAGAAATATTCTAGACACTTCAGGTTAAGACAAAGAGAAAAATAATTGATTATCCGCTGTATGCAGTAGAGATGCAGGAATTCTCACATGAATCCCAAATTCCTCCAGACTCTTCAAAATGTGCCTGTGGTTGCTATCAATGGACATTTGCTAATAAAATGTCTCTCTTCTCAAGTTGGCTATCTCTTCCCACTGACATCAAAGTTAAAGAAAGCCAGACTTGAAGAGGGTTTTATGGATGAAAAAGAAAACACAGTGATACAAGGGCTCAAGAGCCAAGTAGAGAATTGAGACTGGATGCTAGTAAAAAATCGTACTAAGAACTGGGCAGAATGAATATGCCCCTGTCAGGGAGGTGATGAAAGGAAACAGACCAGAGGAAAGGTCTATATGGTTTTGAGGTGTTTCCTACCACAGACTCGCAAGATAGCGTGAGGGCTCACACTATCTGCAGGGCTCATGCCTCAGACAAGTTCCCATCAGGGAGAATCAGAGCTGGGTATTCTGCAAGCACTTCCCCACCTCCCAGTCCTTGCTACTCACTTTCTGGACAGGGTGGAGGTTCCACTGTGTCCTTCTGATTTTGTCTTTTAAAATAAAGCACAACTTAAGGGCAAGCCAGGATTCCATTGCTCATGTCTCGTACTTTTCTCTGTATGCATATTTCCAACTGAGAAAACCAAAGCACGTGTCAGATGGTCTTGGATTGGAAACCAAGAAAAACAAAACAAACTGGTAAATGATCAAACAACCAAAGAAACTAAAAAAATGCTTCTGACTTATTTTAAATGTGCAAATATTTCCCTAGAGAAAAGTGTTATTTTTGTAAAGGGATCTGAAAAAGTACCAGGACATCTGCCTTGCTGAGGAAGAAGAAAAAACAATCTTTCTGTCACATATTTTCAATACGCTGAGCCCGAATAAGGAACAGCTAGCTACAAACCTGAGTACCTTTCATTTAAATCTATGAGGTTTCTTTTGGATCTTTATGCTTTTAGGAAATAAAACAGTTTTGGATCTTTACGCTTTTAGGAAATAAAACACTTATAAATGGTTTAAGACTCATGAGAGAGAGTGCTGAAAGGTCATTCTTTTTTTCAAATTGTAAAAAGAAAAATATCAAGTTCTAGAAAAAGAGAATCCATATTTTAGTTACATTTTGTTTTTTTAAGTTTTTATTTATATTCCATTTAATTAACATACTGTGCAGTATTAGCTTCTGGTGTACAATATTGTGATTCAGCAATTCCATATATCGCCCAGTACTCATCACAAGTGACTCCTTCGTCCCCATCCCCTACTCATCTCCCCTCTGGTAACAGTGTGTTCTGTATAGTGAAGATTCTGTTTCTGTTTCTTAGTTTGCCTCGTTCTTTCTTTTTTTAATCTCTTTGTTCCTTTCTTTGTTTCTTTAAAGTTTTAATTTAAATTCCAATTAGTTAACATTCAGTATAATATTAGTTTCAGGTGTACAAATAAGTGTCTCAACAATTACATACATTATATTTGTAACCATGTAACTCTTGATCAATTATGAGCAGAGCGAGACAGTGTCTGAAAAATGATTTCTTGGGGATTTTAATTCTGCTTTTCCACTTTGACACAGGTAGACAATGAAGAAAAACCTTCTGTCCATAATCTACTGTACATGTATACACAATTAACTTTATTTATTTATTTTTAAAATTTTATTTATTTCTTTGACAGAGAGAGACACAGCGAGAGAGGAAACACCAGCAGGGGGAGTGGGAGAGGGAGAATCAGGCTTCCCGCTGAGCAGGGACCCTAATGTGGGGCTCAAACCCAGGACCCTGGGATCATGACCCAAGCCAAAGGCAGACACTTAACAACTGAACCACCCAGATGCCCCTACACAATTAACTTTATTGAAAAATAATTTACATTTGATAAAATGCACCCATTTTGAGGGCTCAGTAAAATAAGTTTTGGAAGTCAATGTGACCTTATAATCACAATTGGAGCAAGACATGAAAGAGTTACATTGCCCCAAAACTCCCTGGTATCAACTTCTTTGTATTCAATTCCTTTCCCTTGGGCAACCCCTGATCTGATTTCTCTAACTGTAAATTAGTTTTGCAGGTTAGAAATGTTCATGTATGTGGAACCCTACAGAACGTGTCTCTTGTGTCTTGGCTCTTTCACTTAGTATAATGTTCTTAAGGCCCTTCCACATTGCTACATATATCTGTACTATGTTACTGTTCTATGCTGAATAATATTATTTTATGAGTAGAGCATGGATAAATTAAGGCTTATCCATTCCCCTTTTAGTGAACATTTATAGGGTGTCCCGCATATTATGAAAGAAGCTGCTGGAAACTTTCACGTACAATTCTTTCTGTGAACTTCTTCTCTTTCCACTTGGGTAAATAAAGGGATGAAATTGTAGTCTTAAGTAACTGCTAAACAAGGTTTACAAAATGGTTGCGGTATTTCATTTTACAGCCTGAGGCACAGTGTGAGAATGTTCCAGTAGCTCCACACCCCCACAATACGTGTATTATTAATCAATTTTATGTCAGCCATTCCAGGGGTGTTGATTTCATTGTGATTTAATTTATACTTCCTAAGAACTGGTAGTGTTGACCATCTTTTTTACATGCTCACTGGCTATTCATAAATTTCTTTTATAAGGGTCAGTTCAAATATTTTTTTCCCATTTTTATATGATTGCTTCTCTTTTTATTATTGGCTATAAGAGTTCCTTGCACATGCTGAATATAAGTCATTAGTCAGATATGTGCACTGACAATATATTCTTCTAGTCCCTGATTTGCCTTTTCCTTTTTTTTCTTTTTAACGGCATCTTTTGAAAAACAGGGGTTTTAGGTTTCAGGAAGTTAAATTTAACATTTTTTTTTCTTTTGCCATTAGTAGTTTTTGTAAACTTTTTACTTACACAAAGGGGGGGCAAAATTTTTTTTTTCCTGTTTCTTTTTTTCCTAAAGGCAATAAAGCTGTAGGCTTAAATTTTTTACACTTTATTATCCATTTCAAATTAAGTTTTGAATATGACATGAGTTTAGAGTCCTTTTTTTTTTAAACCACATATGTTCAGTTGTTCAGTATCACTTGTTGAAAATGCCATCCATCCTTTCTCAGTAAGATTACACTGACAATTTTCTGAAAATCAATTGACTACAGTTTTGAGTCTCTATTCTACCACCACTTGATGGAACTATAAAACAAGACACAAATGGTACTCACAAATGTAATTTTGCATTTTCTACTAGCCTTTTTACTTATAAGTAAAAATAAACAGATGAAATTAATTTTAATACAGTGTTTTATTTAGCCTAATATATTCAAATTATTATTTCACCATGCAATCAACATAAAAGTTATCACTGAGATATTTTACATTCCCTTTTTCATACAATCTTCAAAATCTGATGTGCATCTACACCAAGTGTATCTCAGTTTGGACTAGCGACATTACAAGTCCTCAACAGCCCCACTACTACAGAATGACAGCAAATTCAACACAAACTCTGATTTTCTTAAGTTTTATATTAAGTTTTCAAATCAAGTGATGTAGATTCCCTAACATTGTCCTCATTTTTCCAAATAATAGGTCTTTAGCATATAAATTTTATCATCAATGAGTCAAAACATGCTGCTAAAAGTTTTCGTTGGCATCATGTTAAGTCTGTAGATGACATTGACAATCTTAAATATTTCAAATCATGAACAGGTTATATTTATTTAATTAGATCTTTTTTATCTCAACAGTGTTTTGTCTTTCACTATTGAGTATTTTCATTACCACGATTTTGTGTATGTTTATTTAAATCTATTATGAAGTTTTCCATACTTGTTGAAGCTATTATGAATAGCATTTAAAATCATATTTGTCAAATTTTTGTTGCTATTATATACAATTCACTAATTTTTGTCATTGATCTTGTTTCTTGTATCCATGCCAAACCCATTAATTCTGGAAGTTTTTTCATAGATTTCTTTGGAAGAGAGAATCAAGCCTTTTAAAAATAAGACTGTTTCCTCCCCCAATACTTTATGCTTTTTATTTCCTTTTCTTGTTTTATTGCACTAGTGAGGATTGATAGTAAAATCTTTTTCTCCTAAACTTAAAAGGAAAACATTTTGTCTTTTAACTTTATGTGTGATTTTTATTTCATGGGTACCCTTTATCACTTTTAGAACATTTCCTCTGATTCCCACTTTGCTGAGAATTTTGATAATAAATGGGTGTTGAAGTTTGTATAATACCTTTTCTGCATCGGCTAGTTTGATTGTATAAGTAATAGTCAATATTGAACCAACTTTGGATTTCTGGAATAAACTCTGCTTGGCCAGGATGTATTTTTTTAAATATAATCCTGAGTAAAATTCACTAATATTATTTTTGAGGTTTTGCATCCATGATCATGAGAATTGTTTTGGTCTTCAATTTTTTTTTAATTTCTTTATCTTATCTTAATATCAAGGTCATGAATTGAGATAAGTTTGTGTAAGATTTGGTATTCCTTCTTCCTTAGTGTTTTTGTTTTTGTTTTTCTCCCCCCCCCCCACCATCAGTGAAATCATGTGGATTTGAAGTTTTCTTTGCAGGAAGTTTTGGAGTATTAATTCAATTTCTTTAATAGAGATCTATTGACCGCTGCTGCTGCTGCTGCTTCTTCTTCTTCTTCTTCTCCTCCTTCTTCTCCTTCGTCTTCTTCGTCTTCATCTTCGTCGTCTTCTTCTTTGTCTTCTTCTTCTTTGTCATAGTTGTCTTCTTCTTCTTCTTCTTCTTCTTCTTCTTCTTCTTCCCCCTCCCCAAGTCATTTGTAGTAAGTTTTGTCTTTCAGGGAATTGGTCCTTTTGCAGGAGTTATTAAATTTGTTGACATAAAGTTGTTTATAATATTCTATTTTTATTCTTTTAAAAATGTTGGTAGAATCCTCACTTTCTTTCCTGTACCTGGCAATTATGCATTTCTCTTTTCTCCCCCTTAATTAGCCTTGTTAAGGATATGTGTATTTTTTATTAAGATTTTATTTATTTATTTGACACAGAGAGAGATCACAGGTAGACAGAGAGGGAAGGGGAGCAGAGAGCCAGGGCTCCATCCCTTGGGTTCTGAGACTAGAACCCAAGCTGAAGGCAGAGGCTTAACCCACAGTACCACCCAGGTGCCCAGTGATAAATGTATTTTATTGGCCTTTACCAAGGTACAAGTTTTAGATTTGTTAATTATCTTTGTGTCTTGTACTTTATTGATTTCTACTCTAAATTATACTACTTCTTTCTTTTTCTTTATGTGTATTCTATTTGTGATTTCTTCAACTTCTTAACCTAGAAATTTGAATTCACCTGATTGTAAAACACCTTATTTCTTCTAATATTGGCACGTAAAGCTATAAATTCTTCTATAAGTATTGCTTTAGCTGCATCGCATCAGTTATGACATTGTATGTTTTATTATCAATTACTTTATAATTTTTTTTAATTTCTATGTTCTCTTCTTTGAACAATGAGTTACTTAAAAGTGTATTCTTTAATTTCCAAGCATGTAGATATTTTATAGCTATCTTACATCTATTGATTTCTTAGAAAATCTACCCTGTAGCAAAAGAATATATGTCATAATGTTTCAATCTTTGAAAGTTATTGAGATTTTTTAGATCAATTGAGATCCTTATTATATCCCTACATATGGTTGATCTGGTTGATTTTGGCAGATATTTCTTTGATGATTGAAAAGAATGTGTGCTCTGCAGTTAAATTGGATCTAATGTTCTATAAATAACAATAAGATCAATTTGGCATACAATGTGTTAAACTATAGATTTTGTCTTATTTGTTATTTTTTCTCTAATTATTTAATACTAATTTTTTTATTTAAAAATGAGAAAATCTGGGGTACCTGGGTGACTCATTTGGTTATGCACCTGCCTTTGGCTCAGGTCATGATCCCAGGGTCCTGAATTGAGCCTCTCATCTGGCTCCTTATTCAGTGGAGAGCCTCCTTCCCCATCTTCCTCTGCTGCTCCTCCTGCTTGTGCTCCCTCTCTGTCTCTCTCTCTGTGTCAAATAAATAAATTTTAAAAATAAATAAATAAAAATGAGTAAGTTATTTACAATGTTTTTATGTATCATAAGTTTTATAACTCATCACAACACATGCTGGAGTAGAAAACTGCTACTCTACATAGATACCTTTCCTTTTATGCCCCATACATCCTAAATACCACAAATTTTGTTTTGGGGATTTTTGTTTTGTTTTGTTTTTCTGTAAAACGAGTAAACTCTCTGGAGAAAATAGCTTTCTGGGGCGCCTGGCTGGCTCAGTGGGTTAAAGCCTCTGCCTTCGGCTCAGGTCATGATCCCAGGGTCCTGGGATCAAGTGCTGCATTGGGCTCTCTGCTCGGCAGGGAGCCTGCTTCCTCTTCTCTCTCTGCCTGCCTCTCTGCCTGCTTGTGATCTCTGTCTTTCAAATAAATAAATAAAATCCTTAAAAAATAGCTTTCTGGAAAAATAGCCTTTCTGAATGAGCGCTCTTATGGGAAGAATGTATGTATCCCCACAAAATTCATATGTTGAAACCCTAACCCCCAATATGCAGCTATATTTGGAGTAAGGAAATAATTCTACTAAATTCTTCACACAATTCAGAGGTGATCTGAATGGATTAATGTCCTTATAAGGAAAAGATACCAGAGTATTCCCTCTCCCTTTTTCTGTGCATGCATTCATTGAGGAAAGGTCATGGGAATACATACCAAGAAAGTGGCCACCTACAACTCAAGAGGACATCCTCACAAGACACTAACTTGGTTGGCCCCTTGATTTTAGACTTCCAGAAAATAAATGTCTGTAATTGAAGTTTCCAGTCTATGGCATTTTGTTATGGCAGCTCAAACAGACTAATGCATGTGCTTATCAGATTTGCTCTTGTGTCATCGCTGTTTTGTAAGGAGATAGAGAGAGTAGCCTTGTGAATAAAGTTGCAAAAATATTCTCATGAAATAGAATAGTACGGAGTGAAATACGTGCTTTGGAAATTTTGCCAGATACCAGAGCAAATAGTTTCAAGTGGGGACATGTTTTTTCTGAACAAAAGTCTTAGTATTGATCAGTCTTCAGTCAAGAAAAGGGAGCAGCACATGCTTGGCATTTCAACAGAGGGATTTTAATATGGAGAGCTAGCTATAAAGCTATTGGAAAAGCCAAAAAGGCAACAAGGGCAGTAGAAAGCAATCAGTAGTCCAAGGACCAAAAGAACAATGGGAGGAGGATGCCAGTGCACCCTGGCAACAGATGGGACTGAGGAGGAAACACACCACTGCTGGAGAAGGGACGGAACAGAACAGGGGCCATATCCCATGGAATCTCCTTTGTTCCCAACCTTCAGTTTTATACAAGTGCCTTCCAAACCAGATGGATACCAGTTGGCAAAGGAACAGAGAAAAAAGCTTTTGCAGAATTAAGATCCCTGAGCACAGAGCAGAAGAAAAGAAAAGATAGGGTGTATCGTGTATCGGAGAACAGATAGGTGCACGACTAGCACACCTTAAAACGAGCACCACTTTCCATTCATGAATCTATAATTTCATGGGTCTAAGGCAACATGACACATGGGACATATATCCTGGGATTTATGTGGTGAATTCGTGGGGGTTTGAGAAGCCATCATGATCATGGTTCTGTTGATGTTTGCAGGTATATGCTTAAATTCATAAACTACTGTGACATCAAACTAAAGATGAGAATTTGCCTGTAGGCTGAATCAGATATGTGTAGTATTTGTATTTTCTAATTCAGCCTGATTTCCAAAATAAAAAAAACTAAACATGACACTGTATGAATCATTAAGCATTTCAATGTTATGTTAGTATTAAAATGGTCATGTTCATAAAACATAGAAATATTTAAAAGATAGACCATGAAACTGAAAAAAAATTTCTTTCCTTCCTGGATATAATCCTCACTTCAGATCTCATTCTGCACACCAAGTCCTGGACAACAAACACTAAACATAGTGCCTAGTCTCAGTGAACTTACTGATTTGGTTGGGTAATAATAAAAACATTTTAACACATATGTAAAATAATTACAAAACAAAACTGAACTACTTAGGGAGCTCTCATTTATTAGTCACCTAGTAAAGACCCCGCAATGCTAGACAATTCATTCATCTACTCATCAAACATTTGATTACCTACTGTTTCCCAAGCTTGGTCATAAAGTGCATAAAATAGAACCATCTGCTATTTTGTAGGCCCATGTTCCTCCATTGGTCTCCAGCTTACTGAAGGTAAGAGCTCTGTCTCATTTCTCTTTGGAATCCTAGCCTTTAGCTCTGTGTCTGATCAATGCAAAATAGTCCATAAATATTGTTGACCCAGTGAATGAATGTCTACCTTAAATTTGCTTATCTAGATGTACCATCACCAAGTTCCACAAGTCTCTCAGTCTTTCTCCATTTCACTCTCTTTGCTTTCCTCATACCACCTCGCCCCATCCCATATTTATGAACAATTTTATTCTTCACTCTTGACTCCAAACCAGTCCTTTATAATGAATTTCACTGACTAAGCTATGCAGTAAATGAAAGAAAATGTAAATCAACCCCTGTCAGCAACACAAACATGTCTATAGCAAAATTAAGTTTTTAAAAATCCCGACAAAACAGTCTTAAAAAAAAAAAGTAAAAAGTGTTTGGAATGACCCAGTTGCCTTACCACGGTTAATGTCACTACCAAGTTTGACACACCATGTCCATCTGTCTCAGTTGGATCTAAATGTAACATGGGAGATAACTTTGGTTATGTCCCTTTGTCATCCCACAGCTATGTCACATCAATTCATTTGCACAGAGCCAAAGACTAGGCTTCCCCATGCCAGTACTGGAGCTCGGAGGCAACAAGTGTGCACACACACTTTTGTGTCTTAGGAGTCCACCATTTGCAATTGATTATTTCACAGAGACCCACTTTCTTGACCATTCTTTGAGAAAAGAAAACAGATCATCATTCTCCAGAAACAAGGCAAGTGAAGTGGGAGGAAGGAGGTCAGAGAACATGGGCTGAAACACTTTGGAGGGCCAGTCCCAGTTGGGCGTTGCTTTGTTTTTGAAATAATCAGCCCCTTCTGCATCTTTTAAGCCTTTAAAGAGCAAGATGAAGTAGAAAATACTTCAGGACTTGGGAGGGAGGAATTGTGTCTGGATTTTTTCCTCACGGCTTTGCTGCGTGTGTAACAGAAGGTCACTAGACGCTAAATGAGCTCTGCCCTGGGTGGTCTCTACCTATTACCTCCCAGACGGTGATTCGTGTTTCTTTCTGTTTCCATAGAAGGGGCAAGTAAGGAAAATTCAAAAGAACTGGCAATCTGTCCTTTGGATACAGCGACCTTTCTAAATAAGCATTCAGCCTTTGGAACTGCGGTGTATGAGCATTTTTCCCTTTGTTGTGGAGCTTTTTAAAAAGCCACACGCAGAAGTGAAACAGAACACAAATTTGAAAATATGTTCGTTTCAGTTATTTAGAGTGAAGTCTAATAGTTAGGCAACCCAAACAAGACATGCTTATGTTAATTAATGGTAGAAATAAAAATGGGGTTTTTAAGCACTGAAGCAAAGAAATGATGCTTTCATTTACTTAATAAAAATGTGTCCGTAACAAAAGTCTTAATAAGAACAAGTAGAAGGGAATGATTATCATACACACATGTATGCGTTGCTTGCACATTACCTATGAATTCATGGATGGACATGTACATAGATATTTGTGGGTTTGCCTCTCTCTCTCTCTCTTTTTTTAACGTTAAAGCAACCAATTAATTACTTGGTGGTGTTTACACCTGCAAAGGAATGTCTGTCAGCATACCACACGCTGGTGGACAATCTACTTGCAGTTTAAGAGACAAAAGCAAACCTTCTGTTTGAACTCCAGAGAGTATTCCACACAGGCTCCCCAGTTGTAAACTTACTAGAATAAATCACTCATACATTGCTGCATTGTTATTGTGGTATTGGGCAAAAATATTTGGCAGACATTTCAAAGTAAATGCTTCAACCAAATGACGGCAGCTAGAAAGGAAAATGCCAAGACTAAAGCAAGTGCATACTTTGCTATGAAAGAGTTTTTCTATTGGAATATTTAATAAAATGAATTGTGGTCATACCTTAGTTAAATTAGAAGGGTGAGAACTTTCTTTAGGAATAAGAGGGAAAGTCAATTTTAACCTGCAGTATTTTTCATTAAGACATTAAAAATAAAAAATGTAAACATGTAGAAAATCTGCAAAATAGAATGCGAAGAAGTTGTCAGTTCAGTTCAGTCATGATAAATACCCAGCTCTACTTTGGAATTCCTCCCTGGAAATATAAATTGATTTTCCTCACAGCAAGAATGTGGTTTAAGTTTGAATATAGAAAAACCAGATTTATTATTATTGTTATTATTGAAGCATGTTGCCTTTCTAGAGCTTAGGTGGGTCCAAATTTCCATTATAAGTTGCTGTTTTCATAAGGACTTTATAACTTGGACATGACAATTGGCTTTAGCCTTTAACTTGGTAAATAACATCTCAGCCTGGGGCAGGCTTTTCTCCTCCTTTTAATAATACCAAAGGCAAAAATCGGGTGAGACAGCTGCTTTCTTTTTTTTTTCCCCCTTCAGCTTTGAAGTAAGTTAGGAAGATATATTTCAATGTCAAATAAAAATCAGCTCGAGTTATTCAAAAAAATAACTTAAGACTTAAAAAGTTTTTAATTTAAAAAAGTTACCCATTGAACAGTTAATATTTTTTTTGGAGTTTCAGGAAAAATTTTAAAATTTTAAAAAATAAGTTCACCAAATGATTAACTTATATGTGACATAATTTACCTTCATCACAATTGGGATTTTTATTCTGATCTGTATAAGTATTTTCTTATAAAATACTTACTTACAACATTACAACATTACAACAATACTTACAACATTATCTTTTGGGAATGTAAAATTAAATCAATTAAGAGATAGCAACAATCTCTTAAATGTCAAGTAATTCCTTAATTTGAGTACTCCAGTGGGATTGTTCAATACTACATTATCTTCCCGAAATAGGACATTTGTTTCAGTTTTAAGTCTAAATTACCTTCCTCTTTTGTATTCTCACATTTAAAACAAATATATATTTTAACTTAGAGGAAACCAAATTGTGTTTGTTTTTTTATATTTTTTTTTATTTTTTTATTAACTTATAATGTATTATTAGCCCCAGGGGTACAGGTCTGTGAATTGCCAGGTTTACACACTTCACAGCACTCACCATAGTACATACCTTCCCCAATCTAAATTGTTTTGAATGCCTTTTGTTCAAATATGATTTTACCATTGCTTAACATCCTCGAAGATACGCTCTGTATGGAGGGACAGGGCGGGTGGTAGGGTAGTTGACTTGGATCTGGAAGGCAGCTGGGTGCTGCTGAGGACTGTGTGGCTCACCCTTCTAGCTCTTCACCTGGTTCAATGTCTATGACCTTTGTTCGGGTTGACTCCTCTTGATCCTCACCCAGGGCCTCTTTCCCTCTGATGACTCACTTTGAATATAATTCTATAGCTGGACCTCAGCATCTGGGCTTCAGCCACAATTCATCACAGGCAAGAGGAATGCCAGCTCTCCTGTCAGAGTCAGGCCTGGAGCACAAACTCTGATTTGATACCCTGGCTACACTCTTTCTTCAGTAGGCTTGCATATCTTGCTTTGTTTTTTAAACTTGTGTGAGTCATGAAGCTATTAGCTAATATAAAGAGAGCAAGGTGCTGCCTCTCAGGGGAAAAAAACAAAAAACAAATATGCGTGTCTAAAGAAAATCCTTCATATAGTTTTAGTGGGGGGATATGCTAAAGGCCACCCACAAACTATTAAATCCACGTGCCCTTCCTAAGAAACGTTTCTACATACTATCCAACAATCATAATCCGACAATTATATGTGCTTACTCATACCTTCTCTTCTCCAACTTTACGTACCCATTATTACTGTCAGCCGAAGCCTATTTCACTGGGAAAATAGAAGTAACCTGAAGAGGTCAGCTTTTGCCACTGCAAATGCCCACCTGAAGTATGTGTTGTCTCTTCTGCCTTCTTTTCTTGTTTCCATGGATGAGTTGTCTTGGCTATTAGTTGAGGTGAATCCTTTGATCTATACAATGGTTCAGAAACTTCCTCGTTCACTCCAAGGACATTGCTCCAGCAATTTGCTGATCTCTCCACTTCCTGCTTCCTCCATTCTCCCTCTCTGTTGGTTCTTCCTGTCAGCATATTAACAAGTTATTATTTCTCCCACTTAAAAGAGAAATTAAAACCAACCAAAGATCTTTAATCCCACCCTCTCATCCTAACCCACCCTTCCACCCTTAGCTACTAACATATTTCTATCTTTTTTAACAGGAAAACTCCTTTTTTTTTTTTTTTTTTGATTGCTTGTAGGGTCTCCCCTTCTTTTTTTTTTTTTAAAGATTTTATTTTTAAGTAAATTTCCACACCCATGGGGGCTTGAACTCACAACACCTGAGATCAAGAGTTACATGCTTCACTGACTGAGCCAGCCAAGTACCCCTCCTGTTGTTTTATTCAACCAAAGGGACTGTCCCCTTTTCCAACCACCTACCAAAGTTGTTCCTCATCAAGGCCACCAGTGGCTTCGAGGTTACTGAATCCACTAGCCACTGCTCAGATTTCATCTTTACGGACCAAGAGTGGTGAAAGTGGGCATCCTTGTCTTGTTCCTGATCTCAACGGGAAGGTTGCAAGCTTTTTCCCATTGAGGATGATATTTGCTGTGGGTCTTTCATAGATAGATTTGATGAAATTCAGGAATGTTCCCTCTATCCCTATACTTTGAAGTGTTTTAATCAGGAACGGATGCTGGATTTTGTCAAATGCTTTTTCTGCATCGATTGAGAGGACCATGTGGTTCTTCTCTCTTCTCCTATTAATTTGTTGTATCACATTGATTGATTTGCGAATGTTCAACCATCCTTGTAGTCCAGGGATGAATCCCACCTGGTCATGGTGGATAATCTTTTTAATGTGCTGTTGGATCCTGTTGGCTAGGATCTTGTTGAGAATCTTAGCATCCATATTCATCAGTGATATTGGTCTGAAATTCTCTTCTTTGGTAGGATCTTTGCCTGGTTTGGGGATCCGGGTAATACTGGCTTCATAGAAAGAGTCATGAAGTTTTCCTTCTGCTTCAATTTTTTGAAACAGCTTCAGGAGAATAGGTGTTATTTCTTCTTTGAAAGTTTGGTAGAATTCCCCAGGGAATCCGTCAGGTCCTGGGTTTTTGTTTTTTGGGAAGTTTTTGATCACTGCTTCAATCTCATTACTAGATATTGGTCTATTCAGGTTGTAGATTTCTTCCTGGTTCAATTTTGGGAGTTTATAATTTTCCAGGAATGCATCCATTTCATCAAGGTTGCTAAGCTTATTGACATATAACTGTTGATAATAACTTCTGATGATTGTTTCTACTTCCTTGGTGTTAGTTATGATCTCTCCCTTTTCATTCATAATTTTATGAATTTGGGCTTTCTCTATTTTCTTTTGGATTAGTGTAGCCAGTGGTTTATCGATCTTATTGATTCTTTCAAAAAACCAACTTCTAGTTTCATTGATACATTCTACTGTATCTTTGGTTTCTACCTCATTGATCTCAGCTCTAATCTTGATGATTTCCCTTCTTATGTGTGGAGTTGGTTTGATTTGTTGTTGATTCTCCAGTTCTTTAAGGTGTAGAGACAGCTGCTGCATTCTGGATTTTTCAATTTTTTTGAGGGAGGCTTGGATGGCTATGTATTTTCCCCTTAGGACTGCCTTTGCTGTATCCCATAGGTTTTGGACCGAAGTGTCTTCATTCTCATTGGTTCCCATGAATTGTTTCCGTTCTTCTTTGATCTCCTGGTTGATCCAAGCATTCTTCGCTCATCTTTATGGACCAAATGGGAATTCTGTCAATGGAGACCTCTCCCTTCCTTTTGGCCCTCTCATTGTTTAACAGAAAATTCCCAGGAGAACATGCTCTCCTGGGTTTTGTTTCGTTGGTTGGTTTTTTGTTGTTTGTTTTTGTTTTTGTTTTTTTTATGTACTTCTCAGTCTCCTTGAGTGGTTCTTCTTTCTCTTGCTGACTGCTAAATAATAGAGTGGCTCCCTGCTTAAACCTGAGACCTCTTTCCTTTATGATTTAGACGTCATAAAATCTTACAGCTTAAAATTTTATGTTCTGATGATTCAAAAATGTAAAACCACAGTCTAAATTCTCCACTTATACTTCTTTTTCCTAGTATTTCTCACTATCTAACATGCTGTAAATGTCACCTCTTTATCTTAATGTCCCTCTCCTTCCACTAGAATGTAAATGTGAAAAGGGCAGGAGCTCTATCCTATTCACTGCTACATCCCCAGGACCCCAAACAACAGATGACATGAAAAGAGATAAAAAGATAAAATACATACTTATCAAATAAGTTAATAATACAATAATTTCAGATTTATAAACCAAATATATATATTTGGTTTATAAAAAATATATATATATATATATATATGGCTTATGGTGAGTGAAACAGTTCAATGATCTCACACCGTCCACAAATTAATACCTATGACAATTCTCATGATTTGAGTTTTACAGAGAAACCAACTGAGGAGAATTTGACTAGGGCTCAGTAAACTATTGTCTTAGGCCAAATCCAGCCCTAACTCTTGCACTAAAAGCACTACATCCAGCACCCAAGCACTAAAAGTTGACATTTTCAAATGGATGGAAAAAAGAAAAAATTAAAGAACAACAGTATTTCATGAAACATTAAATAAAATTCAAATTTCAGTATTTCTATATAAAGTTTTATTGGCACACAGCACACTCATTTGTTTATATATCTTCCTACAGCTACTTTCATACTGTGATAGACACAGACTCTGTGGTTTGTAGAGACTACACTATTTACTAGTTGGTTCTTTCCAGGAAAAGTATGGCAATCTCTGACTTGGATTACTTGTCTGAAGTCATGCAGCTAGTAAACAGAGCAGTGGGGATTCTAACATGGAACAGACTGGTTCTGTATTTTCTCAGGTTCCATGACTTTTGGGGTCTTCTCTAAAGTTGCAAAGAATGGAAAGCAATTTCTTAAAAGTTATACCCTCCTTTCAAAATTGGTTAAATATCCCAGAGCATATTTGGGAGAGATTGCTGTGATATGAAACAAATGATGAGGGAATAATTCACTTACACAAATGCTGATTATCCATGCTTTAAAATCCTACAAAGACCCTTGAGAACCTGGGATGGGTGTAGCTCCTATTCTCGGCAACCCTTCACTGTCTCTATCCAATATTTGACTTTATTAATTTTAATACCCCCTTCTTACTCTAAGGAGGAGGAATGCTTCCAGGGGTACACAGCAGTATGGTAGCAAAGAGAAAAATGACTGGTGTCAATGTATGACCCTTGTGAAAAAGAGGGAAAGGCACTTTCCCAAGGGCAGTATCAATCTACTTATTTGCTAGTGGGCCAATTCTTCTTTTTCACTTTTAATGTTGAACAAATAACATGAGAACAGCTGGCCTTATTTAATTCCCTTTCTATTAAAGTAGTGAAAGGAAAGACTGTTAGGTCTTTGCTAGAACCCTTACTCTGCTCCCAATCAGCTGGGGGACCTTGGGAAACATTTAACACTTTTTTATTATATTCATAACATCTATGTAACATTTCTTAGCCTTATTTGACTTCTTTATAAAATGGCAATAAATATTATACCTAATCAATAAGTTTGTTGTGATTAAATCTCTGTATATTTCCTGACATGTTATCTCACCCATACAGATTCAAGATGATAATTTTTACTTTTTTTTTTTTGTCATTGGGGATAAAAGAATAAACTTTGGGGACATTTTCTCGACTGTGTGTGTGTGTGTGCATGTGTGAAGCTATTACAAAATTGATAAAGGAAAAAATACAGCTCAAAAAATAGTACTTGAAGAATTGGTTATTCATATGGAAAAAAATGAAAATGGGTTTCCTACTTCTTACCATACATAAAAATCAATTCCAGATGGATTAAGAAATTAAATGTCAAAAGTAAAATCTTAAAACTTTTAGAATAAAATATAAAGGTGCAGCTTTATTACCACATGGTAGGGAAATATTTTTAAACATGACACAAAAAGTGCCAAACATAATGAAAAGGAATTATAGATTTGATTATATTATTTGATTATATTAAAAATTTTAAAAAATCTGTTTATAAAAAAAACTTAAATACAAGCTACAAAATGGGAGAGAAATACTTGCAACAAGTAAAACCAATAAAAGATTAAAATTAAAAATGTGCAAAAAAAAACATAGAAACTTTGCAAAAAAAAGTAAGAAAAAAATTACATGAGCAAAAACTGAACAAAACACAAGAAGAGGCATTTAACAGAGGAGAAAACACCACAGGATAGCAAACATGAAAAGATAGTCACTAATTAAAGAAAGGTAAGTCAAGGTGACTAAAATGTCCTCTTAAACAACCCTTCAGTTTACGAGGATTAAGATGTCTAACAATACTAAATGTTGGAAAGGATGTGGATCAATGGGAGCTTCTAAACATCACTAGTGGGACTGTAAATTATACATCCACATGGAAAACATTTTAGCATTATTTTGTGAAATTGAACATCTGCATACCCTATGAGTCAGCAGTCCCACATTCAGAATATACCCAAATACATGTCTACCAAGAGTCATGTCTCCAAGAGAAGTCCTTTTCTTAATTACCAAAAACTGTAAGTAACCCAAATACTCATTCACAGAAAAGTGTTAATAAGTTAAGATACATGTACACAAATGAACATTACAGAGCATTGAAAATGAAAGAGTGAACGTCCATACAGCATAGATTAAATTTTATAAAATTACTGTCTTAGCTCCAGCTACTATAACAAAACACCATACTTTGGGTGGCTGAAACAGCATTTATTTCTCCCATCTGTGAAGGCTGGGAATCCAAAATCAAGGATGCTGGTTATTTGATTCCTGGTAAGAGCAGTCCTCCTGGTTTGCAGATAGCTACCTTTTTAATGTGTGCTCACAATGTTTTTCCTCAGTGCACGTCATGGTGAGTCAGAAACCTCTAGAGTCTCTGCCTCATCTTAGAAGGGCACTAAATTCATGAGAGCTCCACCCTCATGACCTCATCTCACGCTCCCACTTACCCCCCAAAGGCCCTGCCTCCTAATACTATCACCTTGGGGGATAAGGTTTCAGAATGAATTTTGGGGGAACATAAATGTTCACCTCATAACAGTTACCTTAAGTGAAAGAGCAAATACCAGAAGGAACAGGCAGGATAATACCTCAAAGCATATTAATGTAAGTAGTACATTGTTTAGGCTCTATAATGGGATGTAAAGAGCACGTAAGTTAGTAGGTATGTTCAAGATCTTTGATTGGGCAGTGGTTCACAGCTGTTTATTAAATTAAATATATTAAATATATATTAAGCATATAAATATTTAATATATACAGGATATTTTATTATAAAATATATTTATTTTATAATATACACATTATATATTAAATATATTAAGTATATTAAATATATACAGGATATTTGTATACTTAGTATACTAAATGAATGAATGTAAATAAATGAGTAGAAGAGAGCTGACTAGTCATGAACTCAGAATTACAGTGTGTGAGGATGTCAGTAACCACCAATTATAATTAATTCAATACTTGAGATCCTCCCCCCAAAATGAGAGAATTGATAGAAATTGGTGAAGTTCAAGCAATTAATATCAGACAATGGAGACCAAAGTGTCATCTGGAGCTGGTATGAGCATTCAGCAGATGTGCTCCCTTGTGCCAGACAGTATTGCAAACATGGTCTCATCACAGAAAACCATTTAGAAAACTATTGTCTTTCATGAATCTTTCCTTTCAGAGCAGGAAGTCAGTTGTGGAACAAGGAAAGAAGAAGCCAGTTAACGAAAATAAATTTGTGATTCAAATCAAGATATAGTCCCATCTTGACTGAGACAATGCTGGAGGAGAAAATGGCCGACTGATAGGTTAGCACTTTTCTTACCTTCTTCCAAATTTTTTTTATTAGAATTCAAAAGACCTAAAAACCACACACTTCTGTCATCTTCCCATCTTTGCTCTTAATCACACAGTCTCTAAGGAAATATTAGCCCCCAACTTTGAACCCCCTCCTAACTCGATTTTCAAGTCATTTCAAGTCAAAACAACTTTATGCACCTGAGTTGGAAACTCCTAGGATCAGGAATTCATAACAAAAACACAATAACCTGAGGATTTTCTGGTTCATTACCCTTGGGTTGATTCATAAAAAATTTAAAGTGGAGACCAAAGTAAGAGATAAGTTAATAGACGGAACCCACTCAACAGCACTGAAAATTTACTTCTCCAGCGCAAGCCACCCGGTTCATGGATTTCGCTGTGTATAGGCTTTAAGTTTATTCAGCCAACCACCCCCATCTCCTCAAGAAGATTCTTCCGCATTAAGTAAGGGTGAGTTTTCCCCAGTCCCCAGCCCCAGCCCCCACAACTGCATAAAGCAAAGTTGACTAAATGGGTCTTTTGCTCTAGGGAAGGGCAATTTTACATGAAGATGTGGCCAAAAGACCACCCACAAAAGCTTGCATAGGAGAAAGGGATTTTTTTTTTTCCTGGAAAAGCAAATTCAATACCCAGGTGAGCAGTTAATTTCCCACGCAAAGCGTGTGGACGCATTAAAAGCAGGCTGCCATTTATATACGGTAACCATATAATTTCTCGTCTCAACTGGAATACCTTTGAGCATGAGACAGGAGCACTATTAAAAATTAAGTGGAACCTGATCTGTGCAGGCTACCCTGTATTTATGCCATTATAACCACAGTGAATGGATGTCTTTTTATTATTATTATTATTATTATTATTATGTTCAGTTAAACAGCATATAGTATATCATTAGTTTTTGATGTAGTGGTCAATGATTCATTAGTTGCTATAACACCCAGTACTCATCTCAAATGTGTCCTCCTTAAGACCCCTCATCTGGCTACCCTATCCCCCCATCCCCTCTCTTCTGAAACCCTGGGCTTGTTTCTGAGGGTCCGGAGTCTCTCATGGCAATGGGTGTCTTATATCAGCTTGTTCACCCTACCTTTTACTTTGGGGACTCCTTACATAGGAAGGCAAAAAGACAATGTGACTTTGAGTTTGACAGAAATATGCAGGTTTGTTTGGATTCAGTACTTAACAATCTCATTCTGATAGGAGTGTGTCCTGAAGGGACTTTTTTGGCAATGGTATTTCTGTGTAATCAGAAATGTGCAAATATGCACATGTAATTTTTAAAACTGGCAAGGAATATGAGAAATACCCCTGAATGCCAATAGTGTTTAGCTCTTAGATTTGGGATTATGGGTCATTTTAAATTCCTTTGTATACGTTTCTTTCAATTTATCTAAGAAATGTTTTCTATTTACAGATTGCATTTAAAGGGGTTTATCTCACTCTGGCATTTTGTCTACACATTTTTCATAAATCGAATTGCTTGAAATTAGCACCTTTCAAAGCTACCTACATTCTGAAAGTATCTTTAAGCTGAGACTTTGGGATTTACCTGTTAGGAGCCTTTCCTGACAATTTGTGAAAACTGTGAATTTCTCACTTTTGTAAGAATACTGGTTCAGAACCATATAAGCTTAGACGTGGAGAACTACAACTAGATGCCTTTTGCAGGCATTGATCACACAAATGTGCAGGTACCCATTTCCTCTGACATAGATATTAATAGCAATATTTTTACATCCAAGATCTTGGGCCCTTTGAATTACATTTCCCCTGAGGGCTCAGTAACAGAATGTTGTCTATTGCCTTTAGCAAGGTGTCACATAGCACGTCAGTGAGAAACCCCTGACAGAATCGTTCTCTTAGCAGAACACTTCCACAGCTGAGTACAAACCCTCCAAGAAACCTCCCACAAAGCATTTATAGTCATTTGTAAGAGAATGACGTGGCCGCTGGCTGGAAGAGAAGATGAAACATTCTAAAACCTAAAGCAAGATATTTTATCTAACCTTGAAATGGGTGCTTGTCATTGAAATGATTTGAAAATGATACTTTCCTTTGAGTGAAAGCTAAAATGGGACAATGGATGATGTGGTTTTCCTGTGTGTATTTTTAAAGTACACATCTGGAGAGATGCATCATCACTACCGTGTCACTGACGAGCCATGCTGGACAGTAATAGCTGAAGGGTTAGGCTGCCCATGCCACAACGCCCCCTGGCATACTGAGGTCTCTTTGGAGAGGCGATCCTACCCCTGTACCCCAGAATGGCTCAGGAAGGTTATATGGAGCTACTGGAGAGACTGAGAGACTATACACCCTCCATCCAAGCTAAACTGACTGAAAAAAAATGAAAGCCACACCATGGTGGAAATCAGGCTCTTTGGAGTTAATGTAATTGGAGTTTGAATGCACGAGAAAGCATAAATGCTGAACAGCGAATTAAGTTTTCTCTGAATATTCTCAAAAGACTCTTTGTTTGCTTGTGCTACTTCTATTCAGAAATAGGCCTTACCCCTGGTTTCTAAAATATTCAAACTGCTACCATGGAATCTGCTCAAAAAATTTCAATATACGTTATAATAATAAATGTCTCTCAACCATAATGATCAAGTTGAAGTACAGTTAAGTTAAGTACTGGTCAAAGCAGAAAAGCATCTGGAAAATGTATTCTGAGGTAATAGAGATAGAGGTGAGGGTATGACCATCTCTTTATAGGTAATAATACCCTTTCCAAATTCCCCTGACAGGAATATGGGTCTGACTGGTCCATTTTGTGGACCGTGGTTATCTCCATTTCTTTCTCATTTCATGTGCATTTCAGTGGAGCTACCCTGACTTTAACTGATCTGACCAAAATGTCCAGCATGCAAAAATATAGACTAAAAATTAAATATGTTTCTAAAGATTTTATTTATTTATTTCATAGACAGAGATCACAACTAGGCAGAGAGGCAGGCAGAGAAAAAGAGGGGGGAGCAGGCTCCCTGCTGAGCAGAGAGCCCAATTCAGGGCTCGATCACAGGACCCTGGGATCATGACCTGAGCCGAAGGCAGAGGCTTTAACCCACTGAGCCACCCAAGTGCCCCTCTGTTTCATTTTTAAAATGTCAGTTTTGGGCCATGTACTATGTAAGGGTGAAAAACGTAACATTAACTTTCTGCATTTAACTTCTTTCTCACTTCATTATTATTGCCTGGTCATCAGGAAGTTCACTCTCTCATACTCCTTATACCGGTGCTTCTCAAACTCTAACATGCATCAGCATATCTTGAAGATCCTGTTAAAATACGATTCTGGGTAAACAGGGCTTTTTTGGGTACCATTTTTGAAACTCTTTGTAAGTATAAATTATTTCAAACTGAAAAGTAAAAATGTTTCATTAAAAACACAAATGGTAGTAAAAAAAAAAAATTAAAAAAATAAAATACAGATTCTGCTTAAATAGACCTGGAGTGAGGCCTGGGATTCTGCATTTCTACCAAGTTCCATGGGACACTAAAGATCTAGGGCTCTGTAGACTCTGCTGCAAATGGTAATGTTTTAGAAAAAGGCTCCAGTAATGGTGATGAGTTTATTGCTACAACTCTGTAAGTCACACTGCGGTGTTTATAAGTCCATCTCTCCCTCTTTTTTTTTTTTTTTTTTTTTTCCGAGAGGATAAAGAATACACGAGGAGTCCCCTAGTTCTCTTTCTTCACTGCCACCTGCTGTAGATGTCGAGCACAAGTGAGGAAAAGGATGAGGCCCACTGCCTTTTGCCCTGCTCTCCAGAGCCCATGGGTTTCCTGGATTCCAGGCCCTCGCAGGGCTAACGTGCCTCTGATTGATGGCCCTGACCACCACAGTGACAGCAGGAGCATCGCGATTGTCAGCTCCATCTGTGGCTGTTGAACTTAGTAATGTTTCCTTTGAAACAGAGAAAGTCGGGCATGTCAAATCCTAAGAGGTTGAAAGTAAGAGTTGTAGGTGGTCTGTCTGATGAACTAGAACAGATGCCGCTTTTATTTCCATCCTAATTGTATCAGGCCTTCCTGGTGGGAGATTTAACACTTTTGGGGCATAGCAAGCACCACATTCTTTTTTTTTTTTTTTTTACCTTAAATCCCAAGTGCCTTAGATTTAAAGTCGGGGTTACAAATGGGAAATTCCTAGATGTGTTTCTCCTCCTCCTCTTTGGAGCCCTGAGCTCAATGCATTCTTAACTTTTGCACCCACATTTGCTCTTTTCCTATTGTTCTCCCATTTTAAGACAAGAGGGGAAAGTAGGTTTGGTCATTTGCATCTCTTCACTGCAAGAGTAAGCTTTGTAAACACACCAGCAGTGAGAGGAGGCATGAGTTAAAAGAAGACATAACATGTGTTTCTTTTTGTTTTCTATTTAGTCGAATTAGATTTATTATAAGCAGGCATCTTTCTCATGATTGCAGGGCCCCAACATTGCACATGAGTTTAGCTCTGATCAGACTTGTATCACACTCATAGAAGATCTGAAACTATTAAGAAAAAAATTTTTATTTATAAAGAAATGATTTAAAAAATGAAGCAAAAAAACCACCAACAACATGGTGTTAACCTCCTCTGCTTTCAGGATAGTTAAAGACAAAACAAAATAAAACAAAACACAAAACAATATTTTTTAATTTCAATTTGAAATTCTCAGCTTAGCTTTCAAAGCTCTTTTCATCTCTTTCTCCTCTCAAAGTTTCCACTCTAAGCTATCATTTATTTTGAGACTTAAACCTTGACTTGTTCGATACAGATGAAGCTTGGCTCATCCCACGTTCTGAGTTAGTTTCAACTTCCATCAAGAATGTTTCCTCTGCTAGCTCTAGTTATGCTTCTCCCTGCAAACTTGACCCTGCTGTCCATCAGCATATATATATACTCACCTACTGTAAATGTCAGTTCATTGTCCCCAATCCTAGTGCAGGCTTTGACAAGTGGCCCTTTCCTCCTTTCTTCAGCTACCTGGTTGATTGCCATTCAAATGTTGTTGTATGACGGTATTTTTTCATGGTCTCACAACTGTGTGTTCTGTTTCCTTGAGTTAGAAGAGATCTTCAAAGTCAGGTTCTCTAGTCCCCATTGTTCTTGCAATACGAATAGTACACACCAGTACTAAGAGTGTGGTTCATTTTTGTTTTTTTCAAAACCCTTATTACATTTTAACAGATTTGTTTCTTTTTTGGAAAAATTTAATTCCTTCTCATTGTGAAGTATTTGAAATTATGTAGAAAAATAAAATGCCCAAATCATCCATAAACTATAATTTATATTTTGTGATATGAACCTCTATACCTCATTTGAAGGTTATATACACATCCAGACTACTTATGGACATCTGTCTACCTATCTATCTATCATCTAAGAGCAAGATGTTCATTTAGGTTTCCCTCTAAAAATCTGGGTTTACACTGTGCTCGATATTTTGCAACTTACATTTTAAACTTAAATTTAATATCATGTGAACAATATATGACATCATTCTCCTAATATTATTATAATTGTAATCTTATATATATAATTATAATCTTATTATTATAATTATAATTAACATATTTTAATGAATATTATTCTATTTCAGGGTATTATCATAATCCACTAAAACAATTTTCTATTATTGAACATTTAGAACATCTATGTGGTAGATTGTCACATTAATGGGCTTCAGTGGGTCCCATTCCCTGTGAATCTCTTCCAATGCTGATTCTGGCTTGGCTATGAGACTTGTAGATTGTTTCCTCTTGCTGCTGAAATGGATTATGTCAAATTTCATGGTTTTAAAGAGCCAAATATGTTTTACCATTCCCAAGGTCAGAAGTCCAATATTGGTCTTACAGGGCTAAAATCAAAATTTGGCAGAACTCTGTATCTTCTGCTGGTTCTAGGGGAGGATTCATTTTCGACATTTTCTAGCTTCTGGAGGCCAGTTTCCTTCCTTGGTTCATGGCTGTCTCACTCCAACTTCTGCTTTGGCTACATGTCTACTCTGACTCTTACCCCCTCCTTCCTCCTTTTTATAAGTACCCTTGTGATTACAGATCCTTGTGATTACATCAGGACCACTCAAATCATCCGGGATTATTTTTATCATTCCACGAACCTTAACCTAACCACACCTATCAAGTCCCTTCTGCCATGCAACACGATTAGGATGTAGATATCTCTGGGGGCTGTTATTCTGCTTACCATGAATTGCTTGGGCCAATGGGACATCGGCAAATCCTGCACAAACTAACTGTGGATAAATGCCTAAGCAATAGGGCTTGTCCCCTGGGAATCATTCTGCCACATATCATGCCACAGATAAAATCTTTGTTGTCTTGGTGGAAACATCATTTGAATAGGAACTAGAGTGCCCATGGCTTTAGCAAATAGCCAGGTCTAGGAGTGAGACTATCATGGATCACATAGCCCTGACTTTGTTGTCAGGTATAGCCTTGTGGACAACTCCAGGAGACACCAACAGCAGGACTGGCCAACCCAGTTAAGCCCAAATGAAACTGAAGAAACTTGAATAAATCAGGCATTCTCGTTTTTGAGGCACTATGTTTAGGGTTATTTGTTATGCGGCAATATGTAACTTGCTATTTTAAACAAAATTGTGATGAACAATAGTGCATGCACATCTTTGGGGAACATGGAAGTTAGATAAAAGCCCTCTTAAAGATTAGAGAGACCTAAAAAGGATAAATTTTTGTGATAAAATTTCTAGTAGCTCAGTAGATGGAATCATTTTCTTTTGTGAAACAGCCCCATTGAGTAACTTTGAAGCCCAGCCAGATTGGTAGCAATGCATTCTACTGGAAGAAAACATTGACCTTGGCACAACTGAACAAGTTATTTAACATTTTTAAGCCTTCATTTTCTCTGAAAATGGAATTTCATCAGTAAAATGGGGATGAAAAATAAATGGAGAATGACATCCTTTTCCTTTGGGATTGTTGTTATCATTCAGTAAAATTGTCTTTACCAAACGTGCTGTGCAAAATTCAGAGTGTTGTAATTATAGAAGTGCTTCCTTGGGTTCTCACTAAGTATTTGGATGCACCAGTAAGAGGGCAGATTTTATCAGAGAGCTTTGAGAACCTGTGTGACCTTGACCAGTTGCTTCATCTCTCCAAATTCTGGTTTTCTCCTCTTGACTTTCACCTCTATAAAACCTCTTGGTTTTTCTGCTTTTTAGAGTTGTATTGAACGCTGAATGAGATGACAGATGACAAGCTACTAGAAAAGTGCTCTGGATGGATTTCTCCTTCTTTCCTATCGATCATTCATTCCCCTCTACCCAGCCGCCATGGGCCATTTACATCAGCTGTGTTTAATGTGTGTGTTTTGTACTGCTGTTATGAAAGAAGTTAAAATTGTGGGCATGCTCATTACTTAATATTTCACAGGAACATGTGAAATAGTTTTTATGTCCTATATTACTTAAAGAATGAATACGGACTGGTTAAGGGTTACGAGATTTGAGAGACAGGGAATGGGCAGAAAAGTGTCTTGAGATAGAAGCTGAGGCCAGAGATGATGAGAAGAAATGCAGAAGTTAGCCAGCCAGGAGTTTTATCCATTAGTACAAAGTGACATGTTATTTCAAACATTGATAATATAAAAAATACCTCTGATAATAAAAAAGGTAAAAACAAGCAAACAAACAAACAGACAAACAAACAAGATAAGTGAAATTTTTGTTACCCAGGACAGGGTTGGTTAGGAACTCACAGATTCAAGTCAGTTGAATTACTTGAGATTTATATTTGTGAGCAATGAATGCACTTGATAGCTAAAATACAGCAGGTGGCATATCTAGCCCCACCTCCTCCAGAAAGTTTTCCTGAATGACCCAACATTTATTTAGTCATCCTTCTTGCATTGTGGACTCCATATATGATGTAGTCCTGTTCCAGGCATTTTATTAATAACTTGTATTTTAGTACGTAATTAATTTACTATTAGAAATTATTCACAATTATTTCGCATGTGTGACTCTTATCTCACTTAGATTCTAAAATCCATGAGGAAAGATTCCTTGTCTCGTATATTCTTAGGGTTTTGATTAGCCCTCTGCCAACATTTCTGCCCACAGTTCTGGAAAATAACAAAACATTTTAGAACTTTATTAATTGGCATTTTGATAATGACAGGGCCAATGATTCGCCATCATTCTGAAGGCCTGCTTTGTCACTATTCCAGGGTAAATTAGATGAGGTAGGTCAAGTGTTCTGAATGGCCTTTGACCCCACCAAAGAATTCTTTGGAGTCAAAAAGTCTGAGAACGAACTATTACCATTTTAACTTAGTCATAGATACCCTGGAAGTTCTTTTTAACTTCTTATCTGATCAATATGAATTTATCCCCTGTACTGCCTGTTTAGCAATTCATGGCACAATCAGAATGGAAACGGAAAAATCAGTAGAATTCTGGGGTCTTGTGGCCCATGTCATAGTAATAATTTATATGTGAATAATACTTCAGTGGATTGCAAGGCATTACTCAATTGCAGTATAAAATTAACCCAGAGGAAGAGGACACCTTTCTTGTAGAATTATGTTCTATATATTGACATATTCCTCCTCTGACAATTTGAAAACCAGGAAAGTTCTGAGATTGGGTTTTGTTTTGTTGCTGTTGCTGTTGCTGTTGTTTTACTAAGCCATTAGAATCAGCTGGAACACTTATTTCAAAAATCAGACTCCTGATACTAGACCAAGATCCACAGATTCAGTATCTGTTGGAAGTGTGGCCAAAAAGTCTATGTTTTAAACTAGTTTCCTAGGTAGTTCTATGGATCCTAATGTTTGAAAACCATGATTTTATTTTGAATTATAGCTTCATTTCCAAGGAAATCATGTACATTTCATCCTCCCTCTTTTTCCTACTTGGTCTGGAATTATCTTTGATTTATTCACTAAAGTTTATTTTTGTGTTTTGTTTTAATATGTGATGTGCTGCTAAGACTTTATGCCTGAGGATAATAGTTCTGAATCTTGGCTTGCATGAGAATCATCACTGGAACTTAAGAAATAATACCTAGGCCCCATCATAGACCCACTGAGTCACACTCATGAGGACTAAGGCTAGGGTATACATGTGTTTCAAAAGCCAAACAGGTGACTCAAGGGTTGGAATGGAGAAACACCATCTTAAGGTAGAAGTTTGACCATCTGGGAGATAATCACTGCTTTCTAGTTGCTAGCATTCTGGGTAGCAGTGGCTCTCTGGACCTACTGATTGGCAAATCCACTTGGCCCTGGGTGAGTGGCTGTAGAGCATATGTACAACATTTTTTTCTGACTTCTACATGCCTATCTTCCTTTCTGTGGGTGAGTCAGTGTCTCTGAAATCTTTCTCTTGCACTCCTAAGCTGATGGTCATTCTCCCTGAAGGGTCTAGTGGCCAGTGTTGGAGCAATGCTTCCACTAAACCTTCCAGACACAATAATAAAATTTCCCAGCTCATTCGGGAGATAATTATTTCTGGGAATTTTCATAAAACATTTCAGATTTACTAATTAGAATCATATTCCCAGTTCTGTTCCTCTGCTGAATGGAAGGACAGGGCAGAGGCCCTAAATTGTCCCTTAGCCTGAAGGAATCTTTCATATTCCTAACTGACCCTCCTGGGTAGAACAGGGCAAACCCTATCTTGATGTTATCCAAATGCAGATCTTAAAGGCATTAACATATTCTCTAAATCTCTAGCAAATGACCTTCCTTAACATGCTAGGAGAATATCTGCACCTCCGACTTTAGGCACAAGCAGAAAAATCTGATAGGATTCTCTGGTAAATGTGCAAATTAAATGTCAGCAATAACCCTGGATTTCAATAATGAAGTGCCAGTGTAAACATTTCCATATCCAGACAAGCCAAGGGCACATGAAAATGGCCTGGGTCTATATATGAATCACAACCACCTTGGTTAAGTTTAACATCGCTGCTCTCTATTTTGACTTGGGGGGTTGGTGAATAATTTAGCTAAAGGTTTTAGAGAGAACAAAAGGCATGGCCTCTATTCAGGGACCTCCTGTATTTTGAATTTTTGCAGGCTTAGGTCAGTCCATGAACTACAGGGCCGTTTTAAAATGTAATCATAACTACAAAGGTACTCTCTGGAATTCTTGCATTGTTTGGCATTTAGTGATTAAAGCTGACATTTGCTGGGCCAAACTGGAGTTTTAGAATTGATAGACCTCGACTAATCCCAGCAATAAAAATGGTCACAAATGAATGCCGTGACAGGTTTTGAACCAAGAAAAATCATCACTGAGCTCACTAGAAAAGATTAAGGGACTGTCAAGTTAAAAAATGATTGGCTCCATTTACACTTGCTTTGGGTAGTGAATGCTGTTTTATCCATTTGTACTTGCCCTGTCATCTCTTTCATGTGTCCTATTATAATAATTTCTAAAGTCATAAACAAAGAAAATAAGACATCACCACAGATAAAATGGCACAAGACTTAATACAAAACATTAGCTATGGCACAACCTGGCCTCAGAGAACAAAGAAGCTTAAAATTCATCTTACTTTACAGTGTTAGAATGCTTTACATTAAATATAGATTTTTCCCTCTGATTATATTGTTTCACATTCCACTGTTCCCATGCCATCAGACTCGAGGACTTTATTATTTATGTAATTCCAAGATCTGATGCAGAGTAAGTGCATCTGATCTCAATGAATGGCATAGGATAAAAAAAAATTATCAGTAGATTTTAGGGGAGAGAAAAAGACCATTTTAATTCTCTTGCAAGGCTATTGATTAGTAACAGATGTTGCTTTTCTGATTGAATTATTTTTGATTCATTTTTCAAAAAAATATAGATCTGTCAAAGTATTTTAAATCAGCTAGAGATAGAGGTTATTTAAACAAGATTCTTTTATTTCTCATTTTAAGGAGAGCTTCCACCTTCAAGTGCTACAGGTTACAGGAGAATCTAATTTAAAGTGACATATGTTTGAATATATAGTAGTTCCAGCTTCATTTGGGGCCTCCTACTCTAAAAAGAAAATCGTTGGGTCCATTCTTGTGTCAAGGGTCTTTGAGCAGCAGGATGAGCTACAGAGAGAAACTTGTGTAAAGAAGTCTTAGACATGCATGAATTCTCTTTTCTAGACTTAATTGGGAATTCAGGAGTTCAACCAACAGGGCTTCCAGAGAGCAAATATTCTTCTTTCCACAGCAAATAATTTTTTTGAGAGAAAACCTTTGTATACTTTGTTCACCCCAGCTCCTGTGCTCTACTCTAGCTGAATGCGAGAGCTGACCTCAGAAGAAAATGGGGAGACCAATTTGGAAATAAGAAGCAAGATTCTTGTGACTATCTCCCATTTATTTCCAAATGGATATGGATTTCATCTCCAATAGAATTAACAAGTAGGCTTCCTCTTATTTTCAGAATTTAGATCATCCATTCTTTATGTACAAACATCTTCCAACGTGACAGGTGGAGGGTGATGAGTAGGGAAGGAAAACCTGGAAAAAGAACATCATGTTCCAAATAAGTAATTTGAGAATAATAGAACAAAGCAAAGAAAAATAAAAATGTTATTTTCCGTGTCTCTATGACAAAGAGTGAAAAGCGGTAACCCACTGGACAGAGGGGTTCTCACAAAATTTAAATAAGAACAGTGAGTAGTAAACAACAACAACAACAACAACAACATAAAGATATATTTTATGAACCTGGATCCTTGGCTTCTTTTGAGAAACAAAATATAACATCTCAACTCTGGTCCCATTTTCCTACCTAGCATCATTGGTGAGGGCCCACAAATTCCAACTTGAGATAAGAACATGATCTATACTCATTGCCTTTTCTTCTCCTTATTTTCTCCCCTACACTCAGCTTTCCTCTTTGTGAATCATATTCCTAAGTCTTCTAGACACTGAAGTTTCTGTCATTTCTCTGTGCTTTTCTTGAAGGCAAATTAAACCCACCTGTTTGAAAGTATTATTCTCTTCTCCCCCTGGAGGTAGAATCCCCATTAAATTTTTCAAAACTAAGCTACTTTGGTTTCAAACTCTGAAATTCTTATTCAGAACCCATATATCATTTATCATTTTTTGTCTAAAATCTGAGTTTTTTTTAATAGCTGTCTTACTACTGACAATATGCTCTGGACTATATATGATAAGGTCATCTTCAGTTCCTGTACTCAATACTTTAGCTCCTCCATTTTTAAAACAAATGCAAACCATGAATATATAATAAAACTTCAGAAAAGAGTAAACTACCGCAATGCATTACCTTCTGAATTTCTATTACGTATTAGTGTGGGCAATAGTAGAAAATTTGATTTGGGGGGAAAGAAAATGAATAGAGAAACCGGTGGAGATGTCCTAGTTTCTGGTCTGTATTTTCCATTACTAACAAGATAAGTTGGTTCCAAAGTAGTACACATATAGAATTTTGTATTGAAATTGATAAAATGCACGAAGTGAAAACCCAACATTGGAATTAGAAAAGAAAGACAACTGAACTCCTCTCCCCAGAAGTGCCCTAGGTGAGATATACCTCTTGCTGGGCTTCTGTGGCCATTTCTCAGGCCGACTCACAACCCTTTCTTGAGATGTGTCCAGTTATTTTCTCCAGGATGATTGGCCAGTACATTTCCTGCGTAAAAGCAGTAATTTATCTCAAACGAGATAATGACTCAGTTCTTAAAGGCCACATTAGGTGGGAAAACAGAAAAGAAATACCATATGTAAAATGTATCAGTCTACTTAAATTGCCTGAGCTGGCACATAAGCTAGGGAAGCAAATAAAAATTTGCAAATTGAATCATATAAGTTCAAAGCTGTCACTGTAATCAGAACATGCAATGGAGGGCAGTTGTCTTTGGCATCAAAGAGCAACATATTAATATTGATAGTATAAAAAATATAACACAGATAAGGAATGGTTGATTGCATTTCTCATCTATAGGTCAGATCAAACATTCCAGAGAGTCAAGGGTTTATCCTGTGCAGAAAAATGCAAGGTGAATTGCCAACTTGGACAGGTTTTTGTGGATCCGTGGAGGCTTGGCATTGATTCTAGGTTGACTATAATCAAACTCCTGGTGCATTTCAGGCATTTGTGTTTCTCCCCAGTCATACTGATCCAAGTCTGGCTGAAGATAATTGGACACTGGCCTTCAATACAGTGCACCTAGTGCAGACTGACAGGCTGGAAATGATCCTTATGGCCATCCTTTTGTAGTTAACTATACTGACAAATGTAACTTTTCTCTCCTTCTAAAATGCATTCATATAATTTCAAGGTATTAATTTTTTTAACTTGGATTCTGTCCTGAAACAAGAATACTATTGGTTTGAATGTCTGGGATTTTAAAAACATCAAAATGATCACTACTATAAGCTAAATACCAACGTTCAGGAAAATGCATCTACAGAGAGATGAGACAAAGCTAACTTTTAGTGGTCTTTCAATTCAGTGCAAGGGAAAAAAGAAACTCTTCCCAAGTGTGACCCACAATTCACATAGCATAATATCAGGACTATAAATAATTATTTTTAATAATTGGGGTGTTCATAAGGAAGAAGACAGTAGCAAAGAATGGGAAAGGAGCATGGATTATGAATGTAAACAAGCATTAAGTCAACTAGGTCAGCTCAACCTCAAGTTCACAGAAACCAGGCTAGGATGAGAGCTCTGTAACTATGGACATAGCTGGATAACAGGAAAATTCTGAAACACCTTAGCCTTGAAAACAGGTTCCTTAAAAATACCCTTTGAGTGAAATGATTCAAAGGTTTGACAGCTGGTTTCGAGATTAGCAGGTGGAGATGAGACATGGATTTTGGTTCCTGTCTTTTGGAAGAAAGAAATTATAGAAGACAAAGACTGGAGTAGTGATAATTAAAAGCCGACATTTCATAGTTACTGCCAAAAAGACTTAGGAAAAACTCTTACATTCCCAGAGTGGCAGACTCCCCAAAGAGTGGAAGTGAATGAAAATTCCTACTGTCCACTCCTGAATGGAAGATATCTAAAACAGCTATCACATACTTAAGATCAACAATAAAAAATTTCCAGAACTTAAAATGACTTAGAGCAAAATACGCTACAATGGAAAGGACCCATCTTGGCTCCGGTGATGTGAACTGGCAACTCCTTTACTTGATGTGTGTGAATTTTCACCTGCTACTTGAGTAACTGAACTTCAGTTTTCTCTGAATTGAGAGTCACATCCACCTCAAAAGGCTGCTGATGATCAAATGAGAGAACCAAGTGTGAAAATAAATAAACTCATAAGTGCAAAGCAAATGAACAGTATTATAAAATTTGGAATCATGAAATCATGTTCTTGATGTCACTTCTATCCAAGTGAGGAGCCAGGAGATGATGCACAAAAGACAAAATGGGGTATGCCTGAGAGTTTCTTGACTTCTCGTTAATTCGTATCCCATTTTTCTTTTGTCCTGTAGTTACTCGGTTGGTTACCCTGGGCCATCCTCTTTACAAAAAAAGGGATTGTAGACCACAAAAGGAAAAGGATGGAGTAACCAGAACTAAATTAACATGTACTACTTAAAGTAAAGCAAAAGAAAAAAAAAATTCCAGGCAGAAGTTATTTGGACCCAGTGTGGAAAAACTGAAATATGATGAGGTCTTCTCTAAGGCACATATATGATTTACTTACTCTAAACTCTATTATTTATAATTTTCAGAGTGCTCCATTAGAAGTCCCAGAATAAAAAATAGTTATATATCCCTAAACAGTTTAGGGATATCAGTTTATTTCTCAAAATTAAAGATAAATCCAGCTTAATTTTCAAGGAATGATTACACACGTTATTTTTAATATTTCACTTAATTATTAAGTGTATTAATTCACTTTGTTAATCAAAGATATTTTATCTCCATTTAAACATGTATTTTCATCAATTAAAGACATTGTATTTAAATCTCCACAAGTATTTACAAAAGTGTTGGATGTCATAACAAGATTCAGTTAATATTTTTATTGATTTCCTTGCTTATCAGTCTTACACTAAACTGGTAGCACTTTGACAGGAAAAATATAGCCATGTTCTTTTTTAATTTCCAAAATCTAAGATGATAACTAGTTTTATTTTTAAAGATAGACCAATGGATTTTAATGTAACCATGTATAAATAGTTCATTCACCTGTTTTCAGAGTTATTGTCATCTAATGTATATAATTAATGGATATTTGATCAATAAATGAATGACAATGCTGTCAACTGTATCTCAACATCTTAACTATGCTTATCTACTTGGAAGAAACTATGTTAATTCCCTAAATGTGAAACTTCTTACAGCTTTGTGTCTTTAGAAGTCCTTTTAATATTAGCTTTGGGTTTTTTAAACTTGGATTTTTTTGGTTAAGATTTTGGCAAGGGGGGGGGGAGAGAGAGAGTGTGTGTGTGAGCAAGCTGGGGAAGGGGTAGAGGGAGAAGCTGACTCCCCACTGAGCAGGGGGGTGGGCACTCCATCTCAGGACTCTGAGATCACTATCTGAACCAAAAGCAGACACTTAACAAACTTAGCTATCCAGGTGCCCCTGGGTTTTTAAACTTTTAATAATCTTCTATTTGTAATCTGGATTTCTCAACCAGGAAGTTGCTGTCAGGAAGGGTATTGTGGATTTTTTCAAGCGTACTCCTCACGTTTTAGAATCATTGTAATTATTAATAGCAGTTTGTAATCCCACTCAAGTATTTTCAAGTAAAAGAAAGATTGACAAGTGCTTTAGTAGAAATCAAGCTGTGAATTTTGCATGGGGAGTGCTGTAGTTATTTTTAGTGTCTTAATGCACACAAATTTCTATCATTAACTGATGGGTAGATAGTGGCTCTTTCCTGGAAGTGAAAAGAAAGAAATGCATGGACATTTTTTTGTTAAATTGTTTTCTTCTAAGTTTTTATTTTGACATTATTACAGATTTATATAAAGTTGCATAAAGGAGTACATTATCAAAACTGGGCAATTGGCATTGGTACAATCTACAGACCTTATTCAGATATCATTATCTAATATACTTATTTGTGTATGTCAGTGTATGTGTGTGTGTGTAGTTTTCTGATATCTTGCACAGGTGCAGAGTTGTGTAAACACTAGGCCGATCAGGATAAAGAAAGGTGCTATCAGCATCCAAAATAGTTCATTCATTTTTATTGTTGAGCAGTATTTCATAGTATGGATGTACCAACAGGTGTTTAACCATTCATTCAAAATGGAGGATATTTGTTTTATTTTGTTTTTTTCTGTGTTTTGATTATGAAAAGTAAAGCTGTAGCACACACTTGTGGACTGGCTTTCTTGTGCGGACGTGAGTTTTCCATTTTCTAGGATAAATGTGCAAGATTCCATTTCCTGAATCTTATGGCAAGTATAGTTTAATTTTACTCGGTATTTAGTATAAGAAAGTCCTAAGCTGTCTTCCAAGCAGGTGTACCATTTACTTTCCCTTCAGGAAAGTGTGAGAGATTAAGTTCTCTACATCCTTCTCAACATTCGGTACTATCACTTTTTAACATTTCAGCCACTTATGGATTGATTTTTATGTGCTTGTCATCTATGTATTGTCTTTAGTAAAATGTCTCCTCATATCATTTACTTTTCTACCTCGATTATTTCCTTTGTAATGTTGAGTTTTGAGGTCTCTTTACATATTCTCTATGCAAGTTCTTTGTTGACTATGTAGCTTACAGACATTTTCTCCAACTCTGTTGTTTAGTTTTTCACCCTCTTAACAAGGCTTGTCATAGAGCAAATATTTTTAATGCTGCTGAAGTGCAAATTATATATTTTTTCTTTTAGGGTCATGTTTTAGTGTCATTAGACACTTTTTAAATTGGAAAAAAATGGTATCTTACACCGGCAAAACTCAAAATATTACAGATGTGCATTTTCACTTTTCTTTCAATGAAAGGGAAGCAGGTGGGAATTGTGGTTGTGGGTATCAGTATGGCTTTTGCAATTTGATAAATGGAAAGTATGTCTGCTTCCTAGTTTTAGAGAGGAGATCAAACACTAAAGGAATAGGACATGTGAGTCAAGTTATATGACTTGTGAAGTGCAATGTTCTAAATCTCTGCACACATTCTGAAAAGGTTTTGCTTCTAGGTTAAAAGAGTTATAGTCTTTCAATTTCATTCAAAACAAAACACTTACTAAAGTTATGGTAAGTAGTAATTAATCATTTTTAAGAAGCCTAAATTCAGTTGTCTTGTACCAGTACAGGCATTTTTCTTTGATTCTTGCTCTAATTTTCCACCAATATAAATCTACTAATATAATGTCTTATCATTTGCTTTATTGTTTAAGAGTATAGATTTCATATCATTTACAATATGATCCAAAGGCAAATAACAGTGTGGCTAACCCTGTTTGGTTGTTTAGACCATGCATGGTAAATCATCACTGTCCTTCTAATAATATTGAGTCCTCACAGGTAAGCATGCCCCTATGAGAAAATAGCTTCTTAAAACTCACCCCAAATCCAAAGCAAAAATCTCTCCTTAACTCAAGACTTCGGGAAATATTTTCCCATTTGTAAACATTCCTTTTTACTAGCTATAACATGTACACACACACACATACACACATGCACACACACACACAAGCAATTTCTACCTTTAACATCCATCTGTCTCTAACATGAAGATGGCTTCAGTTAGCAAAAAGTTTACCCTTGGCATAATTAACATTTTGCAATTATTAGAAATTGCCAGTTAGTTTAAAATCATTTGGGGACCATGTCTGAAATCCGTATCTATAGACAGGTATTTATACAATGTAATATTAAAAGGAAATCCTATGATAAAATAATAATCCAATTTCTTTATAAGTCCTCTATGAATTGTTGGTTTTGTTTTTTAGCTCTGTATTTCCCATTCACATACAAACCCAAAAAGTATAATTTTGTCAATCTATGTGATTTCTGATAGAGTAATTGATCTATGTTCTTATAAATTAATACTACTTCATAGTAGACTTCTAAGCATCATATTTTTGTACTTAGACACTATTTTTAAATGAATGCTTTCAGTTGTGGTTATTTTGGTTTTTTGTTTGCTTTTTGTTGTCTTGACTGCAGTAACTCTTAATGATCTTTATAGTTTTCTTCTCACTCAGAAGGATTACTGAACACCTGATCAGAATTATATTGATAACATTTTGAATGGGGAGAATAAACTTTCTTAAAGAACTCATCCGCTTGGGTGCCTGGGTGGCTCAGTGGGTTAAGCTTCTGCCTTCGGCTCAGGTCATGATCTCAGGGTCCTGGGATCGAGGCCCGCATCGGGCTCTCTGCTCAGCAGGGAGTCCTCTTCTCCCTCTCTCTGCCTGCCTCTCTGCCTACTTGTGATCTCTCTCTCTCTATTCCAAATAAATAAATAAAATCTTTAAAAAAAAAAAAAAGAACTCATCCGCTTACACAGTTACCACTGTATTTGTTTCTAAAAATACAATCACACTTCCTTGTAGTTTTCTTGTTAACACTAATGTGTTTGGTTTACTCATTTACTGGCCATATTTTATCGACAACATTTTCAAACTTGAAAGTTGGAGTGACAAGTCACAGAAAAAAACAAAAGGCCACTGTTGAGACAAATAAGACATATGTGAATGTTTCAGAGAGATTTCACACTGAATATAGAAGCACTCCCAATCCATAAAGGAAGACACTCTATGTCAGAAAGACATGGTTAACTCTAATTGTTCTTAGGTAGCTTTTTTGAAACTGCAAAGTACAATTGTTATGTCACTATAAGGTGGTTTTAAAGGATTTGGAGTGGATGGGTGTTAAGCGAACTTTCCTCTCTACCTTATATTTTTAAAGATGAATTTATATAACCAATTTTTAAAAAACAGAAACCCAGCCTATAGAGGTAAATTAGAAAATATTCTTTCCACATGATTTTATTCACTAAACATATGGATTGAGTACCTATCATGTGTAGCTATGGTTTCACTGAATTTTTTTTTAATATTTTAAGCCATCATCATCACAGCTATTAAGCATTTACAACATGCCAGGCAATGTACTTAGGGTTACTAAATCGTTATCTCGTTGACTCCTCCAACAAATGAGATATATTCAAGTGTTTATTCAGAGTCCATAGAGCAGAAAATCGTGCCACTTGCCAGTGGATACCAGCTCTTGGAGACATTCAGGACCCCACCTCATGTGTGTCTGTGTCCAAAGCCAGGTGTCTTACCTACTTTGTCATTAAGATTTATCATGAGTTGTGTATGAACTTTCATTTACAATGAAATGAAATCATTTAGAACTTACTCAAATGCTGGCACTTCAATATTCAGCCTTCCTTGCTTTTCTCACACCTTTCTGCTCCCTGCAGGAGATATCTGAATGGATTGTGAATGTTTCCTACCTCCTACCTTCCTCCTTTTGAAGACCAGCCGCTCCAAGACCAGATGGACATTCAGAACTGAGTTCAAGTATTTGCTCAGAAATATTTATATAGTATTTAATGTTCACATATAAGCCACAATATAAACTCTATCAAAACTAGGATGGAGAAAATAATTTTGTCTGAACATGAAGTGTTATTATAGCTTATTGTTGATGGCATGATGCAAAAATTTCCATCTCATTTTTCTTAATAGGGAATTGTAGACTGATAATTCAATATAGGAGGCATAGGCTGCAACTGCTCACACAGCAGGGGTCCTGTACAGATATAGATACCCTAAACCACTGTTGATGTCATTGTGACATCAACATTCTTAAAGGTTAAAGAAATTTCAAGTTCAGAAGCAGATTAAAACAAACAAAACAAAACAAATAGCCTCTCACCTTGCCATCAAATTGAAAAAAGAACTAATTCTTCTCAAAATTAAATTAAGAGATAGAAGACATTGTTAATATAAAAGAATTATACACAACTAATGAATGGTTGAACACTAATGATGTACTACATGTTGGCTATTTGAACATAATTAAAAAAAAAAAAGAATGATTTCTTGATAGGACTCAAGGTTCTATCTGGAAGATGACCCCATAAGTAAAGCAAGATTCCATAGTCACATTCAATGGGAACTCTCTAAATGACAAAGACAACTAGAGTACTTTCTTCATTGTTGGAAGGGTTCTGTATCTATATTGTCCAGATGGTAGTCATCAATCACATGTGGGTATTGAGCACTTGAATTGAGGCTAGTGTGATTAGTTTTAACTTTAATGGTTATATATGGCTATAGGCTACCATACTGGACAGCATAGGTCTGATATATATAAATGTTTCCCCAATGGAAATCACGGAGATTTTTATTGGTCATTCCTGAACTAATTCAACTTTGCATGCATTACCTTTCCTAGGTACTCCTTATATAGGCTCCTCTCTGAGTGGTAGGCTTGTGGCTTGCTCTCAAGACCAGCAGGGGCTGAGGACCCACTTTCTACACATGAGCCCAGGGACACACCAGGTCATAATATCCCCCATTGAACACACTGAGGCTTAGGCCTCTCCAGTAAGAAAAGTTAGCTCCAGCACATGATCAAGGCTATACATTGAGTCTTGTGACTTCTGGAATACCATTGAAAAATTAAAACAAACCTTTGTGTCTAAAGGGACCCGTCATACTTGGGAACACTTTGAAATACAGAGATCTCTAAAATGGAGAAAAGAGTACCTGGATCTCAGAGGCACAACTTGGACGTTTCGTCTCTGTGTGCATCAAGGAGATTTTGGTGAAGCAGGAAATGCAGATGTGCCATTATTCTTTGTTTCTTTTCTTGCTCTTGACTCATTACCAACAACACTCTGAAACACAGGCTGAGAAGGTGAGAGGTGGAAGCTGGTATTCATAAGGAGGGTGCTGGTCAGCAATGTTAGGGTTGATGTGTCTCATTTTTCTGGACTCGCAGGATGAGCCCAAATAAGGACTAAGAGAAAAGAAGATTCTTAGCCCTCTGCCCAAACTGTGCATCACTATCCATCCTCATGGCCCCGATTCCCAATTCCTCCTCCCATTTTCATTTGCACATACACATAAGTTTGGGGTATTAACTGGGCTTTAGGCTTAGCTCATGAGCTCTCTCCATCTATATGCCATCCTATGGGTGACAGCAGCATTATGAAAGCCAGGTTATTCCTACTCTTTCCAAATTCCCATACATTAACCAAGAACTATAGGCCCTGGAAGCCCTGAAATAAAAGAGCACAATGTCCCCAGAAGGCATGGTCATTATTGTGAAAGTGTCTCTCATGGTTCTGGTTGCCCAGGAGATCACTCACAACACTTCAGTGTTTCAGCACTGATTTTTTACTTGGTCTTCCTTTTCAGATTCTATTTCTAATTATTTCCTGTGTGTTCCTGTACTCTCTTTCCCTTGTAACAAATAATAAATGTGTTCCCTCACTCACAAGAACTAGAAGGGGTACAGTTGGTTGTCTCAGAATAAAGCCTAGACTAAGGAGGAGATGGAGAGCAGAGGAAAGTGGGTGGGAGGATAGGGGAGCTGTAGTTCAGGCCATGCTGGTTCAACTATAAGATGGGTGGGGCTATGCCAACAGGAAGAGACCCAGATTCATGCCTTTAGTTAATGTCTTCTTCAGAATGACTTCCCTGAATATTCCCTACTGAATACTGAGAGAATACTGAGAGGGCTCCCAGCTCTCCTCACTGCCATTAGGATCCCACAGGTGTTCTGATCCCATCTCATCACAGTGCACAGCAGGGTGCATTGTCACATCCCAAATGCAAGCCAGTGAGCAGCTCTGGTGTCTCCTGCACTCTCGTTTCTCTTTTGCTTTGCACAGTTCCAAACACATTCCTCTAGGAAATGATGAAAGAGAACCTGTAAATAAAATTATCAAATTATAGGGGAGCCTGGGTGGCTCAGTGGGTTAAGCCTCTGCCTTCAGCTCAGGTCATGATCTCAGGGTCCTACGATCAAGCCTCGCATCGCATCGGGCTCTCTGCTCAGCAGGGAGCCTGCTTCCTCCCTCCCCTCTCTCTGTCTGTCTCTCTGCCTACTTGTGATCTCTGTCTGTCAAATAAATAAATGAAATCTTTTAAAAATTATCAAATTGTAAATTTGATTTAAAAAAAAAAAATCTTCTTTATCCCCTTCCATTCCTCTACACTGACTTCCATATCTCACTGACAAGCAAGATAAACTTTAGCAGTAAAGATTGTCTGAAGGTGTGGGGAACTAAATGACATATCTAAATTAGATTATTCTGAGACTTGTTATCATTAACTATCATCGGAGTCTGCTCAGTATATTGGAGTCTGCTCAGTACATGGAATTTGGTCAGCATATTGGATTCTATTCAGTATATAGTTTGTTTAGTACATTGTTCAGTATATGGAGTCTGGTCAGTACATGTTCAAACAAGAAAAAAGAAATGCATGAGCAAAGTGACATCTTGCAATAAAATCAAGAGGATATCAGGGGTGCCTCGGTGGCTCAGTCATTAAACACATCTGCCTTTGGCTCAGGTCATGATCCCAGGTTCCTTGGATGGAGCCCTGCATTGGGGTCCCTACTCAGTGGGAAGCCTGCTTCTCCCTCTCCCACTTCCCTTTGCTTGTGTTTCCTCTCTTGTTGTCTCTCTCTGTCAAATAAATAAATAAAATCTTTAAAAAAAATCAAGAGGATATCAAATTTTTCTTGATGCTGTTGTTCTTTTTACTTTTTAAAATTCACTGCATAGGTCTTTGCAAGGGATTTATTTCAAATAATATATGTAAGCAAACATAAAGCTAACTTAATTTTAGTTTTTTGAGGTAATCTGAGTTCTTTGAGTAAACAATGAATTAAAATCATTGTCAGAGATAAAGAATTGAGATGAGTCAATTTGCCTTTTGGTTTTGAAATGATGAGAAGCTACTGTCTCCCCCTTGTTGTCACTGAGTTTCAGTTTTGCTGCACTGAACTGGATCTTACACAGAGTATCTGTGACCTCTAAAGGACCCTGGTCCCCATAGGACCCAGAACTTGGTGTTGGCCAGCAAAGGGCGGCAACCATGAATAAAATAAAAGAAAAAAAAAAAACAACTTTAAAACACAATGAAAAGAAGAAGAAGGAGGAAAATCATTAAACACAGAAACCATCTGTGCCTTTGCTCCATGCAGGCTTATTTTTCCAATACCTCACATACCTCAAATACTTCAGTACAACTCCTACATTTGAGAAGAAGAAAAGAAAAATAACAAAACTCAATATTTTATTAAGCAGATTATCTATATTGACATGAAAAATTGGATACTTATTTAAAAAAAAAAAAACAAATATAACTTTGTTTATTTTTGGAAGTTCCCTATGTCTGCTTCTTTGGCCAGACGGGTATCTTTCCCACGTTATTCTCCTGGTCTGAGTGAGGATGTGTGTCCCTGTTCTTGTAGTTTAGTGGGTTCTGCTCCACTGTGTATGTCATGAGCTAAGACTACAAAAGGGAAAAGAGTTAAAAGAAGCAGAACTGCTGGTAGATTTTTTTCCACAAATAATTTTACAATACCTGTACAGTATAGTGCTGACAAGAAGTTGTAAATATGTGCAGGGTAGCTCCTTTTTTTTTTTTTTTTTTTCTTTAAAAACAATTCCTGCATCTCTAAATACTTCCTTTGTGAGTATATTTTTATTAATTTAAAAAATCCTCTGGCCTAGTTTTTTTTTCCATTATTTTAAGGTTTGGAGTTAAAGACTTGAGTGGTTCCATAGAGGTCAAACTTACCAGACTATCATATTTTTATATAAACTTATTCATTGTAGAGACATTGAATAGATTATGCTAATTATGAGCTAATTTCATGGGATGGGTGATTTTGTGACACTTTCACAAAACATTTTTACTCCCTTATCCTTAATTAAAGTTAATATTTCTAGAAAACTGTATTTGGAAACATTTAGTTCTACCCAAGTAGATGCTTGTGTTGTGTAAACAATCATGACCTTCATTCAAAAGTAATCTTTGACTTTCTTTTACAATTACTAGAAAAATAAAATAAAATAAACATTGCCAATGAGCCAGGAAACTTCTATTTATCTGAAAGCAAATGGAGGTCAGAGATCATATGGTTCAAGTTTAGTTCTACAAGTTTAGAAGTACTGGGCTTTGAAGTTATCCTGTACTGCTTCACTTCGAAACCCTTAGTCACTGCAATAAACAGAATATTTCTCTACTTATACAAGAATCTTTTCAAAGAGCGGTGGTAGAAAAACATTACTGAACCTACTCAGATGGCACTCTTTATCATTACCCCAGAAGAATATACCATATAATTCAACTGTTTTCCATATGAATTTTACATGGGAAGATAATGATGATTAGAGATAGCCACATACTACTGACATAGTGTATTAGGATCTTCTTAGGTTTAAAGATAGTAGTTATCATGAATGCTTGTCTATTAGTGCTAGCTATTCTCTTCCTCTCTCATGAACATTTTGAGACCTTAGATCCAAATGCACCATTTTGTCTCTGGCTCCTAGAAAGCCATTAATACACTGATTCTTCAAATTCAATAGTTGTGTCCCATAGTTTGAAATTGTGGTTTCTGTGTGCTTTAATGGTTCTTTTTTTCCAGGAGGTTTTCATGATCCAAATTACTAAAACAAATAAAAAGTCAACAGACAAATTCTTCTCACCCTTAAGCTAGAGGGAACATTTCTTCACTGCTGATTGAATCATCACTGACAGGCTTGATATACAGATAGCAGCTCAGGTCTCAAAAATTTATAGATATTTCAGGTAAGCCTGTCTTTTGTTAAAAGAGCATAAGCTATGGATATTACTCAGCAAATCTGTGTTCTCCGAGGAATTCTGCAAATGTCAATTTTGAATGTTTAGTGTTCTTTAAATTACAAATTGTTTTATTCCCTTTGCTCAAATGTACAATACCTGCTCAAGATTAACCTAAACTATCTATGTATTTTGACCTATAATGATAAGTAAAAGTAAAGGGGAGTCGTGACTTCTGCCTCTCAGAGGGTTCAATTTTCATTTAATTAGTTTCCCCCCAAAATAATGATAACTTGAATGTGTGTTCCACTTATCATGTTATTGTCCTTCAGCAGTAATAGCTATCTTGCAAGCAAAGATTATTGTCACATGTAAAAGAAACCATCTAACATCACTGGGCATATGGAAGGGGTAGAAAGTGGCAGAGGGTTTGCAAGTACCTGAGTCATTGGTTATGACAGGATGCTGGACTTTTTGTTAAGTTTAGAATCCCCTCAAATGTATTGAGGTTCAAGTACCATTAACTCTTGGCAATATTCTCCTTACTAATTCAAAGAACAAAGGATTACTAAAGCTCATAAAAAGGCTTCTCAAATTTCAAATAGCTTTTTAAAAAAAATTTAATGAGTTAAGAGTAATTGAATCAGAAGCATATGGATTAAATTTTCCTTGAAATCACAAGGGTTTAGTATTAAGGGAGAAGTCATTCCACAGAACCCCCCAAAACTAGCCAAACCCATTTTTTAAGACCAACTAGTCATACTATGTAACCCTTCATCTTCACTCATTTATCACTTGTCTAAAGAATTTTGTGGTTTGAGTGGTATTGTGTTGATTCTAATTAAACCAATAGATAATACATCTGTCAATAAAAGAATTCAATACATCTGCTGCCTATATCTTCATGGCTTGATTTATTTACTTACCTAAATGTATTTAGCTGTGTAATAACCTCATCCATCTACAACTGTGGTTTTCAATTGTTTAACCAACGTGACTTTCTTTTTTTTTTTTAACGTAAGCACATGCAGATCCACAGTCTACCAGGTTGAAGGGCAGGAGAACACTGGGCTCTAGTTCTCACCTGAGGTGGCTCCTCAGCATCTCGATGGAATCCTGGAACACAATTTACAAGCCCTTGATCTAGCATCTAGCCAAGAATAGGGAAATACACAAACCAAAAGGGAAGGGGGATACCTAGGAAACCAAACATACATTACAGAGTCCATGAAACTATTTGAAAATTCTTTGACCATATTCATTATATTCTTTACAAATAATTCTAGCAAGTATTGATAGTTTCTACGACTACACAAGGGTGACAGTAACAAACTGGGAGACCTACAATTGTAGGAAAAATGGATGGGAGGGAAATGGAGAAATAGAAATTGAGACAATTTTCAAAAGGTTTAGCAACTCTCCCTTAGGTTTGAGAGAAAGTCCACTATGTCAATAGACTCAGAGTATCAACACATCAAATACAACATAATAAATGGAATGCATAGTTGAGATCTCAAATTATAAGAGAAATTTTATGCTCAGAAATACTCTAGAGGAAGAGAAGATAGTGTTGCACCATTACTTTTTATTTGAGGTACATAGAATGTACCAAAAACTTTGTTGTTTACTCCTAGGAAACAGTAAATATGCAATGATAAAATATGTACTATTGCTGTGGGTCCCCCCTCAATACCCCTCAATTTTTGTGCAAATTTCTTCTAGAGCTCAGTTAATATTAAATTGTGGGAGACCAAATTAGTTGACAAAAATACTTGTGTCTCTGGTTTGGTGAGGCTGGAAGCACAAGTACTGTTGTGGATAACATTCATTCCAATAACTAGATAACCCACAAACAGTACATAGAACCTGACTACATCTATGTTTTCAGACTCGGTGAATTCTTTTTGGAAATGTGGCAACAATGTGTTAGGCGTAGTCCTAGCTGGAGGCAGATGTAAGAAGAGTTGGAGTAACATAGAAAATGTGGATCCAGAAAGAAACACCAAATTCCCTTAGGAAAAAGAAAATGGCTTGTATTATCTTGGCACAGAATCAAGTCTAGGTGGAGCCTTCAAAGACCTTTGGAAATTACTAACAGTAACATTTTGACTTCTACAGATTAAGTCTCAGAATATAATAATAGAGCTCATGCCTTCCTTCATAACTTCATAAGATCGGATTCTTGCTGGCAAAACAAACAAGCAAACAAAAAACCCACAAACACAATATTTGGGATTTCCTTATTTACATGTGTGAAAAATGAGATTCCCAGAACTTAGAGGAATATAACTTCCCTCTTTTGTAATATTAAAGTATTGCTGATGGATGTTACCAAAAAAAGATCTCCATAGTAGAAGTTCTAGGGTAGTAAAAATTCCAAAAATTATTCACTGAGGCTTTGACCTTGTATAGCCACCTAAAACTGAACCCCCAATGAAAACTAGAAACCCAGCGGGGAAGGGGAAAAAAAACAAATACAAGAACACAAATGTAAAAATAATGCAAAGCTAATACATGACTTGTCCAAAACTCATTTTGTAACAGAAATAGGGCTATTTCTACGGATTTGAAGATTTTGTAAAATAACTGCTGCAAATTTAATGTCACTATCTCACTCCTTTAAAACCTTAACACCTATCAAAGCACCTTGCCAGTTTCCATCGGAGCACAACAAAGACCTCACTCTCCTTGAAGCTAAGCCAAGATCTGGTCTTCTGACTTGAACGTCTGCATGGGCAGTGCTGCCAAATGTCTTTGAGCCCTGGAACCTCCCACCGATGAGTCCTGATTTCTGGATGGTGTTCTTTAGTTCCCTTCCATGGGAGGAAGCACATTCTTCTGGAGCTTGAAGCAGGATGACCCTCTGCCCTTCAGAGTGCTTGCTCTAAACAAAACAAAACAAAACAAAACAAAAACGTGTTATTTTGCTACACTGTACCTTCAGTTTGTCAATAACAGAAGAAAAATTGAGATTCTGATGTTTAAAAGAAGAAAGTCAATTTGTGACTCATGCAATATAAAAGGAAGAATGCATAAGGAAATGATTTTGAAGACATGATTACTGACATCCTTACCTACCATGGGTAAGATCTTGTAGCATTAAAAGGAATATTGATTTCTTTTTCTGTGATTTTGTAATTTCAGCAAGATCTAGAGAAAAACAGCAGATACTCACAGTAGGAGACTTTCACATGAGCTGCTAGCAGTTTGTTCTCCTATGGTCTAGCTCTATTATTGACTAGGGTTTTTTGTTTTTGTTTTTGCTTTTGTTTTCGTTTTTTAACATCCAACATGCTACATCTTAGGGAGTAAAATGCCGTACTACAAGAAAATTTTCAAATAAAAAATACATGTCCTTTTAAAAATCTTTGTTCAGTGAAGTCTTTATATAACAACAACAACAAAAAATCATGTTCTAATATGCTGAAAGCTTCAATTACTTTTTACAAGGAAACCTGAGGATAGTGGGCTGAAGTAGCGCACTTGGCTGCAGTGAGAGTAAGAACCGAATGGAAGAGGAGTAACGCCCTCCCCACCCCCACCCCTGCACAAGGAGAGACGGAACAGACCAAAGGCAGCATAGTTGTCTGACTATTACAGACACTTTAGCCTCTGGGTAGAAATATGTCCATTATGTATCAATGCTCCATCTGCAGATTGTTTTGCAGCCTTTACCCACATTGGAAAATCATTTAGCATCACAGAACCAAGCCAGAGCTGTGTGTGTGTGTCTGTGCATTTTTACTAAAGCAAAATGTGTGCTCATATTTAAAAATAAAATAAAAACGAGTGCTTAAAAATGAAAGCAGGGACGCCCTGCCTCCTGCACACTCCACCCAGCACCACTCCTAAAGAGGCAACCGCTATTAACTTTGTTGGCAGCTTCTGGCAGTGACCTCTGTTTCTCTAAAATAATCTGGACTTTCCTTTCCCTCATTCTTGATTAATCTACTTATTATATTATATTAGTCTATTTTATCCCTTACTTATTGACTTACTATGATGGCAGATGAAGATTGAACTTGCCTCAAGTTCCAACAAACTCCTGGTTCTAGGTTGATTCCTTCATCAGTTACCTTTGTGCTGGCCTGTTTCCCTGCCCTTCCTAAGTCTCTCTGTGATACAGTTTTCAGCCATCACCCGAGCTTCTAGTAACAGAGCGTAAACAATGCTGTATGTCTAGGTGATAAACAATTCAAAAGGGAAGCCTTGGCATTGCACCCTGAATCATAGAAAATCCTTGCAATACATAGCTATTAAGGTCATCACACAGCTACCAACCTGTAGTAAGTTTGTAAAAGGGGAGAAGTATTTTGTAGATGGGGAAGTAACAGGCTTCACCATGCTGTCAAGGAACTGGGCAAGGCAGTCTCCATCTGGGCCACCAGGTGCCCAGCTGAAAGCCTGGGTATTGTACCAAGGCGAGGAGGAGGAAGAGATGCCAGGAAACAATAAGAAGTCTTTGAAACTCTGCTTTCTTCTGAGTCATCTTAGACTGTCCTTATACAGGTTTTCACATCAGAAAATTCTTACACACTGAAAGAACCACCAGTGAAAGAACTGCACTGGTAATCTCTGCCATTGGACTTCTTTAGCTAATTACAAATGAGCTTCCTCTTCACTAGGACTACTGGTTTTGAAAACGATGTCATGTCCTCTCACTCTCAAAAAATCATCTGGTTCTTTAATCATGAGTCACTTGAAACTAACAGATTCTGCATTAATAATCCATATCACTGTCCTCTTAATATATGTCCATCTAACTGTATCCCTTTTAATGTGTCATTGAGACAAAATTCTGCTGTTCATAAATTGTATGGCCTTGGGCATGCCATTGCAACTCTCTGAAACTTTGTTTCTTTGTATAGATTATGATTGTTTTTTAAAGTCCAAGAAAAACACGTAAAATTGGAGAACTATAGAATCTTAAATGTGGAAAAAAATCTCAAAAGCCTTAAAATTCCATCTCTTCCCAAATGCATAAATCCTTCCCCAGTATCCCTGGAATATGTCAGTTAGTGCCTAAATTCTTGTAGGAATAGAGAATTGAAAATAATACTTCAAGTGTGGTCTGACCTGAGCAGAGAACAGTGGGATTATTAACACCCTTGATCTTGACACTGTTCTATTTAAAAAAAAAAAAAAAAAGTTTACATTAAGTTCATATGTAATTTTTGGCTAATACATATTTTTGGCTCATTTGGTACTTGTGGTCACAGAAAATCATAAGAGACACACACATACACACACACACATCCTTTCTACTACATTCTGAACTTAATCTTTTCTGTCAAATACAACTGTTTGATTTTGTTTTCATATAGTTGCCTTTATTTTTGTTTTCCTCTTAATAAATAAATAATACAGGTTTGTTGTGAAAAAACTTCTGAAGGGTTTTCACAAATGTGAACTGAAAATCAATTACAATTCCATCTCAGAATGCACCTCTGTTATATTCTGGTGAATATCACTTCAATTTTTTTTCTGCTTTATGTGTATGTGTATCTACCTGCTAATGTAGATGTACACACAAAACACACACACATACACACAGTTATGGTACATTTATTGCATTTGGGTTGACAACAGCCCTCCTAAGTAAATTGATTTAAATGATAAAGGGATAGTGAGTCTTTGTGGAACTGAGTCTAGAGGCAGGATGGTTTTCAGGGTTAGGTTAATGCAGTGGCTCAGTGATGTCATCGAGGATCTGCCTGTGTCCTGTTTCTCCATTCCATTTTCTATCTCATTAACCTCACCAATGCTTTCCTCTTCTGTTATGATATCAGGGTGGGTGCCAAACACTAAGGGGCACAGATAGATATGCACATGTCCATAACCAAGGAGAGGACTGGGAACCATTTCAGGAAAGCAAAGACTGCCATCACTACAAGTTTCCATCAAATATATTCTCCCATCTCACTCTCCTGAGAGGAATCACTGGTCATATCTGATTCAATAATCATATCCAGATGATGGCATTACACTCATCAATGTAGACCTTAAACAACCATGCCACTCTGAGGGCCACAGGTGGAGTCCTCCCAAACTCACAGACTGAAGTGAAGACAGTCTAAATAGCTGGATGAAATTTACTAAAGGAAGTAAAATAGATTGTGGTGAAGCCACTGCAATGTCCACTGTATCTATCATATTGCATGATACCATATAGTAATAATAATACTATTATTGCATTACATGTAATTACTAAATTCCATAAAATTATATGTAAAAAGCCTTTTAGATAGGCAAGTAGGTCAGTAAGTAGATGGATGTAGGGATGCACAGATAGAAAGATGCATAAATTAGGTAGATACATAGGTTAATAGGATCAAGTTAAACATATTTTATACCTGCTTTTCAGTACCCATATTCCATGAACATTTTGCATGTCAACTCTCAGATTCTTACATCTTTTTAAATGGATAAATAATGTCATGATATGGTTATAACTAATGATTGTAATTGACCCCTATTAGGGAACAATACTATATTTCTAGTTTTCTAGCACATGAGTAATGCTGAAGTTACATATTTGATGCGTTGAAACACATCAGCTGCTTGTTTCTTTTGATAAATTTATGTAAATATAGTTTCTGAGTAAATGGATAGGAAAACAAAATTTCATGACATATGGCCAGATTCCCTTCCAAGAAGACTATATGCACTTACTCTAAAACATTATCTTTGTAAGGGCCTATTTTGACACATTTTTAACACAAATATATTTTTAATCTATTTAATATGATTTTTACCCTACAAGTATAATGGGGGGGGAATAACTGCTCTGCATTTGTTTTACAATCCTTTTGTTACTAGTGAGGTTGAACATTTGAATACGTATGGTTGTCTCTTTTGTCTTTGACTTATTTTTCTATTGAAGTGCTCATATTTTATATGAGTGTGTAAATACTTGGTAAATGTTTTAACTTCTACTGTATTTGTTGCACATCAGTTATTCTTTATTTGTCCTTCAACTTTATTTATAGTGTTTTAGCCATATGAAGTTAAAACATTGCAATGTAATAAATCTGTTGCTGTTTTCACATGGGTGGGGGATTTTTAAGTCTAAAATATGTAGGCATTCAAATACTTTTAAACATCTCTGTAGTGGTTCCTAGTATATTTATTTAATGATTTAACATGCCATCTATAAATTTCAAAACACTGACAAAGTATTTTTTAAAAACGGGCTAGGTACCTAGGGTAGGGGGAAGATTCTTTATCTCAAAATTTACATCAGAAAAAATTTTGGAAAAAAATCAAACATTTAATGTAAACATAAATAAATAAATCGAAAGAAACATGGAACATATTTTTATAATCTTAAAAAGATTTTCAAATATGATATAAAACCACAGAGCCCAAAAAGAAGAGAATGATAGATTCAAAAATATATAGTGATTTTAAATATGCATTTTTTTAAAAAGCCTATGTCAGCTTTGTGTGTGCCCATATTATAGCCAATGAGGTTTATCAAAGACACAATTATTGCTAATTGGAAAAAAAAAAAAAAACCCTATGTCAAAGACCAAAAATAAACTGGGAAAAATAGTTATAATTCATAAATCATAAAGAACTAAGTCCCTTACCACATAAAGACTCATTGAAATACATAAAGAAAATGTATGTATAAAATACAAATGCTTCTTAAAAATCACAAAATATGCATAACCTCAGCCATATTAAGAGAAATGCATACTAATATCATAAGACACTATTTTTTACCTATCAGATCAAAGAAATTCAAAAAGTTTACTACATTAGGTTTTGGCAGAGTGTGGGGTAGTAAGAATTCATTGTTAGGAATATGAATCACTAGTGAGAAGAATTTGGCAAAATGCATTAAGACCCAGTGATGCTCAGGCATATCCTACATCTGTGGCATCTACAAGAGAAACTATGTATGGTGGGACATCTACTGCAATATGCAAAAGCATTCATAGACTAGTTCACCTACAGGCCATCCATTCAATGGGGAGCTACACAGCAATAGGAACATTGAGATAATTCTAAGTACTTATGGAATAGTATCTAAGATACTATTACTGAGTAATTACTAAGTATTACTAAAACTCTAAGATACTTTACTAAGGTAAGAAAAACAAAGAGGAGGGCCATACAGAGGCATAGTATGTACTTTGGGACCATGTATGCAAACAACAAGAACATGCACCACATATACTTACATATATGGAGATTAAGTTTGGAAAGATAAATAGAACTTGCAAAGACTGATTACCACTGGGAGAAAGAAATTGAATAGCCAGGGAGCTGGGATAGTTCATTGTACAACTTTTTGTGTTATGTTCTTATTGCCTACTCAAATATAATTGTTTATAAAAGATAAAATGACACATCTTTATGTTAAATTCCATTAAATACTTGAATCTGTTTCTTTGTTATTCTGTTATGCTAATTTTTATTTCTAATGCTACATCAATTCCACTTTACCACATATTAAGCAACACATATTAATACATAGTAAGGCTTTTTCCCCACATATCTGTCTTTTTGTTAGAATTTGTCCAATATTGCAAAGTGTTTACTTTTTCAGATACATTTTACAAGGCTCTGTCATCATTCATAATTATTTTTCTGAGGCTTTATTTGGAAATAGATTAAATGAATTTTAATTTGTAGAGAACCAATAGGTTAAAAATGTTATATTTTCCTATCCCAAATTGTGGTAGTTTTCTCTAATCATAACATTTTCTTTTGTTTTCTACATATAAGTTATGATTTTATCCACATAGATACCATAATTTTTCATTAAGTTTACCCCTCAACATCTTATTTTTTGTTGATTTGGTGCATGAGTCTTTTTTTGTCACATTTTTAGATGTTTATGATAGCCTGATTGATTTGGATACATTAAAAAAACTATTTTTTCAGCCTATGGACTCTGCTGAATTCTAATATACATATAATTTTCCTTAGTTCCTTGGATTTTTCTAGTGGTCATATCATCAGTATCATCAGCAAAAATCTATGTTTATTTCTTCTTTGATAATATTTATAAGTTGCTTTGCTTCATATTTCCAGAGTCATTTCAATGATAGTAATAACAATGGACATTCTTTACTCCTGTTATTAAAGGGAATGAATCCAGTATCCTTTCCTTATGGATTATGCATCTATTCATATGCTGACAGCCAGCATAGTTTTAGCACAATCATCTATTAAAAAGTCAACCATGCAAGCTCTGTGCAAGGCAGAGATAAATAATGCACAGCAAAATGAACATGGAACCTATCTCCAGAAAGCATAAAGATTAGTAGAGGAAGATAATAAGCAGGAAACAAAAAATAAGTATGAAAATAAATATGAAATTACAGACTTAGAAATGTGCTGTGAAGGCCATGCTTAGATAAAAAAATAATGGAGGGTCATGCATTGATCTCATTTAGGTGTTGATTTTAGGAAAACAACACATGAGGGAAAAGGCCAAAACATTTTTGTCACTAAGAATAGCACAAGGAAACTTTCTAAGGCAGGAAAAGTTGACAAAGATCATGAGCAGGCTAGTGTAGGTAACACAGAGGATAGAGTGTGTGAACGGAAGAGTAAGCTGAAGTGAGGTTGGAAGGATAAGCAAGGCCTAAGGGGACACACATCATCCCAAGAAGTCTAACTTTGGTTAGAAATGCAGTGGAAAAGGTCCTGAGAGGCATGTAATGGAGCTGAGGAGTTAAGATCAATGGAAAGGGAGAAACAGGAGGCTGTGGTATCAGGGAAGCAAGTGCACTGAGGAAAAAAGCATGGCCATCAGCACTGGATGCTGTGTCATGAGGCCATGGGAGGAGGACCTTGGTACCTACTGGATGAGCCACATGAAAGTAATCAATGGATATGACAAAAGCAGCATTGGTGCCTTAGTAGACTCTAGGAATGGCTTGACCACTGTTCCCTAAACCATTAGAGCTCTGACCATGATGCCTACGGTTTGTGGGAAGACAATCCCCAAGGACTCTCTCAAGTCGGTATATAACTTCCTCCCTGATTACCCAACAAGCTCTCTGTCCAAACCAAAATCATTTGCATTTAGGAAGATGTGTGCATCATCACCTCCATGGATTTTTAAAACAGTAAGTGTTGGTGGAGAGAACGAGGGCTCTGGTGTCAAAAAATGAATGATTTTAGAACCACACAAGAACTCCTGATTTTTCAGTAAACTTTGGATTGGAAACAAGGAATAAGAATGAGAGCTAAAGATTATTTTTATGAGAGGTTTTGTGAGATCTTGAACACAAGACCTTCCATGAGGCATGGGTAACATACTCTAGAAGAGGGTCACAGGGGCCATGCCTGCTCTGCTCAGAAACTGTACCACTGGTGCCCTAATACCTTTGGCTTTTGGATGTCAACAAGGCCTGAAGGACACCATCAGTAGTGGGACTCATGACATTCCAGTGGGAACCGGGGTAGGAGAGCATAAACATGGCAGACATCACACAGTGACCACATCAACAGACTGGTATGGCAGCCAACATTGGCCTTTAGAGGGTTCAAATATTGTTGTAGGCAGAAAGAACAGAAATGGGTCAGAGGATCCAAAAGCTTCTATGAGAAAATTTTAAGTTGTTCTGTGACATAGGATGATGAGGCCTGATTATACTTTGTTCATTTGAATAAAAGCCCAAGGGAGGCTAGACTCACATTTTGCTAGAGCAAAATGTCTACATCCACAGGCTACATTTATTCAGCAAGTATTAGCTGGACATCTATTCTGGCTGAACACCACAGAATGGGCATACTTAACCCTTACCCTCAAGAAGCTCACAATAGTGGGAGAAAAGAGGTATTAAATAAATATTACAGGATGAAGTAATGTAGCCTGAATTTTGCTAGGGGAGCCCAGAGAAGAAGTGAAGAAATTAAATTTCTTCATGTTTTCAGAGGTGAGGTAAAGTTTAGGCTGAGTAAATCCAAAGTCAAAGACAGGCATTCCCAGCCAAAAAAACATGCTGGACAAAAGCACAAAGATGTGGTAAAATGTAGTATTTTCTGGGAATGGCTAATTGTTTAGTGTTGCTGAAATGGAAAGTGTACAAAAGTCAGCATTCAATGGAAGGAGATTAACTGACTTTCTGGGGGAAGTAGGTTTGAGTCAGAGAGTGATATGCCTTGTGAAACCTTGACTTAAGGTAATGAGAGTCCTAGAAAATGTGGTTTGTTTGGTTTTAAAGGAGAGGGGTGATAACACCAGATGTTAGATTTAGGAATCTCCAGCAGTACAAGGGATGTACCAGTCTTGCCTTGAGTCCAGAATGAGGTAATGATGTTGTATGTTTCAGTGATGACAAGATTTGCAAAATCATTACTGAGGGATGTTTTCAGGTGCATTAATATTACCTCCTGCTCATCTTTCTAAAGGTATATGGAAAAGATTTAACAGGCAACCTTTCCATTATATCTAAACAACATCTTCCTCCAGCTATATAGACTGAATTTTTGTATCCCTGTCTTCCAATTCATATGTTGAAATCCTAGCTCAATGTGTGATGGTGTTAGGAAATAGAGGCTTTGAGTGGTGATTGTGTCATGCAAGTGGTACCCTCATGAATGGGTGCCCTACAACCCTACGGAGTAGGTGCTATTATTTTTCCTGTTTTACAAATTGGAAAAGCAGAGGCATGGAGAGGTGAAGTAACATAATCCAGATCACCCAAGGTGTTAATTCAAAGCAGGTCCATTGGGCTTCAGGGACCTTGGATTTTTGTTTGTTTGTTTGTTTTAAAGATTTTATTTATTTACTTGACAGACAGAGATCACAAGTAGGCAGAGAGGCAGGCAGAGAGAGAGAGGGGAGGAAGCAGGCTCCCTGCTGAGCAGAGAGCCACCTACTTTAACCCACACAGCCACCCCATGGGTCCCTGTTTTTAACCACCACATGAAGATCCTTCTTAGGATATAACTCTGCACAGAAGGTAGACCTCCCCAGCTCTTACTTCCCTCAATCAAACTCCTTCACAGCCACTGAAGTGAGTACAGCAAAACCCAAAGCTAATCAGGCCTTCCCACTACTTACTTTCCTTTATAACTCTCTATCACCCTCAATATAATATCTTAGTCTTTTGCATGATCAGGAGACATTTATGGTCTGTTTATGTCTCAACACCACTGCCCCTATGTTCCCCAAGCACTCTCCCCAAAAACCCACAAGCTTCCTACCTCCTACTGTGTATATACCGCTCCCTTTCCTGGAAAGGCTGATCCTCTTTCTTTCCTTCCTGCTTTCCACCCTCATTCTCAATAACCTCCATTGTGCTGATTTACTGCTTTGCTGCAGCCTGAATCCTGGGTCATTTCTTGTGAAAGCCTGCTTTCAATCATCCTTGTAAAAATAAGAAATGTTTGTCCTCGTACACCAGTGTCCCCAACATTTGTCCTTAGCACATATTCATCACATTCCCAAACTCTCCACATAGAATATAGTAGGTGATCAACAAGTGATAATCAAAAAAGTACATGAATGAAGAGAAAGGACAGGTATGATTGCAGTATCAGATTTTTATTTATTTACTTGGCTCTCAGTACCTCACTTATTATGGTTACTTTCTTCTTTTTCATCAATAAGTAACATCGAACAAAAATCACCCTGAATCTATCTTTAAGGATAAATCATTTTTTAGGAATCACGCTAAGGGCTAGGAGTGGAACATCTAGCCACACAGCACTTGGGAATTGTGACCAGCTGCCTGTCAGTAGAAGAGAAACACAATATTTCACAAAACTGTGCCAGTGAATGTGGCCCAGCCCTGGTTACCTATGCCCAGCACTCCATTCTCACCAATAACAGTGACTCACATCCACAGTGGTTTCTTGTGGGAGGTTGGACACCCCCATCAGGGAGAAAGGATGGTGCTATTTCCAGGAGTATGTGCAGAAAGTATGAGAAAGCACCCTGAATGATTCTAATTTCTCTCTGCCAGACCCCATGTGCTCCCAACCCTCCAGAGTTCAGTGGGGATTACTGGCTTCCCAAGCAATTATCCTTGAATCTGGGCACTTGCTTTCTAGACCCTATGGATCTGTCCAACAGCCTGAAAAAGGGCCTGAATCTACTTGAAAGAAAGAGACCACTGTAACAGCCCACGGTACTGCTTAGTAACAAAGGGTACAGGAATCAGGCCCAAGGAAGTTAATTTGGGAGGATAAATGTTATACTTTATGTCAAAGGATGAACTCAGGCAGGGGCTGTTGCACACACTCAGCTGGAGGCTGGGAAGAAGTCCACACGGTACAATAAGATGGTGTGGCTGGCATTGCACCCAGTGAGGAGGCTGGATGCCTCTTCTAGAGAGGAGGAAGTTGGTGATTCATTCCTTGCAGCTGCTCCTTGACCTTGGCTAACCTTCAGGCTGGTTCAGTGGGCAGAGACCCTGACTCAGAGAAGTTCCATTTTCGGGTTCAGTCTTGGGTTGCCGCAGCTTGTATAGATGGTGGTGTTAGTACTTGAGAGCAGCAACCTAAAATTTTCTAAATGTTCATTGTTTGTCTAAGTGTGGACAAAAGATGATATGTCTCTCTTACTTTTGCTATATTTTTATGACTATAAATATGTCGTCACTGTGTACTCATACAAAGGGTGATTTAAAAATAAGTCTCACTTAAAAAAAAATTTTTGTAAGTGTATATATATATGATTCTAGATGGAAAGTAATTTCAGTGCAATCATTATAGTAGCCAGCCATCCTAGGTCTTGAGAACTTATTCACTGTCCCTCTTCTGACTCTTTGCCCCTTCTGAATGTCCACTTCCATCTCCAGAGTTCAAGGGCCTGTCAGACAGCGGTACCATTGACCCTCTTGCCTCTTACAAAAGGAAAGAGGGGCCTGTGGAGAGAGGAAAGCTTTTATTGGCCCTTCTCTCTTGCTACCTAAAAGATCCTGCCCTTCTTAACTTTGTGATGGAGGGGAGACCAGAGAGTCAAGTGGAAAGGTGCCATGTATTTGTATCCCCTTTTAAATAAATATTTTATCTGAGGACAGTTACAGATTTACAAAAGAAGTTGCAAAATTATAAAGTATTCCCATACACCCTACCTTCACTTCCCCTTACTGTCAACATCTCATATTCCTATGTTCCAGTTGTCACAACCAATGAGCCAATGCTAAAACATTATTAATTAATAAACTCCAATTAACCAATGCGGATACATTATTAATGAATGAAGTCCATGCCTTCCTCAGATTTTCTTAATTTTTATCCAATGTCCTTTTTCTGTTCCAGATTCCACCCCAGAAACCACATTACATTTAGTTCTTACATCTCCCTAGCCTCCTCTGCGCTGTGACAATTTCTCAGGCTTGCTCTGTTTTGGATGACCTTGACAGTTCTGAGAAGTACTGGTCAGGTGCTTGCTTTATAGAATGTCTCTCAATTTGTGTTTTTGTGATGGCTTTCTCATGGTGAGACTGACATTCTGGGTTTTTGGAGACTGACATTTTTCATTTTGTTTTGGCATACCTCTCCTTACCACAAAGATAAGGAGTCCTTCTATTCCCATGATCTCAAAAATGCATGGTATTGATATGATTCATCATTTTTTTAAAGATTTTTTTAATTTATTGGTTAGAGAGAGGGGGAGAGAAAGAGCACAAGCAGAGGGAGCAGCAGGCAGAGGGAGAAGCAGATTCCCCAGGACTCAATCCCAGAACCCAGGGGTCATGACCTGAGCCAAAGGTGTATGCTTAACTGACTGAGCCATCCAGGCATCCCATGATTCATTACTGTTAATGTTGATTTGAACACCTGGTGGAGGCCGTGTTTGTCCAGTTTCTCTCCTTCAGTTATTTTCTTCAGCCCTTTCTCATCGTACTTTTTGGAGTGATGTCACCATGCACAACCTACACTTAAGGGGTGAAGCAGAGTTTTTGCATAAGTTATATAAAATTGCTCTGTACAGATTTATTGATTCTTTTCCATTTGTCTATTTAATCAATCATTAATCTGAATCACTATGAGCATATCAGTATCTATTCCAAAATTTGAAATGCAATATAATACTGTGTTTTTAGTTGCTCAAATTGCCCCTAATTTTGGCATTTTGTTTTTGTTTTTATTTTAAGCAATTCTTTACTGACTATCACTGCAAGATGCCCTGGCTTATCTTTAATATTTCCTGCCTCAGCCATAAGAGAATCCGCTATTTCTGCAAAGGGCTCAGGTTCCTTTGTTTGGAAAATGACATTAGGATCCAGGTTCTGGGCATGAGGTGTGCTCATTGCCACTGGGGTATCACTGGTTTTAGCCTCTTTTTGCTGCCACAGCAAAGAAATATGTATTTAGATATACACATTTTCAGAGTTGCTTTTTATTAGCTTTCCCATTGTATGTCCTTAAGCGCTATCATATTTCCTCTACCCTACAGGGAATGACATGGGATGGAAGTAAAAAGATTATGGGCCAATGAACTGATAACTATAAAATATTTCTGCTATTCAGAACCCACACCTGGCTTTGCAAAGGAACCTGTAGAGGTTTCATAAACTGGTTGACAGGAATTTTAGGAATGGAAACAGTGAACACTGCTCAACTGACACGTCTTCAAGGAGGATTTACCTTATGAACATTTTGCTACTGGGGTGGCAAAGCTAACTTTAGACTGGATTGGCCAGTGACCTCCATGGCTCCCCATGGAAATGGCAGCTGTATTCTACTGATCTCTTTTTATGTTTGCTTTTTCATACATGCAGGGCAGATCTCAGATATATGTCCTGTTTTCTGTAAAGCTGAAACTAAGGCCTGACATAATGTAATTAAGCAATAGACATCAGATAAACAAACAGATGATCAAATAAGTAAATAACCTACTAAACTGTTATATCTCAGGGATGGTAGGTCGCTAATCAAGTATGCTGCTGCATGGTACTTGAAATATATCTGTAATTTATCAATATATTGAGAAACTTATTCGCTACAGTTTTAGGAGGGCGGGAGTGGGGCCCAAACTAGGTTTCCCAGCCTCAGGGATAGCTCACTCATGGGCATATGAAAACACAGAGAAGTTGGCCTTCACAGATATTGCACTGGGGTCAGATCAATGTCATGCTTCTGATTCCTCCCACTGCTGACCATTTCTGGTCTGGGAGTGCTAATGAAGGTAGCAGCATGGACTTTTCATTCTCCCCCTCTGTGTCTTCCTTCAAAACTGCCCCTGTGCCAGAGTGACTGATGGCATATTCAGTTATGTCACTTTTTGCTATCAAATGCTTTGGTTCAAATTGCAAACATCAATACTTGTTTTACATATTTAAGAACCAAAATCATTTTGCAATATGATTTTACTTTAAAGTGAAATGGAATCTGTTGTTTTCCCAACTTTTAAAATTACCTTAAGTAACACACTCAACTACCAGCTCATGCACAGCCTGTCCCCGTATCCAGGAGTGTGTGGTGATTTACGGGCCTTTATTATTATTTTTTCCATTTTATTTTATTTCATTTTTTATTTCTTTTCAGTATTCCAGCATTCATTGTTTATGCACCACACCCAGTGCTCCATGCAATATGTGCCCTCCATAATACCCACCCAACCTTCTACTCCCTCCCTTCCAAAATCCTCAGGTAGTTCCTCAGAGCCCACAGTTTCTTATGGTTCATCTCCCCCTCCAATTTCTCCCAACTCACTTCTCTCCTACTCCCAATGTCCTCCGTGTTATTCCTTGAGCTCCACAAGTAAGTGAAACCATATGGTAATTGACTCTCTCTGCTCGACTTATTTCACTCACCATAATCTCCTTCAGTCCTGTCCATGTTGATACAAAAGTTGGGTATTCATCCTTTCTGACGGAGATATAAAACTCCATTGTATATATAGGCCATATCTTCTTTATCCTTTTGCCTGCTGAAGACCATCTTGGTTCTTTCCACACTGTGGCCATTGCTGCTATGGACAAAAGAAAGGTCACCTTCTTTTCATGACATCTGTATCTTTGGGGGAAATACCTAGTAGTGCAATTGCAGGGTCATAGGGTAGCTCTATTTTTAATTTCTTAAGGAATCTCCACACTGTTCTCCAAAGTGGCTGCACCAACTTACATTCCCACCAACAGTGGAAGAGGGTTCCCCTTTCTCCACATCCCCTCCAACACATGTTGTTTCCTGTCTTGCTAATTTTGGCCCTTCTAACTGGTGTAAGGTGATATCTCAATGTGGTTTTGATTTGAATCTCCCTGATGGCTAGTGATGATGAACATTTTTTCATGTGTCTGTTAGCCCTTTGTATGTCTTCTTTGGAGAATTGTCTGTTCATGTCTTCTGCTCATTTTTTGACTTGATTATCTGATATACGGGCCTTTAAACTAGGCTGTGAACTCATCTTCCCCAGATTACATCCCTTACCCCACCCAGGCAGCATGGCCTCCCCACTTCCCAACACTGAACAATGAAAGTTTTCTCAAGCAGACAAGGGGAGGTGGGCCTTTTATGGATGTTCACAATTCTAGCAGCTTCATGGCTTATGCTCTGAGACCCTGGGATGGATTCTTTTCCTCTTCTGCCGGGCCCACCACTTACCATTGCTTTATTTCCTATTTCTGGGAGGCAACATGTGGGGCTTTGGAGAAAAACCAATTGCATACACACAATGACACTAACCCAAATATGCATTTAGACAAGGGGACAGTTGTGCCACCTTGATGCCCTGAGACTCCCTGCACAACTGCCGTGGCTAAAAATGGCCTGTGTTGTCTTTCTTTCTCTGTGGAGAGCTGGGCTACCGGGTGTGTTTTGCTCATGACTTCTGTCTTTCTCCCAACCCCCAGTCTGCAGTCTGCTCAGGGCTGGGTTGCAGCTGCAAACAGTTTTTGTCCGCAGTGCCCTCCCTGAAAATAGTCATCTTTGTTGTGACTGAGATATTTAGATCTTTCTCTCAGTAGTGCCCTTACTTGATTGACCGATGAGTCTGCAAGTTATTTTGAATCTGGGTTATTTCTATTTCTGATGTAAGATGCTAGAGACTGCATAATTGCTCACCCCACTTTTTTTATTTGATAATCTAAACTAAGCAAGTAAGCTGTTTTGTTGTAAAGGCTGTATTTTTTTTTTTTTTTTCAGAAATATTGATGGTCAGAACCCAACACTGGGCGTTTCCCCCTCGTATTAAATTACACTGCTTGAAGGCATAACATGTCAACATCTTGGTGTCTAGTGCTCTCAGGGGAATCTTTTTTAGGATTCTTTTTTCTGGAGGACCAAAAAAAAAAAAAAAAAAAAAAAAAAAACCACACTGCCTCAAGGTCCTTTAGTAAATCATTCTGTAAGTGGCCCACAAAAGATGGAGGATGTGGCCTGGCAATAAAGATATTATCTGGAGAGGTTTAAATTAATGGCTACATGGAAGGTGCTGAGTTGGTTTCCCCCATGACTAGATTTTGATAAATTGGGTTATTCACACAGCACAGAAATTTAATTTGGTGACATCTTAAGGTTAAACTATAAGGAGGCAGAATGACAGGAGAGTCTAGAGAAAAATGACTGGCTACACAGCAAAGGAAACCCTAGATTAACTCAGCTCTCCTCCACCCCTGCATTTTGCACGTGAGGTGAACACTATTATCGTACTTGTTTTTAATGTAAACATTACTTTCAATTTAAATAGTTTTATGGTCTTTCGTGAAATGAGTTATTTTAAAATGACAAAGATGAATAAAAATTAACTGGACAAGGAAGTAACATAAAGATGATTAAAATAAGTGATGAGGCTAAGAAGACCGGTGTTGAAATTTCCAGTTACAAAACTGTCAAATGAATGATTAATTAAAAGCAACATTGCCCTAGTAAAAAATGCAAAACCAGCTAATACTTAGATTTTATTACTGAAGTATAATATACATCTGTAAAGACAAAACAAAGGATTTTACAAAAATATACCAAATCATTCTGTTTGGGAACGTTATAGCAATTATACTATGAAGGGATTCTATGTGGAAGGAGGAATTGTCAAATGAGAAGTGCCAAGTAGTTAGAACTTGATTAAAAATATTTGTGTACTTAGCATATTTCAATAAATTTTCCCTCAACCTATGTATTATCACTGTTATTTAATTGGCCACATACTAAGTGTATGAAACATTTGGTGAAATTATTTGTTGAATCTTTAAGTGCAAATACAATTAATGGTGTTTAGCTTTGGTGTTGTATAGTTTCAGTGAACATCATCTATTCACATTTGCTTATGAGTAGCAAAATATTAAATCAACATGTAATGAAAAACTCACTTAAGCTTGACAACTAGCTTTGTGATAATTTATGCCAGGCTCTGTGTATTAGGAACAGGGAAAACAGGCATGAAATATCATTATTCTATCTTTGAACTTCCTCTTTCAAAAGGTATAAGAAGCTGAACTACTTTTTAAATAACCTTTTTATTCAACTTCATTTCACCAAAAAATGTGCAAAGCTAGTACAGAAGATTCCTATGCACCTCACACACAGCTTCCCCTATTGTTAACATCACAAATGACTATAATATGTTTGGCAGAAGTAATGAAACAATATTCATGCATATTCATAAGCCAAAGTCATACTTTATTCAGATTTCCTTAGTTTTTCCTAATGTTCTTTTCTGTCCCAAAATCTCACCCAGGCTACTGCATTAATATTTAGTTATCATGTCTCTTGAGGCTCCTCTAGACTCTGACAGTTTCTCAGACATTCCTTAGTCTTGATGTCCTTGAGAGTTTAGGGGAGTATTGTTCAGGTATTTTGTAGAATGTCCCTCTAATGGGGTGTATCTGATGTTTTTCCTATAATTAGACTTGAGTCATGCGTTTTTGGTGAGGAAGGCCACAGAGGTGCTGTGTCCTTCCCATCACATCGTATTAAGAGTGCATGCTATCAGTATGACTTATTAATATAGATAACCTTGATCAAGGTGCTGACCTTGGTCACCTGGTGGAGGTGGCATTTGTCAGGTTTCTTTTCACTTGTAAAAGTATTTTTCCCCCACTTCCATAGTGTACCCTTTTACTCTTTGGGAAAATGTCACTCTCCAAAACCTACACTTGAGAAATGAGGGTAATATTTCTCCTACTTAAGTAAGGAGTATCTGCCTAAGTATTAGGATTCTACACAGAATATTTATCTACTTTGTCCCATTTATTTATTTAATCATTATTAATGTGAGTATGGACTCATGGGTATTTACTTTATATTTTTAGTTACAATGCAATAGTATGTTATTCATTTTGTTACTCAAACTGGAACCTAAGATTGTGACTCCAATTGCAATGCATGGGTTCACCTCTGCCCCCAACCCTTAACATCAAGCAATTCTCAGACAATTCAACTCACTTCTGACACTAAGTACTGGAGATGGCATGAGGTCCCACAGATTAAAAGCTCACTCCTGCAAGTCTGCCCCCACTCCTTCAGGCACCAATCACAAGTCCCGTTTGTCACCAGTGCTTCTGACTGACTGGTTACAGATCTAAGTTCCCACCACCCCCTCCTTGGATTCAACTAATTGCTAGATGGTTCACAGAACTCAGAGAAACCTTTTGCTTCCTACATTACCAGTTTATTATAAAAGGATGTAACTCAAGAACATCCAGATGAAAGAGATGCATCGGACAAGGTGTGAGGAAAGAATAGGGAGTGTCCATACTCTTTCTGGGAACTACTCTCCTGACATCTCCATGTGTTCACCAACGCAGAAGCTCTCCAAACCTTGCCCATTTGGCTTTTGGTGGAGGCTTCATTAGGCAAACATGTTTGATTTTATCACTGGTCATTGGTGATGGAATTTTCAGTCCCACCCCACATCCCCACCTTGGGAGTGGGACTGAAAATTCCCTTCTCATGCCGTGGTTGGCTCCACTGGCAACCAGCCACCAACTGTAGGTACTTTCCAAAAGCCACCTGATTAACATAGCAGAATGCATCTTTATCACTCTCATCACAGTCTATTTCAAGGGTTTTAGGATCTTTGTTCCAAAAATCAGGAAAAACTAAATATATGTTTCTTATAATATATCAGAATATCACAGAACCAAAGTATTGTATGTGTTTTATTTCATATCTACGGGTTTGTTTTTATTTACTGGACATAATCTATTTTTCTAACCTTAACCAATATGGACAAATTTTTAAAGACATTTTTAAAAATCTAGTCAGGATTCATTGTTTATTTATCTTTCCATAGTTAAACCTCATATGAATGTTAGTATGTAAAAATTCTAAGTTCCACTATAGAAACTATGTCTTTATGTGCTGAAATCTACAACAATATTTAAACATTAATTTTGCCAAATATTTTAAATTTATGACTGCCTTTTATATCCTTTATAATTCATTCTTAGTTGTTCAGGAAGAGAAGTGTTTACCTATAGCTTAAGTGTGGGTAAAATTATAAAGGAAAATCTGATGATAAACTGACAAACATGTCTTCTTGATACAAACAAACTTTACCCCTTGAAGAACAAAAGTTTCATAACAGGTCTCTGTGTTAAATAATACAAACATTTGGTGGAGCTTAGGGGAAATGTCACCCTCAGACATTGTAGAGTTGCTTAAGGGAAGACCTATGTTCCTTACAAGAAAAGCAAAATTTTAAAAATTGAATTCAAATACACATGAATAAATCTGTTTAAAACCATGGAAGATAGGGCGCTTGGGAGGCTCAGTGGGTTAAAGCCTCTACCTTCAGCTCAGGTCACGATCCCAGGGTCCTGGGATTGAGTCCCGCATCGGGCTCTCTGCTCAGCAGATAGCCTGCTTCCCCTTCTCTCTCTGCCTGCTTCTCTGCCTACTTGTGATCTCTGTCTGTCAAAAAAAAAAATAAATAAATAAGGGGCACCTGGGTGGCTCAGTGGATTAAGCCGCTGCCTTTGGCTCAGGTCATGATCTTGGGGTCCAGGGATCGAGTCCCGCATCGGGCTCTTTGATCAGCAGGGAGCCTGCTTCCCTCTCTCTCTCCCTCTCTCTGCCTGCCTCTCTGTCTACTGTGATCTCTCTTTGTCAAATAAATAAATAAAAATCTTTAAAAATAAATAAATAAATAAATAAATAAAATCTTTAAAAAACAAACAAACAAACATGGAAGAGGTACTAAATCAAACATGGCTAAAGGAATTGAGACTCCAGTGAGGGCACTATAACAAGACTAGCCCAGTGATGTTCTGTGCATTTTTATTCTGGAGACATTTGTCTATTCTAGGTAAAGGGACAGATGTGAAATGCAGAATTTTCCCTGTCACAGGACTGTTGCTAAGTGTGGAGGAACCAGCAGAGTTTTAGGTGGTCCAATGAAGCTGGTCCAATGAAGCAGATTTGTCCAGAGACAAATCTGGAGACCTGAGGAATCAATATGACAGTGAGAAAGAGGATCAAGAATGAGTGCCACAAAGTTCCCCATCCCAGTTCTGTGAGTAATTCTGATGCATCGAAGTTAAATGCTAAAAGTACTTCTGAGAGGCAGAACAGAGATCTCAGTAATGCAGATCTAAGAACAATAGCAGAGGTTTCAGCGGGAGAAAGGAAGTGTGTTTTGTAAATTCACCAATCTCTGAATAGGAAGTCCTTAAAAGGACTGCCCAGGACAGAGATAAAGTCAGAAGTAGGAGAAAGCTTATAAATCTTCAGACCAGTTGAGAGTCAGTTTAATCTCTAATTGAGTTAAGTAAAAATGATCTTCGCCTACCAAACTACCTTTGAGAGAAAAGAATGAAAGTTCTCTGAAGAAAAAAAAAAAAAAATCATCAGGAGCCTGAAAGTTTAAAACATACTATTTCATGTTCAATAAGGAAACTGCTAGAAAATCTAAGAAAGGGAGCCCTGTGACTATATATAAGACAAAACATAAGCAAAAGAAATAGACCTAGTGACTCAGATGTTGGAGCTGGAGACACAGACTTTTGAAATAGATAAATGAAAAAGGAGACAGATGGAAAAGCACATTAAAGGCTGTAAAATTTTAATAGAATATTGGTATCTATAGTAAGAATTGAGTAGAAATCCTAAAAATGAAAAATATAACTGAAATTAATAGGTTAATTGCTTCATATAACTAGAGAAGAGAGAATTCTGTGAAGCAGATTTATAGAAAATATCCAAACTGAATCAGAGAGGAAAAGGAAAAACTATTGGCTAAGATACAATGAAGTGTTCTAATATATGTGTAACTGCAGTTCCAGAAGAGAACAAAGGTGGTAAGATTTAAAAAAAAAAAAAAAAAAAAAAAAATTATAAAGATAAATACTAAGAATGTCCCCAAGCAATTAATGACATCAACTTACAGATTCAATAAGTGGAGGAAATGTAAACAGAATAAATATAACATAGGCATATCTCAGCAAGGTACTGAAAACCAAAGACAGTAGAAAAACTTTTAAAGCAGCAAAAAGACACAATTTCTTTAAAGAAGCAAACAGAAAACTACAAGACTTTCTTTTCAGTATTTTAAAAACTACCAATATCTTTAAGAGTTGAAATAGAATAAATTCTAATCTAGAGTACTATATCCAACCAAAAATCTTTCGAAAGAAGCAAATAAAGACACTTTCAGAGAAATCAAAATGCAGAGACTATACCTACACCAAATGTTAAAATGGATTTTTTAGGAGGAAGAAAAATTGCCCTGAATGGAAACATGGAAATGTAGAAGCTAGTAAGGAGTAATTTAGAGAGCATATTGTGGGTAAATATAAGCATTTACCTTAAAAACAATAATAATGTAATAATGTTTTTTGTTGTTTAAAAAAAAAAAAACAGAAGTTAAAATGCAAAATAATGCGAAAAGGTCAGAGGAAGGTAAAGGTATCAAACTCTATCAGCTGGTAAAACATCAAAGATACATCATGTAATCTGTAGTCTGAGAAAAGTGATCTCAGAGAATAATGAAAGAAAATATAAAAACTTAGAGAGAAAGGGTATATTTAGAAACACTTACTTGATTCACACAAAGGAAAACAAGAAAGGAGCAAAAAGGAGTAACAACAAAAATACAGAGGGGCCAAATAAGAAAATGAAAAGTAAAATGAACATATGAACCCAAATATATCAGCAATGGAATTAAATGTGCATGGACTAAGTCCGACAAATAAAAGTTCAAGATTTTTTAGAACAGAAAAACAAAAGCTTACTTCTATATTTGCTTATTAAAGAATCATTGTAATAGAAACACAGCAGTTTGAAAGTAAAGGAGCAAGAAAAGGTGTACTGCATAACCATTAATTAAAGAGAAACTCATGTACAGATATAATAACAGGCAAAGCAGATTTTAAAGAAAAAAGAATTAAGACAACATAAATACAGATAAAGAAGGATATTTTATTATGATAAACAGGACAATATAATTACATATATATATCCATGCACCAATTAATATTTTAAATGTATAAAATATGAATCATACAAATAAATTATAAGTAATGTAAATTAAATGAAATACAAAATAAGTATAGATAGATTGATATGGAAGGAAATAAGTTTCACACACTTTTCACAAGTAGGTGACAGACAAAAAAGGCTAGACAACATTGATAAACTTAGTCTAATGTTGTATGTAGAACAATACAATGAACAATGATGAAATAACACTTCTTTCAACAGCACACGTAAGTTAACCAAAATTGATCATACTCTGAGTCACAAAGCAATAATTTATAAATTTCACAAGACTGAAATAATTCAAAATATGTTCTCTCCTCACATTGTAACTAAAGCAGAAGTCAATACTAAAATAATAAATATAACATCTCCATTATTTAGAGAATAAAGAAGAAACTTTCCAATGGCTTCTCTGTCAAGGTAGAATTCAAATTAGAAGTTAAATCGTGTTTTTCACTGAAGACATAATATCAAAACATGTTGGATACAGATAAAGCAGTACCAAGAAGGAAATATATAGTTGTGAAGGAATATAGTACAAAAGAAGAAAGAAAATCAATACTTTAAGTTCCCATTTGAAGAACTTAGAGGAATGTTAAGTCATTTCCAAAGAAAGTAAAAGAAGTCACATCTGTCAGAGAAGAAATCAATCTAGTAAAAAACAAAAGTATGATAGAGAAAATCAACACAGCCAAAGAACGGTTTCATAAATGAATGATAAAATAGGGAAAGTTACCAGTTAACAAAAGAGGGAAAGAACAAAGAAACAACTACCAGCAATAAGAAAAAAAGACATCACTATATTTTCTATAAATATTTTAAAAATATAAGCATTTTAGAGAAAATGCACAAATTCCATCAAAGGCACAACTAATCAAATGGACTCAAGAAGAAGTTTTAAAAATCTGAATATTCCTAGAGAAATTGAATCAGTAATTAAAAGAAAAAAGGAAAAACAAGTGACTCCTCTAAAGACTAAAAAAAAAAAAAAAAAAAAAGTAACAATGTCAATCTTACACAAATTCTTTCAGAAAATAGGAAAGGAGAGAATACTTATAAATGTATTTTATGAGGCTAGTTTAATCTTGATATGAAACCCAGAGCAGATACACAAGAAGAAAAGAGAATTATAGACCAACACTCTCAGGAAAATAGAAGTGAAAAACTTAAAATGTTAGCAAAACAAATTTAGCATTACTAAGAAAAGAAAAATCCATTACAATAGTGGAGTTTATACCAAAAGAGTGAAACTGTTTACACACTGGGTAGTCAATCAGTGTAATTAACCATATTATCAGAGAACAAAAGGAAAATCAGCAGATAATCTTGGCATTGGCTAAATAACACATTTGATAAAATGTGTTTATTTATATATAAAATTGCTTTTGGCAAACTAGGATTAGGAAGAAATTTCTTTGATTTAATAGTAATGCAGCAACAACAACAAAAATCTTACATTAAATAGTGAATTTCAAATGGTGAGGAATTCCAAATGGTGAAGAAAGCTTTCTTCCTGAAAATAAGAACAGGGCAAGGATTTTATTTGCCGCCACTTATATTCATCATGTTACAGGGCAGATGGTGTAATAATGAGAATTGTAAAAAAGATTTAAAAGGAAAAATAAAAAGACATCATTATTCAGAGTTAAGATGGATGTATATATTGAAAATCCCTCAAAAAAATCTATAAATAAAATATTAAAATTGATTAGGGAGTTTGGCAAAATCACAAGATAAAAGATAAAAAAATGGTATTTATATTTACTAGGAATGAACAATAGAAAATGAAATTTTAAAATATTGTTTAGTATAAAAATAATTATTTAGAATAATCTAATAAAAGACATGCAGGAACTGTGCTGAAATAAGAAAATGTTACTAAAAACACTTTTAAAAGACTTAAATATATCTGGAAAGATATACCACATTTATGAATTTTAAGCCTTATTATTGTGAGGATTCAATTCTCCCAAAATTGATATACAGACTTAATACAATTCCAATCTGTATCTCAGCAGATTTCGTCAAAATTTGCAAACTAATTATAGATTAGCTGAGGACACAAAAACAAAGGATAATCAAGGGAATTTTGAGAAAGAAAAGGAAAGCTGAAGGATGTACATGGTTAAAACCAAAGAATAAAAAGAGAGTACCAAGTGTTGACAAGGATTTAAGTAAAAGGAACTCATCATATCTCATACTCTGTTTGGCAAGAGTGTACATTGTTAAGATCTCTTTGGAAAACTGATGTACTGATGCCAGTACTGATCTACTGATGCCAGTCTGAATACAGGTATACAATACGACCCACAAATTTCAGTTCTACAATATGTTCTATATGATGAAGAATGGAGAGACATACAGAGACATACAGATATTCATTAAAAGGTACTTAAGAATTCATCCTGGCATTATGCAAAACAACCCCGACCTGGAATCTCAATACTGTGAATATTAGACCAGGCAAATAAACTGTGGCATGTTCATGAGATGAAATATACAGATATAAGCATGAACATATCATCACTACATGCAAAGCCATGTTTGGATTGCAAAACACAGTGTCAAAACAAAAAATATACATATAATTCCATTTCTACAAAATTATAAAACAGGTAAAATTAATGTATCATGTTATAAATCATGATAGTGGTTATTTTGGGAGTAGCAAGAAGGGTATTTCATTAGGGATATTTGTGATGCAAATAATGTCTGATCTATTTCTTGATCTGAGAATTGGCATGTAAAAATGTCCCTTTTCTAAAGCTTAATCAAGCTCTACACATCCTCCATAAAAATTTTGCTTAAAAAATTTCAAATGGGCAAGGAGATGAGAAACCCAGCTGAATGTGAAAGACTATTTTGAATTGAAATATAGTGAAAAGCAAAGTCATCATATGTAAATGCAATTAGAATCACCTTCCTCCTTGACCAAGTCTGTCTCCATCCAGCTGTAATAAATGTTTCAGTAGCAGACGTTGACCATAGTAAGTACTTTTGCAGGCTCAAAGCCAAACCCAGATAAGCCTCAGTAGGACTTTGTCCAATTTCTTAATTTAAAAATGCAGTATTCATTTTAAAGGCTAATTTTAGCCATCCTGTTAAATCGTTGTTGCACCAGGCTGTTCTATTCACCTTCCCCGATGTTTACTAATCCTTGAAAATAATTGAAAGCAATTTTACAGAAGCATGAAATGAGTTTTCATGGATTTTCATCTATACAAAGTGGGCTTTGAAATTATGTTTGATCCTGAGTAGATTACCTACTTACATTTTTTCAACTTCTCCTATTTCATTATTGTAACTTTACTAAGTCTCATATGTTGTTCCCCAAAAGACTTTTAAGAAGTAATTGCTGAGCAAATAACATAAGCGAGATTATGCAATTCTCTATCATCTGTCAACTAAAAAGTATATCATGATGCTTATTCTGAAAAATTCTTTCCATTTTTGATGCATTATCTACCACATATCATTAATTTTTATAACACTTAAATTATTTTTGTCATATAAGTTATATAAACATATTCTTTATGTCAATACATTTAATATGGAAATCTTATAAACACATGTCCAAACATGCATATACATGCACACACATTTGTAACAATGTTCCCTTCCCCTGTTCCTAATCCCACTCCCCTCCCCACGGGTCTTTCTAGACAGTGACAGACTATACTATATTATTTCTGAAATGACTTACCTCTGAAAACCCAGTATCTTCCAATCCCAGAGCATCTTTGATTATACCATTTTCTATTTCTTACATAAAAAAGAAATCTCCTCTAAACAGGATAATTTTTCTATTTTCATCTCTTTCTAGTGGTAGTAGTAACAGGTAACATTTATATTGGTATATGTTACCTCCACTGTAAAAGTTCTTTCAGGGAGAGGAAAGTAAACACCTAGAGTCATAATTAAGTGGCAGATGTGAATCTTGAACTCATGAAATTTGATTCCAAACTTCCAATTAACCCACATCTCCATTAGTGGGATTCTTACTCTGAACTTCCTACATAGTGATTCCTACATTTGACTGTAACAGAGAGTGAGCAAAGAATTCAGGTGGTCATATGGCACCCTTGATTCACTTGGTACAATCATCTATCTCAAAGTTACAAAAAAGTACCAGCATATTTCCAACGTTTACCAAGTAGTTGATTACAATTTGCGAAAAGTTACCTAAAGAATTCATGAGTTGTATTTTATTATGATTAAGTAAGAAAATCAGCTGTGAGACCCCAGTATATATCTGGCCTACAGCCTCTTGATAATTATGGAAGATATTCCTAGTTATCACAACTATTCCCACTCTCTTCACCGCACTCCCCTTGACCAAATCTGGCAAATGGGGTTACCTAATACCCCTGATGTTAGAGGCCCTGGTCATATGACTTAGTTTGGCTAAGGAAATGTGGACAGAGCAATATTTTTGAGCTGTTAAGGATCTTCTTGGGTTTTTTATGCTATACTCAACCGTGAAGCCTCATGCTGTGATGTCAGCATCCTCATACTAAGGGGACATCAGGTGGGGCAAGTTCCTCCCAATCACCAGTAACCCAGGTGGTGAGCCAGAAATAGCCATTGTTATTTAACTCACTCTCAGTGTGGGGATCTTTCATAACTACAGAAATCCCTTGGTTGTCTTGATGGTTAATTAAAAAACAAACACACACCAACAAACTTGCTTTGTTGAATGAATAGGTTACATCTTTTTTTTTTAACATCCTAATTTTATTTTATTGTTTTCAGTGTTCTAAAATTCATTGGTTATGCACATCTTAACTTAAAACAATTCCGTTAGGTGCTACCCATAATCTTTCTTCCCCCATAATCTTCCTAAAGGTAAAGGCTAAAATGTAAATAGTACTTAACATATACTGAGCACTATTCAAGTTTTTCAACAATTCTATGAAGTGGGTAGTTTTACTATTCCCATTTTGCAGAAGAACAAACATGCTCTTGGTCATACAGCTAACAAGGGGTAGAGGTGGGATTTGAAATAGGGCAATCTGTGCACAGAAACGTGAAGAAGTTTGTGGGAAAATGTGTTTCAGGGAAGGTGAATGAGTTCTAAAGAGCACATGACTAGGAAGTGACTTTGGCAAGTCTTGACTGGATGAGCTGACCTCAGATTCCCTGAGGATTCCTGGAACTGCTATAAAAGGTCTAAATAGTGCCTCTTGAGGGCTAAAGTGTTGGCAACCCTGCAGGACTCATAAGTACAGGAGAATTCAGTTACTTATCTCTGTGTTTTTGTTTTTCTTCTGTTTACTTTTGCTAATTAATACTAACCCCATAAATACTAATATGATGCAAAGGGTATCTTTCAGGAGAGTTATACAACTCTCTCTAATTTGTTACCTGATTCTAGAAATACCTACCAAGCTGCAAAATGCTGGGTTACTAATATTTCCTTGATATGCAGCAGAAATCAAAAAAATTAAATTATTAGTTTCTTTCTTTATTTGCTTTTTCATCGTAGTATAGAATTAAGCAGCTGGGAGGGATATTAGTCTTTCTTAGTAAGTAGTGTAACATCAATATCAATCTAGATTATTTTCTAGCCCTTAAAAATATATTTTGTATGTAACTGACATAAAAGTCAACAATTTATTTGTTTTCTTTCTTTATGACCCCTAACATGAATTCCTACACCAAGGAGACCTTTCAGGTTTCTGTTTCCCACATTTGCTCACAAGTTATTTTTGCTGATGCATCCTGTCCTTTGTCATTTCATTTCTGTCTGCACAAATTATCTGGTTCCTAATGTCCAGTGAAAGTTCTAGTTCTCCTTAAATTATTCTGTCTCTATTAGTTTAGCTCATGTGATCAATTGTGCCTCACTATTCTGGGAAAGAGTAGGGGCTGCATTATTTATTAAACAGCTTTTATGATTGCGTTCCTTGGTTGGTTATCTTTTGATGTCTATCTCCTGTTAAAGTGTATGCTTCTTAAGGAAATGACTTGAGTTTATGTGTGTGCGTGTGTGTGTGTTTGTGTGTGTAGCAAAGAATCTGGTGCAGGTGGAGTGCCTGGGTGGCTCAGTGGGTTAAAGTCTCAGCCTTCCATCAGGTCATGATCCCAGGGTCCTGGGATCAAGCCCCTCATTGGACTCTCTGCTCAGCAGGGAGCCTGCTTCCCCCTCTCTCTCTGTCTGCCTCTCTGCCTACTTGTGATCTCTGTCAAATAAATAAATAAAATCTTAAAAATACAAAACAAAACAAAAAAGGAATCTGGTGCAGGGCTATGAACGTAGTGTTAATAAATGTTTTTGAGGGCACCTGGGTGGCTCAGTGGGTTAAGCCTCTGCCTTCGGCTCAGGTCATGATCTCAGGGTCCTGGGATAGAGTCCCACATTGGGCTCTCTGCTCTGCAGGGAGCCTGCTTCCTCCTCTCTCTTTCTGCCTGCCTCTCTGCCTACTTGTGATCTCTGTCTGTCAAATAAATAAAATCTTAAAAAAAATAGATTTATTAAAAAAAATTAAAAAATAAATGTTTTTGGATTCATTGCCAGGGAGTCACCAACTCTACATGGTGGTATCTTACAGTCAAAGTTGTTTCTAAGTGATCTTTGTATTCCACAATCTCCTATTAATATATGCTACACTTTACATTATTGATTCAAGCTAACACCTCACACAGATATAACCAGTGTTTCTTTTATGTCTTATCTTTTAGAATATAACAATCTTGGAATCCAGGCAATGCTTTCTCAGTTTTTTTGGTTGTTTGCTTGTTTTTTGTGTTTTGTTTTTACCAATATAGCAGAAGTACTTGGATGTTTCTTTCCAAGCACAAATCCCTTTCTAGCATCTGGACCACCAGCCTAAATTTTGATAATTAGTTCCTTTCTTCTTCTTTTTTTTTTTTTTTTTTTTTGTAACTTTATAACCTGTATTGGCATTTTGAAACATGTTCTGTATGTTACAATCTTCTGAAATTTGTTAACATTGTATTTATGTCCAATATGTAAACCAGCTTTTTAAAAATGGTCCATGTGCATTTAAAAGAATACTTTTTTATTTGTACAATAGTTGGACACAGTGCCATTTCTATGTCTATTTGGCCAAGTTTGTTAATCACAATTTCGTTTGCAGATTCTATCAATTACTCAGGGAGATGAGCTAAAAATCTGCACTATGATTATGATTGTGAATTTTTTCTTCGTTTCTTCTTGCAGTTTTTTCTTTCCCTCCACCACTTCTGTCTCTCTGTCTTGGAGGAAAACTCAATTTTGGAAACAAAACATGTACCGTACATTATGTACCACTTAGAGAAAGGGCAGAACAGTACCCTGTATTTAAAAAAACATTAATATTCTAAAACAAAGCCACCACAGTGGATAAATAAATACTATAAATGATATCTTGTCAAGTCAGCTTAAATTTTGGCAGCAAACATGCAAAGCTTTCAGTTTTCAAAGGTTTTTTGATTTCAACATTGTGGACAAGAGATTTTACATCTGTATTTTCAGAGTGGGTTATAATGTGTGATAACCCACTGTTCTCTTCCAGCACATGGAATGATTTATCATTATCAAGTGATGTTCATCTCTAGAAGTCTTTACACTTCAAGTTCTATTTATCTGATATTAATGTAGTTGATATCAATATATATTATTATAGCAGGAAATTAATATATTATATATGATATTCTATTACATCTATAAAACTTGTTCATATTTATGTGGTATATCTTTCTCCATCTTTTTCTATATCCTTATAATTTAGGTATATTTTTGATGTGTATCCTATAAATATTTTAATTGAATTTTTAAAAACATACTCTGATATCATTTGTCTTAAAATACTTAGTTTCTTCACAGTTAATGTAATTATTATATTACATTTAATGAAATAATTGTTTAAATACACTGTCATATTTTCTGGTTTCTGTATTTCTCTCCAATTTTATGTCGTTCTCTTCTTTTTTGAACATTTTTCCTAATTTCTTTTTGTACTTATGTGTTTTTCTCCCTGCCTATGGAAAAGTTACTTTCTTTCCTATCAGTTACTACCTGAAAAATTAAAATATACAGATCTGACAAAATAGAAAACTAATTCTTTTCATCTTCAACCAGATGATAATACAAAGACCTTAAAATAATGTACACTCATGCATCCCCAGCTTGTATCCTATGTTAGCCATCACTATTTTCACCTTTTCCAAAACACCTCAGGTCATGATGATGTGAGCATGCAAACATTAGGCAGAATAAAGGACAGCTCCTCCCAGCTTCTCTGCACTCTTCTCCAGCTGCTGGTACCAACGCACCCTCCTGGAATAACCTACAGGTGGAATCAGGGTCCACTTAGATTTAGTTCATCTTCTCCCTGAGCCCTAGCTTTGTGAGAATCCTCTCTTTGGAGAGCCAGCTCCTTCTTTTGATGCACATTTTCATTACCTCAAGAGACCCTCACAACAAAATCTTGAATTCACCTATAAGAGTAATTGCCCCCAGGTTAAGGCTGCTTCAGCACTCAGCTTGCTTTCTTGGGTCTCTGCTTTCACGTAGTTTTGGAACCTAATAACTCTTTCTTTCTTTCTTTGTATTTTTTTTTTATTTGAATACAGTTGACACACAATGTTACATTAGTTTCAGGTGTACAATATAATGTCTCTATAAGTTTATACTTTATGATACGCTCACCGAAAATGCAGCTACCTTCTGTCACCACGCAACAACATTCTATGCTGTGTCTTTTATTCCCATGATTTATTTATTCCATAACTGGAAGCCTGGACCAGATAGCTTCTAATAAGTTCATCAGCTTCCCAGTATCTAAAAAATCTCATAAATACCTGCATCTATATTATGAATATAATATCTCAATTAATGTCACAACCATATAAAGACAACGTGAATTCAATTATTAATAAATGTGTATGAGCATTTTCCAGCGTGGGACAGATATGCTTAAATTTACTAACAATAGAATACCAATGTTTATGAAAATATTGGTGGTATTATATTGCTATTTCACAAACAAATTTCTTATTATGTTAGGGGAAAATGAATGCCGAGGTAAAGGTTAGTTACTATCTTTCTAGAGAACATACATATCTCTAGGACTTCACATCTTCCATGATCAGTCAGTTAACTTTCACATAGCAATAACCCAAGACTTCCATCCTATGTGAAATCAACGAGCGTTCCTTTCACTTAGTATTCACAGCTCCTCCAACCCTCACCAAAAATCTGCAGGGCATACTAGGCACCTTGTTAACCTCTTCTGTGGCTCAAGCTACTTCAGAGAGTTCTGCTCTCTCAGGGTCTCAGTCTCCCTTGAAACAGTGATTCCTGTAAACTCAGGTCTCAGAAGACACAAAGCCATCTCACAGCAGAGATGTGATCAGACCACAGTAGTTTCCCAAAGGTTTACTGAAAATCTGGGGATAATACAAGAATTGCACAATTCAGAGCACAATTAAAACTGGATGTCAAGGGACGCCTGCGTGGCTCAGTTGGTTAAGCAGCTGCTTTCAGCTCAGGTCATGATCCCAGCATTCTGGGATTGAGTCCTGCATCAGGCTCCTTGCTCAGCAGGGAGCCTGCTTCTCCCTCTGCCTGTCTGTGCTCGTTTTCTCACTCTTCCTCTCTCTGACAAATAAATAAATAAAATCTTTAAAAAAAAAAAAACCTGGATGTCAAGATGGCCCTTAGTAAAACCCTATGAAAAGACTATTTGTCTGGGGATTCCCCCACCGACAACTCTTTTTTTGAGCTCTTCTGAGGATATAGCCTCTCTCTCATCTTATTTCTCCCCAAGGTCTTATAGCCCCAGCTTCCTCTGCCTTTTCCAAACTTCACCATACAAAGATGTAACATAAATTATGTAACATTGTAATAATTGCTCTAGAACCACTGCTCTACTGACCTTGAACAATAGTATGCAAAACAGTACAACCATAATTAGTTTCAGCCTCTCTATTCAAGTATAGACTCAGTACCTTAATTTTACATAGAAAAGAGCTCTTTATAGCACCTCATCTAATTAAAGATATATCTTTACCAAAAGATGAGTTATTAGTACCCCACAAAGCAGAAAATATCCACTCTATTGTCAGTGCTGCCCATCCACTGTGGCCAGGAGATTAGAGAAGCATTTCTACCGGAGCTGATCCTTCCTGCTTTAGCTCATCTCCTCTGCACCAGCCCTCATTATTTCTCTTGGTTTATATTTTGTCATAGCATTGATCACCATCTGATTTTTGAATTATTTTTCAAAGGTCTTTACCCAATAGATTATAAATGCTACTATAACAGGGTGACTTATGTATCCCTCCCCAAATTCACATGTTGAATCCTATCCCCCAGTACCTCAGAATGTGACCTATTTGGAAAGAGGACCTTTATAGAGGTAATCAAGTTGAAATGAGATCATTAGGGCGGGGCGATAATCCAATATGATGGGCGTCCTCATAAAAAGGAAATTTGGACATGGACACATAACAGAGGGAAGATAATGTGAAAATATGGGAGAAAGATGGTCATCAAAAGCCAAGGAGACATGTTTGGAACAGATTTTTCCCTCATAATCCTCAGAAGGAACAATGTTACAACAACTCAATCTCAGATTTCTAGTCTCCAGAACTGTAAAAAAATACACTTATGTTGTTTAAGCCACCCCTTCTGTGGTACTTGATTATGGTGGATCTAGAAAACCAATACGCAGCTTTTTGTTTTATTTCTATATCCCCATAATAGAAAAAAATTAATGAACAAAAATAAAAGAAACAAGTAAAAAGAAAATAACAAAGGGGCATAAATCAATGAAATGTATAGAAAAATATGTTATAAAATATCAATAAGTATTTGTTATAACAGCTACAAAAAATCAAATGTATGGCATGATTTTTGAAGAATAAAATAGAGAATGAAGGGCGCCTGGGTGGCTCAGTGGGTTAAGCCGCTGCCTTCGGCTCAGGTCATGATCTCAGGGTCCTGGGATCGAGTCCCGCATCAGGCTCTCTGCTCAGCAGGGAGCCTGCTTCCTCCTCTCTCTCTCTCTGCCTGTGTCTCTGCCTACTTGTGATCTCTCTCTGTCAAATAAATAAATAAAATCTTAAAAAAAAAAATAGAGAATGAAAATGAGACCCGTCCTGCAGGATTTGACAATGACAGTATGCTGTGAACTGCGGAACATCACAAGAGAAAGTGCCTGGTGTCTAAGGTCTGCAAACAAGCTGTCCCTTACAACTGGTTGAAGTGTCTTCATTGTTGACCGCTCAGCTATCCCCATTCTCAAAATAAGAATGCTTCATATATACTCAATAACATAGGGAAGTAACTCGGAAGACTAAATGCAAACCTTACAGTATAAACATTTGCATAAAAAACCAAATGAAAAGACACCCCTAAAAGCTATTTTCTTGCATGGTAAATTTGTGAGTTATGATCCCAAAATTTCTACAATGTTCATGAGTTTATCTTAACATAAGAAAAAATTCATTATATTTATTTTAAGGTAATAACATAAAAATATTATAAGAGATTTTGCAAAATCAGAATGCAGAAATAGATTTGAAGTATGCTTTTTACAAAACATTAATGTGAGGTCATGTGGTAGATAAATGACTTATTTGAACTGAGATATTTGTACATCAACAAACCATTATCATTAGAACAAATACAAAGACTTAAAAAGTCTAAATGATGTATTGGATACAGACATAGCCTTGTACTGAACATTTGACTTACCCGAAATCATTGAAAAGCAGCAACTCGGTATTAAGGAAAAGTAGATATATTTTTCATTTAAGAACATTTATAATTTCCAAAGGAAATTTTTCCATTTCTGTAAAAAAAAAAAAAACGTATGATTTAACCTACTCCATGGAAACTAGTTTCTCTTTAATATCATCTATTGAGTTGAGAAGATAAACAAGAAATACTCTGAATTGCCCCCCTCCAAGAGCCCATTGTCTAAATGTTCAGTGGTGGAGGAAGAAATCACACAGAACCATAATTTGTTTCCAAATACCTAAAGAATGCCTAGTGGTCTTCAGCTTCATTCAATTATAAACTGTTTGGTTTCCCTATTTCATGAATAAAATATCAGTACTGAAGGGCAAACGTGTGATGGGTAAGTCTACATACGTAAGTAAATTTAATAAGACTAAGGACACACTGAATATATGAAATTTAGTAGGCAAGGAAGAATTTGATGACCTCACATTAAAACACCTTCTAAGTGGGAATAACATGTTCTTCCAAACATTAGGAAATGCTTTCTAAATAAAATGTTGTCACCACTCTCTATTTGCCTGAAGAAACTGAAGTTATAAGATCATATGAGACTAAGTAAAATGAAAAGTTTATAATCTCAAGAATTAAACCTATGAAGCAAACCAAAGTATAAAATAAATTGTCTTCCATTTTCACATTTGCAGGTATTTAAGAGCCTGAATAATTCATATAATAACATAACACATTTTATAAATTGAATTTTGTTACTTTTGTGTTGACTCATCAGTCACCATGACATGTCCTCCCACTCCCATTACACACACACCCTTCACTCCTTCCCTGCTTTATACTTTTCCAAAGCAAAAATCACAGATATATATTTGGGTATTTAAATGTTATCTTCCTCTGCTAGAATATGACTTCTATGAAAACAAAGACTGGAATAGAAGTATGTATCATTCTTAGAAAAAGTTTCTCAATTAAAGGTATCCCCTGGGACGTGGTATGTTTAGAGACTATAAATGAATCCAGGCAAGTTGAGGAATTTTACAACTAATAAGAATTATTTTGGAATCCATACATTCGATAAGTACCATCTTAAAAGCAAAGATTTCAATTTGAAAGAGAATCCTTACATTTTATTGGAAATTTTTATATTTCAATATTTTAAATTTTGTATCATTCTAATAGAATAAAATAATCCCAGATGATGTGGTTAAATATGTTGCTTTTTAATATTACCCAAAATTAAGTTTTGAAATTGGAATATAGTCAGAAATGTCTGTGTCTCTAGTAAGACATTTCTGAGAGAACACCTCCTAAGTCTATGATTCAGGAACCTACCTGCAGATCCCCAGGCAAGAGCCTATCAAGAACCTCTTATGAATTTTTGAAAGCTTCCCAATCCTCCTTGGAAAACCTGACACCCACACCTCTGGCCTCAGTATGGCAAAAGATTCTTTTCTTTCCCTGGAAGCAGCCTTGGGCAGCTTCCTTTTATTTGTGTGATTCTTTTGAGAGACTTTCCTTCTTTAGTCGACTAATTAAGTTAAAGGCCACAGTATTGTCCTGGAAGTATTTTCCTTCTAAAAACAGCATTTTGGCCTTTAAGAGTTCCAGAGAATGTCCTCCTCTACTACAAGGGCTTGGCACCTGACCTGCTCCAGCTACCACATGCATGGTATTTCTTTGAGTCTAAAATGGGAGAGGAGGACAGAAAGCCAGAATCTGCCAGTCTTGCCTCTCTCCCAACTCACTCATTTCCATGAAGTGCCTTAGGGACTCGGCTGCTAAATTCTGAACTCAGCAAACCATGTTTGGACTATGAGTGGAAACAGTTGGAAAGTTTTGGTTGCTCATCTCAACCAGCAGATCCTTTCTGCCTACAAAAGAAAGTGGCTCAGCAGTATTTATATGAAGTGGTAGGTGGAACTGAGTGTAGTTAGGGATGATGGGGGCAGTCTTCGGGGACTTCCACAACTAAGTGCTTCAGATCCTGCTAGAAATAACACATGAACAGCCATGCAAAGGTCACAGGTCCTCTCCCAGCTGAAAGACCTTAAAACCTAGCAAACTCAATGTGCCGAGGAATTTATTTATGATATTTATTGTATTGGTAGAAACATGGGATAGGGCAGTAGTAGCCTGGGAAGTTGTCCCCTGGGAATGATGCAATCACAGCACATGAATATCCAGCTGATAAGGTAACCTGCAGTGTTCTCTCCAAAACAAAGGGCTTTGAGATTACTAAAGCCCATCTCTCCTGATCATAAGTACTTAATATAATGTGGAAACCCCCAAATGATGCATGAGAATTCTTTGCCTTTTCTTGACTGAGACCACTATTTTAATGTCATAATAGATAGGAACCTTTCAGACAGTTAAGTAAGAACTTTCTCATAAGGAATGACATTACTGGCCATCCTTTCGGAGATGGCAAACGGGTAATAGGACCCGACTGCAAAGAGCTCCCAGAAGTTAGCAGCCAGAACACCCACAGGCAATCTTTGACTGTGGCCACTGTATTGCTGAACACCTCTCTTTTGCTCTACTTGACCCATTTGAAAACCAATGTGAAGATCATTTTTACCCTAGAAGAACTGAACATATACTTCTAAATCTTTGCCAATAAAAATAAGCAATGAAAGATTAAAACAAGCAAAGACTCTATATACTTAACTCTATATTTCTCTTTCTTTCCTGATTCTCTACTGACCATCTACCACAACCCCACTGACACATCTTCCCTCTTTTCCATTTTCACTGCCATTGTCCTGATTTGGGACCTCGCTGTTTATTTACTTAAAATCAATTCAATAGCTAAGTCTTTGGGCTTTTGGCCAATGTGCCTCCAGGTGCTTTCTCTTCTAATTCATGCTCAATACCACAGTGAGATTGATTTGCCTAAAGCATATCACTGACATAAAAACTCTCTGATAGATGCCTGTCATCTATCAAATTGAGTAGGATACCTTCGTTTTGTATTCAAGTCTTCAATATAGCTCTCCTTCTAGCCATAACTCATTATATATCCACTATCCTTTGTTTTAGATTTCCATCTTAGCTCCAGTTTTGGGGAGACGCCTGTGCTTTTGGTCCAGCATAGTTTCAGTCACTGGGTTCTAGAAAACCACTGAGAGATTAGAAGCAAGAAAATGATGGGGTCATATCAGGCTTTGTGTAAGCCTGTGAGTATAGCTTAGAGGATGACTGAGCAGCTTGAAAGCTACTGCACTTGTCAAGCATGAGAATTTGACCTTGGCGGTAGAAGAAGGAACGGAGAGGAAAAAGATGAACCAAGAGAAAGGAACCAAGAAAAATAACAATACAATAGAAATAACAATACTGATGAAGAGTAATGACTTAAAAATTAGCGAAACCAGCAACTTCCAAAATTCCCATTCTATGTGAGCTTTCTTTTAAGGTTTCAACAACAGTCTTTTGAGATAAAGCTCAGTGTAATAAGTCATATGTCTCTCAGTTTTAAATGGCATGTGTATTATTTCATTTTAAATACCACTCAAATTAACATGACTTCATTTATCCACTAATCTATCTCCAACATTTATCATCTTTTAACCAAAGGCCTATCAGATAATCTGATTTACTTCCTCAAAATATTTTAATACCTGAGTCAGTATAAGCCAAGTAATCAAATAGTTGATTTTCAGCTACCTATCACTCTAACCACTGTGTCTTCTAATTGTGGAGCACAGAGAAAAATGTATTTTCTGTTATTTAAAACAATATTGGGAACATACAATTCTTTTTCTTTGCATTTATTTTAAGAGACACAATCATTTACATGATTAAAGAAGGTAAAGATATGCTATGTTATAGCAACACAATGGTTGACTATATAGTCAGTGCTCAACAAAAGTTTGTTGAACAATTAAGATATTCTCCAGAGTTTTAGCGTTGAAGATATAAATAGTACTATTGCAGAAAAACAGGTGCAATTGTTATCACTTCCACCTTGCAAAGGGTGAGGGATAAAGGAACTTCTAGCTTGTTTAGACCATTTTTTAAAAATTTATAAAAATAGTATTATGGAGGTGGTTTGTTGTTAAATTCCTTGAAGCTTTTATTTAGAAAAAAAATGTTGATATATGAGAGCTTACTTATTGAGCAATATAAGGGTTAGAAAAATGTTAGGCTGCAACTTGCTCCCTGAGTGAATATGGTTCTGATTATCTCTCAGGAATCAGAAAATGAAAAACACGAAAGGCCAGGAATTCTACAGTGAAAATTCTAAATATCTGATGAAATGTGTCTTACAAATTAAGTCCCAGACCCTCTTCAGAGCATTTATACACTTTCAGGGGTGAAATGTGTTTGTTTTTAGCAAAATAGATTAGCTTACATCTTGTGATGGGAAAAGTCTATGTAATCCAGCCTATCCTGTAGCTCTCATTTCGAAGCATTTCTTTTGGGTTGTATCTTTTGGCCATAGCTGTGGATCTCAATTTTCTTCCCTGTCTGAGTGTTAAATCATTTTCTGTCTGCTGTCAAGCTGTCTTTTGGTTCCCAGGACACCTCCCCTTTTTGTGAGTTGCTCACTTACTTCCAAGGTCAGGTTGAATCCATCTATCATTTTCTTTCTTCATCATACAGTTCAAAACCGAGCATTGTTTCATGTACCTGACTGCTAAGTATGTCCAGTTTTAACTTAGAAGATCAATTACTGGACTCTAAATAATTGGTATAAATTTTTATACAAAACCACATCAATGGACAAACCTAGGTCTTTCAGAGCTCAAAAAATGTGGAGTAGGGCATGAGCTCAGTAGGTAGGTTTTAAATGATAACTGTTTCTAGTAGTTAGATGATTCAGAAGACTGGTCAACATGAACCACTATCATTGTCCAAATCACCTTCTGTGTCCCTTCTATGCTGTCAAAAACCTGGAGAGAGCTAACATTCCCAAGCTCCCAGCTGTCTCCATCAACCCCTCCAGATGGAACTCCCCCTTGCTAAGCCAGGGGCCCCAAGCCTACTTTCATTCTTTCTCATGGCAAATGGTCCAACAGATGTTTCCTAGAGGGTTGTGGTGGCTGGAAGATTGATTTCCTGGCTTACTGGGGTGCTAACATAGTATCTTGAAAATTATGTCATGCGGATTATAACCCTTATGCTTTTCTAAAAGAAACTTTACACTTGTTTGGAAGAGGATACATGTCTGTATGGAATTACTTTGGCAATAGCTTTTATTCCTGCTTCCAAATCAAGGAGGGCAACTTCAAATACTAGAAGACAGGCTTCAACATGATTTGGTCTCCCAAAGTGCAAGATCTCCATCACAAAGCAATGTTATGCAGGTCATCACAGATATTTATTATAATGAATTCCAGTAAGCAAACTATATTGTCTCCTGATGAAAAGTATGATAGTTTATCAAGACTATTTTGAATTCTAAGCCTGATCTTCAACCAGCTTGAATAGCTTCCACATGGGGATAATAATAGCTAACATTGATATAGCAATTCACTCTATACCAGGTGTCCTTAAAAACTCTTTACATGTGTTAACTAATTTAATCTATTCCTAACAATCATCCTATGATACAGGTACTATTATGATTCTCATGTTAAAGGTGGTAAACTAATGCACAGAGAGGTTGTGATTTGCCCCAAATTTTAACACACAAGTGTTAGAATCAGGATTTAAAAATCCATTAGTAACAATCTCAGATAAACTATTATACAATATCCCATCCCCATAAGCTTTCTACAACCCAACTTGAATATTTGTAAATCATCAATGTAAATTTTTTAAAAAGTAATAGGATTCATTCAAACAGAACAATTATCATTTCTAATCCAAACACTCATAGCTTTGAACAATGAAGTTAAACTAATATTCATGATAGACCAACCTGCAAGGAAAACACTACAGAGTAAGAATATGGAGAGTACAAGATGAGAGCCAGCAAGGCCATTTGAGGGACTGTTGCTGCTGAGATGAGAGCTGTCAACAGCTTGGAATAATAGCATAATAGGAAAATTCATGATGTTTTTAGAGATACAACCAGCACCTGGTGCTTCACCTCTGTTCCACCACTTACTGTGTTCCCTTGCAGAGGATGCTTCACTTTGTTATATCTTGGTGCCTTCATCTGCAAGATGGTGATAAGAGTAATAGCTAATTTGTAGAATTGTAAGGATGAACTGAAAGAATACATGTAGAGCACTTAGAACAGTGGCTAGTACATAGCAGTCACTCTATAATTGAATATTATTACTATTATTATAAAGTAACTATGGGCAAAAAGATAAAAACCTGCAGAATGTCTTCTGAATTCTAACTTCAGTGACTGAAAATAGTGGCATCATTTACTGAAGTAAGAATAGGAAAAGAAGAGTCATGAAAAAAGGAAAGATCAACTATATGATAGAAAAGATGTTTGACTGGTGGGATAAGATCCTGAATAAACAACAGAGAATGGGGTCACAAACAGAGGAGAAAATACTGGTTTTAAGATGGAAGAGATAAATGAGATAATACTTGATGCAACAATAATGATCTCTATACAAGAGAAAAGAGGTTGGGCATAGTTCACATCAGAAGGCTTGTTTCCTGGATTAATATTACTGAATGGTATGCAACGAAAGGACAAGAATGCAAGAGAGTGAAGTGAGGAAGCATTCAGTTATGCACTGTGCTGAGTCAAGAAGGAAGGGAATGAGGTTATCTACGTATATAATAATACATTGATAGAGTAGGGATAATTGAAAAATAAACAAACTGGAGGCCTCCAAAAGACAATGAGCAAGTAGAGTGAACATTAGAATATGAGACAGAAGGAAAGGAAAGTCATAGAAGAATTTAAGTTTTGTGACATAAGGGTCTGTAATTTTAGGGGGTTGAAAGAAAGCAAACGTGAAGGTCAAGAGTCCTGATGATGCCCAAGAACCTAGCAACTGACCTGTTGGTTATTTTGGCTATAGGAATATTGAAATTGGCCAGCTTAATGGTACAACATGGGCTATAGAAGATTAATAAGGCCTAGGTGCTAATGTCTTCAATAATTGTGGCAGAATGTCTAAATGTGGATCGTTTCATGATAAGAAGGATGAAACACTGGAAAAGTTTGGTAGTATTAACTTAGAGAAAATGCAGATTTGCATAAAGACACAAGAACAATTCTTTTCGAAGTAGCATTGAGGAGCTCAAGGAATGCAATTCTCTCTCCTGGTCTTTGAGTAGATCAGGAAACCTTCACTTCAAGGACAGTATAAAAGAAAAAAATTTCAGGGTAGAGCCTGAATTTCTTTAAGGGATGGAGAGAAAATTCTGAGAATGTTTAAAGGCATAGGGTAGGAATTTTTTATGAAATAGAGAGCATAGGTGAAAGATGAGATATTAGGAAGAGTGGAGAAAGGAGGTAGGAGGAACCCAAGAGCAGTGCAAGCAAAATCAAACAAACAAACCAAAACAAACGGCAGTTTGAGGGGAAAAAAATGTAGTAGGATATTGAGGAGTAGAGGGAATACCATAGAGAAAGATCAGAGCATGTATGTCATGTCCAAAAGCTTCCAGTGGTTCACTCCAGTCTCAACATGGAAAAAAAGGCCAGAGCAGGAGGAGAAAATAATATGATCCAGGGTTCATTAGTTAATCTGAATATATAGATTGTTTGCAGCTGCACTAATAAAGAGAAGACCTGGGACAGATTACAGGTTAGTCTCACCTATGGTTCCATTATAGTAACTGTTCATCACATACTAAGGACGGACGGAGGCTCATTTATCAAAGTGATCAAATACACTGTGTTTATTATTAAGGATAAATTAATTCTTCAGTTCAGTTCTAACATCTGGTATCCACATTCTAGTGTAGTGTCAAGAAGTCTTGCAACACTGGAGTAGGACTAATGGTCAATAAATTTAGATCATTGAGCTTAGAGTCTGCATCTGAGCAAGTCAACTAAGATACTAGAGATAATGGAAACTGGTAATAAAATCTTGATGGAAACAGGACAAGAAATGTATCACTTTGCCATTTCAAATAGTTTGCGTGGACACTGTCTATTTTTTTCCTAATTTTCCATTTGCCGTGGTCTAATGTATAATAATGTATATAATAATGTTTAATAAGTTGAGCTGTTATTAATCACTGTTTAAATTGGAAAGTATACTTTAGCTTTGCACCATTTTAGACTGAAAAATATTATGTAGTTATTGTTTTTGATGATGTCTTAAATGTTGTTTCTAGTGTCATCTTTTTATGTTGGCAAAAATTAGCTAAACTGGCTCTTTCTTCCAGGAATGCTTCTTTTCACTGGGCAAAGCACTTGTGGTATGTATGTAAAAGCTATTTGAATTAAGTATAAAGTTAAAATTTCATACCTCAAATTTCAGTCTACTCATATTCAAATATATTTATAATTATTTCCTGTATAATTCAAAAGTAGAGCTATTATCCCTTAATGAGGATCTTTTCAATGGAGTATTCATCACATCATGAGATTTGAGAATGACAAAGGACTATGCCTAGAATTAGGGCTTAAATGGAACAAGTTCTTACAGGAATAAAATGCAGTATGTTGGGGATAATGAACAGACAAGAAAGGGACCAGAGAATTTATAGTTGGCTGCCATGATCAGTACAGGGAGCTGGGAACATTTTTATTTTGCTTTTACCACTATGTCCCTGACAGCAGTATTTGATGCTTTGGATCTGTAGACATGATCTCAATTTTAAACTATTCTAGAACCCATTTTGCCGATCATATACCTACAGGGCTAAACATTCTTCAGGTTTACCTAGTAATAGTAGAATTTATCTTCAAATTATTGTGGGAGTGGGGTTTATTTTTTCCAGTCTATGCCACTGTGTGCTATATTATGGGTCACAAGGGCTGAATCAAAGTGAATTGTATTTTTTCTTCAATGTCTTATGACTGTTATTACCTTTCTTTATTCTTTGAAAGGAGAGAGTATAAACAGAAATTACCCACTACACCCAACACAGTGACCCTATAAAATCCTTTAAATTTTAAAATTTAAATATCATATTAAATATCATAACCATGAGGTGTTTCTCAAAAAATACCCCATTACCTTTAAACTTTTGACTGATAGGATACATAGTAAATGTCTACAATGAAAATTTTCCACAAGAGTCTGGAGGAATGGGAGGGGAGTGAAAGGTTTTTATTGCTGTTGTTGTTTTTTAATTTGAAAATAGGATAAATTGGAAAGTTTCATATTGAGGATTGAGCTAAACTATTTTACATAAGGGATGAAAATGGCTATAAAAACTGTTACACTGGACTCTAAGGCATACTTTGAAATATGGATACAATAAAGAAAGTTTATCTCTCTACTTAAAGGGGATTGAAATACACAAATGAAAGACTTTGTCTGTTATGATTAACTTTTTCCACAAAGGTTGAGTCATTTGTACTAAATCCTTCATTCTGATTTTCTCTCAGTTGGCTGTTCCATGTCTCAGCTTTTCCTGTCAACACACTTCTGCCTTCCCGATTTCCTCTTTACCAGGCACTTCCTCCTGGCTTAACAAACACATCTATAACTGGCCATTTGTCTTAGAGAGTCATTCTATTTTCTCAGTCCCCCGTGTTCCCATTCTAGTATTCACAAAAATCAATTCACATTTATCTCATCATCTTCCAGTTTCTTAAGAGAATGCACATCCTAACAATAGGAAAAATAAATTTTTGCACATTTTGTGCATTAGATAGGCATAGTTTGGATTTAAATACACTTAAAATGTTTGTAAGATTGCAGCCACCCCAGTTGTCATACCTTCTCACTACTTGTATGTTTTTGTACCCCCCTGGCTCTCCACCACCCATACTATGTTATAGTATTTGAGATATACCTTGGAGATATACATACTAAGGTCTTGGAGATATACCTTCCCAGGACAAATAAGCTCAGAACTCTCATCTCCCTCCAAGGCAAATGAACAAGTCCTCTGCCTACTACTCTGCATCCAGTGACCTCAAAAAGGCCATTAGGACAAAATTCAGTAGGGCCCTGATTTTTTCTTTGTTAGTCAGTTTCTGTAATGATCTTTACTTTCTGGCTTCTCACTCCGACCACCACTCATTCACTTCCCAAAGCATTCTACTTAGGGATCTGTACGATTTGCCTATAATACCTCTTTCCCCTTTTCATTAATGTCATCCCCTAACCTTTGAGTCATTTCTTTCCTTAATTAACAATTTTGGAAAATGGTTCATAGCCCTATCCTCTGCTCTAAATCTTGCTATCACCCTGAGTGGGTTTGTGACATCCCCTTCAAAGCTCATCCTGCATTTCCCTCATGAATAGAAAAGTCATCTCTTCTTTGCTATATTAGCTAGCTATTTCCACTAAGAGCTTTCCTTAGAGTACAGATTCACCCTGCATAGGATAAAGTAGTGCGACAGTGAAGTTGAAAGCTTAGGTTCATCGTGAGACCTGACTTTGAATACTGACTCTACATAAGTTGTTGTCTTAATTTGGACAATATATTTAATCTTTCTGAACCTCAATTTTCCCAACTCTAACTTGGAGAGGATATTACTTACCTAAAATGATGAATGATTGAATGACATAATACATAAACCTTCTTGACAGGTCATTCTCTCATTGTTTCAATAAGTGAAAATTTGAGTACTTGGCACACACTGCACTAGAAAGATAAAAACAACAGCCAGCAAATACAAGACAGACTTTCCTCTTTAAAAAGTTACAGTGTACTGAATAATGTATTCATTTTTAATCAAATAATCACTTTAATTAATGAAAGTACAGTTAAAAAGTATTGTAAGGCCTCTAAAGAAAAGGAAAGGTGTGCTCCATAGAGAGATGGCAGAGGAAGCTGACTTAGACAGGTTATCCATAAGGCTTTCCTAAAGAGGAGGTATTTGAGCCAAGACTTGAAGATGTAATAAGCATTAACTAGATAAAGAGCTTTTTTGGTTTGTTTTATGACATAAGAAGGAGAGTACTTTTCAGGTAGAGAAAATAGCATGTGCAAAGACCTTATGTAGGAAAGGATCATGTTGGCTTAGGAAGATTGAAAACATGCCAGCATAACTCAGATTGTGAGGGAAAGAGCAGACTTAGATGGGGCAAGAGAAGTGAGCAGAAATCAGAACATTAAGAGATTTCCATGTTATATTCGGGATTTTTGCTACTTTTCTAAGACCAATGAGAAGCCGCCAAAAGGATTTAAACAAAGACATGGCATGATCACAAATTTTATTTTTACCAACTTCTTTCATAGAGTAATCAAATGAATTTATGTACCTTTACAATGAATAATCCTATACCAAAATTACAATAACAGTTTACAATTGCATGCAAAAGGATAAAATATTTAGGAATAAATTTAATGAAACAGTGGACCACTTATGCTCTGCAAACTTCAAATTTTGTTGAAAGAAATTAAAGTGGACCTAAATAAATGGAAAGACATCTCATGTTTATGGATCAGAAAACTTAATATTGTTAAGATGACAATACTCCCTAAACTTATATACAGATTCAACACAATTTCCATCAAAATCCAAATGGTTTTCTTTGCAGAATTTGAAAAGTTGATAATAAAATTCATATGGAAATTTAAAAGAATAACCAAAACAAGCTTGAAAAAAAAAAAAAACAGATCTTCTGTAGAACTCATATATTCTAGTTTCAAAACTTAGTACAAATCTACAATAATCAAGACAACAGTCAAGACTCACACAAGGATAGACATTAAAATCAACTGGAAGAGAATTCCAGAAATAAACTTGAATGGCATCTGTGAAAATTGTGATGTAGTGAATTTCATGCATGTCTCTACACACACATACACACACACACACACACACACACACACAATACAAAGTAAAAAATAAACTGACAAACTGTAGGGATCCATTTTTTTTTCAGAACTGTAAATATTAATCAAAAGCTTATAACAATCAAGGAATGGCTTAATCAAGAAACCAGCTGAGGGGCGCCTGGGTGGCTCAGTGGGTTAAGCTGCTGCCTTCGGCTCAGGTCATGATCCCAGGGTCCTGGGATCGAGCCCCGAATCGGGCTCTCTGCTCAGCAGGGAGCCTGCTTCCTCCTCTCTCTCTGCCTGCCTCTCTGCCTGCTTGTGATCTCTCTCTGTCAAATAAATAAATAAAATCTTTAAAAAAAAAAAAAAAGAAAGAAACCAGCTGAATCTTGAAGGAGAGCTTTGCAGTGTTTTAAACTACAATGGCCCCATCCTCCCCCACAACCCCAGCTTGGCAGCAACCTTGAAAATAACAGCTCCTATACCCAGTGCATTTTCATGTTAAGAAAGGAAGAAGAAAAGACCTTATTTTGAGAAAGTTATGGGATTTTGTTGTTGTTTAAATCTGTTTGGTGGCCTCCTGAAAAACCAACTTAAAGAACTTGTATTTATTTCACGTAACTTGGAACTCTCCAAAGACTGAGGTGGTTAAATTTACCTCATTTAAAGTCAAATGCATTACTTTGTGATACCTGAGAAAGAGATATCAGTTGGGTAAAATGATAAACTAACCAAAAAGGAAAAAAAAAAAAAAGCAAACAAACAAAGAAAAAAATAAAAACAAAACAAACCAAAAGCTTGGCAGACAAAGATAGGAAAGAATCTAATTTTCAGAGTTGCCATATAATAAAGGTCCATTTTTCAGTAAATAATGGCCCATACACAAGATTTTTGAACAAGGAAAGTAATAGAAACTGTTCATGGGAAATTAGGCAGATTTTAACTGTTTTAAATATTCTCAAGGAATTGAAGAAGAACACGTACAAGAACTAAGTAAATCATGAAGACAGTATCTCACAAAAAAAGAAAATATCAATAAAGAAAAAAACTATGAAAGGACACAGAAATACTGACATTGAAAAGTATAATAAAGAGTGAAAATTTTACTGGAGAGACTCAATGGCAAGTCGAAGCAGGGAGAAGAAAGAATCAGAGAACTAGATGATGGGTCAATTGCAATTGTCCAATCTACCAAAAAAGAAAGAAAAAAAAAATCATGAGGATAAACCAGCACAATCTTAAAGACCTGTAGAATCTTCAAGTTTACAAATACATACATATTAGGAATTTCATAAGAAGATGATGAAATTATAGCGGAATAATTCCTGAATTTCATGAAATACATGAATCTACACATTTAAGAGGTTCAACAAACTCCAAGTAGTATAAATAGATCAACATGACACATTTTAATCAAACCATAGGATTCCAATAACAGAGGCACTCATGAAAACTACAAGAAAGAATTGATTCATCAAGTACACAGAATCCTCAATAAGATTAATAGCTTCTCATCAAAAACCATGGAGGCTATAAGGCAGTGGAATGAAATATACAAAGTGTTGAAGTAGAAAATTTGTCCATCAAGAATTTTATATTGGGAAAACTATCCTTCATAAATAAAGTAGGAATGAAAAATTTCTCAAATAAACAAAAACCAAGAGAATTTATTGCTAGTAGATTTGCCCTAAAAGAAATGCAAAGGAAAATCTTTTGGTGGAAATGAAAGGACACTACACAGTAACTAATCCACAGGAAGAAATAGAGTACAAGCAAAGGTAAGTACATGGGTAAATATAAAATTTAGTATTAACGTACTTTGGTCTATCACTTATCTTTTTTTCTATATGATTTAAAAAACCATTGAATAAACCAATAATTATAAATCTAAGTTGATGGGCACACAATAAATACAGATTTGGGAAAACAATAGCTTAACTATGAAAACAGAGCTATTTATGAGTAGTTTTAGTATACTATTAAAACTACATTGTTATTAATTTCAACTGGAATAATATAATTAAGATGTTATTACTAAGAAAATAATTCAAAACTTATTGCAAAAAATAAATGACAAAAGACTTAAAATGGCATACAAGAAAATATCTAATTAATGTAACAGAAGCCAATATGGAGAAATTGAGGAAAAAATATATATATATGACATAAGAAAAACAAGGAACAAAATGAGAGAAGTTAATAGCCCCTTATTAATAATTACATTAAATGTAAATGGATTAAGTTCTTCAATGAAAAAGCAGGGATTATTAGAATGAATTTTTAAAATGATCACACTATATGCTGTCCACAAGAAATTCAGTTTAGATTTAAAGACACAAGTTGATATAAAAAGATGGAAATAGAAGATTTGTACAAACAGTGACCAAAAAAGACCTGGACTTGTTATATTAACATTGAAAAAATAAAATTTAAACTAAACAAAAATTATTGTAATAGATAATGATGGACATTATATAATGATAAAAGGAACAATCTATCAATAAGACATATAACAATTATATGCACTTAACAATAGGACCCCAGAATTTTGAAACAGAAATAAACTTCCACATTTATGATAAATTTATTTTAGACAAGGATGCCAAAATAATTCAATGATAGCAAACAAAAATGCAACAAATGGGGGCACTGGGTGGCTCAGTTGGTTAAACATCTGCCTTTGGCTCAGATCATGATCCCAGGATTCTGGGATCAAGCCAGCCTTAGGCTCCCTGCTAATAGGGGAACCTGCTTCTCTCTTTCTTCCTTTTGCCATTCACCCACCCAAATTTTCTGTCATACTCTCTCTCAAATAAATAAACAAATAAAGCCCTAAAAATAAGAGGCAACAAATGATCCTTGAAAATTGGATATCCACATGGAAAAAACAAAGCTGAACATCTGCCTCACTCTGCATATGAAAATTCAAAAATAATTAAAGACCTGGATGTAAGAGCTAAAATGATAGAAATTTTAGAAAAAAATATAGGAATAAATTTTGTGACCTTGGATTAGGTGATAGTTTCTTAAATATGACAACCAAAAGCACAAACATACAAATAAATAAATAAATAAATAAATAAATACAATTAGACTTCAACAAAATTAAAAGCTTTGTGTTTCAAGGAATATCAACAGTAAAGAGAAAAGCCAACACATTCTCAAGAATGAAAGATAATATTTCCAAATCATATATATGATAAGAGATTATATTTTTAATATAAAAGGAGTTATTACAACTCAAAAACAAAAAAACACCAGACAACCAAATTTAAAAGTGGGCAAAGACAAGATCAGGCATTTTCAGGGTGGTATGGCCATAGATATATGAATGGCTAACAGACACATGAAAATATGTTCAACATCATTAGCCATCAAGAAAATTCAAATCAAAACCACACTGAGATACCACATTTCACCAGTTAGAGTGGCAAAAATTAATAAGGCAGGAAACAACATATATTGTTCGGAATGCAAGTTGGTACAAACACTTTGGAAAACAGTATGGAGTTTCCTCAAAAAGTTAAAATAGAGTTACCCAATGACCCAGCAATTGCACTACTGGGTATTCACCCCAAAGATGCAGATATAGGGAAAAGAATGAGCACATGCACTCCAATGTTCATAGCAGCAACATCCACAATACCCAAACTGTGGAAGGAGCAAAGATGCCCTTCAACAGACAGATAAAAACGTGTCCATATATACAATGGAATATTACTCAGCCATCAGAAAGGATGAACACCCACCATTTGCATTGACATGGATGGAACTGGAGGGGATTATGCTAAGTGAAATAAATCAAGCAGAGAAAGATAATTATCATATGATAAATATCATAAGATAATTATCAAGAGATATTTATCATATGGTTCCACTTGTATGTAGAACATAAGGAATAGCATGGAGGACATTAGGAGAAGAAAGAGAAAAATGAAGGGGGAGATGAACCATGAGAGACTATGGACTCCAGGAAACAAACTGAGGGTTTCAGAGGAGAGGAAGTTTGGGGAATGTGCTAGCCTGGTGATGGGTATTAAGGAGAGCATGTATTGCATGGAGCACTGAGTGTGATACATAAACAATTAATCTTGGAACACAGAAAAAAAAATAAAACAAAGTTTAAAAACTAATGAAATATTGTATGATGACTAACATAACATGATAAAAAAATAGTAAATAAATAAAAATGAGCAAAGGATCTGAAAAAGGTTTTTTCCAAAGAAGTGATCAGTAAGCAAATGAAAAGAAGCTCAGCCTTAGGGTTTTTCAATTCAAAACCACAAAAGTTATCTCTAAACACAGATAACAAGTGTTGGTGAGGATGTGAAAAATTGAAGGACTCACATGCTGCTGATAGGGATGCAAAACACAGTCATGTTAGAAAACATTCCTCACAAAATTAATATTAATATATATATATATATGTGTGTGTGTGTGTGTGTGTGTGTGTGTGTGTGTGTGTGTATGAGAAAACATTACTCAAATGTTAAACATAAAGTTACCATATGACCCATCAATGTCACTCTTAGGTATTAACTCAAGAAAAATATAACATAAATCCACACAAAAAATTTATATGAATGTTTACAACCACTGTATTCATAATAGTCAAAAAGCAGAAACCACCCAAATGCTCATTAAAGATGAATGGAAAAACAAATGTGGCATATCCATACAATAGGACAATATTTTCCCATTAAAAAGAAATAAAGTTTTGCCACAACATGGATACTTTGTAAACATTATGCTAAGTAAACCAATCATAAAATATAGTGTGATTCCAATTACATGGAATTATATGAATTATATAATTTGTATGAAATTATAGCCAAATCTATAAAGACAAAAGGTAAATTACTGGTTGCCTGGGGCTAGAGGATTTGGGGAGAAAGGAGTGACTAAGTGCTAAGGAATTGGGCTTTCTTTTCATAGTGCCAAGAATGCTCTAAAAGTCGACTATGTTGCTGACTATACAGCTCTGTGAATATACTAAAAACCAATGAATGGTTAAGTGGGTGGATTGTATGGTATGCAAATTAGATCTGAATAAAGCTGATGCTTTACAAAATCTCAATACTAGAAAATATCTGAAAGAAACCAGTGGATTTCATTTTCTAATGAAGTAAAAGCTCAATCCTCTATCCCTTGCAAAAACATAGATCAGCATGTTACAGAAGTTAAAGCAAAGAAGAAGCAATCCTTTCCAAAAGGCCCCCACACACATTCAAGCTGGTGCGCGGTCTGAAGCATGTTGGATCAGACAAGCCTGTCTTCACAGCATATGGCTGGATCCTGTTTTCTCTCCAAACCAGTAAAAGAAGCAAAGTGGCAGCTTTAGTTTTGTTGGAGGTGGTCTGGCCATGACGGTGGCTTCTTTTGTTGTATGACTGGGCAAATGGGCTATAATGATTTCAGAAAAGAGATCAATCATGATTTGTTATATATGCGTTTTCATTTACATTTTAATTTACTCATTTATTCATTTAAAATAAATGGAGTATTATGGTGAACTGGAGCTAAATCAATGTAGCTCTTAAATGAAATAGACAGTTTTGGGAATTACACAGTTGGCTTTCTTCATTCTTCTCTTTCCTGCTCTTTTTGCTACCCCCCCCCCAAAACAGTGTCCCCTTACTTCTTTTATTCAAATGCCTAATGCCTTCCAAACTCAGTCCTTCATCCCTAAGAAGTTCTAGGAAAATTAAACAGGCTCAAATATTACCCCTCTCAAGGTAATTTTCTATCTTAAAAATAAATCAAAGCTGTAAACTAAAAGAAAGGAAACACAAAAGGTGGGATTCTAAGCATTAAGAGGGTTTTGTCAATTCATTCATCCATTCATTTATTCAATAAATATAATTTTCCTATTAGGCTCTAGAACTAGGAGACGGAAATTTTAAGAAATGAGCCAGACACATGGGCTCTGCCCCCAATGCAGCTTACTTTTAAATGTGGGTGTGGTGTGCAAATAAATGTACAATCTTGAAATTCAGGGCAATGGATATTTCTAGCTGCTGAGTACCCACTAAACCTCAGGAAAATTTTAAAAATAGAATTTTTTGAAATGGTGCTTAGGTTTTTGTCATTTAAAAAACACATATTTATATAATAGTAAATATGTGTGACAAGGAAAAGAAATGGCTGAGGGAAAAGCTGGTTTGACAAAAGGTAGATAAAAAGGACATGGAGTAAAGAGTGAGAAGGGAGAAGAAATGTGGCTTAACTGTAGAAGGTCTGTAATCAAGGACCATAACCCGGAGGTGAACACAAATGTGGACTTGCTAACTCCTTCACTGACCTGTAGAAGTTTAGAATGAGTGGCTCTGGGTGTCTCAGTCAGTTAAGCATCTGCTTTCAAAGCAGGTCATGATCCCAGAGTCCAGGTCCCAGGATCCAGCCCTGTATCCAGGTCGCTGCTCAGCCCGGAGTCTGCTTCTCCCTCTGCTTCTCACCCTGCTCATGCTCTCTCTCTCTCTCTCTCTGTCAGTCTTTCTCTTAAATAAATAAATGAAATCTTTTAAAAAGAAGCAGCAGTGGCTTAGAATGAATTCTTGAACATCATTATACTTTTTCTAGATTCACCTCAATTTTCAGAAATTTTCATGGGCTATTCACATACTGTCAGAAACTCCAACACCACATGGAGTGGTAGTCCTCTACACAGATGGAGAGCGGTAGATTTGAGTTCCCAATTCAAGGACTTTGGGGCCTTAGCATAAGGCTGTCGGAGAACCAGAGTTTGTGGTGCTAGAGAGTTCATGTTCACATGAATGCATTCCAACTCAAATTATCTTAAATACTTGCTAGCTTAAGAAAACATGGCTACTAGTCTTGAATCACTGGAATAGAGTTTCCTGTTGTCTGCAGAAATAGGAACAGGACCAATGACTCAGCCTTCTCCACTCCTTCAATGTCGTCAGGCCACGCCTTGCTCCACCTCCCTTTCCCCACCACTTCACTCCTCCTAGATAACACATTATTCTCTTGAGGATGGCTTTTCCTCTCTTCCCTTCAATTTGTAATCCCTCAGTGCAATAATACAAACTAAATGTTAAAGATTAATGTGATCTAATTAAATGAAAGCCCATGTGATTGGAAATGACCCATTACTCTCTATTTTCCCAGGAGGCTTTCTGTTAAAATGCCACAAAAATGCAACTCCTCTGACTCTCCAGGGGGAAATCCTATGAGAAAACAGTCCATAAGCAACCTGCTCTTCTGGCTTTGATATGTTTAGCCCTGTATGTTTTTACAAAACTGGATGTCTTTATACTTCTCATTTTACCAAAAAAATAGTACATAAAACCCCCTACAACCAGAGAATCCATTACAAATGGTTGACCTTAAGCAAAAATGTCTCAGAAAAAACTTATGAATGCTGGTCTGTTGGATATTTCTAAGTGAAGTGCTTTGGCCATCACTTACAGTAAGAGTTAAATCAAGAATGGAAACACGGTTAATTGTCTTAGAGACACAACAGTTCTTCTCTAGCTTTCCATGACATCCCTCACTAACCTGGGGTTATATAATGAGTTCAAGTAAGTCCAAACATGTCTCTTTACATGGTAAGTTATTCATGGAAAAGTGAGCAAGTACAGAATGACATGAGACATTCAGATCACTGGATGCCATTGAAATAAATATCTGTCAGTCATTGGCAATGGCTTTTAAAAACAAGCTGCATTTTACATTGCACAGTGTAATAAAGATCACATCACAGCCAACCTATTATCAAAGCTCAAAAACAAATAAATGTACAGCATACTTGCCAAGGCCTTTTCTCAGGTTTTATCGTTGCTGACAATAGAGCCGGTGTTGTGAGAACCATGTTAGTTGGCCAATTCACACATGTCATGCTTTGTTCTCTGCCTGGACCTGCTCCTGCATGACTCTCGGACTAATGCTATTTATTTTTATTGTTATTATTCAATGCAATTTGGCAGAAATGCAGAAATTCTGCAATCATTTAGTCAGTCTCTGAAATTCTTGTGAAATTCTTCCAGGATGGCAAGAAAAATAACATTTCTGTGCTAAGATTAAAACACCCAAGTGACACATAATTGACCTTGACAGCTTGTATTGTGGAGAAAATTGTCAGGGATAATCAAGAAACATACTGTCTTGTCTCAACACAGGTACAAGAGCAAACAAAAGAGTATGAGATGCTAGAGGTCAGGAAATACTTCTGCTAGACTAACTTCCTCAGCTAATATTGTTTGAGCAGTCATTATTGCCGAGGCTCTGTGCTTGGCTCTGTGAGGACATACAAAGACGTATGAGACAAAGGGCCTAAGTGAGTGGATTATACGAGAGAGAGAGAGATGGGCCAAATTTAGATACTGTAGACATGGGAAAGGACAAATGGATAGGTACCTGGTTTGCCTAGGGCCTAATCCAATCTCTGATACTAACTTGTGAGCTCAGATGTCTCCGCTTTCTCCTGCTCTTCCTCACCTTCAGTGTCTACACCAAATTTGGGAGTAATCTCTAAACCAAGCTGACCAGTACACTGAGTTTTATTAGCAGCCCTTCACTAGGACCAGAATTCCACTACCCATCTTTCAGTGGATTTTCTTTCCTCTTAATCAGCCATGAACATTCGGAGTTTCTGGGTATTTAATGATAAAAGTTAGGTTGTTGTAGTATTATTCAAGCACATCTCATTCAGAGGATGAAACTGCTTTTCAAATACATTCAGTTTTTATTTTTTATTTCTTTAGGACTATTTATTTATTTTTTGGAGAGAGAGAGAGCATATGCATGCATGAGGGGGAGAGGGGCAGAAGGAGTGGGAGAAGCAGACACTCTGCAGAATAGGAAGCCCAGCTTAGGGCTTAATCCCAGGACCCTAAGAACATGACCTGAGCCAAAGGCACATGCTTAACCAACTGAGTCACCCAGACACCCCTACATTTAGTTTTTATAAATTCTCCAAATATTGCAGTAAAAGACATTGCTGTGACAATAGTTCAATACTTCAGAGCTAATCATTCACTTAAAATATATTGTTATGGGTGCCTGGGTGGCTTAGTTGGTTAAGCATCTGCCTTCGGCTCAGATCATGATCCCAGTGTCCTGGGATCAAGTTCCACATTGGGCTCCTTGCTCAGCAGGGAGCCTGCTTCTCCCTCTGCCTCTGCCTGCCACTCCATCTGCCTGTGCTCTCTCTCTCTCTCCCTCTGACAAATAAATAAATAAAATCTTAAAAAAATATATTGTTATCATCCCACTTATATTTGCAGAACTACCATTATATCATGCAACTCAAGGTCTGGAAAGACCACACAGTCCACTCTACAAATATTGTCCCATGAGTGCCTGCTGCCAGCGAGGGTGCTCTACTCTGTTCCCAAATCTGGGCCATTTAGTACAGAAAGGCATGCCATGAGCAAGAAATATGATCCAGGATTACATCTGAAATGTGACTAACAGTTCCTCTCCCTACTTCTCAGCAGTGTAGCTGGAAGGACACAGAGTAAGTATATATTTCTAATACCACTGACCAAAAATGAGGGCCAGCAATTAAATTTATTCCAGAACCTATGGAAAATTCCAAAAAAACAGAAGGAAGATGGTGCTCAAGCACCCAGCTGTCAAAAACCAGTAGAATGTGGCTGTCAGAAGGTAGGCAGTCAGCCCCCTGGTTCAGAAATATAAGAGGCCCCAGGATTGTCCCTGTGCTGTGAGTTGTGAATCTGACACAGAGGGGTGCCATGAGGCCTCCACAGCACCCAAATGCTTCCATCTCTACGAGTACTTTTCCTCCCTCTCCACTCAAGATCACAGCTTGCTTCTGAGAGCTGAAGTGGATTTGTGGTGAGGCATTGCAATTGGAGAGGTATAGACCCTAACAGTAAAATACCAGAAACAGAAGTGTGAATAAGAAGAACCTCAGTAGCAGTGCATTCTACCTTGGCCTTTCCAGAAAAAGTTCACCAATCTCTGCCATATATAATAATTGATTAAGATTAGGAGAGGGCATTCCTACAAAATTATCCCATTTTGTAAGAATGCCCTCTCCTAATCTTGCAGGACAAGGGACAAGATAAGAGATCAAGGACCCCAGCGATGACAAAGAGAGATGTCTTTCCTGCTCTGTAATTTCACCATGGATCAATAAACCCAGTTCACAAATACAGATCAATCTTCTGTTCATAGTCCTTCTCAGCTTTTATCTTGTTCACTCTCACTTAAGATATAAGTAAATATAATCATTTCCCTACTCTCCAATAGCTGAAAATTTTTTTTTTCCCCTCACAATGGTGAGCTAGACAAGAGTCTTCATGGAAATGCTTTATGGGGTAGATAATTTAAAAAGTCATTTTCATACAACTCTTTCAATTGCAGGTTATGTGAACCCAGAGTAGGTATGTATGACTAACCATCACAAATAATACAGGAGAAAAATACTATTTGTATGTTTGTTTTCCTCCTCAGTTGAAAGAAAGGTCACTAACAATTCTTTTCCAACATGAGTGTTTCAAATAATCAGCCCAAGTTTAAAAAAATGATCTTGAGACAAATAAAATATTTAAGCCATAAGGTTGGAATGTAAAACAATATCACCAAGATAAAAGAAAATGCCTGTTTATATAGAAAACAGACTTGATATTTTCAATGAGAAAAAAAAAACCCAATAGCATTCAAAGGGATTTTAATATGCCTCCAAAGGTAGCATACACAAAAGTGTTTTTTTTTTTTAATTCTTCAACATCCAAGCACTAGGCTCCCAAAGTTCACATGGGATCTGATTAGGTGGAAGCAAAGAAAAGGAAGAGGTCACCTCTAGAGTTCACAGAAAGTTCCTGAGTCTGAATGGGCTACTGTGCAGAGAAGTCTTAAAGGGGCTACCCAGTTTGGGTCCTTCCTAGTTGCTTAATTTGGAGGCTCTGAATCTATTAGCCTCATTAAAATCACCACATGCTCAAGTATCTCTGTAAGCAGGAGTCACTGATGCCAACCAGCCAACCAGTCTGTGAAGTAAGAATGAGGTTGCTTTGGGCTTGGTACTGGTGCTCATGTTCAAAAATCACACCAGCAACTTAGTTGAGTTCAAAGCCAGCCATTTCCAGCCAGCATGTAAAGGCATCCCAGAGGTAAAGAATGGCAAGGATGACAGTAATTCTCAAGCTTTAGTTTTGTTTTTTGTTTTTTCCTAAATAGTTATAAAGAACATTCTTTTAAATTTATTTATTTGAGAGAGAGAGTGTGTGTGTGCACGTGAAAGCAGTGGGGGAGGGGTAGAGGGAGAGGAAGAAAGTCTTAAGCAGACTCTATGCTGAGCACAGAGCCCAACAGGGGGCTCCATCCCTTGACCCTGAGATCACAATCTGAGCTGAACCAAGCCTAATGCTTAGCCTTCTGAACCACCCAGGTGCCCCTCATCCATTCACTCTAGCAAATATTTACTAAACATCTACTTTGTATGGGAATAGGATGGTGCTTCGAAGAATTCCTATCTGATATTTAGAAATTTATATCCAAACAGACGCACAAGTGAGTTGCTATGAAATAGAGAGGTGGGAGGTCTCCCTGATAGGTCTGGAAATGTATCTGTCCACCACTTGGACTTCACGTAACACTTGAAAATTTACTGGACAAGAGCCTGCTAAACCGCTTCTTGAAAGAAAGGAGGAAAGGCAAGGCAAGGGGAGGGAAGATGAGGGGAAGGGAAGGGAAGAAGGAAAGAAATCCCCTTCAAACTGATTACCATACTAATGGTGAGAAAGTAGCATCATGAACATAGAAGCATATAACAAGGGTGAAATGTCTTGCATTTCTCTCCAAAGCATAGACTTTACCATTAATGGCAGATCTTACAACAATAGCGAGTTCAACAAGCCACTCGCTCAGTAAAGGGTGCAGGGTATTTAAGATGTTTCACCACATAGATGGTATTTCCTTTACAAATAATTCACTCTGGCTTAATCTTAAAAGCCTACTGTGTTTTAAAAAGGTCCAAGGCTGTCAGTGAAGGTGTTGGACTAAATTCCAATTCTAACATTCCATTGCTTTGTGAGCTTCTAACATTCCACTCCTTTTGTGATCCATATTCCCGGTTTCCACTCTCCAAGAAGGCAAGATGAATTTTTATTTGCATTCATCTGGACAATGTGTGTGCTTTAAAATTTCCATAGCTTTACCATTGGCTTGTGAACTGTGAAGTATCTGGAGCACAAATGGTACCTGAATCTACAGAGCTAGGCTCCTGCTTGAAAATGAAGAAAAGCTTCCAACAAAGATCAGAGAGCAAATTGGGTGATTCTGAAATTTAACAGGTCTTCTTACTGCAAACTCCTTGGGAAAGAGAAGGGGCCAGGAAAGTGGAGAAATGAGGGGATGGCTGAAATTAGGCAAGGGAGGGGTTATGTGTGGAAATCCAGTCAATTTAAATCTCACAAAATCAGAATATATAAAGTGAACCTAGCCACCACTGGTGTTGCTCAAATTCCATTCTGAGACTTAGTCATTAATATTTAGCATTTTTTGTGATTATTTTATAGACATGATGTCATTGTTTCAGAGTGTTTTACTAATCACCAATGACACAGTTGCCAGAGAGCAAAGTTACAATGTAGTGATGTTATGAGTGGAAAATGTTGCAATTGTGGTGGGGGTGGGGTGGGGAGAGAGAAGTTCAGATTAAGTTCAAGGCACTTGGCTTGGATTTTCTGGGTGAGCCAAATCTAGACTTCTCGGGGGGTTCTACCTCTTAGAACCACATTTAAAAACTCCCCGTTTTATCGTTTAAAAAATACCCATAAAAGTTAAAGCTTCTGAAATGGGAATCTTGGGGAAAGGGAATAAAACCGCAGACATTCCAGCAAAAACAACCTTCTTCTTTTTGACAACTCCAGGTTTAGACATTCCTTAGGTTTATTACCACAAAGCAGACCAAGCTGGCAAAGGAGCCAGCAGGCCCCTCAGTCCTTCTGTGCAGCGCCTTAGCGACAGCTGCTCCAAAAAGCGTACCTCCCGGGGGTGATGGATGTGCCCTCTGCCAGGGAAGACCCAGGCGAATGCAGATGGGGCTGCATGAGGAGGTGACATGTATTTGTGATCTGGGGCTCAAAGTGGAGCTGCCAGGGCATGTGTGATGAATGAAGACAGACTCTGTGAACATTCTTGGCTGGGCCACAAGAGAGGGACCTGGGATGTGTAAACTTCAGGCCTTGGTATGGATTTTTGCTTAAGGATTGCTGTTCTTTTCCCTTCTCTCATTCAAAACCTCACTGCTGCTTTCAACTTATCATCTACTCACCTTATTTCGTCCCGGCCTTAGCTGATCTAATTATGAGCTTGATCAAAGACAGCGGCATACTCTTCTGGTAGGAAGGCAATTCACACTCGCTTCTCTGCAGATTTCCACATGGGACTTCTTTAAGTTAGAATGGTGGGGAAACTAACAAATGTATCGACCTTGAAGAAAAAGAGGTACCTTGAATTGTTGCATGAAAAGAAGCATAAACTCATTTAAGTCTTTGTTTCTTTGTTTAGAAGGACTCTCTCGGGAGCCTGGGTGGCTCAGCGGGTTAAGCCACTGCCTTTGGCTCAGGTCATGATCTCAGGGTCCTGGGATCGAGGCCCGCATCGGGTTTTCTGCTCAGCAGGGAGCCTGCTTCCCTCTCTCTCTCTCTGCCTGCCTCTCCATCTACTTGTAATTTCTGTCAAATAAATAAATAAAATCTTTAAAAAAAAAATAGAAGGACTCTCTCTTCCCACTTTCCTAGCACTGGGGATCACAAGAATATTTAATTATACTAGACGTTCTCCCCCTTCTTCTGCAGAAAAGTGCAGAACAAAATGCAAGAGTATTATGAATCAACAAGGGTCTGGGACTGAGAAACAGGTTGCTCTGATGAAATGAATGTCTCCTTTACCAGAGACAAACTTGAGTGGTGATTACAGAAATTCTCTGAAATAAGACAAACACCGGGTACAGAGATACTTATGCCATAAGAACCCCCTCCTCTCAGATGTTTGCAATTGTGAGAGCAGGTGTGTGGTGCTGGGCTTAGTGTGCTGTGTGCTTAGTAATGGAATTATTTAACCACCCATCCATCCCACCCCAGCCTGGTCATCATGCCACCAATTAAACCCACTGTGAAGAGTTACAAAAATACACAGTGAAAACTGATAATGAACTAAGCAGAATAGATAAGAATCAGCTAACAAGAAAAACGCTTTAGATAAATTGCAGCTATTTCTGAAACAAATGTGAACACAAGAAGTTAAGGATTCTGAAAAGTAACAGAGCAATTAGAAAATACTACAATAGCAATGGCTATAAAATAAAGATATTTTTGACAAAACCCATAAATCCTGCATTTCAGAAGGATCTGTTAAATAGAAAAATAATTTAACCTGTTCCTCCAGAATAAATGGTATTTTCTCATTTAAAAGCACAGAACTTGTTAAATAATAACATTTGAGCAAGACTACGATTATTTTGCTAAAGTTCTAGCTGTTGAGATGTGTCTTGCTACTTCTCCTGACCATACATGACTTTTGTAAAATTGGGTTTTAGCTTTGTCTCTGGTCACTTATTTACAAATGGCTTGTAAGTTTAATTTCTGAGTAGAGGTTTTCTTTCTTTTTTTTTTTTTTAAGATTTTATTTATTTATTCGACAGACAGAGATCACAAGTAGGCAGAGAGACAGGCAGAGAGAGAGCAGAGAGCCTGATGTGGAACTCGATCCCGGGACCCTGGAATCATGACCTGAGCGGAAGGCAGAGGCTTAACCCACTGAGCCACCCAGGCACCACCATGTGAGTAGAGGTTTTCTTAAGCTTTAATCTATTACATTTGTTTCTAGAGAGTCCCAGAGTGAGGCGAATAAGGCATTTGCCTTTAGCACAATATTTAAGTGATGGCAATAAATGTGGTAATCAAGATACATATTTTAATGCGATATTTTAAAAAATGAAAATTAATGCAAAAAAAACATAATGAACCAAAAGTCCAAATTTTAAACAAAGACAGGATCCACTCCTGTTCTGAAAGAATCAGGATTACAACCCTCATCTAATCAGTCCCTTCTTGTTAAAAATACTCTTGCTTGTTGTCTGGTCAGTACTACCACCCACTGCATTGGCTGGTCCCAGGACTATCACCTGCCACCATAAGTTGTTTGTTTTCGCATCCTACACAAACACCTATGAAGCAAGGAATTCAAAGGAAGGAGGTCAAGGAGGGAATGAGTGAAGTAAGGATGGAAGAGATTTAAGAACATTAAAATATCTGTTTTAAAGAAATTTCACAGACTTCTTTTTATTAACATTACTTCCCAGTCTCCCCTCCATACCCATCAGTAAAGGTGGATGCCTCAGCCAAGACAGAAGAGTTTGTGTTCAATCCAGACCTTAAGATAATGCAGGAAAAGGGGTTTGAATATGAAGGACAGGTAAGAGAAAGAGGGCTCTATGTCATGGACTATCCCTCTCTACTAGCTTTATTGATCAGACATTCTTGGGGCTCGTGGACCTTAGATCCATTCATACTGCTCTGAGAGAAATGAACTTGGTACTCTTGACATAATAATTTCCATTTCAAAATCAGGACTTCCAGAAAATATTAGTGTGAAGAGGTTAGCGTACTCATGAGCAACTATGGAAAATGTTTTGTCTGGTAACATAATAAACATTGGAGGGCTTTGACACAGTTAATTTAGAAATGTTTAAATTTCACAAATGTCTACAACTCAAGACACATGAAGTTATAAGCAGGGCAAATTGCTTAACAAAATTGAGCTCAAACAAAGTTGAGTCTACAAATCAAGACACATGAAGTTATAAGAAGGGCAAATCTTCAATTGGAGGATGTCAAGGGGCAGCCCAACGAGGGTAGAGCAAAAGCTAAGTCATGTCAGCATTCAAAGATGTCCATTGGCTGGTTTGATTGTATCAGATACCCAAGACCATCTGTTGTCTTCCTGTGCCTCTCTCAGGTCAATGTTGCACCCCTAGTTTTGTGTGCAGACTATGAAATGAGCTCTCTCCAAAGTTTGTCCAGAGAAGGGATCATTTTTCAAATACCATATACATTTGAAACATGTGTAGCAAATGCCAGCTTGGAAAGCAGAGATCAGCAGGAGATGGCATTGTGTACTTAGAGACAGACAGAGGGACTGAAGAACAAAATCTTATATATTAGCTTCTCTGATAAGAAGTGTGTTAGGGGGCACCTGGGTGGCTCAGTGGGTTAAAGCCTCTGCCTTCAGCTCAGGTCATGATTCCAGGGTCCTGGGATCAAGCTCCACCTCGGGCTCTCTGCTCCTTGGGGAGGCTGCTTTCTCCTCTCTCTGCCTGCCTCTCTGCCTGCCTTTCTGCCTACTTGTGATCTCTCTCTCTGTCAAATAAATAAATAAAATCTTAAAAAAAAAAAAAGAATAATAATAATAAGAAGAAGTGTGTTAGGTTCAGAATGGTAATTGAAGAGTGCCTGGGTAGCTCAGCTGGTTAAGTGTCTGCCTTTGGTCTGGTCATGATCTCAGGATCCTGGGATTCAACCCCATGCTGGACTCCCTGCTCTGCTTCTCTCTCTCTCCTTCTGCCAGCCCTCCCCCTGCTTGTGCTCTCTCTCTCTCTCTCTCTGTCCAATAAATAAATAAAAGCTTAAAAAAAAGTTATAGTAATTGAAAAGTAAAAAAGGACCTCCTCAGTGAAAGGTAATGCAACCTATGGCTATATTTTTTGCTCTAGTGCACAGTTCTGTGTGGTCTAATGAAAATTCATGTATTGAAATTTATAGATAGGAAACTTTAGTGATTGCTACAAAAGCTCACAATCCTACTGAGGCTGCATCTCACTAGGGACCAGCACTCATTGATGGGTTAGTGCAAAGTTCTGAAATCATGAAGTCTTAAAATCCTAATTTTAATTATTAGATGTCTTACTACAGATAAATTATTTCAAATCTTTGAATATTTCTCCTTTAAAAAAAATGAAGACTTGTAAGATTGTGCCCAAGTATAGCAGAGTTAATAATGTGAAATTGCATAGTTAATTCTGTCAATGTTTGTCCTTGCTACTGGGTACTGTCACAGGTTCGAATGATTCAGAGCTCCTGAAACTTTAAAGTCCTGAGACTTAATTTGTTAGAAACCAATGGTAGAGATAGAACCATTTACCATAATAACAGTGGCAATGATATCATATCTTCAAGAGAGCACGTAACACCTAACAAAAGAGGAAAGAGTCAAAACATACAGTGAAAACATTTTACCTCATTATGTAAACAAAGATATTAAAATTCAGGAGGAAACCTGTTTTTTTCACTTGTAAAACCCAAAGTTGTATTTTAAAGATAAAGTATTCAATGCTGATGGGTGAATGATGAAATAAGAATCTTATTTGTACATTGCTAAGCAATGGTTTTTGCAAAATTTTGAAAACATTCTGAAAATAAATATAAAGAAACTTAAAATTTTCTTACTTTTTTGACTCTTAGAAATATGAGTATAATCTAGAATCAAAATTTTAATTTATTACACATATAATATTCAGCACACAAATAATCTAAAACACAAAAGAGCTTTATTGTAAAAGAAAAAAAAAGGGTAGATGGAAATTTGTGTTCAGTGTTGACAAAGTAGTTCAGTAAAGTATATTCCTACTAAATCGAATGATATTCTGCATTCATTAAAAAACTGTGAACATATATGTACAAATTTATTTGATACCAGTACACAAAATTCAATAAGCAATATAGTCATAATTATTCTTAAATATACATAAGAGTTCTGTTAAGAAATAATAGCAAATTTAGCAAAATAAGTCAATTGGAGAAAGACAACTATCATATGATCTCCCTGATATGAGTAAATAGAGACGCAACATGGGGGGTTTGGGGATAGGAAAAGAATAAATGAAACAAGATGGGATCAGGAGGGAGACAAACCATAAGAGACTCTTAATCTCACAAAGCAAACTGAGGGTTGCTGGGGGGGGGGGTAGGGAGAGGGTGTTGGGGGTTATGGACATTGGGGATGGTATGTGCTATGGTGAGTGCTGTGAAGTGTGTAAACCTGGCAATTCACAGACCTATACCTCTGGGGCTAATAATATGTATTAATTTAAAAATTTAAAAAATTAAAATAATAATAGCAAAGTATTTACAGTACAGTTGTTCTTAGGTAGTGAAAATATGGTGATTGTTTCTGTTTTACATGATTATAATAATTGGCAAAATTAGACTTTTTAAAACATCAAAAAAAAAAAACCACAGAAATTTGTAGACCCACAATTATATCCTAATGAAATAGGCAAAGTACTTTTATATAAGGCTAGTAAAAATATTAAAACATTTTAGTATTTAATATTTTAAAGTTTAAAAATATTTTACATAAAATATTTAAAAATATTGCTCTGACCTTACATTTTTCCCTGAAATGTTGATTAATAAATATAGTATGATACTGAGAATTTCACACTAGTCTTTGGATTCATTTTAAGATTATAAAAATACGGGGGGGGGGGAAGAGTCAAGATGGCGAAGAAGTAGCAGGCTGAGACTACTTCAGGTAGCAGGAGATCAGCTAGATAGCTTATCTAAAGATTGCAAACACCTACAAATCCAACGGCAGATCGAAGAGAAGAAGAACAGCAATTCTAGAAACAGAAAATCAACCACTTTCTGAAAGGTAGGACTGGCAGAGAAGTGAATCCAAAGCGAGGGGAAGATAGACCGCGGGGGGAGGGGCCAGCTCAAGGCCAGTGGTGGAGCAACGAAGCACAAAATCAGGAATTTTAGAAGTCTGGTCCGCTGAGGGACATCGCTCCAGAGGCTAAACTGGGGTGGAGCCCACGCAGGGTCAGCATGGCCTCAGGTCCTGCAGGGTCAGAGAAGGATCAGGGGGAGCTGAGTGTCGCAGAGCTGGCAGGTATTAGAACGGGGAAGCTGGCTACAGAGACAGAGCTGAGAGTGAGCTCATAGCTGAGGGTTACCTCCAGCCGGTCGCAGGCTCAGTGAGCTCCGAGCGTGGCCAGAGGTCAGGCAGACGGGAGTTATTGGGCGCTATTCTCTGAGGGCACACTGAGGAGCAGGACCCCGAGCTCTCGGCTCTTCTGGGCCGGAGACCAGGAGGCCGCCATTTGTAGTCCCATCCTCCGGAACTCTACGGAAAGCGTTCAGGGAACAAAAACTCCTGAAAGCAAACCCGAGCGGATTACTCACCCCGGCCCCAGGTAAGGGCGGTGTAATTCCGCCTGTGGCAAAGACGCTTGAGAATCACTACCCCAGGCCCCTCCCCCAGAAGATCAACAAGAAATCCAGCCAAGACCAAGATCACCTACCAAGGAGTGCGGTTCCAATACCAAGGAGAGCGGCAGAATTCCAGAGGAGGAGAAAGCCAAGCACGGAACTCATGGCTTTCTCCCCATGATTCCTTAGTCTTTCAGTTAATTTAATTTTTCTTTTTAAATTTTTTCTCTTTTTCTGCTAATACTTTTTTAACTTTTACCCTTTTCTTTTTTAACTCATTTATCTAATATATATATAAATATATTCTTTTCTTTTTTATATTTTTTCTTTATTCGTTTTCTTTTTTTAATTGTTTCTTTTTTGTTGTTGTTGTTGTGAACCTCTTTTTATCCCTTTTATCTCCCCCCAAAATTTGGGATCTCTTCTGATTTGGTTAAAGCATATTTTCCTGGGGTCTTTGCCACACTTTTAGTATATTACTTGCTTTGTCATATACTCTATTCTGGACAAATTGACAAGGTGGAAAATTTCACCACCAAAAAAACAAGAGGCAGTACTGAAGGCTAAGGAACTTTGGTAATAGTCAGATCTATAGTTCAGAAGGACAATTTTCAAGGTTCAAGCCAGGCTTGAAAAAGGCATGGAAGATATTAGAGAAACCCTCTCGGAAGATATAAAAGCCCTTTCTGGAGAAATAAAAGAACGAAAATCTAAGCAAGTTGAAATAAAAAAAGCTATTAATGAGGTGCAATAAAAAATGGAGGCTCTCACTCCTAGGATAAATGAGGCAGAAGAAAGAATTAGCAATATAGAAGACCAAATGACAGAGAATAAAGAAGGTGAGCAAAAGAGGGACAAACAGCTACTGGTCCACGAGGGCAGAATTCGAGAGATAAGTGACAACATAAGACGAAACAACATTAGAATAATTGGGATTCCAGAAGAAGAAGAAAGAGAGAGGGGAGCAGAAGGTATATTGGAGAGAATGATTGGAGAGAATTTCCCCAATACGGCAAAGGGAACAAGCATCAAAATCCAGGAGGTGCAGAGAACCCCTGTCAAAATCAATAAGAATAGGCCCACATCCCCATCACCCCAGGTAAAATTTACAAGTCTTAGTGACAAAGAGAAAATCCTGAAAGCAGCCCGGGAAAAGAAGTCTAACATACAATGGTAAAAATATTAGATTGGCAGCAGACTTATCCACAGAGACCTGGTAGGCCAGAAAGAGCTGGCATGATATATTCAGAGCACTAAATGAGAAAAACATGCAGCCAAAAATACTATATCCAACTAGGCTATCATTGAAAGTAGAAGGAGAGATTAAAAGCTTCCAGGACAAACAACAACTGAAAGAATTTGCAAACACCAAACCAGCTCTACAGGAAATATTGAAAGGGGTCTCTAAGCAAAGAGAGAGCCTAAAAGTAGTAGATCGGAAAGGAACAGAGACAATATACAGTAACAGTCACCTTACAGGCAATACAATGACAGTAAATTCATATCTCTCAATAGTTACCCTGAATGTTAATGGGCTAAATGCCCCAATCAAAAGACACAGGGTATCAGAATGGATAAAAAAACAAAACCCATCTATATGTTGCCTATAAGAAACTCATTTTAAACCCGAAGACACCTCCAGATTTAAAGTGAGGGGGTAGAAAACAATTTACCATGCTAATGGGCATTAGAAGAAAGCAGGAGTGGCAATCCCTGTATCAGACCAATTAGATTTTAAGCCAAAGACTATAATAAGAGATGAGGAAGGACACTATATCATACTCAAAGGGTCTGTCCAACAAGAAGATTTAACAATTTTAAATATGTATGTCCCTAACATGGGAGCAGAAAACTATATAAACCAATTAATAACAAAATCAAAGAAACACATCAACAATAATACAATAATAGTAGAGGCCTTTAACACTCCCCTCACTGAAATGGACAGATCATCTAAGCAAAAGATCAACAAGGAAATAAAGGCCTTGAATGACCCATTGGACCAGATGGGCAACACAAATATATTCAGAACATTTCATCTGAAAACAACATAATAAACATTCTTCTCTAGTGCACATAGAACATTCTCCAGAATAGATCACACCCTGGGTCCTAAATCAGGTCTCAACTGGTATCAAAAGATTGGGATCATTCCCTGCCTATTTTCAGACCACAATGCTCTGAAACTAGAACTCAATCACAAGAGGAAATTTGGAAAGAACCCAAATACCTGAAGACTAAACAGCATCCTTCTAAAGCATGAATGGATCAACCAGGAAATTAAAGAATTGAAAAAATTCATGGAAACAAATGATAATGAAAACACAATGGTTCAAAATTTGTGGTACACAACAAGGGCAGTCCTGAGAGGAAAATATATAGCGGTGCAAGCATTTCTCAAGAAACAAGAAAGGTCTCAGGTACACAACATAACCCTATACCTAAAGGAGCTGGAGAAAGAACAAGAAAGAAACCCTAAACCCAGCAGGAGAAGAGAAATCATAAAGATCAAAGCAGAAATCAATGAAAAAGAATTTAAAAAAAATAGAACAAATCAATGAAACTCGGAGCTTGTTCTTTGAAAGAAATTAATAAGATTGACAAACCCCTGGCCAGACTTATCAAAAAGATAAGAGAAAGGACCCAAATAATAAAATCATGAATGAAAGAGGGGAGATCACAACTAACACAAAAGAAATACAGACAATTATAAGAACATACTATGAGCAACTCTACGCCAACAAATTTGACAATCTGGAAGAAATGGATGCATTCCTAGAGACATATAAACTACCACAACTGAACCAGGAAGAAATAGAAAACCTGAACAGACCCATAACCAGTAAGGAGATTGAAACTGTCATCAAAAATCTCCAAACAAACAAAAGTCCAGGGCCAGACAGCTTTCTGGGGGAATTCTACCAAACATTTAAAGAAGAATTCCTATTCTCCTGAAAATGTTCCAAATAAATAGAAATGGAAGGAAAACTTCCAAACTCATTTTATGAGGCCAGTATCACTTTGATGCCAAAACCAGACAATGATCCGATCAAAAAAGAGAACTACAGACCAATATCCTTGATGAACACAGATGCGAAAGTTCTCAACAAAATACTAGCCAATAGGATTCAACAGTACATTAAAAGGATTATTCACCACGACCAAGTGGGATTTATTCCAGGGCTGCAAGGTTGGTTCAACATCCGCAAATCAATCAATGGGATACAACACATTAATAAAAGAAAGAACAGGAACCATATGATACTCTCAATAGATGCTGAAAAAGCATTTGACAAAGTACAGCATCCCTTCCTGATCAAAACTCTTCAAAGTGCAGGAATAGAGGGCACATACCTCATTATCATCAAAGCCATCTATGAAAAACCCACCGCAAATATCATTCTCAATAGAGAAAAACTGAAAGCTTTTCTGCTATGTCAGGAACACGGCAGGGATGTACATTGTCACCAATGCTATTCAACATAGTACTAGAAGTCCTAGCCTCAGCAATCAGACAACAAAAGGAAACTAAAGGCATTCAGATTGGCAAAGAAGAATTCAAACTATCACTCTTCACAGATGACATGATACTATATGTGGAAAACCGAAAAGACTCCACTCCAAAACTGCTAGAACTTATACAGGAATTCAGTAAAGTGTCAGGATATAAAATCAATGCACAGAAATCAGTTGCATTGCTCTACACCAACAACAAGACAGAAGAGAAATTAAGGAGTCAATGCCATTTACAACTGCACCCAAAACTATAAGATACCTAGGAATAAACCTAACGAAAGAGGCCAAGAATCTATACACAGAAAACTCTAAAGTACTCATGAAAGAAATTGAGGAAGACACAAAGAAATGGAAAAATGTTCCATGCTCCTGGATTGGAAGAATAAATATTGTGAAAATGTCTATGCTACCTAAAACAATCTACACATTTAATGCAATTCCTATCAAAATAACATCCATTCTTTTCAAAGAAATGGAACAAATAATCCTAAAATTTATATGGAACCAGAAAAGACCTCAAATAGCCAAAGGAATATTGAAAAGGAAAGCCAAAGTTGATGGCATCACAATACCGGACATCAAGCTCTATTACAAAGCTGTCATCATCAAGACAGCATGGCACTGGCACAAAAACAGACACATAGATCAATGGAACTGAACAGAGAACCCAGAAATAGACCCTCAACTCTATGGTCAACTAATCTTCGACAAAGCAGGAAAGAGTGTCCAATGGAAAAAAGACAGCCTCTTCAATAAATGGTGCTGGGAAAATTGTACAGCCACATGCAGAAAAATGAAATTGGACCATTTCCTTACACCACACACAAAAATAGACTCAAAATGGATGAAGGACCTCAATGTGCGAAAGGAATCCTTCAAAATCCTTGAGTAGAACACAGGCAGCTACCTCTTCGACCTCAGCCGCAGCAACATCTTCCTAGGAACAACGCAAAAGGCAAGGGAAGCAAGGGCAAAAATGAACTATTGGGATTTCATCAAGATCAAAAGCTTTTGCACAGCAAAGGAAACAGTTAACAAAATCAAAAGACAACTGACAGAATGGGAGAAGATATTTGCAAACGACATATCAGATAAAGGACTAGTGTCCAGAATCTATAAAGAACTTAGCAAACTCAACACCCAAAGAACAAATAATCCAATCAAGAAATGGGCAGAGGACATGAGCAGACATTTCTGCAAAGAAGACATCCAGATGGCCAACAGACACATGAAAAAGTGCTCCATATCACTCGGCATCAGGGAAATACAAATCAAAACCACAATGAGATATCACCTCACACCAGTCAGAATGGCTAAAATCAACAAGTCAGGAAATGACAGATGCTGGCGAGGATGCGGAGAAAGGGGAACCCTCCTACACTGTTGGTGGGAATGCAAGCTGGTGCAGCCACTCTGGAAAACAGCATGGAGGTTCCTCAAAATGTTGAAAATATAACTGCCCTATGACCCAGCAATTGCACTATTGGGTATTTACCCTAAAGATACAAACGTAGTGATCCAAAGGGGCACGTGCACCCGAATGTTTATAGCAGCAATGTCCACAATAGCCAAACTATGGAAAGAACCTAGATGTCCATCAACAGATGAATGGATCAAGAAGATGTGGTATATATACACAATGGAATACTATGCAGCCATCAAAAGAAATGAAATCTTGCCATTTGCGACAACATGGATGGAACTAGAGCGTATCATGCTTAGCGAAATAAGTCAAGCAGAGAAAGACAACTATCATATGATCTCCTTGATATGAGGAAGTGGTGATGCAACATGGAGGCTTAAGTGGGTAGGAGAAGAATAAATGAAACAAGATGGGATTGGGAGGGAGACAAACCATAAGTGACTCTTAATCTCACAAAACAAACTGAGGGTTGCTGGGGGGAGGGGGTTTGGGAGAAGGGGGTGGGATTATGGACATTGGGGAGGGTATGTGCTTTGGTGAGTGCTGTGAAGTATGTAAACCTGGTGATTCACAGACCTGTACCCCTGGGGATAAAAATATATGTTTATAAAAAATAAAAAATTATATTTAAAAAAAAAAAGATAAAAGCTTTTGCACAGCAAAGGAAACAGTTAACAAAACCAAAAGACAACTGATAGAATGGGAGATGATATTTGCAAATGACATATCAGATAAAGGGCTAGTGTCCAAAGTCTATAAAGAACTTAGTAGACTCAACACCCAAAGAACAAATAATCCAATCAAGAAATGGGCAGAAGACATGAACAGACATTTCTGCAAAGAAGACATCCAGATGGCCAACAGACACATGAAAAAGCGCTCCATATCACTCGGCATCAGGGAAATACAAATCAAAACCACAATGAGATATCACCTCACACCAGTCAGAATGGCTAAAATCAACAATTCAGGAAATGACATGCTGGTGAGGATGCGGAGAAAGGGGAACCCTCCTACACTGTTGGTGGGAATGCAAACTGGTGCAACCACTCTGGAAAACAGCATGGAGGTTCCTCAAAAATTTGAAAATAGAACTGCCCTATTACCCAGCAATTGCACTACTGGGTATTTACCCTAAACATACAAACAGTGATCCGAAGGGGCATGTGCACCTGAATGTTTATAGCAGCAATGTCCACAATAGCCAAACTATGGAAAGAACCTAGATGTCCATCCACAGATGAATGCATAAGGAAGATGTGGTATATATACACAATGGAATACTCTGCAGCCATCAAAAGAAATGAAATCTTGCCATTTGTGACGACATGGATGAAACTAGAGGGCATCATGCTTAGCGAAATAAGTCAAGCAGAGAAAGACAACTATCATATGATCTCCCTGATATGAGGAAGTGGAGATGCAACATGGTGGGTTAAGGGGGTAGGAGAAGAATAAATGAAACAAGATGCGATTGGGAGGGAGACAAACCATAAGTGACTCTTAATCTCACAAAACAAACTGAGGGTTGCTGGGGGAAGAGGGGTTGAAAGAAGGGGGGTGGGGTTATGGACATTGGGGAGGGTATGTGCTATGGTAAGTGCTGTGAAGTGTATAAACCTGGCGATTTACAGACCTGTACCCCTGGGGATAAAAATATATGTTTATTAAATTTTTTTAAAAAATTTTAAAAAAGATTATAAAAATACACGGGAACCTGGGTGGCTAAGTGGATAAGCCTCTGCCTTTGGCTCAGGTCCTGGGATGGAGTCCCACATCAGGCTCTCTGCTCAGCAGGGAGCCTGCTTTCCTCTCTCTCTGCTTTCCTCTCTGCCTACTTGTGATCTTTATCTGTCAAATAAATAAATAAAATCTTAAAAATAAAAAATATTATAAAAATACAGCTTTGGTACCATCAACTCACTCTAAGGAAAGCTAATGCTTAATGGAGCATTAGCAGTTCTGTACAGCTACCCCCATACAGGCTCCGGCCAGCTCTGGAGAGTACCAAAAAAATGTTTGGAATTGATGCTCTGATCAGGCCATCTCCTTTAGATTTGATTCCAATAGCCTCTCACTCTACAGATATGTGTTTGTCTTCTGTGGCAAATGATAAGGTGGGAACCAGGTGCACACAACCAGAAGCATCAATAGGAATCCCTTTTGTCAAAGAGATATGGGTCTAGCTCCCTGAGATCTCTGGCATTTGTTCTTTTGATCTTCCTATTTTTTGCTCCTCTCTCCTCTGTCTTTCTACATTTTCTCTCTCTCTCCCTTTTCTCTCCCTCTCCTTTTCTTTCTCTCCATCTGTCTCTGTTTCTGTTGGAACTCTTCTAGGCATCTCACTAATTCATATTTTTCTGCATTAAGAGTGGCTTTAAAGTATGGGCACAGCATTCTTCCAAATTTACTTTATAGTTAACTCCGCATACGTGGCGTTTTTAAAGACAACATACTATAAGTTTATGTGCACATGTAAAATTAGTTTAAAGATCGATCTTTAGATCTTTCTAAAGGATTTGCTAACATCCAGATTTATATATTGATACTTATTTTTAGTAGCTGCCAAATATAACCCCATAGTTTTAATATAATTCAGATCCCATATGCCTTTTCTCCATGAAGACATGCTAGGTGGTGGATTGCAAGTTCTTTTTTTTTTTTTTTTAAGATTTTATTTATTTGACAGTCAGAGATCACAAGTAGGCAGAGAAGCAGGCAGAGAGAGGAAGAAGCAGGCTCCTTGCTGAGCAGAGAGCCCGATACAGAACTGGATCCCAGGACACTGGGACCATGACCTGAGCCGAAGGCAGAGGCTTTAACCCACTGAGCAACCGAGATGTCCCTGGATTGCAAGTTCTGAGGGCAAAGACCAAGGTTTTTATTTTTCTACTACCCTGACCCTGTCCTATATTTAGCTCTGTCCCAGCAAGTTAGAGACAGCCATGTAGTCATCCATCAAATCCTTGTTGGATACCTTCTAGGCGAAGTTGTATATGCTAGGACACAGTGGAGCAGTGTTTATGCTCTTGTGGAGATCCTGTTTCCATGAACGGACACTGGGAACAAACAACTGAGTAGGCAGGGAGTGTGGTGGGTGCGTACAAGGGCTGCACTGAGATTTAAAATAAGGAGATTGGAGAGTGGCTTAACCTAGACTGGAAAGAACTCTTAGAGATGCTGGTATTGTTAGTGGATTGGGAGAGACAAGGAGGGCCCACATGTGTACACATTGTTGCAAAGAGCCTATCAGGCAGAAAGGGGAATTCAGTTAAAGCCCTTACAATGAGATACAGTGGGAGAAACAGAAACAGGTGAAGCCTTTATGCTTAGAGCTTAGTGTAGAAAAAGAAAAGTGACATGAGGTGAAGGAGAGGGCAAGTAAGGTACAACTCATGTAGAGCTTCTTTGTAATGATTCGTTCAGAACTGCCTGAAATTTCTTGCTGCCACATTAACTAGTTATTGGAGTTTGGGAAATATAGTTAACTCTCTAGGACACTCAGTCTTTTCCATCTTGAAAGTCATGTTATCTATCTTACATAATTTCACATGTTCAATGATACAAAATAAATGAAAGAGTCTCACACAGTCCCCTACATTCAATAGAAGATCAATTTAAGTTGGATATGATTTTTTTTGCATGACAGTGGAATATTTCCTAATAGCAATAAGGTAAGCTGCATAGAATGTCTCTAATATAAGAAGAAAAACAGGAAAAGTATGTGTTCAATGAAGATGAACTACGTAACTTTGGAAGTTAGAACACAATGATAAAACCAGAGCAAGGGTAAAGTTATTGAACTTGAAACACCAGGAACAGGGTGAGTTAATTTTTTCTTTCTTTTTAAATAAGAACAAATGACAATAAAGCAAAGAACGTTTGTGTGCACAATGTAGAAAACATTTTTTTTAATTACCCTTCAGCGAAATGACCCATAACAGAAAGTTCAAGTCCTTTTTAATTTTAAGTCTTATTTGTATGCTAATATAGTCATCTCAGGAAAACTCTATTTTGTGAACAAATGAGTTCTTACATGAATTATGAATATAAATATGGGTTAAATTAGAGAGCTCCCAAATTTCAATTCTCTTTTTTGCACAGGTTACAGAATAATCTTCAAGCATGTAACAGTGAATAGCTGAACTTCAGCTGGTATTTTTCTCACTTCCCAAGATTCCAAGTGTCAGTGAAGAAAAACAAGTCTCTAGTAAGCCAGATGGCCACTGAATGTCCAGAACCATTCCAATCCAGTTAGCCCCTTAGAACTCTGGCCCTCAGACTGCTGTGGGCCCCTGAGATCCTGTTCCCATGATTCCTCTCTGTATGAGCCTTCTTACTCAAATATAAATGGATCCTCCCCCAACACACACCAGTAGGGTTTATTAGGAATAGGGGTATAATATTTTAAACCCCAGAGGTCCATAGCAACTTGGCTATTGAGAAGACATAGTAAGGCCACCTCTACGGCCACTACAGGCTTAGAGAAAAACCTCACTGTGCACAGTAGCTGACAGGAAAATTCTAGAGAAAATGAGGAACTAGTCCCACCAGATAGCAAATTATATTACAAAACTACAGAAATTAAAGTATTCTCAAATGGAATCTCAAAATAATTATCTCAAAATAAAGAATCCAGAACCAGAACTAAATGCAAGTAATAATTTGTATTTGATGCCAGTGAGGAAAAGCTGGCTTATTCAAAAAATGGTATTGCCTGTGTCACTCCCTCATCAAAATAAATTCCAGATGAATCTTTAAGCACTTAAACATGAACCATAAAAGTGCTAAAATAAATCATGAAAGAATTTTTTTATAATCTTGGAAAGGGAAGCTTTTATAAACATGACACAAATCCAGAAGTCATTGAAAACATTAAAACAAACAAAAAAAATCTGTATGACACAATGCCACTAATGAAGTACTAACTATACCAAAAACCTGGTTAGACAAGATATGTTTTTTATATCCTTCATGAAAAAGCCCTTTTATAAATTAAACATTTTTTAAACAAGCAAGACCCAAGAGAAACACAAAGAACATAAACCAAGAGATTACAAAAAGAGAAGTACAAATGGCTCAAAGATATGAAAAGATTATCAATTTCCCTCAGAAGAGAAGAAACGCAAATTAGAACTATGACATAATGTTATTTTCAGATTAACAAAATGCAAAAAAATTGGTATACAAGGACAGGGGAAGATTGAGCCTCCCATTCCCTGTCAACGGGAAGAGAAAAACCACAGCACACTTTGAATACCTCCTAAAATCCAATTTGTGCCTTTTCCATGACCAAAGAATTCTACTTCCAGAAATTTGTGCTACTGAGATATTCCTTATAACATTCACCCAAGACAAATCACACCAGTATTTTTTTTAATATCAAAAATTTTTTTAATATTTTTTTAATATCAAAAATTTAATATAAAAAGATTGGAAACAAGCTAAATACTCACCAATAAGGGACTTGTTAAAGAAAGGAAAAATAGTTTAACTGTAAATGGCATTTTATGTAGCCATTAGAAAGGAAGAGGCAGCTAGTTTAAAATAATCTTGAAGCTCTTGGAAGGGAACAAAATAAAAGTACAGAACCATAGGAATTCACCATCTATAATAAAGATGGAACATGTAGGGACACCTGGGTGGCTCAGTGGGTTAAAGCCTCTGACTTCAGCTCAGATCATGATCCCAGGGTCCTAGGATCGAGCCCCACATCAGGCTCTCTGCTCAGCAGGGAGCCTGCTTCCTCCCCTCTCTCTGCCTGCCTGTCTGCCTACTTGTGATCTCTGTCAAATAAATAAATAAAATCTTAAAAAAAAAGATGGATACAAAGATGTATCCAAATATGTTTGCATATACATATTTTTCCTGAAAGAGTCCAGGACAGACCTGCAATGGTAGCTGAGCTCAGGGTGAGAAACTGGGTGTCTGAGGTTATGGGTGGTGGGATTATTATTTCACTCTATTCTGATTAGTACCCATGGGATTTTGTACAAAGTACCTTTATTACATGTCCCCTAAAATAGTGAATTTTAACATAGCTTTACAGCATGTTCCTAAAGCTTTTTAAGAATATTGTACTCTAGGGAAACCTGGGTAGCTCAGTCAGTTAAGCATCAGACTCTTGGTTTTGGGTCAGGTCATGATTTCAGGGTGCTAGGTTCAAGTACCATGTGGGGCTTTGGGTTCAGGGCAGAGTCTGCTCAAGATTCTCTCTTCCTTTCCTTGTGCCCCTCCTCCTGTTCTTTCTCTCCCTCTAAAATAAATAAATACATAAAATTATATATATATATATACATACTATTCCCTTGGTGCCTCCTCTGAAGCCAACGACCATCATCTGTGTTGAACTAAATATCAAGCTAATTTCAAATGAGCTCTATTCTTGGTACAAACTGACCACCCAGATTTATCCATTTTCAGAGCCCTCAAACATACACAGGTGCCCTTACTTGAGTTCAATCTGTTTTGTGCTGACTTTTCACACAGTAATACTTGGCTCCCATTTAGCTGTTCCATAATCGCAATGTCCCTGTAAGAAGGCTTACCATGTGTGTCTCAGGGATAAGAGCATGGACCCTTTAGCTATCTGGCTTTGTTACTATTTCATCTGTGTGGTGGTTCTCTGTCTTTGAGAAAATATTTATAAATAATAATTCATATTATGGGGACAGCAGAAGTACCAACCTGTGGAAATTTAGAGTATTGGTTTAGAAATATTTATTGTATCTCCCCCTACCCCCTGCGCCACCTTCCACGGATCAGAGTGGCATACATACCCCTTTGACTTGGGTTTGGCTCTGTGACTTTTTTTTTTCTTTCCCAGTTAATGAAGATGAATAACTAAAGGCTGGAAAGTTCCCTTTCCTATCTTGCATGTCTGACATCAGCATGAGGAGAACATGGTGGAGCTAACCTGCTAGACCCAGGAGAAGAGTAAGAGAGACTCAAAAACAAAACGGAGAAACCTCAGCTGGGTTCAAGCAAGATCAGCAGATTTTCAGACAGAGTAGACAGCCTGTCAAGGACAGCCTTCCTAAAACACTGGGACAGAAGTGTTTGCTGCTATATGCTGATGAAATTTAGTGGGTATCTGTTACATAGCATTATTTTGGATGTTAAGTATCTGCCTATAACTATAGCTACCAGTTTAGGAAAATTAAGAGAACTGATACATTTGAAGCACAGAAAATAATTCTGGGCACACATTAAGCACTTCTGAAAAATCCCCTATTGTAATTGTCCCCATAGATGCTAATTCTATTAAGATGCACTTCTGAAAAATTCCCTATTGTAATTGTCCTCATAGACGCAAATGCTATTAAGATAATTTCAAGGGTGCCTTGAAAAACTGACTTTGGCTTAGGTCATGATCCCAGAATTTTGGGATCCGACCCCAGATTCTACTCCCTGCTAAGCAGGGGGTCTGCTTCTCCCTCTCCTCTTCCTCTCCTACTCACGCTTGCTTACTGTCGCTTGCTCACCCCCTCTCTCTCAAATACACACATAATTTTAAAAAAAGATAATTTCAGTACTTGTGTTTCTGATATTGTTCTGATATTAGCTATTGGTCTATTCTGTTTCTGCTGCTGGAGATACCGGTCTCCCTGGTTGCCATGCAGCCTTCTGGATGGCCCTCAGACTCTCTCAGCATGCAGTTTCATTCTTAATCTCACATGATACACACGCACCCCTAATCCCAGCATGCCTTTAACACAGCGCATCATGTCATGCATTCCTTCCTCTTTAATTCATTTCTCTCTATTCTTATTGCCCTGCCCCGTCCCACTAGAGAAGGGACAACCATTCCCATTCGTGACTCTGGCTTCAGGCAGGATCCTATTCTGCAGGAGTTCTAATGGACTGTGTTTCTTGGTGATTATTTCTTGTCTCTGGACCTCAGATTTCTCATTTGCGAAATGAGGCATTAGGTTACACCCTCACTGAGAATTCTTCCACCTCCATTTCCTTTATTTAAACAAACAAGGCAGAAGTACATAAACAGTTTCTTCTGAACTAGTAAACTGTGAGGTTATGTTTCCATGCTTGTTTAAAATTTAGAGGTTATGAAAGAATATCTTTGACATGTTTTTAAAGGTTCTTTACAAGGTTATACCAAAAGCATTATTGTTGTTATTCAAAACGAAAAATTTTACTTTCTAAGAAATTTCTAACCTTTGTTTTTAATTTGATTTTTCTGATTCCAGAATATTTTCCTCAAAATGTCTCAGAACACACCATTTGTGTTAGTTCATGATATATAGGTTCTATAGATGATTTCTAATATACTGGCAGTGGAAATTCCTATTTATCTTAATGGCTGTTGATTTAACATTTAGTGCACTTCCTGAAATTACAAGCATCATTAATAAGTTTCTTTTTCTATGCTATTATAATGCTAGAACATAATTTTTAAAACTCAGTTTATCTTTCAATAATCATATTTTATACATTTGAGGTAAATTTGTTGCATATGTGAGAAACACAAGAAAATGTCAAAATATCTCATATTTTAAATATATTCATATAGAGAAAGGGAGAAGTATATGACTTCTAATTCAGTGATTGAAGTTACCATCATTAGATGGTAAACTAGATAGTTTAGTGGATATTATTTCAACTTTTTCCTGTCTTACGTGCACATACACACCCACATAGAATTTATTTTGTAAACACAGTATCCTATTACTTTGTACCTTGATTTTGGCACTTAAAAATTTACAGTGAGAAATTGTCATGGTCCTTCCTAATGGCCACATAGTAGTACATTGTACAGATATGCTCTGATAATTTAAACAATATGCCATTATTACTCGGATTGTTTCCATTTGAATTTACACAGGATATGGATTAGACACCCTTGTTTATGTATCATTATACATATGACTGAGCATTTCTGAGGATCACTGTGAAGAACTGAAATTGCTGAATCATGGTATCTGTCTATTGTTTGTTCTGTTAAATATGTCCAAATGACCTTCTGAAGGAATTGTGCCAAAATACAGCCCTACTGACATTGTCTTATATTCTTTCTCTCCATCTCCTTGATAACCTGGGTGGTAGCATTTTATTTGTTTGCTTGGGAACTGTGGGAGATAAAAGTGGTATTAATTTTCTCCTTCTAATGATAACTGCTGCCTTTATGCCTTATTACAGTAAGTATTTTTATTTTATGAATTATATTTGTTCATATTTTGTCACCTTTTCTCTCTTAGGTAGTTTACTTTTATCTTGCTGAATTTTAGTAGTGGCTTGAATATTAGGATATGAATCCTATGTCTATTCTGTGTTGCAAATATTTTCTTTTAGAGTGCTTCTTAAGTTTTAATGTTATTTGAGGTGTTTTCCCCAACCATAAGTTTTTATGTCTGATGTTGATAAATCTGTCATTTCCTTGAAATCATCTGAGTATTAAAGCTTCTTCAGAAGGCTTTCTAAAGCCCAGAATCACAAACATGTCCCTGTGTTTTGTGCTGTCGTATTTTGAGAATTAAGTGAATCCAGGACCATCTGTACTATGACTAACTCAAAGACCCTGAAAACCTAGAAACATTAGTACTGGATTCTGCTTTAACAACAATGACTCTGCATACAGCCTCACATTCCCAAACCAACACTGCCCACATATTATAAGGTGTAGAGATGCTGCCCAAGCAGCTCCTCCACTTGGTGGAGCCCATGTATATCTCTGGAAATCTGTTTGGGGATTTCATGTCTACTCTCCTAGGGTGGGATTTAACCAGCTTCCATCTTGCCTGAGGACAAACCAAAGGAATTGGCTGGAAAACTTGGCACCAGGGATTAATAAATCTTGGCATTTGTTACTAAGGTCAAGGATGGAATCTCTTTCCACATTAGATCTCAGAGATTATTATCATTTTGTCATCAATAATAGCATCCCTCACTCTGCTAACAATACAAAGGAGACATAATATGGGAGCCAAATTATACAGTAAAGGTGGAATAACTGACCTCATGTAGCTGGGCCATGAGTATCTTTATTCAAGAATTTCAGAGAGATGGTAGTTCCAGTCCAAAACACATCTACATTTGCATCAATTTCAGTAATAATAGAATCACTATTTTTCTTAACTAGATGGGAGGTGATATGCATAATATTGAGTGTTTTCTGGTTACTTTTCCTTCTAATGACTCAGAGGTACCATCAAATAATATGAGTAACATGCTCTTTTATTTTTTTCACATTTATGTGTTTTTTCCTCCTTAGCAATTACTCAGCACCATACACTATTGTTAGCAAGCTAGTCAAGTTGCAGAGCCTCAGTTCAGTTTTGAGACTGATTTAAAGTTCCACTAGATCTCCTGCAGCTGTCAAAGGAAATGCCCTAGTTGCTATTCTGGGGCAGTCTTTGGTGTTTCTGTTCAACCCTTATTATCTGGAAAATCTCTAAATAAGTTCTATAAATGGAACTTTCAGCTGCTTTTACCAAGAATGACTTGGATTATAAGGTTTTAAGGTCATGAATTTTTATTTGGAGCTAACTCATACTACAGGGGTTGAATTCATCCATCATATATTTCCTATAGAAAAAGAAAAGGGGGAGAAAGAAACTCAATATTCTACCTTTTGGACATTATTATATATTGGCATGTTTATGTCTATAGGAATATGTTTAGGAATACTTGGAAAGAACAAAACAAGGAAAATAGGATGATTAGTTAGAGGCAGAAATATAGGAAGGATGTGGTCAATGACAAAGGGCAAAACAGTCTGAAGACAGCAACATTTAACAGTTTATATGAAATCTAGGACTGACACCAGTTTTGGGTCATTTCAGATTTAGGGATTGGATTTCAGGGCTATGGACCCAACCCATGTTTGGAGAGGAGAAAAGTGTTGTAGTATGCTAAGTAGATAGTGGGCTGGTGGGGGCAGGTGGGTGTGGGAGAGGTTGATATAAGGAATACAATCTGGAACAAGGTTTATTTAGCACTACAGTTCACAAACCTTCTGCACATCAGTTTTATCTTTGATCTTATATCATTCCTATGAGGCAGGGTTATTACTCTCTTTCTACAAATGAAGAAATGGGATCTCAAAGAGATTAAGCCAACTTTACCCCAAACACACGGTGAGTAAATAGTAAAGTTGAGATTCACAATCCAAGATTTCTGATTCATTATTTTAAGTTTCCTCTGTATTCACTCTTACATCCTTCTATTGGAAAATATTTTAAGATCAAATCATGGCATAGTCATCTAGCATGAAGCTATTGCAGTGTGAGTGGTACATAATAAAATCACCCATTTCTCTTCCCCTTTGCACATTTGGGAGAACCATGTGAGTCAAACAGAGGGGAGGCAGTTGTGTGAGCCTGGTGGTGGGTATTAAGGAGGGCATGTATTGCATGGAGCACTGGGTGTGATGCATAAACCATGAATTTTGGAAGACTGAAAAAAATAAATTTAAATAAAATTTAAAAAAAATTAAAAGAAGACTGCAGCCATGGGTCTGGGGTGCTACCCACCAGAAGCCAGATCTCTTTTTTCCCATTTGCCCTCACTTTCTCTTCCCTTTTTTAGTTCATTTTTTAACCTGTAACACAAACAATAATAAGAATAAAGTAAAATAAATAAATAAAATAAGTAAAATAAATAAAATAATACCTTCACTTCTGATAAAATTTAGGTTAAAGGGCATGACTTCAGGTCTGTTAATTAACTGAGCTGGTTAATACAATTCCTATGGATTGAATTTGCTCAACTAGTCACAACTCTTCCCGAAAGAAGAGAAGAGTGCAGAGAGAAGAGAAAAAAAATTTGCCTCAGTCAATCTCGTATAACAAGAACTAAGAGAGATTATAGATTATTCAAATTGAAGTCCCAATTCAAATTGAATAGTAAGGAGATCCTCTTTCCACAGAATGTCTGTTTTTTTAATCAGTACTTACATTTTGTTGGATAAATAATGAGTAAATGGATGATGCCCACCTATTCTTTACCTTATCAATAGGCTGTATTGACCTCAAATCTCTTAGCATTATCCTGATGATTTCAATGGCTTTTACTTCTTTGTCCATTTTACTTTGAAATTTCATTATTTTGCAGCTCTGCTCACATATTCAAAAAGGAAAATAATGAGAAATCATGGATAATAAGTTGCATTGGGTACTAGAAAGGAAAATTGAAATGGCCAATGATTTGAAGCAGGGTAGTGATAAAAATAAATAAATAAATAACCACCAGCTGTGTTCTATTATTCACAAAGTAGTTTTCAGTTTTGATATCTCATTTAACTCACATAATCAGTTGGAGAATTGGTTACTATAAAACAATCTTTACAGATAAATGAGAGGACCTGGCCCCTGAATGGTTAGACCTGGACAAGCACAAGTTAATGGAGACTCTGGACACTGAACCCATGTCATCTGATCCATAACCTGGTGTGTCAGTCAGGCAGCATGTACAAAGAGTTCCATAAAAGCAATATGTGAGCCTACCCATCTCAATTGCTACATTCCTTCTCTGACCAGATGAAAATGATTCAGTGGTTATATCTATGGGCTTACCCCTCACACTGTGTGTTTAGGAGCTGCCTGCTTAGGCTCCACATGTCCTTCTGAACTAGGAGAAAGGCTGGAAGGACTCCACCTGAAAAGATTTTCAAGAAGAATGAAGACAACCAGGGCAGAAGAAGTAGGGAATGCAGAGATCCTGTGAAGGAAGGTGAGAGTATAGAAGGGTCAGGCAGAGTGGAATGGAGAGAGGGAGTGGGTCAAAAGGAAAAGGGCTGCACATGAGAATGTTTGCTTCCCCCTGTCTCCCTTCTCCACCTTTGGAGAACTAATTTGGATAAAGGGAATAGGAAGAACAAGCCAAAGTTAATGAGCTTCCAAGGACTATTTTCTTTGACCCCATAAGCTACTGAATACAGCATGAGTAAAGACTGGAATTTCTGTTCAGTCTGAGCTTCTTTCACTAGAATACTAGAACACCTCCAGGACTGGCTAACATGGGTCACTCCTCCTTCAGCACTGTACTATGCTTCCTCCAGCCACCATGTTCATTGTATTGAATTCCCAGGTCAAAGGCCACACTGACCAATATTTTACTTTTCTCTTATTTTAAATTGTCATTCCCACATTCATCCTTGTCTCTTTTGTTCCACTGGAAACAGCTTTACCATCAGAAGCATTTCTTTTATCTCCTTATGTTTGGCTAAATGTACTCAAGGACAGCCCTTAGTTCTATATGTTAGGCTCAAGCCAACTCCCTACATGACACCAGGGACATTTTTTCCCCTAGCCATTCCACAGGGAGTTCTCCAGCTGTGATTAGGACTCAGAAACCACATCATGCCTACCACTGCCTCATTACCATATTATAATACCTTTTCTCATTTCCTTTATCTGAAAGACAATCTCTCCTGTCTTACAAATTCTTTTGCATTTTCACTTCCTTTTTCTTCAAATATCTGATTATATGGCAAACAGTGGGAATAATTCCACCTGAAAATTACTTTGACACCCACTTCTGTGAGCAAATAATGTTGTGGTTACAGCTTTTATAAGCTCATGGATAGACTTTTTATGCTTTTTTACCACTTCAAAGAAATGTCAGCATGTTTATTCAAAATGGTGGATTTTAATAAAATATTGACTCACATCAGATTATTTTGTTTTTAAGTAGTCACTTTGAAAAGAATATATTAGAAGACTTAATATTAGAAGACTTGTGGGTGCCTGGGTGGCTCAGTGGTTGGGCCGCTGCCTTCGGCTCAGGTCATGATCTCAGGGTCCTGGGATCGAGTCCCGCATCGGGCTCTCTGCTCAGCAGGGAGCCTGCTTCCTCCTCTCTCTCTCTGCCTGCCTCTCTACCTACTTGTGATTTCTCTCTGTCAAATAAATAAATAAAATCTTTAAAAAAAAAAAAACATTAAAAAAAAAATATTAGAAGACTTGTGACCCATCTCAACTTGTATGAAAATCTATTTTAACACAATTAACCAAGCTGATTTGAACCCATATAAAGAAGCAAGGAGTCACTATTTTTAGTTTTTAACTACAAGAGATTTTATTTAACAATAAATTTACTATAAAATTTTACTTATACTACTAAGCAGAGGCAATTTCAAGCCACTCACTCAGAATAAGAAAATCCCATGGTTCCAAACTCCTACTCAAAGAGGAATGCCTTCTACACTATTCTGGTGTAGTTCCTCAGCACTAATAGTTGGAAACATCCATTTCACATCAAGCCAGCTGGCTATCTTTTGCAACTTTTGACAGTTGTTCACAGTTCTACCTTCTAGGAGCTAAGCTAAACAATTCTACTACATATTCAACACAAGAGAACTTCAGATACTTAAAAGATCCACAATGTCCACCATGAGCCTTCTTTTATCCTGGCTAAAAATTTAATTGAGTTTTATTAAGTTTTATTAAGTGTTCCCCAACATGGCGTTTTTAATTTCAAGATCCTTCACACTATTTTATAAACAGCCCTTTGAAATGGTGCTGCCCATAAATGAACACTGTGTCCCAGTGTCTGACCAGGGCTGAAAAACAGTGCCGGGAGACCTTCCTTGATCTAGAGCTCACAGTCAAAGACTATTACTATATTTAAAAGAAATGGCATTATGTCCGTTGTTTTTAAGTTTATGAGTGACAAAAAATCCACGAAGTTGTTTTGACCCCCTTCTCATCCAACATACACACAGGAACAGCTGGACAACCTGACTTTCCCATTCTCTAAATAAATACACATTTTGGAAGCCAAATGTAGGACTATATCCCTGCTTATTATTTCAATCCAGCATTCTACTCTTTGTTATGCTTGATTCTATCTCTTACGCCAATAGCAATGTCTCTCAGCTTGTACAAGCTAAATAACAACTCCACCTGGATATAACCAGCAATAAGACTGCCATTAAGGACTCCTCCTGTTGAAATGTTCTTTGGGTATTATTTAATCAGATGCAATTCTATAAGAAGACACTGTCAAACACTTGTTCCTAAGACAAAAAATATAAAAAGTAGAAATACTATAATACTTCTAAAACTTTAGATAGAGCAGGTAAATTATTAAAAATCATAACCACTAAGAAAAATAAAATAATACATTAGTAATTTAATAATATTCTGTTATGCATTAGATAATTTGAATTGTAATATGTCAAAATGTCCTCAAAGTTTGACAGCAAGTCATTTGAGCTGTAGCTCAAGTTCTTTATCCAGTAGGTTAATTTCCTATATTTCATTTTCAATAAATTGGACATAATTTGACTAAATTCAACCTCTTCTCTTTGCAGATAAATTTTCTTTCCCCTCTGGTTTCCTTTAAGATTTTCTCTTTGGTTTTCTAATATGAATATACATGTCTAGCTGTGTTTTGGGTTGTTTTGTATTTATCCTGCTTGAAATGTCTCTGAGGTTTTTGGAACTATAGTTTGGTAACTGCCATGAATTTTGGCAACTTCTTAGCAATAACTTCTTCTAATATTTCTTCTGCCTTTTTCTTTTCTTTTCCAAACATGCATGCATTACATTTGCTATTGTCACACAGTTCTTTGGATGTTCTTTTTTACTTTTATTTTTGTGTTTGAGTTTTGGAAGTTTCTGTTAATCTATCTTCAAACCCACTGATTCTTTCCTTGGTTATATTTAATCTAGTGATGAGCCCATTGAAGGCACCTTTTCATTTCTGTTACTATGTTATTGGTTTTTTTCCTAGAATTTTGTTTTGATTCTTTCTTATATTTCCTTTCCCCCTCCTACTGATAGTACCCATCTGCTCTTGTATGTTGTTTACTTTTTCCGTTAAAGTCATTAACATATTAACTATAGTTATTTTAAATTCACTTTGTGATACTTCCAACATCTGTGTAATATCTCAGTTTTGCTCTGATCATTGCTCTGTCTCTTCAGACTGTGTTTCACTTGCCTTTGGCATTCCTTGACATTTATTTTTCTCTTTCTCACTTGCTTGCAGATGTATTGCAAAAGATAATAGATAGGAAGTAAATAGACCTTTAATGTGAGAATTTATGTTAATGCGGTGAAGATTTGGGCCATGTTTAATGTTTGTTGTAGTTATAGGACCAGTGGCTTCAGGTTCCTCTAATGTCCTTGTTTTCATCCCCACACCCCACCCTCTGCCCCATGGATTTGGAGTTTCCTTTTGTACTATTCCTCAGAGAGAGTCTGTGTCTGGTAGTTCTTTCAGCTCTAATCCACTATTATTACTGGAGGCTTATTAGTATAATTGTGGGATATAGAGGGAAAGGACCATCCCCTGATCTTCTAATTAAGTCTCAGTATTTGAGTGGGCCTGTGTCTCAGAGGTATGGTCTTCAAAGTATGTGTGAATGTCCTCCAGGGTCGTGACTCTCCTTCACCTCTGCCCCAATCCATTCCCCACTACAGTTCTCCAGCCTAATGTCTTAGAGCCCTACTCCCAGTTGACCAATGCTTTTATTTATTTATTTTTCCTTAGATGAGACTGGAAAACTAGAGTTGGCTGGAGTGAGTTAGAATGTTTTCGTTTTGCACTGGTGAAATCTCTTCTTCCAGGGAGTTTAGGCTTTGTTAAGGAGAAGTCTTGGGGGAGCATGGAGTTCATGCTGGCTTACACTTTTCCAAACCCTGCCCAGGCCATGTATGGAGTTTTCTCAGATCCTTCCGTGGAAGGTCTTGTAGGGTTCCAGGCAGAAGAGCCTGCAATCTGTGGGCCCTTGTCTAACTGTGGCCTCCAGGGCTTTTTGTTAACACACTTGTCTGCATTTAGACTGCAGTCAAATTACTAGCAAAGTGTTCCTACTGGCTTGTGGCATATGGGGTCCTCTGTTCCAAGAAAACAAATCTCAAGTGCTGTGCCTATCTGTGTATGCCTGGCCCTCCAGATTTGGTGATGAAGATGTGTCCTGTGACCTCAGTTCTGTGACAATTCTGAGAAAAGTCATTGATTTTTCAGTTTGTCTAGCTTTTATCTGTGGAAGAACAAGGGTAACAGCTTCCTGCTTTGGGGAATAAAACCCAAAAGTCTGTCAAATTCAGTGTTTTATTATCTCCTTCAATACTAAATCAAAGCCAGGCAATTTATTCCAAAATTTTCTGTTAGAATAAAGCAGGATAGAAACTATCATTCAGATGCATGTTTTTATTCACACTTACACATTATATCACTATCCTGTTCATGATCCCCGTTTCACAGTATATAATGTGGTTCACAGAAGTTATCACCCATTTGGAAAGCCTCTTGAGTAAGCTGTTTTAGAAGTGATTAACTTAACAAAAAGTAGTAAGGAACTTTTTCTTTATACATGTTCCTTGCATATATTGAGCTATTTATGTATTGTATGTTAGAGTTTTAGTCAATTTTAAAGCATAATATATGGTGGTATTCATACATCATAGTAATTGTTCAACTGTTAGTCCTTACTACATATCATTTTATTGTGGATATCTAGCATATCTTTTGATAAAAATTTCATCAGTAGTTCTTCTTGTTTTTCTTTTTCTTTCTCTCTCTCTTTTTTCTTTTTTAACTTTTCCCTGAATATATTTGATTTTAGTTTCATGTCTGGTTTTACATATTTCTCAAAAAAAAAAAAAGAAAAAGAAAAGGCACGCGCCTGGTTTTGCACTTGAAGCTCATACTCCCATAGTTTTACTATTTCCACTAATTTAAAAAAATATATTTAAAAAGCATAGTTTTTGTTTGTTCTATAATGATTATTTTTACTATAAAAAGTCACAGATTTTGAAAGTGACATAAAAATATTGCTTCATGCTATCAGTTATGAAATTTATAACCAGTGTGACCATATATATCTTAAGGTAGTCTAACTTAATTGTGGCATCTTATACATTTCAGCTTTTTAGAAACTGACTGTCATCTTTCAGTTTCTGCTATGGTCTTATTTGGTAGTGTGTGACAGTCTTGTGTAAGGATGATGAAATATGAATGCCAAGTATGCTAGCCTGGGGTGGTTTATCAGCTGTACTTGTTTTGGGCCTCTCCTGATCTCCTGACACTGTGTTCAGACAGTGGCCAAGGCCAAACTGTCCAAGATGGTGTTTCCTCTCACATATCTTCATATCAGTGTTTCTCTATGAGGATCACCCTCCACGCACTGTCTTGTGCTCTAGGGTTTTTCCCAATGGCATCTCTCTTCAGCAGCAAAGACAGGGCATTTCACAAGGTACACATGACAGGGTAACAAGAGCATAGACGTTGATGTGCTAGCTCTCTTTAAAGTGTAGGCTGGTAAATAACACATCACTTCTACCATGTTCTATTAGTTAAAGCGAGTCACAGGCCAATCCAGGCTTATTGTGGAAGCCACTGGAAAAGGATGTGAACACTGAGAGGTGTAGGTCATTGAGGGACATCAATATGAACAGTTATCACATTCCTTCTATTTGTCCTCAACTTTACATCTTTCCTACACGTAAAGTATATTCACATCTCCCCAGTACCCCGAAGTCTCATCCCATCATGGCGTCAAGGCTGGGTTGGAGGTATAAGAGTTCTTCATCTTAACAGAGAGGTGAGGATGCGGTTTCTGGAGGGAGGAATCTCTAAATCTGAAGACCTGTATAATAAAAAGTCAAGTTCCCTACTCCACCCCATTCCCCCCTCACACCAAATATGTAATGGTGAGTCAGCAGCAGCAGAACAGCAATCGACACACTCAAAATAAGGGGACAGAAGGATGACAGTAGTGAAAGGCCCATAGAAATTCTGAATTCTGACTGGTACTTTTATTCAAGAATTAGAGTAGGATTCAGTCCTGACCTCTGGGAGTGCTTTTTTCCATGGCTTCTGGCTTCATCCTCCGGGAATTGGACTCTGCCCTCCTATGCACCCTTTCTTTTCAATAAGAAATAAGCCAATTTTGCAGTTGAGGAGCTTTCTTTTTTTTTTTTTTATGATAAAAAAATCCTTTTATTATTATTATTTTTTACAAAGATATTGTTTATTTATTTGTCGCAGAGCACAAGCAGGAACCTGGGATCCTGACCTGAGCCACAGGCAGACGCTTAACCCACTGAGCCACCCAGGTGTCGCTGATAAAATTTCTTTTCATATGAAAATATGAGACAGAATTAATTTGCTCTTCAGTCTACTGGAGGAGAAGTAAAGGCAAAATGAAATTAAGTCCATCTTAAGCGAAAACAACATCAATACAGGTTAATCCACAAATCAATATTTTTGCTTCTCTGCAGGAATCATAATTTCACCGAAAACAATGCAGAAAATTACCAGCTCCTAATAATGCTGATAATGATCACTTCATAGAAATAAATTGAGTAAGAAAGATTGAGAACGTGTATGCAGGAATCTGTGAAATCCCAAGGACAACATATCAAGCCCGAGCATTTATAGAGATAGTCCCTTGTCCTGCATTTGAATATTTAATTTTATAAAAGGCACAAACATGCAAATTGAAGGCATCCCAGTAAAATCCTAACGAGTGGGAGGAGTTGAGGAAAGGGATTAAATATTCATCATAATAATCTTTTGTGAGAAAGGACAGTGTTTGTACAGTGATGTCTGTGTGTACCTTACCAGAAGCCAAAACTTTCCATAAAGTTCCTGTTAAAGTAGATCATATCTTAACTATTAAAGCAGGAGCTTTCTTAACCCATTTCCTGCACATCAAAATTTGAGAGTTCAGAGTCCTCCTTATTTTCAATGGACTGTGTCCCTTTTAATCCAAGACATTGCAACACCTTTTGAAACTTTGTGGGTTTCCTATGCATCAAATTATAAATCCATTCCAATAGACAAAAGTCATATTCCTATACTTTTTAAGAAGGCCTTCTCTGCCTTAGACTACTGTGAGCCAATCCCTGAAGATGCTGGCAAAATTCTAAGGTCTTATGACTTTCTTAGAACTGTACCCATGAGATTTTGACCTTAGAACCACACCTCACTGACAACACTCAAGATTTGGTCATGGTCCTGAAGCCATTTCTTATTTGGGGTACTGTCTGCTGAGAAATACTAAGGATAATAGTTTTATTTATTTTTTAATAGTTTTATTTTTAAACACAGCAAATTTCAGCTACTTTATATTCTCTTTAAATTTTGCTTGCACATGAAACAGCTTCTTCTACTCATCTCCTTACTTCTATGCAGATAATAGAAGCCTGGAAGGATATTTATGTCTGGAAAATTTAGCTTGATCCACACTTTCATTAAATAATTTCTATCATCCTTCCATATTAGCAGAGGTGACACTATTCCAAACTTCCCACCACAGTATACCACAGTATAAAACCAATTGCCTCTTCCCTCCTATCCTTCTTGTCTGTCCCTCCAGCTTGTAATAACAGTTTCCTTAAGCCCCTTCCAGCTTCCACCTGCTCCATTCCCTTCACCCTTACCATATATTCTAGATTTTTGTTAACCAACCCCGCAACATGAGTTCCAATTTCTGTTTTAGTAACCTAATGCTGCATAACAAACTATCCCAAACCTTAATGACTTTAAACAATGAAACAGTGATGATTTTATTCAATCCCATTATTTTTTTTTAACTTTTAACTTTTTATTATATACAATTTCAAACATACACAAAAATAAGGAAAAGAGATTAATGCACTCATGCAAATTCCACAACCAGCTTCAACAAATATCAACTGATAGCCATAAAACTCATATTTTAAAAAAAATGTATGCTCTTCTCCTGTTGATCTTTGTCAGTTTAACTTTCAGACCTAGCCAGGGACTCTGAGAGAGTGTAGGAAAACTCCCCTCTCCTGCCTCTAATGTGGATAAGTAGAAAACCCAAGTATTCAAGGCCTCAGGCTCCCACTCCTCCCTTTACCAATCCAAAAGCTCACTTTTATGTTTGGTACACTGGGAGTCCATAAAAAGTATATTCAATCCCATTATTATGTGGGTTGGCTGAGGATTGGCTTGTGGTTCGCCTGCTCATCTCTCTTCTGGTATTTTACATGATTACATGTAAATGAATGGAGGTTACCATATCGAAGATGGATATCCCACCCACAGGTCTGGAGCCTCTGTGCTCCTACATATGACCTCTCCACATGATGTCCCCTTCTTCAGGGCCTCTCCATATGGCCTTTCTCTCTAGACAGGCAGACCAGAACCTAATGGGTTAGCAAAGGATGATGCCAAGATTGTTCAAAAATTACACCTTAAAATGACATAGGATAGCATCACTTTCACCACTTTTTATTGGTTAAAGCAAAATGCAGAATAAGTTCAGGCTCAGGGTGGGAGGAGGTCACACAATGGCATGGGACGCTATAAGCATGAATGTATTTATTTTATTATTTGGTAATGCTTTGATGTCTTTCACTAAACTCATTTGACAGTAATTATCTAAAGGGACTGAATGCTTAATAATTGTTTTAAAAATACTGAACTTTGATTTCTCAGAAAGATAGTCATGAATTTACAGTGTATTCATTAATATTTATCATTTACTATGGGAACAGTGACAGTATTAATATTGACACAAATGGCAGAAGACAAAACTCCTGGCAATGTATCAGCTTTAGCTTTAAAATTAATAGCTACTTTCACAAAGACTGCTCAAAAATGACAATTTACTCCTGTTACTGTGTTTGTATTTATTTTATAAAATGAGGCTTCTCATTTATACCAAAGAGTTCATCTCTTTAATTAATTTTTAATGCAATTTTTGCAAGTGTACAAAACCTTAACTGATGGTTGTTTCTTGTGCTGACTCTATTTGCAGAATAATCACATAAATGATGCAATTGTTATATTAGTATCATCTGATGATTTAAATAGAAAATCAGTTAATTTCAGCAATAATTCTTTTTTCCCTAATTCATAGAATTAAACTAAAGCTTTATATTCATTATGTCAAAAATAAAAATTCAAACATTTTTGTCAAATGTTATTGTAAATTAATTTAAAAGGACACTTTTAAAGATAAATGTGTGGGGAAAGGAGAGTCATAGTAGAGATGCAAACATTGCTGGAGTATTATAACATGGTTAAACCAGTGTTCTTATTCCTTTAAGAAAACTATGGAACATAAGTACACTTGGGGTTGACTGAGGCAGTGTGGACTATAGATTGGGCAGTGGGAGCAGTCTGCCCTGGTATTAGGGACAAAGGGCTATGTTACCTGTCACAGATTGAAAAACAATACCATCATCCCCAAATCAGTTCCTCATTACCATCATAACCCTGCCATTCTGAATAGTGCCAGTGATATAACACTAATACTCCTAAAATCATTTTTTGGTTCAAGTTCTAAATAATTTCTACAATTACTCTTGAGCTTTAGTAATACAAGTGTATACATATGCTTCAAATTAGCATATTTTACTTTTTTACCTTACAAGATATTCTGTATGGAAGTTAATTCAGAGAACTAGTTATGTTGTTCAAACCATCACATGCAGTCTCAGCTACATGGTGAAGAATATATATCACCACGCTTCTTTTTTGCCTCCCTTCATTGACCAGATTTTAGAAATGTTTTGGCTTTTAGATCATTACTTTTAGATTACCCAAATTTTCTTAAGGCATTACTTTTTTCTTAAATGATATATTTAGGTTTCTTTTTTTAATTTCTTATTTTAATTCCAGTATAGTTAACATACAGTGTTATAATATTTTCAGAAGTGATTCAACACTTCTATACATTAATCAGTGTTCATCATGATAATTGTCAATCTCTTTAGATTTTGATTGTATTTTTGATGAAATCACTTGGAAATATCTCATCGAAAGATTTCAATGGAATATCTGCAACTTCAATATGTTAAACTTTAGAAAGTTGTAATTCTTGAAAAGAAAACTAGTAAGAAGAAGATATTGAAATATATTCCCCCCAAAAGGTGGGGAAGACTAACTAAATTACATGATAAAGAACTAAAAAAATATATACCATTCACCAATTTGCAATTCTAAAGTCCTGCTTTAGAATACTTTAAAAAAAAAATACTTTTACTTGATGAATCTTTTGGTAAGGGTCATACTTTTAATCAGCCAATGATGTGCTCCATATTTGGAATGGAATGAAATTGAGAAGATCTACAACACTGAAAACCCAAAACCTAAATTTGGCAATACATTCAAAAACATAACTATAGATAATTTATTTGATGAATTTTTGTCACATAAAAATGTTGGATGGGTGTAGGTATTCTAAATTGAAGCACAAACACAGAATCTCTGAAAATGTGCAAACAAATTATATTTTAAGATAAAAGGACTTATAATAGCTTTTTTTTAAGCAGAATTTATGCTAAATTCCAGGTGTTTCAGCATTGATAGGAGAGCATCTTCTCAACCATGCAGATGGTCTAAGAGAAGAATTAGTTGAAAAGTCAGCAATTTCAGACTTCTTAGCCACAAAGGAAATGTAGCAGATGAGAGGCAATACCACTATAAAATCAAGTGCATTCAACAGAAATACACCAGTGATAAAGAGATACAGTTAGAAAACTGCAAGAAACATGAATATGTACCAAGAATGGTTATTCCATTCATGCTGTTTTTAGTATTTAAATTGTTACAATTAGTAAGCATTTCAATAAATATTTAACAAATATTCTACTCTATTTCATTTAATGTATATAAAATGTAAGGTTTTTTAAGGGAAAACAGTTTTAAAAGTGGTTTTAAGGACATTGTAAGTCCAAGTAGTAAATTCACTTCATAGTAAATTAATAAATATTTTAAGTTAATGATTAAATATTATGTTACCCTCTTCATAACAGAAAATACACTGAAGTCTAGAAATAAATAATTAAATAAAAAACACATTTCAGAATGTTGCCTTTTTATTTTACTTTTCCTTTAATTTTTTTTTTTTTTTGCAAAGCCTCTCACAAACATTTAATTAAATAAAGTTTCACATCCCAATTTCTGCTATAGTCCTCTACATTACTGAGCCTAATTCCTAGTGGTAGTATTTCCTTGATCCTGCCTCTGAGCCCTCACTTTTGCCATTCCCTTTGCTAAGTATGCTTCTCCCTGGACTTTGCCATTGCTCATTCCTTATTACCCAGACTGCGGTTCTTCTCCCGAGTTGCCCTCTCTGACCACTCATTCTACCATAGTCCCCCAACTTAAACACTTAAATGCATTAGCATTTTTTTCCCATGACACATCCTACCAGCTGATTTTTCCATTATTTGTTTGTAACTGATTGTCTCCTTCCGTCATTGAACAAGAGTGCCTGAGTGTAGAGTACTTGCTCTGTCCTCCTCACTGCCATATCTCCAGAGCAAAAAATAATTTTAAAATGTAGCTTGCAAGAAATAGGCACTCCAAAAATACTTCTTAGAAAAAGCTTTATGATGCAATGACCAGTTTTGAGCCATTGATTCATATAGTTAAAGTTGGGGCAAAAATACACTGCACTAATCACAATGGAAAATAGCAGTGGTAACAACTGTAAACAGCAAGGAAATCCAAGAAGGTATCAATAACCACATCTACCCAGTTCCCTGTTGGCCAAATGTTGACCTAAAGGACATGAATAACCCAGTGTTTTCATGTATGGATAGTCTTTAGACATAATGAATTTTGAGAAATACATAAGATAGGTGTGAAAATAGTAATTAATCTGGCCTTTAAAATCTATGAGATGTATAAAAGCAAAATAATTTCAATTATTTCTTTCTTTTATCAAACTATCAAAGGACTACTTCATAGAAAATCAGGAACCACTAGTAAGCAACAAAAAACTCTGAAAAACCTAGGGAGTATTATTTGAACATTCCCTTCTCATTTATCCCAAAGTCATGGCTCTTACCCTCTGGTTTACTCATCCCTCTGTTTTGTTTCTTTAATTCTCTTGGTGTAAATCCTCCACACTGATTTACCTTTTTCTTTGGAGAGCTTCATATCACGTTCTAGTCTAATCAGAAATCTTATTCTGAACAGATGGCCCATATTCCCAACATGTTGACACTCTAGAAATGAAATCAATAGTGGTTCCAAGGATTTGTGTAGTACTTGTAGTTCTCCTTTCTGCCCTGGCATAGTAAGACACAAATCTTTACTAGTACTTTACCAGCCTGCCCAGCAACAAACCTTGGTATCATTGACAACATATATTTATTCCTTTGAGTGTCCTTCCCAAATGCAATTCTGAGTCACCCCCTTAAAATACTCAATCGTAATTTACAATAACCTCAATTTACATCTCTTCATGACTTAGAGACTTTGCACGTGTCCATCATGACTACAAGCCCTAACTTAACTGGAATCATTTGGGATGGCTAGAGAATTTTATTCCTCCTTCCACTCAGAGGAAGTCCCAGATGGCCATTATAAAGAGTGCCTTGTATGACATTTTTCTCTTGTTTTCTTCTTCCATCAGCAGAACATGAAGATAGCTTCCAAATGAGAAAAATAGTCTTGCAGAGAACATGGTTGTTATGCCTAGATGTTGGCTTAAAAAGAAACTTGAAGAAGATTGTATGTTATATTGTACTTGAAATTTTCATTCTCTTGTCAACTGTAGTAAGGGGAAAAAAAATCCTCACCCTCCTCATCAGCATTTCAACTGTCCCATCTTTTGTTGAGAGAGCAAAAAAGATAGATATAGGAACTCCAGCCCATAATTTGGTATTAATATAATGGAAAGAGACATGCAGCCATATGATAACTGCATGTTTCGGCAGATTACTTAGTAGTATTCTTTTTAATTATCAAGTTACCTTAAACGTAATTACCATGTTACCTGACATTCTCAGCTTTCCTTATAACTGTCCAAAATATAAAATAATGTAATCTTTCTGTCATTACAATTCATTTGTTATTGTGTAGGTATCTGGCAGAGAGCTCCAATGTATTAGCATGCCAACAGTTCTATCTACAGTACTATCAGGAAATAGCGTGCACTTACTCTGTAATTAAGGGGAAATTCCTGCGTAGTCACTACATTTTTGAGAATGAAAAACATGCTTGTCATTAGAAAATTCCTTGAAAAATTCATAGTATCACAGACTTTACCCTATAAGGTAGAGTTTCACCTGGAAAATACCACTTCCCCTTATATTCTGCTGCGCCTTTGTTACCTGTCTGTTAAATTTTCCAACATTCAAGAAGAGCCTAACAAGAACATTATATGATAAGAAAGGCTTCCAAATTAAGAACTGATTTGTCAAAATCAGTTTGTTTTTCTACATGTGATTATAAAGCACAATTCAGCATAAAAAGATTTAAATTTGGAAGCTCTATTCAAATTACTAGAGTCAACAAAATTTTGTTATAATCCAATTTCACCTGTTTTGTGATCCCATAATATATCTCCTGAAATAGCATTGATTTTTTTTTTTTTTTTGAAATAGCATTGATTTTAAGACTTAAAGTCCATTTTCCTTCTGGGAAAGCATACATGAAATTTGACCGCTAAAATTTTATTTTTATTTTTATTTAAGAGTATCTGTGGTTCCTCCTTCAGGAATGTACATTATTAAAATGAAAAATTTCTAAATGTTTGGCTAAAGCAAATTATTTCTTGTTGGCTGGTTCAACTGATGGGAAGATAGAATTATAAGACCAGATCCTTGTGTGCAAACCACATCTGCATATGTCAGATATGTGCAGCCACATGGACACAGATGGCTGCTGGCTGCATCAAGCAATCTCATATTTGTGTGCAGGGTCATTAGGAAGTTGGAATAAGGGATGAGTCATCACCTGTACTAGAGAAAAACTTCCACCCTGCTTACTTATGTCAGGACACAGGTATCATCTGTCTATACATACAGCAGTATGAAGATGTTGAATACTGTAAAAGATGATCTACATGGCCAAGGTGAGATCATTGTGTCACCACTCTGACCTAACATCATCAGTACCTCTGCCAGATTTTAATCTATATAGTTGTGCCTTTAAAGAAAGACTCTAGAATTACAATAAATAATGGTTGCTAAGATATGCATATAAGTTGAAAACTTCTCCTAGGAAATCATTATTAGAATTTTGACTAATATCTATAAAGATTACCCCCTGAAGGTTAGGAAAATACTTCTAAGGGAAAAACATTGATGGTAAGGCAGATACATTGCTAGAATTTCTTGAAAGTAGAGATGCATGGAGAGTTCATCAGTCTCCATATTGCCATTTTTGTGACATTTGGAGGAAGACTACGTGATTCTACAAGATCCTCGAGGCTGTGAAGTAGACCCCTTTGAATTTTGTACCTTCCAAAGCTTTCTTTCACTCCCTCTTCCCACCATTAAGCAACTTTCTCAGTGTTGTATCTGTGACTCAGGGGGAAATATTTCACAATTTAAACATTGCAATAACCATCCTCTTAGTATTAATTTCCTGAATCCTTGTTAATAGTCTGATGAGATAAAGAGCTATTCATTTTATATTTTCATAAATGGTGCCAAATCACACTCCAGAAGAGCTATAACAAATTTTCACCAAAAATACCTGAAAGTATCCATTTCCTCTCAGTGTCACCAACACTGGACATCTAAAGTGACTTATTTTAAAAGTCTTGTGAATAAAAATGCATACTTTTGTTTTAATGTGCGTTTTATTTGCTAGTGAGTATGAACATATGTTTCTTTCCTATTTACATTTCCTATATTGTTTCTTGTACCTTTTTTTGTTTTGTTTATAACTTTTGAATTTCATTGTTCCTTTTTTTTTTTTTTCCCTCCAGAAAGGACATACATTGTAGAGGTCTTAGGCTGCATGGATCCTAGAATCGGAATTATAGGGTTTGAATTCAACCTCTGTGCCTCGCTACTTTCATGACCTTGATCTTTCTTAACCTCCAGTTGCTCTTCTGAAAAACAAGAATTTAAGTATTACTTTCTCATAAGATTGGAAACAGGATTAAATAACATCTATACATCTATACAAAATGGGGGTACAAAATGAACACTGAATACATGTTCACATTACCTATGACTTTATTATCATTGTCCTGTACCCAAGATCTATATTTAAAATGAATAAGCAAACTTTTCTTTCCCAGATAATATTTCTATTTCATTTTGTTCATAGTGTTTCTTGTACACAAATATATGAAAATTTACATAGCTTAATTTTATCCTTGTGGTTACTGGGTTTTATGCAAAATATAATAATTTTCTCATTTAATAGTCTTAAGGACATTTAATGTTTCATTAGATTATGAAATGTTTGAAATATATATTTGAAAGAGATACTTTATAACCTCTCTTCCTAATAGTCCTATTAATATCCCTTTTAATAAAATTAAGTCTTAATATGGATACATAAGCTGTTTTATTTGTTCTGGCATATAATTTTGATCCTTTTACTCTTAATTTAGTTTTTATTCTATATTAAAATTATATAGTAAAATTGACTACTTTTGGTCATACTGTCCCATCAATACTGTCAATATTAATACATGTACAGATGCATACAACCAACTGAAACTTCAGCGATTTCTTAATTCTAGAAATTTCATAACCAAATGAAATACTAAAAGCCACTAAAATTATTAAAAAGAGTAAATTATTATGCTTCCCACAAAACCCAGTTACCATAAGGATAAAATTAAACTATATAAATTTGTAAATATCTTTTTTTTTAAGATTTTATTTATTTATTTGACAGACAGAGATCATAAGTAGGCAGAGAGCCAGGCAGAGAGAGGGGGGGAAGCAGACTCCCCGCTGAGCAGAGAGCCCGATGTATCTGTAATATAAAAGATGCCATGAACAAAACTGAGAAAAGGAGAGACAGAGAATGAAATGATGAACCCCTGCTGACCCAGCACTGAATCAAGAAATAAAACTCACTGATGAGGCTCCATTAACGTCTTCCCAGATGTAAGGATTACTCCTGAATCTTTCTAATGATATTTTCAAGAATTTTGTACATTCACATAAGCTAAAGCTTGTTAATCATGTAATATAAATATTCTGTATCTTTCCTAATTTTTGTCTCATTCTGTATGCCAGGTGTACAGTGGATGTTTTAATATCTCCTTAATTCTATCTTATTTATATTTTTTAAGGTGAATAATGATATGCATTCTAGGGTAGTATGTGAAAATTTCCTGGTGATTTAAACTGGGATGATTTATGATGATTTACCATTATGCAATGACTTTTTTTATCCTTTATGGCATATTTTTGCATTAAGTTCTGTTATCCAATATTAATATGGTTATACAAGCTTATTTCTGTTTTCTGATATATACTTTGGGTCCTTTTCTTTTTTACTTTTTCTTTTCATTCTCTCTTGATTTCTCTTGCTCTTTTTCTGTTTTGGTTCTTTAATTTTTTTTTTTTTTTTTTTTACATTATGCTTAAATGATCATAGTGCAAAACTGACTTTTTATTTTCTTTGTGACACTGTTCTATCAAATAATCTATATTAATTCATATGTAAATCAATGTAACCACCACCATATATTTTTAGTTTCTCTGTTATAAGTGGCTTTCTTAAAAACAACATATAGATGCATTTTTTGATAAGCCTACTCCAATAAATTTTTGTCTTCTGGCTTAGGAGTTGGGTCTACATACATTTATTGAGACTCTTCATGTATCAATGATAATTTTTACAAACATTACTGCCCATCTCTCCTGATACCTGGGTTATCTAATAGTACATTTCTCATTTTACAGTAATATGAGTATTTTCTAGTTATCTTTTTGTTATTAATTTGAAGTATATTTAAATTATGATAAAAGAATATAGTCTATGTGGTTTCAATTTTGTGAAATTAGGAAAGAGTTCAGCACACAAAAGACAGCCAATTTTTAAAAACTATTGGGTGTACTTGGGAAAAAAAATGTATATTACACATTTTGGTGCATGAGATTATAAATGGCTAGTAAGTCAATTTTAATCCTAATGACAAAACCTGCTCACTCCTTACCATTTTTTATTATATGCTTCAGAGAGATCTATTAAAATCTCTCATTATGTGGATTCAAACTATGGTTCTATTAATTTTGTTTTAAGATGGTAAGGCCATGTTTTTAAGAGCATATAAATATACAACTTTTATAATATGCAAATATGCTTTTTGTTCCTACTAATGTTTATGACATTAAAGATTATTTTGTTGGAACAACCATTAAACAAGTTTTTTTGGTTAATATCTGCATGGTATATACTTCCTATTTATTTTTAAACTTTCAAGCATTACATTTTAGATGACATTAATGACAGGACCTGTCCATATGTTATCTACAAGAGACCCATTCTGAACCTACGGATACACCCAGACTGAAAATGAAGGGATGGAGAAGCACCTTTCATGCCGATGGGCCTCAAAAGAAACCTGGGGTAGTGATTATTCTCATATAAGATAAATTAGATTTTAAACTAAAGACTAGTTAGAGAGAAAGAAGGGCACTACATCATTCTTAAAGGGTCTATCCACCAAGAAGACCTAACAATTGTAAATATTTATGCCCCCAGTATTGGAGCAGCCAACTACATAAGACAACTGTTAATCAAAATAAGAGTCATATTGATATGAATACATTAATAGTAAGGGATCTTAACACACCACTCTCAGTAATAGACAGATCATCCAAGCAGAAAATCAATAAAGAAACAAAAGCATTGAATGACACATTGGACCAGATGGACCTCAGAGATATATACAGAACATTCCACCCTAAAACAGCAAAATACTCATTCTTCTTGAGTGCACATGGACCTTTCTCCAGAATAGACCACATACAGTGTCACAAATCAGGGCTCAACCAATACCAAAAGACTGACATTATTCCCTGAATATTCTCAGACTACATGTTTTGAAACTGGAACTCAACCACAAGAAAATTTGAAAGGAATTCAAACACTTGGAAGCTAAAGACCACCTTGCTTAAGAATGTTTGGATCAACCAGGATATCAAAGAAGAACGTAAACACTTCATGGAAACCAGAGAATGAAGACACTTTGGTCCAAAACCTATGGGATACAGAAAAGGCGGTCTTAAGGGGGAAATACATTTTAAATGACATTGTCATATGCTTATCATGTAGTTAGGAATTAAAAAAATATACATTATGACAATCTTTGTCTTTTACAATGTGCATATTATCCCTCTACCTCTATTATAATGAGCATATTATCTCTTTATCCCTCTACCTCTCTTTCTGTATATAACATATATATGCAAACATATATAACATGTGTATGTGTGTGCATATATATATACACACACACATATATATGTACATATATATGTATATTTGACTTTAAATTTACCATAATACCATATGCTTTCTATTTACATCACCAGCTTTGAGTACCTTTCCTCTACCTTTGTTCCATTTTCACATTGAAAAATAAATAGCATATTTATTAACTTGTTTTATCTTTTTTGTCCCATTCTTTCTACATTCTTCTTAAAATTTTTTTTAACTTGAATATAGTTGACACACATTTTTACACTAGTTTCACGTGTACAACATAGCGATTCAACTTCTGTATACATTGGGCTATGTTCACCACAAATGTAGTTCCCACCTGTCACCATATAAAGCTATAACTATACCATTACCTATATTCCCTGTGCTGTGCCTTTATTGTTCTGTTCTTTTAATGATTGTTTTAGATATTATAGCACGTGTTCATGACATCAAAATCAAATGTTCATAATTACTTTTACCAGATACTGTAAGGATTTTAGAATATTTAAAATATCTTTGCCATAAATAAATATAATTGTTATTTTTGTGTGTATTTGATTTAACTATTAAAATAATCAGTGTTCCCTTTACACACATAAATACCATTTCATTTATCTTCATTATTTTCTGCATCTTACTTTTCATCAGGAATTTTTTTTTCCTTCTGCCTAAAGAAAACTTTGAAAATTTTACTTAGCATGGATCTACTGGCAGCAACTCTTATAGGTTTTATTTGTCAAAAATGTATTTATTTACTTTTTATTGGTGCAAATAGTTTTGTTTGTTACAGAGTTCTAAGTTGTTCCTTTAAATGTCATATTTCTTCTTTTCCTCAGCTGCTTATATGAGTTTTTTATTAACTTGGTTGTCTCTGGTTTTGCTATGATGTGTCTAACTTTGACTTTCCTTCTTTTATTTTTAAATGATTAATTAATTTTTTCAATTCCATCACAATTGATGTATAGTTTTATATTAGTTTCTTGTGTACAATATAATGATTCAATAATTCTATGTAAGTTTGACTTTCATTACTTTTATCCTTTTGGGCCAGTCATGTATGTGAGTTGATGCATTACCCATTTTAAGAACATTTTCAGCCATTCTTACTTCAAGTATTCTTTCATTTTTCTTCTTCTCTTCCTATCATTTTGATTAAATTATGTTAAACATGACTGAAGTGCCTTATATTTAATCTTACCTTCTCTTTTATATTGTTTATTTTTTATTTCTCTATGCTTCATTCTAAATATTTCCTTTTAAACTCTGATCTTAAAATTATATCTTCAGCAACTTATTTTCTTTAATTTTAGACATTGTATTTTCAATTATTGAATAACAATTTAGTTTTTTTTTTATAGACTTTAATTTTACATAGAACTCTATTATATTTTAAAATTTTCCTTTATTTTCTTTAAAATATTTGTAAAGGTCTTGTTTGCTGATTTCTACATTTGGACCATCTGCATTTAAGTCCATTTTTATTCTGGATTATCAATCACATTTATTTGCCTCATTGCATATGTGCTTCTAATGTCTGCATTTTCTCTTAGTCACATTCTTGGCCCTTTGTATGTATCAATTTTTATTTTATTTTGGACTTCATGTATAACTATGCAGACCTAAAATGATATTATTTTTCTCTAGAGTTCACTCTTTCCTCTATTAAGTTAAATAATATAAAGTTGATCAAAATTCAATCAGAACTTTAAGTGGGGGTGGCTTATACCTTTAGTTAGAAACTTTCCACTCTTTTTTCCAAGTGTCTGAAGTCCAAGATATATCACTTTGTCTTTCTAGCTAATTCACATAGTTGGGACCAGCCCTCCAGGTTTTTCGTTTAAGAGGCTCTCTATTTATCTATGAAATTTCTGCTCTTTGGAGCTTCAGAGTTTAGTTGTTATTCTGCCCAACATGGATTTGAAATATGGCAACTGTCTTAGGAGAAACTTAACTTGTACTTGCTATAGACACCTTCCTATAGAGTGATTTTGTCTCTTAAGCACTGACAGACCTCAAGAGGTTTCACTGCTGAGACTTTCTGCTTCAGAGTTTATCTCTCACTCTCTCTCAAACTCAGCAGAAATCTCATAAGAAAAACTGGTCATATGTTTGGATCTTCTCTATATTTTGATCTGTCAATATCAGTGTGTGTGATTCTCAGAGGTGTCACTGGTTTCACTTTGCCCTGCTGTTTAGGAAGAGCCTAATCCTCAGCCCAATTACAGAATCAACAAATGTCTCCAGAGGAAAAAAGCTAGCAAATCTCGGCTCACATAGGAAGGACTATTCTTCTCTGAAATTTCTACCTATTTCATCCTATTTGTTTTCAGATCTCTCCAATGTATTTCAAAATGTGATATTGATAATTGATCTTTTGCTATTTTTTTATAGCAGGAAAAACAGCTTATCACTATCTGCTATATCTTCATTGAAGGAGAAGTCACAAAAATTTGAATATTAATGAGTTAAAAATCCATCCCAATAAATCTCTTTGGTAAGGTGCTTTTGGAGATAAGAGAGACTACTTATTGCTTCTTTTTTTAAAAGGTGAGGTATAGGGTGGGAGGCATGGGGATGGACATTAGGGAGGGTGTGTGCTATAGTGAATGATGTAAATTGTGTAAGACTGATGATTCACAGACCTGTACTCCTGAAACAGTACATTATATGTTAATAAAAAAGATGGGATATAATTGACATATAACAATATATTTGCTCCATATGTAAATGATGATTCAATATTTGTATATATTGAGAAATGATCACCACAGTAAGTATAGTCACTTGTTCCTTTTTAAATCATTCTATATCCTGCTCTGGAAGACATTCTAGTTTTAAGAGTACCTTAAAATATGCTTTTGTTCACACATGCATGCACACTATAAAGAAATTAAGGAACAATTCATGTTGAAATTGCATCAGGTTTTTTCAAAATAAGTAGAAAATTATTTCTTCCATTTAATTAAGATTTATAAGGGTGCTCTTCACGCGAACACTCACACTCATGTTTATTCTTTAAAAAGTTGATGGATCATGCTTCTGTTACCCCTACATGCAAAGAATTTGCCAGACCTGGGAACTGTCATCCTACTGAGAGGAATGGCAAAGACATATGGTGTACAGTTATGATTCACTCAGAGAAGAGTGTGTTTTAAAGGGTGGAGTCAAGTGGGAGTCCTTGAGCTACTTGAAATTTCAAGTGTACTTTAAACATTTCTTTTTGATAGAGGAATCTCTCTCATTTCTTCATTAATAATTTCTAAAATCCTTGCAACAACTAATACTCTAGTTAGTTTTAAAAATCTTAATTTTGGGGAACAATTTTTCTATAGGGGATAATGACAGCATAGAGATGCATAACTACAGGAAAGTAAGTGGGCAAGGACAAAACATTTTGCTCAGGAGTATTCGGTAGATGGTTACAGAAGTTTTGTTGATTTCATTTAGGAAAGTAGAACTATTATATTACATAAGGTAAGTCTTATTCAGATTGAATGTTTTCCAACATTAGCAAGCACACTTCTAAACAATATTATACATACCAAAAAAGAAAGCTACAGCATGTAAACCATGTATCCTATGTTAGAAATAGGTTTCCAAAACACACACCTGTCCTTCTCAATGTAATTCCTTCACTCCTAGATATGATCCTTAGATTCTAATGACACCTTCAGCAACTGACTAAAAGAAAACAAGAATTTTTTTTCAAATATAAATTCACCACAAGGCATTTAAAAAAAGAAATTAAAGAAAACCAGACTAGAGAATACTTAATTACCAAGCTATCAAACATCTTGCACCATTCTTTTTAAGCTCTGACCAAACCTATTTAGTCTCTTTTCAAAACTGTGTATTAAATTCATATACAATAGATGAAATAAATTCATTTCTGTTAAATTAGAAACATCTTAATTATGTGAACTCCAATATCAGAATTTATACTAATTATTAATTTATCATCAAATTTTTATAAGGTCCTAGAGCATAATATATATGTGTACACAGTAGTTCCTTTTCTAAAAGAATTATAATCTAACCAACAAGAAAAAATGTGCTAAGGTAACAATATAGGGTAATATATAATTATTATGAATGAGAAGTATCTTATTAAGTTATGAAGGGGGAAAATTATATGCATATAATATACAAAAACATATTTTAAAAGAAACAGTTTAGTGACTTAAATAAGAGACAGAAGGAAAAGGAGATAAAGCCCTTAACTTTAATTTCTAATTGGGTTATAACAACTTTGGCTTCAAGACCTCTGTAGAAGTCCCCAGGCAGGCAGTAACATGATACATATGCACTGAAGGCTAACAGTGGCCAGACAGGCAGGTTTTACACTCCCAGTCACTGAATGAGGAGCCCCAACCACCAAGACAAAAAAGACCACAGCAGCTGCGTTCATTATCCACCTAGGAGCTATTCATTTCAACCAGAAATTTCCCCTCAGTCAAGGTTACCCTGATGGATTCAGGGAGCATATGTCACAGAAACTCCTCCCCAAGGAGTCCTGGTTTTGCTATTAGGAAACCCAAGCCTACGTTTAAACAACCTTACTCTACATTTCTTGAGATGAGCCATACCCCCCACATAGACATAACCCCAACCAGGTGAGCTAATCACTAGTATCCAATACAAAAAGATTTCCTTAGACATATTTGTCACCCCAAAATAGTTTAGGAATTAAGTAGTTAAAAATGAAAAATACATCAAATGTTCATTTGCTTTGAGACATGAAATGATGTGGGCAGCTTATCTACTGGATTCTGCCACAATTGTACAAATATGGGTGGAAGATGCTGCAATGTTTGAGAGTTTTATTAGGATGTTTTCATAATTCAAGTGGCCACCATGCTTCTGCCAGGATAGTCTAAAATTGTGGCAGCATAGAATTATAGAGAAGTGAAGCAGTCCCTTTGTATTATTAATACTACAATAATAATGGTAATTATGTATAAACCTACACCAGCACACAGACTGCTTCCTTGAAAAAGGCTAATTAGTTAATCCAAGGACTCTCAACTTGCACTTTATTGTCACTCTGATTTAGCAGTGTGTAGACATAGTTACAATTTAACTTTAGTGTCAGACCAAAACCTGTCTCATTTTAGAAGTTAAGCCTTTTCAAAGTTGAAGGATGATTTCAGATGAAGAAGACCCATAAGACTAGCAGGCTTGTCCTAAGTAAAAATACACACACATGTACATTCCTCCCCATTTCTTTCATGCCATTTGAGACACATACCTCTAGCTTCTTCCTAAAGTTGACTCATTCTTGTGAATATTTCAAGATATCAAAAAGAAACTACTATTTTTGTATTGACTTACCTGTAACAAACCCAATAAAGCAGTGGCTTAACCTGGTTAATAGTTTATTTTTATTTTTTATTCACAAACATCCAGTGCAGACTAGTTTGAGTAGTGTTTGTGGACAGCTTTCACCATGAAATGACTCAGGATTTCAGGCTACTTCCTTCTATGGCTCTGCCATCTTGGATCTCAGAATCCTGGAGGGCTCTGGAGCCTTCTACTAGAATGTTAACATCTAACCATTCACTGAGCAAATGGAGAGTGGGAAGGAGAGCACAGAGAGAGTGGCAAACATGGTGATTGCCCACATTCATTGGCTCAGTCACAGGGTCACACTTCACTACAAGGAGACAATTGTAATTTTTTACAAGGAAAGTGTAATTGGGCTGTGTAACCAGGAAAAAAAGAAAATTGTCTAGTGAGCAGATAGCATTGATTTTAGCCTAGTAACTTTACATTGTTCAATTACAAATGAGAATGTTTTCACTGCTGCTTTTCTCCATAGGTGCTTTTTTCATTAAGTTCCTATTGGGTCATCTACTTGGTTTTCTTTAAGGCTCAATTTTAAGCTTAAGAGAATAAAAGGGTGAGTTCGCTGGTGTTATGAGTCTGGAAAGCAAAAAGGAGGTACCTTAGGATGTAAAGCTGATTCATAGCTGATTCGTATCTTCTTAGTGTTAGAACTCTCTCCCCCAAGGTTAAACCTGTAATTTCTTTCTGGTACCTTTTTATTGATTCATATTTCTCTTATTTTTAAATGTGCTCACTATTTTTAGACAGTAAATAGCAATATAACATAATTCAATAACTTCAAAACCCTTAGAAGATTAAATATTTCCATAATAAACTGACAACTGATATTTTTTTAGTTGTTATAGTCATCTAAATCTGCATTTAAGAGAGATGTCCTGTTCCTGATGAGTGCCTTTGAGATGAAAACCTGTATGTGACTGTTACAGCAAAGAAATTCCCTGGAGGGATTACCTTTTTTTTATGCTGATTCTTTTTTTTTCTTTTTTCTTTTTGAGAACTCTTGAATGGTGGACCTTATGCAAGCATTAGTGAAAATGTGACTATTATTACATATCATTCATCTTTATCAAATCATGTATATCTGAAGACTATCAAATTCACACAAATAAACCAGCAACTATTACAGTTTTATTACAAAACATTATTTTGTCATACAGTAAAAATTCTTATTATCTAAGAAATAGATCATTTTTAAATATTTTGTTAAAAGAATTATGAAATTTGTCTCCCTCCCAAAACAAACTGAGGGTTGCTGGGGGGAGGGGGGTTGGGGGGGTGGGGTTATAGACAATGGGGAGAGTATGTGCTATGGTGAGTGCTATGAAATGTGTAAACCTGGCAATTCACAGACGTGTACCCCTGGGGATAAAAATATATTATATGGTTATAAAAAATTAAAAATTAAAAAAGAGAGAATTATGAAACAATAAATGACGTAAAAAAAAACAGATACATAGCATGTACGACACTAGAGTGAACCCCAAGGTAAACCATGGACCTTGTGTTATTATGATACAACAATGTAGGATTATCCTTTGTTAAAAAGAAAAGTAGCATCCTGGTAAGTGATGTTGATAATGAGAAGGCTTTGCATGTATGGGGGTAGGCAATATATAAGAAACTAAATCTTCCTCTTAATTTTGTTGTAAATTTAAACTTGAAAAACTAGATTCTTTTCTTTTTTTAAAAAAGATTTTATTTATTTATTTGACAGACAGAGATCACAAGTAGACAGAGAGGCAGGCAGACAGAGAGGAGGAAGCAGAGAAGAGAACACAATTCAGGGCTCAGTCCCAGGACCCTGGGATCATGAGCTGATCTGAAGGCAGAGGCTTTAACCCACTGAGCCACCCAGGCACCCCTAGATTATTTTTCAATTAGTTTAACTCTATAGAAATGGTATGAATGCCAAGAATATTTATCATAAACTTACAAAATAATACAATCATATTTTATTTAAGAATTTATTTGATACTTTTGTCTTTGTGTATGAAAAATACTATTTAGAAACTGAGTAAGTCACAATTACTTTGAAGTGCCTTTAGTGGCACCTGAAAACTATTAGATTAAACTTTAAATATGTTACTAGGGCCCAAGGGTACACAAGCACCTGGTTCCAAGGATCCCAAACAAATGAGGTTTGGTCACTCACTGCTAACAAAATCCAAAGAAAGAGAGGAATGGTGGCAAAACAAGGAAGGGATTTATTTCAGTAAGGCAAGATTCCAGGAAGATAGCAGGCTAGTATCCCAAAGGCTGTCTGCAAAGTGCTGAAAATACTTCCAGGTTTATATAAGGAGGAAATGGGACAAAGGTATGTGAATACATGCAGCAGAACAGAAAAGATTAGGCCAAGCATTGTCCTGAGGTCAATGACGCAGGGTCTAGCTGGTGTCAGAACAGTCCTTATTGCTAGAAAGTACAGAATGAGGTAGTTAAGGTGACAGTTAGGTCCTCTTTCAAATAGGGTATTCGTGTTAAATTAATAAGAAGAAAAAATCAATTTGCTTTTGATATAATTTGATAATGCAATGATAAGTAGAAATTGAAGTTATTAAAATTGTTAAAAAAAAAAACCTCTGCAAAGGTCCAGAAAGAGCACTATGAAGAGTAGTAACTTGCACATATATTTTATACACACACACACACACACACACACATACATATACATACATACATACACACACACACATATACATACAAACACACACACATATACACAATAGATCGACTGTATCAATTGAGGATAAGCTATAAGAGCAAGTTTCTTGAATATAATTTATACCTTTAATGGACTTCTGGTATACCCTATACTGTCAAAATTATGGTAGCTTTGATTACTATGCTTATTCACAAGCTGTATTTATTAAACACTTCTTTCAGAGTCATCCTCTAAATTAAAGAACTTCATAAATTATGCATGATTCCTGGTTCCACACATAGTTCACTTCTCTCATTCTGGAAATAACAACTATCATGTCTTCAATGGCTAATAAAGTGACTCCTTTAAGATAAACCTACAAGATGCCCAGAAGATGATTAATTTTTATCGAAATGAGTGACTTAAAAAAAAAAGTTTGATAAAGTCCTTCTATATACAAAGTACTACTAAGGGTATTTAAGATTATTAAAACAGCCCTTCTCCTTTAAAAAAAAATCATTTTTTTAAAATTTCCCAGTCACATAAAGAGACTTGAATGATTGGAGTGTGGGGAGAAATTAACACACAATGCCAGATACCAAATACAAAATAAGTTCATGAGACAAAATAAGACTAATTGCTAAATGAACACTCCATACAGTAAGAAATGCAAGTTCAACCAAAGAGATAAAGGATCTGTACTCAAAGAACTATAGAATACTCATGAAATAAATTGAAGAAGACACAAAAAATGGAAAAGCATTCCATGCCCATGGATTGGAAGAATGAGCATTTTTAAAAATGTCTATACTGCCTAAAGCAATCTATACTTTCATGGACATCCCAATCAAAATTCCACTGGCATTTTTCAAAGAGCTGGAACAAACAATCCTAAAGTTTGTATGGAATCAGAAGAGACCCCAAATTGCTAAGGTAATGTTGAAAAAGAAAAACAAAACTGGGGGCATCACATTGTCTGATTTCAAGCTTTACTACAAAGTTGTGATCACCAAGACAGCATGGTACTGGCACAAAAACAGACACATAGACCAGTGGAACAGAGTAGAGAGCCCAGATATGGACCCACAGCTCTATAGTCAACTAATCTTTGACAAATCAGGAAAAAATATCCAGTGGAAAAGACAGTCTCTTCAATAAATGGTGTTGGGAAAATTGGACAGCTACATACAGAAGAATGAAACTCAACCACAGCAACTTCTTTTAAGACATGTCTCCACAGGCAAAGGAAACAAAAGCAAAAATGAACTTTTGGGACTACATCAAGATCAAAAGCTTCGCAGAGCAAAGGAAACAGTCAACAAACAGTCAACAGTCAAAAACAGTCAACAGACAAACAAAAAGGCAACCCACAGAATGGGTGAAGATATTCACAAATGACACTACAGACAAAGAGATGATATCCAAGACCCATAAAGAACTCCTCAAACTCAACACACACAAAACAGATAATCATATCAAAAAATGGGCAGAAGACATGAACAGACACTTCTCCAATGAAGACATACAAATGGCTAACAGACACATGAAAAAATGTTCATCATCATTAGCCATCAGGGAGATTCAAATCAAAACCACATTGAGATACCATCTTACACCAGTTAGAATGGCCAAAATTATCAAGACAAGAAACAACAAGTGTTGGAGAGGATATGGAGAAAGGGGAACCCTCTTACACTATTGGTGGGAATGTAAGTTGGTGCAGCCACTTTGGAGAACAGTGTGGAGATTCCTTAAGAAATTAAAAATAGGTCTACCCTATGACCCTGCAATTGCACTACTGGGCATTTACCCCAAAGATACTGATGCAGTAAAAATAAGTGCCATCTGTATCCCAATGTTCATGGCAACAATGGCCATAGTCACCAAACTGTGGAAAGAACCAAGATGCCCTTCAACAGATGAATGGATAAAGAAGGTATGGCCCATATATACAACGGAGTATTATGCCTCCATCAGAAAGGATGAATACCCAAATTTGTATCAGCATGGATGGCACTGGAGGAGATTATGCTGAGTGAAGTAAGTCATGCCAAGAGAGTTAATTATCATATGGTTTCACTCACTTGTGGAGCCTTAGGAATAACATGGAGGACATTGGGAGAAGGAGAGGAGAAGTGAGTTGAGGGAAATCATAGGGAGATAAAAGCCATGAGAGACTGTGAACACTGAGAAAGAAACTGAGGGTTTTGGAGGGGAGCGGGGTTGGGGTTTGGATGAGATTGGTGGTGGGTATTAAGGAAGGCACATATTGCATGCGGCATTGAGTGTAGTACATAAACAATTAATCAAAATATTTACTTTAAAAAAAAAAAGAAAGAAATGTGAATTCAGATGTAAGAAAGACACAATGAGATGGATGGAGGTGGGACATCTCCAGGAAAATTGTAATAGAACCACATCTTAGAAAACGATCAAGTCTGGAGTAATAGGAAGAACTGTGGAAAAAGCAAACTTTCAATATCTTGTTACTGGAATGAGAAAAGCCTACTGAACCAGATGTGGTGTTCATAACTATTATTTTTTTTTTCACTGTGAGTTTCCAAAAGTTGCTTTTTTATTCCCCAATTATCACTCTTACCATTACCAAGAAGTGTTAGAATCATTTATAAAGTGCTTCACACAGAACCTCTATTTTGGTAGTTATCTTAAATAATCACAACTACATATGGTCACACCCAAAAACCTTCTTCCAATCCACATATTTGAGGAAAGATATGAAAATATTGTTTCCTGGTGTTAAACTCTGTTTCCCCACAAATGCTGGTCCCTCAAAAGGGCAGAGATCACAAATAGATCAACCATACAAAAATGGTGACTAGGAGAGTCATAATTACCTCTCCACTTAATACAGTATCTGTCTTAGTTCACGTGTTCTCAGCCATTGACTATTAAACAGTTATGGAAAAAATGCTCTCATTTACAGTACAGGTGTTTGTGGAAAAACGCATCTGGATTTAAAACCGAAGGTGTTAAAAAGCTTTGTCAAGCAAGGGAGTATCCAGTCAGTTAAAATTGGTGGTGCCAGGCTGCTCTGATGAAATGCTCCAGGAAGCTTAATGCAGAGTGTTGAAAAAGCAAACAATTTCTCTGATCTCCAGAACATTGCTTTTTGGACTTAAAAGGCACTCCTCCTCATGGTGGAAAATGCACGTAGGATACACAGACCAATTCTGACTGCCAACCAGACAGAACATGAACCACCCATTCTGGAAAAGCTTTCATGAATACAGTAGCAAGGACGTATTTTTTTTTTTTTTAACCTAGAACTTGTTTTTGTCCTCCCCAGTACTACAATGCTAGGAAAAAAATCGGGGTGAAAAGGACATTTCAGTGAATACCCCTATTTCATCTGTCACCTATGGATTACTTGGACCGTGTGAATACTGTTTAATAATAATAATGTTATGGTATTCCATCCCTCAACTTCAAAATAAATTAAACAAAAGAAACAGAGTAAAGCAAAGCAAAATAAAACAAAACAAACTATAAATATTGTACAATAAGCTCTGGATTCCAGTTTCCTTAAAGACACTAGAAGGCTAAGAAACCTAGAACAGTAGACCTTTGAAAGTCAGTTCATGGACTTAAACAAATTAGTACAGATAATGGGAATTAAGAACCTGTTGTTCTCTCTTTGCCTCTCACAGTAGTAATATCTACAATATCAGCCAAAGAGAGTTAGTATCACGTATTTTTTAGATATATCTTTAATTTTCCATCACTAATCAGGGTTTCTATTTGACATGCACATCTACTCCTCTCCTTTTTTTTTTTTTTTTAAAGATTTATTTATTTATTTGACAGAGAGAGATTACAAGTAGGCAGAGAGGCAGGCAGAGAGAGAGGAGGAAGCAGGCTCCCTGCTGAGCAGAGAGCCCGATGCGGGACTCGATCCCAGGACCCTGAGATCATGACCTGAGCCTAAGGCAGCGGCTTAACCCACTGAGCCACCCAGGCGCCCAACTCCTCTCCTTTTTTACCTTGTCTTTTTTTTTTAACTTTTCCTCACTATTTCTTACAAAGAGATCTATTCTTATCTGATTATAGAACAATTTCTGCTACTTAAAAATTTGAATTAATATAACGGACACAAAAATCTGTATTTGGAATAAAACATGGTTTTCTAAAAAAAATCTGTATGTTTTGCAGAGAAGATATTTTCATTTAGGTTAATAGACATTGGTCATGGTGGAATGCAAGGTGTGTATTCACTTTATAGATGTTTTTGACATTTTTATGAATGAGCATGAGGATTACCATAGACTATATACTATGGAGATAAAATTTGTTGAAAGTTAACAAGATCTCATTCTTCTTTTAGCTTCAACTTAAACAATTGTGGTAAACTTTAGTTTTAACATTGGACTAGCAGTTTTATTGCAAGACCTCACCAGTGGTTCTGCTTACTAACTAGAAGGGATGGGGCCTCTGTGTACAAATCAGTTACGAGATAGAAATGTCTATTCTCTTATCAGTAGGATTTATTTTGCATTGGTAATTTTTTTCCTTAACTAATGTATGTAATAGAAAGGCAATTTGTTTTATTAAGACACTTGCAATTTTGATTATGCACACATACATATTCAACTTAAACACATGTACACATATAGTATGAAATAAGATATTAACCCAAAGTTTCTGAGAAACCAAGGCACAAAGATGTGACACTCCAAACAAGATTTTGTACTTTGAAAGCAAGTATGGGACAGCAACATATTATGGTTCTAAGATTTATACATCAAAATGAAGGCTTTTCAGAGGATTTCTTTGGGAAGAGATTTTTTTTTTCCCTTGCAACTCAAATAAAGAGAGTTTTTTCCTTGACTCCAGGGAGATTTTATATGATCATTAATGTTAAGAGACAGGGTAAACACCTAGCTGACCCTGCCTGGGAAGTCCAGACACAAAGAGGGGACAGATGTTGGGGTAGGCAGCTGAGTAGTCATGACCACACTAGGATAAGTCAGGGAAAGAACGTGTGTTTGCAGTGGACTGTTTCAGAAATAACTTCTGGAGAAGAGATGTTAATGCCACAGAAACTGGAGGTGAAGTTCAAGATTCTTAGGGTCGGCACATAGACTAGCAGTCCAAAGAGGAGGCACTCGTTGGGATCAGAATTGCAAGTCAGAGGCTCCAGAGATCAGATCAGAGTTCATTAAAGAATGCACAAGGGAGTAGGAAGAGAGAGAGAGATGAAGAGAGAAAAAGAGAGAGAGAGAGAGAGAACCAAATTTACCAGGCCCCTAGGGCCCAAACCTGGCTAAAATAGTTTTAGACACTGCAGACATCCCTCCACTTCCCACTGAGTTCTGCACCTAGTTCTCCATGTTGCAAATAGTGCCCAATCAGTAGGGGAAGAGAGGAGAAAGAAAGAGGCAGAACCAATTACTACTCCTTCTGAAGGCAAGTTCTTCCCAAGGCTCAAGAGAGCAAAAGTCTCACCTTTAAATGGAGTTGTAAACTTTAATCATTATATACAATGTAATATATGATTTATATACATATAGATCTTATATATGGTTTACATAATTATATATATTACATATATATAACTACTGTGACAAGATGACAATATTATTAATAGTAGTAGTAGTACTGTCTACAAAAGAATGGAAGTCACGAGATAGTAACTGAATACATTCTCAAAGGGTGGTAGCTAAACTTGTGGTAAGCACAGCATAACATACAGAATTGTTATATCACTAATTTGTACACCTGAAACTAATGTTGCATTGTGTGTCAACTAGCCTCAGATTTTTTTTTAATTTGAAAGGATAGTTTGAAACATAAATTGTTTCCACTTATTCCATTCACTATTTATATTGGAGAAAGAGGAAATGACACACGTGCAAAAGAGCTTCTCCTAAATTTGTAAACATAATTTAGGAGAACACCTAACCCATTAAAATCTGTTACATGGATTTATTCCTTTGTCAGCAGATATTTATTAAGCATTTACTATGGGCCAGGTATTGGGCCAGATATAGGTGAGACAGTTGATATTAACCCTTTTTAAAATCCAGAGCTCAGAGTGATTCTATAAAAAGAAATTTTATGGTTATAGATTATTTGAAAAACAGGACAAAATGCTACAGACAGTCTTAATCAGAAATCAGTTAAAAATCATTCCTCCAATAGCCATAAACAGCAACTTCCCTTCTCCCCAACATTATATATATATATATATATATATATATATATATATATATCCCCAATAGACTAATATATATATATATATATATATGTATATATATATAGTCTATCTTTGAGGGATATGTTGCCAAAATGATTCAAGCAATAAGACTTGATGTTTACCATTATTTTCATGTTAATTTACAATTTGTCATTTTTTATACCGAAGGATTCAGGCCACTGATAAGATCCAGTGTTCTCACAGTCTGAGTTGGAGTTGTTAAATCTAAAAGATCCCATTATATTTGGGCAATGTTCCAGCACCAGGGTCCCATCACCTTTAGAAACATGGTTTGTCAACAGGGAGATATTGGACAAAATATCTATCAGATTGGACAAATCTATCAGAAGTTGACCTTAAAACTACAGCTCTAATAATCTTTTCAGCCCACTAAGGAAAAAGGCCACCAAACATGCATATCATCTTTTGAATTATTTCTACTTTACAAATAAATGGTAAAACAGTTCTATTGGGGCGCCTGGGTGGCTCAGTGGGTTAAGCCGCTGCCTTCGGCTCGGGTCATGATCTCAGGGTCCTGGGATCGAGTCCCGCATCGGGCTCTCTGCTCAGCAGGGAGTCTGCTCCCTCCTCTCTCTCTCTGCCTGCCTCTCTGCCTACTTGTGATCTCTCTCTGTCAAATAAATAAATAAAATCTTAAAAAAAATAAAAAAAAATAAAACAGTTCTATTAAGTTTGTTTAGAATGTTTAAAGTAGTGATTCTCAACCTTGGCCCTGTAAGAAATCACTAGAGATCCCACACCCAGAGATTTTGATTATTGGGCCTGGGGTAAGGCCTAGGAAGTAGAAGTGTTTATTTTATTCCCCCAAGGTTGAGAATCAGTTAGGTAAGAAAGGAACTTAACCATGATTTCACCTTTTCTTCAGGAAAATTAACATTTCAGATTAAACCAAAGTGTGTCTTCTCTCTAGGATTTTGTTAAATTCTCTATTTAATTCTTACACTAAGAACTACATGAATTTCATTTCATTTCAACCCAAATTGGTCATGTGATCATGCATAATCAGATTTTAGGCATTTTTTATCTCTACTTTGTCTCATTCATTTTAGCTATTTGATACCTAGGATTCCCAGAATCAGATCATAAGACCTGATGCATTAGGCCAATCCTATTTTCCTCTGACCTATCCCAGGAATTAAAAAATATTCTTAATTAAATTCCTTTTTAAAACCTATTCTATCTGTATACAAAGGATCACTTTGATTTTTCTAACAGCTTCTAGCTTTGGGTTGAGCTACTTCTACCCAAAGATCTGTGCAGGCAGGAGAGACTTAGCAGGTATCACTGGGCCATTTTTATAGTTTAAAACCTAAATAATTGACTTTACCTATGTCATTTGAAAATTTTATTATGCCAAAAATAAGTTCTTATAGAATAGTATTTTCCACAGAGCTTAAAAAATCAAAATGAGAATAAAATCTCCCTACCCACATCTTGCAGCTCAAAAGAGACATCTTAGCTAATTGACCTGCATCATCACCACATTAGTTCTGTGATTCTGTTTCTGGAACACTCCTAACTCAGATGCTGATTATAAACACACTTCAGGAGATACCATTTCTTAGCACTCATTGCCTGTGCTTGAAACAAACCACAGTAGCTTCCCCAGGTACTGTCTCAATAGGAAAGAGGAGAAAAGTTTTATTACCCCCTTGAAGGCTTTCTCCTCCCGCAGGTCTTGACCGTTAATCATACCCAGTTGTTCTGGCTTCAGTGGACACTCCCTTTTACCGCCCCCCCCGCCAGCCGACTATACTTGTAGTGTAGATACTTTGGAAGAAAAAATTATGAAATTTGGCCACTAGCTACAACGTGATGCAAAAAGAGCTGTTAACTCTCTGAAAGGAAATATGTATTTTCCTCTCCTTAAAAGGAATTTTACTTCTCAGTAAATTAAGTAATTCTCAGTAGATTAAGAAAAAAGTTTTCAAATTTTGATCACTCATAATAAAATATATTCTATATCCCAACTGTAGGTATTGCCCAATTCCTCAAGTATATAAACATATATGTAAATGAAAAAAAAGTTTTGTTACAATACTAAACTTTGGGTACTAATCAGTTTTACTATAATAATGCTGCATAACAAATAATCCCCTTTGTAACACCTTATATTAACAATTACTTCTTTCTCAAACGTCGTTTTGTGCATCAGCTGTAACTCTAGTGGGACTGGACAGGATCTGCTGGGTCAGGCTTCAGGTTAAGAGTCAGAATCAGGTTTACTTCACCAGTCTCCCATTCTTGGACCAGGCTTCTCTTGTGAGATTGTACAGGTGCCCAAGAGCATTGTGTAGTGATACAAGATGTTCTTAAAGCCTCTGCAAGAACTGCATACTGCCACTTCTGTCTACATCCAAATTATCACAGCAATTTGCACAGCCAAGCCCAAATCAAAGGCCTCGTCACAACAAGAATGGGAAGGGAAGGAAGAATTCTGAAAGAATAATACTCTTTACCACAATGTGTTTCCTATGATTCATACTATTTTCTATTTTAATATTCTCTTTCATTCTCCCCCAAGCTGATTCTACAACTTGTAAGTGGGTCACCACCCACACTTTGCAAAATAATGAACTGAAGCATCTCTGAAACATGGTACCCAATCAAAACCAAATAATGGAAATATGTGGTTGTAAAATACCTGTCTGGAAAGTTCTAGATCTGGTTCTGCCACTGACTAGTTATGAAGCTGTGAACAAATTATTTTACATCTTAGGAATTCAGATTGCTTTAAAAGAAATGGCATCTACATCTTTCAAATAAATATTTTTCCTTTTTATTATCTACTGAAATATTGTTTGTAATTCCAAAAAGGGTATAATATCCACATTACTACTTAGCAAATATACAATGCTTATCTCTAAGTAAATATGGTAATGTTTATTGAAAATATCAAGACTTCTCTAAATGATGGAAGAAATTGGTACTCATGAGTTCTTTAGGTCATAAATTCCTTTTTCAGTTTTCCACATGATGAGGAATATGTGTAACATGGCCAAAAGAATGAGACTCAATAAAAAGAAGTTAACAATATCATTGGATTTCAATTAGTTACTTTATCTGAACCTCATGATAAATGTACAACTTTTTTTCACAGTCCACCTCTTTGTTAAATACCATTCAAAAGTACAAAGTTCCTTCCTTCCAATTTTCTAAATTTCATATGTTACATTTTATTAGTCTTAGGATTAGTAGGTATGCTTAGAATTTTAATATATTTTTTCAAATTTTGCTAAATTTTTGAAGGGACAGGAAAAAATTTTAACAACTTTAAATAGCAAAAAAATAACCCACTGAAGAATACCATGTAATGATTTTTATTAAATTTATACAGTTGTGCCATCATCACAATTCAATTTTAGAATTCTTCTATCACTACAAAAAGTTTCTTTGAGCTGGTTTGCAGTCAACTCCCATTTTTGCCCTAGGTCCCAAGCAACCTTAGATCTGTTCTCTGTCTGTATAGATGTGCCTTTTCTAAAATTTCTATTGAATAGAACCATATAATATTCATCTTTTTTGTCTGACTTCTTTCACTTAGCATAATATTTTTGACAATTATCTCTATTGTTGCATGTACCAGTAATTTATTCATCTTTACTGCGGAGTGGTGTTCTATTAAATGGAAATATCAGTTTGTTTCCATGCGCAAGCTGATGAATATTTGGATTATTCTCTCTTTGGCTCTTATGAAAAGTGCTGCTATGAAATTTTGCATACAAGTCTTTGTCTAGATATAAGTCTCCATTTCTTTTGGGTTGACTCTTGGAATTAAATTTCTGGACAATATGGGAAATAATATTTGTTTTAAAATTTGCCAAACTGTTTTCCCTAGTTCTTATACCCTTATAGTTTCCCACGGGTACTGTAAGTAGGTTCCAATTTCTCCACATCATTACCAACACTTGTTATTGCCATATTTGGGGATTGTAGATATACTGGTGTGTATGTAATGGTATGGAATTTTGGATTTAATTTGAATTTCAATAATGACAATGTTAACCATCTTTTCATTTTCTTATTAGCTGTTCATAAATAATTTTTATTAGCTATTCATATTCCCTGGTGAAAAGACTATTCAAATCTTTTGCTGATTTTAATTAGGTTATTTTTCTTCTTATTAGTTGCAGGAGTTTTTCATATGTCTGTTACAAGTTCTTTAGTTCTTGTAGGTGGCTTGTCTTTTTATTTTGTTAATAGTGTCTTTGGAGAAAAAAAAAGTCAATTGACCATAGAGTCAAGATTTTGTTTCTCAATTCTCTATTCTATTGAATGCACACATTCAATATTATCTTTAAAAGCTCTGTGATGCCAAAGACATCAAGAAAATGAAAGGATAATCACAGAAAGGGAGAAAATATTTGCAAACCATACATCTGATAACTTGTATCCAGAATATGAATATGTTAAAAAACTCTTACAACTCAATAATAAGAAGACAATCCATTTAAAAAAAATAGGAAAAGGATTTGAATAAACATTTTTGCAAATAAGATATACAAATGGATAATAAGCATAGGGAAGTTGCTCATGATAATTAACAATAGAGAAATACAAAAGCGCAATATATCACTTCATACCTAGTAGGATGAGCAAAATAAAGAGACAGGAAAGGAGAAGTGTTGATGAGGATATGGAGAAATTAGAACCTTCTTAAACTGCTAGTGGGAAATTAATTATGGTAGCCACACCGCAAACAGTATGACTGATCCTTAAAATTTTAAACATAGAGTTACCATAAGAACAAGAAATTCCATTCTTAGGTAAATATCCAAGAGAAAAATATGTAAAAAATTATTTTTTAATAATTAAATTATTATACAATGTATATATACACATACATACATATATATGTATACATATACATTATATGTATACATATATACATATTTTTCATATGTATACATACATATACATGTATACATATATACATAATTAATTTCCCATGCTTAGCGAAATAAGTCAAGCAGAGCAAGACAACTATCATATGATCTCCCTGATATGAGGAAGTGGTGATGCAACATGGGGGCTTAAGTGGGTAGGAGAAGAATCAATGAAACAAGATGGGATTGGGAGGGAGACAAACCATAAGTGACTCTTAATCTCACAAAACAAACTGAGGGTTGCTGGGGGGAGGGGGTTTGGGAGAAGGGGGTGGGATTATGGACATTGGGGAGGGTATGTGCTTTGGTGAGTGCTGTGAAGTGTGTAAACCTGGTGATTCACAGACCTATACCCCTGGGGATAAAAATATATGTTTATAATAAATAAAAAATTAAAAAAAATATATGTGTTTACATTAAAACTTATACATGAATATTCATGGTAATATTTTTAATAATTGCCCCAAAGTGGAAGTAACCTAAATTTCCAACAACAAAGGGTTACCAAAGACCATATTTTATAATTCCATTGTATGAAGTGTTCAGAATAAGGTAATCTATAGAGATAAAACGTAGATTAGTGGTTGCTAGGGCTGAGAGTTTGGGGAAAATGGAAGTAGCTGTTAATAAGCTGTTAATGACTCTGATGGAGTCATTGGTATCTTCCTCCTCTTTATCTTGATATATTTGCTTTTCAGTGTGTCAGTTTTATCAATTCTCACAAAGAGTGAATTTTTAGTTTCATTTACAGTTTTACAGTTAATTTTCCTTTAATTTCACTCTGATCTATCTCATTTTCTTTCTTCTGCATTGTTTGGGATTATTGTGTTCTACTTCTTCCTACTCCCTTAGGGTCATTTAGTAGAAACTTGGGTTATTTCAGTGCTGTGAAATGTATCAACCTTAGTATCATCCCATAAAATTTAATACTTTTCACTTCTTTTACATTTCATCCTAGTTCCCCCCTCTGATTTCTGCTTTGAACTATTGATTATATATCAGTTAATGATTTAGTTTCAAAATATTTGTGAATTTCCCAGAGATCTTTGTTATTGACTTCTAATTAACTCCATTGTTGTCAGAGAACATGCTTTGTATGAGTTGAATCCTTTCAGATTTATTCAGACTTGTTTATGACCAAGACTATAGTCCATCTGGTAAATATTTCATGTTCATTTGAAAGTAATGTGCATTCTTCTATTTGTTAGGTGGCATGTTTTATAAATGTGAACAAGGTCAAATGTGTTTAGAATGTATTTATAGTGTTCTATGTCTTTGCTAATTTCTGTCAGTTATTATACTCATATTTGGGAGAAGGCTATTGAAATATTAAACTGAAGTTATGGATTTTTCTATTTCTCTCTTTAGTTCTATCAGTTTTAGTTTCGTGTATTTGAACCTCTGTTTTTAGGTACCAAATATTGGTGATTGTTATGTTCGCTTCATCAGTTGACCCCTTTGCCAATATGAAGTAGCATTCTTTAATTATGGTGATATTTGCTCAGAGAACTACTTGAGAAAATCGAGCAAATTAAAACAAGTAAAAGTAAAATGAAGGAAATCATAGCAGAGCATAGAAATAATAGAAAATAGACATATAGTAGAGAAATTCAACATAGCTAGAAGTTTGTTCTGTGAAAGAGCAATAAAATTGATAAATCCTATTAGACTGACCAAATGAAAAAGAGAAAAAACACAAATTACTAAGATCAGGAATGAAAAATAAGAGACATCCTTATAATAGTAATACTATCCCCCTGATATTACAAGGATAATACAACTTTATGTCAAAATATTTAAAAATTTGAATGAAATTAAAATGTTCCTTAAAAACATCAATTTACTAACACCAACATAAAAATTATAAAATATTAGTAACTGTATACTTAATAAAGAAATTCAATTAGTAATTCCAAAATTTTTTGTTGTTGTTGTTCAGGACAACAGCAGGCCCTGGTAGCTTCACAGACAGATTTTTCTAACATTTTTTTTTTTAAGATTTTACTTATTTATTTGACAGAGATCACAAGTAGGCAGAGAGGCAGGCAGAGAGAGAGAGAGGAGAATGCAGGCTCCCTGAAAAGCAGAGAGCCCGATGTGGAACTTGATCCCAGGACCCTGAGATCATGACCTGAGCCAAAGGCAGAGGCATAACCCACTGAGCCACCCAGGCGTCCCAGATTTTTCAAACATTTAATAGAAAAAACTCAGTTTCCCACAAAATCTTTCACAAAACAGAGAAGGAGCAACATTTATCAACTCATGGTAATAGGTCATCATAGCCTTGATTCCAAAACCTAGCAAAAGACTTAGAGGAAGGAAATTTACAGGGAAATATCTTTAATAAACATATATATATATATATATATATATATATATATATATATATAAACACTAATGATTTATTAGCAAACATTACCTCACAATATTAAAAAGTTTAACATATTATAAACAAATGGAATATATTCTGAGAATATGAGATTCTTTTAATGTTAGAAAAGACATGAATCTCTGTGTTTTTGCACTCTTCTGAACAGTGACACTGAGTCCCTTTGCTAGATTACATTTTCAAGAATTTCTATGCAGCAAACTGTCTTATAAAATAGAAGCTTGTCCATGCAGGGCAAATGCAAGCATCCTTACTGCCCACTGTAAAGGTCTGGGGTTTCTCTCTGGAACACGACACATTGCATGTGTAGATGCCCTGTTGTTCTCTTTGCACCGACCTGTAAGAACGGAGTCTGAATGACCCGGTGAGGATACTGATACTCTAGCTACTGGTATTGCTGGGAGCCATATACCTCTTTCTCTGATCCAGTTTTCCCATGTCTTCTGCCAGAATCCTGGAAACTTGGGTAAACTAATTTGTTAACTCATAAATAATGTAAAATCTGAGTCTTCACTGTCTTGGTAGTTTGTCATGATAAAGGTGGGGTGCTGACACAGATGTAGCTTTCTGTAAAAGGAAGTATAGGGGCCTTGAGGATCTACTCACTGGATTTGGGAGAAGTTCATGGGAATTGGTAACAAGCATGTTGACCAAATTGCATCATTGTCATGGTTAATTTTATGATGTGTCAACTAGGCTAGGCTATTTGGCCTACTATGTTTGGTCAAACACAAGCCCAGACTTGCTGTGGAATGTGGTTTTTAGATATGATTAACACTTACAATCAGCAGACTTTTAAGTAAAGCAGATTATCCTCTATAATGTGGATGGACTTCACCCAATCAGCTGAAGGCCTTAAGATCAAAGACTAAGGTTTCCAGGGAAGGGGACTTCTGTCTCAAGACTGCATGTTCTGGTCTTCTCTGCATATTTCGAATTTCCCAGCTCCAATCCCTATAATCAAATCAGTCAAATCAATCTTTCACTCTCTCTCTCTCTCATAAGTGTGTGTGTGTGTGTGTGGGAGAGAGGCAGAGAGACAAATGATCCAAGAATTACCAGTAGATAGATAGATAGATAATAGATCTCCTGTTCGATTTCTCAGAAGAACTCTAACTGGTACAGTGGCTAACTGGGCAATAGGTGGCCCTATGCATTATTGCCTGTAGGCAGAATCAAAGTGGTGATTGCAGGCTAAGTACCAGAAAGTTGGTGAAAAGACAGCTGTCTGAATTGTGTCCTTTTTGCTGCTGATTTTCCTCCAGGTAGAGGGACTTAATCAGCAATGTGTCAGGCAGGCTCAGATTGACTTCAATGGAATAGCCATAGCTAAGATTTGCCCTTGGGGAAAAAGATCTTAAGATTTTACACCATTTCAAACAAGAGTTACAGAGATACAATAGGAGGGAAAGAGGAAAATTCACAAATACCGTGTGCAGAAAACGGACAAAATATTAAAATTTGGGATGTTTCACGTGGGCTGGTTTGCTTGTTAAAGAGTATGAGCGTGCGGATCATCTTCCAGCTCAACCCCTCCTGCTGTCATGCCAAACTTAGATCCACTAGAAGATGGGGACCTCTCCGGGTCCTGACTGCCATTTAGGACACCAAGACAGACAAATTACTGTGGAAAATAATACATTAGGCATTGCCTGGCACTGTCCTGGAGTAGGTTTAGAATGCTGATAAAGGTCACCCCTTGTAGAATGAGAAACTGACCCAGGGGCGCCTGGGTGACTCAGTCAGTTAAGCCGCTGCCTTCAACTCAGGTCATGATCTCAGGGTCCTGGGACGGAGTTCTGCGTTGGGCTCCCCACTAAGCAGGGGAGTTTCTCCCTCTCCCTCTGCCTGCTGCTCTCCCTGCTTGTGCACTTTCTCTCTCTCTCTCTCTGTGTCAGATAAATAAATATATAAAATACATAAAAAAATAAGAAACTGACCCCCTAAATTCTAGATAGATCTGTGGTCAGCCCACCATCTTGGAAAACTTTCCCTTGGCCTTGTATTGTGAAGCTCAGTGAAATAGGATTTAATAGATGTTATCTTGATGGTGTTTGAGCAGAGTTTATGTTGGAGAAGGGAAGGTTGAAAAACCTTGTATGGGGGGCCCTTGGGGCAGATATAATGAACTACTGTTTTGATTTCTATTGCTGAATGTAGAATCGGTATTGATATTCTTCATGCCCATACTGTGAGTGCTTGTCACTGCCAGAGGTGATGTTTCTGACTGGAGAGAGAGCCCTTATATAGAGAAATGCTGGTACCTTTGGGGTTGCCCAGCCCTAATGAGTCCTTTGACCCACAAGTTTATGTGACTGATGATATTGTCAATTGGTACCTCTGGCCAACTGACAGGCACTTTTTGGGGTTTGGGTCTCAACCTCATCCTGACATGGCTATCAGATACACTCTTTCGGAAAAATAAATATTTGCTTTGTTGAAACAGACTACCTGCCCATGGAGGTCATGCAATTCTCCAGCCTGAGATCCCCATTTGGGGTCAAGCCCACCCAGACTCAATGATTAACAAAGTGCAAAGGGTCCAACAAGCCTTGCTTGATAAGTGGAAATGGTATAGTCAAGCCTACAACTAACCTGATCCCAGCAGCACCTTAGTTTTATATGATAAAAGCAGCAGCTAACTTGCTTGCTTGCTTGCCTGCCTGCCTGCCTTCCTTTTTTCCTTGACTTTTAGGTAAATATTTCATTCCTTTCTCTCTCTGCCCCCTGAAACAAAGCTGTTGTCACAGCAGGGTGATCAGTTTTGACTCAGCTTCCCCTAAATGCCTGGGACCCCTGCCCTGAGCCTTTGTCTAAACCGAAACCTGATGGCATCCACAGCACTGTGCTGGCTGTTGCATCTCAGCACCAGCTACACATAAAGTTAACCCCACTCTTTCAAGGTGGGTCTAGAGCAGCCTTTATTTTTAGGACATTTTTGGTCTCCCTTCTAAGGTATTACCTTCCTGGGTAATCAGTGCAGCCTCTCCCATGGCTGGCAGAGATGCACATCATCTGCCCTAGGAGAGCTCTCAGGGCTGCTCACTGTATTGCTTCCTGGCAATTCTTTCAGTGGAAGTGGTTTTCAGTCTGGCTTATGACCTTCAATGATTTATATTCAAAGACTAATGATGACCCATGTACAGATTTCTCAAATGCTTTTTCTTTATAATTCTTTTCTCTCAGCTATTGTCCCCACATATGCTACCTGCCTTGGATTCCATTTACTTCTGTCTCTGCCTCCTCAGTTCCTGAGTTCCTCAGCATGGTCCAGGAGGCCCCTTCCAGCACTGCAGTCTGGAAATTGCTCACCTCAACGGGCAGCCTTCTCAGTGATAACAGGCCCACACTGCCTGTTGGCTGATGTCTCAAATAGTTTCTTCCTACATTTTGTGCAGTTTTCTAGTTTTCTTGTTTTATAGTAAAAGGTTAATTTTAGATGCTTGTTACTCTCTAATGGCCTAAAAGGAAAGTCTACACTTATATTTAAATGTGAATAACTTATAGTTTATAATGGGCCATTTAGTAAATGATCTATTTTTCCCCTACTGATTCGTAATACCAGTTCTGCCATATGTTAAATTTCCTTCTATAACTGTATCTTTTTTCTAGGCTCCCTGTTTTGGTTGGATTCATCTTCATATCTGTCTTGGGACATTAACATATTATACTAATTGTTGTGGTTTGGTAATATATCCATATCCACAGACCTCACCTCCCCAAATTTTCAATTTTGTTTTAGCCATTGAATCATTCAGGAGTCAATTGTCAAGTTCCATAAAAATTCCATTGGTATTTAGAATAGAATTGCGTTAAATTCATGAATTATTTGAGGGATAATTAAAATCTTTAAGATACTGATCATCTCATCCATGAGTATAGCCTATCACTTCTTTATTTTCAGATTTTTTTCTTTCTTTGCCTAGGGGTTGCAAATTTCCCCCATGGAGTCCTCACTCACATTTTGTTACATATTTTTGTAAGGTTCTTATATATTTTTGGAATGGTATGATTTTTAAAACTTCATTTTCTAATTACTTATTATTAATGTATAGAAACACATTTGATCATTTTTATGACTCAATTTTTCTTAACTCTCTTATCTTAATTTTGTACATATTCTTTTTGATTTTCTGCATCTTTTTCAATGACATCTATGACCTCATATCTTCTTTCTTTTGTAATTCTTATATCTCTTCTTTTTTTTAAATTTTCTTACTGCACTGAATAAAATCTTGAGTATAATGTTGGACAAAACTGTGATAGAAAGCTAGTTATATTCTTCCTGATTTTTATGATATTGCTTCTGAAGTTTTATAATAATATGTAAGGCTCAGATTTATACTAAAAATTTATTATACCCCTGGGGATAAAAATATATGTTTATAAAAAATAAAAAATTTTAAAAAAATTATTATAAATCAAGGAAATCTTATAAATTATTATAAATAACAATTTATTATATTTAATAAATATAATATTGATGCTATATTATTAATATTATATATTATAATATATAATATTTAATACATATTTATTATGAATCAAGGAAATTTTAAATTCTCTTCCTTTTTAGTTTAATAGATTTTTAAAAAATCTTGAAGAGCTACTGAATAATTTATTTTGTATTATAGTATTATGTGCACTTTTTCCTTTGGTCTTTAGGGATATTTTATCATAACAGATTTTCAGATGTTACCTTTTTAGAAAAAAACCTACATGACCAAGATGTATTGCTGTTTAGATTCTGAGGATTTTACTACACTGAGAAGTTATTTTGGATTTTGGGATTTAGATTTATGATGATATTTGCCTACATATTGCTTTTCTGCACTTTTTCTCCATTGACTTTTTTTTCCTAGTTATTATACCAAGATCCAAGATAGAAAGAATCTGAACACAGTACAAGTTGATTTGTCTCACTGGCAGTCTAAGCCTACACCATTAAGATTAATATGGTTGCTCCACGCCATGGAAAACTTAAGTGTGTGTTTTGTTTCTCAGACCCCTTTATCAAGTACCCTTCATTTCATGGTCTAAGGACTTTCTCCAGGTTCAGATTCAAGTCAACATTCTAGACTAATAGAAACAGAAAAGGAAAAGGAGTGAGGATGATATCCTTTCCTTTTCAGGCATAGCATTTCACCCCATGCATCCCTCCTACTCATATATGAGTGATCAGAAACTACATGGCCCACCCAGACATAAGAAAAATGAGAAATGCAGGCTTATTTGAGAGCTTGTGAGTTCAGCTAGCTAAAACATGTATTGCTATGAAAACAAGAGATTCTGTGGATCAACAATCAATCTTTCCAGATTCCATAACTCTGGACAAACAAATACCCACATGCATCCTTCTTTCCATTCCTAGAATATACTCAACTGACCTCAGGGGACTCAAGCCCAGCCTCTCATTTAGGTGCTGCACTGAACCCAGATGTCCGGATCTCTTGGGAACACTCAGTCTCCTTCAACAGACACAGACATGGCTTCTCATATAGCTCCTGTTATGTAAAAGACAAATGATCTTCCCTTCTAATATCCAAGATACAATGGTAGAGTAAATAGTAAGCACAGTAAGAATTCCTGATGGGCAAAGGAAAGGATGGGAAGCATACAGGTTTATAGCAATCATCGAATCCCTCTGGGAAGGAATTAAGAAAAATCTCCACTGCAAAATGGAATCCATTCCTTGTAACATATTGCAGAACTTCCCTTCTTCTTAAAAAATGAATAATGTTCCATTGTATGTATATACCACATTTTGCTTATCCATTCATCCATTGATGGATATTTGGGTTACTTACATGTTTTAGCTATTGTAAATAATACTGCTACAAACATGGGGGTACAAATATAATTTGGGGACTCTATTTTCAGTTCTTTTGCATATGTACTCGAATTTGGTTTGCTAGTATTTTGTTGAGGATTTTTGCATCATTGTTTATAAAGGACGTTGTTCTGTAATTTTATTTTCTTGTCTTGTGTCTTATGTCTCTTTCTAGCTCTGGTATTGGAATAATGCTGGCCTCATAGAATGAATTAGAAAGTGTTCCCTCCTCTTCATTTTTTTTTTTGAAAAGGTTTAGAAGTACTAATTAGTATTAGTATTAATTAGTATTAATTCTTCTTTCAATATTTGGTAGAATTTGCAAGGAAGACATCTGGTTCAGGGCTTTTCTCAGTCAGGAGATTTTTAATTACTAATTCAGCCAATCTCTTATTACTAATAGGTCTATCCAAATATTCTGTTTCTTTGTGATTTAGTAGGTTTTGTGTCTCTATAAATTTGTCTTTTGCATCTATGTTGTCAAATTTATTGATGTATTATTGTTCATAGTACTCAAAATATTTTTCATTTCTGTAGACTCAGTAGTAATGTCACACTTTTATTTCTGATTTTTATGATTTCAATCTTCACTCTTTTTTTCATAGCTCATTTAGGAAGACTTGCTGTAGTCCTCTCTCTTCTGTAGAGAGCCTTATGGACTCACAACCCAACAACATAGGCCTCATATTGCCCTGACTACTTCAAGGTATGGAAGAAAGCAGACCATGGCTAAAACCTCACTCACTACTTCACATTCCAATTTACTCCCTTATTTTTCTGCCCAATCCAGTTCATGAAGATCGTTTTTTATGTATTAAATGTGACTATGTCTTTTATGTTATATATTCTTTTTATATATTTTGGATCTCTTATTTCTGTATGTATTGAAGTAGATTGGTTGTTTTGAAAGTTTGTGCATTTACCTATATACTTTTAAAATTCCATTACTTTATTTGATTTTAGAAATCAACGCACATCAGAATAACTATAGACTGCCACTTTTGGAAGAACCAAATTGGTTTTATTCCTTTCACATCTTGTGTTTTCACTCCTGACTTTTGCCAGTTGCCCTTGGGTTATAGGCACAGCGTATAACTTCTATGACTTTGCATTACTTGTACCTCTAGATAGATATATAGATATAGATAGATACATATGTACACTTTTCTTGTTGGTCTGTACTTCTACTATGCCTTCAAGATTCAACTCATGCCTCACTTACTCCAAATGTCTTCCTTGACCTGCAAGGCTGATGAATAAGTTTTCATCACACTTCTTCAAAAGTGTTTACCACACTATGTACTATAAATTTTGGTTTACATATCTATGCCCCAATCTAGGCTGTAAATTTCTTTTCTCTTCTTTTCTTTTCTTTTTCTTTTTTTTTTTTTTTAGATTTTATTTATTTAACAGACAGAGATCACAAGTAGGCAGAGAGGCAGGCAGAGAGAAAAGGGGAAGCAGGCTCGCTGCAGGGCTCAATTCCAGGACCCTGGGATCATGACCTGAGCCAAAGGCAGAGGCTTCACCCACTGAGCTACCCAGGAGCTCCTAGGCTGTAAATATCTTAAAGGCAGGGATAATGTACCTTAGTTTCCCCAGTGTTTAGTAAGGAATACCATCAAAATAAAATAAGATGTGTTTGAATGAAGTTAATTATGAAAGAAAGTACAACTTCAAATGTAGAGGTTAGAGTCCTGAGTCTCTCCTTTACGTCATGACCTTGTGTAAATGCATTATACTTATGTAGATAAAGTATTTGTTTTGCTGTGCTTTGTTTTTAATCTATAAAAATGAGTAAGGTATACTCTGTATGCTAGTAATGTTACTGCCAGATAATTTTAGTACTTTCTCATTATATACAATCTAAAGCTATTTTAGAACCCAGAGTAATTATGTTTGAATACACCTGTCATTAATTTTAAGTGATACTGTCACAGTATGGTGTTTTTAAACCTGAAAAATATGACTTTTTAAAAATATATTTTATTTATTTTATTTGACAGATAGAGATCACAAGTAGGCAGAGAGGCAGGCAGAGACAGAGGGAGGAGGAAGCAGGCTCCCTGCAGAGCAGAGAGCCCAATGAGGGGCTTGATCCCAGGACCCTGGGATCATGACCTGAGCCGAAGGCAGAGGCTTTAACCCACTGAGCCACCCAGGCGCCCCCCAAAATATGACTTTTATGTGAATATAAAGTACATGTCAAAAAATTACTTAACTTATTATTAATGAAGGAATCAACCACCAGTGTGCTAAAGCTACTTCAATGAAGAATAAGGAAATTAAATACATACACTGTCACTGAAAAAAAAATATGCTGGAATAAAATTGCTAAATTAGATACAAAACTAGGAGTATTGTACAGGACAATAAAATTGTACCATTTAACCTTGTATTCATAGTACTAGACAGAAATATTTACATCTTTATTGAAAAGAATTTACAAGGTAACATGTAACTTTACAGGTGGGACTTAATTAGTAGTAAATGATAATTTAATCACAGGCACGTTCTACTAAAGAATTAAATAATCTTTGAGTACAATGTTAGACAATATTCTAAAACATATTCTCAATATTTTGCCTTAAATTTTAAATTTCATGTATTTTAACACTATTTTCCCCAGAACTTTTAAAGTGAAACCTCATCACCGTCTACACATGAATGTATATCTTTTTCATCCTAGCAGATGAAAAAAAAAATCATTGATCAAACAATTGCCTTGATCCTTAGAAGTAATAATATATATATATTTCCTAGTCTTTGGTAAGTGAGAAGACTTTCAAATCACATCAAAGTATTGCTACAGAGTAAACTTATAACTTGTCACTGTATCCAGGTTTTATTTCAACTGTTAAAATCTTCTAACATGGATGGCTGGTTTCTTTGGCAGTGTTCCTAACATTTCACCTTGGATTAATACTAGACAACTCTGAACTCCAATTCACACACCTTGCTTAGGTGTTACAAATCTCTCAATATTTGAAGGAACTTCCAATGGAATAAATTTTAAGCACTTACTCTAGGATGTTTTTCATAACTGTTTGATTCATATAGTGGCCAGGTCATTGTTTGAAAAAAAAAATGCATTATTTAAGAAAACCCTAAAATCTGAGTTCTTGGTATATATTTTTAGAAAGATTCTCACAGAAATAGGTCTTTAGGGGTTGCATTTAACTCCCTAATTTACTTTATGCTTAGGGAAGTTCAATAGATCACATATTATACTGAAACATCATCATTTTTCTTCAGATCTATGGCTTTTGTTCTGGTCAACATGACAAAACTTGTCATTTTGGCAAACTGATTTTTCTTTGAAGAACAATTGACTTTAAGGTAATCTACTTAATAAAATTGAAAAAAAAATATGGTAGAAATATGGTCACATATTTATTTTTCAGAATGTTCATCTACTAACATTTCTGTGACAGTACAGATATTCACTATACTTGTATATTTAGGGATAAAGAAAACTGAGTGACTACTCCCCATAAATTTAAAGGCATGGAGGAAAATATTTTTTTCAAGTAATGTGCAAAAATAACATATGTTGCAGGAAAGAATCTTAGGGACAGCCTAATTTAATAGGTGATCAGGAAAAACATACCTAGGGAAGGACACCAAAAAGAGGCTAGAGGGCCAGGAAAGGAAATGAGATAAGGGTTCAGATTCAGAAACCACATTAGAATTTTTAGATTTTTCAATATGGCAAAAGTTTCAAACACATAGGACAATATGAGAACTGATAGAGGACCATTGGAGACCTTTGATAAAACAGTGAAGAAAAGCAGGGAATGTGGTTAAGGGGTAAATGAATGTGAATAGTAGCATAGTAAATATATGATTTCAAGAAACACAACAACAAACTGAAAAAAAAAATAAACATAAGTGAGACTGAAAAGAGAAACATGAGAGAACATAGGAAAACATTTTTGAAGTTTCATTTTCTGAAAGTAGAAATTTTGTTCACTGATGAAGAAGGCAAAGAAGAGAGAGAAACCAAGAAATCAATGGTCCTTCAGAGAAGGCCTTGGAACATATGGGAATGAGAATTATTTTTTGAGTGTCTATTATTGTCTAACATGTTTTACCCCATCTCTATTCCAGATGGAGAAACAAAGTCTCAGAGAGATGAAGCAATTATTCCAACAGAAGGCAACTAGTAAATAACCCTAGAGTCCAAATGGAAGACTAGATGACTCCAACCCTAAGCTCTTCTGTGGCCAAAATTATAGAGGAGGGATTGCCAATAAAAAGAAATAGGGCTATATGGCTTCATTCTGATAAGTAGAAGGTAAATAGTTAATTGCAAATGGAGAAGCATAAAATGTAAAGTAAGAAGATAAAGAGAAGTTTTCACCTAATGGTCTCTATCTTCTGGCTCAAGTTGAAGGCAAAATAATGTTTGGAGAGTGCACTGGGGCAAATGGGTGTATGATGAGAGGAAGTACTTTAGGGAGCAATAAAAGTTTGGAATAGCCTTGGGAACCATTCAATTTATCTAGAGGAAACCTATAATAACGAGTTTACCATTCCATTGATTTTAATTGTACCCCAGGTAAAACATTATCCCCCAAATATGAACAGCTTCTAGGAATTACATTCAGCCATGAATTTTAAAAGGGTTTCACACTACATAATGAAAAATTATGAAATATATAGGGCAGGTCTATCTCACAAGCCATATATTGAGGGACCAAAATAACCTACAATATAGAATTTTCATGTACAGAGAAGAAAAAATTTTTTCTGAAAATTTTACTAACATTATAAAGGACAGAGTTTTTAAACCATAGAAAACACATTTTACTATATAACATTCACCTTTCTACAGAAAATATTCTTGGAAAGATATTTCAATTAATCATTTAATATCCGTTAAAAAGGTAAAGGTAGAAAATGGGTCACCAACTGGCTTTCAGTTTTGGCTGGAACAAGCCTTAGTGAATAGCTCGAATTCCAAGGGACCGTTTACTAAACACCAGATAAAGTAGAAGGAAAGTAAAGGCAGTTTGATCTTTACTGAAGGTATCAAAAGAAAATCCATCTTTGTTTGACATGAAGGACTTTGAATGAGCAGATGTTAGTGATTTAGAATCCAGGGGTCTAGAGCTCTCCTCTATTTGCATTCTGGTGGTCTGGCAGAGGCAGGGCCAATCTTGAGTGTCTGAGGTGGGTCATTCATATGGGAGACCAAGGAGGCCATGACTCTGCTTTATACAGCCTGGTGCAAATGCATCTGGAACACTTTTAGCAGTTCTAACCTCCAGTGAGCAAAAAGTGTGCAAGAAAAGCTAAAAACAACATTCCAGCAGAACTTTTAAAAAATGACATAGAAATTAGAATATTAGAACCATAAGATAATGATACAGAAATTATAGCATGTTGGTAGGGAAACAAATCCTAAAAATGGTCCTGGGCCCCTGAGCCCTTAAATGGAAAGCAAATGGAAAAAGTAAAGTGCCTCCAAAACAGCTGGCCTTGAAAGTGTACCCCTTTTAGCCCTGAGGCAGTAGCAGATGGTGGTATCTGCTTGTTGTTGCTGCTATTATTTTTATTGTTTTCATGCGTTAATAATTAAATGCTGTCAGCATATTTGGACCTGAATATAGCTCTGAATATAGAAAACAGAGTTGCTTATATCTCTTGGGCTTATCACCTAAATAACACAGACATTTAAAACCATCAAGGGATAGGAGATAAATATTATAAATCAAAGATTACTGCCTATTCAGATTGCATTTTTCCTTCATGTTTTCTTTTATTTTTCCTGACCAGTTGCTTTCAGTCTGGAGGCCAAGCCACCACAAGTAGATGACTTGTTGAAGAAAGCAGCTCTCTTCAAACAGAGATGAAAGAAGTTTACCTTTCTGGATTAATGGTAAGAGTAGCTTCAGAGCAAAATAGAAGAATCATAAAGAAAGAGTAGAGGACTCAATACTAAGGCTAGACCAATCATAGAGCAAATCAGGGCTGCCAGAATGAGGAAGCAGTGAAGAGCAACACAGGGTGCAAGGAGGTCTCTGGGAATTGGAAGTCCATACACAAGCAGAAGAATGTTTTCATCAATGTGACTGAAATCACCACTAGATTAAAACAAAGAATTTACGATGCTCTGGATGGTTAGCATGAGACATGGGGTTAATATGATAAGGGAGGATTATACGACAGGGGCTATAGACATGGAACTAAAGCAAAGATTGTGTATTATACCACGAGACTAGTACTATGATATAATCATTTTTTAATTTAGCCGTCAAAATCTCAATGCGACATGAATTATCCTTATGTCATAATTCTACATGGAATGGAACAATCAAGGGGTTCAGTTCATTCACACCTAACTCTGGCTGACTGAAAATCTGACTGTAGATCAGACTGAGTGATTATTCTTGGTTAAGCCACTCATCTTTCTAGAGCTTCATTTTTTTCATCTGCAAATAAGTTGTTATTACTTCAAAAGAGTAAACATTTTCTTATGATGCATGTGTTAGGCAATCTTGCTAAATGCATATTATCTTTTTTTGTTCTTACTAAATACCCCTACAAGGTAGGTAATATTATTCTCCCCATTTATAAATAAGGTAGATCAGGGCCCAAAAATGGCAAGTAGAACCTAGGCTTTTTTTCAAGAGGCAGTAAAGAGACATTAAAACTGAGAAACTTGAACAAGAAATTTTTGTAGGTAAGGGAATATAGCATTAGTATGCTAGGTATATTGAAGAAGAAATGTGAAAGCAAGAAGATCAGATTATTATCATAGTCCAGCCATCAAATAGTAAGATGGGAGAAAAAATACCACTTGATAACTACCAGCATGAGGAGGAATTGGAGAAGGAGAACAAGAATAAGAAAAGAAGAACAAGAAAAAGAAGGAGGAGGAATAGAAGAGAAACGCAGGAGGAGGAAAGCAGGGAAATGGGGAGGAGGAGAAAGAGAAGGAAGAGGACAAGTAGTTGTTTCAACTTCTCCACATTCTGCTGGTAAGAATATGGAGAAGCTGGAACACTTGTATATTGCTTGTGGAAATGTAAAATGTTGTTCCTGCTATGAAAAACAGTTTGGTTGTTCCTCAAAATGCTAAACATAGAATGTCACATGACCCAACAATTCCACTCCTAAGTGTATGCCCAAAGGAATTGAAGGTAAGCACGTGAATGGACACTTGTACCCCAGTGCTCATTGCAGCATTATTTATGATAACCAAAAGCTGGAACAACCCAAGTGCCCTCAATAGATGGATGGATAAACATAATGTGCTATACACATACAATGAAATATTCATCCACAAAAAGGAAGGAAATTCTGACACTTGCTACAACATGGATAAAAACATTGTGCTAAATGAAATGTTGGACAAGGGAAATATTTTATTATTTTATTTATATGAGGTACCTAGAACAGGAAAATTCTCAGAGACAGAAAGTAGATTATAGTGGCTGAGAAGACAGTGAGAACAGTGAGAATTCTCACAGTGAGAATTTCTAAGATTGTGAAAATGTTTTTTGCAAATAAATAATGGTGATGGTTGCACAACATCACAAATGTATTTAATGCTACTTAGTTACATACTTAAAAATGGTTAAAATGGGAAATTTTATACTATGTTTATTTTAGCACAATTTTGAAAATTAATGAGGGTATATACCCAAAACTATCAAACTGTGTACACACTTTAAATTAGTGAATTGTATGGTATATGAATTATATCTCAATAAAACTATTAAAAGAGAGAGAGATACAGAGTAGGGGCAGTGGATATATATATATAAAAATAAAAAATTTAAAACATCAAAAAAAAATACAAAATATTTTTCCAGACCAGGAGTTATGATTAATAGAACTTAGAAAATAAAGGAAATTTATGGATGTTTCCACTTCATATTTCCAGGAATGGAGTATTGAAGAGGAGACACTGGCATGTCTGGGGAAATCAAAGGGATAGTTTGGGACCTACTACATTCAGCAGGAGGCCAAGCCTGGGGAAAGAGGAGAGCAAGAAGGAAAAACAGGAGGGAAAGGAAGGACTGAACGGAAGGAAAGAGAGATACGGGAAAGAGAAGGCAGAGGTCATGTGTAGGAAGGTCCTCGTTAAAGGACCATGGATGAAACAGTGGAAAAAGGCACACAAACACAATGCTTTAGTCAACTATCTTAACTGGAAAGAGGGAAAAAGAAGAGGACCCACAATGAGGAAAAACTGAGATTCAGAGGTGGAGAGATAAATATAGGAGAGAACTAGAAATATGACTCAAAGAAAATGGTTAAATATTCAACATAACAAAAAGGAGGTCTTTGGTGACATTTGGAGTAATAGTTTCAATTGTGCTGCACAGCAGAAGCTAAAAAACAAACAACAACAACAATAAAGCACACACACACGAACACACAAAACCCACCTGAAATAATTTGAGTAAACCAAGGACAATTTCTTTGAAAATTTTAGAAGTTCTTTGAAAAAACAAGATTTTTAAGGGAAAGGTTATACAAAAAAAGCAATGTTCTATTTTATGTCATTCTTTCAATTGATTTCATTGAAGAGTGAAGTTTTGTTTGTTTTAAAATTTGGAAAACTTGGGGTGCCTGGGTGGTTCAGTCAGTTAAGTGTCTGCCTTCCACTCAGGTCATGATCCCAGGGTCTTGGGATTGAGCCCCACATTGGGCTCCATACTCACTGGGGAATCTGCTTCTCCCTCTCCCTGCCCTCCATTCCTGCTCACTCTTTCTCTCTCTCTCTCACTCAATAAATTAATTTTTTTTTAATTTGGAAAAACTTAACAAACTTAGAGAAAAAATCATCTGAAAGGAAGGAATGAATAAAGTGATTTTGTGGTGTGTGTGAGGATTACTGAAAGGGCCATTCTCTGAAAGAAATAAGAAAAACTGGGATCAATTCCCAAATGGGAGTAGGAATGGCAAAGAGAATTGGTATGTCCTCATTAGAGGCAAGAGAAAGGGAGAGATAAGAGGTGCTATTTTCTGGAAGTGGAGAAGTAGGGTAATAAGAAGCCCCAGTGCTGAAAGTGTAGGAGAAACTTGAGAATATGTTTACAGCCATGGAAGTTTCCACAGGAGTCAAAGAAAAATGGGTAAAAATATACTGAGCAATCCAACTGTAGCTAGCTTGTATGTTGGTATGGGATTCCCATCAGGGTAGAGCATGTACCCATAAATAAAGAGATATGTAGTTGTCACAGCCTGATCCCATGGTCTGACCCTTGGCCACATTTGACTAGAGTGAGAAAATCAGACCACCTCAAATAGATCTAAGGATAAAGAAATGACAAAGTCGTACCATCTTTTTAAAATCCACTTACTCAAGCTTATTTCCTGTCATTGCCCAGCTTGAAGGTTGTGCCTTGGCCAACTCATACTCCTCATGTTCCTCAGAATACCATATCCCTTTGATTATGCTCTTCCTTAGAGCTGTCATGTTCTTCATTATTCTCCATAACTAACCACATCCATACACAAGACTCAGTTTCAGGAAACATTTCCAATACAAAAGATGCTTACTCAAGGTATCCCCTCCTTTCCTCTAATTTCTGTACACATATTTTGTCTTGGTCTGTCATTTTCTCTCTGAAAAATCCCCTTGTCTATTCAATAGTACTCTAAGTGTTTTTGAAAACAAAAACTCTACCTTGGCCTTAGTCCAGGTTAAGTGTCAGGAGAAAGTACTTCTGCAAATTTATGTTCATAAAGTGACACAGATGTTCTGACCCACTGGAGTCTCTGGCAAGGCACAACTCATAGTGTAGATCCCCAGTAACCCCTCTCGTGCCCAAATCAGACTCTTACTCCATACTTCCTAGTTTCCATTGCCTACGGGAATGCTAAAATCTCTTGTACTTTTTTTTTTTTTCAAAGAAATTTAATCTAGGATGCTTTGAGAACTTCTCAAATCCATGGCTTTCCAAATGCCTTCTTCCAGCTCACTTATGACCTATCACTAAATGAAAAAAGGAAGAGAAGCAAAACAAGGAGGAAAAAATAGAGAAATGGAAGGAAGAAAGGAAGGAAGGAAAAAGAAGTAGAAACATTCATTCAGATAAAATACCAGTGGTTTAATGAGGGACCTGAAGCATCATCAGAAACATCAATTACTTGTGAAACCAAGACCAGAGAGCAAGGGTGGATTGGTTACACCCACTAACCTGCAGCACATATGCAAGCTTCATACACAGATGGAAAAATGATTTGCTGTTCACATAGCAGTGAGCTGCTCTATGCCAGTGCATGGCCTGTTCCAAAGCTGATGTTTTTCTTTGGTCTTCCTGCCAAGAACATGGGGAAGCACAAGAGAAGCCTCTCTGCCAGTGCCAACTGAGACTCAGCCCTGACCAGGCAGCAGCCAAGGACATGCATGGCTCCTGTCCTGTCCTGCTCAGCTTCGAGGGGTGGAAAGGATGGAGTGCTCAGCCCCTGGCTTCCAACCCCAGCACTCTCTCTGCCAGTTGAAGGGTCAGCTAAGTCAACTGACCTACAGATTTTCCTGTCTTCTCCCCAGCTATTTCCCACGTTCTTAGGATCTGGAATCATACTGGCCAAAGCTGAAGCACTGACCTCATGCTGAGTTTATTGTTCAACATGACAATGGGTCCATATTGAACCTCCAAATGGTTTCATATGTCATCTGCCTTCTAGGAGAGAGTTTACTCAAGTGTAGAATTCACCTGACAACCTGCATTCAGTTTCTGGATCAGTCTCACAAATGGTAAAGGATCATAACTAAGAAATCTGGTAATTTTTCTGAAAATCTTTAAATAGAAAAGAAGAATGCTCTTTTCCTTGACATCTTCCAAGAAACCCTCTATCTTTAGAGCTGTTGGAAAGACACTGTTTCCTGTGTACTTAAAAATGGCTCCAAGTACCTACACATGACCCATGATATGACAAGGTTTGCAAGCCAGCCTCTATGCTACTTGTCTTTCTAGAATTTCTCTAGAATTAAATGCAAGATGTACTAGAATCTGGAAATATAGTTTGTATCTTATATTTCCCCACACATTAGTTTCCTAGCACTGCCATAACAAATTACCATGAACTTCATGGCTTAAAACAACAGAAATTTATTCTCATACAGTTCTGGAGCCAAGCCCTGAATCAAGGGTTTGGCAGGGCTCTGCTTTCTCTGAAGAGGCAAGATGAGGATCCTCCTCTGCTTCTTCAAGCTTTTGGTGTATTGCTTGTAAGCTTTGTAAGCATAGGTATTGCTTGACTTGTAGACACATCACTCCAACCTCTACTTCCATCTTTATGTGGCCTCTTCTCTGTGCCTCTGTGCCTTGCTCTCTGTCTCTTTTTAGGACATTCACCATGGGGTTTTGGGCCCACCTTAATCGAGGATTGTCTCATCTTGAGATCTTTACCTTAATTACATCTGCAAAGGAGCTTATTCCAAATGAAATCATTTTTGATGTTCTGAATGGATTTTCTTTTTTTTTTTTTAGGGGGATACCAGTCAAGCTACTAAAACACTGCCATGTGACCCTGGATAAATCATGAAATTACAAAGACACAGGATTTTTCATTAGAAACGTGATTATTTGAAATAAATATTTCAAATGTCAAGAAAATATTATATCAGCCACTTCTATACTCACAATCCCAGCTAAAGAAATGTTAACTTTTATCATATTTATTATATTTAATTTTTAATGAGATCATATAAAAATAACAATTCTCAATCTCATGCCCTGTCTATTCCCCAGTTATAACAATTATATCTAAAGTATGTTTGCATTCATTGATATTTGCTATTATTAACCATTATGTGTTATTTCAATTATATATGATGATACAAGTAAATCTGATTTACTAAGTTTAACTGCTGTCAGAGATTTTAGAACTGGAATTGACTTCTCTGACTCTCAGAATCTTAGGTAATAATTCTTGCCCTAGCCACTTCATAACATTGTGATAACTGAATGAGATAATTGTGTGAATGGTCCATATACACTACATAGTCTACATGATTATTGGGTAGGTATTTCTTATCTTCCTCTAAAATATATACCCCCTTTATTATTGTGTTGAAATTCGATATGCCTAACACTATTGTTTCAAAATCACTTAATAATATGATCTTTGATATCATATTACTCTTAAAAGATTTTTATTAATATTGACAGTCCTTATTTTAGTTTAACATGCTACAGAAACATAAGTCAACCATTCTATCATCATGCCCTACTGGCAAAAATTAATTAATTTTAAAAACTTTTAATCTGTGAGTGATTTTCGTGGGCTGGAAATGGTAGCAGAGAATGATGGCTTTTGTCATGCTCTAGGTAACTACAAGTGTCATTTCAGCAAAGCCTCTTCCTCTAGTCCCATGATATAGTAGAACTGAGGAAAAAGAGCTAGAGTCTTCAAAAATATCTTCACTGTTTAAGAGTTTGAGTTTATAGAGCTTAGTTATCCTAGTTTCCATTTGACATTAAGTTCATTTAAGTCAGAAATGCTTGATGTATTTTTCCAATATCTTTAAGACTTTTAATAATGTCCTGGACTTCCAGTTGATAAATAATAAAGGTGCTTTGTTGCTGTACCACTATTTATTATATATAACCTTGTTATATTTAGGCCACAAAATATAAAGATCAAAACTAAATAAAACCATATGAACAAAGGTAAATAATAAGAACCAAGAGCCTCCATTGGGAGGGCATGAAAAAAGTGGAGTGGAGAGAATTGCACCAAAAATGCTATGTTAAAGAAAATCACTGCAGCTAATCCCCAAAATTCTTTCTAAGCTTTCTGGCAGCAAAAGTAAAGGGGGAAGTTCAAGGCACAACATAAGCTGAGTTATCCAATAAATGATACCTAGTAGTTCTAGAAAACATACACTTTTCTTAGCACAATAAGCATTCAATAAACATCACTTAAAGTAACAGGAAGCAATCTATTGTATAGGTTTAAAAGACACTCTGGCTTCAACTATAACAACAAATTATCTGTGTTCCTTTCTTATACTGGGTTTCAGTAAGAGGCAAATAGGCTGTTGAACACTATTCTTGTAAAGGATTTTCTGGGGACATCCAAGGTAATAAATTCCATGTAACAACTTTGTGATACTCTGATGTAATACAGACATAGGATTCAAGAAACTAAAAGAATGATTAATTAACATACCCCATAGTTTTCCTTTCAAATGTCCATTTTCTTAGTTGGATATTTGGCAAAGGATGAAAAGCTGAAAAGTGATTGGAGTATAAGTATTTTGTATTATCAAAAGTATAGATAAAGCTTGAGATGCCAGGATTGTAGGTGGCAAACTAATGTAAATCAAGGAAACTTGCTTATATTCTGACCACATTTTAAAGATTTTAAGGATTTGTCCAGCAAAAGCACCAACAGGCAAAGAACATAGCTATCCAAAAGGACAATTTTGGTTTTGCTCAATTACATCAATAAGCCACCTCCCTGAAATCTTCAAATTGTGTGCTATAGAAGAGGAATGAGAGTCAAGGTTAGGGAAGTTTTGAGGAGTAAATGATTGACCTTTTCTACTGACATTAACTTAGGCTTTTAGAAAGAACTGCTTGCAGATGAATGCACTGGAATGATTAAAATGAACATCCCAACACCCCTAATAACTAGATGACTGAGTTTATTGAATTTATTGTTTAGTATTGCCCACTTGAGTAATACTGAAAGGTCTCTGCCAATGACAACTATTGTGGTTTGAGCAGTAATTTTTTTAATTCTTCCTGAAGAAAAAAATTGGTAAATATGTTCAATTATCCTTTACAATTAGGCCTGAAACATGATGCTAAGATCAAGTCATCAGCAATATAGGGGGTATTATAGTTTTATTTTTACTAATTTTGAAGTGTACTTACTCATTTATTCAATAAAGATTTATCATATGTCTAGTATATGTCGAAAACCATGCTCAGTCCTGAGGTACAAAAATGGAAAAGATAGAGTGCCTTCTCTTGGGGATTTTTCAGATTATCGAAATATAGTGTCAAGACAGTTAAGAAAAACATAATGCACCAGCCTAAAGACACCTTAATTAATCTGCGACTAGGGTTAGTAGATCATAAAATGCATTCCCAAGATCATTCCCTAGACTTGGAAAAGATAAAGCAGAACTGATACAAAATCAAGGTGATAAGAGAGGGCATGGGTAATTAGGAAAATTATAAGTGGTCTCCATTGACATTTACAGTCAAGGGATAGTCATATCTGTGTTTGGGGATAGAATATACAGTATTTCTGTGACCTCCAAGTACTCAAGGAGAGTATTTATTTATGGATTGTTCCAGGTTGGTGATGTTCCCACCTGAATGAGAGAAAAATCTCTATGAAACCCAGACCTCAAATAATATTCACAGATTAAGTTTTAAGAATCATATACTGATTCTTAAATATATATATTTAAGATTTTATTTATTTATTTGACAGACAGAGATCATAGGTAGGCAGAGAGAGAGGGAGGGAAGAAGGCTCCCTGCTGAGCAGAGAGCCCAATGCAGGGCTTGATCCCAGGACCCTGGGATCATGACCTGAGCCAAAGGCAGAGGCTTTAACTCACTGAGCCACCCAGGCACCCTTGATAATATATTTTTTTTAATCACAAGACAGTTAAGGGAAAAATCCAGTTGATTGAAAGCCAGCAAAACAACGTAAAATTGAATTAGATTAACATACAGGGACAATATTAGAATTGTGAGATATAAATACTATGTTTAAGAATATACAAGAGAGGCAAAAAAAACTAAGCAAGAAGTTAGATAATACTAAAATAATCAAATCGGAAACAAATATAGCTTGCAGAAAAAAATTCACAATAGAGATTAAAAATTCAAATGTATTATGTCTTTCAACAGGTTAGACAGAACTGAAGAAATAGTGAACTGAAAAATAGTTTTGAAAACACTCCCCAGAATGTGATACGTAGAAATGTGAAATATAATAGAGAAATGTATCAATATAGAAGATAAAGTGAAGATATAACATACATCTCATCAGAGTTCCAGAAGAATTAATAGAAAACAGGAGAGGAATTATGAGTTATTAGCTGAGAAATTTTTAAAGCTTAAACAATAACAACATATAACAGGAAGAAAGAAAGAAAAAGGAAGGAAGGACAGATGGATAGACAGACTTACTTAACAATAAGAAAACATGATACTGTCTTGAAGCTTCGAAACCCATAGAGAAAGGAAACACCTCAAAAACATCAGAAAGACATATACTCTACAAATGGATGATCATTAGTCTAGCAGCAAATTTCCTGAAAACAAAAATGTAAATCAGGAGACACAAAGATATTTTTAAAATACTGAGAGAAAATAACTGCCAGCATCAAATTGTATGATTAGCAAAACTATATTTGGAGAAAACAAGATAAAATATGAATTGTTTTGCAGGGAGAAAAAAACTTTTGTACCAATGAGTCATCACCATGATTAAGAATATACTTCAGAAAAGAGTCCATAGTCTCTCATGGTTCATCTCCCCTTCCAATTTCCCCCAACTCCCTTCTCCTCTCAAAATAAGCCTCTAAAGATAGTCTAAAATAAAAAGTAAGTACCACATAATTAAACATATCAGTTAACACATATATTTCAATACTGGATGTATATAATTACGTCTTTATACAATTTAGGTATTTTATTTATCAATAATGAAACATTAAATTCTAGACAAAAATATTGACTCAGAAATGATATAATTTAAGGTATTGCTAAGTATTTTATTATTTGGTATGAACTATGACATTAAACTTTAGCTTTGTTAACTATGCATGGTGAGACTGTTAACTTTAAAACTTACAAAAACTTTATAGTTTTCTTTTTATAAAGAAAGGTATGAGTGGAATGAGTATAAAAACATATTCAATCAACTCAAATGAAGACAAGAAGAAAAATACAGAAAACCATGTAAAATTGGAAGTAAAATATTAAGTTAGTAAAAATTTATTCAAATATAACAGTAACCACAAAAATATAAAAAGACTAAATTCTTTAGGGAAGAAATAAATATAGACAGAATGGACATAAGTTATATCATTATATACTGGAGACAGTTAAAATATAGATATGCAGCAAGTTTGAGACTTGGAGAATGGGTAACTATGTACCAGCAAATACTAAACTAAAGAAAACTGCTTAACTATACCAATATTAGACAAATAGCCTTTTAAATAAAAAATATAATCCAAGATGAAAAAGATCACTTCATTATGATAAAAGTTTCAATCCAGCAAGAAGACATACAGTTTTAAACTTAAAGACACCAAAAAACCTAGCTTAAAAAAAATATATAAATCAGATACAATTTCTAGTCCAACATGTAAGAAGCTAAGACATTTTCACTCTATCCTAATAACAGGAATATAAATAAACTGAAAAATCAAAATGCTTCTTAGATCTGTAAGATAAGTGAAGTCACAGGGCAAATTACTATTCCAAAAAGTTAAGAAAAGGATGCAAGTAGATACAGAAAATCACAATTTATCCAAGCAGACATTCAGAGAATAAAATTCCATCAGGGAAATTCAAATCAAAACTGCATTGAGATACCACTTACACCAATTAGAATGGCCAAAATTAACAAGACAGTAAACAACACGTGCTGGAGAGGATGTGGAGAAAGGGGAACCTTCTTACACTGTTGGTGGGAATGCAAGTTGGTGCATCCACTTTGGAAAACAGTGTGGAGATTCCTTAAGAAATTCAAAATAGAGCAACCTCTGACCTTGCAATTGCACTACTGGGTACTTACCCCAAAGATACTGATGTGGTGAAAAGAAGGGCCATCTGTATCTCAATGTTCATAGCAGCAATGGCCACGACAGCCAAACTGTGGAAAGAGCCAAGATGCCCTTCAACAGATGAATGGATGAAGAAAATATGGTCCATATATACAATGGAATATTACACCTCCATCAGAAAGGGTGAATACCCAACTTTTGTATCAACATGGACAGGACTGGAAGAGATCATGCTGAGTGAAATAAGTAAAGCATCGAGTCAATTATCATGTGGTTTCACTTACTTGTAGAACATAAGGAATAACATGAAAGACATTAGGAGAAGGAAAGGAAAAGTAAATTGGGGGAAACCATAGAGGGGAGATGAACCATGAGAGGTTGTGGACTCTGAGAAACAAACTGAGGGTTTTGGAAAGGGTTGGGTGATTGGGTGACTGTGGTGGTGGGTATTAAGGAAGGCACATATTGTGTGGCATACTGGGTGTGGTGCATAAAAAATGAATCTTGGAACACAGAAAAAAATTTTTAAAAAACCTCCATGGGAACATGTATTGGGATATGAAAATCTCAACTATAATTGATGATATTCTGGAAGTGCAGTGTGGACAACTTGGAGAAATGAAATCTCCAAGGGAACCCCACACTTTTGTTAATTTTACCTCCAGGAGCTCAATCAGATCCATATAGTGAAGATCAGGGAGAAATCCCCTCTTGTTTTCAGCAACAAAAAAGGAGAAGAAACCATTCTGAAATACAAAGAACATTCAATTCTTCTTAACAAACTATTCCACCAGGAGAAACTACTTTATTAGAGCCTGACAGACTGGGATTGTATTAGAATCTAACTTTCATAGATGAGATCAAATACCCAACTCCAACTCCCTCTAGTTATCTTGTCGCATCTAAGGGGGAGAAAACACAGAAAATCATTCATGAATTTCACAGTCCAAGGGCACAGACTCCAAAACCTGGAGATGTAATCATAGGACAATAGAACACTCCCTCTCCCCTCACACCTCATTACCGCATTCCTAAAGGCCTATTAACTGCAATTCATTTTGACCAGTAAATAATATTCACTTCTCAACAAAAAAAATCACAAAGCATAATAAAAGGAGGGTGGGAGGGACCTAGGCAAGAACCTTATAACCTTCACAGAAACTAACTTAAAAAAAAAAATCACATATCTAAACACAAAACACAAAACTATAAAGTCCCTAGAAGATAACATAGGAGAAAACCTTGATGATATTAGTTTATGGTTATGACTTTTTAGATAAAACAAAGGTAGAATATATAATTATTATGCTAGATTTCATTACAATTAAAAACTTTTACTCTGTAGAAGATAATGTCAAGAGAATGAGAACACCAGGCACACACTCAGAGAAAATATTTAGAAAGATATATATGGTAAAGGACTATTATCTGAAATATATAAAGAACTCTTAAAATTTAATAATATTAAAAACAACCTGGGGATATCTGACTGGCTTAGTTGGTAGAGCATATGACTCTTGATCTCAAGGTTTGTGAGTTCAAACCCCACACTGAATATACAGATTACTTAAAAGTTAAAAACTCTTAAGGAAAAAACAAGAAACAAAAAACAAAAAACAAAATCCATGGGTTAACAAAGGGTTTGTTGGGTCAACAAAGACCTTAACAGACACCACACCAAAGAAGATATATGGGTAGTAAATGAGCATATGAGAAGATGATCCTCATTATAGGTCATCAGAAAAATGCAAATCAAAACAATAAGATACTATTACATACCTATTAAAATTGCCAAAATCTGGCAAGGATGTAGAGCAACAGGAACACCTGAATGCAAGTGTCACGGATACTCTGGAAGACAGTGTGGCAGTTTCTTACAACACTAAATAATTCTTCCCATATGATCCAGCAATTGTGTTTCTTGGTATTTACCCAAATGAACTGAAAACTTATATCCAGACAAAAACCTGCTCGTGGATGTTTTATAGCAGCTTTATCCATATTTTCAAAACTTAGAAGCAACCAAGATGGCCTTCAGTAAGTGAGTAGCTAAATAAGCTGCAGTACACCCAAATAATAGAATATTATTTGGCACTAAAAGAAACAAGCTACCAAGACATGAAGTGACATGAAAGAATTTAAATGCATATTACTAAGCAAAAGAACAATCTGAAAAGGCTGTAGACAATATGACTCCAACTATACAGCATTCAACTCGAAAAAGGCTAAACTGTAGAAACAGTAAAAAGATTTTTACTTTCCATGGGTTAAGAGGGAGGGAGTGATGAATAGGCAGAGCACAGCAGATTTTGGGGGCCATGAAAATATTCCATATGATATTATAATGGCGAGTACATCATTATACACTTTTCACACCCAGAGCTGAATGTACAACACCAAGGGTGCAAATCCTAATATAAACTAAAGTTTTTGGATGATAATGATGTGTCAGTACACGTTCATTGATTGTAAATGTGCCACTCTAGTGCTGATTGTTGATAGTGGGGGAGGTCATTTGTGTGTGCATAGAGAGATAGGTGGAGTTCTTAATACTTCTTAGTCAATTTTTCTGCTAACCCAAAAACACTCAAAAAAAAAAAAGAAATAAAGTTTATTAATTAAAGTAAATCTATGAACAAAAACAGAATCTAAGATGTACTGCAGGTGACAAAGAAGCAGACTTCTAAATGAGAATATGGACCAGAGCTGAACATTTGAAGTCAAAATAATATATTGAGTAACACAGGGATAAATGTACAAAACGTATATCATAAATTATTCTTGAAGAGGACTATTTAAAAAATGAAAAATAATTCCATTGAAATATGTTTTACCTAAAATTCTAGATTTTAAAGACAAAGATATTACAGAACATAGATAATGGAAGCAAAAAAGTGTTCACTTATTTTTCTTACATAGAAAGAACATAAAGTGTCATGATTTGTTGATTGACAATATACAGGTTATTGAAAATACTATTGAAAAACTTAAAGATGACTACTAGCACAAATAAAAACCTATCATAGACTTTGTTCATCCCTAGAGAAGACATAAGGAAACAAAATATATTCTACATATACAAAGACAAAAATTAGAGTTAAATGGAAGCTAGTAAAATGGCAATTATCTAATGACATACAAAACTTTACAATATGTTTTACATAAAAAGTGAAATATAAAACTATACAGATAGCATGAATGCAAGTTTATAATGTAAATGTATATGAAATGCATAGAAAATGGTGAATGAAAATCTTAAGCAGGCTCCATAAACAGGGTGGAGCCTGACATGAGGATGCATCTCATGACCCTGAGATCATGACCTGAATCAAAATCAAAAGTTGAATGCTTAACCAACTGAGTCACCCAGGTGCCCTGTGAATGAAATATTCTTAAAAGTTAATAGCTGTTATCTAGGATAATGTCTAATTCTAATTTCTCCTATAATTCATTTCTATATTTTCTAAATTTTCTGTAACATTTATATATAATATAAATGAATGCAAAATCTTCAATCTTGAATTTCAAATTCTTGAATTTCAAGTATGAAAACATTGAATTTTAATTCAAGTATGAAAAATCTTAAATTTCAATTCAAGTATAAAAACCCATGCAGACTATTAATATGGGTGATGATTGCCATGTTATTTGGTCATCACTCTTCAGCTAGAAGAGCAAATAAAAGGACTGAAAAAATCTGAAATTCATATCTCAACCAAGCCTTCACAAAGCAAGAAATATTGAATTAATGAGAACTAGGGACCTATAATGCCAAGATAAAGTATTAAAACACAATTGGGGTTGGGGAGGTGGGTAGGAGAGGGTGGTGTGGTTATGGACATTGGGGAAGGTGTGTGCTATGAAGTGTGTAAACCTGGCGATTCACAGACTTGTACCCTTGGGGCTAGTAATACATTATATTGTAATAAAAACAAAACAAAAAAAACATTACTGGCTCAGTGGGCTGTCTGCTTTCAGCTCAGGTCATGATCCTAGGGTCTTGGGATCAAGTCACTATTGGGGCTCTCTGCTTAGCGGGGAGTCTGCTTCTCCAGAAGCAGTCCAGTCTCTCTCTCTCTCACACACACACTCTCTCTCTTTCTCTCTCAAATAAATATATAAAATATCTTTTAAAAGGTTATTAAAAGTATTTCTCCCAAGTTGGAAGCCATAAACACAATTCCAATAACTAAGCTTGATTAATAAAAAGCATCATTCTTCCTCAATGATGAGGACAGAGAATTGCTTTCAAAACACTGAGTGTCACAGAATACAGTGTATCATGTAAAAAGATCCAGGAATTTGATATTGTACATTGCACTGCTGAACACAAAAACTAGTTTGGTAATTAGCCCTTCTTCCTCAATTTCTCTAGCGATTTTGCAAAGAAGATCAAATAAGCTTACTTACACAACAGAAATGCATTGAACAGCTAGCTTCTGATGAATAGATAGAGTTCACAATATTTTTTTCCAGGTGGGCTTGAAGTGTGCATATGGTCATACCCAAGCCTTTTGTCTATAAGTCACCATGGATGTAGAGAGACTAAGTTGGGTAGTTAAGCCTACTTGTTACCTGAATTCACTAAATATGTTACCACTGACTTAGTTTTTTAGGGTTAAAACCAGGTGCACTGTAAGTAAATAAATTTAAATGGAAGGTCATCATTGATTAGGGAAAATCTAATGACAATCAGTAGCATTTAAATATTCAGAAAAATCACCCAGTTTTTTTTTTTAATCTCCTTTCTTCAGAAAGCATCTTGTGACCAACACAGACCAAAAGGACTATGGCAGCCCAGCCCTCTGATTTCCCACAGTCATAAATGGATTAAGACCATTCTAAGAACACATTTTCCTTTGAAAAACAAACAAACAAACCAAAAAAACCACACACAAACTTATTTTTGTTCCCATAGTAATAGTAATAATTATAGATGCAAAAATTATGTGTAAAAATAATGATGAACTCAAATTCACACAAAACTTAACCATATTCAGGATGATAGTTTCCAAAAAATGTATGATACATGAAATGTCAGGGTAAGATAACTTGTAATTATAATAAATACCATTTATTTAATTTTTTTGAAGTAGAATCATATAACATAAAATTTAACCATCTTAAAGTGAACAATTCAGTGACATTTAGTGCATTCACAATGTTGCTAAACTACCAACCTTATGTAGTTATAAGAATTCCCATTGCTCCAGAACAAAATCCTGTACTGTTAACAAATTACTTCTCTTTTCCCCTAACGCCTATGTCCTGATAACTACCAATCTGCTTAATATTTCTATGAATTTGCCTATTCTGGGTATTTCTTATAAATAGAATCATACAATATATATACCATTTTGTCTACATTCTTACATTCATTCTAGCATAATATTTTTGAACTTCACCCACACTGTAGCATGTATCAGTATTTCCTTTCTCTTTAAGGCTAAGTAAATATTCCCTTGAATGGATACACTACAATTTGTTTATACTCTCACCTATTGATGGACATTTGGACTGTTTCCACTTTTTAGCTATTGTGAATAGTGCTAATATGAGTATTCATGTACAAATGTTTGTTTAAGAATGTTTTCAATTCTTTGGGGTCTATTCCTAGAAGTGGAATTGCTGGGTCATATGGCAATTCTATTTTTAACTTTTTAAAGAATCACCTAATTCTTCTCCACAGTGGCTTAATTATTTTATATTCCAACCATGGATACTAAGGATCCATATTTCCTACATCCTAATGAACACTTGTTTCCCTTTTTTTCCCAAGCCATCTTCAATGGCATTAAGTGGTATCTCATTAGGATTTTCATTTGCATTTCCCAGATGATTAATAATGCTGAGTATCTTTTCAAGTCCTTATTGGCTATTTGTATTTCTTCTGTGGAAAAAGGTCTATTGGAGTTGCCCAATTCTTAATAGGTTGTTTATTTTGTTGTTGAGTTGTAAGAGCTCTTTATATATTCTAGACACTGACACTTCTTAGACATATGATTTGAATATATTTTCTCCATTTTTATAAGTTGCCTTTCCTAATAACGTCCTTTAATGTACAAAAGTTTGGAGTGCAAGGGTTTTCCAAAAATAAACATTTTCATACATATGGTCGATGTATTAAGTAACATTAATAGAATGAAGGAAAATAATTGTATGATCATCCCATTTGACACAAATGCAGAAAAAGCATTTCACTAAATCAAAGATCCTCTTATAAGATACTCAGAAACTAGATAAACATGATAGATAGGTATCAGAATAGATAAACATGATAAAAATATTTATGACTAACCCACTGGGATACTTAGTAATGGAAGACAGTAGCTTTCCCCTAATATCAGGATTAAGGCAAGGAGCCCTGTTTTCATCATCACTATATAACATTTCACTAGAACTTCTAGCCAGATAAATTAGGCAGGAAAAAAAATAATGAAAGGTATCCAAATCGGGAAGGAAGAAGTAAAACTATCTTTGTTCATGATATTGTTGAAATGACAAGAATGTCTTCAATACTCTTAAAACTGTATCCGGGGGAATAAGAATAATTAACATTCACTTAAAAAATTAATTAAAAAAAATTAACTTAAGCAGACACTGTCAGTGTCCTATCTATGCACACCCCTTGGCCTATCAGTGTGACTGTGGATTTTCAGTTGCTTCTGTCTACATCTTTGTGCCAGAGGACATTCAGTTCCTGAACCATCCAAAGCCACTCTGGTCAAAGCAAGACAAGCAGGAAGTGAAAGAATGAACACCCCGGGTGTTAATCAATAAACGCCCCAGGTGTTAATCAGTCTTCAGAATTTGATGTTTAATTACATTGGCTCTGCTGCATCTTGGATGGGAAGAATCTGAGGCATATGTTTTTCAATACATTCCAGAGTTTCTCTGTGGGATTAAGTTCCAGTTGCCCACTGTATTAGTAGACTGAACAATGCACATTTTATTGGCTGTCTTCCCTTCCCTACATCACTTCCCTGCTTGTCTTATCACCACCCTGTCTATCCCCTGCCAAAGAAACAAAACAAACAAACAAAGAAAAAGAAAAGAAGAAAAGAAAAGAAAAGCTACATGCAATCAAATCCTTGTCTGAGGGTCAAATTCCTAGAGTATTTATTTTAAATCAGACTGAAAAACATCAGCAGCCAAAACTTTTTATTGAGTTATATCTAATACAAATTTTCATCCTAAACATTAGGGATTCAGTAAAGAATGAGACACTGCCCTTGCTCTTGAAGTTATGACATATTTTAATATTATTATAGTTGCTAACCTTATTAAGCACTAAAATTTTAGAAATGATTCTATAAAATATACCTGTAAGAGAGTTAATATGCTCACCTCAAACAGCTAAGCTTACAGATGTTAAAAAAATCAATAGCAGCATAAAGAGTTAGAATTTAGTGGATGAGGTAAGTCTGAGTAACAGACTCATTTCCTATTCTAGACTCACTACAGGAAACACCAGCCTAAAACAAACATAGAAACATACAAATTAGACACAAAGCTTTATGGTATTGGATCATGGGTGTCACTGTGATGTGACAAAAGTGAATGAGGGCTTTATGCTTTTATGTCATGCCCCATCAAATTATGTCACATGCCCCTAAACAAAATAGCAAAATATCTATAAACAGAGTTACAGGGATGCCTGGGTGGCTCAGTTGGTTAAGCAGCTGCCTTCGGCTCAGGTTGTGATCCCAGCATCCTGGGATTAAGTCCCATGTAGGACCCCTTGCTCAACATGGAGCCTGCTTCTCCCTCTGCCTCTGTCTGCCTGTGCTCACTCTCTCTGACAAATAAATAAATAAAATATTTTTTAAAAAATAAAATAAACAGAGTTATGGATGTATAAGGAGAGGCAATCATTTGATAAAATTAAACCCTTACCACAATGCATGACCTCATAGATACGGCAGTGCAAATGCACGTTCAAGAGCCTGGGGTCAACCACAGGTGCACAGTACCTGAGCCAGGGTCACAGGTGCTCAAATATAATTCTCAGAGGGGTGCCTGTGCGGCTCAGCTGTTAAACATTTGCTTTCAGTTCAGGTCATGATCCCAGGGTCCTTGGATCGATCCCTGCATTGGGCTCCCTATTCAGCGGGAAACCTGCTTCTCCCTCTCCCACTCACCCGACTTCTGTTCCCTCTCTCACTGTGTCTCTCTCTGTCAAATAAATAAATAAAATCTTTAAAAAATAATAATAATAATTCTCAGAGCCTCTTACAGCTTCCCTTTTTCCAACCATGCAAAGACGCAGAAATTGTGGCCTAGGAGAATCCCAGAATGCAACAGAAAATGTCAGGCACCCCCATTCCTGACCAGTTTGAATAACCAGGTTCCTGTCTGAGGCCCAGTGCCCTTACATTTTGACAGAACACTTCTCCTGTGAAGATCTCAGGAAACAGAGATCTTTTATATTGTAAGCAAGAATTTGGCCAACCAAGAAAACTCTATAAAACAGAAAAAGATGTGATTTACCCAAATGGTAAGGAGCTGTCAAAGGCAGGGGAGGAAATCAGATGTTCTCTTCAAAACCATCGTTCTTATTTTATTTATTCATAGAATCGGTTTCACAAGAAACAAGCTCTTTCTTTACCACAGCCTCTCTCCAACAAAACCTGTATTTTTCTTCCCCTTAGAAAAGTCTGATCACTTAGACAGACATAGTCACCATAGAGATAATAAAATGTTTAAATATTTCTTTGGTTTCAACCTCCGAAGAAAGTAGTCATATAAAGTTTATATAATATTCTTCATATGAATTCTCAGAGTATAAGAAAGCCTTGGGCCCACGCCAAAATAAGAAGTGTCAAGCTACCCAAAAGTGACTTGGCTAGTCAGGAAAGTAAGAAAGTCTGGGATTAAATCAGTTTTCACAAAGTGTTCATTGGCTTACTTAGAATAGTTGCCTTCCTATTGGCAACATAACATAAGGGAAGAAGAATGTGAAGACCTTGCTGTTTCTCCCACCAATAATTGTTTTCCTTCTATTCATTTATTATGCAAGAACAGCAGACTTCTCCAGATGGGAGCAAGGGACAGAGTCTAGACATCATTTATTGGCCACTGACGAGTGGAAACACGTCTGCAGCATCTCCCCTTTTCTCCTCTTGACTCCCCCCACCCCCTCCTTCCAATTGACCACTTGTTTTACATTGCACACTCTGAAACGTTAAATGACTCTGACACTTGGAATTACTCAAACACTAAAAAGATATTCCCAACTGTGTCAGGGATGGCTGCTCCCTTTTCCTGAGAGTATAACTCTGGCCAGTTGCTCCATCAGAAAGACCTGCAATTACTATCATTGCTGTGATTGGTTTTCCTGGTACCCGCAGAAAGTTGCTTGCTAGCAAGTAGCAAATGAACTAGTAATTGATCGCAGTACACCCAATAGCAGCTATTGCCCGCAACAACCTCTTCCCTAGCCATGCCAATGAAAGATTCTTCTGGTTTTCAATTCATTTTACTTCATCTGTTTCATAAAACTTTGGCAAATTTTTACTAAACACCCAGTGATATGGTCAGCCCTACATATTCAAAGTCAAAATAAATTGTCATTCAGGTTAGTAGGCCAGTAAATAGATCAATGAGTTCAGGTCGCTTCTGTGTGAACTGGCCATCATTTACCTCCCTGTCTTCATTTCTCACCTCTTCTCCCTCACATTCTGTGCTCAAACACACTGAGTTTTTCCCAATCCCCACCAAATGCTCTGGGGCTTCTGGCCTCCAGCTCCGGGCACATACCATTCTCAGTGCTTTATGGGATCTTCTTTAGGTCTCCCTCTGGCAAACGGTTATTTGTCCTAAAGTTCTTGCTTAATGATCTTAATGAACGCTTCATCAGGGAAGCCTTCTTAGACCCTGGGTTAGGGGCTCCTCCAACCTGCTCCTATGGGGCAAGGTGCTTCTCATACCATTATCATATATGCTTAGACATTATGAAAGCAGACATATGAGTATCATGCCAATCATTGCTCTTCTGGAGCATTCCATCATTGCAGTATGCAATAGCCACTCAGGAAATGATTGTCGAATGAGTGAATGGATTGAGAAAAGTTATGAAGGAATGCTTATCCAACATATTTACTTTAAGTCTTTATCTTGTTGTTTCATGGAATAATATAGAGTTCCTTTAGTGTTAGAAAGTCTATAATTATCAGAGTGAAGGAGTCAAGATTGAGGAGAAGTAACAGGCTGAGACTACATCAGGTACCAGGAATTCAGCTAGATAGCTTATCAAACCACTGCAAACACCTACAAATCCAATGGGATATTGAAGAGAAGAAAAGCAACAATTCTAGAAACAGAAAATCAATCACTTTCTGAAAGGCAGGCTGCTGGAAAAGTGAATCCAAAGCAATGGGAAGATAGACTATGGGGGTAGGGGCCAGCTCTCAGCAAGCAGCGGAGCAATGGAGCACAAAATCATGACTTCTTAAAAGTCTGCTTCACTGAGGGACATTGCTAAACCAGGGTAAAGCCCACGTGGGGTCAGTATAGCCCCAGGTCCTGCAGGGTCACAGAAGGACGGGGGGCGTCTGAGTGTCGCAGAGTTTGTGGGTATTAGAGCAGTAAAGCAGCTACAGAGACAAATTCGAGGAGTGAGCTCTCAACCCAGGGTTTCCTTGAACCAGTCACAGGCTGGGTGAGCTCAGAGTGTGGCCAGAGTCCAGGGAGACAGTAGGGATTGAGTGCTTTCCTCTAAGCGCGGCCAAAGGCCAGAGAGATGGGAGTGACCAAGCACTTTTCTCTAAGCGGGAGTGATTGAGTACTTTTCTCCAAGTATGGCCAGAGGCCAAGGAGATGGGAGTAATTGAGTGCTTTTCTTTGAGGGCGCACTGAGGAGTGGGGCCTGAGCTCTCAGCTCCTCTGGGCCAGAGGTTGGGAAGCCACCATTATCATTCCCATCCTCTAGAACTCTATGGAAAGCCTTCAGGGAACAAAAGCTCCAGAAAGAAAACCCGAGCGGATTACTTAGCCTGGACCCTGATAAGGGCAGGGCAACTCCGCCTCAGGCAAAGACACTTGAGAATCGTTACAACAGGTCTCTCCCTCAGAAGATCAACAAGAAACCCAGCCAAGACCAAGTTCACTTACCAAGGAGAACAGCAAAATTCCAGAGGAGGAGAAAGCAAAGCAAGGAAGTCATGGCTTTCCCCCATGATTCTTTAGTCCTTCAGTTAATATTTTATTTTCTTCTGCTAAATTTTTTTTTTAACTTTTACTCTTTCTTTGTTTAACTTTTTTTTAAACTAGTTTATCTTAACAATACCTTTCAAAAAAATAATCTTTTTTGGACCTTCATTATTATAGTCATATTTTATCCTCCATTATATCTAACTATATTTTTTTGTATATACATAGGGTTTTTTCTTCTAAAAAACTTGAGGTACAACTTCTCCTAATAGATCAAAATATACCCTAAATCTAGTTCCGGGCTTGTTCTAGTCTTCAGCCCAAGCAAATTCTCTCCAATTTCTTTTTTTTACTCTCCCAAGCAACTTGCTATATCAACTCATTTTTTAGAAATTTAAAAGAAAAAATTCTCATCTTTATAGGATTATTCCATCCCTTTATTGTGTCTACACTTATATAAGTTTTTCATCCTGTAAAATTTTGGGTGGTAGTTTCTTCTAAGAGATGAAAATACTCCCAAATTAAATGAGTAACCCTGTTCTAGTCACCAGTCTCATATATACACATATATTTTTTCCTTGTTTAATATTTTTTCTTTATTTGTTTTCTTTTTTTTAACTTTTTTTTCTTCTAAACTTCTTTTTTATCCCCTCTCTTCCTCCCATGATTTGGGGTCTCTGCTGACTTGGTTAAAGCACATTTTCCTGGGGCCTTTGCCACCCATCTAGTATTTTATTTGCTCCTTCATATATTTTTATCTGGACAAAATGACAAGGCAGAAAAACTCACTAAAAAAAAAAAGAACAAGAGGCAGTACTGAAGGTTAGGGACCCAATCAATACAGACACTGATAATATGACAGATCTAGAGTTCAAAATGATGATTTTCAAGGTTCCAGCTGGGCTTGAAAAATGCATGGAAGATATTAGAGAAACACTCTCCAGAAAGAAAAAAGCCCTTTCTGGAGAAATAAAAGAACTAAAATCTAACCAAGTTGATATAAAAAAAGCTATTAATGAGGTGCAATAAAAAATGGAAGCTCTTACTGCTAGGATAAATGAGGCAGAAGACAGAATTAATGATATAGAAGACCAAATTACAGAGAATAAAGAAGCTGAGCAAAAGAGAGACAAACAAATACTGGACCACAAGGAGAGAATGCGAGAGATAGGTGACACCATAAGATGACATTGGAATAATTGGGATTCCAGAAGTAGGAGAAAGAGAGAGGGGAGCAGAAGGTATATTGAAGAGAATTATTGTAGAGAATTTCCCTAATATAACAAAGGGAACAAGCATTAAAATCCAGGAGATGCAAAGACCCCCCCTCAAAATCAATAAAAATAGGTCCACACCCCGACACCTGATAGTAAAATTTACAAGTCTTAATGACAAAGAGAAAATCCTAAAAGCAGCCCGGGAAAAGATGTCTGTAACATACAAGGGTAAAAATATTAGATTGGCAGGAGACTTATCCACAGAGAGCTGGCAGGCCAGAAAGAACTGGCATGATATATTCAGAGCACTAAGTAAGAAAAACATGCAATCAAGAATACTATATCCAGCTACGCTATCAATGAAAATAGGAGAGATTAAAAGCTTCCAGGACAAACAAAAACTGAGAGAATTTGCAAGCATCAAACCACCTCTATAGGAAATATTGAAAGGGGTCCTCTAAGCAAAGAGAGACCCTAAAAGGAGTAGATCAAAAAGGAACAGAGACAATATATTGTAAAAGTCACCTTACAGGCAATACAATGGCACTAAATTCATATCTCTCAATAGTTACCCTGAATGTAAATGGGCTAAATGCCCCAATTAAAAGACACTGGGTTTCAGAATGGATACAAAAACAAAACCATCAATATGCTACCTACAAGAAACTTATTTTAGACACAAAGACACCTCCAGATTTAAAGTGAAGGGGTGGAAAATAATGTACCATGCTAATGGACATCAGAAGAAAGATGGGGTGGCAATCCTTATATCAGATCAATTAGATTTTAAGCTGAAGACTGTAATAAGAGATGAGGAAGGACACTATGTCATACTCAAAGGGTCTGTCCAACAAGGAGACCTAACAATTTTAAATATCTATGCCCCTAACAAGGGAGCAGCCAAATATATAAACCAATTAGTAACAAAATCAAAGAAACACATTGACAATAATACAATAGTAGTAGGGGACTTTAACATTCCCCTCACTGAAATCAACAGACCATCCAAGCAAAAGACCAATAAGGAAACAAAGGCCTTAAATGACACACTGGGCCAGATGGACATCAGAGATATATTCAGAACATTCTATCCCAAAATAACAGAATACACATTCTTCTCTAGTGCACATGGAACATTCTCCAGAATAGACCACATCTTGGGTCATAAATCAGGTCTCAACAGGTATCAAAAGGTTGGGATCATTCCCTGCATATTTTCATAACATAATGCTCTGAAGCTAGAACTCAATCACAAGAGGAAATTTGGAAAGAATCCAAATACATGGAGCCTAAACAGCATCCTTCTAAAGAATGAATGGGTCAGCCAGGAAATTAAAGAAGAATTGAAAAAATTCATGGAAACAAATGATAATGAAAACACAATGGTTCAAAATCTGTGGGACACAGCAAAGGCAGTCCTAAGAGTAAACTATATAGTGACACAAGCCTTTCTCAAGAAACAAGAAAGGTCTCAAATACACAACCTAACCCTACACCTAAAGGAGCTGAAGAGAGAACAACAAAGAAAACCTAAACGCAGCAGGAGAAGAGAAATCATAAAGATCAGAGCAGAAATCAAGGAAATAGAAACTATAAAAACAATAGAACAAATCAACAAAACTAGAGCTGGTTCTTTAAAAGAATTAATAAGATTGATAAACCCTTGGCCAGACTACCAAAAAGAAAAGAGAAAGGACCCAAATAAATAAAATGAATTAAAGAGGAGAGATCACAGCCAACACCAAAGAAATACAAACAATTATAAGAACATACTATGAGCAACTCTACACCAACAAATTTGACAATCTGGAAGAAATGGATACATTCCTAGAAACATATAAACTACCAAAACTGAACCAGGAAGAAATAGATAACCTGAGCAGACCCATAACCAGTAAAGAGATTGAAACCCTCATCAAAAATCTCCAAACAAAGTCCAGGGCCAGACAGCTTCCCAGGGGAATTCTACCAAACATTTAAAGAAGAAGTAATTCCTATTCTCCTGAAACTGTTCCAAAAAATAGAAATGGAAGGAAAACTTCCAAACTCATTTTATGATGCCAACATCACCTTGATCCCAAGACCAGACAAGGGTCCCATCAAAAAAAGAGAATTACAGACCAATATCCTTGATGAACACAGATGCAAAAATTCTCACCAAAATACTAGCCAATAGGATCCAACAGTATGTTAAAAGGATTATTCACCACGACCAAGTGAGACTTATTCCAGGGTTGCAAGGTTGGTTCAACATCTGCAAATCAATCAATGTGATATGACACACTAATAAAAGAAAGAACAAGAACCATATGATACTCTCAATAGATGCTGAAAAAGCATTTGACAAAATGCAGCATCTTTTCCTGATTAAAACTCTTCAAAGTGTAAGGATAGAGAGCACATACCTCAATATTATCAAAGCCATCTATGAAAAGCAAACTGCAAATATAATTCTCAATGGAGAAAAACTGAAAGCTTTTCTGCTAAGGTCAGAAACATAACAGGGATGTCCGTTATCACCACTGCTATTCAACACAGTACTAGAAGTCTTAGCCTCAGCAATCAAACAACAAAAAGAAATTAAAGGTATCCAAATCATCAAAGGAGAAGTCAAACTATCACTCTTTGCAGATGATATGATACTTTATGTGGAAAACCCAAAAGGCTCCACTCCAAAACTGCTAAAACTTGTACAGGAATTCAGTAAAGTGTCAAGATATAAAATCAATGCACAGGAATCAGTTGCATTTTTTTATACCAACAACAAGACAGAAGAAAGAGAAATTAAGAACTCAATCCCATTTACAATTGCACCCAAAACCATAAGATACCTAGGAATAAACTTAACCAAAGAGGAAAAGAATCTATACTCAGAAAACTATAAAGTACTCGTGAAAGAAATTGAGGAAGACACAAAGAAATGGAAAAATGTTCCATGCTTATGGATTGGAAGAACAAATATTGTGAAAATGTCTATACTACCTAAAGCAATATACACATTTAATGCAATCCCTATCAAAATCCCATCCTTTTTTTTTTCAAAGAAATAGAACAAATAATTCTAAAATTTATATGGAATCAGAAAAGACCTCGAATACCCAAAGGAATGTTGAAAAAGAAAGCCAAAGTTGGTGGCATCACAATTCCAGACTTCAAGCTCTATTACAAAGCTGTCATCATCAAGAGAGTAGGGTACTGGCACAAAAACAGACACATAGATCAATGGAACAGAATAGAGAGCCCAGAAATAGACCCTCAACTCTATGGTCAACTAATCTTCGATAAAGCAGGAAAGAATGTCCAATGGAAAAAAGATAACCTCTTCAACAAATGGTGCTGGGAAAATTGGACAGCCACATGCAGAAAAATGAAATTGGACCATTTCCTTACACCACACACGAAAATAGACTCAATATGGAAGAAGTTCCTCAACGTGAGAAAGGAATCCTTCAAAATCCTTGAGGAGAACACAGGCAGCAACCTCTTTGACCTCAGCCACAGCAACTTCTTCCTAGGAACATCTCCAAAGGCAAGGGAAGTAAGGGCAAAAATGAACTATTGGGATTTCATCAAGATCAAAGATTTTGTACAGCAAAGAAAACAGTTAACAAAACCAAAAGACAACTGACAGAATGTGAGAAGATATTTGCAAACAACATATCAGATAAAGGGCTAGTATCCAAAATCTATAAAGAGCTTATTAAATTCAACACCCAAAGAACAAATAATCCAATCAAGAAATGGGCAGAATAAATGAACAAACATTTCTGCAAAGAAGACATCCAGATGGCCAACAGACACATGAAAAAAATGCTCCACATCACTTGGCATCAGGGAAATACAAATCAAAACCACAATGAGATATCACTTCACACCAGTCAGAATGGCTAAAATTAACAAGTCAGGAAATGACAGATGCTGGCGAGGATTTGGAGAAAGGGGAACTGTCCTACGCTGTTGGTGCAATGCAAGCTGGTGCAACCACTCTGGAAAACAGTGTGGAGGTTCCTCAAAAAACTGAAAATAGAGCTACCCTATGACCCAGCGATTGCACTACTAGGTATATACCCTAAAGATACAAACGTTGTGCTCTGAAGGGGCATGTGCCCCTGATGTTTATATCAGCAATGTCCACAATAGCCAAAGTATGGAAAGAACCTAGATGTCCATCAACAGATGAATGGATAAAGAAGAGGTGGATATATATACAATGGAATACTATGCAGCCATCAAAAGAAATGAAATCTTGCCATTTGTAATGATGTGGTTGGAACTAGAGGGTATTATGCTTAGTGAAATAAGTCAATTTGAGAAAGACAATTATCATATGATCTCCCTGATATGAGGAAGTGGACATGCAATGTGGTGGTTTGGGGGGGATAGGAAAAGAAAAAATGAAAGAAAATGGGATCGAGAGGGAGACCAACCATAAAAGACTTAATCTCACAAAACAGGCTGAGCATTGCTGGGTGGTGGGGGGTTGGGAGAGGGTGGTAGGGATATGGACATTGGGGAGAGTATGTGCTATCATGAGTGCTCTGAAATGTGTAAACCTGGTGATTCACAGACCTGTACCCATGGGGATAAAAACATATTATATGTTTATTAAAAAATCTAAAAATTAATAAAAAAGGAGAAATTCTATAATTATCAAAACTTGCATGAACATTTCCAAAATGTTAGTTGGTAGGGATGTTTCAAAAAAGAAAAAAAAAAAAAAAGCCTGTGGTTAAATTTATGAAAATCTTAAAGTGACACAGGTTTCTCTATTTTAGGAAGTCTCAGAACCTTCAAAAACTAATATTCAATATAAATCTCTAAAAGGTTTCTGTATGAAGTATTCAAATTTGCTTGGACTGAAGTATCATTCATGTCATATGCACCCATTCAACAATTACTATCCTGTTCTAGGCTTATGCATGGTTTTGAGGAGAAATAGTGATTGGAAATGGGATTTTGACTTCAAAAAACTGGCTGTCCAGCCAGAGTGATGGATGATAATAGCTGAACACATAATCAAAGGAACAGATGCACAATGGAAGTTTAGAAGTTTCTCTATTAGTGTTACCAAAAAATAAAATGTCTAAAGAAATGATGGGAAGAATGGTTTCTTTATAAAGAATAACCTGGAAAAGTTCACTCAACAGATTCCCAAAGATGAGAAAGAGTCCTTAATATAAAGATCTAATGACAATGTCCCAGGAATATGCAAGAGCAGGTGTGCCACTGTGATGTAGACAAATCTCAGTCCATTCAAGTCCAGAAAGGGAGTCCAAAGGGGAGGAGCATAAGGAATAAGTAGAAGTTGTGGTCAGAGGTGAGGTGAGAGGAAGGCAGGGCCATGTGCTTACAACTTAATGCTAATTAAAATAGGAGACATTAAAGGATCTTAAGCAGAAAACATAATCCAAATGATCTTTTACAGATCATCCTGGTTCCTTCTTTTGTCATCTTTAAGTATATTATTAAAGAACTGAGAAGAAAACAGAAAAATTAATGAAATGCAAAACAAAAGTGACAAATATTAGCAATGAAATCCGCAGAAATTACTCTGACATTAAGAAGCAAATGGTAACAATTCAGATCCCACCAAAAAGCTGTAGTTCAATTAAAGAAGGAGACAAATTTCAGAAAGGAGGAATAGGTTTTTGAAAGATTATAGGATAATCCATTTAATACAAGACAGTAAATCCTATGAACATTTGGGAAAAGAATTATATTTCTTGCTGACATTGACAAATATAGTGAAAACTTATCATTATCCCACCTTCACGAGTGCATGACTTGAACTCTTACAGCTCAGTTATGAAAGAAAGTCTATAGCAGGTGACTCAAATTTGACAATAATCCTAAAAGTTTATATGTTATCAGTGATGTGTTGTTAAACTCAAAGTAACTATTCTAATTTATTTCAACAAACCATGCTAGAAAAAAGACTGATTTTTTTCTTCCTATTTTCTCTATAGAAACTGGTTTTTCAATTAGTTGCCATATTGATGAAGTTTTAGAATATAAGTGAGGTTCGATGGGGTGAGTTCCAAAGAATTCTTGAGATGTCTTTGGTCCAAAATGGTGGTTTATTAAAGCTTGGGGACAGGACCTATAGGCAGTAAAAGCTGCTGCCCTGGGGTTGTGAGGGGTGGCAGGTTATGTAGATAGAGTTGGGGGAGGTAAGGAAAAAGGGAGGTTTCAATATAACTTTCATATGTAAAGAGGACCTAAAAGATAGCTGATACTAGAGGCTTTGCCATTGTCAAGGTCATTTTTCCCTTCTAGCATGGTATTAACATAAAGATAGTTGTGAGATTCCTAAAGAATGTCACCTATGTCCCACCCAGGAGTAGGTGTGGGGAAAGGTTGCAGGGTGTTAGCTTTTGCTTTGTCCACAGGCAGTCCTCTGTTCCCTCTTCAATATGACAAGTCAAAGAACAAGAAGTCAGAAAATTAGGAAGTAAAAAATGTTACAAATGTTATATGAAAAATCTTTTTTTTTTCTGGATTTTATGTTTATGGTTTTGCAGCTCTTTGAAATGCATAATTTGGGGTTTTATTTCTGACTCTTTTAACAAATACCTGCTTTTATACTCTCTATATCTATATCTATATCTATATCTTTCTATATCTATATCTATATCTTTGTGCTATTGTCTTAAAAAGAGCACAGCAAAATCTGGGTCATCCCCAGTGTGAGGTGTGAGATGGTCTCATAGGGTCAAAGAATTTGAAGAATTGTTTGCGGATGGGAAATAGAGAGATAGGAACAATGGATACAATAGAAAAGAGAAAGGATAAATTAACAAATCACAACTTTTAAAATTTAAATATCCTTTTCCTAGTTTAAAAGTTACATGTAAGTTAAGGGGACAGGTTAAGATAACAGAACATTTGAGGAGTTAGCAGGCTATTTGAAGCTGGTCAGAAAGACCACACACATTTCCTTGTTAATTGGGCAAAACTTCAACAAATGTTTTAGGCATTGTGATATAAAGTTTCCTTTGTAGATTTCACATATTATATCATGAGAATAGTATCAATCTTGTTAATTAAAAGAATATATTATATTCCAATGGCATTTGAAAAAAATACAGAAGAAAATATCATGACATATAAATTATAACTTCAAGAAAGCTAGTTTTGCCCTCAGAAATTTCATAACCACAGATGAAACACAATGGAAATGATACAGGGACAAGTTCTGAGATTTTGTGGGGTTATGCCATGAAAAACAATTATATAAAATCTAATATGGTGCAAAATGTGGTGCAAATATTGTACTTACATAAGATTCACAGAGCATAAAACAATATTTGTGGTGCAAATATTGTACTTACATAAGATTCACAGAGCAGAAAACAATGCAGAGCAGGATGATATGAGAGTTACATTGAATGTGATGTTTTCAATCAGACAAATCAATTGGTAAAAGATGATATTTCTGATTAAGGATAAGATGGGGGGGTTCCTGGGTGGCTCAGATGATTAAATGGCTGTCTTCAGCTCAGGTCATAATCCCAGGGTACTGGGATGGAGACCTGCAGTGGGCTCTCCAGAACCTGCTTCTCCCTCTCCCTCTACTGCTCCCCCTGCTTGTGGTCTCTGGTTTTCTCCGTCAAATAAATCAATAAAATCTATAAAAAAGGACAAGATGACACACAATTATTTCCTTTGCTTTACTGAAAAATGATAAACCTATATGTTGTACATTGTAATTTTTTTTCTTTTCTTAAAAAAGATTTTATTTATTTATTTATTTGACAGTGAGAGAGAGTACAAGCAGGGGCAGTAGCAGGAAGGGGGAAACAGGCCCTCTGCTCAGCAGGGAACCCAATGTGGGACTCAGTCCCAGGGTCCTGGGATCATGACCTGAGCCAAAAGCAGACCTTTAACCAAATGAGCCACACAGGCACACCATACATTGTAAATATTATAGGTGTGTATAACTCACCTAAGGCAAAGCCAGAGTCACTGTACAAAATTTAATTTCATAAAATAAAATTTAATAGAGTACTTTAGTAAGTTATTGTCTGAGTGTTTAAAATATTTATGTCATTTCGCCTTGGGGGTGGAAGAATAAGACAGAACAAGAAGCAATACCTACAGAAGCTTAACGAATTGAAAGTTATTAATACAGAAAAAAATTAAATTTCAAGGATTCATGTGTAGAGACTATCATCGCATTTCACACTTGATCTTAGCCAAAAGGCCGAGCATTTCAAAGTTAAATTACTTATTTCTGAATAAGTAATATATTTGTGTGTTTCATGAATACACGGAAATAGAAATTTTTACAATAACAGGTCTCCCCCCACTCCCTATCTCCTGATTTCCATTTCCCTTCCCCAGAGGAAATCAACGTTATCAGTTTTTTAACAAATCATTCCAGAGGCATGCTATTCATTATAAATATGTATGTATATTTTATGCCTGCTTTTGCACAACTGCTCAAAACTTTCTGCACTTTATTTCACTGAATATATAAGAAATAATTTTACATCATAACCTTAAAAATCCAAGCTGGTTTTTATGAATGAAGAATAGTGGACAGTATATATAAACAAAGCAAGTCTCCTATTGATGGAGATCTATAGGACAGGACCAGGTTTACCTAATTTTAAAATATATTATGAATCTATAATGAATAAAAGTGGTACAAGTATTATTAAAGAATTCAATGAAATAAACTAGGAGGTCCAGAAATAAAATCTTGCTGTTTTTAGCACATTTTTTATTAAATTAACTACAAAATAGTTTCTCCTTTACAGTGATAATATAAATTGGGTCTTCCTTTCCTGTAAAGATTCTGTATATATTCTGCATATTGGTTCCAAATGCCCCTACCTATTGTTCTGAAGTATTTCAGTTAGGTGTATGAGGGGGGCATGATGGCGGAGAAGTAAGAGACCCTGTTTCAGCCGGTCCCCTAAAGTGAGCTAACTATCTACCAGAACTTCTGAACACCCACGAAATCAGCCTGAGATGTAGAATTATACTCTTCTGAATCTCTATGGGAGCAGATCATCAGTGGAGTCATAAAGCGGAGTAGAAACAGTCGGACTGATATCAGAGGGGAAACAGAAGGGGGAGGGGGCCACCAGAAGTGACCCATTGGAAAATACTACCCCAGGACAAGAGTGCCTTGTGATTGAGGACCAGCTTGGGGTCTGGTTAAAAGCACTCAAAAAGAGCAAAATATCCTAAGGGGCAACTGGTGGCATCAGGTGGTCATGGGCATGGGCCTAAGCCCACAGACCCAGAACAGCCACTGCCAGAGACCACCTGCGCCAGAGAGAGTGAGCCAAAGCCTCCAGGCTTTGGTCCCTAAGCTGCTGGCTTTCTGTGGCTTGCACCAGTGCTGGGCCAGATGCCCTCCACGCATGAGGAAGTCTGATGTGTGCACCAGCCTGCGTTCCCTAGAACCACAGCTTTTGCACTCTGCATGCACACTACAGGACCTAGGACTGAACCATGTCCCCTGCCCAGGCCTGAAAGTGCTCTGTGTGGGTGCTAGCTGGCAGGTGCTAGCCAGTGGGTGGTAAGACCAGTGGAGGGTCTGAACACTCCCAGCCAGGGCTTGAAAATCTAAGAGCGCTATCTCTGGTCTATCACAGTCCTGGCAAAGGCAGCCACTGGAAATGGGCTCCCTTGCTCGCAGTTTTAGTAGCATGGGGGTGCAGAAAAAAGTAGGGGTGCTTCACATGACCCCTGAGACAGTGTCTGGGGTGCACACTGCCTGTGGGAGGCTCAGTGGATTTTGCAGGGGGGCAGTCTGTGTGTTCTGGACCACCCAGAAGGGAGAAGACTGAGGCTTCTCTCTGAGATGGAGGTCTGGGCACAGTTTGCTTTCCACTAAACCTCCAAAATTCTGCAAAAGCCGCCAAAGAACAAAAAGCACCAGAGAACAAAAGCCTGAAAAACTGGTTTCAACAGAGCCCCGCCCCTTGATAGGGAGCAGGAGGACTCAACCCAAGCAAGACTAACTGAAAAACAACGCTACCAGGCCCCTCCCCCAGAAAGCCAGCTGAAAAAGCTAGAGAACAATCTCGACAGGGTCCTCATAAAACTGTAAAACCCCAATATCAGGGGAAAAGAAAATATTAAGCTCCCGGTATTGCCCTAAAACCTGTAAATTTCATAGATACAACTTTTATTTTTGATTCATTCTCACTATTCTCATTCTTTTTATTTTTTTTTCCCTTTAACCTATTTACCATTACAAGGAGAAGTTCAATGCAACAAATTCCATAATAGCCTTTTAACTTGAACTTTTTTCATACATATACTTGTGTTTTTCTTTTGCTTTTATATATATATACACACATATATACATACTTCAAGATAATCTTCTTTCCCTAATCAATACTACCTCTATATATAAACCAGTTTTAATTTCCCTTTAGCTCTGGAAAGTTGAGTCCTTTAACAAAGATATCAAGATACACCCAGGAAGAATCAAAATAACCTTCCTTGCCCACACTGAGGATTTATAACCACCCTCCCATCTTTTTATTTTGTCAGTGTTTCTGTGTATTTGTTTTTGTTCTAATATTACATAAATCTTATACTTGGGCTTCATTTTGACCCGGTTCTTTTTTTTTTCTTGTCATTTACTTTTGTCTGTCTTTTCATTTGTCCATTTTTCTCTTTCATATACCTTCTAAAATCTTACCTTTGAGGCCCATTCTGGCTGGATCTTCTCTCTCTTTTCTCTCTCTCTCTCTTTCTTTTTTTCCCTTTTTTCTTTCTTTTTGGTGGTAATTTCTAATTGCTCAGAAACATTCCAGGGTGCACCTTGCCTGAATCACAGTTGGTATATTCAGCTACACATCCCCTCAACAATCTCTCACCAAAATGACTAGGAAGAGGAATGCCCAACAGAGGAAAAATTCAGAGACTGTGCCCTCTTCATCAGAGCTATTGGATATGGACATAAACAGTATGTCAGAAAGGGAATTCAGGGTAAAATTACCCAGGCAATGGCTAGGTTGGAGAAAACAATTAATGACAACATGGAATCTATTAGGGCAGAAGTGAAAGCTGCCTAGGAAGAAGTTAAAAATGCTATCAATGAGATCCAATCTAATCTAAATTCTCCAACAGCTAAGGGTAACTGAGGCAGAAGATAGAATTAGTGATCTAGAGGACAAAATGATAGAAAAAATGATCAGGAGGAGGCCTGGAACAAAACAGCATAGAAGCCATAAAAACAGAATTAGGGAAATAAGTGATGCCATGAAATGTTCCAGCATTAGAATTTTGGGGATCCTTGAGGGAGAGGAGAAAGAAAAAAGACTAGAAGATATAGTTGAACAAATTCTCTATGAAAATATTCCCAACTGGGGAATGGAACCAGTGTTCATGTCCTAGAGGTAGAAAGATCTTCCCCCAAAATCATAGAATCTAGAAAGACCTCAAGACACCTGATTCCTTACATACAGAGGAAGGTCCATCAGAATAACATCAGACCTGTCCACAGAAACCTGGAAAGCCAGAAAGGGCTGGCAAAACATATTCATGGAACTAAATGAGAAGAACATGCAGCCAAGAATACTTTATCCAGAAAGGCTGACATTCAAAATGGATGGAGAGACAAAGAGCTTCCAAGACCAGCAAGGTTTAAAAGAGTATATGACCACCAAGCTGCCATTAAAAGAAATATTAAGGAGGATTCTATAAAAGAAGAAAGAAACCAAGAGTGTCATAGAACAGAAATTTACAGAGACAATCTATAGAAGCAAGAACTTCACAGGCAACATGATATCGATAAAACCATATTTTTCAATAATCAGTCTCAATGTGAAAAGCCTAAATGCTCCCATAAAATGGCACAGGGTTGCAGAATGGATGAAACAACAGGTCCCATCCATATGTTGTCTACAGGAGACCCATTTTGAAATTAAGGATACATCCAGACTGAAAGTGAAGGGATGGAGAAGCATCTTTCATGCCGATGAGCCTCAAAAGAAAGCTGGGATAGCAATTCTCATATCAGATAAATTAGATTTTAAACTAAAAACTGTAGTCAGAGATAAAGAGAGACAATACATCATTCTGAAAGGGTCTACCCACTAAGAAGATCTAACAATTTTAAATATTTATGTCCCCAATATGGGAGCAACCAACTACACAAAACAACTGCTAGTCAAGATAAAGAGTCATATTGATATGAATACATTAAGAGTAGGGGATCTTAACACACCACTCTTAGTAATAGACAGATCATCCAAGCAGAAAATCAATAAAGAAACAAGAGTATTGAATCACACATTGGGCCAGATTGACCTCATAGAAATATACAGAACATTCCATCCTAAAAGAACAGAATACTCATTCTTTTCTAGTGCACATGGAACTTTCTCCAGAATAGACCACATACTGGGTCACAAATCAGGGTTCAACTGATACCAAAAGATTGAGATTATTCCCTGCATATTCTCAGAGCACAATGCTTTGAAACTGAAACTCAACTACAAAAACAAACAAACAAACAAAAACAAAAATCACTTTGGAAGGGACTCAAACACTTGGAAGCTAAAGACCACCTTGCTTAAGAATGTTTGGATTAACCAGGAAATCAAAGAAGAACTTAAACACTTCATGGAAACCAATGAGAATGAAGACACTTCAGTCCAAAACCTATGGGATACAGTAAAGGCGGTCCTAAAGGGGAAATACATAACCATTCAAGCCTCCCTCAAAAAAAAAAAAAAAAAATCCAGAATATATCAGCTCTCTCTACACCTTAAAGAACTGGAGAATCAACAACAAATTAAGCCAACTCCACACACAAGAAGGGAAATAATCAAGATCAGAGCAGAGATCAATGAGATAGAAACTAGAGATACAGTAGAACACATCAATGAAACTAGAAGCTGGGTTTTTTAAGGAATCAACAAGATCGTTAAACCATTGGCCAAACTAATCCAAAAGAAAAGAGAGAGGACCCAAATTAATAAAATTATGAATGGAAAGGGAGAGATCATGACTAAAACCAAGGAAATAGAAACAATCATCAGAAATTATTATCAACAGTTATATGCCAATAAGTTAAGCAACAAAAATGAAATGGATGCATTCCTAGAAACCTGTAAACTTCCAAAACTGAATCAGGAAGAAATTGACAACTTTAATAGACCAATATCTAGTAATGAGATTGAAGCAGTGATCAAAAACTTCCCAAAAAACAACAGCCACAGCCCTATTGGATTCCCTGGAGAAATTCTACCAAACATTCAAAGAAGACATAGTACCTATTCTCTTGAAGCTGTTTCAACAAATAGAAACAGAAGGAAAACTTCCAGACTCTTTGTATGAAGCCAGTATTACCCTGATACCCAAACCAGGCAAAGACTCCACCAAAAAGGAGAATTTTGGACCAATATCCCTGGTGAATATGAATGCTAAGATTTTCAACAAGATCCCTAGCTAATAGGATCCAACAGTACATTAAAAAGATTATCAACCATGACTAGGTAGGATTTACCCATGGGATGCAAGGATGGTTCAACATTCACAAATCAACTGAAGTGATAGAATAAATCAATAAAAGAAGAGAGAAGAATCACATGGTCCTCTTAATTGATGCAGAAAAAACATTTGACAAGATACAACATCCATTCCTGCTTAAAATTATTCAAAATATAGGGATAGAGGGGCCATTCCTCAACGTCATAAAATCTATCTATGAAAAACCCACACTGAATATCATTGTCAATGGGGAAAAGCTGACAGCCTTCCCTTTGAGATCAGGAATACGACCAGAATACCCATTCTCACCACTCTTGTTCAACATAGTACTAGAAATCCTAGCAACAGCAATCAGACAACAAAAAGAAAAAAATGTATCCAAATTGACAATGAAGAGGTCAAACTCTCCCTCTTCACAGATGACATGATACTTTATATGGAAAACCCAAAAGACTCCACCTCCAAACTACTAGAACACATACAGCAATTCAGTAATGTGGCAGGATACAAAATCAATGTTCAGAAATCAGTTGATTTCTTATACACTAACAATGAAAATATAGAAAGGGAAATTAGAGAATTGGTTCCATTTACTATAGCACCAAGAACCATAAGATACCTGGGAATAAACCTAACCAAAGAGGTAAAGGATCTGTACTCAAGGAACTACAGAACACTTATGAAAGAAACTGAAGAACACAAAAAGATAGAAGACCATTCCATGCACATGGATCAGAAGACTAAACATTGTTAAAATATCTATACTGCCTAGAGCAATCTTTATTTTCACTGCCATCCTAATCAAAATTCCACCAGTATTTTTCAAAGAACTGGAACAAACAATACTAAAGTTTGTATGGAACCAGAAGAGGCCCCACATTGCTAAGGAAATGTTGAAAAAGAAAAACAAAACTGGGGGCAATCATGTTGCCTGATTTCAAGCTTTACTACAAAGCTGTGATCACCAAGCAGCATGGTACTGGCACAAAAACAGATACATAGACCAGTAGAACAGAGTAGAGAGCCCAGATATGAACCCTCAACTCTATGGTCCACTAATCTTCGACAAAGCAGAAAAAAATATCCCTTGGAAAAAGGACAGTCTCTTCAATAAATGGTGTTGGAAAAATTAGACAGCTACATACAGAAGAATGAAACTCGACCATTCTTTTATACCATACACAAAGATAAACTCGAAATGGATAAAAGACCTCAACATAAGGCAGGAATCTATCAAAATCGTAGAGGAGAACATAGGCAGTAACTTCTTCAACATTGGCCACAGCAATTTCTTTCAAGACATGTTTCCAAGGGCAAAGGAAACAAAAGTGAAAATGAATTTTTGAGACTTTATCAAGATCAAAAGCTTCTGCACAGCAAAGGAAACAGTCAACAAAACAAAGAGGCAACCCACGGAATGGAGAAGATATTCACAAATGACCCTAAAGACAAAAGGCTGATATCCAAGACCTATAAAGTCCTCAAACTCAACACTCAAAAGACAGATAATTACTTCAAAAATGGGCAGAAGACATGAACAGACACTTCTCCAAAGAAGACATACAAATGGCTAACAGACACATGAAAAAATGTTCATCATCATTAGCCATCAGGGAGATTCAAATCAAAACCACATTGAGATACCATCTTACACCAGTTAGAATGGCCAAAATTAGTAAGACAAGAAACAACAAGTGTTGAAGAGGATATGGAGAAAGGGGAGCCCTCTTACACTATTGGTGGGAATGTAAGTTGGTGCAGCCACTTTGGAGAACAGTGTGGAGATTCCTTAAGAAATTAAAAATAGATCTACCCTATGACCCTGCAATTGCACTACTGGTCATTTACCCCAAAGATACTGATGTAGTGAAAATAAGGACTATCTCTACCCCCAGTGTTCATAGCAGCAATGGCCACAGTTGCCAAACTGTGGAAAGAACCAAGATGTCCTTCAACAGACGAGTGGATAAAGAAGATATGGCCCATTTATATAATGGAGTATTATGCCTCCATCAGAAAGGATGTATACTCCACTTTTGTACCAAGATGGATGGCACTGGAAGAGATTATGCTGAGTGAAATAAGTCATGCAGAGAGAGTCAAGTCTCATATGGTTTCACTTACTTGTGGAGCATAAGGAATAACATGGAGGACACTGGGAGAAGGAAAGGAAAAGTGAATTGGGTGAAATTGGAGGAGGAGACAAAACATGAGAGACTGAACTCTGAAAAACAAACTGAGGGTTTTGGAGTAGAGGGGTTTGGGGGCTGGATGAGCCTTGTGGTGGGTATTATGGAGGGCACATATTGCATGGAACACTCAGTGTGGTGCATAAACAATGAATGCTGGAACTCTGAAAAGAAATAAAATTAAATTAAATGGAAAAAAATAAAGTATTTCAGCTAATTGTACAGGATTTGTATAGATATAGTATCATTCAATCTTCCAATAAATAAAAAATAAAATTGTGCATCCCCCTTTTCCAATTTCAATTTCTTTAACTTCATTCTCTTACCATATTGCATTGGCTTACATCTCCAGAAAAATGTTAAGTCATAAGAAACACTCAGATCCTCTCTTTCTTTTTTTTTTTCCCTTTTAAGATGCAATTGACATTTAAACTTATATTAGTTTTAGGCATGCAATGTAAGGATTTGATATTTGATATTTGTATACATTGTGAAATGATCAACCACAATAAGCTTAGTTAACATCCACCATACTTATAATTTTTTCTTCTAAAGAGAACTTTTAAGATCTACTCTCTTGCAATTTCCAATTATACAATACACTATTAACAAGAGTCACCATGTTGTACATTACATTCCCATGTCTTCTTTTATAACTGGAAGTTTGTACCTTTGGTCTACCTTCACCCATTTCCTTCACCCACCAGCCCCTACCCCTGGCAACCACCAATCTGTCCTCGGTATCTGTGAGTTTAATTTTTGTTTTTTAGCTTTGTTTTGTTTTTAAATTCCACATAGAGAGACATCTGGGTGGCTCGGTTGATTAAACATCTGCCTTTGGCTCTGGTCATGACAACAGGGTGCTGGATCATGTCCTGTGTCAGGCTCCTTGCTTAGCAGGGAGTCTGCTTCTCTCTCTGTGTGCAGCTCCCTGCTTGTGTTCACTTTCTCTCTCTGACAAATAAATGAATAGGTAAATAAATAAAAAATTCCACATATAGATGACACCATACTGTATTTGTCTTTCTCTGTCTGACTTACTTCATTTAGCACAATGTCTTCAAGTTCCAACCCTGTTGTTACAAATGGCAAGATTTCATTCTCTTTTATGGCTGAATAAAATTTCATCATATATCCATCTTTATCCATTCATCCATCCATAGATACATATGTTGCCTAAAGTGTTAGGTATTATTAAGTAAGACTACAATGAACATGGAGGTATGCATACTTTTTTGAGTTAGTGTTTTCAATTTCTTTAGATAAATACCCAGAAGTAGAATTACTGGATCATATATGGTAGTTCTATTTTTTAACTTTTTGAGGAAACTCCATACTGTTTTCCATAGTGACAATACCAATTTACATCTCCACCAATAGTGCACAAGGATTTCCTTTTCTCCACTTCCTTGTCAACCTTGTTATTTCCTGTCTTTCTGACAATAGCCTTTCTAACAGGTATGAGATGACATCTCACTGTAGTTTTGATTTGCTTTTCTCTGATGATTAGTGATGTTGAGTACCTTTTCCTATACCTGTTGGTCATCTGTATAACTTCTTTGGAAAAATGTCTATTCAGATGTTCTGCCCATTTTTTACTTGGATTATTTGTTTGTTTATCATTTTTTTTATTTTAGCTATTGAATTACATGAGTCATTCATATATTTCAGATATTAACCCCTTATCAGATATATGATTTGAAAATATTTTCTTCCATTTCATAGGTAGCCTTTCCATTTTTTTGATAGTTTTCTTTTCTGTGAACAAGTTAATTAATTTGATAGAGTCCTATTTGTTTTTGCTCTTGTTGCCTTGGTTTTTGGTGTTAAATCCAAAAAAAAAATCATCACCAATATCAGTGTCAGGGAGCTGACTACTTGTTTTCTTCTAAGGTTTTTATGGTTTCAGGTGTTAGTGTCCAAGTCTTTAATCCATTTAGAGCTAATTTTGGAGTATGGTATAAAATAATAGTACAGTTTGATTCTTATGCATGAGGCTCTCTGGTTTTCCTAAGACCATTTATTGAAGCTATTGTCCTTTACCTTACATATTCTGTCTCCTTTTTCATAAATTAATGGATTGTATATACATAGGTTTATTTCCAGGCCCTTTATTTTGTTTCATTGATCTGTCTGTATGTTTTCATGCCAGTACCATACTGTTTTGATTACTATAGCTTTGCAATATAATTTGAAATCAGGAAAGATATTACCTCAAGCTTTGTTTTTCTTTCTTAAAATTGCTTTAGCCATACAAATTTTAGGATTGTTTTATTTCTGTGAAAAATGTCATTGGAATTTTGATAGGAATTGAATGCAGTCTATAGATTGCTTCTGGGGTATGGACTTTTAACACCTATCTCTTGTTCCACTACTGGAAAGTTTCCAGTAGCTTTCCTTGTTAATCATAATGCTAACTTTAGGGTTATTGTAAATATGTTTTGTTATGTCACTGAAAGATCCATCTATACTTGTTTTATTAGGAATTTTCTTTTTTATCAGGATTTGATATTGGATTTTACAGTATTTTATAGATATAGAATTTTATAGTGGTGGGGTGTCCCACCACTCTTACAGAGTGCTTGTGTTCAGCATGACTTTTGTCCCATTCCCTTAGCTGATGTTTTCAAAAGGACTCCCATATGATGCAGGGGAGAAATGGGACTACCTGGGCTATCTTCTGCCCACTAAATATCAGGAAACACCAGACTGATGGCCTACTATTACCAGATAAGACATGGGACACCCAGCCTCTGTGGTTTTCCTCCCCTCATATGGTCCCCAGTCAGTCTGCTTTCTTCATACTTTCTTAGGATTCTCCTTCAGTTTTCTCTTGCACTATTTCCAGGATTTATCAGTGTATTTAGATGGAAGAAGAAAGAAGAGATAACTACACACCCTCCAGTCCAGACTGGAAGTCCCCAGGGACATACATATCCAAGACCCATGCTTTTATTTTTATTTGTATTTGCATTTTTAAGTAATTATTGTTTAATTAACTGAGTGGATATTAGATGACAGCAACACACATAATTGTGATGGTATTAATATGTATCAGTCTCAGATTTAAGTAGGAAAACATAATTTCTTCATCTCTCCCTTTGATATATTTATTTTTAAAGTGGGCCTCCATTCTATAAAGCTAACATCAAGAAAATGATAGAAGTGCATATGATTTACTTGTTTCTAAATGTCAGCGAACTTTGCTTTTACTTTTTCCTAACACCTCTGTGTCATTACAGTAAGCAAACTTGGCTTTTAATTTTTTCTTTTCTTATAAACAACTAACGAAAATCCCTCATCCATATCCCTTTTTCCTATATGGGTGCTTTTGTTGTTGTTGTTAGCATGATATTCTATAATAATTTTATCAACATGACATCATATAACATGGACCTCTTCACTTCTTCAAGGTCCTACAAAAATCCATTAAGTTCACACGCTTACATAGACCAAGTCCTTTGTAGCAAGCTTCAGGATCAATATTACATTTTCATGTTCGATAATACTTAAAATAATGGCCATCAGTGGAAATCTGTGATAGTTTTGGTACAATTTTGGTCCATGTAGAAGGATCATGAATATACACACTAAAGTGGAATGTGTGAAGACAAATGGAGTTTCTTTATTTCTGGAAGCTGATTTCATTTCTCAGTCTGTTGAATTTAGTCTGATCCAATAATTTAAATACCTTTTTAAGGTAAATCCTCAGTGTTCAATATCCCTTCTTGCTCCTCTCCTAGACAACACCTGAATATTTGGATGGGTTTTCTATATCTTACCATGGCATGAGTGGCCAGAGAACAAGGTTCTACAAAAACTGTAACTTTCTCAAGTCTCTGTTGTGGGTGGGTGAACTGGTCTAGTCTCTCGGTCCACAGTTACTGTGATACAGTTGGTTCCATGACACTGGGCACAGTCATGGTTCTCCTTACTGAGACCCAGTCACCTGCACCATATACTAAAGATTTAACATATCACCGTTGCTCTCAAGCCCCGGATCATTCATTCCTTCCCCATTTTCTGCAGGGTTTTTTTGTTGTTGTTGTTATTGTTGTTTTTGTTTTTTTTTAAAGATTTTATTTATTTATTTGACAGAGAGAAATTACAAGTACACTGAGAGGCAGGCAGAGAGAGAGAGAGAGGAGAAAGCAGGCTCCCTGCTGAGCAGAGAGCCTGATGCGGGACTCGATCCCAGGACCCTGAGATCATGACCTGAGCCGAAGGCAGTGGCTTAACCCACTGAGCCACCCAGGCGCCCCAAGACCTGTCTGTTTTGCCTCAATGTTCTGCTCATAGTACATTATGCTGGATGCAAACAGAGCACAGCTTCTCCTAGAGTCAAGCAGCCTCCCAGATATAGCCACTGCTCCCAGAAGGTTCCTAGATATTTGTCCTACCTCCATCTACAAAGACCCCCTTCTCGCCACTGGGGTTCTAATTCAAGAATGAAAAAGTGAACACCCTTACTAACTTTTTACTCTAACTCACCAGCTACTTGGTCAGAAACAGAGGGGACTCTTTCTCCTATGTCAGGGAGGTCATTTTCACTTTCATACTCCCTTTCTTCTTCAACTGGAATTCATTCTTTGGGATTCTAATGGTACTCTCACTATTATACAGGTACAAGACCCCCTCATTACTGAAGAGCACAAATCAAAACAGATTCCATGCAGACAATACAGCATGGAAAATATAGTCAATAATATTGCATTAACTTATATGGTGACTAGTGGCAACTTATTATGGTGATCATTTTGTAATGTGTATAAACTTCAAATTGCTATGTTGTATACCTGAAACCAATATGATATTATATTTCCACTATACTTCAATAGAAAAAGAAAAGAATTCCAAAGCAGTGGGCCTGTTATGCATAGATGTACTTTCTGGTTTGAGTTATTCTGTTCTCCATTGGAAGGACTTTCTTCACTCATAGCTGTGCACTAGGGCACACTATTAGTCAAAATCTTTAGCTTACAGAGTATCAGTTAGGATGTGTGAGGTGCATATATGCGTTTCAACTTTGAAAGTAGTGAGAATTAATAATGAGATAAAATTAACAACATTAGGTTGAATAATAATACATATCTCATTTTCATTTTCCTGCCCTAGGAATACTAGAGGCAAGTTCAAACATTTATCACTATTTAGTACTCAGGTTTCATAAAGTATTTTACTGTCATCCCTAATTAATTCTACCTTTCAACAAGAAATTTAGGATTGGCTGCTAGTGTTATCCCACTCTTACATGTCAGAGAACTGAAGCAGAGAGGTTAATTAAATGACTTACCCAGATACCCGTAGGCTATGTTGGCAAACTGTGTCTTAACAGGGCTGTTGGCATAGATGCCCCAAAAGATGGAAATTTAAACAAACCTATTCCAGCAGGGGGCACCAGCTACATTACAAATTTGGGTACTCTCTAGCTTTCTGCTCATGGAAATCTTACAAGATGGTATACCCAAGAAGAAAATCCACTCCAAGTGTTACGAATATGGTAGCCTTTACCTACATCCCTGACATAAAGTACAGTTCTTTAGTTTTAAACAGACTTTACAAATCAACAAACACCTTCCTAGTGTGTTTTAAAGAGTTCAAGATAGGGGTCCTTACCCCCAAAACTCAATCCATTACAATGCCTAGAATCTCAGAGTTACACTTCTATTCCTTTGGGTTTTTAAGACTTTGAGGACCTCATTTTTAAAAGGCTGTAATAAAAATCTCTAACATAAAGTCAACTCCTTTAGTCAATATGCTACTGTCAGTGCTCAGGGAAACTTCAGATAAGGATGAAACATAAGAAGGAAGAGCATGTGGTTACAGGATAGGAAAGAGGGTACACAAGAAGGTGATGTAAGGACACCATAAACCAACTCCCTGCTTCACACTCTTGCTTAGGAGTATGTCTTCTAGATTTTTTTGAATTCTAAACTCTGACCTCTTTATATCACTTAGGTAATAAGGTAAGGTTTAATGAAAAGATCTTAGACCTCAGTTCAAATTTTGGGTCCATTGAGAGGCTGTAGAAAGTACTCAATAATATTTGGTTTTTCCTTCCTTCCATTAAAATGAAGGCTCATTCAAACATGCCAAGATATTTCCACTTAATTTATCACAAGTAGGAAACTAATATAATGAGTTCACCCCATATCAAAAGCAAATGCCAGATCAGCACGTCTTAAATTTTAATATGAGCAAACCACTTGAGGATTTTGTTAAAATGCAGATTTTGGTTTAGTAGGTTTGATAATGGTCCTGAAATTCTGCATTTTTTAATAAATCTTAGGTGTGAACAATATTGATGGTCCCTGTGGAACATGTATTGAGTAGCATGATGGTACCATTACCCTAGTATTTCAAAGACATGTATTTGAAAATATTCTAAAAGCCACTCAGATACTCTCTCCCTTGTCCCATTCAAAAACCATTTTCAAAAAGGGATCTCAGAAACAAAACACTTAAATGTTCTAAGGTTTCAACTCCAACTGAAAGATGATATCTGATGCCCGAGTTAGTCCTGGTTGCTCTACAAAATGAGAATAATACAAAAGCTTCCAGATTCTGCCTTTTATATTCTTTACAGTGATCAGGATGCCAGAAGTCAAGACCTCTACTTCTATAGAAGAATTGTTTTTAGGTTTTTAATCTAGAAAGTCAATAAAGTCTTCGTTTACAGTCTTCGTTTTCCTTTAAAGATATACCAATAGGAATATCCCTTAAAAATTGCATTATATCGGGGTGCCTGGGTGGCTCAGTCGTTAAGCAGTTGCCTTTGGCTCAGGTCATGATCCTGGGGTCCTGGGATCGAGTCCCACATCGGCTCCCTGCTCAGTGGGGAGCCTGCTTCTCCCTCTCCCTCTCCCTCTGCCTGCTGCTTCGCCTGCTTGTGCTCTCTCTCCATCTCTCTAGTAAACAAATAAAATATATATTCTTTAATTGCATTATATCAAGCTGATTCAATAGCCATATTGGGAAGTTCATTCTGGACTATGTTCTTATATAGGTAGAATTGATATATTGGGTTAGGAGCAGAGAAGGGGGAAAAGAGGAAGGAAAAATACTCTAAATGGGGAAACATGAAGAAAACATATTTATTGAGCAATACATATTATGTGTTAATAGGCAGTATAGTAGGTTTGGCCCTCCTAATATTTCTGTGAGGTAGATAATAACAGCTTCATTTTACAGATAAGGAAACTGAGGTTCAAGGAAGTTAAGCATATAGTTCAAGTTTGCACAACTATTATTATCCATGGAGCTGGCTCAAGCCAAGCTTTTCAGAATCTAATTCCTGTGCTTTTCTCACTCTACCAAAAGTACTCCTTTGGAAATCAACCATCACAAACTCTCAAGATGCTCCCATATATCAAGACCAGACAACTCATAGGATATTGGTTATCATTTAGACTATATTTCAAGAGTTCTTTTAAAGTTTGCTATGTATCTCCACATGTTTCAAATGGAATCTGTCCTTTTTGGTACAGTTATTTTGCTAAATGGAGCTTACAAATGCATGTACACATACCTATACAATGGCCAAATCTGTTAAATATATTTAAGAGCTTGTTTGAGCTAGGCACTATGCTGGGTACACACAATAAGAAACAGATGAGGAATGGTAAGTTTGATCATCATTCTGTGTGGAGCAGAAGTTGATTCCCAGCGGCCTACAGTGATGTTAAAGGAAAGGGGTAAATTTCTTTCAATCCATCCCAAAACACATGTGCTCTTCCTCATCCATATGAGGTTACAGCCCAAGTACAGGCAAGAGGTTCTACATTCAAGAAGCAGTGACTCAGTTAAGAAGTAGACGCTGAGGGGCGCCTGGGGATTCATTCCTTGGGTGTCCGCCTTTCACTCAGGTCATGATCCCAGGGTCCTGGGATAGAGCCCTAAATTGGGCACCCTGCTCAGCAGGAAGCCTACTTCCTTTCCCATTCGCCTGCTTCCTCCCCTCTCTCACTGTGTGTGTGTGTCTCTCTCTGTCACATAAATAAATAAAATCTTTAAAAACAAAAGAAAAGAAAAAAAAATAGATGCTGCTACATTCCCAACGCTAACATCTCCCTGTAATCACAGTCGTCAAGATACATCAGTATCTCCCTGATACTGATTTCCAGGCTGACCCTCAGTTTCTGATTGAATGGGTCTGAGGTAGGACCCAAGAATCTGCCTTGCTAACAAGTTCCCAAGTGATGCTGATGCTGCTAGTCTGGAGACCAAACTGAGAACCACGGATCCAACTTAGATATTTCTGTGGATGATATCCAGGTTTGTAAATCCTAGGGAGGGAATTTTTCAAGTATGTGTATATAAATTTCTCTAGTAAGAGATTCCATATTGTTAGTAAGAATTTTAAAGAGGCTTTCACCCTCACTAGTTTTAATAAACAACTAATACAGTTAGCAAAACAATGTCAAAACCTGGAACCTAGATTGAGTGATCCAGGAAGAATCCATTTCTATCCACCATACAACGTCAAAACTTTTTAAAAATACATTTCAATTAACAACAAGAAAATTAAAAACAAAATTCTCTTTGGCATCATTCTCTATATCTTTGTTATTGTTAAAGAAAGAAACCCAAAAATACATAATACACACACACATATACACACAAAAGACCTATGTATTCTTTACACAAGAAGCTAACATGTATTTGGTAGACATTGGTAGTTTTAATTTTGCATGTGCGAAACAGGGTATATTCTCTTTCTCCAGTTTGATCTTTAACTCCCAACCAGTTTCTAACTGTCCTTGCAGGGTATGAAAATAACCTGGAGAATTTGTATAAAATACATAATTTATACCAGAAGATTCTCTTTTCCACATTATTAATGAGCTCTGTGTTGATGAAGACTCCTTTCCTATATTCCTGAGGCATATTTCAGAAGTTGGAATCAGACTATTTGACAAGCTGATGGTCAGGTCTCTACAACCGGGGGCAGTGTGTGTGTGTATATTTGTGTGTTTCAGCAGCCATAAGAGCCAAACCCAGTACAATGAATGGACAGTTGCAGAGCCAGTCGGATTCCTTTGTTAAGAGAGCTGGAAGAACCAAACCACAGCACCATCCAAACTATGATTTATGCTTTGAAAACACTCCAAGTAGATCAACCGCAGAGCAATTCAATACATGATCCACGAGTTGCCTCTCTGAGAGAAATAAGAAGAAAAAAACAACCACACGTAGGCATGAAGTAGTGATAGTCATGCTCTATAAAGAAAGTGTGTCCCATGGTTTCATAATCATTTCTATCTCAACTAGACCCTATCTAGTCATTATTTTTTTTAAATATGATATTTCTCCTTAGCAAAAAGCAATATGTTTCCACACCAATAGCTCCCTGATGATAGAAACCACTTTTTATATACTTTGGTCTCTCCCTACTTTCCAAACTGTCTCAGATGACCTTAACAGGCTGCAGAGACAGTATAGAAGTAAAACATACCTTTAGAATGCATCCTCTACTTCTCACTCCTTCTGTATTCTCTCAGCCAATGTCTTCTACTGTTCTTCAGTCCCTACTTACAATCTCTCTGGGGGAAACTGGTTTTAACTATTGTTGCAGAACCTTCAGATCTGGATTATATATTTGAGTCTTTACTCTGCTTTTGTGAGAAGGCATTATCTTTAGTTCTCTGTCCAGTCTTTGCCAAATGCCATGGCCAGGTCTGCCCACTGGGGCCCATGCAAGGCTCCTGGAAGCCCAGTACTGGTTTCACCAAAGGCAAACAATTGACCCAGATGGAAGAGTAGGGGGAAGAATACAAATCCTCATATAACTCCTAATTTAAAAAAAAAAAAAAAAACTGCATAGTAAAAGCTTAATAGGGATGAAGGAAGAAACAACAGAAGGAAAAGGAGGAGCAGAGGTGCTATGAGGGAGGACATCTATACTCTGGCACACCTGGGCATATTACTTGCAAATGTTTCTAGAAAGTCTAGAAACATGTGGGGCCACCAAGCACCAGATCTGATGTCCATGTGTTTCCTTTATTCTGTTTCCACTTTTGCTATTGAATTATGGTTTCTGTGCAAGTGTTTACTTTAATAGACTTTTAAAAGGATATTAATAAAATATGTTTTCATGCTCCCTAATATGCCTCTCATTCAATTCCAGCTTGAATCATTAGATTTTAATCAATTTTACTCAGATATTCCTAGTGAGAATAAGCACCTTCTTAGAAGAAGAAATTTCTAAAAGCTTCTTTCTCTTCTACCCCTATCTCAGTGGAAAAAGAAAAGTTGGATATGCTCCCAATCTCCCTACTTAGAGAGTTCTTTAAGGTGAATGTGGTCCAGCATTTATCAGAGCTCATCTTCTCATTTGTCAATCACGGGAGCATCACTAAAAGGCTAGACTGCCACAAGTCACCTCTTATGAATTATAAAGAAGTTCCCTATGAAAAAAATAATAATAAATGGGCAATTGTGATTCATCATCCAGTCTGTAGAAACTAGCACAAGCAAAATGTGTGCGTGTGTCCATTAACTATGGTATGAAATCTGCAACCCTATTCTCAGTAACCCAAATCTGTTGATCCCTGTCAACTGTATGGAAAAAGATAGGATCATTGGAAATGCTACAAAGAATTTTGGAAATAAAATTTTAACTGAGGCTTTGACACTTACCACACATGTACTTTTAAAAAGCTGCATTACATGATGTTACAATTAAAAAGCAAACATCAAAACATGTTGTCACATGCAAATATAAAACAATGGGCCATGTCTTATAACATCTGCTTCAAGTTAACTGCAGATGTGAAATGTTGATAGAAATTATTATCATTGGTGGGTGTTTTGTACTTTACATTATATCACAATTTACTTAATTGGTTCAGACATATTTTAATAAATTTGATCTTAATCCAATCAGGCAGAAAAATTTACGTAGTTGTTATTATAATACCTGAATACTTTCAAGTAAATTGCTTTCAACGTGTCTTTTTGTATGTAGGAATTTGGGACTTGGATTTCAGAGAATCTGTGAAAATAGCATTGGCATTACAATATGGGATACTTGTTCCACTAGAAGAAAACTTCACTTCTTCAGTGTAAAATCTGAAATAGAAGTTTGGGAAAAGACCAAAAAAAAAAAAAAAAAAAAAAAGAAAGAAAGAAAGAAAAAGAAAAAAGGAGAGAGAGACAGAACAGTCCTTTTAGTAACATATTTCCCTTTGAATCACAGGTACAAGTTCCCCTGACTCTGCTCCTAGAGCATAGTCACATCTGGCTGTGAAGGAGGAAAGTCATAGCATGACACCCCAGCTGCCAGGGGCATACTGCTGAGAGTCTTGGTGTTTCATGAGCAAGTTCCAAGGAAAGTCATCTTCAGTTCACTCTGATGTCAAAAATCATTTCCTACAAGGCTCAGAAGCCAATTAGAGTTCAGAAATAAATAAAAAGTATAGAAATAAAGAAGTATCTCTGTTAATGAACACTGCACAGTGCCTGGCACATAATAAGCCCTCAATAAAACAAAATAAAATAAAGTGCAAAGGGAACACAATAAATTTTATACGTAGAGGAACAATATATTTAAAATAAGCAAGTATTAACACAGCACTACCCAATACAGTAGCCACATGTGACTATTTAAATTCTAATTAAATTTTAACTAATTAAAATTTCATGGGATTTAAAATTTCCTTCTGCATTGTACTAGTCCCAAGTGGTAACAAGTAGCTACATAAGACCAGTGGCCACAGTACCAGGAAGCACAGATGTAGAATATTTTTATCATCAAGAATATTTTGTCATCAAGATCCATTTGATAGTCCTGTTCTAAACAATTGCCTGGAAATCATCTGAAGGAATAAACACAGAACTGAGAATTTTTTGTGGAGGAAATGGACACAAAAGGTAGGGAGCAAAAGTTGTATACAAAAGCTAGTTAATGTTGAGTGCCAAAATGAGAAGGAAATAATACATTTTTATGGGGACATTCAGGATGTCTGGAGATTCATTTTGAGGATTAAATCTTAGGAAAACCCCACTGAATCATTTAAATCCATCTGCTTGTATTTTGTATTGTAAAGTCAAAAAGGGAAAAAGTATCTTTTTAAATCCTAGGTTAATAAGCATTTGATTGTTGCCATCTTTTGGTGTTAAACACAGATGATAGGCCATACATCTCAGAAAGAATGAAATGATCTTCTGTGGTACTTGGTGACAGGCAAAAGTACATAGAAATAAAAATTTATGGTAGAAGGTATTATTTTAAATTTAGTTTTTCATATTTTTTCCTTCAGTGAGAAGATAGCAAGTCTCATCGCTTCCAGCTTTTTCCCATGACTTATGATGACAACCCACCTTTGTGGTTCAATGCACCATTAAATTTTATCTTCAGTATATTCCCCACATGAAACCTAAATCTCTATTAAGCTCCAGCAATATAATGCAGTAAATTTCTCCAGAGTAGGGATAACCATTACATCTCTGTAGAAAACATCATTTTTTCCACATATGAAAATGATTAAACTAAAAATTTAATGACTGAACCTAGAAAAGCTCCTTTAGGCCATAGAAAATGAGTTTAATCTGTGAATGTGATTTATGTCTGTCGGGAAACCAAACTTCATCATGCAGCCATAGCTCACAATAAAATGTGCCATGATTCTTGCCCTTCTTAATGATGCCTATCTTTGTCCTATGGGTGGTATTTAGTACCTCAGTGACTCTCTCTGAGCTGCAAGAATATCTATATCCACACTGTTAGATGAGGCAAATGCAACACCAGCTATCAAAATTATTGAACTGTGACTGAAAAATTGCTCAGAAGTACTGTTTTCCTATCCTCAGAATTAGAACATTCTATTTCATCCTGGAGGTAATTTAAAACACAGAGAGGGAGGTGAAAGTATTAAGGTAATGAATTAAACAAGACAGCTACTTAAATTAAGTCACACACAGACACAATTAGCCAGTGTACTGGGAACTGCAGCCATTCACCATGTTTTGTATGTAAAACTGTGACATAAATTTTCATCAGAGCCACCAATGCTGTGCATTTCTCAAGGAATTTGGGGCATTTTTGTGCACAGGAAATGTTAATACAAGGTAAGGTCAAGGGACATTACTTTGATTGTTTATAGCTGTGTACCATTAATTGAGGTTTTATTTAACCACATATTCTAATTCCTTTATGATTAATCAAAATCTACATAATTTCTTGATGATTTAAATATGCATTTATAAATTCATATATTTAAATATACCAGGAATAAAAAAGCATGTTTAAGAAAAATCTTTCTGGAACATCATATATGCCAACAAAAGTTGAAATATATTTTAACACAGCTTTGATAACATACCTATATTGTCACTAAGAATGTCCCTCACCAACAGTCACAAATTTCAAAAACTCAAATTTAGAAATGCTAGCATAAAATGTTTGTTGTTTTCTTATTCCCTGTATTAGTTATCTATTGCTGTGTAATAAGTTAGTAGCTAAAACAACACACATTTCTCATCTCACAGTTTTTGTGGTCAGGAGACTGGGCATGGCTTGGCTAGGTCCCCTGTTCAGAGCTCCTCACAAGGTTGTGGTCAAAGTGTCAGTCAAGATCACGATCATCTCAGGGTTTGGTTGAAGCAGAATCAGTTTCCAAGCCATCTCAATGACAGCAGAATTCCATCCCGTGCAGCCTAGTGACCTGGGCTACTCTTAGCTCTGTACCAGGGTCTTTCTCCCCCAGAGCAAGCACAGGAGAAGAGTGGAGGAGTACCAGCAAGATAGAAGGCACAGTATTTTATGTCCTAATTTTGGAAGTGAAAGGATCTCTTTCTCCTAGACTACTGTTAGAAGCAAGTCAGTAGGCCCAGCCCACACCAAGGGCAAGGGAAAAGACGGGTGTGAATGTCAGGAGATGGGAAACACTGGGGGCCATGTCAGAAGTTGGCTACTGTGGGGCACCTGGGTGGCTCAGTGGGTTAAAGCCTCTGCTTTCCGCTCGGGTCATGATCCCAGGGTCCTGGGATCGAATCCCGCATTGGGCTCTCTGCTCAGCAGGGAGCCTGCTTCCTCCTCTCTCTCTGTCTGCCTCTCTGCCTACTTGTGATCTCTGTCTGTCAAATAAATAAATAAATCTTTAAAAAAAAAAAAAAAAGAAGAAGTTGGCTACCGCATCCCTCAATATCAGTCACCATCTTCTTTCAGTCATGGTTCAAAGAGATCTCACAGTTGTTTCTCCTTTGCTGCTCCTGTCTCATTTCCAGTCCCAAATTCTTCTTTAGACTCTGACACCCTTCTAAGTAGCATTCCCACCATCTTTTTCCCCCACATAATGGCAGGAAAGTGCAGCAATTAAGAGCAAAGCTCTAGCATATGACTGCTCAAGTTCTAATCCTAGCTTAATCACTTACCAGATGGGTGACTGAGGGAAGTTAATTTAAAAAGGAAACTCTCTCTGACTCAGTTTCCTTCATAAATACTGTCATGTTGACCTATGATGTGATGCTCATTATTATATTCTCTTGAACTCCAAAGTACCTGAATAGAGAGATTACATTGATTAAATGACAGTAAAATTGACTGAACTGGTTCTACTTTCTCTTTACACATGCATTTCCTAATGGTTTAAGAACTGGGGAAAAGAACAGATACGCAAAAATTTATGAGAACTGTAATGGAAAGAAAGTTCTCTGTATCAGAGTATTGGCCATTTTATCTTTTTTGAGTTGAGCATTTATTATTTCAGCAAATACGGATTGCTTACTGACTTTATGCCAGAACTGTGCTATGTACTTTGGGACAGAAGTTCTTTGCTTGGAGTCTCGTAAGAGAGGCAAAATGACAAGCAGGTTTAAAAAAATAATGCAGGGCGCCTGGGTGGCTCAGTTGGTTAAGTGTCTGCCTTAGGCTCAGGTCATGATCCTGGAGTCACAGGATCGAATCCCACATCGCGTTCCCTGCTTAGCAGGCAGTCTGCTTCTCCTTCTGACCCTCCCCTTTCTCATGCTCGCACTCGCTCTCTCTCTCTCTCTCCCCCTCATTCTCTCTCTCTCAAAAAAAAAAAAAAAAATACAGTGTGATAGAGACAATAATAGAAACATCGTATGCACAGATAACAGAAGTAATACAGAAGAAAGTTTTGTGTCAAAAAAGACACAATGTGGGACGCCTGGGTGGCTCAGCTGGTTGGACGACTGCCTTCAGCTCAGGTCATGATCCCAGAGTCCCGAGATGGAGTCCCGCATCGGTCTCCCAGCTCCACGGGGAGTCTGCTTCTCTCTCTGACCTTCTCCTCACTCATGCTCTCTCTCAAATAAATAAATAAAATCTTTAAAAAAAAAAAAAAGACACAATGTAACTGACAAGTGAGTAAGTTTTGCTGAATAAGTTTGCAAGGCCTAATAAATAATAATAATAAAATAATGGACTTCAATCCAAAGAAAAATAAGCATATGCAATTATATGAAGCATCATATGAACAGTGAAATTTTTTAGCCTTGGCTAAAAATATTGGGCTCTTTCTTTTACACTAATGGCAGAGAACAGAACTTTAATATGGACAATGACATTATCATGCTATGTTTTAGAAGAATCATTACAAGACTAATCAGAGAATGGGGTCATGGGAGAATGTGGAGAATTGAAAGAAGGAGAAACTCAAAAAGGATTTATCTTCTGTGATGACTACCTAAACTTGGTTCATTTCATGTAGATTAAGGATATAGGAAATTCAACAAAACTTGAATGTGACTATTTAAAAAGACGGAATGATTCCAATAGTCCAGGGGAATGAGTGAACAATGTGACAAGCAACTTACACAGGGAAAAAAAAAACAAAAGAAAACAAAAAAAACATAGGTTTGGAGGAGGAAGAGATAATGAATGCAGTTCTGTTTAGTATGGAGTCTGGGTATTTAGGTGGGGAATATTCTGTAGCAGCCTGATACAGGGCCTGTGATAGTTCTGACCAATGGCAGAGATATGAAAACCATTTGCATATAAGGAGTAGATTTGGAAGCACGGGTAGAGATAGAAAATAGGAAGGAAAAAAAAAAAAAAAAACAAGGAGAGAACATCAAACAACTCCAACATGCAAGATCTAGGCAAAGAAGGAAGATCCAGAAAAGGAACTTGGAATGAATGGACCCAAGTATTCACTCATCATTATAATCATCATCGTCATCATCACCGTCATCATCATTATCATAAAATGACAAAACGGAAGCCAAGAAGAAAAAGGAGTAACAAGAAGAAAAAAAGCATCTGTTCATTTTTTTCAAAGTGCTGTAAATAGTTAAAGTAAGACAAATAATTAAATCCATCCATTTGATTTGGTAACTAGGAATTCATTAGAGACTATCAAGAAGTGCATTTTTATTTGCTTAATGGGGTGGAAGTCAGATTGTAATAGGTTTGGAAGTAAATGGAAGCTGACACAGTGATGAAATCACACACAGGCTGCACTTCAAAAGTTTAGTTCAGTTGTGATATTTTTTCTTCTGTCAATTTGGCAAATTTTTGTCAAGTAGCTGACTATGGTGTAAAAATATGGTATTATATAAGTAGGATAGAAATAATAAATTGAAATATTCCATCTGGAAAGCAATGGATATTGACAATCCCTCATAGTCCCAATATTTCACACTTAGGAATGTATCCTGAAGAAATAAGCAGGGTTAAATATAAAACATTACAGATAAATATGATGTTAACATCGGAAGCCTAAAAACATCTAAAATGTCTGTAAGTTGAGGATATTTCAGATAAATTAAGAAACATCTCACGTGGTGGTTAGGGTAAAATTTTCTATTGCCATTACAGATAAACTCTGAAACCTCAGTGGCTTAACAAAATACATTTATTTCTTCGTCCAATTATTAAGAGATCCAAGCTGATGGAGGCTCTACTCTTCAAAATGCTGAACCCAAACTAATCCTGAATATGGACGTCTAATGAGAAGATGGAGAAAGAAAGAGTGAACGGAGAAAGCCCACTCACTTACTGACCAGGTAGAAGTGGAATATATCCCTTCCATTCCTGCACCTGGATTCCTCTCCAGCCACGGTTTTATATTATGAAACGGGAACCTGATCTCTCATGGGCAGCTAGTCATCTCTGCCACAACCCACCTCTGGCCAAATATCAGTACATTTCTCTATTCTTACATGTAGAAACTATCCTCCCCACCCTGGTAACCTTGGAAGCCACATGTTGAAGATGGTAGGTATTCTTATCAATCTGGCTTTCCAAACAACATAATGGATCCTGCCTTTTCTAACTTGTAAGACTGCAAACATCTAGACTATTTTTATTCCTTTTCATTTTTGCCTACAAACAAGAATATTTTGACAGATCTACTCTAATTTTTCAATGTCAATTTTGTGGGCTCAATTGTGTCTCCCTACCGGATATGCTGAAACTCAAACCCTTAGTACTGTGAATGTGACTTTATTTGAGGTTAGGGTGTTTGCAGAGGTAATTGGGTTAACATAAATGGATACTGGATGACAGTGGACCCTAAATCCAATGACTGGTATCCTTATAAAGAAAGACATTTGGTGACAAAGACACCTGCACAGAGGAAAGATGGTCATGTGAAAATACACACAGAAATTGGAGTACACAGCTAGAAACCAAGGAATGTAAAGGAGTTTACAAATACCAGAAGCTGGGAAGAAGCATGGAAGATTCTTCCCTAGAGCCTTCAAGGGAGCATGGCCCTGCCAACAATTTGATTTGGACTGCAAAGCTTCAGAACTGTTGTTTGAAGTGCTCAGTTTCTGGCAATCATAGGAAACTAACACAATATGAATTCAACCAACATATATTACCAATATTCTACTTTTCAAAGTCTTCTCTTAGAGCTATAGGCAAATTGATTGTCCTTAAACATTCTTGCAAACAATTTAACCAAATGTCCTGTCACCTATAACTTGGGCCTCCATCTTCCCAACCATCATTGTTAGGTTTTCTATTACCTTCTGCCTACTCTTTAAAGTGATGTCACATATTTTAAGATTTTTATTATGGCAGCTTTGACTTTAAGGTACTAGTTTCTACATTAAAGTAACACTAATTAATATAACAAATAAATTCCATATGTCAAAGGCTTAGTCCTGTAAAATTGTATTTCTCACTATGTGAAATTTAGCTGTCATTACAAGTAGGTAGGATGTGATCTATTCTATATATTCCTTATGGCTCTAGTTCAATGGGGACTCTGCCAATCTTCAACACATAGATTCTAAAGTGACCTTGGTCATTGATAACCAGACACTAAATAAGGAAAGTCATAGAGCTTGAAGAAGAAACATCATCCTTACTTTGGTCCAGAAGTAACATATACCATTGTTAATGAGAATTAGCCACATGGTTCTACCTTAATGAAGGTGGATTACAAAACATAATCTTCTCTGGGTAACCACATTCCAGACCAACTTTACAGAATGGAACAAGAGTGTGAACCTTTGGTCATCAGCTAGCTATCCAGGTCAAACAGAACACTGTGTAACTATAATTAATTGTGCTTTCAAACACTATTCCAGAGCATGAAAAAAAAAAATCTCATAATAGAAAGTTTCTATAAAAGAGAGCAGTATCAATAATGCACATTGCATTTTATCTAAAGTACATCATTATCAATAGGCAGTTATACATAAATGGTTGGCTATATATAAAGTATTAACACAGTGTTTATTTAGTGTGTGAGTAGGATTACTTGTGACTTTTATTTTATTTTTTATTCAGTTCTGTATTTTCCTAATTTAAAACATACGTGTTTTTTTTTTAATTTGAAAAAACATTTTTATTATAGAATTAACATGTTTAGCATGGTGCCTAGCATCTAATAGATGCTCAATAACTTCTGTTGAATAAATGAATGACACTGGATGAGAAGGAAAAGGGAAGGAGGCTGTAATTAGATTATGATTCAAGCCCAAGGAAGGGTTTCTCCAAGAATGGGCTAATTAGCTATATATATAGGTTGAGGACATTAGTGAAGAAGGCATAAATTTTTAGGTACACAATAATGAAGCAAAAGAGGTTGGGAATGAGGGGCCTGAGGGAAGACTGGTTTGGGGAAGAAACACAGAGACTGAAGAGAAGGTTTGTTGAGCAGCCAGAGTTAGAAAAAGGAAGGAAGGAAGTTGAACTCTTTCTTATCTTTTGTGTACAACTTTATCTTGGTATACTAGGGATGGTTATCTGCAGAGTCAAGGAGTGAGGTATAATAGAATGCTCTAATGGGATTTGGAGGGGGTTAAAGCATAGTTAATAGTGACATTAGGTTTAAATTAGAAAGAAGGTGAAGATTTAATGAATGTGGTTACTATATGTTGCATAATAGCATTTTCAATACTCTGCTTCAAGTTTTATGCTACTTTTTGTTATTGTAATGATCTATTGTTATTTTCTCTGATTTTAATCTGGATGTAGGCAGTATGTCAACATCTTGACTCTATGATAAATAGAATCTGTTCAGGTTTCATGATTAGTTATATTCCTCCTGAGAACCATTCTTCATCATCCTTTAGGTCAGCTCCCAAGGACAGATTGATCCTCACACTGTTTTTCTAGTCCCTGATGGATAGAGTGGAAAAAAAAAAAACTAATAGATTATTGGCATATGAAGTGAAAAAAAGTTGTAACACTGCATCAAAAACTAATGTTATATTTTTATGGTAACTAACATAACACAATTAAAAAATAAAAAATAATTGAAACAGTTTATAGCATAGACATTTAGATTTTAAAAATTTGCTTTGTTAGAAAACAAAATTCTTTCTCATAAATTCAAATAAATTTCGTAACACTTTGTAGACCCTTGAATAAGTCTTGGTCTTAAGTATTCATACATGATTGATGATTGCTATGGTTTGACTGTTTATGTGTTCCCTAACTTTCAACTTCATCCAAAGATGATGATGTCAGGAGGTGGAGCTTTTAGGAGGTACTTAGGTCATGAGAGTAGAGCCCCCATTAATGGAATTAGTGCTCCAGAGGGATCACTTACCCCTTCTACCATGTGAGGACATGGAGAGAAGGAGCTAGGTAGGAACCAGGAAAGTAAGCCTCACACGAATGTGAACAAACAGTGCCTTGATCTTGGACTTCTCAGCCTCCAGAATGGCAAGAAATAATAATTTTCTGTTGTTTATAGGCTGCACAGTCTGGGGTATTTTATTATAATACCTAGAATAGACCAAGTCAATCACTTACCTACTTCCCTTCCACTATTAGTGAGGAACCTCCATGTCAGAGGTAATCAAATTCACCAGTGTCCCTACTAAGAGCTCCACAAATACATTTTTCTCTGAGGAGAAAAGACTACTACTCCTTATACTTTTCTTTGACTACAATACACCTGCCAATGCACCTGGCACCTAAAGTAAGCACTCAATAACTGTTAAATATGAATAACAAGCACACTGTGCTCTTTCTACACTGCTAAGAAACACCAGGAATCCAAAATCCTTTTCCTAATCCTCTCTGATTTCTAGAACTCCCTTTTAGGTGCCATTCAAGGTTAAGAAAAGACCAATGAATAGCTACATTTCTTTGGTTAAATATGTGAGAGGGACAGCTAATATTCGCCAGTAATTGCCCCACTGGTTATCAGTCCAGGTCTTGAGCATGGTATGCAGAGTTACCAGATTGGATAAATCCCCACAGTAGTCGGCTGCTGTATCAGGTTGTACTTACAGAGTTAGTTATAAAGACCATAAGAAGGAAGAAAACCAAGCTGTGCCAAGACTATTTTAAAAAGAATTATGATAGAAGCATTTATTAAGATTCCTAATAAATAAAATACCATGCATGTATGGCTTATTTGTGAATTTGGGCTGTTCCAGACCAATTTTCTCTAATCCCACTTTGCTCACCAACTGACCCATGTCTTGATTTCATCTGCTGGACATTACTGTGATAGAAAGAACACTCTCCTGGGAAGGGAATGGGGATACAAATTGGTTTTCTTAAAGTAACTCCAATATGTGTGAAATTTACTGTAACCAGAAATATAATTATTAGATAACCATTGGCAAATTTTTCTTTTTTAGTAAGCATGGGGCAAAAAGGATTATTGTATGTTAACTGACACAGAAAAAGAAGTAAAAATGATCTGCAAATACATTACTGATACTTAAATTTATAGAAAACAGAACAGTAAACTCTAAAATTTTAGAGCTATAGAGACTATAGAAATTAGTCTAGATTTTAGAGGTAGAACAACATCAACTAGGTCCAACTGATGACAGGTGAGATTAAGATAGCGGATTATTAAACCTTATTGATATCTCTCAACCAATTTTGATGCACATAGTTTTTACTAACAAGCACACAATGTGTATTAAATAATAATATCTTCTTTCTTTATTTGCTGAGTCATGCCCTGTAGGTTATGTAAAAATAAAACAATACAATGAGCACTAGATCAATTCTGCAGATGACTTCGACCCTATTCATATACCAAAATTTTTCTCTAGTAATAATCAGGTAAAGATAAGTTAGGAACTTGAATTATACAGATAAAATTCCAATGCTTTAGTTCATTTTGTTTGTATGAACATAGACACTATTTTAAAGAAAAAATAGACACTATTTCCTACTATTCATCTAAAGATAAATTCAGTCTTAATAATGGAAGCAACTTTTTCTTAAACAAACATTTAACAAACTAAAAGTTAAAAAATTACTGCCTTCTTATAATTGCCATGGATTTTATTTTTTTCCTTATTTGAGTTGTGCACATCAATCTTGGTGCATCTCCATCCTTGCTGCCTGTTTATGAGCAAAAACAGAGGGAAGCAATATCTAGTAACTCCTTTATGTGTCATGGCTCTTCCTGTCTATTAAAGGCAGCTGGATTTGAAACCCAATAGGACCTAACTTGCAAAGATAAGGAAACTAATACAGGCAATGGACATGAGCATTGATCCACCTTTTCTAGGTCAACAGCTGCTAGTCTGCTGGTCTCTCAGCTTAAAACATGGGAACAGGATGAAACATTCATGAATATATCATGCATTGATCTGAACACTAGCACTACCTTCAATGCCACAGCTTGATTTGCAAAGGAATAAACTCCTACCTTAATATTTGTCAGAAGATCCAAAAATTCTTAAAATTCATTGATAAAGCCATATTTAAGATAATAATAAGACCAACGTTGTGTGATAAAGAATCCATTTGAGTTGCTTGTGAAACATCTTTTCTCAGGCTCCCTCAACTGGCTATAGCAAGTGGTAGGAATCAATATATTTGTAATAATCATGGAAAGCACCATGATGAATAATGTTTCATAAGAGAAGCCTCTAATAGAATCACAATATGCCAACATCAATGAAGTAATATTTCATTGCATTCATTTGGTAGTGTTAACCCAACTCAGTGAGACACTGAGTTGGTCAATTGACAGTTTCTGCTGTCTTGTTAATATGAGAACTGTATTAAGCTCATACTTACTGAAGGCATTGGCAAATTACTCCAGACACTGCTATTTTTACTTGGTAAATCCAGAAAATGTGTCAGTACATTGGGTATATTTATTTGTAAAAAACACTTTAGTTTACAAAAGAAAATGACGCCTAAGTGACCCTTCTCTTTGAACTGGACATCGACATCTTTAAAATGTATGCACTTACACATGAATATATGAATCTGGGTTTCAGTATCTATATAATATACATGCCACTACACAATTTAATCTTCTTAGATGCTTGAATCACCAGATGATGGTGGTTTGGGAGAAATTTCTTTAAAAGCAGTATAGCTCAACTTGGTATTTTCTATAGCTGTTTGTTACTGACAGACAAGGTATCTTGTATTTTTAACATCTCACAGCCTATATCCCATTCACTCTACTAAATATCTGCTTTCTTCATAGCCCGTAGACACAGCTGTAAGCAAGTCTAACCACAGAAGGAAATTTTAATTTTTAAGCAGCTGATGAGATGGCAATCTGTCTTGGTTGCTGCCATAATCTTCCATTTAGAGCTGACATGTTTATTCTTGGGCATTTAAACTGTGGCCCAGAAAGCCATGAAGGGAGGCCAGTTATAAATGTTCGATTTGATTGGAAATGACATTCCAAAATAAACATGCCAAAGCGCAGTGGAGCATTCTATGCGTCTACAGTGGATTGCACACAGCCACCCAAACCCACAGGCACACAAACACACCAACACACACAGAGAATTCTCAGCAACTACACTACACTCAGGCATACAAACACAGAGAGACATGTGCACGATTTCTACCTGATTCAGTAAGAGGAAAGAAAATGAGCTGAGCATTGGTCAAAACAAATGTCACTTTACCCAGCAGCCAAATGTGTAAGGAAAGCATTAAGTCCCATCTTCCAACATCATAAAAGAGTATTTTTAAAGACATAGAAGGAAATACTCCCCCATAAGGATCAGCTGGGAGGTCCCTTTTACACATCACTCAATTCACTGATGAGAAAATAATGAATGAGAATAATAACTATAAAGGAAAGAATTGTATTTGAAAAGAGTATAGACACAAAAAGAAATATAAACCAGACTGGGCCCACTGCCCAGAAAATCAGGCAAACAAAGACAAAAACAGGAGAAAAAAAGAAAAATAAATAAAGATGATATTTAAAGGGAATATTTTTAAAAAAATAAAATAAAAGGCATATTTAGCAAAATATGGACCAAAAAAATCAAAACAGCACAGACAAGTGTGTTTTAAAAATGGGATGGCCAGAAGGAAGAAAGAACAAAAAAGAGGTGCAAATAGAACAATGAAATACCAAAATGCATCTCCTTCTCCATAGTGTTCTGCCTCAAGGAAATGGCCTACTATATCAAATATCTGCCAAAGAAGGAGGAAACTGAGGAAGGAAACTTTAAACTAAAAATCATTTATCCCCACACTTATTTTCACCACTTTGTCTAGAAGGACACACAGCATGGATTCAAGATTCTAGAAGACATTTTCTCCTTTGAACCCATGTGTGATCATGTGCATGTGTATGTGTGTGTGTGTGTGTGAGAGAGAGAGAGAGAGAGATTGATTACTGGAAGGCACAATAAGAAAGAAATAATTGTTGCTACTTTATTAATACAAACCAACACTTTGTGGTACCTAAACAATGAATCTTGGAACACTGAAAAATAAAATAAAGTCTAAATAAATAAATAAATTAATAATAAAACATTTACAAATCTTATTCCAGGCTATCATTAGATTATTTCTGCTATTCATGTTTCTGTCAGTTGTCTTTTTCAGACAAGAAACACTCTACCACTTCAAGTCTTCTGCTATTTGTCCTTCTCTACGAAAACTTAGCTTAGAGTTTTGCATAAACCTTGCATCATGGTTCAGATACAGGCTATGCCCTCATCTATTGTTATTGTGCCTGGTATTTAATGTTAAATGTAATGTATGGAGACCCTAATGTAAGTGAGCCCAGGTAAGTTTCTTTTATGTACAGGTGAGGAATCCATCAACTTTTTGACTATTTAGAAAATTCAGATTTGGGGGACAAAGTATAAATTTACATCAAAGAAAAATAATCATTACCCCATGTTGCATCACCACTTCCTCATATCAGGGAGATCATATGATAGTTGTCTTTCTCTGCTTGACTTATTTCGCTAAGCATGATACGCTCTAGTTCCATCCATGTTGTCGCAAATGGCAAGATTTCATTTCTTTTGATGGCTGCATAGTATTCCATTGTGTATATATACCACATCTTCTTGATCCATTCATCTGTTGATGGACATCTAGGTTCTTTCCAGTGCTGTAAGGTGTGTTAACCTGGAGATTCACAGACCTGTACCCCTGGGGATAAAAATATATGTTTATAAAAAAATAAAAAATTATATTAAAAATAATCATTACCTTCATTGTGTATAAAGTAATAACTCTCAGAATAAGTATTTATTTCACCTCATTTTTAAAAATAATTTCCTGGATCTTCTCTTAAAAAGAATATTATTTATTTTCATTTTATTTCTCCATTTACTTTTTTTTTTTTTTTTTTTGGCTTGACCAAAATAGCACATGTCAGCCTGTATCTGCTAGAATTTTCTCTAAGATAATTAGATGGAAATAGCATTATAAGATAACAAGTTAACAACCGATCAATTTGGTCTATGTGGCTGAGAGCATGGAATGATGGGCTGGTAAAATGTTAAACTACTGTATTTAGAGAGAATTCCCAATAATGTCACACAGGAAGAATCAGAAAGTTCATGCTACTAAATGATGAAGAAATTATTTTCTGCCTGCTCAATTTTTAACTTACTCTTCCTTCAAAAAAAGCAGAGTTTAAGTCCCAGTCATTGAAGTATGGGCTAGCTCCCAGAGCACTCAGATTAGGAGGCAAGAGTGGACCTGCATCACTATCAAAACTAAAGTTTCTGGGATTTTACTCTACCTACATGCAAGCTAACAAAATATTTAGTCAGCCAGTTTCACTGATGCCACAGAAGACACACAACTCTTGGGTCAAAGACAAAGCAAAAGCAGTAGCCAAAGTGTCGGCATAGCTGCATCAATTACCCAAGCCTGAGTCCCAAGAGAACATGGAGGAACAAATGATACCTAAAAGTGGCATTATAGGAAACAAACCTTAACTTTGGGAAAGTGACAGTTTTTACAGTAATAGCAGGACTAATCCAATAATTTCCCCATTTTTTTGTTTTTTTGTTTTTTGGGTTTTTTTGAGAAATGGTAACTAATCCCTCTAGGTTGTTCTCAGTTCAGACAAAACCCTGAGAAATGGCCAGGTAAAGAGAAGCCATAGACTTCAGGAACTTTTATTCTTGGGATACACAGCAAGACATGTATGGACACGAGAAACCCATGGAGGAGTGTCTCCCAACAGCATCATCCAAAAAGAGAAGCCATTTTTAGGATAATTAATCATTAGTGACAGACACTTTGAAAAAATCAAAGCCACTTTAAAAATGCAGTTGGTGGTAAAGATTGTATGCTTCAAGTATGAACTTGAAGAAATTGTCAATTGAAAAAATTAGTAAGAATTTTCTGCAATTTTCATTAAACTCTCTGAAAGAGGGAAGTGACCACATCTGCCTTAATTCAAACCCCAGCTATACCGCTTACTGAGGAAGTGATTTCATCTCCCTGTTCATTAATTTCTTATCTGTATTAAGGAAATAATAATAGTAACTAACTATTGCTTGCTGTGATTAATTGCTTAATTTATGTAGAAGGAACGAAATAGGTGTTAACTACTAATTCTCTACTACTATCATTACTATCAGCACAGTTATTATTATTTATTACTAAAATATAATGGACAGGAATAATACATTTGGAATAATACAATGGAAAACACATTTTTTATTAAATTTCTTTAATAAACATATAATGTATTTTTATCCCCAGGGGTACAGGTCGGAGAATCGGCAGGCTAACACATTTCACAGCACTCATCATAGCATATACCCTCCCCAATGTCCATATCCCCACCACCTTCTCCTGTCCCCCCTACCCCAAGCAACCCTCAGTCTGTTTTTTGAGATTGAGTCTTTTATGGTTTGTCTCCCTCCCAATCCCACCTTCTTTCACTTTTTTCTTTTCCTACCCCCCCCAAGCTCCCCAACATTGCATCTCCACTTCTTCATATCAGAGAGATCACATGATAGTTGTCTTTCTCCAATTGACTTATTTCACTAAGCATGATACCCTCTAGTTCCAACCATGTCGTCACAAATGGCAAGATTTCATTTCTTTTGATGGCTGCATAGTATTCCATTGTGTATATATACTACATTCATCTGTTGATGGACACCTAGGTTCTTTCCATAAATTGGCTATTGTGGACATTGCTGCTGTAAACATTCAGGTGCACGTGCCCCTTATGAGCACGATGTTTGTATCTTTAGGATATATACCCAGTAGTGCAATCCCTGGGTCATAGGGTAGCTCTATTTTCAGTTTTTTGAGGAACCTCCACACTGTTTTCCAGAGTGGTTGCACCAGCTTGCATCCTCCACAGTGTAGGAGGGTTCCCCTCTCCTCATCCTCGCCAGCATCCGTCATTTCTTGACTTGTTAATTTTAGCCATTCTGACTGGTGTGAGGTGGCATCTCATTGCGGTTTTGATTTATATTTCCCTGATGCCGAGTGATGTGGAGCATTTTTTCATGTGTCTTTTGGCCATCTGGATGTCTTCTTTGCAGAAATGTCTGTTCATGTATTCTGCCCATTTCTTGATTGGATTATTTGTTCTTTGGGTGTTGAATTTAATAAGCTCTTTATAGATTTTGGATACTAGCCCTTTATCTGATATGTTGTTTGCAAATATCTTCTCACATTCTCTCTGTTGTCTTTTGGTTTTGTTAACTGTTTTCTTTGTTGTACAAAAGCTTTTAATCTTGATGAAATTCCAATAGTTCATTTTTGCCCTTGCTTCCCTTGCCTTTGGTGATGTTCCTAGGAAGAAGTTGCTGCAGCTGAGGTCGAAGAGGTTGCTGCCTGTGTTCTCCTCAAGGGTTTTGATGGATTCCTTTCTCACATTGAGGTCCTTCTTCCATTTTGAGTCTATTTTCATGTGTGGTGTAAAGAGATAGTCCAATTTCATTTTTCTGCATTTGGCTGTCCAATTTTCCCAGCACCATTTGTTGAAGAGGCTGTCTTTTTTCCATTGGACATTCCTTCCTGCTTTGTCAAAAATTAGTTGACCATATCATTGAGGGTCTATTTCTGGGCTCTTTATTCTGTTCCATTAATCTATGTGTCTGTTTTTGTGCCAGTACCCTACTGTCTTGATGACAACAGCTTTGTAATAGAGCTTGAACTCTGGAATTGTGATGCCACCAACTTTGGCTTTCTTTTTCAATATCCCTTTGGCTATTTGAGGTCTTTTCTGGTTCCATATAAATTTTAGGATTGTTTGTTCTATTTCTTTGAAAAAAAAAGGATGGGATTTTGATAGGGATTGCATTAAATGTGTATATTGCTTTAGGTAGAATAGACATTTTCACAATATTTGTTCTTCCAATCCATGAGCATGGAACATTTTTCCATTTCTTTGTGTCTTCCTCAATTTCTTTCACAAATACTTTATAATTTTCTGAGTATAGATTCTTTGCCTCATTGGTTAGGTTTTATTCCTAGGTATCTTATGGTTTTGGGTGCAATTGTAAATGGGACTGACTCCTTAGTTTCTCTTTCTTCTATCTTGTTGTTAATGTAAATAAATGCAACTGATTTCTGTGCATTGACTTTATATCCTGACATTTTACTGAATTCCTGTACAAGTTCTAGCAGTTTTGGAATGGAGCCTTTTGGGTTTTCCACATATACTATCATACCATCTGCTAAGAGTGATAGTTTGACTTCTCCTTTGCCGATTTGAATGCCTTTTCTTTTTGTTGTCTGATTGCTGAGGCTAGGACTTCTAGTACTATGTTGAACAGTAGTGGTGATAATGGACATCCTTGCCATGTTTCTGACCTTATCAGAAAAGCTTTAAGTTGTTCTCCATTGAGAATGATATTTGCAGTGGGTTTTTCATAGATGGCTTTGATAATATTGAGGTATGTGCCCTCTATCCCTACACTTTGAAGAGTTTTAATCAGGAAGGGATGCTGCACTTTGTCAAATGCTTTTTCAGCATCTATTGAGAGCATCATATGGTTCTTATTCTTTCTTTTACTAATATATTGTATCACATTGATTTGTGGATGTTGAACCAACCTTGCAGCCCTGGAATAAATCCCACTTGGTCATGGTGAATAATCCTTTTAACGTACTGTTGGATCCTAATGGCCAGTATCTTGGTGAGAATTTTCGCATCTGTGTTCATCAAGGATATTGGTCTGTAGTTCTCTTTTTTGATGGATCCTTGTCCGGTTTTGGGATCAAGGTGATGCTGGTCTCATAAAATGAGTTTGGAAGTTCTCCTTCCATTTCTATTTTTTGGAACAGTTTCAGAATAGTAATTAATTCTTCTTTAAATTTTTTTGTAAAATTTCCCTGGGAAGCTGTCTGGTCCTGAACTTCTGTTTGTTTGGAGATTTTTGATGACTGTTTCAATCTCTTTACTGGTTATGGGTCTGTTCAGGTTTTCTATTTCTTCCTGGTTCAGTTGTGGTAGTTTATATGTCTCTAAAAATGTATCCCTTTCTTCCAGATTGTCGAATTTGTTGGCGTGGAGTTGCTCATAGTATGTTCTTATAATTGTTTGTATTTCTTTGGTGTTGGTTGTGATCTCTCCTCTTTCATTCATGATTTTATTATTTGGGTCCTTTCTCTTTTCTTTTTGATAATCTGGCCAGGGGTTTGTCAATCTTATTAATTCTTTCAAAGAACAAGCTCCAAGTTTCATTGATTTGTTCTATTGTTTTTTTAGTTTCTGTTTCCTTGATTTCTGCTCTGATCTTTATGATTTCTCTTCTCCTGCTGAGTTTAGGGTTTCTTTCTTGTTCTTTCTCCAGCTCCTTTAGGTGTAGGGTTGGGTTGTGTACCTGAGACCTTTCTTGTTTTTTGAGAAAGGCTTTTACCACTATATATGTTTTCCTCAGGACTGCCTTTGTTGTGTCCCACAGATTTTGAACCGTTGTGTTTTCATTATCATTTGTTTCCATGAATTTTTTCAGTTCTTTAATTTCCTGGTTGGCCCATTCATTCTTTAGAAGGATGCTGTTTAGGCTCCATGTATTTGGGTTCTTTCCAAATTTCCTCTTGTGATAGAGTTCTAGCTTCAGATCATTGTGGTCTGAAAATATGCAGGGAATGATCCCAATCTTTTGATACTGGTTGAGACCTGATTTATGTCCTAGGATGTGATCTATTCTGGAGAATGTTCCATGTGCACTGGAGAAGAATGTATATTCCGTTGCTTTGGGAGGGAATGTTCTGAAAATATCTCTGATGCCCATCTGGTCCAGTGTGCCATTTAAGGCCTTTATTTCCTTGTTGATCTTTTGCTTAGATTATCTGTCCATTTCAGTGAGGGGAGTATTAAAGTCCCCTACTATTATTGTATTATTGTTGATGTGTTTCTTTGATTTTGTTATTAATTGCTTTATATACTTGGCTGCTCCCACATTGGGGCATAGATATTTAATATTGTTAGGTCTTCTTGTTGGACAGACACTTTGAGTATGATATAGTGTCCTTCCTTATCTCTTATTATAGTCTTTGGCTTAAAATCTAATTGATCTGATATAAGGATTGCCATCCTGGCTTTCTTCTGATGTCTATTAGCATGGTACATTATTTTCCACCCCCTCATTTTAAATCTGGAGGTGTCTTTGTGTCTAAAATGAGTTTCTTGTAGGTAGCATATTGATGAGTTTTGTTTTTGTATCCATTCTGATACCCTGTGTCTTTTGACAGGGGCCTTTAGCCCATTTACATTCAGGGTAACTATTGAGAGATATGAATTTAGTTCCATTGTATTGCCTATAAGGTGACTGTTACTGTATATTGTCTCTGTTTCTTTCTGATCTACTCCTTTTAGGGTCTCTCTTTGCTTAGAGTACCCTTTTCAATATTTCCTGTAAAGCTGGTTTGGTGTTTACAAATTCTTTCAGTTTTTGTTTGTCCTGGAAGCTTTTTATCTCTCCTTCTATTTTCAATGATAGCCTAGCTGGATATAGTAGTATTCTTAGTTGTATGTTTTTCTCATTTGGTGCTTTGAATATATCATGCCAGTTCTTTCTGGCCTTCCAGGTCTCTGTGGATAGGTCCGCTGCCAATTTAATGTTTTTACCCTTGTATGTTACAGACTTCTTTTCCAGTGCTGCTTTCAAAATTTTCTCTTTGTCGCTAAGACTTGTAAATTTTACTATCAGGTGATGAGGTTTGGACCTATTTTTATTGATTTTGAGGGGTGTTCTTAGCTTCTCCTAGATTTTGATGTTTGTTCCCTTTGCCATATTAGGGAAATTCTCTACAATAATTCTCTCCAATATACCTTCTGCTCCCCTCTCTCTTTCTTCTTCTTCTGGAATCCCAACTATTCTAATGTTGTGTCATCTTATGGTGTCACTTATCTCTCGAATTCTCTCCTCGTGGTCCAGTATTTGTTTGTCTCTCTTTTGCTCAGCTTCTTTATTCTCTGTCATTTGGTCTTCTATGTCACTAATTCTTTCTTCTGCCTCATTTATCCTAGCAGTAAGAGCCTCCATTTTTTATTGCACCTCTTTAATAGCTTTTTTTATTTCAACTTGGTTAGATTTTAATTCTTTTATATCTCCAGAAAGGGCTTTTATCTCTCCAGTTTCTCTAGTATCTTCTATGCCTTTTTCAAGCCCGGATAGAACCTTGAGAATTGTCATTCTGAACTCTAGATCTGTCATATTAGCAATGTCTGTATTGATTAGGTACTGGCTCTTGTTCATTTTTCTGTGGTGTGTTTTTCCACCTTGTCATTTTGTCCAGGTAAGATTTGCTTTCTCCTCCTCTGGAATTCCGCTGTTCTCCTTGGTGAGTGAAGTTGATCTTAGCTGGGTTTCTTGTTGATCTTCTGGGGGAGGGTCTGTTGTAGTGATTCTCAAGTGTCTTTGCCCCAGGCGGAATTGCAGGGCCCTTACCAGGGGCTGGGCTTAGTAATCTGCTAGGGTTTGCTTTCGAGTGCTTTTGTTCCCTGAGTGCTTTCCATAGATTTCCTGAGGAGGGGAATGAAGATGGTGGCCTCCCAATCTCAGGCCCCGAGGAGCCGAGAGCTCAGGGTCCCGTTCCTCAGTGAGCCCTCAGAGAAAAGCACCCAACCACCCCCGTCTCCCTGACCTCTGGTTGTGCTTGTAGGAAAGCGCTCAATTAGTCACACTTGGAGAAAAGCGCCCGGGCACTTCCGTCTCCATGGCCTCCAGCCACGCTCTGAACTCACCCATCCTGTGACCAGTTCAAGTTAACCCCGAGCTGAGAGCTCACTCCTCAGCTTTGTCGCTGTAGCTGGCTTTCCTGCTCTAATACCTGCAAGCTCTGGGACACTCAGACACCCCAGGTCCTTCTGTGACCCCATAGGATGTGGGGTTATGCTGACCCCTTGTGGGCTTCCCCCCCCCCCGGTTTAGCCTCTGGAGTGATGTCCCTCCATGGAGCAGACTTTTAAAAGTCCTGATTTTGTGCTCCATTGCTCCACCGCTTGCCGGGAGCCAGCCCCTCCCCCTGTGGTCTATCTTCCCATCACTTTGGATTCACTTCTCCGTAGGTCCTACCTTTCAGAAAGTGATTGATTTTCTGTTTCTAGAATTGTTGCTCTTCTTCTTTTCAATTTCCTGTTGGATTTGTAGGTGTTCGCCATGGTTAGATAAACTATCTAGCTGATCTCCTGCTTCCTGATGTCATCTCAGCCTGCTACTTCTCCGTCATCTTGACTACCCCCCCCACCACCAGAATACACATTTAATACAGCAAGGACAATGAAAGAAGGTAAACACATACTGGAATTAGAATAGAGATAGTTTTCTTAAGGATTTCATCAACTCCTTGTGAGATTGCATGAACAGTTCAAATTTGAACCTAGTTTTATTATACTTAGTATGATGTATATAATTATACTTAAATTTTCAAATAACATATGAAATGTTTCTGATATCATAAGATGCAATTATTTTATTCTGATCAAATTTTCCTGTCACAATAAAGTAAATAAAAGCTCCACTCATGGTTTCAGTTTAGAGCGCTATTCTGATCACACAGACACTATCCAGTTGCTCCATTAGAGTCTGAAGCCAATCACTGAGAAGAGCAGGACCCATAGAATGTTGTCCTACAAATGTTGCCTTTCCTAGTGGGGTGTCTTATTTGTCACACCAATGAAGAATTTACTATTCATCAAAGAACTGTCTTCAATAATTAAAAATCAATAATCCAGACTTCTACTTCCAGACAAATAGAATAGTAATACTTCTTATTCTCCCTGCTAAGTGCAACTAAGAACCTGGATAGTCTATACAAAATAAATTTAAGAAACCTGTGAAAGGGGAAGAAGTCACACTGACTAGGGAATGTAGGAAGAGCATGGTACTGAGTTTTTGGTGTTTAGTTTTGACTTTTTTTTTTCTTTATGTATCTTACACTGGAGCTGGAGTAGCTGGCTACCCCCAAAATGCTAATAGGTACAGACAAAATTAAGCCCCAAGAAAAGCCTCTTTCTAGCCAAAGAACCAGTAAAACAGCAGCTTAGCAATACTGCTAATACTCCAGCTTAGCAATATTGTTTTACTCCACCCAAAAGAAACCATGGCCCTACACTTACCCATGTAGATAAGTGGGGAAAAGGTGAAGTGGGGAACTTAGACTTCCATTTAATCCAGGCTAAAATGAGGCACCTCAATCTCTTACTGGTGTAGTATTAAAAAAGGCTCAGTAGAAGATTGGGACTTTCATAACTGCCAAATGGTAATGAGACTCCACAGAGCGGGATCAGAGGAAACCTTGTGGGGAACCTGGATTTCCACCCTGACCTGGTAGGAATGAGGAATTCCTTAGCTCTCAGCTATGATGATGTCACAAGAAGTCTCATGAGAGTCAGGTCTTTCCCTATTACTCAGTGATGATTGAGGCCACATCCCTGGTGTCAGTGAAGGTCATGTGGGGAGCACTGATTAGGCACTCTCATCCCCACTCCAGGAATAAACAGGAGTCTTTTGAAGAACTAGTACTCCCATCATTTTCCAGCAGTAACAAGGAGCTCTCACCAAATTGGGCATCAACAGAGACCAAGGGAATGGACTTCTACTCACACCTGATAATAATGAGGCAATCCATCTTCCATTTTTCAGCTAGGGAGATGTCAGAGGAAGCCAGTTAAATCAGGTTTAAATGAGATTCAAAGTCTTATAATAACTAAAATGTCTTGGTTTTAATTAGAAATTACTCAACATACTAAGAACAAGGAAAATCTCAGCTGGGGTAGAAAAGACAATCAATAGGTACTAATAGAAAAAGGACAAAGATATTAAAATCTGACAAAGATTTTAGAGATTAAGAAGTCATCATAAAAATGCTTCAATGAGCTACTATGGACACACTTGAAACAATTAAAAAATTTCATCATATAGAAGATATAATGGAAATTGTATAACTGAAAAATATAATAACAGAAATAAAAACTCATTGGTGAACTCACTAACAGAATGAAGATGTAGAGGGAAAAAATCAATGAACTAGAAGATAGAACAACATAAATTGCCCAATCCTAAAAATAGAGAGAAAATAGACTAAAGAAAATGAACAGAGCCTCAGGGACCTATGGGACTATAAGAAAATATTGAACATTCTTGTCACTGAAAACTCAGAAGGAACAGGGAAAGAGGGTGAAGTTTTAAAACGTAGCTGCAGCTTCCCAAATTTAGCAAAAGCCTATAAACCTATAGATTCAAGAATCTAAAAGAATCTGAGCAGGATAAATCCAAAGAATTCACCCCAAAACACGGTATAGTCAAAGTTCTAAAAACTAAAGACAAACAATCTTTAAAAAACAAAAGAGAAATAATGTATTATCTACAAAGAAAAATAATTTGAATGACAGTAGATTTTTCATCAGAAATCATGGAGTCCAGAAGAAAGTAATACAACATTTTTTTAAGTGATAGAAGAACTGTAAATTCTATGTTCAGGGAAGAATATCTTTCATAGAATGAATGGGAAATCAAAACATTCTCAAATGGAGGAAAATTAATAGAATTATCACCAGCAGGTCTACTTTCAAGAAATGCCTAAAGAAAGTTCTCTAAACAGAGAAGATTTAATAAAAGGAGAAATCTTGGAACATCAGGGGGAAGGAAAAAAGAAAACAAGAGAAATAGTAAAAACGTGGGCAAATACATTTTACTTCTCTTGAGTTTCTAAATCATGTTTGAATGCTGAAGAAAATTATAGCACTTAGATATGGTTCTAAACATATGTAGAGAAAATAGCAACCACTAATCAAAAGAAAGCAAGAGTAGCAATTACCAGAGTCAGAGAGGGACATTACATAATGAAAAAAGGGTTAATCCAACAAATCATTACAATCCTAAATTTGCATGTCCTAAATAAACAAAAGATTGAAATAAGCGAAGCAAACACTGATAGAACTAAAGGGAGAAATAGATGAACTCACAGTTAGAGTTGGAGAGTTCAACAACCCTCTCTCAACAACTGATAGAATAACTGGATAGAAAATCAGCAAGGATCTATAAAAACTCAGCAACACAGGGCAGTTGGGTCTTTCAGTCATTTAAGCACCTGACTATTAATTTTGGCTCAGGTCATGATCTCAGGGTTGTGTGATCGAGGCCCTTGTCAGGCTCATGAGCTGTGCATGGAGCCTACTTAAGATTCTCCCTCTTGATTTTCCCCTACCAACTCCTCAAAACAAACAAAAAAATCATCAACAACACATCAACCAGTAAGATCTGATCAACATTTATAGAACACTATACAAACACTCATAGAGCATACATCTAAATACACTATACCCTGGGCCATTAAACAAGCCCCAACAAATTTTTAAAAACTGAATTCTTGCAATGTGTTTTATGACCACAGGCAATCAAACTAAAAATCACTCACAGAAAGATAAAGGAAATCCCGCCAAACATTTAGAAATTAAATGACAAATTTCTAGTAATCTATGGATCACAAAGGAAGTCTCATGGGAAATTTAAAAATGCACTGAACTAAATGAATATAAAAATTTGTGGGGCATTGCTAAAGCAAGTCTGAGAGGAAATTTTGTGATATTATATTTTTATATTAGTAAGAAGAAAATATTCAGGTAAATAATCTAAGTTTCTATTTCAAGAACCTAGAAAATGAGGAGCAAAGTAAACTCAAAGAAAGAAAAAAAATAACAAAGAGCAGAAATCAGTGAAACCAAAAACAGAAAACCAATCAAGATGAAATGTTAGGTAATGTTAGGTAATATAGCTCTTAGAGTTGATGTGGATTCAGTAACTGTAAATAGCATGTCCACTCATAATCTTCCTTTTGCTTCAGCTATACGAATGATAAAGAGAGGCAAAGAGAAGGCCATGGAGTGCACTTCTAAATACTGCCTTTATGTGATCTAGAATCCATTGTCATTCATATAGATGGGAGACATTTCTGTCTTACCATATGAAAGAATGTAACCCAGGTTATTTAAGTATTCATTCATTCATTCATTCAATAGATCTTTGAATTACATTCACCCTCCCTCAGAGTATTCATAGATTAAGCTATTACAAAATATTAAGACTAATAATAAATAAAATAAATAAACAGAAAAAGAATATCTGAAAATTAATTTACACCTTCTATCCTGGAAGCAGGCTATGGTGGCATGTGGCGATATGTAAGTTTGATTCCTTTCCCGAAAGCTTACCAGAAATTCTTAGTGCTTTAATGTTTTGCTTTGGTAGTATGAGGTTGTACATTAGAAAGAAAGAACAGAATTCCAAGAAAAATGAGGCCTATGTGGCAGCAATTCCATTTTGTAAATTTTGCAGCATGAAGCATACCCCCTGTGGCTGTCAACCTTGCCATTCTACCCTGGTTGCCAAGCCCTCTTTTGTTAATATGCTCCTTCTAATGATGACATCAAAGAGAATAACAGAGAGACTTTTTATTTTGGTTTTGGTTTTGCTGTGTCAGCATGACTCAAATATTAATTTCACTATTCGGCTGTAATATCACATCCTCCAAATTGTTCCAAAACTAATAAAACTAAAGATAGCATCACTTATGCATCTGGTAGGAAAGGGAACTCTATGTCTGAGTGTATCAGTGTTTACACATCTCAATCATAGCATAAAGTTTCCCATATCTAATCTGATATCAGCTAATGGGATGATTTAGATATGCCAACTTGTAATACTGCATAAAATTATGTCATTTAATTAAAGCTAAATTTATTAGAAGCATAAGAAGTTCACACAAAGTTTTAATCTAAAATGAGGAAGTAAAATCAACTTTTGTTTGTGGATGTCATGGTGGTTGAGGTTGGAAGTTTTTAAAATTTATATGATACGTAAGTACATTATAAATATATAATGACCATTGTTAAAATATGTCCAATACGGTGGTGTAAAAGCAACACAGGCTTGGAGTCTGCAGATCTCAGTTGAATCTCAGTTCTGCTGCTAATCTTAACTATAGTATTCGAAAAGCCACATAAACTATCTAAACCAGGGTTTTTCCCATCTGTTAAAAAAATACAATTATTAATTCAATTTTCTCATAACTACATTATGAATAAGTCATCAATGTTGTCTTCATTAAAAGAAGAGAGAGAAAGAGAGAGAGACTTGGAGTAAGGTAATTCTCATATAGTCACACGGGTAATTAGGAAAGATGCAGGATTTGTGCCTGGGAAGTCTGAGCTTACATCCCTTTTATGAGCCACAATGCTCTACTGTTTTCCTGACATACGATTTTATTTCTAGGATCAAATGTAATACATCCATAAAACATTTTATAACTATCTGGCACATATTAGTTTTATCCCTGTTACTATTGGTATTAACATTATTATTATATATAATGTCTTAACGACTTCTGAAATAAGCCAATGCTTACATTTATTATCGAATCAAAAGTTCTGTAGCCCTTATCTAATATAATTCAAGAGTCATGACATACATGTAAATCAGAATTTACCTTGACATAATTTGTACACAGTTTTAATACAAGTTGTAACCTTTGTTTTTACCTCTTTTTTTTTTTTTTAAAGCTCATTTGAGTCCTTATCACAATACAGTTAAAGAGATATCTTTCTTTCCATTAGACATTAAGATCCTTAAAGGCAGGAACACTTTATTCATATTTTATTCATCTTTGTTTCCTCAAAGCTATACACAACACTGCCCCAAAGTTAACATAAAATGAGTATGTGAAGAACGAATGATGATGGTTTTCTCATAATTTCTACTTTTCCATTTTGAGGAGATAAAAAGCCTAATAAAAACACTAATGTTGATGGGCACCTGGGTGGCTCAGTGGGTTAAAGCCTCTGCCTTCAACTTGGGTCATGATCCCAGGGTCCTGGGATCGAGTCCAGCATCGGGCTCTCTGCTCAACAGGGAGCCTGCTTCTCCACTTCTCTCTGCCTGCCTCTCTGCCTACTTGTGATCTCTGTCTGTCAAATAAGTAAATAAAATCTTAAAACAAAACAAAACAAAACACTAATGTTGAGCACCTGGGTGGCTCAGTCAGTTAAGTGTCTGCCTTTGGCACAGGTCATTATCCCAGGGTCCTAGGATCAAGCCCAATCCCCACCCCACATAAGGCTCTCTGCTCAGTGGGGAGTCTGCTTCTCCCTCTGCTTGCCCCTCTCCCCACTTGTGCTATCTCTCTCTCTCTATCTACTCTGTCTCTCAAATAAATAAATAAAACCTTTAAAAAAAAAAAAGGAACATACACACACACGTCTTTGAGAAAATCAAGAATTTCCATCACATTTGATTTGCTCTAAAGATGAAGACAGGTTTTGAAAAATATATGAAGGTAAGAAGGCAGTTATGTGCATAAGATACTACTGACTTATTCATACCCTTGAAGCAGCTTATAGAAGAAACAATGTCTGTCATAAGAAAGAAAAGGAAATGGTCTAAAAATGCCTGGCTGCTCCTACATGCAGTGATAAAATGATTCTAAAATCTTCCCAGGTATCATATCATGTTTAGATGAAAGCAATGGGAAGGAAAGGACCTACTCAACTTTGTGATCAGATAGGTTCAAGTTTCTGAATCTTTAGCTTCAATGTATGGTATAAAATACCAAGACCAACAGTCTTGACTGAAAGTGATGACTGGAATGACCCATGGAACCATCCCAAAGGTGCCTATGTCTCTAAGTGTTTTCAAGAAATTGAAACCCATGTTAATTACATTACATATTTATGGTTGTATGTCATTTAGCAATCCTATGACTATAATTCAAAGGTTAGAAGCAAGTGTAGGAAATAAATTTCAAGTGTCATTTATAAGATTGTCTACTTTATGTGAGTAGGACTTAGATTTCAACTTCACAGTAAATTCTTAATTCAGAAGTTAGTGATTTGAAAGATGTTTTGTGATTATAGGTTCTAGTATGACATAATGAAAGAAATGAAATTACTAGACCATAAAAGTCTTTGGTTACATTTTTTTGGCAAATGCTATAGAGAGCATTGTAAAGATCAGGGACAGAGATTAAGCATCTGCACATATGACCTAAGCCACACATAATAAAGTGTGTCCTTCATTTCTACTTCTTAAAGTACAAGAAACTGTTCAAATAATACAAACAATTGTGCAAATGCAAATCAATGCATTCTAGCCACAAGTCTCAAATAGGTTCAGCTCCATCTCAGGCTGTTAATGAGTCAAAAGTGATATACATGTTGTCATACAATAAGTTGCAAACTACAAAATTAATACACAAAAATCTGTTGCGTTTCTATACACCAACTTCAAACCATCAGAAGTAAAATTTTGAATATCATTTATAATTGCATTAAAAAGAATAAAATACATAGAAATAAATTTAACGGAGGTGAAAGACCTATATATTGAAAACTGTAAGACATTAATGAAAGAAATTGAGGAAGACATAAATAAATAGAAAGATATTCTGTACTTATGGATTAGATGAACCAATATTATTAAAAATCAGTATTGTTAAAATGTCTGTACTACCCAAACCAATCTACAGATTCAGTGCAATCCCTACCAAAATTTCCAAGGCATTTTTCAAAGAAATACAATAAGTAATCCTAACATTTGTATGAAACCACATACACATGTGCCCCCTCGCCCATGCGCGCACACACACACACACACACACACACACACAACATAGAGTAGCAAAAACTATCTTGAGAAAAAACAAAGGTAGAGGCATCATGATCCCTGATTTCAAACTACATTAAGAGCTATGGCAATTAAAACAATGTGGTATTAGCATAAAAACAGGTACATAGATAGAGAATGGAGTACAGAAATAAATACATACATAGAGAATGGATACATAAAAGAATGGAGTTGGGAGAAGGGGGTGGGATTATGGACATTGGGGAGGGTATGTGCTTTGGTGAGTGCTGTGAAGTGTGTAAACCTGGTGATTCACAGACCTGTACCCCTGGGGATAAAAATATATGTTTATAAAAAATAAAAAACTAAAAAAAAAAAAAGAATGGAGTACAGAAATAAACCCATGTATATATGGTCAACTAATTTATGAAAAAGGAGCCAAGAATATACCATGGGAAAAGGATAGTCTTTTTGATGAATGGTTTTAGGAAAACTGGATAGTCACACGCAAAAGAATAAAACTCAACCACTGTTCTACACGATAAACAAAAATTAACTTAAAATGGTTTAAAGACTTGAACGTAACCTGGAACTGTCGAACTCCTAAAAGAAAACATAGGCAGTAAGCTCCTTGACATAGGTCTTGGCAATAATTTCTCTTAATCTGACATCAAAAGCAAGAGCAACAAAAGCAGAAATAAATAAGTGGAACTACACCACACCAAAAAAGCTTCCGCACAACAAAGGAAACCATTGAAAAGGCAACATACTGGATAGGAGAAAATATTTTCAAATTATATATCTTACAAAGGATGAATATCCAAAATATATAAGAAACTCACAACTCCATAGCAAAAACAGGAAAAAAAAAAAAGCCAAATAATTAGATTCAAAAATTGGCAGAAGATCTGAATAGATAATTCCCCAAAGAAGACATGCAGATCGCCAACAGGTACATGAAAAGATGTTTGATATAATTAATCATTAGGCAAATGCAAATCAAAACCACAATGAGGCATCACCTCATAATTATTGCAAAGGCTATCATCAAAAAAAAAAAAAACAGGAAATTATAACTATTGATGAGGATGTGGAGAAAAGGGAATCCTCGTGCATTCCCATTTGATGGGAATGTACATTGGTGCAGCCACCGTGGAAAACAGTATAGAGGTTTCTCAAAAGATGAAAAATAGGATTGCCATATGATCCATCAATTCCACTTCTGGGTGTTTATGTGAAGGAAATAAAAACACTCTTGAAAAGATATATGTACCCCATGTTCTTTATAGCAGGATCACAATAGCCAAGACCTGAAAACAACCTAAATGTTCATCAGTGGGGTAAATGGGTAAAGAAGTATATATACACAGTGGAACATTATTCACTTATATATGAAAGAATGAAAGTTAACCATTTGTAACAACACAGATCTCAAGGGCAATATGCTAAGTGAAATAAGACAGAGAAAGACAAGTATTGTGTGATCTCTCTTCTATGTCAAATCTTAAAAACAAAACAAAACAAAATTAAATTAAAAAAACCAACAACAACAAACAAACAAAATAGATACAGGGAAGAGATTGGTTTTTGCCATGGACAGAGGATGGGGGGGCAGGGTGGAGAAATGAATGAAGGAAGCCAAACATTAAAAATAATAAATAAGTAAATATAGCACATTACCAAGCAACACCAGAAAAAAAAATTGTGACAAAAAAGTAAAAACTCTTTCAAAGAAACAATCTCAAATTAGAGGTAAACTGTATATATATGGACACTAGTAACAGCAACATAGTCATAGCTCAGACTCCAGTTTATCTGCTAGATAATATATACTTTATACATAAAATACTCCACAATTAAATATAAAAAATGCTTTTATTCAAATCAATTATCACATAGCTAAAAAAACCAAAATGGAAAGACTCTGTAGCTGACAAATATCTTTACTAACAAATGGAAACACAAAACTCAAAGATTCCATAGTAACTGGTGGCTTGAAAAACAGAGTTTCTCAATTTCTTTTATTAAGTTTGCTCCATGGGCCCCCACCCCCATACAACCCTGGTTGTGAGGAGTGTTCATAAAAGTACGACCTTCTATTTCCATAGCACTGAATGGTTTTCAAGTTCTTTTCTTTTTGAGTATCTCATGTGATGCCTTCTCCCCCATACCCATTGAAGTATTAAGTAGCAATTATTTCCTTTTTTTTTTTCAATAAAAAAGAAAATGGAGGTTCAAAAGACTTGATCTCGTGCTGATGGTGAAGCTGAGAGTCATCCCAGACCTTCTTTTCTTTGACTTGGCCCTCTTCTCGCCTCATCATGTTGTCCTGCTAACTCATGGAACGAAGCTTCCCTAAAAGGATACCTGGACACCAAGAGTTCCCCAAGTAGGAGGCGAGGCCTAACAACAGATGGAAGGACTCGAGTGAAAAAACCCTGCGTTACAGAGGGAGCCTCTGGGGTAAGAGGTAAGTGATCAGTGGTACAAATTTTACAAGCAGTCTTGGAATGTATTTATTGAATGGATGGTTTATTAAGATCTATTTAGTCTACTCTGAAATTTTTTTAAATAAATATAAAAACCAATGATAAAATAGCTTTAAATACAGCCAAACTGGAGGAACTGAATAAGAGAGAAATTTCATCTATTTTAAAGAACATCCCTTACCTTTGGCAAAGAATTGCTCAGATTTACGACTCAAGTGAGAAACTGACAATATTGCCCGAGTCAAGAGTATTGTCAAGGAAAGCCACGTCCCATTTCTTAAATAATACTCAGACAAGGTGAGGGCGCCCTCCAAAGGGAGCAATCTCTTGGTCTTTTATTTTTTATTTATATATTTAAGAGAAGGAGAGAGAGCACTAATGGGGTTGAGGGGGGCAGAGGAAGAAGGAGAAGTAGGCTAAGCAGGGAGCCTGATGCAAGGCTTGATCCCAGGACCCAGGGATCATGACCTGAGCTGAAGGCAGATGCTTAATCGACTGAGCCACCCAGGTGCCCTCTCTTTGTCTTTCTCGAGAGGAGAATGATTAAAACCAAAGAGCATTAAGCCGGAAAACACCGAGGCAAAATTTCAGAGCAAGCTCCAGGATTCTGGAAGAAAGATTTAAACTCAAAGACTTCCCAGCAGAACCAATATTGGCTCAGTTTAATATAAAATCTGGTTGGTAACCTGCACAGAATGAATCCCTGATATACTGTATCCAGGGTCAAAGATTCCACAGAAGTTTGTGGAAGAAAAATATAAAACCAATAAAATTGGGGGAGGAGTCAAGATGGCAGAGAAGTAGCAAGCTGAGACTGCTTCAGCTAGCCGGAGATCAGCTAGATAGCTTATCTAAAGATTGCAAACACCTGAAAATCCATCGGCAGATCGAAGAGAAGAAGAACAGCAATTCTGGAAACAGAAAAACAACCACTTTCTGAAAGGTAGGACCCACGGAGAAGTGAATCCAAAGCGACTGGAAGATAGACCCCGGGGGGAGGGGCCGGCTCCCGGCAAGCAGCGGAGCAACCGCGCACAAAATCAGGACTTTAAAAAGTTTGTTCCGCTGAGGGACATCGCTCCAGAGGCTAAACAGGGGCGAAGCCCACGCGGGATCAGCGTGGCCTCAGGTCCCGCAGGGTCACAGAAGGATCGGGGGTGTCTGAGTATCGCAGAGCTTGCGGGTATTGGAACGGGAAAGCCGGCTGCAGAGACAGAGCGGACAGTGAGCTCGCAGCTCGGTGTTACCTTGAACCGGTCGCAGGCTCGGTGAGTTCGGAGCACGGCCGGAGGTCAGGCAGACGGGAGTGACTGGGCGCTGTTCTCTGAGGGCGCACTGAGGAGTGGGGCCCTGGGCTCTCGGCTCCTCCGGGCCGGAGACCAGGAGGCCGCCATTTGTATTCCCGTCCTCCGGAACTCTACGGAAAGCGCTCAGGGAACAAAAGCTCCTGAAAGCAAACCCGAGCGGATTACTCACCCCAGCCCCGGGTAAGGGCGGTTTAATTACGCCTGGGGCAAAGACACTTGAGAATCACTACAACAGGCCCCTCCCCCAGAAGATCAACAAGAAATCCAGCCGAGACCAAGTTCACCTACCAAGGAGTGTGGTTTCAATAGCAAGGAGAGCAGCAGAATTCCAGAGGAGGAGAAAGCCAAGCACGGAACTCATGGCTTTTTTCCTGTGATATTTTTTAGTCTTGCAGTTAATTTAATTTTTTCTTTTTCATTTTTTTTTTTTTTTTCTTCTCGCCTTCGGGTAATTTTTTTTTTTTTTAACTGTTACCTTTCTCTTTTTTAACGATTTTTTACTAGTTTATCTAATATATATATTTTTTCTTTTTTTACATTTTTCTCAGGTGTTTTCCTTTTTTAAAAAATTTTTTCCTTTTTTTTTTTTTTCTTTTCTTTGTTCTTTTTTTTTTTCCTTTCTTCCTTTTTGAACCTCTTTTTATCCCCTTTCTCCCCACTCACGATTTTGGATCTCTTCTAGTTTGGTTAAAGCATATTTTCCTGGGGTTGTTGCCACCCTTTTAGTATTTTACTTGCCCCTTCATTAACTCTTATCTGGCCAAAATGACAAGACGTAAAAATTCAACGCAAAAAAAAGAACAAGAGGCAGTACCGAAGGCTAGGGACCTAATCAATACAGACATCGGTAATATGTCAGATCTAGAGTTCAGAATGACAATTCTCAAGGTTCTGACCAGGCTCGAAAAAGGCATGGAAGATATTAGAGAAACCCTCGCGAGAGATATAAAAGCCCTTTCTGGAGAAATAAAAGAACTAAAATCTAACCAAGTTGAAATCAAAAAAGCTATTAATGAGGTGCAATCAAAAATGGAGGCTCTCACTGCTAGGATAAATGAGGCAGAAGAAAGAATTAGTGATATAGAAGACCAAATGACAGAGAATAAAGAAGCTGAGCAAAAGAGGGACAAACAGCTACTGGACCACGAGGGGAGAATTCGAGAATTAAGTGACACCATAAGACAAAACAACATTAGAATAATTGGGATTCCAGAAGAAGAAGAAAGAGAGAGGGGAGCAGAAGGTATACTGGAGAGAATTATTGGGGAGAATTTCCCCAATATGGCAAAGGGAACGAGCATCAAAATTCAGGAGGTTCAGAGAACGCCCCTCAAAATCAATAAGAATAGGCCCACACCCCGTCACCTAATAGTAAAATTTACAAGTCTCAGTGACAAAGAGAAAATCCTGAAAGCAGCCCGGGAAAAGAAGTCTGTAACATACAATGGTAAAAATATTAGATTGGCAGCTGACTTATCCACAGAGACCTGGCAGGCCAGAAAGAGCTGGCATGATATTTTTAGAGCACTAAACGAGAAAAACATGCAGCCCAGAATACTATATCCAGCTAGGCTATCATTGAAAATAGAAGGAGAGATTAAAAGCTTCCAGGACAAACAACAACTGAAAGAATTTGCAAATACCAAACCAGCTCTACAGGAAATATTGAAAGGGGTCCTCTAAGCAAAGAGAGAGCCTACAAGTGGTAGATCAGAAAGGAACAGAGACCATATACAGTAACAGTCACCTTACAGGCAATACAATGGCACTAAATTCATATCTCTCAATAGTTACCCTGAATGTGAATGGGCTAAATGCCCCTGTCAAAAGACACAGGGTATCAGAATGGATAAAAAAACAAAACCCATCTATATGTTGCCTCCAAGAAACTCATTTTAAACCCGAAGACACCTCCAGATTTAAAGTGAGGGGGTGGAAAAGAATTTACCATGCTAATGGACATCAGAAGAAAGCAGGAGTGGCAATCCTTATATCAGATCAATTAGATTTTAAGCCAAAGACTATAATAAGAGACGAGGAAGGACACTATATCATACTCAAAGGGTCTGTCCAACAAGAAGATTTAACATTTTAAATATCTATGCCCCCAACGTGGGAGCAGCCAAATATATATAAACCAATTAATAACAAAATCAAAGAAACACATCAACAATAATACAATAATAGTAGGGGACTTTAACACTCCCCTCACTGAAATGGACAGGTCATCCAAGCAAAAGATCAGCAAGGAAATAAAGGCCTTAAACGACACACTGGACCAGATGGACATCACAGATATATTCAGAATATTTCATCCCAAAGCAACAGAATACACATTCTTCTCTAGTGCACATGGAACATTCTCCAGAATAGATCACATCCTCGGTCCTAAATCAGGACTCAACCGGTATCAAAAGATTGGGATCATTCCCTGCATATTTTCAGACCACAATGCTCTAAAGCTAGAACTCAACCACAAAAGGAAGTTTGGAAAGAACCAAAATACATGGAGACTAAACAGCATCCTTCTACAGAATGAATGGGTCAACCAGGAAATTAAAGAAGAATTGAAAAAAATCATGGAAACAAATGATAATGAAAATACAACGGTTCAAAATCTGTGGGACACAACAAAGGCAGTCCTAAGAGGAAAATATATAGCGTTACAAGCCTTTCTCAAGAAACAAGAAAGGTCTCAGGTACACAACCTAACCCTACACCTAAAGGAGCTGGAGAAAGAACAAGAAAGAAACCCTAAGCCCAGCAGGAGAAGAGAAATCATAAAGATCACAGCAGAAATCAATGAAATAGAAACCAAAAAAACAATAGAACAAATCAATGAAACTAGGAGCTGGTTCTTTGAAAGAATTAATAAAATTGATAAACCCCTGGCCCGACTTATCAAAAAGAAAAGAGAAAGGACCCAAATAAATAAAATCATGAATGAAAGAGGAGAGATCACAACTAACACCAAAAAAATACAAACTATTATAAGAACATACTATGAGCAACTCTACGGCAATAAATTTGACAATCTGGAAGAAATGGATGCATTCCTAGAAACATATAAACTACCACAACTGAACCAGGAAGAAATAGAAAGCCTGAACAGACCCATAACCAGTAAGGAGATTGAAACAGTCATTAAAAATCTCCAAACAAACAAAAGCCCAGGGCCAGATGGCTTCCCGGGGGAATTCTACCAAACATTTAAAGAAGAACTAATTTCTATTCTCCTGAAACTGTTCCAAAAAATAGAAATGGAAGGAAAACTTCCAAACTCATTTTATGACATCACCTTGATCCCAAAACCAGACAAGGATCCCACCAAAAAAGAGAGCTATAGACCGATATCCTTGATGAACACAGATGCGAAAATACTCAACAAAATACTAGCCAATAGGATTCAACAGTACATTAAAAAGATTATTCACCACGACCAAGTGGGATTTATTCCAGGGCTGCAAGGTTGGTTCAACATCCGCAAATCAGTCAATGTGATACAACACATCAATAAAAGAAAGAACAAGAACCATATGATACTCTCAATAGATGCTGAAAAAGCATTTGACAAAGTACAGCATCCCTTCCTGATCAAAACTCTTCAAAGTGTACGGATAGAGGGCACATACCTCAATATCATCAAAGCCATCTATGAAAAACCCACCGCAAATATCATTCTCAATGGAGAAAAACTGAAAGCTTTTCCGCTAAGGTCAGGAACACGGCAGGGATGTCCATTATCACCACTGCTATTCAACATAGTACTAGAGGTCCTAGCCTCAGCAATCAGACAACAAAAGGAAATTAAAGGCATCCAAATCGGCAAAGAAGAAGTCAAATTATCACTCTTCGCAGATGATATGATACTATATGTAGAAAACCCAAAAGACTCCACTCCAAAACTGCTAGAACTTATACAGGAATTCAGTAAAGTGTCAGGATATAAAATCAATGCACAGAAATCAGTTGCATTTCTCTACACCAACAGCAAGACAGAAGAAAGAGATATTAAGGAGTCAATCCCATTTACAATTGCATCCAAAACCATAAGATACCTAGGAATAAACCTAACCAAAGAGACACAGAATCTATACTCAGAAAACTATAAAGTACTCATGAAAGAAATTGAGGAAGACACAAAGAAATGGAAAAATGTTCCATGCTCCTGGATTGGAAGAATAAATATTGTGAAAATGTCTATGCTACCTAAAGCAATCTACACATTTAATGCAATTCCTATCAAAGTACCATCCGTCTTTTTCAAAGAAATGGAACAAATAATGCTAAAATTTATATGGAACCAGAAAAGACCTCGAATAGCCAAAGGGATATTGAAAAAGAAAGCCAACGTTGGTGGCATCACAATTCCGGACTTCAAGCTCTATTACAAAGCTGTCATCATCAAGACAGCATGGTACTGGCACAAAAACAGACCCATAGATCAATGGAACAGAATAGAGAGCCCAGAAATAGACCCTCAAATCTATGGTCAACTAATCTTCGACAAAGCAGGAAAGAATGTCCAATGGAAAAAAGACAGCCTCTTCAATAAATGGTGCTGGGAAAATTGGACAGCCACATGCAGAAAAATGAAATTGGACCATTTCCTTACACCACACACAAAAATAGACTCAAAATGGATGAAGGACCTCAATGTGTGAAAGGAATCCATCAAAATCCTTGAGGAGAACACAGGCAGCAACCTCTTCGACCTCTGCCGCAGCAACATCTTCCTAGGAACAACGCAAAAGGCAAGGGAAGCAAGGGAAAAAATGAACTATTGGGATTTCATCAAGATCAAAAGCTTTTGCACAGCAAAGGAAACAGTTAACAAAATCAAAAGACGACTGACAGAATGGGAGAAGATATTTGCAAACGACATATCAGATAAAGGACTAGTGTCCAGAATCTATAAAGAACTTAGCAAACTCAACACCCAAAGAACAAATAATCCAATCAAGTAATGGGCAGAGGACATGAACAGACATTTCTGCAAAGAAGACATCCAGATGGCCAGGAGACACATGAAAAAGTGCTCCATATCACTCGGCATCAGGGAAATACAAATCAAAACCACAATGAGATATCACCTCACACCAGTCAGAATGGCTAAAATCAACAAGTCAGGAAATGACAGATGCTGGCGAGGATGTGGAGAAAGGGGAACCCTCCTACACTGTTGGTGGGAATGCAAGCTGGTGCAGCCACTCTGGAAAACAGCATGGAGGTTCCTCAGAATGTTGAAAATAGAACTGCCCTATGACCCAGCAATTGCACTATTGGGTATTTACCCTAAAGATACAAATGTAGTGATCCAAAGGGGCACATGCACCCAAATGTTTATAGCAGCAATGTCCACAATAGCCAAACTATGGAAAGAACCTAGATGTCCATCCACAGATGAATGGATCAAGAAGATGTGGTATATATACACAATGGAATACTATGCAGCCATCAAAAGAAATGAAATCTTGCCATTTGCGACAACATGAATGGAACTAGAGCGTATCATGCTTAGCGAAATAAGTCAAGCAGAGAAAGACAACTATCATATGATCTCCCTGATATGAGGAAGTGGTGATGCAACATGGAGGCTTAAGTGGGTAGGAGAAGAATAAATGAAACAAGATGGGATTGGGAGGGAGACAAACCATAAGTGACTCTTAATCTCACAAAACAAACTGAGGGTTGCTGGGGGGAGGGGGTTTGGGAGAAGGAGGTGGGATTATGGACATTGGGGAGGGTATGTGCTTTGGTGAGTGCTGTGAAGTGTGTAAACCTGGTGATTCACAGACCTGTACCCCTGGGGATAAAAATATATGTATATAAAAAAATAAAAAGTTGAAAGACGAAAAAAAAAAAGAAAGAAAGAAATAAAGAATTAAAAAAAAAAAAAAAAAAAGATACAAATGTAGTGATCCAAAGGGGCACATGCACCCAAATGTTTATAGCAGCAATGTCCACAATAGCCAAACTATGGAAAGAACCTAGATGTCCATCAACAGATGAATGGATCAAGAAGATGTGGTATATATACACAATGGAATACTATGCAGCCATCAAAAGAAATGAAATCTTGCCATTTGCGACAACATGGATGGAACTAGAGCGTATCATGCTTAGCGAAATAAGTCAAGCAGAGAAAGACAACTATCATATGATCTCCCTGATATGAGGAAGTGGTGATGCAACATGGAGGCTTAAGTGGGTAGGAGAAGAATAAAAGAAACAAGATGGGATTGGGAGGGAGACAAACCATAAGTGACTCTTAATCTCACAAAACAAACTGAGGGTTGCTGGGGGGAGGGGGTTTGGGAGAAGAGGGTGGGATTATGGACATTGGGGAGGGTATGTGCTTTGGTGAGTGCTGTGAAGTGTGTAAACCTGGTGATTCACAGACCTGTACCCCTGGGGATAAAAATATATGTTTATAAAAACTAAAAAACTAAAAAAAAAAAAAAAACCAGTAAAATTTTATGTAGTAGCCAAATTTTTTCATTAATAAATAAAGTCCATCATTATTTAGTTGTTGGTAAATATCAACAAAAAGAACTGTTCTGGGGCACCTAGGCGTCTCAAACTGGTTAAAGGTCTGCCTCCGGCTCAGGTGGTGATCTCCCGATCCTAGGATAGAGAACCTCTTCCTGCTCTATGCTCAGTGTAGGGTCTGCTTCTCCCTCTCCCTCTTCTCCACCCACCCCAGTCATGCTCCCCCTCTTTCAAATAAATAAAAATCTTTTTTAAAAAAATAAAGAAAGAAAGAACCATTCTTCATGGATAATCATATGTTATGTACCAAAAAAATAAATTTAGTGTATAATCTTGAGCTAGGTTGTATATTGGGAAAAATATTATAAAAAACATGATTAAGACAAATGATGAAATGAGTATATGGTCCACAGATTATATTAAAATATTATTTTTTATGAGGATTTTATTTATTTGAAAGAGAGCACGTGTGCAGCAAGCTGGGAGAAGGTAGAGAGGGAGGAGGAGAGAGAGAATCCCAGGCAGGCTCCGTGTTGCACACCAAGCATGGAGCCCAGCTCAAGGCTCAATACAGGATGCTGAGCCGAAACAAGAGTTGAATGCTTAACCATTCAGCCCTAGATAAAAAATATGATTAAAATATTATTAAATTTCCTGAATTTGATAATATCCTTGTTCTTATTCTTAGAAAGGAAAGAAACACTGACATATCAAGGGGTCGAGAGACGTGATATGTTCTGCAGGACCCAGAGACACTGATGGTGGGAAGCCGTTGCTACCACCAAGGTCTGTAAGGGCAGAGGGAGAAGAAAGTGTTCTTGGACTGTCCTAAGAGCAGTAGCTCTGGGCAGGGAACTGCCCCACAGGAGAAGAGGAAGCACAGAAAACAGGAGCTTCTGGGATGGGTAAGCATTGTCAAAGGAACAAAGGAGAGTCTAGGAGTCCGTGGAAAAGGGTTCTCCATTTGTAAAGACAGGGAAGTCCTTCAGGGCATGGCAGTTGGGAGAATAAGAGTAAGAAGATACTGCAGGCAGGGTCTTGTGTATCCTACAATGGATAGAGTACCAAAACAAAACAAAACAAAACAAAAACCCAAAAGGAACAAACAAACAAACAAAAAAACCCACTGGTGAGGAAGTGACAAAGGCCAACCTCATGTGCTATCCCCACGTCAGTCATTGGCCTTCCTCCTCATATAGGGCTTATCAAAATGTTACCACCCCACACAACAAAATATAGAAAAAGACGAGCCTTATCTGAACTTGCAGATCTGTACCACACATTTAGAAGTGCCAACAGAGAGAATTCCAGGCTCTGAGGCTGACTTTTCAACAATGTCACTATTATTTAACTCAGTAGTTACTTGCAAAGAGGATAATATGTATAGATAGATAGACAGATGCACGCATATATGTATTCACTATTCCCTGCATTTATTTTTCAAATGGTAGAACTCTAAATACAGTGTGATAAAATCTATAAGTAAATCCTTATATTAAGTGTTCAAACATTTATGAGGAGAACTTTTTTTTTTCCCAGTCCCACACAGGGTGGCCTCTGAACTTAAAATCAGTTTATAAGAGATCCTAGGACCTTACCACACACCTATCGATAGGAATCTCTGGAATTTGGCCCCCAAATCTCCATTTTAATTTAGAGAATCTATTCTTAAGCCTTGAAATCCCTTGAGAAGTGCAGAGGGTGGAGTCACCTCCCGCCCACTACCCCTGAGGGGCTTCAGTAAAGCAGGACCCAGATGGCCACAGCCACTCTGCGGTTCCTCCTTCTGCTGGGGAAGAGAGTGAATTGCAGACTGAGGTGTGGCTTTGACTCTGAGCTGGCAGGAAGGCCCGCCAGATAGCCTTCCAGATCTCCTCTAACCTGAAGGCATTAAGGTTTTTCTTGTTTGTTTTAAGGTATTTCAAAGCTTTGGCCCACAGGGCAGTGACAGATAGTTGGAGGCCACAGAAGTATAAAGAAATTGAAATATCAGGTGTATCAGACTGACTAGAAGAGTGCATGCTCCTGACCCCCTCCCACACGCATTTTATTATTGAGACCTTGTCTCAGAAACAGAGAAAACCCTAGGTCACCATTTTACTTTTTGAAATGTATCAAGTTTCTCGTATTCAAAGATAAAAGCATACCCAGCGTACCTCAGCTATCATAATCCAAACTCAGTGTTTGTTAAAACCCTAGGAGAGTAAGGCTAAATAATTTGTCGACACTGATTTTTTTTTAAAGCATATTCAAATGCCTAAATTGAAGCTCTTGCAATGAGGCCAACTCCCAGTACATTTAGAATGTGCCTTCTAGAAAAAAGCAGAGAAAGGTGTCCAGAGATATTTTAAGAGCCTAACCATGACGGGCAACACCAAATGAAAAACAGAGCCACCTACAGCTCAAGACCTTCTTAACCAGAAGAGGGGCTGCTGGGAGAAGCCCAGGCTGGGGAACCCTGTGTGTTGTGAGGCTGGGCAGGACTAGGGGGTGGGGCTGGCTGCGGGTCCTACCTGGTGGCTTCTCTCACTCAGCTAGGCCTCCCGGGGCCCCTTTGTCCCTGCTAAGGGCAATCACTTCTACAGAGGGCCAACCAGGGGGACAAAATAGGCATGGAAGGAAACGGAAGATGTAAATGAAGGAGCCAAGAGTGCAGGGAACCAGCTACTGGGAGCCCTGTGAAAGCTGGAAAAGTCCTCTCTTTAAAACTGTTCACAACTTCACACAGAAACATAGCCTCAGGGGAAAACAATGTTAGAGCTGAAGGTATAAGAATAAGACAGAGCTGCCTAATTAAGTAGATGACAATCTGTCCTTGCCGCCCAGCCTCCCTCGCCTGGGGTCACCAGTAGGCCACTTATGACCGACCTTCCTTTTAAAGGAGGCTGGGGAGCTGTGGAGGGGGGGGAGGGCAAGCACTCAAAACTTGAAATAACCCATGTCTGCTCTACTTCTCAATTAACACATTAATTAGGAAACCACTGGCATCGTAGGCATAGGCTCCTCAGTCACCTCACACTTAAAAGTTGCCGCAGGTCTGCCGCCAGCACCCAAGATGGAAGGCCTCTCAGCCAGGCTGGCAGTGCATGTGTTCAAATGGGGGAACCGTCAAGTGGCTAAGATTTATATAAATGAGGGTATTGTGTGTTCAAAAGGAGATTGGTATGTTTGATCTCAGCCATTATTGATTTACTTTTTCCACCTGATAACATTCATTAAGTCAGATAAGTAAATGTTGATGTGTTCATTCTCTTTCGATTGCCAACAGGTAAAATGCAGGGCAGCCATCACACCGGTGTAACGACCATCCATTACCAGTGGACTGAGACAAAAACCATTTTCCTACCACACCATTACTTAAGATGACTTATGATGCACGAAGCACAAAACCGCTCTAAGTTTCACTGACTCTGTGTGTGTGTGTGTGTGTGTGTGTGTGTGTGTATTCCCACTGTAGTCCAAAGAGCTAAAAGCAATCCAGAAAGTAAGCTATTCAGTGACAATTTCTCACACAGAATGCTTGAATCTACCATTTAATTAAAATCTACGCTGACCCACAGCAAGGTTGCCAGTTCTCATTCAAAGCCCTGGACCTGCAGACCCCCAATAATTTGTATAATCAGTAACTTTACAACAACTCCATGTGTCAGGTTATTTCTTTGTGACTGAAGAATTTTGCTGATTCAGTCTATTGAATTTCTATCTTGTAATTTTCTTTTTTTTTTTTTTAAAGATTTTATTTATTTACTTGACAGAGAGAAATCACAAGTAGATGGAGAGGCAGGCAGAGAGAGAGAGAGGGAAGCAGGCTCCCTGCTGAGCAGAGAGGCCCATGCGGGACTGGATCCCAGGACCCTGAGATCATGACCTGAGCCGAAGGCAGCGGCTTAACCCACTGAGCCACCCAGGCGCCCAATCTGGTAATTTTCTTAATTAAGCTGAGATGTTTTAATGAGTCACTGCCGTTTCCCATTCTGGACACAACCAAGGAGTCATTGCTGAAGTTAAATCAGAGCCACTGATTTTTTTTTTTCTTTAAGATTTTTTAATTTATTTATTTGACAGAGAGAGAGATCACAAGTAGGCAGAGAGGCAGGAAGAGAGAGAGGGGAAGGCAGTCTTCCTGCTGAGCAGAGAGCCCAATGTGGTGTTCGAGCCCAGGACCCTGAGATCATGACCTGAGCTGAAGGCACAGACTTAACCCACTGAGCCACTCAGGTACCCCAGAGCCACTGTCTTTTGACACAACCGGGACATGGCTAGTCATCAGTGGGCACCTGACTACAGTATCTGGAAGAGGGATACAATGACAAGGCATTCCTACAGAGCCTCTAGCTTTTCTTTTGTAGAACCTTCTGTAGATGGGTGGAGACCTTCATTTTCAAAACTACGAATATTTTGGAAATGAGAGAACTACTAACCATATAAATTGTGATTACCCAAATTCGTCTTTTTTAGAAGATCCTCTATCACTCCCTGTGTTGGAGTTCCCCTCCTCTGGATTCCCATGCTTTGAAACTTTCTTCTGTCCTTATATTTGCCCACAACATGTAATTAATCCTTTGTCAGTCTCCTCAGAAGACTGCACACTCCTAAAGATCAGGGGCCTTGTATAACTCATCTTGATATCTCCAGCACTCAAAATAGTACCTGATACCATTATTTGCTGACGTCAATAGGGAGCTGGAACCAAAGGCAGGTCTTCTGATGATGGTGGGCCCTAAAGAGAAGGGTCCCTGGAGCAGAAATGATCCAAATGCCTCCATGGTTCGACATCTACTGAGATATACACAGACCTTAAATTAATCTTATCCCATAAAGCAAGCCAGCATTGCCTACCTTTCCTGAAGAGAACATGATTCAAAGAGGGAAAAGAACATGATATGAAGGTATGAGGGTAGGCAGAGTAGGGCAAGCCAATGTTGGCTCTTCATTCCACTAATCTCTGCAGGTTGCAGTTCGCAGCCTTGAAACATGCGTGACCTTCCTAGGCCTTAGACTTTGTGAGATGAGCCAAAGAATGATTGAGGAGTCCTGATTTGCAAGGTTCTACATTGAGTTCTACCACAGATCGCTGCGTGACTGCAGGAAAATCACTTCATTCCTTAAAGCCTTAACTTCTATAAATGTATAGGGAAGAGTCTGGAGATATTAGTCAACATGCATCTACTAGACGCCTGTCAAGAGCTGGGTGTCGCAGGTGCAGGGGGACAGCAGGGAACCACACAAACGAAGCCTCCACTCTCAGGAGCTCAGCTGCCGAGGAAAACACACAAGAACAAGTCGACACCTAAGAGTTCAGAGGTGATGAATGCTCTGAAGACAAATAAAGAAGAGCCTGAACACTATTAAAAATACAGCGAGCTGGGGTGTCTGGGTGGCTCAGTGGGTTAAAGCCTCTGCCTTTGGCCCAGGTCATGATCCCAGGGTCCTGGGATTGAGCCCCGCATTGGGCTCTCTGCTCAGCAGGGAGCCTGCTTCCTCTTCTCTCTGACTGCATCTCTGCCTACTTGTAATCTCTGTCTGTCAAATAAACAAATAAAATCTTAAAAAAAAAAAATACAGTGATCTCCCTGTTTTCAGCAGGGGTGGAGTGTTCCTGTGCAATAACATACTGGGACCACGATCACAAAAAATCAGAATCGGAAAGTGCCTTGTTGAATATCTGGTTTCCCCGCTGAATTTTACAACTCAAGGTAATGAGGTAGATAGGGGAGTAGGGAAGCAGATCGACAGGTGGATGGAGTCCAAGTTATGACTGAGTATACAGGTTGATAACCACTCTTTCCCTCTCTGCAAGGACACGTGAGAATTGTCCCATTACTCCCAGAGGTCAGTGGTGCAGCCGCTACCTGTGCCCAAGAGGCAATCATTCATTCTCCTTCCCAACTGGACAATCAGTGGACTAGTAATTTCATGTTAATAGCTTCAAATCAGTCATGGTAGAGTGTTTCTACCATGGAAACTAGTCAATACTATAAATTGGGGCTTTTTCGCTTCCTTGCACTTTGAGGGAAAGCCAGCTGTCCTAACCTTTACCAACTGATCTTAAGGCACGTTCCAACCTCGTATTGCTGAGTTGTGGCATCATTTGATCCTATTAAGAGGTTTATATTCTCTGAGAACTATCATAATTACAGTAACTAGAGAGGCAGCCAGGAAAAAAAAAAAAAAAAAGAGCAAGTTCTCACCCCAAAAGGTATGCTGACAAAGGCTGCTCCTGTTAATTTTGGGCCAAAGTGAGGGTTTGTTCACTTCAACAAAAGCCCCCTTTGGTCTCTGGAACTTGTCTAGTAGTTTGAGTGTGAGAATCCTTTTTTAGTTTTATTTAATTGCCTCCAGCTGTAGGAATCCCTTTTGCCTCCAATCTATTGAAACCAGCCTTTTGGTTAACCTCCCTGTTTATTTAAATTCCAAACCCACAGACTGTTTTTCCTTCTTTTGTTTTATCTTCTGTTTCAGAGGCTGGGAAGGTGGGATGGAGGAGGCAGCCTAAAGGCTACGGGGGCAGCCCTGAAGCTCGGAAGCCCATGCTCAGGAGTGCCCAGACTCACTCTACAGAGGAGGAGGCAAAAGGTTCTCAGCTCCAAGGCTCACGAGAGACTGCTGAGTTAGTGGATCCAGCGAAGCAGACAAACCCAGAAAGGGAAGGCCATGATCACACTGGCACTTTGATGCTGTGTGACCTTAAATATGTCTCCTGCCCCTCTTTTAATCTCACATCTCCCTCACATGGATGAAGGGAATGGAATTAGATACCTCCCAGTTACATTCGGCTCTAAAACTCTAGGATCATCAAGAGGGAGATGCAAACTTTCCTAATTCAGGACTCTGCTTATTCAGTTAGGGACATTGACCAATCCCACTGGAGTCCTATAAATGCCATAAAGCAATGAATCTACATAATAATGTTCCAATGATGATGTGAAAGCCATTACCGTAGATACGTCACAACCTAAAAGACAGCCCATAAACAAGGGAACAGTGTTTCTTAGTAAGGGAATAGACACAGAAGAATTAAGTTGATGTGCTACAGTCCCTTAGACCCTCGCTCAGATCCTACTGACTTTACCTTCCATTCAAATACAAATGATTAGCTCTGAAATTAATTTTCCTCATCTATATCAGGGGACTGATGATCTTGACCTGACAGAGTTATTGGAATGATTAAATTAAGTAAAATACAATTTGTACCAGACTTGGGCCATAATGGGCCTTGGGTAATGTGGTTCTACCTTCTTCCCAGCTGCAACAAATTCCATTGCTAAGGATAAATATTTCAAAAAAACACTTGCTTTTATGGATAAGCTTTTAGATCCATAGATAACTTTCTAAAGTTCAAAATGCAGTTTACCCTTGAACAACAAGGGGGTTAGGGCTGTCAACCCCCCATGCAGTTGAAAATCCGTGTATAACTTTTGACTCCCCCAAAATGTGGCCACTAATAGCTCACTGTTGACTGGGAGCCTTGCCAATAGCATAAACAGTTGATTAACACATATTTTGTATGTTCTATGTATTCTACACTACATTTTCTCAATAAAGCAAGCTAGAGAAAAAAGTTAAGAAAATCATAAGAAAGAGAAAATACATTTACAGTATTGTACTGTGTTTATTGAAAACCATCTACATATAAGAGGACATGCATACTTCAAACCTGTACTGTTCAAGGATCAACTGTATTTTTTTTTTTTTTTAAGTCACTTTTAAATGTAAAAGTCTGTGAATCTTACCACGGACCGGACGTTTGTTCAACAGTACTTCCGTCAAGAGAGTTTCCAGGTGGTCCTCCAGGACTGAGGCCTGCTGGTTCTGCTGGAGTTCTTCTGGGACACAGGGAACGGATTGCTGGAGGGGGCCCTGGTCACTTCAGCAGCCCTGTGGAAAGTCCTATCAGCTCCATGACACTCTACCTTGGTTCAGAGTTGCTGAAGGCTCCAGGGAAGGCCCCAGGGAAGGCACCTCTTTCCACCTACCTGGGAATTGCATCTGCCTCCGGGGCTAGCCATCAGAATGGGAATCCTTTCTGGGCCCCATTGTCCATATCCAGGATCAGCCCCTGACAGCACTAGTAGATAAGCAATGTCCTTCCTCCAAATTCCTGAGTGTCACTCTTACACCATTTATTACAACTTTTATTCCCCTTCCTTTCCCCAGAGCCCTTATCCTAGGCTCCCATCCTGACCACACCTGCGTGTTTTAAAAACTATGCTCCCTTATTTTCTCCATTAAGCTGACATTTTAGCTTGATGTTATAAAGAAATCTTTCCATTAGACTAATTGATTCTAAGATATCAATGGCTTGTAGACATTTAAGAGGAATGCCTGCCTGTTAAAAGAGAATCTTATTATATGGAAAATTAGATCATTAATTATAGGAATTCTGTCAGTGAAAAGTGAACTTAAGATTTTGGGGGACAATCTGGAATGGATTGTTTTGCCAGGGAGACTTCTTGGAACCTCTTAACGCACTCCACATGGGGACCACCTCTGCTTGTCTTGGTCCTAGTCTTCTCTGCTCCCCACTTACAACTCCCAGCAACAGACCCGCGCATGCGCACACACCAGAGACAAAGGGTTCGTGCAGTCGTCTCTGCAGAATGGTGGGGAGCGATCACTGGAGTGCCTTTGCTTACTAAGTGTAGTGTGATAGGTGACGATATGCAACATCACTTTACTATTGCTTGGAATTTGACTTCTTAAACAAAATATATCATCTCCTTCCACCACTTGATCTGCGGAGAAAACGAGGCCAGCTGCCAGGAGTGCTGGAATTTTTGCTTCACTTCCTTGCACATCTCTTTATTGACTCAAGATCAAAAACCAGAGGACCAGTCCTGAAAACGCTCTGGTGTTTGGGCTATTTTTAGCCACATCTTCCCTCCCTTGCACTCTCTCAGCCAAGCCTGCAGTTTGAGGGGGGAGGAGGGTCTCTGTTCATCCCTGCCCCTGCACAGACCCAAAACCCCATGGCATCAGTGCTGAGGGGAGTCCGTGTCCTTTGCGTAACCTGGCCTGGTGTTAATCACGCTGTGGTGACATCCTCTCCACCAGCAAGGCGGTGGAAACTGCCCTCTCTGCTGCCACCCCCACGCCCCTACAGCGTGGGCTCCCCATGGAGTCTGCCCTACCCAGGACTGGCAAAGTCAGGGCCTCCCTGAGCAAGCTTGGGTTTAGGAAGCTCCCAGCCTGCTCAGGGAGTAAAAAAATAAAAGCATCTGTTGTTGTTGGTTTTCTGTCTTTTTTTAACATTAAGGGGAAGAAGAGAAAAGAGCTCAGTAATGTGATCTTTTCCTAAACCCCACCCTGCTCTGAGTGTAATCAGGTAATATCCATTACACAAAGAATTTCAAAGGTTCCTTTTCTGAGACTCTTAGCCACAATGCTGCCCATTGTTTACACTTTAATTAACTTCTGTTTTACTGATTTATTAAAAAAAAAAAAAAAAGATGAATTAGCCTTATGCTTGGAGTTGAATTATTGCCATTTGAAACTCCTCATACCTTTCTCAAGGACTTCAAAGCCCAGCAAAGGTTGTTTATGTGCAGGAAATCAAATTAGCAAAACTATTACAGTGGCTTAATGGCTTAGGGTGGTCAGGTTGATGAGAAACAGTAATTGGAAAGCACCCCCCTCCAGGCCCCCAGCCCAAAGCTGACTCTTTTAAAGCAATTCTCATTCGCAAGTGGATTTGCTGGCCCTGGTGGAGTGCTTCAAAGGATATGGCTGCACCAGGGTCCACCCATGTAAGATCCCACCTATTTCACAGGGAGAGCTTCAAATGAGAGAGAGAGAAGGAGAAAATAGAGATAGAATTTGGGAGAGAGAATGAAGAAACCGTTGTGAATGAAGACAATCAGCTGGCAAATAAGAAACACATTTGAATGTGTAATGAAAATGAATTGCGTAATTCCACAAAAACAAACGCTGGTCCATTCAGAAATAAAATACCACCGCAGCCTGTGGAATATGTGCTGGGAATCTAAAGAAGGCTGGCTGACCACATTTGAGGCAGCCCAGGAGACGAATAATTATATTCTGGTGTCAGCACATCCTTTTTCCACAATGACCATACACTCAGAAAAGAAAAGCAATAGTTATTTCAGCCCTGTGCCAGGGCTGTGAGGAAAGGCCAGTGGACGATATAGCAATGCCCTCGTGGAAATCACATACACTGATTGACAGCCTTGTCCAAAAGTCTGTGTGAGCAAGCATTTCATAAAATCATGTGTCTGTATGAACCATAATGATGCTGGGGAGGACTCTGAAATTAGGTAATAAAAATGACCAAGTATTCAAAAGCCTTTAGCTTTTTATGACCAGAAAATAACTGTGTTGTATCCGCTATGAATGATGTGATTGCTACAGTCTGTCCGGTGTCTAGAGAGCGAGGGCCAACCTGAAACTCCAAAATACCCACACAGCTCCCCCGAATGCTCCGGTGTTTAGCTGTGAAAGGGAGTAAACCAGGACAGAAAATAAACTCTCTAAGTACCAAAGCATAAATTACCACACTCTAAGCCTTAGTTGTTAAAATGAACAGATCCTCCGGAACAAACCTTTTCCTGTACCACTAAAATACGTAATTCAGTGTCTTAAGCTTCTATAAAGAGTGGCCCAAACTAAGCCTCGTTAGAAGCAGTCAGACAGAATTAGTCCAGAATCTGATACAGACCTTAAAAAGATTAAGCCATAAGAGGTTGGTCTCTGTATGATAGGAAATAACTCAACACATGCCTAGAATTCAGGCTGAATCTGAAGAATTCCAGGTAGTGGACTACAAGGAAATTTTATAAGTTATTTCTCTTCGGGGCTATCATAAAAGGAATATTAGATCTGAAGGTAGATCTTTGGGTTCTAGTCCTGAGTTCTCTCCACTTCATTATATGACCTGAAATGAGTTTTTACAAACCTCAGTATCCTTATCTATAAAATGGGAATAAAAAAAACAAGCCTCGCTTCCTCTCGGGGCAATTGTCATCAAGATCAAGCAAAAGGACACCCACTATAAGCTGCAGGCATCATTTCCATGTGGGGTGGTTGTGTTCATAAGGAATTTTGGGTTTTGCCATTGAAAGCTATACTTTTAAAACTTAGAAAATAAAGAAATTAGACTTTTTTCAATCAGGAAATCTTTCATTAGGCCCAAATGCTGGGGGCCCTAACTTACAGTTATTTTAAAGACTACGTTTTTCAATATGGATGGTTCAATAATAACAGTTATGAGCAGGCATCCATGTGTGATGGGAAGTGACAACTTGATCATGGAGGTTTGTTTGTTCATTGTTGCTCTTTTTGTATGTTTGAACCTGAAATGAGGTCATGCTTTCCAGGAAATTCTAGGAAAAAAATTAGAAACTAGGAAAACATGTTATGACTGGCCATTTCATTCTGAATAAAATAGTTTCAACGCATTTAAAAATGGTAAGTATATGTTTTTAAACGAAGCATTAGCTTGAATAATACACACTTTGTAAAATAGAAAATTACTTTCAAAATTTAGCATTCAGGTTATAGCCAATCCCAGAGGGAAAAAGGTAATTACATGCTTTAATAAATAAAATTTAGAATGGGCTCACATTTTTAAATAGTATGAAAATGTTTTTTAGCTCAACAGCACTTCATTAAAAAGTGGAAAGTAGTGTTATCTCCATTTACCACATGGGCCATGGAGGTCTGGAAAGCTTGAAGACTTTGCCCTGATTCATACAGTTAGTGGAGTTTTTGAGAGTTGCTTTTTCCTATGTTGACTATCAATTTTCAAATGGAAGGAAGTTGGTCTATTTGATACAATCGAATAAGATCATGTGTTTTAGATTTTCCCACATAGTTCAATGAGAGGGTATTTTGAGAAAAATTTCAAATCAAAATGAAACCATCATATATAAAACACCAGGAGAAATTAGGGTGCAATTCCTGCCCATGTCTCTTTTGAAACCCAGAGAATTCGGTCCACAGGGAACAAACTCTAGGTAAGAGAAAGAGAGCAGAAAAGGGATTTTAGCTGGGAGCTAAATAGGCTAACCAGCAACTATTAATGGAAGACAGTGGGCACAGCTTCGCCTGAGTGCAGACACCAGCCAAAGCTAGAAGCAGCCCATTACCTAAAAGCAAAGCCAAGGACCTGTGCCCATGATAGGTAGGACTCAGGAGAACTGAGAGAACTTTGCAAGATAGCTCTTAAACGGAGTGAATCACTTTTAAACTGAATAAAGTCTGTACCACAGGACCCAGAGAATGAATGGAAATAATGGCCATCTAAGCTTGAGTTATCATTAAGACTATTTGACAGTATAACATGAGAGTGTCCGTGTTTGTATCCAAAAGAGTATTAGACACCATTCAGGAAGTAACTGTTCAGATCAAAAAGTGTTTGAGAAAAAGGAGAGATGTAGTCCTTTTCCTCCTTCTCAGAACTTCATAAACACAGAGAATAAAACACAGGAGGGGTCAAAGCTGCTTACACCACACATACAGATGGAAGCAGAGGCTGGTAACAAGGAGCAGCTAAGACCCTAGGGCCACGTACTAACTAATTAACATCACGTATTTAGTAGCATGTGTTAGAGGAAAGATCCACTTCCAAAGGTACAATATAGATAAAGATTTGGAACTCAAGTGAACCTAGAGAAATTAAAGATCTCCCACAAAGAGTGATAGCAGCTTTGAAACAAGAAAGTAACGTGCCAGTGGGAGGAAAGCAATTTGAGCAGAAATTAGACCACCCAAGAAGCACAGCCCTGACCAAATTAGAAGGAAGTCTAATGCCTTAACCAAATCTGGATGAAGGGTTTTCACCATTTGTTTGGTAAAGCTAAACAAACCAATTTTAATATCAAAACCTCTTTTGATACTGTTAGGTATAGTAGAGTTAGGCTATTCTGTTTTCTTGGCTAATCCTTCAGGTAGCTAGTAAGAGTGTTATACAGTACCTAGCAGAAGAACTTGCCCAGTTATTATTACGATTGCTATTAAGACTATTTCAATCATGATCTAGCAAAATAATATCAACATCTGAGGCTAGTAGTCATATTACATATGACAAAATCCAACTCTTTCTTTTTTTTTAAGATTTTTTTTTTTATTTATATATTTGACAGAGAGAAATCACAAATAGATGGAGAGGCAGGCAGAGAGAGAGAGAGAGGGAAGCAGGCTCCCTGCCGAGCAGAGAGCCCAATGCGGGACTCGATCCCAGGACCCTGAGATCATGACCTGAGCCGAAGGCAGCGGCTTAACCCACTGAGCCACCCAGGCGCCCAATCCAACTCTTTCTTATTCTTTGGGCCTCTTTATCAAATAGGTCGATGGATAGGTGGGTGGATGGAGAGAGAAGGGTACATGGCTGAGTGGTAGCAATAGATGAGGGTGAGGAAGAGTAGAGGCAAAGGAGACAATTTCTGCCTGCATGTCAATCGCTGACTTATCCTCCATTGTTCATTTAGCCTACAACGATGTTTGATGGTAATTCGATTCGGTTCGATTCTATTTCCTACCTATCATGCTCTACGTTCCCAAGTGGCAGGGTCAGATCTCCGTGAATTCTCTCATAAAGAAACTAGTACAAAAATCACAAGTAGATAATAGATTTTCTTAGTGTGGGGTTGATAGGATGATAAATCTAATGTGAATTAAGGCACTGAGAGACAATCTGGCATTGGGTTTATCACAAAGGGCAGAGATATAAATTCCAAAGTAAAAATTCAATGTAAAATTACTACTTCAAGCAAACAGAAATATCAGATGGTACAAACTATAGAAATAAAGAGTTTAAATTAAAAAATTAAACCAGAACACGGTGATATAGGAGTTTCCCTCTGTATTCCCTCAAACAGCCCCTCTTGAAATGAAACCATGTAAAATAAGAAATTCAGCACAACCAAAATAATAACAGATGTACTTTAAGTGTTCCCAGACCTAAACACCTTGGAAAGCTGAGGTCACATTCATTAAAACTGATCCCTATCTTAAACAACTTTGACACATCGTCTTGGCGTTAGTGGTAAGCAAAAGAGGCCTTTGAAGAAATCTATACCAGGCCAACTAAGCTCTGTCATACAGGGCTTTTCTGACCTTTCATTTTTATATCACTTGTTCCAATTTTGTCAAAATCATGGAGATTTTCAAGTGATGGTTCAGCGTAATGACATTTTAAAGCAGAGTCTGTCTGTGTGTGAGCCTGCACTTTGGAAAGGCAATATTGAAGGTTTAAATAAGCCCCTGCTGCTTACCTGAGATTCCTGTCCTGGTGGTGGTTGGTTTAGATCTCCAGCACATTGGTTTGTCACTAGGACTCTCTGTCAGTCCCCCAGTAGTACTGCAATTCCCTTTACTCCCTCCACGCCGGTTCTGCCTGTTACTGCTCCCAAAACCCTGCATGTGGGGAGTGCTGAATACACACTACTTCCTGATTTTTGTGCACTCGAGGGCTCAGGTGATGTCTTACAATTGACTTTAGAATGTTGCTGAAATGATTTCACTGCTGGGGCAGGAGAAATCAGAGACCGGAGAAGGGGAGCTGCCCCTTAATGAGCCAGTGCCAAGCAGGAACAGGCTCAGGCCGGCAGGTCACTTTTGTCTAGAAATTCTTTCTTCGGTTTCTCATTAAACACTCCTGCTGTCCTGTCTCATGAGACAGAACTCAGTTTAAGCTCGTGGTAAATCTGTCCTTCTGTGCCTGCAAAGAACACCTTCCTCAACATGCTGATGCTAATAATTTGCAGTGAATGGAATCCACTGTGTTTTTGTTTCTTTCATTGCTTATTTGTTTGTGATTATATTTTTTTCATCAAAGCCTTCCATTAGGAATAATATCAAAATAATTTAACCAGTCCAGAATTTAATTTAGAAAAAGTACCTTGTGTTTACTTTTAAATAAACTGGATATTTGTACGTTATACTGGCAGGAATTTAACAGCCTTGTAAGTTGCTAGGCTTTCTTCAACAAGTCAGGCCTGTCCTATGATCGTGGGCACTCCCTGCACAGGTGTGTACAGTGTGAGTTACCTCTGGAGTCAGTCCACAATCATGGAGTAACTTTACCTTACCGTTGCCCTGGGGTGGGGGTGGGGGTGTGATGGCAGGTCCAGTCAAGACAACTAGATGGCATATTGTCTATTAATTTGCAGATTTTTCTGAGAAGCCAGCACCCTCCAAGGGCCATATCCCCAGGCCATATCCCCAGGCAGGTACAAAGGGTGTCAATACCAAATTCCTCACTTTGCACCACTGAATTGTTGGACAAATCATTACAAAGTGATGGATCTGTGATCTGACATCAGAAGTACAAGAGAGGCTGGCTTTATCTTCCAGGAGCTTCCATTTGCTTGAGTTCCAGTGTGGGCCAAAGGCCAGTAGCATCTGCATCACCTGGGCAATTGTTAGGAATGCAAAACTGGGCCTCCTCCTAGACTCACTGGAAGAGAACCCACGTGTTCACAAGATCCCCAGGTGAGGCTCGTGTACGTTAAACCTGAGACACACTTCTCTGAAGTACAGGGGAGGGTTCAGAATTTGGGAACCACCTGGTGCAGGCTGAAGATGGTTGCACTCAAATCGCAGGAGCCGAGAGCCAACTGGGAGCTGCAGGGATGGGCCTGCGCCCTCTCCGCATTGTCCCTCCTTCCTGCCATAGTCCGTTTGGGTGTTCTAACCGAATGCCGCAGACAGGGTGGCTAAAACAACAGAGAGTTCTCTCTCACAGTTCTGGAGGCTGGATTCCAACGGCAAGGCGCTGGCAAGTCTGGTGTCTGTTGAGAATCCCTGTTTAGACCGCAGACTATCTTCTTGCTGTGTGGTCATATGGCAGAGAGGAGCTCATGTCTTTTCCTCTTTGTACCAGGGTGTTAATTCCCTCGTGAAGGCCCTGCTTTCATGACTTCACCTAAGCCTGACTGCCCCGGGAGCCCCCTCCATATGCATTGCATTCAAATTAAGACTTCCTATGAGTTCTTCGGAGGGGGGACTAACATTCTTCTATTTAGTCCGTAGAGCCTCCATCTGGACTAGCCCTAAGTTTTACAACACAACCACTCCCCTGGGGTTCCAGAAATGTTCTGGGATATAATGACTTCAGCTGGGTGGGAGTGAAATGAGAGCGTTGCAAAGACTCTTCTCAGGCTAATAAGGCTTTTGAGGCTTATCTCTTCCCCAGATCCTATACAAACCCCACACATAGGTCAGAAGTTTCAGAAATAGGGAGGAATGAGGGAGGGTTGAAACAAGCCCCCCAACCCTGAAGTATCATCCGGTGAGATGTATGTTCAGGTTCCTGGGGAGAGGCCCAGGTCAGAAGGAGTCTGATGTTTATTAAGTCATTCACTCATTCCCCAATTTTGGCCAAGCTCTTGCTTCATGCCAGGCTTCGTTTCAGTAGGTCTTGCGATGGCATCTTCTCCCGTATAAGAGTTGGCCTCACCCCCAGGGAATCAGGGTCCTCAGAACCACCTGCTGCTGCATGGCTATTACTTCTCGGTCAGAATCCTTTCATGGCAGAGTGGATCAAATAGGACTGGCTGCTTCCTCCAGCAAGGTCAAGGAGTCCTTCAGGGTGCTTGGTTTTAAAGGAGAGCCAGATTCATCTGTGGGGTAAAAGCCCTTGGTATCTATGACCATCAACTTAGAAGGTGGCTCTCAAAAAGGGTTAACCTCATCCTCAATGTTGCTCCCAGCTCCTGAGGAGAAAGAATATTTAGAGCACTTTTCCAAGCGATTGCTATTTTATCTGCATGCATTCCCTACCCCAGCTGAGCCATGTTCCTACCTCAGTCTGTTAATAAAAAGGTTGGTGTAGCAAACGAAGGTTTCCTCGTTCCTTCATGCAGAGTTGCCTCTTGGCTCTTCAGACTCCTTAAAAATCGGCACCTGTCTGATCCCCAGTCTCTCTGCCAGACTCTCTCCTCTTCATTATTTCTTAATTCAGAGAATTAACTTATTTCAGGAGGCAATAAAAATCCCTGGCACTCTCTCTCGTTGTAAGAACAAATTCTTTCAGGCCTTAATCCCAGGGCCCAAATGCCCTGTTGCCAACTGCACTAGATAATGCTCATGTGTGCATACCTGAGATAAAGACCAGTCTTCTTGGTCTCTTTATTTGGACATTCTTTTAGACGCTCTTCTCCCTTCAGTGCTTCAATGTAATTTCATTTCATGCTAATGGGAGTGATTCTCCCATCAACACTGTGCGAGCCAGAGACACATTCAAAGTCTTTATTGGAGGCAGTGGGTGGGAGGGACGCCTGGGGGGCCGTCTGTTAAGTGTTTGCCTTCACTTCAGGTCATGATCTCAGGGTCCTGGGATTGAGCTCCATGTTGTTGGGCTCCCTGCTCAGCAAAGAGGGTCTGCTTCTCCTTTTATCCCTCTGCCTGTCTCTCCCCCTGCGTGTGCCCTCTCTCTCTGTCAAATAAATAAAATCTTTTGGGAAAAAAAAAAATGCCTCAAGGTTGCTCCTAGGTGGCTCAGTTGGTTAATTGACTGCCTCCTGCTCAGGTCATGATCCTGGAGTTCCAGGATCAAGTCCCACATCAGGCTCCTTGCTCAGAGAGGCTCTGCTTCTCTCTCTCTCCCTCTCTTTCTCTCTCTTTCTCTCTCTCTCCCCCTTTGCCCCTCCCACTGCTCTTTCTCTCTGTCTCTCAAATAAATAGATATGCTCTTCAAAGTCTTTATGGGGCAGGTGTTCCCATGTGCTCACAGTGATTGGGATACCTGGGAAGCTTTGAGAACACATGACTTTTCTCTATATTTCACAGGCCCATACAGATGCCATAGACCACAAGAATCTCCACAATGGGCTTTCCCCCCAATTCTGTTAGTCATAGGTGTATATATTTGTAATTCTTTTCCTAACTACCCTGTGGAAATTATATAGTTATCAGATAATCTGTGTTTAGTTTGGTTGCACTTACTTAAATATCCTGAAATCATTCCTGCAAGAATATCTAATGGAAAGTTCCTATGTGGATACAAGGACTAGTCATTCATTTCTGTTCTATTAAGACTTTCCAAACTAAAGTTTTTTTTTTTCTTTCCTATATAAGTAATTTTTGTGATCATTTTCATGCAAACAATTTGTATAACAAGAGCCAACATTTAAACACTGTGTCTGTGCGGCTGTCTCCAAGCATAGATTAAGAATGTGTGACAAGAGCCTTAAAAATGTTTGCCATTCTGTCACTCTATGATGTGAGTAGACAGGGTTGGGTGGAGTCTAGAAGTGGCATTTTCCAGAAGGTGCTGCATATAGATGTGAAAGTGTATATATATCCTCATTATAATTTGTGGATTTTATAACTATGTCTACATGTGCAAATTAGCTTATTTTAAAATGCTACACTATTGTCAACATAAGGCATTTGGAGTAGAGATGAATCCCGAGATTAATTAAAAAGAATCAGCTATTTAAGAAAGTAAAATACATGTGTCTAACTTGGCTAAACATTAGTTTGGAAGCAGACAGAAGAGTGAACCAAGAGAGAAGAGACTATGGGCTCTGCCTACAAGTCTTTAGAGGATGTGGGTACTGTTGAGGAAAGAGGTTTCATTTCACAGGGCACCAGGAGCAAAGAATGAGATCAAAACTTTAAAAGCAAAGATAAACTTTCAGCTCTGAGGAGTGTTTTTTAGAGATTCCGGGAGGCGAAAGAAAGCCATCCCAAACAAGTGCATTCACTGAGTTGTAAATGGAAACCTTTAGAAACCCTGAATTTGTGTATCTCAAGAGAAGGACCAGATGTCCCAGCACACACTTGTATGGCTCTGAGTTCCTGCTTTCTGTCTAACATGAGGCCCCTGGACATAGGAAAGAATCTTGTGCTGCCTCATCTCATGCTCCAATGTGCTAAAAAAAAAAAAAAATGCCCCCCATATCACCTCCAAGAGCCCCCACCTGCTGCCGCAAGAGCTCAGAGCAATTGTGCACCTGGGCATTTTCATTTCTGGACAGTCTGGTGCCCCACCGCCCATAAGGGACTTTTCTTAAGGTGTGCACACACCAAAAAGGCCCTATGAAAGAATGATTTCCTAAGCCTCTGAGCTAACTCCTCCCGTCCTACGCCATCTATCTGTGCAGCAAAAATGTTCCCCAACTCCAGTACCTTGCATGGGAAGGGTGGAGACTCACCTGTGACGAGCTCTGTGATGGTGAAAACACAGCAAGGAAAAGAAGTATCCCAAGATGTCACTTTCTGGAGGTAAAAGCAGAGCCATGACTCTTTAAAAAAAGTCTGAGATATTATGAATGAAAGAAATTTTTTGACTATAGGTGGTCTGCCTCTAAGCAGTCTTCTCAATGTCAAATTGTAGGCCCTTTGGTTACCCAGACTTTATTTGGCTTAAATTCCTGCCTTTTTTTTTTTTTCTCTGCTATTTCTTGCACCTGGGACTGCAAAGGAAGCAAGAGTTCAGAGGAAAGTGTCCAGCATGGTGTCTTTCTCTAGTTACTCATGAGAAGAGGGAGTGCCATTGAACTTTGCTGAATGACAGGTAGTACACTGGAGATTGGAGTGACTCTCAAGGTCATAGAAAACCACATACCAGCTTAGACTCTCACATGCTTATACACCAAAAGTTATCAGGAGTGGTAGGCTAAGCATGAACAGTTCATGTGCCAAGAGATCACTCTAGTTTTTAGTAGCGAGATTACCAAAGAGGATGTCACACAACCCCTCCTCTCTGGGTCTTCTTAGAAGGTAGTCATCTCATAACTTAAATTGTTCTAAACTGGAGTTCCTAGGTAAAACTTTAGCCCCCAGTATTTCTGAGTGTGTTTCTCTGAGAAATGGATGAATTCTTACCTAAAACATTTGTTCTGAGAATTAAATAATACATACTCTATAAAGTGACTGGTAGTCAATAGGTTAATTGAATATCAGATCCAACTGGCTGAAGAAGAAATGTCAGAGAGTTTGAAGGTCTAGTCTTTGCCCTTGTAGTTTCATTCAGTTCATTTGTTCCTCATGTGCAAGTTCTCAAGTTCGGGTGGCGCTGAACTGAACCCTGGATTCCATCTCTGGGGGCTACAGCAGATTCCAGCCTCATCAGGGCAGTGGCTTGGGCCTGTTTTTTTCAAGTGTTCAGAACAATGCTTGGAACATCACAGACACTCAATAAGTATTTTTTTTTTTTTTTTTAACAAGTGATCATTCTGTGAGAACATTTACCTCACTCTCCTTCCACAACTCAGGAGCCTCATCAGCATCCTGAGGAATAAGAGCCCCATCACTGCATCATTGTGTGTAGGACATTGACCACAGGGATGCACGTGATGAAAAAGCATAGCACTAGCATATAGAAGACCCCAAAGAAATGGCCTCAACGATACCTCCCTCCGAGGCAAGGCTGGAAGTCCTCGGACCTCATTGGGTCATCTCCTGTTATGAATTAGAGAGTGATTACCAAACAAAGAACTCCTCCTCTTCTCCTAGTACTCTTTTTTAAGGCTGAACTTAGAATAAAATTAGTTTCAATATTTTTAAATGGCTCTCATCACGTAGAGTTAAGTGCCTTCAGATTTTGCTAGTATTGCAGGGACGTTTCCATCCCTATCATCACTTCTGGGGAGGCTTTAATGAGAAAAATGATTTCCCAATGTGCCCCTTGAAGTGATGGCCCAGGACCCTAGGTCAGACCTGATGTGAACAGAACAATAGCAGAGTAATGTACTCACAGTCCTTAAGATGTGCCACAAATGGTTATTCTAAGAGCTTTCCATGAAATAATTTATTACAATAAAACTGGACCACAATCTTACACCAAACACAAAATTCAACTCAAAATGGATTAAAACCTTGAATGTAAAACCTGATGTCATAAAATCTAGAAGAAAACATAGAAGGTAAGTTCCTTGGCATCATTCTTTGTGATGATATTTCAGACTTGACACCGAAAGCAAGGGCAACAAAAGCAGAAGTCAACGAGTGGGACCACATCAAACTAAAAAACTCCTGCACAGCAAAGGATACCATCAAAAAATGTTAATGCAACTTACTGAATGGGAGAAAACATTTACAAATCACATATTGGATAAAGAGTTAATATCTAAAATATAAAAAGAATCTATATGACTCAACAGCAAACAAAACAGAATCCAATTTAAAAATGGATCGAGGATCTGAATAGACATTTTTCACACAGAAGGCTGATAGGTACGTGAACATCAATATCACTCATCATCAGGGAAATGCAAATCAAAACCACCATGAGATGTTACCTTACACCTGTTAGAAAGACTATTATCGAAAAGACAAGAGATAATAAATATTGGCGAGGATGTGGAGAAAAGAGAACCCTTGTGTACTGTTGTAAAAATGTAGATTGGTGTAGCTACTGTGGAAAACAGTATGGAGGTTTCTCAAGAAATTAAAAATAGAACTACCATATGACCCATCAATTCCATGTCTGGGTATCTTTCTAAAGAAAACAAAAACACTAACTCTAAATATATATATATATATATTATACACACACACACACACACAAACACAAACATACCCCCCCACCATGTTCATGGAGCATTATTATAATAGCCAAGGTATGGAAACAACCAAAGTATCTACTGATGGCTGAATGGATAAAGAAGATATGGCATGCTTACATATGTACATATATATGTGTATGTATTATTCAGCCATAAAAAGGAGTGAAATCTTGCCATATTAAGTCATACAGAGAAAGAAAAATACTTTATGACCACACTTACATGTGGAATCTCAAAGAAGAAACTCAACTCATAGATACAGACAACAGGTTGGTGGTTGCCAGAGGTAGGGAAAGGGATGGGAGAAATAATAAAAAGGATCAAACAGTAGGAACTTCCAGGTCTAAAATAAGTCAGCCATGGTGATATAATGTACAGCATGGGACTACAGTTAAAGACACTGTTGCACATCGCAAGTTGCTAAGAGAGTAAATCTTAGAAATTTGCATTACAAGAAAAGATTGGTAATAACTATGTGTGGGGATGGATGTTAACTAGACTTATTGTGGTGATCACTTTACAATGTGAATAGCAAATCATTATGTTCTACACCTGAGACTGATATGTTTTATGTCAATTATATCTTAGTAAAAATACATTTAAAAAATAATAATAACTTACTGAATTGTCTCAATAACCCAGAAAATGGTTAGGTACTACACTTACCCTCACTTTAGAGATGGGGAAACTGAGGCATGAAGAGATGTTGTTGTTTTTTTTGTTGTTGTTGTTATTTTAATACTTTGGCCAATGCCTTCAGTTCCTAAGTGGCAGAACTTGAGTGGAAACCCAGGACACCTGGTACCATAATCCATGCACTTATTGCTCTGACACAACCTTCTTCTAACAGAACAGAACTCTCTCCTTCACTCTGGGTACTACATGCCTATCAATGAAGTTACATTACCTGCTAAAAGACATATGGCACGGTGAAAATAAATAAATAAAACAAAGTAAAGAATAATAAAAGAAAAGAATGAATAAATAAGTAAAGAGAATTCACGGTCCATTTCTCAATCTAATTTGCTACCTGTGCAACACCAGCCAAGTGATTTCACCTCTCTGAGCTTTAGTTATCTCATTAGTCAAGTGAAGATGGCATCCACTCTGCAAGATGGTTATGAAAATCGAACAGAAGATGCATATAAAATACTCACGCCCTGCAAGGTGCTCCAGATGCCCCAGCATTGCTGGGAAGATGGAAGACTTGGTAGAGCAGCTATCACAGTTGCTGGGACATGGTAGCTGATTAATAAATGTCCAAACTCTTCTCCTTCACTCTCGACTCATTTATCCTACAGTCTTTTCTAAGGCTGTGGTTAAATATTTTTCTCATGCAGTAATTCAGTATTTGTATTTGGGATATAAGTTTGGGTCTTTATTTTTGTTCCAATTAAGTTTTGCTCTATTAAAATCATTATTTTAACTTGTCTTTCTGCCCTTAGGCCCTCATTCATTCATCCAGCACAAAACTACATCTTAAATATCATGACATTTCTAATTTGATGAATATGAGGCACATAGCTTTATTTTATATAAAACTTATTCTAAAACCTTGATAAAGACACTATCCACGGCTGTGTCAAACAGTATGTAATATGCTATTTCCAATATGTATAATGCCGGTTATTCTAAGTAATTGCTTACATTTTCATGTTTAAGGTCTAGCTTCCCAATTAAATTGTAAGTTCCTGGAATTCATATGCAAGTAAGCCTGTTTCTGTACACCTTCTTTCTTTAGTTTCACATAATAGATACTCTGAAATTTTTTTTACTGAATCAAGTATACATTTTGCCAGCTGATTTGCCATCGAGGGGTCAATGATTTGCAAATGATTCTGGTCCCAGTTTTTAGCAGTGGCTTTTGACCTCCCACCTGTATTTTTGTAAGAATGCTGTTTATATCTCAGATCTGAACATCGCCGCAAACCACAGAAAAGGTACCTGGTTTTAGCCAGTATAATCACAATCTGATATGCCAGAAAATTCAACCTTAAATATATAGCAACTATGGGCAATTGATCCATTTCCAGGAATAGTCCAACACAGAACACCTTCACAAAAGCAAGTTTCCATTTTCACAAAATATTAACCAAATTTAAATTTTAGGGGAGCTTGGGTGGCTCAGCCAGTTAACTATCTGCCTCAAGCTCAGGTCACGATCCCGAGGTCCTGGGATTGAGCCCTGTGTTGGGCTCTCTGCTCAGTGGAGGGAGTTGGATTCTCCCTCTCCCTCTCCCCCTGCTTATAGTCTCTTTCTCTCTCTCTCAAATAAATATTTTTTTTAAATAAAATTTTATAACATTTGCTTTACAGGATATTTTCAAAATCAAATTCTTCCTGGTTAAAAAGGAATTGATAACTCATAAGCAAGTGAGTGATCACTATCCAGTAATTCCTACTTCTGCCATGACTGTAAGTGGCAGAGCTCCTTTGAGGATGTTTGCAAAACTACTTAAACACTCAGTTCCTCATACATAAAAGAAATTGGTTCCAGGGTTCTGGTGACATGGCTTTGGGAATAAACAGAATGACATGAGAGGTACTTTGGTCCCTCAAATATAGAGGAAAATAAGCGTAAGGGCAGTCTCTATTAGCACCTATCTTGCTGATAGACACAGTGTGTCTTTTTCTTCTCTCAGAAGCTAAAGATCCTTTGTGATTTCTGCTCTGATAAGACCTGATTTCAACACAAGGTGGATATTTTTCAATGAGTCACTGCCTGATGAAAATAGATCTTTAAAAATGGAAAACTTGACACTATCTCAATCCTATCGACTGAGACAACATCGCTCTAATTTTTGTCATAAAACTCCTTTTGGACGCAGTGATGACAAGAGTACTTTTTCACACGCCTAATTCCAACAACGACTACAGATCAGACGCATCCAGAAAGGGAACCCGAGAGGGTCTTATTACACCCATTTTAACGTATCTTTTTATTTGAAGTGGCCGCACGATCCCAGGCCCATTTAGTAGTTCTCTTACTGGTTCTCCTTTTAATTAATAGACTTGTGAATAACCACAACTGCCTTATGGGACATGCCAAACACTAAACAGATGACTAACTTGCAGTGAGCAATCTGCTCGACACAGGGCGCCTTAATTTAAGCCATACGTGGTGAAAAACAAAGGCATGGCAAGCATGCGGCTCAATGTATAGTTTTTGGTCTGTTTCAAGTTAAATAAGTCCCTGGTGTGCAGAAAGTAACATTCATAAAAGTGAAAGCAACGGTTCTGATTTATGGCCACCTGTTAGCATAAGGCTGACCTGCTTGAACGTGGCGGGCACGATCGTCCAGAAGGAGCACGGTGGCGCAGAGTGGGGCAGGACTGGCGGCCCAGACTCAGGGAGGCTCAGCTGGAAAGGAAGGAGCCCCAGCGCCCCAGCGAAGGCTTCCTGCTGCGTGCCAGCAAGCAGGTAACCACGCCGCCTGCCGCAGGGTGGGGAGCCCTGAATGTACTGCCACTGTCATCTGGCCCAGTTTATGGACAAAACCCATCTCCTGGGGGCTGTGGGGAGGGGCTGGGGTGGCGGGTCGTTCATTAGAACCTGGCCGGAGGGCAGCTCGGATCTGTAAAGGACAGCTGTCTAATTGGATTTGCTTGTGCGTACTGTCTTAGCTTTTACAATGGGAATAGGCTACCCGGCCTTTCTAATTAGATTGTTAAACATAATAGCTGAATGGCACAGCAGTAAAGAATTTGCCCTTCTCTTTGTAGGCGCAAAATAGGGCTCAGAAAAGATTCAGGATTTTTCCAGCCCATTTCCCCCATCATTGTATCTGATGGTAATGAGACGAAGTTTATTTCTTTTTAAAAGCTCCCAAAGGAGCACAGGCCAGGTTGAAGTTCAAACTAAATGTCAAAACACACACATGCAATACAGTAGCAAACTTCTCTTTTCCTTTGGCCTCTTGTTTCCCCTAATTGGTGCCTTGTGGGCAGTCTCTACTCAGAGACCAAGAACGAAATGGATTGGAAATTGAATTACCCTGTCACCCCTCAAGGTGGTCTCCAGACCCGTGTTGAGAAAAATCGGTATAACAGGGTGGGGAAGAAATTACTTGCTGGGGTTCTGTGTCCATGTCTTGTCTCCTGGTCTCCAGCGCACCGACCGGTAGGGTGGGAAGGAAGAGGAACGGTGAGGGACAAAGGAAAGGAAAGAGGGGAGAGAGGAGGGATTCAGGTGCAGGAGTGTGGGGCTCCGCGATGCCGTCCACCACGCCTGTGGGTCCTACAGCTTGAAAACCATTTCTGGTCACATGACAAGTGACACTTCATCTGAGGATCTGTGTTCTCTGAGAGTCCATTCCGTACCCCATTTCCTGACCGATTGCCATTATACGGCTAACTTTGCTCAGTGTCATCCAGGTTTGGTATTATAGAGGATAGGCACTAAGTTTTTATTTTTTTAATGGCATGAGAAATGGATCTTCCCCCATGTCTTCCATACTCTTTGGGGTGTAAAGCACCAGCAGGTTGTGAACGTGATGTTCCACAGCCTTGTAGAAGTCATCCTAGGCTACCTGGCATTGAAAAACTATCAGAGATTTGGATGCTCACTTGGTGTGCCCTTCTCCTACGTGCAGAATGAGGCTCTTCTCTGTGTGGCAGTCACATCAGTGCAGCATCCCCAAGGGTCCCACAGGACCAGAGATGCAGTGTCTTTAGCAAGAAAAAGAATTTTCTTCTTAAATGTTCCCAAAAGCAAGGAGTGACTCCAGCATGGGCAGAGTACAGATCATAACCCTGGGGTCATTTTTGCCATTTTGATTCTCTCTTGACATCATCCCAGAGAGACATTCCCCTGATTTTCAGGAAAATCAATAATAAAAGCAGGCAGCACATTACTCAAAATGAACAAGTGAATGGGTAATGAGTCATCACCCACCTTTCTGCATCATTTCAAGTGTTACTTTGTCCCTCCTCCCTTTGCTGTTTGGATGCCCCATGCTCTGTTTGTGATCTCAAGATAGCTTTGCCAAGATTCAGCAGTGACTCCAGAATCAAACTCTATTTATAGCCATTTGTTCACTACTTGGAGTTCTGTCTGTGCATTTGTGTTCCATCTCCAAGACCCACCCTGCTCAGAACCAGCCCTTGGTTCTGGAGTTGCAAACTCAGAGTCCACTCACACGCCACTATTGTCAGGCCCATGCACTGTTTCATCCCTTAAACTGGGGCAAAATGCTCTCCAGATTGCTGCAAGACTCCCTGTCACCTTTTTCTTGCATCTGGCTGCTTTCCACAGCTGGTCTACCTGTCTAGATTCTGAAAGCATCGAGAGTGAGGACCCTGCCTTTTCTCACGCATGTCACCCTCTGTCTGCCCATGTCTTCAAGGATGTTTTCATCAGATTTCCTATGACTGTAGCCCCAATATTCAAGAACTTTTCCCTTGCCGGGATTACCAGAAATGTTCACTTTGTTAGGTCACAGAGTTGTTTTCTAATTCCTCTGAAAGGCACTCCTTGGAAGCATTGCTTAGACTTTATGCCCGCCACACCCTCCATGGAGAGGGGTGTCTAAGGGAAACACAGGAAAGAGGGAACACATTAACATGAAGACAGACACAGCTCTAGTACAGCAGGCCGAGCCATCCTCGGCCTCCCTGTATTTTTATGTCTTATTTGGATTATGGGTGCTTTGATCAAGCAGGACAGGACCCACTTCCCCAATTATACGTGATGCCCACCTAGAACTAACCACCATGAAGGACATTTTTCTACAGTGATGGGAGTGAGTAACCCTGTATGGAAACTGTTTAAAGAAGTTAGAATGAACTTGTCCTTACAGCTTACAAATTTTTGAAAATTGAACCGTAAAATCAGAACAGACCCTGGCCCTTACTCTTAACCTCTGAATAAAAGAACCATGTGCCTGAAACCAAGACATTTGTGCAAAAGTACAGTTGTGCAGGCAAGGCAAACCCAAATATTGGTTTTGTTTTGAAATGAGAGACCCTTCTGCATTCTGATGCTATGTGATGTTTCTCATTCCATTCTTCATTCTGCACACATGGGTGACTTTAAGTCGGCATTCGTGGAAACAGTTTAAAAAGGTCTTGAAACTGAGAAGTGGATTATGTCAAGGACTAAAATTACTTGAGAACTTTTTGATCATAGAGATTTTGGAGTGTGATCAATTTGACACATGTGTCCATAACGATATGAGTATGTTTGCATTCTGTAGTTCTGTGATAACACAAAAGATGTGGGGAGGATGAAGTTGCTTTTTCCAAATGCTTTATAGAATGTTCTATTTAGTTTGGAACAGGTGTTGCAAATAGTTTCTCAAATATTACTAGAAATGCTCTATCACACTCACATTCTTAGCAAATCCTTTCCTTTCCTTCTAAAAGCTTATTGACAGCTGATTTTGCTCCTTGAATTTCTAAGAAAATAACTTTCCATCTATATGTGAATGTATCATTCTTGATTTTCAAGAATAGGTATCAGATAATGTGGCTCTGTGACTATTGAGAGTTGGAACACAGGATTTACCAAGAAAAAAAATGTACATAAATCTTTCCTCAGCCTTACTCAATTTCTTTGTCCATTTCTGGAATGAGTTCCAGAAAAATATTCCTGGAATTAAAATATCCCAGAATGAAGCTGATTTCTGATGATTCAAAATCATATTTCCTCTATGTCTCATTTCTTGTCATTTCAAAGGTAAGTTTAAAAAAATAATTAAAGGAGAAATACTGAAGGAAAATAACAGAGTTGGAGGACTGATGCTACCCAACGTCGAGAATTACTATAAATTTACAGTAATCAAGACAGTGTGGTATTGATAACAGTACAGATAGATTAATGGAGCAGAAAAGAAACCCCAGAAATAGACCCACACAGATACAGTCAATTGGTCTTTGACAAAGAAGCAAAGGCCATGCATTGGAGCAGAGACAGTCTTTTTAACAAATGGTTCAGGGACACCTGAATGCGGATATTACACTCTCCATGAAAATTAGCTCAAAATAGGTCATACACATCAATGTAAAATTCACAACTATAAACATCCTAGAAGACGACATAGGACAAAATTTACCTGGTCCATAAAAGATATAATTCAAAAGCTGGACTCATTAGAATTAACTTATTCCCAGCAAAAGACAGCGTCGAGAGAATGAGAAGACAAACCATAGACTGGGAGAAAATATTTGCAAAAGACACATTTGACAAAGGTCCATTTCCCAAAGTATAAGAAGAACTCTACAAATTCAGTAAGAAAACAAATCAGTTTAAATAATAGTCCAAAGATCCTTAACAACCTCACCAAAGAAGATACACAGATGGCAAATAAGTACATGAAAAGATGTTCTACATTATATGTCATGGGAAAATGAAAATCAAAACCACAATGAGATACCACTATATGCTTAATAAAAGAGTTAAAATCCAGACCACCAATAGCACCAAATGCTGGTGAGGATGTGGAGCAACAAGAACTCTCATTCATTGCTAGTGGGAATGCAAATGGCGCAGCCACTTTGGAAGACAGTTTAACAGTTTTGTACAAAACTCAATATAGCCTTACCATAGGACCCAGCAATTGCACTCCTTGGTACTTACCCAAAGGAATTAAAACACCAGTCCACAAAGAAATCCCCACATGGATGTTCAGAGGAGTTTTACCCAAACTTGGAAGCAACCAAGTTTTCCTTTAGTAGCTGAATGCTTAAGTCAACTGTAGTCACATCCATACAATGGAATATTATTCAACACTAATAAGAAATGAGTTATTAGGTCATGAAAAGACAGAAAGAAAACTTAAATGCCTATTGCTGAATAAAAGAAGCCAATCTGAAAAGGATACATACTGTATGATTCCAACTATAAGACATTCTGGAAAAGGCAAAACTATGGAGAGAGTTGAAAGATCAGTGGTTTCCAGGGTTCAGCAGGGAGAGAGGAATGAATAGGGGGAGCAGAGAGGATTTTTATGGCAGGAGAAGTACTCTGTATGATACTGTAATGATGGACACATGTCATTATACATTTGCCTAAATCCATCGAATGTTCAATACCATGGCTGAACCCTAAGTAACCTTTGGGTTTTGGGTGATGATGATGTGTCAATGAAGGTTAATGAATTATAACACATGTCCTCCTCTGATGAGGGATGTGGGTGGGGGGATTGGTGGGGGAAGGAAGCTGGGCATGTGTTTTAGTAAACAGAGGGTAAAGGGAAATCTTTGTACTTCTCTTCAATTTTTCTGTGAAACTAAACCTAAAATTGCTCTAAATATTAAGATCTTAAGAAAAAAGAAATTAGGGGATTGGTCTTTTAGAAATCTCAAGCAGGTATAACATCTAGACTTTTATCTATACTAAGAGTAAAAGCCTCAGAATGTGTGAATTGCTGAACTCACTTATTTATAGTTAGAAAATTGCATTAGGCGAAGAAAGAAGAACCTCTTTATATGCCTCTCCTACCCCTTACTACTAAGAATAGGACACTTGAGACCCCACACAAAGACTGGAGAAACCCACATGTGCGGAGAAGTCCAAGGAGGCCAAAAATAATCCTTTCTTGACTGGCGGCTGGCCCCACGAATGCCATTCCTTTCCAATAGCTCCAGTTCCCCTCTCAGAGGCATGGATGCCTTAGGGATCTTCCTTTCCAGGTGGACGTCTCCCCCTCTCTGCAGCCAAACCAATAGGCATTATGGCCACCATCTTTTCTTTTTTTAAGATTTTATTTATTTATTAGAGAGAGAGAGATAGCACAGGGTGGGGTGTGAAGGTGGGGAGGGGAAGAGGGAGATAGAGAAGCAGACTCCCTCCTAAGCAAGGGGCCCGACTCAAGGCTCAGGACCCAGGGATCATGACGTGAACCAAAGGCAGGTGCTGAACAGACTAAGTCACCTAGACTCCCTTGTCACATTTTCTTACACAAAAGACAAGAAATATGTCTTGTGCAGAGAGAATGTTGGGACCTCATAGTTGTAGCTCAACCCTGTGGAAACGCCCAACAGACTCAGGACAACACAGACAAATGCAGAATGCTAAAGACAGGAGCAGCCATAAGAACCATCAAGAGTTTCTCTGAAGCTAATCCAAAAAAAGTTCACAATGAATAATGGTGTTGTCCTTTCAGAAAAATGGTTTCCTCCAGTCACGGTGCTTGCGGTCCTCATGCTGACCCCCTCAGGCTGCGGGTTGGTTCCATATTACACACTTTCCAGGGATAACAGGGAGGAGCAAACTGCAGCCTGAAAGCTGAGAATGGTTTTTACATTTTTTATGTGGTTGGGGGAAAAAAAAAAAATCAAAAGAATACTAATATCTGGTGACAGGGAGATTGCAAGAAATTCAGATTTCGGATTTACTGGCACGCAGCCATCCCCACTTGTTTAGGTCCTGTCTATGCTGGCTTTTGCACTACAGTGGCAGAGTTGAGCATTGTTATAGAGACCCACAAAGTCCACAAAGCCCAAGTTATTTATTACTTAGCTCTTTACAGAAAACATTTAGCAACCCCAGATGTGCAAGATCACTGATCCAATGGCAAGAATTCCAACAGAGCCTACATCATGGAGCAATGCTAACTGGCCTGGTCAGGGTTCAGAGGAGAGTCTCCCAACAGTGGACAGTCCTCTAAAAAACCAAGGTACACAAGTATTAAACAAAATACATGGGCAACTTGTCATCCTAATAAACATTTCTGCTAGCAAGGAGCCAGAGTCCAGGAACTGAGACAAATACCTCCAGCATATGTAAATAAAGGTCATAAACTATTAAGGAATGCGTGAATTCTGAACTTTGGGGTCTTACACTATCCTCCATGGCAAAAAGTTCTCAATGGCTCAGATGCAGGAGGGAAATCTTCACATGACTCCATTTTTGCTGCAATTAAGAAAAGATGCAGATTTTCTCCCGATTTTCTCACCCAGAGGCCTCAGTATTTTCACTTATGCTCTTAGCTAAGTCCTCAAAGACAGACCTAATTTAACATTCACTCACTCATTCATGACATTGTTAATTTGTACATTCATTCAATGACTCAGTGAATATTTATTAAGCACAGGTGATAAATACATAAAGTAGTAAGGACCTACCACCAAGCAGCTTAGTCAATTGAAGGAAACAGACGTGTGACCTAAATAAAACAAAATGTTACTATTACTAAATAGAACTGATGAGCACAGTATAAAGTATGAAAGAACAGAGTCCATGCCTCCTTCCTTTGTCTGTCTCGAATGAGCTCCCTCCCTTCCAGAGGCCAGGAAACGCTGTCAGTCAGTATCAACCTGATAAGGCTGCTTGAGAATGGAACAGCTTCAGGAGTAATTCTGAACTAACAGGAAATGTATCAGCAGAAGTCTGGAGTGGAGAGACCTCCCCCACCCCCATCCCCAAGTTCCCCTGCAACGGAGCGCAGGAAATAAACATTTTTTCGCCTTCTCCGCTCTTGGCGTTCAGGATATGCAGACTAAACCAGGCCTCGGGAGAAAAGTTAGGCTGGATCTTTATTCATGGTATGTGGTTAAACATGTTTTCATGTTGTCAAAGATTAAATAATTAGGAGAACATGGTCAAGATCAAAAGGCAGCCCCATGTCATAAGCAATTAGGAGGCTACTCACAGCTGTGACAACTACGGATCCCCGCTGGTACGGTACCTGCTTTAGCAAGCCATGTGGGCTCAATATGACGCCTAGACTGGGTACTTCAGGGTTTTTCATTTAAATCTCATTAAGACAGTTGCAATCCAATAAATGCAAAAATAACAGAGGTAAAAGGGATACCAAATTGTGCACAAAATAGGAGGCACATTAAGGAAAAAGAGCAAATCACTAGTTTATACATTAGAAATCCTTTCTGGAAGAAGTTACATAGAAGTGTTTTATGTATCTTAAAAGAGATTTCAACTTGATATATTTGTAAAATCACTTTTTCAGCCTGTCTGTGTGTTCTCATTAAGAAAGAAAAATAGGTTGATGATTCAAATGGGTTCCCAAAGGGACCTCTAAATTATACCATTACTAAACAGGTATCTTTTCAGTGATCCCATCTGCTGACTGGTTTTATACATTAGAATGTTAAAGAATGGGGCGCCTGGGTGGCTCAGTGGGTTAAGCCGCTGCCTTCGGCTCAGGTCATGATCTCAGGGTCCTGGGATCGAGTCCCGCATCTGGCTCTCTGCTCAGCAGGGAGCCTGCTTCCTCCTCTCCTCTCTCTGCCTGCCTCTCTGCCTACTTGTGATCTCTCTCTGTCAAATAAATAAATAAAATCTTAAAAAAAAAAAAAAGAATGTTAAAGAATGAAGCAGAAAATCTCATCTGAGAATCCTCCCTAGTTAATAAGCTTACAAAAGTTGACTTAAGCAATTTGGAAACAACAGGACGATGTCTCAGATTAAACTTGTAAAAGTGGCTTGATTCTCAAACCCTTAAGTTTAAGCTAGGAAAAGCCAATAATCTGGTTTCCTCCTGCAGAAATGTCCGTCTATGATGGCCTGGCCTTCAAGCAGTTCTGTTCCTCAAGCCTTCAGAAGACTCTTTCTCTTCCAGGGTGTTGGGGGTCTGGGCTGTGCCACCTTCTGGCATGCAGCCTCTCTGCTGAGAGCAGGTCAGTGAGCAAAACCACTGAGAGGTCTGCACATGCGGGGCCATCCTGGATGTGACTAGGCTGGAGAAGTCTCAGCATTAAATGGCTATTTGACTGTTGTACTTCTTACCACAAATCTTCCGTTAACACCAATGTCTGAGTGATGAGTTTAAAACATTTCTGGGAGCCTCTGGGTGGCTCAGTCAGATGAGCGGCAGACTTGAGCTCACGTCACGATCCCAGGGTCCTGGGATGGAGTCCTGCATCTGGGCTCCCTGCTCAGAGGGAAGCCTGCTTATCCCTCTCCCTCTGCCTCCTCCAAATCATTCTCTTTCTCAAACAAATAAATACAATCTTTTAAAAAAATAAAACTAAACAAAACATTTCTGTCTAAGAAAGTGTCTCAACCCAAACAGGCCTGATTGTCTTACGGAAGTCATACCTGCGGACCAATGGCTTTCATCTGCCCATTGCAGGAGCTCGTGTTTGCCCGGTCTGAGGTCCCCTCATCCTTAGGCATCTTCCTGGGAGTCAGATACATTTCTATCTGCTTCAACATCCCTGTGGGTCGTTATGTTCACCACCAACATCACTTGGTCCCGGACACTAACTCTGCTGCTCCCATCAGACAGCCATCACTAACCCAGCAATGACATGGAAATGGTGGCCTCTGCCTAGGGCCCTGGAAACTAGGACAATGTCACCACTTCTCCTGCTCTGCACAGCTGCCCTACACTGCCAAATCTTGCTTAGGGCCCTGTCCCATTCAGGCTACACTGCTTTCCACATGTTCTGGGGACAGCTACCTTCTCCAGAACTCTCTTGGAGTTGGCTCTGCCTCTCTAGACAGCAGCTCTGTCCCTGCCACTCTACCCACACCTGCCTGGTCTGCCCCACTGTGGCTTTTGACATGGCCCAATGGCACTGAGTCTGGCAAACCACAACATTGCCCTGCATGACAGATGTGGGACAATGTTTTCGGGGTTTCCAGGGCCCGCAGCAGGCATGCTGGAGGCCCTAGATGTGGCGTTAGCTTTAATCCAGCTCTTTCCTTCCCCAGAGTACATGCCTATCGAAAGGGGGCCTGGATCTGAATGGGGTCTCAGATCAGCTATGGACCCCACTTCCCTCAGCCCACAGGCCTTACTGTTGGGGGCCCTCCTCCCTGCTGGTCCTCTCCCAGGGCCCAGGCTTCAATGCTAGCTGCCATGATTTTACCTGACATGCCTACATGTCTGATCTCCAGCAAAGACACATGGCACGTTTTTTTCCCCCAATCCTGACTCCCCCAGCCGATGTGTTTCAGATATTCGAGCAGGGGTTTGAGATGACCACAAATTCAATATAAGTTAATAGTGTGACGTAACCACTAAAAATGCTAATGCCGTCTTGAGCTGAAGACCCACACGTCTGGCATCCAGATGGAAAGCAGGAATTGTGCTGTCACACTATGCGCTGCCTACACCCTCCTCGGGGCGCCACTTGGTTTGGGGAAATGCACTCTCACTTATTTTTTTAGATGAAGATTAAATGTAAATAACTTGATTTGGGGAGTGTTATATGCAACTGAGGAAATGCACTTTTTAAAAAAAGATTTTATTTGTTTATTTGACAGAGAGAACAAGCACAAGCAGGGGAAGTGGTAGGCAGAGGGAGAAGCAGGCTCCCTGCTGAGCAGAGAGCCCTATGAGGGACTCTATCCCAGGACTCTGAGATCATCACCTGAGCTGAGAGCAGCCACGTAACAGAATGAGCCACCCAGGAACCCCAGGAGATGCACTTTTAAGGAAAGCTTTAATGACAGTTAGTCTAGAGAAGAATTCTAATGGTGAGAGACTGAAATCAATGCCATTTAATGAATGATTGAAGGACTTAGGATGTTCTGAGTCGTGGAACAAAGAAGGAAGGTTTTCAAGCCTATGAAGTTGTCACACAGTTCTGTGCTAATCAAATGGGAAACTGGGGGGGGGGTATCTAAATCTTACAGGAAGTTGAATTCAACTAAGTATCAGTGTTTTCTATCCCTCCCCCATCATTCTCTTCTTTCCTTGACCCACTTCCATTTCTTTTCTTGTTTGTTTATTTGTTTCTAAGAAGAGAGCTGCCCAACAAGGGAATCTGTGGCCTGGTAAGGTAGTGATCTCCCCTTAGCTGGGAGCATTCAAGCAGCGACTGAATGACACTGTCCAGTGACTGCAGGAAAACACATACTTGAATTAGGTGGATCCTAGGCCCGAAAAGCTCCAACATTTCCTCAAAAGCAAAGTTTCTGCTCCCAGGGCTGTCCCAGCTGTATAGACTCCCCAGGCTACCATGTGCTGATGCATTTTAATGTGGCTTCTTTTCAAACGGTCTACATACACTTTCCTCACAGAAGGATTAGAGAAATGGGAAAAAATAAAGCACAACGAGACACATGAAGAATCAATAGTGCTCTGTCCTTCCTCAGTCTCCCACTCACCCTATCTTCGACCAAGGGTGTTTTCTGGGTATTGGTTCTCTTTTTACCTTGTATACGTTGCAAATTTCTTGAGCTGAGGGTTTTGTTCCAGCACAGGTTTTTCTGGGAAGTTTTCAAAGGAGGAACGGGGTCTGCTGGTAGGAAGGCAGCATGAGGAATGTCTCAAGGAAGATGAGATGGCGAGGTTTTGCCCAGCTGTAATTTTCTGCATGCTAAGATGGTATAGTCCAAGTAGGCGAGGGAGCCACAGGATGCCAGCAGTCTTGTCACTCCACATTTTCCTGCCTGCTCACCTTTAGGAGGTGATAATCATTACATGGGGTAGTTGTTTTTCCATAAATTCTAAATCTTAAACTTAGGTTAGTGCATGTTGGCGGGGGGCCAGGGGTGGAGTCTATACCAACAGGACAGAAAGAAGGAAATTACCTCTGAAGAGGTCATGCAGAGGGCACAGGAAGTTCCCATGGCTTGACAAGTTCCGCTGTGGGCAGGCCCGACTTTGAAGTGGGTTTCCAGGTGTGTCAGGGAAGAGCCCTTTAATACTCCATAATAGGAAGGCCACTTTGTTGACAGCCCGGTCAGCGTCTCCTCTCATCTCCTGCTCAGATGACATGGAGATGGAAAGAAGTAAACAAAGCTCTAAACCATGGGGACAGGGGAGCCACCCTCTCCCTACAACATTCTGTTCCCCCCTCCTGACGCCCCCCCATCCCCCCTCAAGGCCTTTCTGTTGACAGGAGTAGAGAAGGTCAGCATCTTAAGGTCACAAAAACATACCAAGGCTCTCTTCAATCTCTAGAAATTTCTTTGAGGAAGAATGATGCCTAGAGAATCATTCTGAGGATCTTCCCTAAATCTTTAGATGCCACGGCTCCTTGGTGACACATTTAAAGTTAAATGAGACTCAAAAGTTCAGTGGGAGAATCGGAGAGGCCCTGGCTCATGGAGGGTTTTCTCTTTCAGGCTGTAGACAGGCCCGGCCCGCCCAGTCCCTGTGGAATTTTCTGGGGGCTTGCTCGGGCGCCTGCTTTCAACTCGGCTTCTGAAGTTATTCTGAACAATGGAAACAATTCCTTTCCATGATTAAAATCTTCCACCCTCTAAAATTAGTCCCAGGAAATTAGAACAGCAGTAATTGTAGGAGGGCACACAATCCCAGCAATTTAAAGTGGAGTCATTTACGGAAATCACCAAGGCGAAGTCCTTAGAAGGTATTTCCTCACGAGTTTTTGTCCTATAACTTGAGGCCACTGAAGGGTCATCAAATCTCAATGGCTCTTAGTCTCCCAGTTATTAAATCCATCCCAGTCAAGAGATAACACGGGAGTTGTGAGCATAGAGAAACTGTGACACTCTGGCCTTTCTTCATATTAAGGATGGTGGATCCAATGTGTACTCTGTGTGTGTGTGTGTGTGTGTGTGTGTGTGTGTGTGTGTATAATTAGGGACTTGAGAATTCAAGACCCTGCCCTTTGTTTTCTGTCCATTATTTTTTTTTTAATCACAAATAGAAAAATCAGGATCATATTCTCTCCTTTTCACAGTGGCCATGTGTAAAACCTAATAGCATAAGAGCTCTATATAGCAATATGCATACATATGATGGATTCTATTAAAAGAGCCCGACAGTTAAGCTTTGCAAATGAGCCATCATAAAAAAGTGGCTCTACATTTTGCTTGTATGTGTTTTTCTTGAATGTACTGCACTTTTCTTGGAAAGCACTAGCTTTTTCTTCCCTGGCTAAAAAAAAAAAAAAAAAAAAAAGAAGGACGGAAGGAAAGAAGGAAGGAAGGAAAAAAAAGAAAGAAAGAATGAAAGAGAGAAAAAAAAAGAAAGAGAGAGAGAGAGAAAGAAAGGGAAAGAAAAGGCTAGCACAGAATAGCTATGGGTTAGAAATTGGCAAGTGCTAGGATTCGGAGACGGGGTGGTTCAGTCATGGCAGTAGAGTGGAGGCGGGGACAGGGGAACTGGGCAAATATTCTGAAGGGGTTCGACTTCAGCTTCCTACGCTACGTTCTGGGTTACTGAAAGACCCTCCTTCCCATAGGCGTCGCCTTGTTTCTGAGGCACTCCCACCTCTTCGCCTTGGTTTGTGTTTACCCTCTCCGACTATCTGATCTTCTCTCTGTATAAGGGTTGGTTCGGAAGCACAGGCTGCAGTGCTGAAACCCCGAGCAGCTGCCCAACCAGGTCCAGGCTCCACCCTAGAACATCCCCTTCCTACCTCATGGTTCCGCCATTCCAAAATGCTCTTGTTCCTGGATTCAGCCATGCTTTCCTCTACCCAACAAATACTTATTGCACCTTTACTGGAAGAAGTATCTTGTGAAGGACAGAGATACTGTAGTGAACAAAGAGGGTGCCCTTCCTCTCCCTGAGCTGACATATCGGGGAAGGTAGGCATAGCCATCAAATTACACAAATAAATGTAAAATTACGAATTGTTCTTGGTCCTAAGAAGAGAGTAACAAAGTGCTATGAAAACCCTCTGATTGGGTACTTCTACATGGTTTGAGTGGTCAGAGAGACCTCCGGGGAGGTGATCAGAAACCAATGTGTCAAGGATGGACCACGAGGGGAGGGGGCGGAGCAGGCGGCACCACAGGCTGAGGCAGCGGCTGATGACCTCCCTTGAATGTACTGTCCATGCCCCTGCACCCTGTGAAACCCTGCTCCTCCTTCAATCCCCACTCAAATGACTCCCCTTAACGCATCCTGCCTGGATATTCTCCCAAACCGAACTACTCACTTGCCCTTCTTTATCCCACCTTAGCAAGCCAATACGAAGCACCTACTATGTGTCAAGCACTGAGTGGGTGTTAGGTGACTGTGGTGGATGAGACAGAGACTTCTTCCAGTTTAAAATGTAGGCTTTATAGTTATCCAGGTATAGTGCGGCCAACAGATTTCAGAGAACGCCCCTGAAAAAACAATTTCCGACTCACAGTTCCCAAGTGCAGGAGTTATGTGGCGACAAGCAGAGCACCATGGGGAAGCACCAGGGTGACTCAGGAGGAGGCTTGTGGGAGGAAACATGGGCGAGAGACTTGATTGCCATCTCTGTGGGAAGAAACAGGTAAGCAGGCTAGGACTGACTAACTTGAATAATTTCAAGGGGTTCTGGGGTATAGGGGCTGTCCCAAGTTGTTGGAGCCAAGGTGAAGGACAGGGGAATAGTGTTACAGAGTGTAACAGCTTGATAAAGGAGGTGGTGGTGGTGGGGAGGGGTATCCCTGGGCTAGTTTGAGTGTAGAGGGTATGCTCATGGGCCAGTCTTCACTATTTCTAGGAACTGGCTAGTCCAGGGAGGGTCTGCAAGGTACCAGATGTCAAAACATTAGAATGAAAAGACATGGGTAAGATCTCACATTCCAGGTTTAGCTGTTTAGCTAGGGAGATGGACAAGACACAAAAAATGCAACACAGGGCTGAGCACTCTGTCAGGGCACCTCGCCAGGCTTTGTTGGGTCAGGGGTTTCCCAGCAGGGGTGAAGCCTGGACTGAGCTCTGAAGGATGAACAGGGACCAGTCAGGGGAAGAAGCAGCAAGGACAGGGATAGAGAGGGAGTGGAACCATTAGGTCAGTGGATGTCACCCCAACTTGCTGGAAACCCAAAAGTGAAAAAATTGCCAGTGAGACTACAGGCCAGTGAGCTCCAGTTGTGAAGGGCCGGGATTGCCACAGGAGCTGGAGTGATCCTGAAGGCAAGAGGAACCTGAGAAGGTTTTTAAGGAGATGAGTGACATGCCTGGTTTTGTGTTCTAGAAGATCATTTGGAAGGGAGTTGGGAATAGCAGAGAAGTGTGTATACCTGAGGCTACCACAGCAGTGGGAGACAGAGGGTGAACAGATCTCAGCAACAGCAGTGGAGGATGACCATGTTTGTGAGGCTTGCACCCAGGAGACTGAGGCAAAGGGAACTAGTCTAGCCTGGCCCCCGGGGTCCCTGAAAGATGGCACAGAGGGGTGCAGAGGCACAATCATGCATGTCAAGGCAGCCCGGTCTGGCAGATGACACACAGAGTTTTAAGTCATATCCTGGCATAGGAGCCTCATCTTTTATGGGTTATATTGTTTTAGGTAATTTACAAAAGAATTATCAGTATCCAGGCCACTAGGATCCTGTTTGTCTCACAACTGCATTACGAGGACTGAGATAACAGGTATGAAAATGCTGTACAAACCGTCAAAGCACTGTTCATGCGTTTTCTGGATTTATTACCATCATTGCTCTCATGAAGTCCAGGGTTCTGTCTGCCAGAGCAAGGAGGTCAGAGTCCCTGCATTTCAACGCCCCCCTGAGCAGCTGTGGCACATGCATGATGGGCAAAGGGGCTGGAGGTCTCTGTGGCCACAGGCACCTGTTCTCCCCATCTTCCTTAGCAACAGAGTTCTGAATTTATTCTGGATAAGTTGTAAGTTCTGAGCAGTGAAATTTCACTGGAAGTGGGTGGAATTTCCAGAAGTGCTCCTTAGAGGAGAAGGTTCAGTCCTCATTCATATTTCTGTTTGGAGATCAGATGAGGTGACTGGGGTTCTTGCAGCCACCTTAGAGTATGCAGAGAAAGTTTTTTTGTTTTTGTTTTATTTATTTATTTTTTTTAAAAACCAGGGCAGAGACCTGGAAAAAGCCTGGGTTCTCTGCAGGTGCAGCGGCACCTCAATCCTGGACATTCTTTCTCTTGGCTGATTAACATGAGGAAATGAAATTTTTCCTGTCTGGTATTACTACCTTTTTTTTCAGGTCTTTGAAACTCACAGCCAAACCTAGCCTGAAGTGATACATCAGATAGTAAGCTATCAGTAGTTTTATCTTTGACTATAGAGGGTAAAATGGGTTATAGATGATATATATTCATAAGTCATAATCATATTAGGAAGTTTAAAGAGGGACCAATTGAGGGAAAAGACCAAATCTAACCTTTAAAAAAAACTTACTGCATTTACTTTGTCAGAATCTTCTATGAAGAAGTAAGTATTTTGAAAATGTCCTAAGAGAAATAATTGTGAAACTATTTCACTTACAGTAAAAAAATCAACATTTCTTTTTCTTTATTTTTTCTAACCTATCTTTTACTACAAGACTGGTTGCTGTAAAAATTTTTAATTCATCTCCTTTCAAAAGCATTTCAGAACAACTTATTCAAGAGAATCCTTAGGGAAGCGGGAACAATGTCATTACCTTGGGTCTACTTGAAAAAGAACTGGATGAATTTCACTTGCCTTCTTTCCCCACAAGCTTCTTTTTGGACTAAGACAGGGTATGGAAAATTTCTATGGAGAAATTGATGTTACATTAGGTGGAAAAGAAAGAAAGTTATAAAGTACAAAGAGCTAACAGACTTTAAGGATGAAAGCTATAATAAAATGTAAAAAAAAAAAACCAAAATACACACACACACACACACACACACAGGACAAACAAACACTTGCTTGGAGCCTATAAACAAAAGCTCAATGATAATAAGCCATGCATTTTCACTTTCTAAAGAATATCCATCTTTACCTGTTATGGACTAAACTGTGTTCCCAGGATTCATATGTTGATGCTTTAACCCCTAATGTGACCACATTTGGAAATCTGGCCCTTAATTAGGGCTAAAAGAGGTCATACGGGTGGACCCTAATCCAATATGACTGGTGTCCTTATCAAAAGAGGGACACCAGGGATAGGCACCACAGGAAGAAGGCCATGTGAGGATAAAGCAAGATGGCAGCTGCCCACAAGCCAAGGAGAGAGGCTTCACAAAAACCAAACCTGCCCACATCTTGATCTTGGACCTCCAACCTCCAGAACTGTGAGAAATAAATATCACTTGTATTATAAGCCACCCATGCTGTGGAATTTTTTTACGGCAGCTCTAGTCAACTAATACAGTACTTTCTCCTGTTCCTGCTATGGCGGCAGTTACAAAAAAAAATGCTTTTTTCTCAACACAGACAAGATTCTAAAGCAGAGATTAGAAGAGTTTGCTATCTGGAGCAGATTTTCTACTCTGACGTTTGTCTAGTCAGTAGCCCACTATCCAATCTGCACCACGGTCTTTCCATCCACACCCCTCTCTTCTGACTCCTGTGTTATGGAGAAGACTTGGAGCCATCTTAGGGAACTCCCACCCCTCCAGATGCCAAGTCGAGAATTCTGTCTCCATCTACACCCTGTTCCAGTCGGCTTTTCCTCATATCACTCAAGAAAAGCCATTTCTCTTCCAAGTACAGATAATCATGTGCCTGTGTCCTGGAGCCTGACCATGCCCACACCCACCTCTGACTGAACTTCCTTCCATTGATCTACTCTTCCCTGTCTGATTCACATTCTTCCTTTTGCTCTCTCTCTCTCCACCTCTCTCCCTACTTCCCAACCTCACTCTCTCTCTCTCTATCTCCCTCTCCCCTCCCCAGCGGACCTCTTTTGTGCCCCACCCCTTTTCACAGCCAACCTTCTTTAAAGGTCTTTCTACATTTGTGGCCTTCATTTCCTAGCTTCCTCTCACTTCTCAGCTGACTCCAATTTGGTCCGTACCATTGCTAGGTTAATGGAAACAACTCTCACTAAAGAGGTCCATAAGCGTGATGTTGCTGAGCCCAGTTGACCTGCCAGCCAGGTTCAGCCCCGGGCCATATCCTTGACTTAGAAAGCTCTCTGCCCTCTCTGTGAGCAGCCACCTCCGACTTTCGTCCTGTTTCTTCCTGTTTCCCTGGCCACTCCTTTACCTCGCGGCATCCGAATGCATCATCTTCCACTTGGATGTGTAATTCTGAAGTTCCTACAACATGACGTCCTAGACTGTCTCCATGTCTTTCTCTCCCCATGCCCCTAAGTCTACCTATGGCCAGAGGACCAGATGAGGGTGGATTTACGCCTGCAACTCAGCCCTCATACCTGACCCTAGAAGTATCACCAGGTGACAGTGCCATAGTTCCTGATTCGACATAAACCACAGTGAGCAGGGGAGTCCCATCTCCCACCCTTCAGCAACATTTCCACTCCTTTCCAGTGCTGGGTGTTGTCAGTTGCCCCACAGGCTGTAGTGTTTTAATCAGACAGATAGAGGCCCAGGGATCAACCCTGGACCCCTTTCTCCCTCACCCCTGCCTCCAAATGATTGTCAAGTCTGCCAGTGTTTCCTCTGGGAAAAAAAATCATTCATTCATTAACTTTCTTCCATAACCTCCAGGCTTTTTCTGGCTACCACTGTCTTTGCTCTGGACCCTCCTGATGTCGCCAGGACAGGCTGTTATCCCAGCCTCTTCAACCTGCTCTCCACAGAACGAGACTTTGGAAATGTAACTATCCATGTGTTACTTTTCCCTCCACCCACTCACTGAGCCTCTCCACTGCACTCGAGTGATGTCAAAACCCCAAACCCAGCCCACCAGAGACTACACAAACAGGTCACAGTCCATCCTTCCCATCTCAATGGACTTGACAATTTGGGAAGACATGGAACTTTATTTCACTCTCAGCTCTATTTCTATCTTATTGATTTTAAGTATTCTTTATGGAGTCACAGCATTAACTTTCTTACATGTATGCTGTTAAGATTTCCTAGATTTTGGCTTTTAGGACCAAAATAGCCGTGTGTGCTATACCCTCGCAGAAGGTCACCAATAACACCCACAAATTATTCCCGATGCCTCCCCAGCCAGGTGGAGGCACACGGTCTGCTCTACCTGGAGAGCCCCGGTGAGCCAGCCAGCCAGCCTCGGACTGATAGATACAGGTTGTAGGACAAATCTCAAAGCCTGTACCCCATAAAATGAAGTTTTAGAAACAACCAACTTTTAGGGACAGGAAATAGCAACATTCTTCTTGACGAAGGCTCCAAAGTTTCAGGGAAGTGGCACTCTAGAGTTTCTTTCTGAATGTCTGAAAGTCTTATTCAAAGCAGACTATAGCAATATGGTTAGGATTGATTGCCTTGAATCCTAATTTTAGCTCAGATGCATTCAATGTAGCTGAATAGGTGCACTTCACATTATTGTATTTCCCCCGTGAGCATTCTCGTTCCTCCAGTGACAGCCATATTATTTCTCTCTTTCATATAGAATGTGGACCTGCCATAACCAGCCATTGTTGTGCTGTATCACATGGCCCCTCTCATTATTTTCCTTTCTGGTGTGCAGTGAGTGGGCAGGTAAAGGGCCCAGGAGGAGAAAATCAGTGAAGGAGAGAGATGAGCACGCAGCTGCCTGCTTGACCCTGACAGGGGAGCAGGACCGGGTAGAGGTGGGCGGGCTGATGGCAGGGGGTGGGGTGGGGGGGTGAGCTTAATTAAATATTTTATCTCAGCCTTTTCACTGAAGATATTCAAAGAGCTGAGACCAGCTTCTGTCATCACTCTACTAACCAACAGGGGCACATGAGGCAACCCGAAGCCTCGAACCCCAGGGGTGACTCTTGGGATGCCGACGACATCTTTTACCAAGTAAACACACTCAGAGATAGATATCTTCATGCTGAAGATCAAATATTATAGCTGTTTTACAACACTGGGTCTCTTCTGCTCAGTCAACGCATGGGTCCTCCATGGTTGGAGACAGTGTTGGGGGAGACAGGAGACTGAAGTTTATGGCCCTGAGTCCCAAGTGTATTGATGCTGGCTGGACCTGGTAATATGCATCTGTTCTCATGTCTCCCAACAGGGAAGAAGGGCAGGTGTGTAGAGCTAGAGGTTCTGTGGCACTGCTCTTTAAGTAGCCTCACAGCTGAACGGAAGAGGCTTCAGGTTCTCTCCCTTCTGCGAAGACCTGGGTCTCCTTTACCTCCCTCTGAGGCATTTGTGTCTCATGGCCACACAGCATCTTTGAAATCAACCAGATCTTGGTTTTAGTGTGAGCTCTGCCCTTTGATAGCCCTCGCGACCTTTGCTATGCTCACCCCTGAATCTTCATGTTTTCTCTATAAAATGAGGAAAATTTCCAGTTGGCGTAGGAGACTGTGTATGGAGACCAAAAAAAGCAAAGTGTGAAAAGCAACTTAAATACAGCTTATGAAACAATAAGTTAAATTATATGGTTAAGAAAAGTCAAGATAAAATTCTAAACTTAGGTACCTTGAGGATATTATTTATTTTACTAGAGCGACATTTTCTTCATTTATTCCCTCAATGGGTATTTATTGGATGCCAGCTGTTATCAAACACCGTTCTGGGCCCTTGGGGAGTGTGAAGTTGTCTGCTGGTGCATGTTTAGCACCCGGGACACTCAGGCAGGGTCAGAGGAAAGCTCTGACTTGTAATGTTTGCCAGTTACTGTGATGTAAGTCCTCCTACCATGGCCAATTTCAAATGACCAACAAGACAAGAGAGTGGGGAAGACATGCCTATGATCAGCCCCGGATCCAGTACAACACTAATGTATGAACACATAAACCATCATCATTCTGCCGCCATGGACCTCCCTTTCTGACATTGTCCCTTGCAGATAAAATGGGATCCAGTGCCCTTCTTCCACCAAGTCTCCCTAAAGGAAATTTTCAGGGACACAACAATTAAAAAAAAAAAAAAGAGAGAGAGAGAGAGAGAGAGAGATGGACTCGATTATTTTGATTTTCATGACAAGGCTTTGTTTCATTTTTCTCCATGAAGAATCATATAAAATATCAGCTATGTTCCCGCTCAAACCATACTTACACATAAAGGGCCAAAGCTCATTAAAAAAAAAAATAAATAAATAATTAAAAAAATAAAAATGAAAAACAGCCCTCTTCCCCCAAAATTCACACTTCTCCAAAATTGCAAGTGGCTTACCATCTTTGCTCTGCTTTTACTTAAAGCAAAGAGAATGCATGTTTGAATGTAGAAGAACCTATACTGATTTTTCTTTCTGGGGCACAACTGGGGTGTGGCTGAGCTGTCCCCGCTCAGAGCAGGAGGTGGCCAACCGGGGAATGGGAGCTCTACAGTCACTGTCCTTGCCCTTGAACCTTTGCAGTTGACTTGCACATGCATGACACAGTGCATCAGTGACCTCCCCAGGCATCATTGTCCCAGTTTCAGGGGGAGTAAGGATAAGAGATCACAGGAGGCCAAAGGCCAGGAGGTTTTATAGCTCTTGGGACACAGCTCTACAGCTATACTAAATATTTCCTGGACCTTCTTTTTTAATATGAAACAGTAAAACTAGGGGAGAAAATGAACAGGACAGACTTTTTGCCAATCTGTGAGTTTGCAGAACTCTGTATTTGCCCCACAAAACTAGGTCTGGTCCCCTAAGGATAAAGAATCAAGGCAGCACATGGGGATGCTGCCAAGCACCCCCCTGTTGTGAGAGTGGGATGGGCAGGTGGCCTCCTTAAGGGACCTTCCTCCCTAAAGCTGACCTGAGCAAGCAGAAGGGTCTGTCCTGAAGCAAATCTATTTGACCCATATTTGACCCCTTTTATTCACTTGCTACTTGAATTTGTAATAGGCAGCTATCTAGCTGTGATGACTCGCTTCCACTCAAGCTGCCATGAAGCTATTTCTGCTAACTACTGCCAAGGACATCTGAGTCCATAGACCATGCAAATCGAAGTGCTGGGCAGTTGCAGATTTGACGAGTAAACAAAGGAACACCAAGAAACACAATGCACTCATTTCTACTCAAAAGGTCGATGGAATCCAGGAGAGCCTCAAATGCCCTACGCCCCCAATCCCCAGGCTCTCTCATGTGACCTCAAGGCCAGTGTGAACAGTAGCCCCTCTTCCAGGCTGGTTCACCTCATTGATTAGCTCCAACCTCAGGCAGGTCTGCACCCTCAGCCAGAGTCTGGGATCACGAAGTCGGACAGCTGTGTCCAAATATTGGCCCCCTATTTACTTGCTCTATGAGTTTGGGCCAGTTCCTTAATTTCTCTCTGCTTCTTCAACTGTAGAATGGGGTTGCAAAAAGTACCCAACTCCTGGAGCTGTGGTGAAAATATGATGAATTACTATGTAAAGCATTTAATCCTAAACAGTGTCTGGCACATAAATACGATGTACATGTTAGCTACTCTAGGGAAGGAATTTGAAACGGGTCCAAGGGATTATTGGTATCCTTCAACTGAATGTTGGGATTATAAGGAATATTTGATTCTATAGGATATGCACTTTTGTTTCTCATTGGCTGGGATGTTTTACAGCTCTGTAGAGATACAAGTTAATTTGTGGAAAGCGAGAGCTAGGCAAATAATCCTGCCACAGAATTTGTGTACTGGGTCCCATGGAAGGACAATTAGTCATTGCCTTGTGGTTATGGGCCAGTTTTGCCATTTCTATCCATTGGCACCTCCCCTTCAGCATTCCTGGTCTACATTGCATGTGTGATTCTTGAGTTCCCTCTTAAACCAGTCGTAATATCTTATTGCTTTCTTCATTAATCAATACATTGCATAAAATTTTGATACATGTTGATTTATACTTATCAAGTTTCTTCTTTAATGCTATCTTCATCTTTCTCACCTCTCCTTTACCCACTCATTCATTCCATAAATAATGTTGCATACCCAGTGTGTACCAGGCTGTGTAGAAGTTGGAATTTGGTATTTCAAAAGCCCCAGTCGTCTTATAGTATTTGAGGCATCATTGTTTTCCTAAGGGCTTGGTACTGATCACATCGTTCAGATACAGACATGCCTTTTGGTGTTCTTCTAACTATCGGAGAAGGCTCTTCTCTTTTTCATTTTCAAAAGGTACATAGAGTTCAGAAATACACAATGTGTTTCATCATCATTTCACTTTTCCTACCCTTCACTTTTTTTTTTTCCTTTAAGCAGAGTGCCCATGTTACCAGCCTACCTGAAGACAACGTGTCTACTATGAGCAGGTCTTCTAAAAGTACGAGCTCCTTAGAGAGCATATTGAGAGCATTTTAAATTGCTTTTAGATGGAAGAGTCATACCAAGGGGTCACTAGTCCATTTGATCTCTTAAAATTTCAAATATAAAAGTTAAAAGAAAATGCACACTACAGGAAATCTAGTGCCAGTGAACTCTGTTAAAGCTTTGATTCTGTTCTCAACTCAGATTTCACAGGTGAGCTGAAATTAGCCCAAACTTACCTTTGCCACCCAAGTTCATCAAAATGGGAAAACCAGGGGGGCTGGGGAGAGGGCACCGCTTTGAGGTGAGTCTTTCCACCCCTCGCACTCCCAGCTCTACTCTAAGGCTGTCTTTATGATTGGTCATCATCTGGAAGAAATCAGCTGGCCATCAGTTCCTAGACTGGAAGACCGTGGAACATAGAGGAGACCAGAGGACCCCGGATGCAGATGCCACAGCCTGAGAAAGTTCAGGTGGGACCCTGTTTTCAGACACCACCCTAAACACATCCTGACCTTCAGGAGACTGCAAACGCTCCTCTTGGTGGGGTTAGTTTTGATCAAAGGCTGGTACGGCACAGCTGCTCAAGTAAGGCACGCCTAAGAAAATAAATACTAGTTACAGGGGGATTTCATGCCGTTAACTGCAGTGGGTGGAGGCTGGAGGGCAGTAGCTTTTAACAAGTTTTATTTGAAAGACTAACTCAGTGTGGTTGTCACGACAGTTGTGTTTGTGGCTGGGCTTGTATTGCTAACAGATGGGCACCTGGCAGCCTTTTCTAATCCATGCAGACACTACGGGAGGAGTGACCCGGCTCAGTGATCCCGGCATTAACCTTACACAAACCATTCCCCCATGTTAATAAACAGAACATTTGAGGGCTGCTCTGGTCAGGACACTAGCAGAAATATTCAGCCGTTCTTCCCTTTTCATCTCTTGTTCACCCTCTGAGAATCCATTAAAAAAAAAAATTCTTCTGCAGAGAATCACTGCCAGAAAAGAAAAGAAAGGAAGAGGAGAGGAAAGGAAAGGAAGAAAAGAAAAAAAGAAAAGAAAAGAAAAGGGACGATTTCACAAAACAAACAAACAAACAAACAAACGCCATCTGCAAATATGCTCTCCAGCCCTCAAGTTACCTGCTTGCGTTAGGATCTCCATGAAAGGGAAATAAGGCTAGACAAGCACTGTGGTAGCAACCTTGCATTTAGGGACATCAATATCAGAGAAGAACTTAACATCCTAGCATAGGGTTTGAGGAATCGGTTTTAGAGTACTGCTTTGTACTTTAAAAACAAAACAAAACAAAAACCTGTGGAAAGCAGCTCAGGATTTCACAGCTAGGCTTGCTTTTAAGGAAGCAAAACTTCTTGAACTTTGCTGTATTTTAAAACAGAACATTATGACACATGCAGACATACACCCAAACAGACTCGGGCAGCCAGCCGTGGAAACAGAGGAGGGGAACTCCCAGGAGTGAAGTTCTGGGAACTTCTGGTACACCCGTATGCAAATCATTTCACAGGGGCAGAGGCTGAGTCCCATTTCTGCAGTGGCTCTACCTTCACACCAAGGGAAATGACCACATGCCTCTCTGGCCAGACCATTGCATGTCAGGGCAGATCTTCCTTACTGCTCTGTTATCACAAAAGGAAAGTCATCAGGGAACACTGGGTGTACTTTCTCAATGATTCTTCATGAGCTGATAATAATCATTCTTTTTTCCTTTCCCTTTTTAAAGGGTCTTGTGTAATATGTAGAATGACAGTACAAACCATTGGAACAAATAACTTTTCAAATAGTTTTAAGTACTCCACCTACATTGTCAAAGACCAAAGAGTTGCTCCCAAAGAATTTGGTGAATTTAACCGTTTCTCAAGATGAAACTTCTAAAGGATTTCTCCTTCAGCACAGATGACGTCCTGAGCCAGCTAACCTGCAAATAATGAGATTTCCTGAGAAATCTATCAGTGAGTGTTGTTTTTTACATCAATCACAAAAGAAAAATTATTCTAGCAAAAAGGTGGGTTGTGGGGGGAGCAGAATCAATTACGCTAATGCCACATATGTTTTAGAGTATTTTTAAATATTTGCCAACAAAAATAAAGACTTGAGTTATGGTAAGTGATTTTTTTACCGATGTCATCTGTGCGTGGTAATTCACCTGCTTCCATATGCTACCTTTCGATGATGATTAATAGAACACAAGACACAGGACCAGGGCCAAGTGAGAGGTGAAGAACCTGAGGTCTCTGACTCGAGGACAGATAGGACAATTGTTGAGGCCGAAATCAAATTATGTCTTCTTCTTTTTTTTTTTTTTTTTAAGTTAGCTTGATGCACAGCATCTCTGGGGAGCCCCCGATGGGGATCGGGAGGAATGAAGTCAGGTACCTGTGCTCCAGGCTCCCTCCCTGTAAACAGCACCCATGGGAGCCCATTCCCATAACTGAGGCACTCTTCTCAATAGGTGCCTCACTACTCACTGAACCCGCTTCTCCTCCTTTTGTCTTTGCTCTTAGTATAGCCCTGTAGCTTCTGGAACCATGTGTGTTATAACCCTGCATGCTTTCTCTACTCCCTACCCTTGGTTTGTAAACATCTCTTTATTAAATGGCCTTCAAAGGAACTTAACTTGAATGCGCCCCCTGTCCCCTGCAGGGATCCTGATTTTGGCAGGACCCTATTTAACATTGATTCTTAACCTAGGCCCCATGGACACACTTAGGGATCCATTGGTAGAAGTCTATTTCAATATAATAGATGTCCTTTGTAATCCTCTGTAACTTATTTTACATATTTAAAAGAATTGTTCTGTAAAAGGGTCCTTAGGCTTCAAAGAATTGACAAAGAAGTTTCTGGTGTTTACAAAAAAAAAAAAAAAAAAAAGAAAGGGGGGCAATGAAGTGTCTCTCTCGGCGGCTCTATACAGAAAGTACAGACTGGAATTCACTGGCACTTATGGGGAGGTAACAGAAGACTCCTTTCCCCTTCACATGCCCTTCTCCATGTGCCTCTCAATTACCCCCATTCTATGAGGTTTTCAAGCAGGTTGACGAGGGGAAGATGTGAGGATTATTTTCTCAGGTATCAAGAGAAGTACAGATGCTTGTTCTACTTCCCTTGAAAGAAGGCGTAGCCATCTCTGTTTAGATCTGTATCTCTCTCTCCCCTTCCCCGCCTCTTCTGCCCCTTCGCCCCTCCTCCCTCTTCTCCCTCTCTCTTCCTCTGGGACATGCAGTGTTTAGATGAAGAACAAAGTCTCACAAGGAAGCAAGAATCCTGGCCAGTCTTTATTTCCTTCCTTTAAAATCTCTGTTTACTCATCTTTCACTTGACGCTGTTCCTCCAAGGAGCCCGGATATTTCAGGCAGTGTGGATCTCCTCCTTGGAGAGGCCTGGCCTCTCTTCCTACTTTTTCAAAGTTCTCTTCTCCTAAGGTGGCTGAGAAGGATGAGGAAGATATGCCTGGGAAGCAATACCCTGCTTTCCCAAATCCCTCCCCAGTTAAGAAGGATTTTAGCAAGTCTTCTAAGCCATTCTCATTTTCCCGTCTGGGCCTAACGGTCGTGTTCATTGCTCTCCTCTGGCTTTGCTTATGGGAGGTCTCCACTGACCTTTCCCTGCATTGACCCGGAATAACGGGAGATAAGGCTGGGCCCTGGGGTGGCTGTGGACAGATGAGCATTTATGAGCTGTTCTCGTTCATTCAGAGTAACCGCTTAAGATAATACTCCGCGGAATTGTACTGAGCCAGCTAGGATTTACAGTGTTGTTTGGCAGCAGAAGCCATTGTTAACATGAAACATTGAACTTCTTTGTCTTCTTCTGTGTTCAGGGACCTGGCTGGATGGGTGTCTGATCAAAGGGACTGTTCCATGTCTCAGGGCTTTCTTCCAGATATCACTGAGATAGTACGTTTACAGCTTTCACCTTTATGAGCCTCTGGTTCAGAATGATTTCCTTCTATGTAGCTAATAAATGATCATTAAATTGATCAAGTTATTAATACCAATAAGAATATGAACTATAAAATCTATAGCAAAGTAAATATAATTGGAAATCAGAGCAAGGGTTTTCCCAGACAAGCCAATATTGACATGGAAACCAAGTAATACCTCAGGTGTCAGAACAATATGGTGCAGAGCTGTAAGGAAGCTCAGGTAGAGTCTTTTTTTTTCCCCTAGAAACCAAAGAATAAGAGCGGGTCATATACAAAGTGATGAGATGTTAATTACAAACCAGCATATGCTGGGTGCCTGGGTGGGTCAGTGGGTTAAAGTTTCTGCTTTCAGCTCAGGTCATGATCCTCAGATCCTGGGATTGAGCCCCGCATTGGGCTCCCTGCTTGACAGGGAGCCTCCTTCCCTTTCTCTCTCTCTGCCTGCCTCTCTGCCTACTTGTGATCTCTGTCTGTCAAATAAATAAATCAAATCTTTAAAAAAAAAAAACAGCATATGCTAAAAACTGAATTTATGACTACCATGGGTTTTAAAAAATATATATCCAAAAGGTAAAAAGGCCTCAGGTGAATTGTATGCAACCCGTAACTAAACTGAAGACCTAGAAAGACTGAACATGGGGCACCTGGGAGGCTCAGTCAGTTGAGTGTCTGACTCCTAATTCTGAATCAGGTCATGACTTCAGGGTCATGAGATCAAGCCCTGAGTCAGGCTCCAAGGTCAGCATGAAGCCCGCTCGTCCCTTTCCCTCTGCTCCTCCCCAACCCCACATGCGCTCTCATCTCTCTCAGATAAATAAATAAATAAATAAAATCTTGGTTAAAAAAAAAAAGTCTAAAAACATACAGGAGAGGATAAGGAAAAATTTGACAGTTGAAGATCAACCTGAAGGAGGAAGAGAAGATATCTCACTGTATCAAAATGTGAAACATTCCAGAGAGCACAGAATGAATCTCACAACCTGGTATATTCAGGCTATCTGCACGAAGCAAGCAAGCAGATTTATTTTAATTTTTGGACAAAAAATTACTCTTCCTTCTTATCTTTTGCTTACATAGTGCTAAAGTATTTGTAAAAGGTTGAGGATTTTCTAAGGACTAACCTACTGCCAATTATAAAAACTTCTGTGGAAAGTGCCATTTTAATAGTTGGGGAGAAAAACTATAGTTGAACAAAAATTTTAATGCAGTTGTTATTAAAAGATACAGGTTTCTTGGCTGATCAACGAGCACTCCCGTCATTGTGCCTTGGAGAATTATCTTTGAAATACAGGTTTGTGGTGGGTGAGGGGAGAACCCTATGAGAGGCTCTGTTGTCTCCTTGCCATGATCGGAAGACCACGCAGACCTGCAGAGTTGGCATTTGCTTTCCATTTCCATCACCCATTCACCCTCTAAATGCTGACCAGGCCACATAAAAATTATTTTAGCTTAGGTAACTAAACCTCCCAATATAGCTCAAGTCCATAAAAGCAAAACAAAAACAAAAACAAGCTGCCTGTTACAAAGTATGTAATCCTAGATAAATTTTGACTTGCCTGGTTTAGTTTAGTGGACACTTAGGCCTTAGTAATGTTCTCACCTAATCTTGTCTGGGTTAGAAGCTAAAAAAAATCTTCAACCTTCTTTCCTAACGTCTTCTTAGGTAAACATTAGATTGGAGGGACCCTCAATTCACTTAATCCTGAATATGGGTTCCCAAGCCATCATCTCCTCCTTTGAGATACCCACCACGGCAATGTACATGCTTCCCATATTCCATGGCAATGTCCTTCTCTCCAAAAAGCTGACTGCTGAATTGAAGAAGCATTAAAAAAAGAAAAAGTCAACAAATATAGTAGTAGAGTGGTGGTTCTTAACACTGTCTACATATTTGAATCTTCTGGAATCCTTTCAAAACCATGCTGTGAGCAAGCCCAGCCTTAGATCTGCACATTCAGAATCTGTAGTCAGGAGAGCTCTGCCAATACTGCCAACACTCAGCCACATGGAGAATGGCTCCAAAGGCATATAATCTGTGCAGAAGGCACGGAGTTTAGGTCAACAAAGACTTTGAGTGCCTACTGGATGCTGCTCAAAATGTAGTTGCAAATTTGGGGAAAATGTCTGAATGATTAAGAGCCCACTGTAAATTCCATTATTTAATACTTCAAGTATTTTCTTTTGTTAATGTTTACTTGAACACTCATCAGAGTGATCGATACAATTCAGTACCTCAATTTATGTGGTGGATTTTGGCCCTTTGCAATGTGGCATTTATTGAAAATCTAATCATTAAGAAGCCTTCCATATAGAACTGTGATTTGAGGTCTATAATCCAGATCCCCAATGGGCTACAGAAATCAGTAAATCCAACATCACTTACTGAAGAGAAGCTAAAGGAAATGTTACACAATTGTACTTACACAGAATTCTTCATAGAGCCGGTATGCTTGCAAATGTTTAAAAATTGTTCTCTATTTGTATGTGTATATTACATATTTTCCCCAAGCAAGGATTCATTTTATGCCAATTTTCAAAATCATTTAGTATATCATTTCTATCATATTTAATGAAAACAATTACATCTGCACAGAAGGCATTAAAAAAACAATACAGCAAAGAATCCTAGTAATAAAAAGCCTGAATTGATATCTAAAAATCAACCTGGGATGTAAAAAAATGGTACTAGCATCTTAGATTTTAAGATTTGTTATATCGGCAGAAAATGTTCAGATCTAATTTAAGACAGATGCATGACCACATTGTAAATATTCCAGAAAAGAACTCTCAGTGAAATTCATGTTCCTGGAAGTAGTTTTTTTTCTGGCATATGGAAACCTGTCTATACACAGAAAGTGACTAGACATACAATCCACAAAGCGATGTTCAGCTCGTGGTTTGGGAAAGAAATGTACTTTTTATGCACCTTGGGTTATATCTCCATGAGATGGAATTGGGGCCTTTTATTTGATTTTTATTATGTACAAAGCCAAAGTTACTGAAGATTTGAATCTACAAAAAGCTTTCCACCAGGGCAATGCAGACACTTATATATTTGCATATGAGACCTACTTATTCCTAGAAATGTGCTTAGGTTCTTTCCACTCTTATTTCAGCTTTCTATGAGGTTTCATGTCCCCTCTTTCTGTGGACTGCTCGGGAGCCCAACTAGTCTCTCCAAGTGACTAAATTAAGTATTTTTCTTAAAAGACCACCTCTTTTAGATACATGGATGTATGAATATACAAATGTTTTAGCATTATACATATTTCAGCAACATATATGTAAAATTTTTAGATCTATATAATTTTTAAATATCTATAGAGCATACAATTTTTAAATAAGCCATTATCAGCCTAATTCTCCCTCACTAAAAATGTTTAGTGCTTTAGGACAGAAAAATGTTTGTGCTTTCAGGAACATAACCAGAACATAATCCAGACCCGGGAATTATTTTGTTTTTTTTTTTTTTTTTTTTTTTTTTTCAAAAGATATGAATTTTTATGAGAGTTCTCAACAAAATTGGAAATACAGACTCAGCCAACCCTACCATATTGTGGCTCTTATAATGTACAAGATCTAACTTAAACCAACAAAGATTTTGCTCTGATCATGGAAGTGCCTGTAGAAACTTGATCTACAGGTTCATCAATGCTCCCTGGTGGACATCAGCTTCAAATAGGTTTTTAGCTGAAAGGACTCGGGGAGAAATTATGCAGGTACAGAAGAATTTAGCAAGTCAGAAAAAACTTCTTAAAAAGAAAACTGACATCACACATCTTTATGGAAACTTCTCTTATTCTTAAGCAATGAACAAAATATTTACCTTTTGTAAAAATATGTGAATAACCAATCACCTTGATCAAGAATAGGTGAGTTCCCCGCAAAATTTATTCCTTTTGGTACCACTTACAGATCAAAGGTGATCCAAAAATGGGCTCTATTTTACATGTACTTTTATGTAAAGTAAAAGTTTAAACTGCATCTCTCAAACCAACAGGCAGTAACCCAATATCTTTTGCTCTTGGAAGAATAGAGATATTTTGATGCTTACAGCAGCTTTTACCCGTATTTTAAGAGACTACAGTGTGTCCAATAAATGTGCGTTATATGTAATGCATTCCTTGACACACATTACATACTATGAGGGTTAACAATGCAGTCTGTCAAGCAATATAAAATAATTTCACATGATTTTATCCAGAAATAAATACAAATGTATCAAATTGCTTTTTAGAAAAATGAAGGAATAAAATCAAATAAACATGGCGGTATGTTCTCAATATTTCAAACGCCTAAAAAGAACCTTCTCAGAAAACACATCTCAAGCTCACAGGATGAGGATTCAAGAGTAGCTGGACCTCTTAACTCCCTTCAGATAAGCAACTAGCCCATCTGAAAAAGTAAAACTGCAGAAAGAAGGATCCCCTCTGCGTCGAGCTTGCTAAGTGAACTGTTGAAATTTCCCCATCTCAGCAGACTTCTTTCTATAAAGGTCAGTAATCAGACTGCTGGCTGTGAATGCAGACTGAGGAAGTGTCGAGCACTGAGGAACAAGCTAGAATTTGCAGACACATACTCACACCCAGATCACTTTACCAAATATAGCTTACAATCATCTCAGCTCTGCCTCTACTTTTTTCTATTCCTTTACTTTTTGTTTGGCTTTTCAAGACAAAAAGCCACCAGCTCTGTTCCTGGATTTTCTGGCACTCTTTTTGACGGAATACCTGTAAAGAAATGAGTAAGTGTTTTATTTGTGTCTGAAAGGTTTTCATTAGCACTCCCCTTCCCTTCCCCAACACGCACACTCGCATTCACACATACATGCACTCGCACACGCACACACTCACAGATGTGCTTTTCTTCAGTCCCATGTAAGTTGCTCTAATCATTATGCAGCACTGTTCCATCTCCTCTGTTTTCCTGTTCAGGCTCCATGTTCTTGTGCGCCACTGCTCCTGGCCACTTTCCTTGTCTCTTCCATTCTGTCTGACAGCTGGGCAGACATCCAAGATCTTTGCCATTTTAGTGGCTCAAGGAGTCTACCAGATAGTGTTCAGACTAGAGGGATGACCTCACAAGGAATTTATTTTTCCTTTTGGGTCTAAGTTTTGTGAGTTGGACACAGGACTGATGTATTTTCTAATTCAAGCCAATGGTAATGGAGCGACTGAACCAGAGTTGAAGTCTCTGACAGCTTTCTGTAGATTCAGAGAACCTGTTAGGAGGGGGGGAAAAAGAGTTTAAAGCAGAATCGGTCTTCATCTGAAAATGTGACATGAATTCTACTCGGCATTCCTACCCTGAACATGCTAACACAACAGGTAAAGTCTTAAACATACCAAAAGTCAATAAACTCAAAGTTATGGTTTTCACAGCAACCGTAACTCATATGTCAGTGGCATTTTCCATTCCTGCAATAGGCGTTAAGTTTACCAGTCCAATGCAAATGCGTAGTGTAGCCAAGTTAGCTACTGAGCTCCCTGACTTTTCTTAATAGGGAACCAGTCAGACCCATCATTATACTCTGTTTAAATGGCACTTGTCAAGTTCCTGACCGAAAAAACTCCTCCATTTATATTACCCTGACTGAAAAGAAGTACAAACTTACCAGGTTAACCCCCTCTGGGTAAACCAGGGACCCAAGGATTCCACATCCCCGTTTGAAGCCCAGAATTCCCCAACTCACATGGCTTCCAACCCCTGAGTGTGGTTTGAGTTTTACTTCTCAGTAAACACGTGGAAAAGTTGAAGTACCAGTGGCATGTTAGGATATTTGAGGTAGTTAAGTTGACTTGTTTATAGATCTTTGAAGTTTTATGGACTTTCCAGGTATCATCTCAAGCACAGAATTTCACCAGAAACATCAAATATCAGTATTAGGAAAGTTCACAGTTTGTAGCCTGATACTTTAACTGCTTAGTAAATATTATAGCCTTTTTTATCAGTGGTGAGTTGGTAACTGATAACATTTTCAATGAGCTCTGAAGTTTCTTTATAAGACTGCACCATCTCAAGCCTAGATATTGAGTTCTATGACTGTGGTAAAGAGATAACACTATCTACAATGAATATAGCTTTTGTCTCCACCCCGCCCCCATGAAGTATGAAGAAGTTATAAACTAACTTTGGAATTCCTCCCTCCTGAGCCCTGGCTGTGTCCCAGGCCCATTCTACAGGTGGGTTGGCTAAGACAGCAAGAACAATGACCTTAAGGTACTAATGTATGTGAGTGAGCCTGGAAGCCATCACATACAGCATCATTAAGCACAGAAGAAAAGGCACCCCTCCAACAAACCAAGTAGAAAAGAAGTATCCCCTTTGGACATCCTAATTTAAGATATTTCCTCCCTGATGGCGCTGCCTCTTGCCACAGTGCAAGGCTGCGGAAGTGCAGCCAGTAAAGCCTGGGCTGATCCCAAAAGTCAGGCACTCTTGCACCGGGCGTTACCTGAACAGCCAAACACCGTGACAGAGCTCAGAGAAAACCTGCTCTGGACAAGCTGCGTAGCTGCTCTAACACAGCTCAAAGTTTGGGCTCAGTCATGTTCGGCCATAAACTTGGTCAACAGTTCATGACTCTATCATCTGGAGAACATCGCCTTATCCCTCTAAGCCTTGATCCCCTCAATATATAAAACTGACATAATGATAACACCTCCCAACTACAAGTTAATAGATGGAAAGTCCGTAGCATGCATCGTGTTCAATTCTCTGTGGTCTCTTGGAGCAATTCTGGTTTAGGGTCAGGAAACTGAGGCTCTGCCTTTCACTGTAGCCCTAACAAATGTATGACCTTGAAAACTGTCTCATTATAGGGGCACCTGGGTGGCTCAGTCGACTAAGTGTCTGCCTTTGGCTCAGGTCATGATCCCAGGGTCCTGGAATCCAGCCCCTAGCTGGGCTCCCTGTTCATCGGGGAGTCTGCTTCTCCTCTCCCTCTGCCTCCCTACACTGCTCATTCTCTCTCTCTCACTTTCTCTCTCTCTCTTAAATAAATAAATAAAATCTTTTTAAAAAAGTATCCCATTATACTTTAATTCCCTAATCTTTACCTCATGGGAATATTGAAATAATTGTAAGTGAAAATACTTGCAAAATAATTTCTTATACCACTGTGTTATCTTCGAAAGTAATTACATATATCTGAAGTTTTAAGGTGAGAAAAACAATAAGTAGGATTAGAAAATGGATTTACTCAAATAAGAGTAGGAAAAATGATAATGGTACTTTTTCAAGAAGGAAGAGTCTAGCTCCTTCAGGCCAGGGTCGCAGTTTCTTAAAACAAAAATAACTCTGCTCAGGCAATTCACTGAAATTATTTTCACTATGCTGGAGAGAAAGTTCTCACTAAAATAGCTGATAAGTATTACTGATATCCCAGGTGTGTTTTGTACTTGACTTTGTAAGGGTTTTCATAGGATTCTTTCATGGCTGCTGTAAAGCCTTTTTCGTGAAAGCAACAAGATCTCAAAGGTTCTCACATACAGAGAAGAATGCTCTAGAAACATGGCCACTATCCTTGGTTGGGATAAACATTTTACAATGGGCATTTTTATTTGAGAGTTGAAATATTGAGGGTCTCCCAAATGTCTGACTCACACTAAAAGAGGATAAAAGAGTCCTAAAATTACCCTTTCCTTCTGTTGGGACTTCACAGAAACTTCCAAAAAGAAAGAGATTCCTTTTGTCCATTACCCCTTGATCCATTCCACAGGTTTGAGATGGTGCTATTTATTTTAAGACTCTCCAATCAATAACAATTACACAAAATGTCTTCTCCTGTTTTCTCCTCCACCCCAAGATAGAAGAAGACAGACTGAAAATGGGATAAGAGAGTCTGACCTCAGAGCCAAGCCAGGGTCACTGAAGCAACCTGAATGTCTGGTGCAATATCAGCACATTTACAGAGCCATATACACAACCAGTGCATATCTCAGGCAGCCCAGACGAGTGATAAAGTCCCAGTGCCACCTTCTCTGCCCTTCACAGCCCACAGGGGTTCAAAGGTCAGAAATCTGTAGCTGCCTTGCTGATAAAGTCAGCCAGATTATTCATTTAAGATGTCACAGAAAATAAATGGGATTCTTTCGATATGTCACCATCAGCATTAGCTTTATATCATTAAAATACTTCAGCATTTTACTGACTGGCTTTGGAACATGTTTTATGTCTGGAACATAATTTTTTTTTCTTTTTTGCTTTCAACAAATTTTTGAGTACTCACATGTGTCTGGCAGAGCATTAAGTACTAGAAAAGGGGAGAATAATAAGGATAATTATTGTTAAATAGGAACACTCTGAGGGCTACAGGTACAAGGGGAGTTTTTCAAAAAAAAAGTTCTTTTCTCAGCTGCTCAGAGTATTGTTACAGAACTTAGAATGTGTAAAAACAACATATTATGTTAAGTACTATAAAAGGTAGAAGCCAAGTTTTGTGCGAGTTCCAAAGTAGAAAGCAATAAACTCCCTAGGGGTTCAGGCAGGGCTTTACATTAGAAGTGACATGTGACTATATTCATTTGTAGAGACAGAAAAAGAATTACTGCAATATTATGCTTTGTTACAGAAATATGTATTTGGTCTTTCAGATTATTAAAATATATTTCTCACATGTATTTGGTCTTCATCCATCATTCCTCATGCACAACTCCCAAGTCCTTGGAATTTTTTAAATGTTGATGTCAGAAAAGTGTCTCTTAACTTTGCGGTGACTTTTCTCCACCACCTGAGGATGGAGGTGGGTTGCCAGGAGAACCAACCATGTGATTAGAGGGTTGGAACTTTCATTCCCATTCTTCAACGTCCAGGAAGGGAAGAGGGCCTGGGGGTTGAGTAAATCACCAATGGTCAATGATTCAATCCATCAAGACTATATAATAAAGCCTCCATAAAAATCCCAAGCTCAAGCTTGGGAGAGCCCCCAGATCTGTGGCCATGTGGATATTCTGGGAGGGTGGTATGCCTGGAGAGGGCATGGAAGCTCCACACCTTTTCCCCACACCTTGTCCTGGACAGCTCTTCCATCTGGTTGTTCCTGAGTTATATCTTTTTATAAAAAGAGGTAATCTACCAAAAAAAAAAAGAGGTAATCTAGTATGTAAAATGTTTCTTCGAGTTCTGCAATCAGCTCTAGCAAATTTACCAAACCTGAGGAGGGGGTGATGGGAGCTTCTGATTTATAGCCAATGGGTCACAAGTGCAGCTAACAACCAGGTTTTGTGACTGGTATCTGAAGTTCAAGGCAGGGGATCATAGGAACCTCCAAAAGATAGCCGATTGGTCAGAAGCACAGATTGTCAACTCAAATCTTTTTTTTTTTTTTTTTCGGTAAACTGAGGCAAAATCAAATGACCAAAAATGGACTTTATTCAGGAATAGCAGTGAAATTGCGATTTGAGAAAATGCATGCTGCCATATGCTGTACGCACATCTTTCTAGGGTTGAGAATGGGCTATATTTACTGACACAGAGAGCAGAGAGGGGGAAATCCAGCCCGATTCCAAGCAGTATGCTCTTCAGCTAGAGAAGGGCAAGAAATTCTTGGCAGATGTTCATTGGTCAGGAGATAAGTCTTGGTCTATAATTCAGGCATTTACCAAAAATCAGTCTCTCACTTAAGTTTCTGTTCTTCTGAGGGTATATGCATGACCTTCTCCATGTCATCTCCTCTGGTTACCTTGTAGATGGGAATCTTTTCACTAGGTAATAACCTGGGCTTGCAATCAGCATCTGAAAGAGGCATTGGGCAGTTTTATGGGATCCTGCCCCCAACCTGGGGAATCTGATGCTGTCTCCAGGCAGATAGTGTCAGAATTGAGTTGAATTGTAGGACACCCAGGTTGTGTCACAGAGAATGGCTTATTGTGAGGGGAAACCTCCACACATTGGGTGACCAGGGCATCAGAAGTGAAACGTCCCATATGAGCAACACAGGAGACTCACAGGTAGAGAAATACAGTGGGGAAGAGCAGGGTTTCTCTCTACTTAGGACAGAAAAGGCTGAGGACTTTTTCTGTATAATTATACACCATGACCACCTGGGGGTTTTTTTCCAGGTATGGAAATGTTTCAACATTTAAAAATCATAACCACACCCATGTTTTTCTTTTGCTTTTCTATTTTTAAATTTTTTTTAAATTTTAGTTTAGTTTAGTCTAGTTTATTCTTTTTTTATTTTTACTTTCTAATATCCATAGAGAGTTAAACTTCAAGTTAACCCCCTTTCCCCAATCAATGCTACCCCTATAGGTAAACCAATTACCTATAGGTAAACCTTTATCTTAGGAAAGTTGAGTCCTTTAACAAAGATATCAAGATACATCCAGGAAGAATCAAAATAATCTTCCTCACCCACACTGAGAATTTATAACCACTCTCCTATCTTTTTCTTCTTCCAGTGTTTCTGTGTACTTGTGTTTGTATACTTATACTTGGGGTTCTTTTTGATGAGGTTCTTCCTTTTTTTGCATATATATATATATATGTTTTTTTTCTCTTGTCATATAATTTTGTCAGTCTTTTTGTTTATCTGGTTTTGTTTGTATACTTCATAAATCTTACCTTGGGACCTATTTGGGCTGAGCCTTCTCTTTTATCTTCCCTTTTTCTCCTGTCTCTCTCTCTCTCTCTCTCTTTTCTTTTTCTTTTCTTTTTTCTCTCATTTGGGTGGAGAATCCTGATTGCTCAGAAGCATTCCAGGGTTCACCATGACTGAACCACAGTCAATACATCCAGCTACATCCGTTCAGTCATCTCTCACCAAAATGACTAGGAGGAGGAATGCCCAACGGAAGAAAAATATAGAGGATGGGCCTTCTGCAACAGAGCTAATGGCTATTGACATAGACAATATGTCGGAAAGAGAATTCAGACTAACAATTATCCAGGCAATAGCTAGGTTGGAGAAAGCCATGGATGACCAAATGGAATTGATTAGGGCAGAATTGAAAGCCACCAGGGATGATGTTCACAATGTTAGGGCAGAACTGAAAGCCACCAGAGATGATGTTCAAAATGCGCTGAATGAGTTCCAATCTAATCTAAATTCGCTAAAAGCCAGGGTAACTGAGACAGAAGATAGAATTGGTGATCTGGAGGACAAAGAGATAGAGAGAAAGGATCAGGAGGAAGCCTGGAACAAACAGCTTAGAAACCACGAAAACAGAATCAGGGAAATAAATGATGCCATGAAACGTTCCAAGGTCAGAATTATTGGAATCCCTGAAGGGGAGGGGAAAGAATGAAGTCTAGAAGATACAGTGGAACAAGTTGTCCATGAAAATTTTCCCAGTCTCACGAATGGAACCAGCGTTCATGTACTAGAGGCAGAACAGTTTCACCCAAGATTATAGATTCTAGAAAGTCCTCGAGACACATAATAGTAAGAATAAAGAATTATAATTATAGGCAGACCCTCTTGAAAGCAGCCAGGACAAAGAAGCTCCTTATGTACAGAGGAAAGCCCATCAAAATAACATCAGACCTGTCCACAGAAACCTGGCAAGCCAGAAAGGGCTGGCAAGATATATTCAGGGCACTAAATGAGAAGAACATGCAGCCAAGAATACTTTATCCAGCAAGACTGACATTCAAAATGGATAGAGAGATAAAGAGTTTCCAAGACTGGCAAGGCTTAAAAGACTATGCGACCACCAAGCCAACACTGCAGGAAATATTAAGGGGGGTTCTATAAAAGAGAAAAAATCCTAAAAATATCAATGAACAGAAATATAGAGACACTCTACAGAAAGAAAGACCTCAAAGGCAATACGATGTCAATAAAAACATATCTATCAATAATCACTCTCAATGTGAATAGCCTAAATATGTCCATCAAATGACACAGGGTTGCAGATTGGATAAAACGACAGGACCCATCCATATGTTGTCTACAAGAGCCCCATTTTGAACCTAAAGATACACCCAGAGTGAAGGTGAAGGGATGGAAAGCATCTTTCATGCCAATAGGTCTCAAAAGAAGGCTGGGGTAGCAATTCTCATATCAGATAAATTAGATTTTAAACTAAAGACTGTAGTCAGAGATAGAAAAAGACACTACATAATTCTTAAAGGAACTATCCACCAAGATGATCTAACAATTGTAAATATCTATGCCCCCAATATGGGAGCAGCCAATTACATAAGAAAACTATTAATCAAGATAAAGAGTCATATTGATATGAATACATTAATAGTAGGAGATCGTAACATGCCTCTCGCAGGAGTAGACAGATCATTGAATTAGAAAATCAATAAAGAAACAAGAGCATTGAATGACATATTGGACCAGATGGACCTCATAGATATATACAGAACATTCCACCCTAAAACAACAGAATAGTCATTCTTCTCAAGTGCACATGGAACCTTCTCAAGAATAGACCACTTACTGGGTCACAAATCAGGACTCAACTGATACCAAAAGACTGACATTATTCCCTCAATATTCTCAGATCACAGTGCTTTGAAACTGGAGCTCAACAACAAGGAAAAGTTCTGAAGGAACTCAAACACCTGGAAGCTAAAAACCACCTTGTTTAAGAATGCTTGGATCAACCAGGAGATCAAAGAAGATCTTAAACAATTCATGGAAACCAATGAGAATGAAGACACTCTGGTCCAAAACCTATGGGATACAGCAAAGGCAGTCCTAAGGAGGAAATACATAGCCATCCAAGCCTCCCTTAAAAAGTGAAAAATCCAGAATACACCAGCTGTCTCTAAACATTAAAGAACTGGAGAACCAACAACAAATCAAACCAACTCCACACATAAAAAGGGAAATAATCAAGGTTAGAGCAGAGATCAATGAGGTAGAAACCAGAGATACAGTAGAACATATCAATGAAACTAGAAGCTGGTTTTTGAAAGAATCAATAAGATCAAGAAACCATTGGCCACACTAATCCAAAAGAAAAGAGAGAAAGCCCAAATTCATAAAATTATGAATGAAAAGGGAGAGATCATAACTAACACCAAGAAAGTAGAAACAATCATCAGAAGTTATAATCAACAGTTATATGCCAATAAGCTAAGCAACCTAGATGGAATGGATGCATTCCTGGAAAACTATAAACTCCCAAAATTGAACCAGAAAGAAATCGACAACCTGAATAGACCAATATCTAGTAATGAGATTGAAGCAGTGATCAAAAACCTCCCAAAAAACAAGAGCCCAGCACCTGACGGATTCCCTGGGGAATTCAACCAAACGTTCAAGGAAGAAATAACACCTATTCTCCTGAAGCTGTTTCAAAAAATTGAAGCAGAAGGAAAAGTTCCAGATTCTTTTTATGACGTCAGCATTACCCTGATCCCAAAATCAGGCAAATACCCTACCAAAAGGAGAATTTCAGACCAATATCACTGATGAATATGGATGCTAATATTTTCAACAAGATCCTAGCAAACAGGATCCAACAGCACATTAAAAAGATTATCTACCATGACCAGGTGGGATTCACCCCTGGGTTACAAGGATGGTTCAACATTCGCAAATCAATCAATGTGATAGAACAAATCAATAAGAGAAGAGAGAAGAACCACATGGTCCTCTCAATTGATGCAGAAAAAGCATTTGACAAAATCCAGCATCCGTTCCTGATTAAAATGCTTCAAAGTATAGGGATAGAGGGAACATTCCTGAACTTCATAAAATCTATTTACGAAAGACCCACAGCAAATATCATCCTCAATGGGAAAAAGCTTGCAGCCTTCCCATTGAGATCAGGAGCATGACAAGGATGCCCACTCTCACCACCCTTGTTCAACATAGTATTAGAAGTCCTAACAACAGCCATCAGACAACAAAGAGAAATAAAAGGTACCCAAATTGGCAGCAAAGAAGTCAAACTCTCTCTCTTCACAGATGACATGATTCTTTATATGGAAAGCCCAAAAGACTCCACCCCCAAACTACTAGAACTCATACAGCAATTCAGTAATGTGGCAGGATACAAAGTCAATGTACAAAAATCAGTGGCTTTCTTATACACTAACAATGAAAATACAGAAAGGGAAATTAGAGAATTGGTTCCATTTACTATAGCACAAAGAACCATAAGATACCTGGGAATAAACCTAACCAAAGATGTTAAGGATCTGTACTCGAGGAACTACAGAACACTCATGAAAGAAATTGAAGAAGACACAAAAAGATGGAAGACCATTCCATGTTCTGGGATCTGAAGAATAAACATTGTTAAAATGTCTATACTGCCTAGAGAAATCTATACTTTTAATGCCATTCCAATCAAAATTCCACTGGTATTTTTCAAAGAGCTGGAGCAAATAATCCTATAATTTGTATGGAGTCAGAAGAGACCCGGAATCGCTAAGGAAATATTGAAAAACAAAAATAAAACTGGGGGCATCACGTTACCTGATTTCAAGCTTTACTACAAAGCTGTGATCACCAAGACAGCATGGTACTGGCATAAAAACAGACACATAGACTAGTGGAACAGAGTGAGGGCCCAGATATGGACCCTCAACTCTATGGTCAAATAATCTTCGACAAAGCAGGAAAAAATATACAGTGGAAAAAAGACAGTCTCTTCAATAAACAGTGCTGGGAAAACTGGACAGCTATATGTAAAAGAATGAAACTCAACCATTCTCTTACACTGTACACAAAGATCAACTCAAAATGGATAAAATACCTCAGCATGAGACAGGAATCATTCAGAGTCCTAGAGGAGAACATAGGCAGCAACCTCTTCAATATCAGCCACAGCAACTTCTTTCAAGATATGTCTCCAAAGGCAAAGGAAACAAAAGCTAAAAGGAACTTTTGGGACTTCATCAAAATCAAAAGCTTCTGCACAGCAAAGGAAACAGTCAACAAAACAAAGAGGCAACCCACGGAATGGGAGAAGATATTTGCAAATGACAGTACAGACAAAAGGTTGATATCTGGAATCTATAAAGAACTCCTCAAACTCAACACACACAAAACAGATAATCATATCAAAAAATGGGCAGAAGATATGAACAGACACTTCTCCAATGAAGATATACAAATGGCTATCAGACACGTGAAAAAATGTTCATCATCACTAGCCATCAGGGAGATTCAAATTAAAACCATATTGAGATACCACCTTACACCAGTCAGAATGGCCAAAATTAGCAAGACAGGAAACAACGTGTGTTGGAGAGGATGTGGAGAAAGGGGAACCCTCTTACACTGTTGGTGGGAATGCAAATTGGTGCATTTTGCACCACTTTGAAGAGCAGTGTGGAGATTCCTCAAGAAATTAAAAATAGAGCTTCCCTATGACTCTGCAATTGCATTACTGGGTATTTACCCCAAAGATACAGATGTAGTGAAAATAAGGGCCATCTGTACCACCAATGTTTATAAGCAGCAATGGCCACAGTTGCCAAACTGTGGAAAGAACCAAGATGCCCTTCAATGGACGAATGGATAAGGAAGATGTGGTCCATATGCACTATGGAGTATTATGCCTCTATCAGAAAGGATGAATACCCAACTTTTGTAGCAAAATGGACGGGACTGGAAGAGATTATGCTGAGTGAAATAAGTCAAGCAGAGAGAGTCAATTATCATATGGCTTCACTTAGTTGTGGAGCATAACAAATAACATGGAGGACATGGGGAGATGGAGAGGAGAAGGGAGTTGAGGGAAATTGGAAGGGGAGGTGAACCATGAGAGACTATGGCCTCTGAAAAACAATTTGAGGGTCTTGAAGGGGCAGGGGGTGAGAGGTTGGGGAACAAGGTGGTGGGTATTAGGGAGGGCACATATTGCATGGAGCACTGGGTGTGTTGCAAAAACAATGAATACTGTTACACTGAAAAGAAATTTTTTAAAAAGTTAACTTAAAAATACATGAAAATAAAAAAATACAATAAAAAAAAGAATATGAAGAAAGAAACTGCAAACTGGGTGAAATGTTTACAAATATATTTCTGACAAAGGACTTGTATAAAGAACATTTCTAAAACTCTTATACTTAAGAAGAAAATAAACAACCCAATAAAAAATGGCAAAAAATATTTGGCCACTTCTCAGAAAAGATAAATGGATAGTAAAAAGGTATATTCTCACCTCATTAGGCTCCCAGGAAATGGTAGTGTAAAACAAGAGATGTCATTGCACACCAACAGGAACTGATCAAATTAAAGATTATCCATACCAAGTGCTAGTGAGGAGGTAGAGCAACTGGAACTCTCATACACTGCTGGTGAGAAGGTAAAATGATCCAATCCACTGTGAATCTGAAAGTCAATTAGGTAGTTTTTTAATAAATGAAACATGCACCTACCATGTGACTTAGCAGTTTAACTCCTTGGTATTTGTCCAAGAGAAATGAAAGCCTATGTTCAAAGACTTATATGTAGATATTTATAGTAACTCTATTTGCAATAATCAAAAACTGGAACACTGCTCATGTCCTTCAAAAGATATAAACCTGTTATTCATCTGATAAAATACTGAAGTGTGGCCACACACTGGAATACTACACAAAAATAAAAGGAATTAACTATTGACATTTGCAACAACAAGAATAACTTTTACAGTAGTTATTCTGAGTGAAGGAAACCAAATCATGACAACAAAACCAAATAACAACATTGTGGGGAGCCTGAGTGGCTCAAGTTGATTGAGTGTCTGACTCTTGATTTCAGCTCAGGTCATGATCTCAGGATCATGGGATAGAACCCTGTATCAGGCTCTTCACTCACCAGGGAGTCTGCTTAAGGATTCTCTTTCTGCCTCTTCCTCTTACCCCCCACCCAATAAATAACTAAATCTTTAAAAAAAGAAAAAAGAATAAATGTAGTATGATTCCATTATATGTAAAAGTCTAGAACATACGAATTAATCTGTAGTGACAGAAGCAGGTCAGTTCTTGCTTGGGAATGGGGTGGGCAGAGTGGAGTGGGAAGGAGTGAGGGATGGCAAAGAGGCGTGGAGAAACTTTTGAGGGCAATGAATATGTTCATTGTCTTGATTGTGGTGATGGTTCCATGGGTATATACAAGGTTAAAAGTTGTCCAATTTCACACTTTAATATTTGCATTTTATCATATATCAATTACATCTCAATAAAGCAAAAAACTAAGTGATCAATCCATCTTACATCCTCTTCTGACTGTAGTTCCATCTGTCTGCCTCTACTTCACTTCAGCAGCCCTTCCAATGGCTATACCCTAGAGTTGGCCATTACTTAGAACTCAACCCATTCTGGAATCTCAAACTTAACACTTTGCTTTTACTCACACAACCTGTTATTCCAACTTATTCACTTCCTTATTCTCAAGATTTCTAACTTTCAGTCACTTCAAAGCCTAGGTCCCATGATCCAGACATTTTGCAAGTTTTCTAATTTTTCATCATGCTTAACAACTCCCTCCACAACCCCATGTGAGGACACAGATACTCTGTGAAAACCCCCACACTGGACCCTGTGCATCTGGTGACACTACTATCTTTTTTGAGATTTAATTTACTTTCTTTGAAAATTAAAATCTATAGTCCATTACTTCCATCACTTTTATTACTTCCACATTTCTTGAGTCTTATTTTACTCCAAAATCTCATACCCCTAGTCCTTCCTTTGAGCTTACTTTGTAAATCCCCAATATCTGATATGTCAAACTCTCCCATTCCACTCTTCTATCTATAAGGCATGCTGAATGCTGAGGAAGAAAACTTACACAATTGGAAAGATTGTCACACCTGATTGTCCCCTAAACCTACACTGGTTCCTCTCCATTTCAGTTATGCCAACTCCATTTATAATTATGTAAGCCAAAACCCCTCAAGAGTTATCTTTCTATTCTCTCATTTTCTACATTCCACCAGCAGTGAATCAGGAAATTCTGTTTGTTCCACCCCTTAAATTTATTCAGAATCCAACCACTACTCACTATTTCTAATACCACTATTTTGGTCCCAGCTACTATCTCCAATCACCTTCATGACAGCCCTCTCCCTTCTGGTCTCCCTGCTTCTTCATGCACCCTCCATCTATTCATAAGACATCAGCCAGAGTCATCTTTTTAGCACCTAAGAGTGTTCATATGTCACTTTCCTGTTCAAAACCTACAATGCTCCCCCATTTTACACAGAGTAAAAAACCAAAGCTCCTGCATGATCTACACTTCCCCATCGCATCTTCTTTGACCTCACCTCCTACTCCTCCCCATCCCCACCTTGCTTAAGAAACATCTTCCATACTATCCTCCTTTTTCCTTGAGTATGTCAACCACAGTCATGCCTTGGGCACTGGAATGTTCTCTCCACTATCTACATGGCTAATTCCTTCCCTCTTCCAAGTTTTTGCTCAAACGGTATCATCTCAAAGTTCTACCCCTACCTATATTCATAACCTACCTATTCAGCCCCTCAATCTGTTCCATGTTTCCCTTTACTTTACACTACTTTTCATCTACTATAAACTACAATTTTCCTCTTTCGTTTCTTGCCAGTTTCCCATCATTAATTATGAACATAAACATCTTGACTGTTTGTATATCAATGCATCTGATAAGACTAAAAATCTTTGTACATAGAAAGCATTTGGTTAATATTTACTAAATGAATAAATGAATATTAGTGTTCTCTGTATACACTCGTACATTAACAGATGGCCTATGGAGTCAAAATATTGAGTTTAATCCCTTCTCTAACAAGATAATTGTCAAAGCATTTTTTAAAAAATTCCCTGTGCCTAAGTTACCCCATCTCTAAAATAAAGATGATTATTGTATCTGTCTTAAAGAGTTATTATAAGAATCAAAAAATGAATATATTTACAATGATTAAAGTTATAAGTAGAATGCAGTAAACACCCAACAAATATTAGGTATTTCCCAATTCCACCCCTCCCAAAATCTATTTAAAGTTCTCTACCTAGCCTCAAGCCCACCTCTTCTATATTTTCAATGGATGAACTTGCCCCTAATTAACAGGAACAAATGTAGTATACCAAGCAAGGACTCTTTCTTTACTCCATTAAAATGAATTTATACATAAACTTGTCTTTCATCATTTTCTTTGGTTCTCAGTGGAGAAAATAGCCCTTCTTCCCAGAGCCTGTGCCATCCATCACTCATGCTCTATAACCATCTCTTCCCACAACCTCAAGGACAGCGCTCTATTCTATCTTTCTATTTCTACTGTCTTTCCTTCTCAACACACACACACACACACACACACACACACACACACACACACAGTGTCCTTCCACATTTGCTCCAAAAATAAATAAAAACTTACCTTCTTAAATTTCAAATCCTGTTCTAAATTCCATTCTCTCTTCTTTTCCTTTCTTTCATGATAATTCTTCTTAACCCAGTAGAATATATTGGAGATTACCCTTTCTCTCTTCCTTTCAACTCACTGTTCTTTTCAACTCACTGTATTCTGACATTCCTTTCACAACTCCCATGAAATTGTTCCCTCCAAGTCCACTAATGACCTCCACATTTCCCAACCCAGTGTTCAGTTTCCTCTTTCTTAACTTGATATGCTTGTGTCTGTGACCATTCACTTACTGCAATGCTAACTTTCCTGATTCTCTTCTGAGCTCCATGACTTGTTAATCTAGACTATGCCACCGATTTTTTAATCTTCCTTCCTAAATGTCCATTATCCCTCCAAGTCTTTGCTTTTGGCTCTTTTCACATGACACCTGATTCTTCATCTGAACGGACTGCACTACTTATCATCCCCTGGACTTTGGTTATTTACATGTGGGAAAAAAAAAAAACAGACTTCCATTAACATCAGTCTTTAAATTAATCTAATAGAAATATCATTAGGTCCCAAACTGGACCCAATATCAAAATGTTTCCTCTTTCCAACTTCCATATCTCATTGAATGATATTACCATACATCCACTTGCCCACACAGAAATTTGGCAGGCATCCCAGATTCTTTTTTCTCATTGAGACTTCACACTGAGCTACCAAGTCCTACAGATTCTAACTCCTTAATATTGACTCATCTCCATGCCATTCTCTCTATCCACAAAGTCATTACCTTAATCCAGACCCTCATCACTTCTTGCCTGGATTACCACAACTGCCTCCTAACTAGTCTCCTTCCCTCAAGCCTGGCGCAGCTCCAATCCCTACTTCACACAGTTGCCTATGTGTTCTTTCTGAAATACAAATCTGATCATGTCATTTGCCTGTTGAAATTCCTTCAATTCCTCCATAGCTTTTAAGATAAATTTGAGACTCTTTAGATTAACGCACAAGATACTTCATGATATGAAGTACCTTCATCTCTCCGCATTAATCCCCACAAATTCCTTGCTCTTGGTACTACACTGCTTAAGATTCAACAAATGTCACATGCTATTTCATTCTCCATCCCTTCACAAATGGGGGAATAGATCTCCCCTCCCCACTCCCATCTGTCTGACTGCTTGTCATCTTTGAGAGATGATCTCAACTCCTCTACCACTATGAAGTCATCCCTGATCCACTAGGAATTGTTAGCTGTCCCTCGATTTCTTTTACATCTCTTTTCTGACCACTAATATTACTGATCTTAGCTACATACCATGCATTGTTTATGTACCTTTCAAACATTATCACATTTAATTCTTACAATGGCACTTCAAGATGGTAATGTTATTATCCTCTTTTTACAATGAATAAATTGAGATCCTGAGAAGTTCTGTAACTCATCTAAGTTCACAGCTTAAAAGTGACAAAACCCAGCTTTTCCCTCTCTGAAGCCTATGGTCCTAAAAATAATGCTAAAACTGTTTTATCATTCAATATGTTATTGTTTGGCTTGGCTATTGATTTCTCACACAGGATCTGGCATATAGCAGCTTATTAATAAGCAAATTAGTGAATATGTTTGATTTGGAAAATATTGATATGGGGATATCTACAAGGCCTCTGGGTTGGCATGTTGTTTATCAGGTCTTGGAGTTCCAGCAGAAAATTTAAGCTACAGGTAGAAAACTGAAACCCTTCAGCAGTAGCTGAGTCTGTGCAAGGGAGGACATTGGCATGGAGCACAGAACCGAGAGAGGAGCAGCAAGAGCTGGGGAGTGAGAGAACAGAGTCAGAGAAAAATGGCACCAAGGGAATTCTACTAAGGTGGAAGCTGAAACAGATTGATATGGGGATGGGGTGGGAAACTCAACAGAGACAACCCTAAAAATGTCTCTATTGTCAAGAATGTGAAATTATTATAGGAAGGCTGAAGGGAGAACAGGCTCATTTTCTACTCTGCCCTTTGCCCTTGACCACCTGGCCCTTGTTGCCTCACTGAGACTGATGCCCTCAATCTCGTATTATTAGGCTAACCCTCAATCTCTGCCCCTGCCCCCCCCCAGTTGTCCCCCCAAGGAGAAGCCCTCACCTCTCCCAGGTGAGAGTGTGCACTCAGCCTTGTAGTAGACGGAGAACAGAGCTGTGGCCCTAGTTTCTTATCATAGAGCCCCCTGAGGTGGAGAGATAAGTCATAAAATTGTTTACATATAAATACAGAGAAAATGAAATAAAATATTTAGGTAATAGACTTGGGATCACATGAAAAATCAGGATTCCAGTTTCTTGCCCACATTTTTTTTAAACTTTATTTCTTGAAAGGGGAAGGTCCTATTTGGCTTAACATAATAAAGGTCCACTTTAATACTTTTGTTTCTGATGGAGTGACCACAGAGGACTTTTGCCACATTCTGAAAAATATATGGATTTCTTCAACGCTCTCAGCAGTCATCTCTGCATTTTTCTCACTCTTTCCGATGTGTGAGTTGTTTATGCCCAAATGTCCTGGCCTCACGTGTGCTCTCTGGCAGGAAGCTGCACTTTTGTGGAAAATCCTCCCCCTTCTTGCATGTCCTTTCTTTGACACACCAAATGTTGTTCCCTCTGAGGTGCTTGGGAGTGGTAATCCTGGTGGTGTGAGTCATCCTCCAGGGGAACATCTTACAAGATTTGGAAGTCCAACTTGCCCAAGAGGAGAGTGACTTTCTTCTTATATGTTAACGGTTTTCTCACATGCTGTTCTTATTTTAATTAGGTAATGGAAGGCCAATAACAAAGGGATCTTTCCAGCCTTTAAAAAAAATTAAAAAGTGCATGAGTTTTAAAAAACAAGAATAAGAGATTAGAAAGCCTCTTCCAGGACCACGTGGCTCTCTGCCCATGCTCCATCAGTTGTCCTTGAGGGCTGTGTAGGGCTCTGTGTGGACAGAGCCTACCCAGCAACAGACTCAGCCAGCTGCAGGATTACAAATTTCTTGCTAAATTTAGTGCCAGGTTTCCCTGTACTGCTTCAATTTGTCCTGAATCACCTCCTTCTGTCTTTGCCAGACGGAGCTATGCAGCATACCCATGGACACCCAAAGCTTTCAGTGAGGCAGGCCTTGTGGAGGATGCAGTCTTGTTCCAAATTTGAATTCATGTGACTTTTTTTTTTCTGTTTTTTTCAGAGAGAGAGAGAAAGAGAGATGTCCACCAGTGTGGCCTATTTTCTTTTTCAGCTCTGGCTACTGCATATTTGTTTGATGTGAGTGTTCTGTTTCTTTTTTTCCCCTTTTCAAATCTAAGACTCATCAAATGTGACAGGCTGACAGTCCCAGAGACAAGGACTGTCTTCATTTTATTCACGTGCGGCTGCAGGCTTCTACAGGAATGCACACATGGACATGCAGCAGTCTGGAAAGAGCCACCCTTGGGATTAGAGCGACCACGCGCGCAGCGCCCCCAGCTAGCTAAGGTCACACCAGGGAAGGGCCTGCCAGCAAAGACTCATTTGGGATTCTTTCTTACTCTTTCGAGAACAAGTATTTTAACTATCTTCTCACTAGTCAGTTTTTATCTGTTCCTCTTACCTGACTTTATTGCCCTGTTCTTCCAACCATAGGACCCAAAGGATTGTTTAATAGATCTCCTACCAATACTGCAGTGGTCCATTTGAGCTTCTGAGCAACATCTACCTAGGTCACATTGTTGTCAATTCCCAGCCCACCAACCCCGTCCCCCCAGGACTTCATCTGGAAGCCCCCCTCTGATATTCCAGTTGCTGCATTATGATAAAAGACAACCACAGCACTTTATTTCTCTATTATGTGAGGCGAACGTGATAACCACTACACTACGGAAACAATTTCTCTATTATGTGACTCATACCCACATACCTGTTAGCACCACTGATCTAAGCATCTTGCTAATGGGAATAATGTCACACAACCAATCCATGTGTCCCCAAATAATGCAATGAGGTCCATAGGCCAAGAAGAGCTTCAATGTAAGATTCTTATTCATTGTAGTATTCCTCTGAATTCCTCAGGAAATACTTGTTGACTTGAACACAACCACTAAGAGCAAGGATGACTCATCACAGACATGTCTTCAGTTCTGGAAAAAACAACTCAAACCCCACTCCCTACTGAAAATGGATCAAGTCACCATTTGGGCATCAGACACCACAGTGGCTCAGATGCGTTTCTCTTCTTTCCATTGTCACTGCTAAAGCAACAATTTGGGACTTATATTCCTAGGACCATGGCAGTTGCTGCAAAAAGGGTCATAACTATGATTACCATCTCTTCCCTGGATGAAATAACTTTTAAGGGCCTCTGTAAGCAGTTGACCCTAATAATATTATACACTAATCTGTCACATTGCCTATTAAAGGGCTTCTACTTCAATCAGTACAGTCAGTAACACAAGATTGGGTTATTTTCTTGAAGAGAAGCAAACCGGATGGATGGGCAGGAAGAGAAAAACGGCTTCATGTAATCACACAAGTTCAAAGGAATGAATATCTTCTCCTTTCAGTGTGGTCTCCAAACTACCAAACAAGTTCAGGGAGACCTCTCATAATGAACCATAGAAAGGAAACATGGATCCAGGCTCCACATGAAAACCAACCAGTGATTTTTTTTTTTTCCCATGCCAACCGGGGTGAAAACCTGTCAAAAGGTTGAAAATGTCTGAGACAGAAATTAACTTTTCTTAGGCAAAAGCAGCAGGGATAGTGAAGAACAGGTTTTCAGAAAACAAAAGTGGACAATAGTACTGAATTACACTAAAGTAGTGTAAAAATTCCCCTCCTGGATGTCACAGCTAAACATTGTCTTGTGTGTTCAGTTACCAGGTCATTGGAGCTTGTAGTGGGATGGGAGAAAGGTGTGTTAATCATAAATTCTCACTTCAGCTGAGAAGTAAACCAAGTATAATTGTGTGCAAAGCCATTCTGGCCTTTTCTCTTTATCACCTTTTCTCACTATTAGCACTTGTTTCCCTTCTAGTACTTCTTTCCCTCACTGTGCCACCAAATCAGGCAACTCTGACCATGGTGGGTCATTGTAGTAATATGTGGGGAGAGCTGCTCTAAGGACTCTAGAAGTATTACCACATGAAGGAGTTTTGCAATACTGTAAAGTTATAAAAAATCTTTAAAATATTCAAAAGCTTTCCAATTCTAAATCATCATAACTCCCTCATAGATACATACAATGATCAGTCCTGGAAACTTTAAAAGTAAATCTGATATCAATATATCCAAGCATTTTTAAATCCAGGAGGATAACATTCATCTAGCAAATATTTTTTGAAAATGTGCTCAGAACTGTGCCAAGATACTGATGATAAAGCCGTGAACCAGGGACATGTCCTCATCCTCAAGTCCTATAGAAAACCGTAGAAAAGATAGTGAAAAAATAGTTCTCAGATGGTGGGATGAACATTGTAAACATTAAACATGGTGCCATGCAGGCTTTTTAAAGGCTTTTAAAAGGGGAATTGAACCTGGTGAGTAAAGGCTTCCCTGGGAGAGGAAGACATTTACCTGGAGATGTACAGAATTACGTGAGGAGAGTGGAAGGAGAGAATTCCAGGCTGAAGGACGAGGATGTATGATGACTCTGAGCTAAAAAGAAAATTCTAGGGGCGTCTGGTTGGCTCAGTTGTTAGCCATCTGCTTTAGCTCAGGTCATAATCCCAGTGTCCTGGGATTGAGCCCCACATCAGGCTCCCTGCTCATCGGGGTGTCTACTTCTTCCTCTCCCTCTGCTCCCCCCCACCATTGTGTGCTCTCTCTCTCTCTTCATCTCTCTATCACAAAGAAAGGAAGGAAGGAAGGAAGGAAGGAAGGAAGGAAATTCTAAGAACAGCAGGAAAGCAGCCAATTGGAGAGTGAGGAGGAGAGTTGGACTGGAGAAGTATAGAGATTGTCAGAGGTCATGCCTCTGGGGTCCTTGGAAGCCATGTTTCAGTGTGGATGTCAGCACACCTTTAAGTGTGTTATTGTAACTGGTTGTGGTAAACAGAGATGACTCTATGTCAAGTGGAATTTTCACATCCAAGAATCACAGAATCTGAGAGTTGGAAGGTACCTTCAAAGATACCTAATCCATGTTCCACGAATTAATTGGAGCAGAAATTCCTTCCATGAACACACCTTATGGTGTTTTAGAACTCATCCCCTGTTTGTATAAATCAAACTGTTCAAAATTTCTTTTCACCCCCAATCTGCTTCCTTGAAACTTCCCCCATATTTATGCCCTCTGGAGTTTCACAGAACCAGTCTAATCCTTTCCCATCTGACAGCTTCTCAAATGTTTAAAGACAACTATCTTGTCCCCATTATGTCTTCTCTTCCCCAGGCTAAAAATGCCTAATTCTTCTAACTGCTCTTCATATTACGTGATTCTAGACTAGCTCACCACGCTACTGATACTTTTCGGGACAGGCCTCAGTCTGTCAAGAGAAAATAAATCTGCATACAGACACTGAGTTATTAACTTATTTTGCTTATATATAGTTTCTTTGCCCTAGAACATTAAATCTGGCATGCCTGGCTCTCAGAAACCACAAACTCTCTTTGTCATTACGCGGGGAATCTTTAGGAGCGTGGTGTATTATCGTGCCAAATAAGCATTCGATTACTATCATTAGCTAACTGAATGGCCTTTTTCTATTCCTGAGTAAATGGCATGGTTTAGCAGAGTTTACAAAATCTGGAAAAGTGTGTGCAATGATAAATTTCAGGAAAACTAGTGTGAATACACCTGCTGACCTCTGAGACCAGCAGAAGTCAGCTGAGTCTGTCACAATAGGGAAAACCACAACATTGGGGGGGAAAAAATGTCTTCTTGCAGAAATAATCAGTGTGGTCCATTCACCTCCGTTACAAAATTTTATTCTTATGTTAAATCCTGCCAGCCCCATGTGCCAGGAACCACCCACGTGCTGAGATTTTCTGGTCATCCGTGTAACCCTGTGATCCCAGTGCTTCATTAAGAGGTAGGAACTGGGAGGCTTTTGAGATTGTTTTGTTTTGTCTTATTATTTATATTCCACATTTGACTTTAAAATTAGGCTTAAAATTGCTACCAGGCAACATATTAAAAATAATAATGTGCTATTAATTCTTCACAGTCTTCAGGAAAAGACATGTAACCTAAGTATACTACCTGCAATATGCCATATTGATGTGCACCCATGACAAAGTGATGCAGGCTGAAAAGTGAGTCCAAAAATACTTTCATGTCCCTGTGATAAGCAACACTGACAACAAGCAAAAATAACTAAGTTACTTGGTTCAGGAAAATAAGACAGGAACCTAGTAAAATGGGATATTTACCTAGATGAATAGCTTGCTCATGAAGATTTGCTTCAAGACCCTCACATCATTGTAGCATCATTCCTGAGGCTGGTAGATCAACACCGCCCAGTTCCTCACCTTGTGTGACCTCCCACAAAGTCCCCCAGCCAGGCCCGACCCTCCCTTTCTGAAACACTCTCCGAGCAGCAGGTCAGTGAGTGTTCTGATTCTAAAGCAGACATCAGTTCCCCAATACCTATTCCTCCTAGCCTATTCTTCCTAGATCCTGGTTCTGAGCTTGCTTTGCCTTCGTGAAACTCCTCCATAAATACTATTGTTCTACAGTTCATAAAAATTACCAGATTCTCTGATGAAATAGAAAACATTGCTCTTCTTTGAGCACAATTTCAGCATCTTTCTCTCAATCACATTCAATATATTATATCAGAATTTTTGTTTGATTTCTAAAAGTAATAAATACATACATGTAAAATGAATGCTTTGGGGAAGGGTCCGAGAACCCACAGATGGGAGAAACAGACTGTACTGAGAGGAGGGCATCTGGGTGGCTCAGTTGGTTAAGTATCTGCTTTCTGCTCAGGTCACGATCCCAGAGTCAAAAGATCATTTTACCTCTGACCCTCCCCCTTATCATTCTCTCTCTCCCTCACTCTCTCTCTCTCAAAAAAATAAACAAAATCTTTTAAAAAATAAAAATTAAAAAATAAAATAAAACGTGAGAGGAGAAAAGGGTGTGAAAGAAAGGAAAAGAAAAAAAAAGAAAAAAATGTAAACCAGGAAAAGATAGAGCTAAGACAAAGGAGAGAAGGAAATATCTAGAAAGAGGCAGATTTTCCCTCCATACCATTCCTTCACCACTTGTCCTGAGTCCCCGCTGTTATCTGACTCCTTGTTGAAACTCACTCATCATTTCATGGAAGTTCTAAGAAGAGACCTCAAGAGCTCCTTTAGGATCTCAATTTTCCAGCAAAATTGCTCCATAGTGAACCCAGGAAGCTCTGAGGAATATATATTCCGGAAACTACCTTAGTACTACTCTCTGGCATCTCATAGTACACATAAATTGAAAATTCATCCTTATGTCATAGTAGAGCAAAGGTTTTGAAAAGTCACACTATGGTGTGGTTAAAAATAAACTATTTGAAGATAATGAAGAAAGTTCCCCAATTTTAATTGGGTTAAATAATCTGGTCTCACCTGTTTTCTTTTCCCCTATGAATTTTCATTAACAAAATCTTGGTTTCAGACTGGAATATTTTGTGTGTTCATTATATGGCAAACTGAACAACTGCAAAATCTCCTCCACATAGCTGCCCTGGTTTCCACAGCTGTGCACATTCCTGAGCACAGTTCCCACTGAGGCTGCAAGGGCCTGCCACCCGCTACCATCTTGAAAACCAACATGCAGAAAAGGGGGGGAATTCACAAAGACTTTTTAAAAAATTACAAATTGAAGAGAGAAAAAAAGGTTTCCAAGATGATACAAACCCAAACAAAAAATTTGACACCTCCTAGCTTAGTGCTAGGGCTCATATTCACATCTCAAAAGACAGACAAAGATGGAAGCTCTCAGAGAATGAACTACAGTGAGCTCTACAAATTTATTATGCTGAGTCTGTCTGTTGCTCAGAATGTTTAAAGTGACAATGAAATATATTTGCAATAGCTAAAAAGTTCTTATTGAAGCTGAGAATTATAGTCTCCAGTGAAATGATTCCTCCTTCTCAGTTAACACCATCAGAACCATTCAGCATGTAGCAGATGTTCATGCCACACTGCCCGGCAAAATCTTTAAAGAGATGTCAAAAGCCATGATTTTCTTTAAGCAAAGTTTATATTTCCCTTATACTGTGAAAATGAAATGTAAAATATAAACATATGTGTTTGTATACAAATACACACACGTCCTATACATTTATGCATATATGTTTGCATCTGTATAATTATCTCTTCATAAAATTTTGTAAACATTACAAATGGCACAGAACTGAATAGACAACAATCCATACATACCTGAAATGAGTTTTTATATTATAATATTTTAACTCCCTGTAGTTAATATAATTTTTGTCAAGTTGTATAGAATATTTCATATCTTGGGATTCATTGGGACATACATGTGAGATGAATAACTGCCTCAGAAATATTCCTCCTTATGTGAATCATTTGATTCTCAAAAAAGTTAATGAATGCAGAAACTGAAGGTTATACAACATGGCTTTTGTCAAAATGTCTTCCCTTTAAAATGCCAACTAAGTTAAGAAATTTTAACAAATGATCAGGTTGTTTGTACACAGTGAGACTCTATACTATCTCAAATATCTCAAAAGCTGACCTCTCATGTGCCAGCAAAACCTAAGTCTGCCATTATTCTTTTACTTTTTCTATGTTTATTGCTATTACTATTTTCAGATTATAATCTGCCACACTTATGGATCTGCCAAAGGAGTTTTTAAGATCTAAATATATACAAATTGGTTGGGGGGGAGACTAAATTTAGGAGTAAATTCTGATTTGTAGGAATTTTATAGAAAACACTTATGATTTGTAGGAATTTTATAGAAAACACTTATGATTCTGACATATTAAAATGTACAATAAACTTTATAATTAAAATCAGAATGACCTAGGAAGCAAGTTGTTCTTACTTAACAAAACACAAAATTGGATTCTAGCTCAATTAACATTTTTTGGTCTCATTACGGAACCAGAGAGTTTGACTCAGGGATCTATAAATTCTCCTCTCTGATGAGACTTTTAAAATTAATTTTCTGTTAAGCCTAGGTCAGGAACTAATCTTTTTAAGCTCTGCTAATAAAACAGAAATAAATAAATAAATAAATAAATAAATAAATAAATAAATAAGGCAGTTTACCTTGCAGAGAGTTATTAGCATTACATAATAAAGATGTATGTTTTGTTAATATTTTCCTTACTGAAAACTTAGGAAAAACTGAATATCCACTTTTTTGTAGTTATTTCCAGAGAGTCTAAAAGTCCAAGAAGTAGCTGTATTTTACACAATTATAATTTCATTTGTGTGATATTACCTCCTCCTCTCTAGAAGTTTGCTGACTTGGACATGTGCCCCAGGAAAGAATAGCATTGCTTTAGAGAAGAAAAGCATCATACTAACCTATTACTTGTACTTTCCCAAGCTTCCAAGGTACCTTGGTTGAGCTGTTCTAAGAGATGTTTCATAACGGCCTACAGCTCATACTGTAAATTTATCCCAAACTGATTACTCATGGATATGAGGTTGTTTCCCACAGTAATTATTTTAAATTTTCCTCTCTTTTTACAATATAGTGCTCCTAAATAATGGTCTTTTCTTCTGGAATTTAATATATCTAATTATAAAAACAAACACACTGCTCACAATAGCCTTCAAATCACATACTTCACTACTGTCCCCAGGAGGTTCCAGAATGCAAAGGAATCATTTATCCACATTGGCTGTTTTAAAATCCTGATATATTTTCCAGATGCCCACTTATTATTCTATGGTTCATAGCAACAAAGTAGGAAAATTAGTGAGTGAGTCATTTCTACCAAGACTTTACACAGTGATTTTTGCTAAGTTGCCTAAACATTGCTTTGAATTCTTCTTTATTAGGAGAAGAACAAAAGTAACAGAAAAGGAGTTACTATTTTACCAAAAATAGTTGAATAAGAATCTTTAGGAATTGGTTCTTCCATCAAAAAACTTTTGAGTTGGCAAGAACTATCTGGAACAACTCTTGTGGAACTCTGGAGTCTAGACAAACACTTGTAGTTAGACTGCTTAAGGTAAAAGGAGGCTGACAAACTTCACTAGTGTGTGTGTGTGTGTGTGTGACTTAGTGACAACATCCCCCATTCCCAAGCCCTGTGGCAGCTGTAAGGTATAAGGACAGCACCCATAATCCTCAGGTGGTTAGCCCCCATCAGTTTGGGGAATAATGACTTTATATTCCAAAAATAGGGATTATCCATTCTGAGAATTGCTTTTGATAGCTGAGGGGCCAGCACATAGGCTGACCATTATATCAAACCATGCTAACTGAAGTGTCTTCTCCAACCACACTGGTCAGAGGAAATTAAAAAACAGAGATTCATTGTTTTAAATTTTATTTTCTTATTGGACCTAAACACTTAAGGAAATCTCTGTGAGGTCACTGACTAACTGCAGTGATAGTACAACAGATACTCAAGTGACCACATATGACAAGGAACACAGTTTTTGTAAAAATAGATTGGAAAAGTCACTAAAAAAAGGGATAGCTCCAGCTTTCAACAAATAATGACAGCAACACCTGCAGAGGGGATAGAATCTGATTTCTAGAATTACCACATCATAGTATTCAGACTTCCACATCTCAACAAAATCATTACAAAGCACAAAGAGAAGCAGGAAAGTATGGCCCATTCACAGGAAAAAAGAGAAATTAACAAAACCATCCCAAACACTGGAAGTACTAGACAAGGACTTGAAATTGACTGTCTTATATATGTTCAAAGAGCTAAAGGAAACCATGAAGAAATCACTAAAGGAAGTCAGGAGAACAGTACATGAATGATTCAGTAAAAAGCAAGAGATTTATACAATCTGAAGACAAACCTGAATGAATCAACCAGTAATATCAATACAAAGATAGAAAGTATTTAAAAAAAACAACTAAAAATTCTGGAGCTGAAAATAAAACAGCTGAATTTTTTTTTTTTAATTTACTAGAAGTATTCAATAACAGATTCAAAAAGCAGAAGAAGGAATCAGTGAACTTAAAGATAGTTCAATTGTGATTACCCAATCTGAAGAGCAGAAAAAGAAAAAAAAAAAAGACAAAGACAAAGCTCTAAGCTTCCATGGCATGCTATTAAATATACCAACATATGCATGATTGGGGGAGGGGTCCCAGAAGGAGAAGAGAGACAGAAAGATAAGACAAAATATTTGAAGAAATAGTGGCCAAGCCCTTTCCATATTTTAGGAATGCAAAGGTGGATCTTGTTAATAGATACAGAAGAAGTGCTTGACAATATTCAACACCCTCTCATGACAAAAATAATCAGCACACTAGGAATAGAAAAGAATTCCTTAACGTGATATAAGACATTTAGAAGAAAACATCAGCTAACATCATCCTGAATGGCAAAAGACCTAAAAGTTCCACCCTAGATCAAGAGCAAGACAAGGATATCTGCATTCACCATTGGTATTCATGATTGTGCCAGAGAAATAAGGCAAGAAAAAAATGAAAGACATCTAAATTGGAAAAAAATGAAGTAAAACTAACCCTATTCAAAGATGATACGATCTTGTATAAAGAAAATTCCAGAGTCCACACAAAGAAAAGGTTAAAGAAAATAAATGAAGTCAGCAAAATTGTAGGATATAAATAAACACACAAATAAACTTATGTTTCTATATATCAGAAATAAACAATCCAAAAGGGAAATTGACAAAACAATTCCATTAACAATAGCAGTCTAAGACTAAATTTAATCAAACAGATGAAAGACTTGTTTGCTGAAAATCGGAACATAGTGCTGATGGATATTAAAGAAAAATTAAACATATGAAAAGACTTATGTTCATGGACTGGAAGGTCTAATATTGTTAATACAGCAAAAGTTACTGTTAAAATGGTAATAGTGTCCAAGACAATCTACAGATTCAGTGTAATCCCTATCAAAATTCTAATGGTCTTCTTTTCCTAAGTGGAAAACTTGACTCTCAAATTCGTATAGAATCACAAAAGGCCCCAAATAGCCAGAACCATTTTGAAAAAGGAAAATAAAGTCATAGAACTCATACTGGGAATTTGCAATTTCAAAACTTACTAAAAAAGTTACAGTAATCAAAATAATGTGGTAGTGTTATAAGAACATACAGATACAGAATAAATAGAACTGAGAGATCAGAAAAGATGCCAACTGATTTTCAACAGTGGTGCCAAGATCATTGAATGAGCAAAGCACCCTTCCACAGGTGGTCCTAGGACAGCTGAATAGCCATATACAGAGAATGCAGTGAGCCCTCTACCGTATACAAAATACCAGATACAAAAATGAACTCAAAATGGATCAGTGACCTTAATATAAGAGCTAAAACTATAAAACTCTTAGAAGAAAACACAAGAGAAAATCTTTTATTTTCAGATTTGGCAACGGATTCTTACTATAATTCCAAGAGAAAGAACAATAGAAAATAGAGAAACTGCATTTCCTCAGATTAAGAATTCTGTGCTACAAATGACATTATTAAGAAAATGAAAAGGAAATCTATAGAAGGGGGAGGAAATATTGAGAAATAATATAGCTCATAAGGGGCTAGTATACAGAATACATAAAGAATATGTACAGCTCAACAATAAATAACACAATTTAAAAATGGAGCAAAGGAATTGAATAAAAATATCTTTAATAACCAACAATCACATGAAGAGATATTCAGCATCACTGATTGTTAAGTAAACAAAAATCAAAACCACAATGAGATACCATTTTATACCCACTAAGTTGACTTATTTTTTTAAGATTATCTTTATTTATTTGAGAGACAAAGAGAATGTGAAAAGGAGAGCAGCAGAGGAAGATGGAGAAGCAGGCTCCCTACTGAGCAGGGAGTCTGACACAGGGCTCAATCCTAAGACACCAGGATCATGATCTGAGTCGAAAGCAGATGCTTAACTGACTGAGTCACCCAGGTGCCACTCACTGGGTTGGCTTTAATGAAGAAAATATAAAATCACATGTTTGGCAAGGATGTAGAGAAATAGGAGCCCTCATACATTGCAGGTGACAGTGTAAAATTGTGCAGTCACTGTGAAAATACTCTAGTGATTATTCAAGTATTTAAATGTAGAATTAATGCATGACCCCGCAATTCCAATCATATGTATATAACCAAGGGAATTTAAAACATGTCCACGCATAAAATTGCACACAAAAATAGCAGCATTATTCATAGTAGTCAAATGTTAGAAACAATTACAATGTTCATCAATGAATGAATGGAAAAATAAACTGTTGTAAATACATACAATGAAATAATTCCCAGGTAAGAAAAGGAACAAAGTACTGATATATGTTACTCTTAGATGAACCTCAAATACATTATGCTAACTAAAAGAAGCCAGACACAAGAGGCCATATATTATATGGCTCCTATTTTATGATATATTAGTCAGGGTTCTCCAGAGTAACAGCATCAATAGGAGATATATACAGAAAATGAGGTTTATTTTAAAAATCGGCTCAGGAGATTTTGGAGGTTGGCAAGATCTATAGGAGAATCAGCAAGCTGGACACCCAGGAGAGTCAAGTTTAATTTCAGTCCAAAGTCTGTTAGGCTCCAGACCAAAAAGAACTAATGTTTCAGTTCTGGTCCAAAAGGAAGAAAAATGTCAAGGTCCCAGTTAGAAAGCCATCAGACAGGAAGAAGTCCACTTTTGGTCTCTTTGGGCCTTCAACTAATCAGATGAGGCCAACCCACATTAGGAAGAGCAATCTGCTTTATACATTCTACTAATTTAAATACTAACCTCATTGAAAAGTACTCTCACAGAAACACTCAGAATAATGTTTGAGTAAATATCTGGGTGCCCTATGGCCCAGTAAAACTGACATATAAAATTAGCTATCACTTATGATACATCCAGACTAGGCAAATCCATAAAGACATAAACCAAATGATTGGGGGAAGAAAGAATTAAGTTACTACTTAGTGGGTCCAGGGTGTACCAGAGAGAGCTGGTGGCTGTGCATTATAAGAACACTGTCACTGAATTGTGCACTAAATTAATAATTAATTTTACACTTTAAAATAATGAATTGAATTTTACCTCAAAAGTAAGAAATAGTGGCTTACTTGAGTGGCTCAGTCAGTTAAACATCTGTCTTTGGTTCAAGTCATGATTCCAGGGTTCTGGGGTCAAGTCCTGCGTCGGCTGCTTGCACAACAAAGAGTCTGCTTCTCTCAGCCTACTGCTGCCCCTACTTGTGCGCTCTCTCTAACAAATAAGTAAATAAAATTTTTTTTAAAAAAATAAGAAGTAATTTTTAAGTAATAGAATTATGAATTTGACAGCAAGAACTTAGTGACTAACCTTAAGAGCTTCTATTACATTAAATATCTATTAATATGTTATATACATATATTTTTTTTCTAGCCCCAACAATGATGCCAGAAATCTAGCTAAAGGAATTGGAAATATCTAATATAGAAATTTCTAAAAAACAAAAAAAAAAACAAAATTCACCCTCCTGAAGTAACATTGTCCCTCCTCAAGATACTTGGGAGAAAAGCTGTATCCCTGTCCTCAAATATATATGCAAAAGCATGAATCAGAGAATGCTTTAAAGATCAGAAAACTTAGCAACACATAATTTATTTAATTGAACTACCTCATCAATGAAGGCCAGATGATAGAAATGATGATAGCATAGTGATTCCTTACCCACAAGGAAAAATGATGTAACAGGTGTGTGTGTGTGTGTGTGTGTGTGTGTGTGTGTGTTTTAAAAATATTGTATACTCACTGCAATGTCAAAATAAGAATCAGAGAGACAGGTTTGTTAGTCCAGCCTCTTGCCAATGCAGACTTATTCCCTAGGCTGGGACTGTGAGTGTTTTGTCTAGGAGAGTTTCAAATGACTCAGAGAAGGTCCCACGTCATTCTGTGGAAATTGAAGCTACAGCCCAGAAAACTAAGGAAACATGTCCTTACAACCTTAACTTTCATTTTATTTGGCTTGGATTTCTCCCAGCTATGCTATATAAAAAGGCGCTTAAACACGCACACACACACACGCACGCACGCACACACACTCCTCATAATCATTACTCTGGAGACTATTCCACCTGCCCCTAAGATGTCCAGGATCTATTTATACATAAAATGCTAAAAACTAACAGAGATTAATAGTTAGAATGAGATTAAATAAAATCAGCCTTTATCCCCCTTCGCTTAGGCACCTCGCTGTAGCAGAGTGGGACTGCTAGTCTTCGACAATCTTCAGGTGCCATTCATTTGCCAAGGTATCTCCATCAGCTCATTTTACAGAGAGTCCCCGACTCATGATGGCTTGACTTACATTCTTTTTTTCTTTCTTTCTTTCTTTCTTTCTTTCTTTCTTTCTTTCTTTCTTTCTTTCTTTCTTTCTTTCCTTTCTTTCAACAGTTCAGTGATGTGAACAAGCAGCATGCATTCAGTAGAAACCATACGTGGAATTTCAAATCTGGATATTTCCCCAGGCTAGCAATAACCAGTAGGATACTCTCTCACAATGCTGGGAAGTGGCAGCAGCTCCCAGTCAGCCAGGCGACCATGAGGGCCAACAAGTAACACACCAACAGTCTGTCCCCAGATAGCCATTCTGTTTGTCGCTTTCAGTACAGTACACAATTCAGTACATGACATGAATTTATTCAACATTTTATTATACGACAGGCTTTGTGTTCAATGATTTTTTCCAACCATAGGCTACCATAAGTGTCTGAGCAAGCTTAAGGTAGGCTAGTCTAAACTATGATGCTCAGTAAGTTAGCTGTATTACATGCATTTTTGACTTACGATATTTTCATCTTACAATGACTTTATTGGGACATAACCCCATTGCAAGTGGAGGATGATCTGTGTTTGAATCTTAGATCCCTGGTGTATACCATACTTCCCAGGGTGTTTTGGTAGGTGTTTAATAGTCTTATTTTGTTTCATGTTTCCCTTTTTTAAATTATTCTCTTTTCACCCTTATTTTTAAGCTTTCTGTATTTATTTAAGTGTGATTATTATAAATAGTGATAAGTGGATATATATTACAACACAACAAAACAGTTATCTTTAATGAGAGTATCCAGCTTTTTTGCATATACAATAATGGCTAATATACCTGATTTTACACAGACACACACATATACAAATGATTCAAATTATAGTTTCTTTTTTTAAAAGAAAATTTCCCTGGTTTTGTTAGTTTGATCATTTCTTTTTCTTTTTTTAATTTTTTACTAACATATAATGTATTATTAGCCCCAAGGGTACAGGTCTGTGAATCACTAGGTTTACGCACTTCACAGCACTCACCATAGCACATACCTTCTCCAATGTCCATAATCCCACCACCTCTCCCTACCTCCTTCCCTCCAGCAACGCTGTTTTTTTTTTTTTATGAGATTAAGAGGCTTTTATGATTTGTCAGTTTGATCATTTCTAATTATTCTTCTCCTCTAATTAATTTGTAAATTCTACCATAACTTTTTTATTTCATTAATAGTTCTCTCTCATAAATTTTCTGTTTTTGAAAACAAGCTACCCAATATTTGCCCCACAAAGATGCAGTGTTTCATTCTTAAATTGGATAGTTTTCCCACCAAAATGTGGTTTTTTTTTGCTCATTATTTCTCTATATGTATAATTATGCTCTGTTTTGAGATATTTTGTGCACTTGACCTTCTAGCTCTTAAAGTGGAGTCTCAACTGGAACCACCTTACCTGTAATTCCTTAGTTGTTTAGTTAGGAAATCACATCTACAGGTTTAGTTAGCTAAATACTCTTTTTAATTTAATATTTCATCTTAAATATCTCTTACACCACTTTTTTATCCCCTCTAGCCTTCTGCACCACTAGCATGCACTACTGCACTCTAGCACTACTTCTGCTCAATCTCCCCTTTCTGAATATTCGGAGGGGACTTCTGTGTGGACAGAAACATGCTTCAGTGGAGTACACACACGAGCAAAGGCAGTAACTTCACAGGTGATGAAAAGCAAGGCTCCCTTTAAGTCACAAATAAAAAGCAGAAAATCTGCTGGGCTTTGCTGAGGTCCTGAGTCTGCCTCAGGACAGTGAGGACCCATCCCACCTGTTCAGCCCTCACCTGGTCTCATGGAGACCAAGGGGACTCCACACAGTCCCATGGCACTGTAGTTGACACAAAGAACCTTATAGTTCCCCGAGCCAAGCTTTTTCCAGGATCTGTGGCTTTCTGGCCCTTTCATCCCAGGCTCCTTGCTAGTTTCCCAGATACTTGCCCAGCCCAGGGGAGGGAAGACCTACCATCATTTTTTCTAGTGAGGGCAAAGCCTCAACTCTGTTCAGGTACACATGGGCCTTGAAACCCATTAGGAGAGCCATTAAATTCGTTTGTGAGGGCAGGTAATGGCTCTACACTTCAAAACAAGCATCACTGTCTTGCTCTACTCATTACTTACACACTATATCAGACTTCTGAATATTAGTTTTAAATAATATAGTGCCTTTAAACTAGTTTCTTTGATTATAACCTCTGTCCTCTAATCCAGCAATAGCCAACCTGGCTGGCATAGTGGAATCGTCTGGAGATTCCTTACACATACGGATTTCTGGGGCCCATTCTGAACTAGTAAATCAGAGCCTGCAGGAACTATACAGTACTGCTTGTTCATGGCTGCTTCACACAGAGCAGGCTTAGCTTCTGAATTAAAATGTGCAGCCTCTTGGACTATAGAACAATACCATATAACATTTCAAAGAGTCTGTATAACACCTTAGATGGCCTGACACCAAAAGGAGAACAAAACATGAACTTTAGTAGGTAGCAGGGTAGGGATGTAAATAAATACTTAACTTTCTGGGTAACACAAATGGTAGAAGTGGAAATAAGGAATTGTAATAAGATAGTACAAAAAGGAACTCTAATTAGAGGCAGGCTGAAGGCGGGAGGGAGTGGCGACAGGGCAGGGCTAGGAGAAGGAAGGCAGCATTTGCTAAACGGGCAAGATTTTTGCTTCTGCACCAGTACCAAGTGTCACCACGAGTGTTTCGGTATTAGAAGGGGGCTTTTTGTTTATGGAGACCATGATTTGTAGTCATTAGATTTTTTTAAGCTAATATGCAAATTATTAAAATTGTAAGTACAAAAACCCAGTAGTCCATAAGTTTTAAGTTCATCTTACAAATCTTTTTTAAGTTTATTTTTTTTTGTTTTTTATGATTTTATTTTTTATTTGTTTATTTATTTTCTTTTAATACTCTCTACTCCCAACATGGGGCTCAAACTCAAGATCAAGATACATCCCTCAACTTAGAAATCTTACAAACTAAGCGAGTGATTTAGAGTTTAATTATATTCTTTCATGCATTTCAATATCTCAAGTCTAGAATCAATTGCTTAATCACACACTTAAAATTTTCAACAGAAGACACGTCAGTCAGATGCTCTAAATATCAAATTCTCTAAAGTATTATGTATACTTTGGATACCACAAACATGTAGATTCTCTCAATGTTAACAAATTATTCTTACACTCAAGATCAAAATATGAATTTCTAAAGGTAGATTTACTCGTTCAACTCTTAACACATAAAAACTTTCACAAATTGGAAATCTACTCACCTATCAAGCGAAGAGTTTTGCTCTCCAAGCAAAGAGGGGCATCTCCTACAGATGAGGTGTAAAACACAGAACTAGAAGCCACATATGTCCCCAAAATGGCTTTACCGGGACCATGCTGAACCCTCTTTATAATGAAAACAGTAGATTATTTCTAGACCCTTACCTTACAAACAAATCCTTTGATTCCAGTCTCCAGCTCTATCTTGGACACAACCAACTTCCTTCAACTAATCTCTTTTACTGCCTGAAGGAACTTATATTCTTTTTATGTGTTTACTGTCTGATAGGGCCACACCTTGACTGAGGTCACAGTACTAAATCATGCTAATGACAAAAATAACAAACAAGGCTTCTGTTTCAGAGACTTTGGCCTGAGGACCATGTAAAGGAATCATACTAGACTTTAAGACTCTAAACCTTAGCCACCCTGGTGGGAAAAATGCTTAAAACAGCTAAGAATTACAAGTCATATAACAGGGTAACCAGTCTCATTCTCCCAAACCTACTAAAGTGGTGAAGTTAATGCCACACCCGATAAACGAAGTTATATGAGAAACTATAATACTGTAATAAAGTATTTTGAACAATATTAGATATGGAACTCATGTAAGAGGATATTTAATCTGAAGGGAAGTTGGGGGGGGGGGAACTGTAAGATTAGCTTTCCCATTTACATATGCTATCAAAAAAACACACTCCCTTCCTTGAAATCCAAAATTTAGGTTTTCGCAACATAAATGATGAGATGTTATCTTTGCCCATGAAAGTTCTATTTTTCCAGGAAATCTAAATGAGTTCAACATTCACTTCTCTTTCACTGGAGCTGCAAGGACTGTAGATAAAGGGGGGGAAAAGCAATCAAATTTCTCTTTTAAAAGCTTTGTGGAGGGGCACATGGGTGGCTGGGTCATTAAGCATCTGCCTTCAGCTCAGGTCATGATCCCAGGGTCTGGGGATCCAGCCCCACATCAGGCTCCCTGCTCAGCCAGAAACCTGCTTCTCCCTCTCCTACTCCCCCTGTTTGTGCTCCCTCTATTGCTGTGTCTCTGTCAAACAAATAAATCAAATCTTTAAAAGAATAAAATATTGATGGAAATATCAGCTAGAAATGTCTTCAGATTCTAGAATAGTTAATACATAAGACTGCACAAAGTTTCAAACTATTATTGTCATGCCACAAGTTAGAGAGTACCAGAGAAATGAGGATGATGATGATAATATGTGTATGCTTACAAAATAATTACTCAAGGGCTAAATGATGGAGTAGCTAATATTATTAGGGACCCTCCCACTGAGGGAAACTTCTCCAACCTCATAGATAGTTAGCGTATTAACCAGTCCTGGTAATGGAATTGGATTTTAACAACTACAAACTTACTTGATGCTACATTAAAATTCCAACACAAGACATTGGACGTTTTGTCTATAGTTATGGGCTTGTTGAGTATTTTGTATTTTGTTTTCTTCTTTTTGTTCTATTTTATTTCCCCTGCATTCACAAGAGACTCCAGCTGGAGTTCTTTTTCTTTGAGTCAATTGACCTAATATCATATTAGGGATAGAAATCCAAAATTATGAGTTTTCATAATGAGGGTCCCTATTGTAATATCCAAAGTACTTGGACAGGAATGTCTTTAAAGTGGTAATAACAATTACTATAATACTGATAATTTGAAAAATAATTCCACTTGCCAGAGTTAGGGAATTCTTTGTATATTGACCACCATCTCAGGAGGAAAAACTTGGAAACTAGAAAGAAGTATCAAGTAGAAAGAGCCAGAAAATAAACAGAACCTCCAATGATCTGAGGAGAGGAATGAGAGTGTACCTTTTCAATCCACCTGAAAAAGATTTTAATCCACTCTGTTTCCTGCTATCACACAACCAGATAAAAATGGTGCCAACCAGAACCTGGGCTCTCTAACTATTTTCATTGTGAACATTCTTATCCTTTCAAATAGGAGAGCCTCCCCTGATTTCCTCACCTCACATAACCTGAAGCCAATGAATTTCTTTCTCATCTATTAGAAAAGAAACTGCATTTATTTAAAAAGAAAGAAAAGTTTTGTGACCTAGTGAAATTACTTTTGGGGACCATTTTACATTTAGCAAAGAGAAAAGTTACATTGACAAGTATCTTGCCACATAAAACTGTGTCATAAAATATACATTCTCTTTCCTTTTTCTGAGGGCTTAATTACAAATGCAGTAAAATTATTTCAGTTGATTCTCTGTTGAATGCCACAAAACAGAGATCGGAAACTCATAATCTTCTAGGACAATTTATTGAGGTATTATTAGCGCCATCACACCATATAGTAAGTGTGAAGATGCTGTTTATAATTTCAGGAAGGGATTATCTCTACATATAGAGTCTCAGTAATACAGAGTGAGGCAAGATGAATGGATAAATATTAGCACTAACAGGAACAGTCTATCTATAGAAGTCCATTTCCATTTCTTGCCAACTTCTCATTTTTATACATATACATATATAAGCACACATCAGTCAGAGAAACACATTTGCCACATGAGAGATTAGAACATTAAGACCAAAACTGCTTAGTCAGGGAGCATTTCCAGGACTTTAACGTGAGTTAGGGATGGTGCGCCACAGGACAAAAATGTCTGGCAGGAGGGAGGATGTTCACGGCACCAAAGATGGTCTCTATCCAGGCAGCTGCTGTTATCTAGCAGATGATTTACTGCTGAAAGTTCAAATTCTTTTTACATCATTAGCCCCAAAGAGCTCACAGTACATAGCAAGTGCCCAGGACAAATGATGTGAGGGCTGACAGGTGGACAATTGGAAAGTAGTGTAATGAAATGATTTCAATCCTCTGAGTCTGTCAACAACGTGTAGGAACCAGTTACTTATCAAGTATGTACAAACATTAAAAATACAAGTTAAGACTAAAGGCCAGTGGTCCAAGCTACATGAGAAAGTATCATGGCCATTGTTCATAGCATGGGCTCAGAAAAATTGTTCAGTATCTATAAATATCCCTGACCTCACCGAGTCATTTGTCACCAACCCAGTCTCCAGGTCTTTCACCCCTTCTCAGGCTTATTCATATTTTCATCTTGTATCACTTCTTGGCATGACGCCTTTTAGAAGATGAATAGTCACTCTGTAAAGTATCTGATTCCCTAAGTGTTCAGAAGCTTCTTTCAAGCTTCTAGAGAGTCTCCTACTTAGTGGACCCACTGGTTATGAGCACTGGCTTTGTATTGTAATGGGTTCAAATCTCACTCCTGCACTGACAGCTTGGGAACCTCTGAAAGCCTCAATATTCCATCTTACAGGCTGTGAAAGAAATGATGTGCCTAGTAATTGTTAGGGTGCTTAGCACATATAGGTTTCAAGAAAAGGTACCATCTACTATCACTGCTATTACTACAAACCTATCCTAGCCTTTCTTCTAAAAAAAAAAAAAAAAAAAAAAAGGTTTTATTTATTTATTTATTTATTTGAGAGAGAAAAAAGAAATAGCGGGGGGTGGGGGTTTGGGGGGGAAAGAGAGAATCCCAGGCAGACTCTATGATGAATACAGAAACTGACGTGGGGCTCAATCCCATGACCCTGAGATCATGACCTGAGTGGAAATCACGAGTCGGGGACGTAACCAACTACCAACTGAGCCAACCAGGTGCCCCATCCTATCTATCCTCTCTAATTTGGGAGACCACACATACGGGTTTGCCTTCGATAGTTCTATTGCCTCAACTTAATTGTTAACAGTGCCCCCAAACTTTTACTTTCAAAAATGTCCATATTTGAATAATATATTCATTCGAAACTTTCTAGGCTTAGGAGACTTTCATCCATCATATTGTCCCTGCATAGAAGGTAAATGTCCGAAGAGCAGAGCTTCTTCTTTTTGTTCTCTACTGGACGACAATGTACATGCTGTTACATTGTCATTGCCACTTCATAGCTTAAAAAAGCTTAAATGTCAAGGCTTAAGAAAGGTTAAATTCCAGCAATTTAACATTTCAGCCATCATATGAGTTCATACAATAAATGAATGAAAATTGCCCCTTGCTTGGAAAAACACAGGACAGACAGTGAGCTGTGGGAGTAGGTGATTATGTGTGCTGCGTAAGAACAATGTTTTATTATACACAAAAAGAATTATTTTCTTCCTAAACAGTTTAAATAGTTCATTTCCAACATCTTTCTGGATCTTGCCCATTGGCTTTCTTGGCCATTGAGTTTTCAAGCTCAAGAAAGAAAAAAAGTGCAGTTCTGAGATTTCCTTCCTATCATGATCATAACTAATCATCCAAAGACATCATCTTAGAGTCTAACATGATTGATTTTCAACAGCTGTCACTCTTGCTCCTTGCTTCCACCTTACTACCAGCCACTGAAATTTTAGATTGTGAAATTTGGAAGAATTGTGGAAAACATAAGTAAAAGCAAGACTGGAGATGGGTAACTGTTGCAATGTTCAAATAAAGAAATGAAGTTGATAATCCAAACTACAGAGGCTGGTAAGCTTTATGTTCAGCTTAGGAAATATTTTGAACACATTAGTAAACAAATAATGTGTCAATAATTTTAAAGTAAAGATACAGTCATTGGGAGTCAGGAAGGAGTCACAATAATCATGTGGTAGAAATTCTCCTCACCTTTCTTCCTCCCCTCTTCCTCTTCCTTTTTTTGTTTTTGTTTTTTTTTTTGTTTGTTTGTTTGTTTGTTTTGTTTTAATTTCATGGAACATAAAAGAGAACAGTGGGTATTATGGAGGGCACGTATTGCATGGAGCATTGGCTGTGGTGCATAAATAATGAATTCTGTTATGCTGAAAAGAAATCAAAAAAAAAAAAAAAAAGAGAAAGAGAGAGAATGCTACAAACAGCATAAATCTGTATTTAAGTGTCCTTTGACAGAAGTACCCACAATGTCTTTACTGTGGTATAAAAAAATTATTGCCTGAGTTAATGTATTTATATCAAAATGGAATACCTGCTCCAGGATTACCAATTAGAAGACTGATTTAACAGAGGGAGATCTTTGAAATATTAAGACCCATGATCTTAAGCTCACTCTCCTTCATCATTGTCACCCGTGACTTGGATGAAACATGATTACAAGCTAATTGAATATGTTTTTATTATTCCTTATATTCTGGGGAAAAATGTATTTAAAGATATAAATCTCCTTCTAAGAGCTACAATAGCTGTGTCACAGCTATGTTATTTGTTCTATTTTGAAATTTCCCTTATAATCTCTTCTTTAAGTATTCAGATTCTTTCAAGTTTTCAACATATGAGACTTCTCAGCTATTTTTATTATCGAGTCTTTATTTTACTACATTTATAATCAGACTATATAGTATGTCTGATCTTGGTTCTCTGGAAATTGTTGAGGTTTGATAAGGTATGTTCTCTATTTGAAGAAAATAATTTATATTGATTAGTCATTCAACTCTGCTATCTATTTTTTCTAATTGACATATCTAATACTAATTGTTAATTTTTCTATTTAAATTAAATTAAATTAAATTAAATTTAAATTCTTATGTAAAGGACCATAGTTCTTTCATTTCTCTACGGTAATTTTTTAATTCACACATATTCATGTTTATCACACTTTCTTAAAAATGGTTGCTTTTTATTAATATATAACATACTACTTTTCATTTGTATTGATCTGATCATCTTTTCTATCCCTTAAACTATATTGAATATTTTTTGTATAAGGATTAAATTTTGTGTTTTATCCAACTATATATCCTTACCTTTTGATCCCTTAGCCATCTTACTTCTTGTTTCATTATTTGTCATCCTTTATTCATTTCCCCCTATCAGTTTCTTAGGCATCTCAATAACTAAAGCTCCACCTACCGCCTCATACCTTGACAAGGTGATAACTTAGTAGCTCCAGTCCCCCCTTGCTTCAACAATACCCCCCACCCCAACTCAATCCTTCTACTCACCCCAGCCATATTGATATTGTTTCGAAAATTATTCAGGGTATATCTTTGGGTTGTTTTTATTTTTAAAGTAACCTTAACTACTTTACTTCCCATCTAATAGTGCCCTCATGGAAAAAAATATATATATATAGATCGATCTATCTATCGATCCTTAGGAGGATTCTTAAAAAGGGTAGTTGGCAAAATTTCTGATGCCTTGTTTATCTAAGACTGCACATTTAAATTGATAGTTTAGCTAATATAAAACTCTAATTAGATGTTAAGATCTTTTAACATTTTATATACTTTAACATTGCTTTTCTCACAGAAGTTGGAGATCAACCTGATCCTTATTTCTTTGTGTTACCAGAGTTGCTTTTTATCTCTGGAAGTTTTTAGAAACTACTTATTGTCTTTGATAGTCTCAATTTCATTACAATGTATCTAAGTGTGAGTTTTTCTTGATTTATGGCATTCTAACCGTATTTACAATCTGAGGTCCTCTAGCTTTCTGTTAAAGTAGGAAATAATCTGTTCCTGTAATTTCAATTTTTTTCTCATTTTCATGACCCCGATTATATTACAACATTTTTATGTCTTTTCTCCATTTTTTTTTTTTTTAGCAATCCTTTTATATTTTGCCTTTGTTTATCCCTTTCTGATACTTGCTGGAAGAATTCCTTCACAAAGTACCCAGCCAATTAATTCATTTTTAAGTTTCACTCATTCTTCCATTTGACTCATCTACAATGTTATTTATTTCAACTACTATATGTTTATACTCAATGGTTCTAAATGATTCTTATTTCTGTTTTTTTTTTAATTCTTGCTTCATGTTCCTCATATAATCTCTTATCTCTTTTAAGGTATTCATTATCTTTAGTTTCTGTTCTTGTTCTCTCTGATTTCTTAATTCTGTTTAATAACTAAGTTTGTTCTATTTGTTGTCTTTCTTTATAGAGATTTTAATCCTAAAATATTTCATTATTATCCCCTGTGAGCATGTATTTCCTGAGGGTGTTAGGCATCTCTTAAGGTAATGTGTACCTGGAGGAAGGTGATAAATGCCAGGCTGCTGTTGATGCACTTCTGATGACTTTGAGAAGGAAGGAATTCTCCAGAAAGGGGAAGCCTCTTATGCTGCAGTCTAAACTTCCATGCTGACTCCGCCTTATTTCAGTACTATCTCTTTGTCAGTAGTCGTGAAACCCACAGGACACAGATGGGTGAGGGAAGAGGAAAATGCATAGGAGCCCATGGCTCAGCCTGAGCCAGACGGCACTCCCATACACCGTGACCCCAGTCTCACCTCCAGCTGCTCTTTCCATTTTGCAGTGCTGATAGGTAGGCAGTGGTCCACCCAGGGAACTTAAAATGTACCGGCTGAACTTACTTTGCCTCAGTGGGAACTAGTTCAGGCTGATTTTGATCTTCTCTTACCAGGGCTCAGCTTTTGTCAAGTTTCTAATGTTACTTGGTAGAACCATCAGTCTCCCTCTCCCCTGTATTGGGCTGTGCTCAGGGAAATGAGTCAGCAACTGTGCTGGTTCACTCTCCTGTAAGAAACACATAAACAAACTTGCAGATTACAGATGAGAATAGAAAACGAAAACAATATCAGAGACAAAATCCCAAATTATCTTAGCAGTCTGGAGAAATGGGACAAATTGAACCAGATGGAATATAATAATGGAATAAAATAGAAATAAATACTGCACAGTACATAGCTTCAGCAAAAAAATAAAAGGAAGGAAGGAAGGAAGAAGGAAGAAAGTAAAGAAAATTTTACAAATACAGGAGCATGGAAACAAAACTAATTATTAAAAAAAAAACACAACAACAACAACAAAAAAAACCTTAAGGGATTGAAATTACCATTAACTTTGATAAGAGTCAATAGTTCCTGAGGTCAATCTTCAGAGTTTTAAGCAACATGTTCTAGAGTGACAGCCTTGTAGTAGTCTGACCTTATCAGTGGAGACCACTTTCAAGAACTGTATCCAGTTCTGAAAAAGTAGACTTTAGGGGCACCTGGGTGGCTCAGTGGGTTAAACCTCTGCCTTCAGGTCATGATATCGGGGTCCTGGGACTGAGTCCCGCATCAGGCTCTCTGCTTGGCAGGGAGCCTGCTTCTTCCTCTCTCTCTCTCTCTGCCTGCCTCTCTGCCTACTTGCGATCTCTCTCTGTCAAATAAATAAATAAAATCTTTAAAAGAAAAAAAAAGTAGACTTTCAAAGGGATGTCAACAAGATGGAAATTGAATAGGGTCTCAAACCTAGATGACCTGTGAATAAAGTTTGGAAAGAATAAGAATAATCAACTTGAAGAAAATTGTAGGAAGTTCATCATGATCAAATCTAAAAGATATTATTAGAAACAGCATGCCTTTAGAGGATTGAAATAAGAGAGATGAATGAAGTTACTGAATATAGTTTTTGTGGGGTGCTTGGGTGGCTCAATCAGTTAAGCTTTTCCCTTTAGCTCAGATCATGATCCCAGGGTTCTGGGATTGAGTCCCGTGTCAGGTTCCCTGCTCAGTGGGAGGCCTGCATCTCCATCTCCTGCTCCCCCTGTTTCTGTTCTCTGTGTGTGTGTGTGTGTGTCAAATAAATATGTCTATGTGTGTGTGTCAAATAAATAAAAATAAATAAGATCTTTTAAAAAATATATAGATTTTGCTCAACCTAAGAAAGCATTTTTCTAGCCATTAAGTCATCTGAAAACTACAACTTCTTTGTGTGTAATAGTAAGTTTTCTATTGCTAGATCAAAGGGGTTTTTTTGTTTTGTTTTGTTTTTTATAGAAGCCCCAAAATGAGGTCAGGGGAAAAAAAAAAAAAAAAAAACACGGTAGAGAGCTGAAGCAAAAGATATTTGAGATTGTTTCTAACTCCAAGAGTCTATTATTCTTGTGCCCCACAATTTGTCCACAATTGTTGGATATTTCAGCACCTGAAGTAGATTGATTTTCCATAAAGTTTAGAATCTCATTATACAAAGCCTGTTCTGGGCCACTTTATAAAAAAAGGAAACTTAGAGATAATATTTGACCAGTCTAAGGTATGTTAGAGCCTCTGCTTTCTGGTCAGATTTTGTGATGACTTCATGCTGACCCAGTGTTTGCTGAGATCTACTTTTTATATGCTCCTAAGCCACATTCTCTGCTTTAAACCTGAGCAATTTTTAATTTTTTAAATTTTTTAAATTTATTTATTTTCAGAAAAACAGTATTCGTTATTTTTTCACCACACCCAGTGCTCCATGCAATCCGTGCCCTCTATAATAACCACCACCTGGTACCCCAACCTCCCACACACCCCCTGCCACTTCAAACCCCTCAGATTGTTTTTCAGAGTCCATAGTCTCTCATGATTCACCTCCCCTTCCAATTTACCCCAACTCCCTTCTCCTCTCTAACACCCCTTGTCCTCCATGATATTTGTTATGCTCCACAAATAAGTGAAACCATATGATAATTGACTCTCTCTGCTTGACTTATTTCACTCAGCAGAATCTCTTCCAGTCCCGTCCATGTTGCTACAAAAGTTGGGTATTCGTCCTTTCTGATGGAGGCATAATACTCCATAGTGTATATGGACCACATCTTCCTTATCCATTCGTCCGTTGAAGGGCATCTTGGTTCTTTAAATAGTTTGGTGACCGTGGCCATTGCTGCTATTAACATTGGGGTACAGATGGCCCTTCTTTTCACGACATCTGTATCTTTGGGGTAAATACCCAGGAGTACAATGGCAGGGTCAGATTATTTATTTATTTATTTAACAGACAGAGATCACAAGTAGGCAGAGAAGCAGGCAGAGAGAGGAAGAAGCAGGCTCCCCGCCGAGCAGAGAGCCCGATGCGGGGCTCAATCCCAGGACCCTGGGATCATGACCTGAGCCGAAGGCAGAGGCTTTAACCCACTGAGCCACCCAGGTGCCCCATAAACCTGAGCAATTTTTAATCTAATTTCATCCAGTCAATAATTTCAGGTTAATTGAGAACTTTGAAAATCCACTCTGACCTTAGTGTATCACCCATCCCGTCTGTCTCCACATCATCCTTTTTTTTTTTTAAGATTATATTTATTTATTTTACAGAGTTGGGGGGGTGAGAGAGAGAGCATGGGCAGGTGGGAGGGGCAGAGGGAGAGGGAGAAACAAATTCCCATGGATCAGGTAGCCCAACATGGAACTCCACACCAGGACCCTGGGATTATGACTTGAGCTGAAGGCAGGTGCTTAACTGACTGAGCCACCCAGGCACCTTTGTCTCCACATCATCTTGAAAACAAATCTGATAATGATAAAAATGTCTAGATTGGCATGCTCGGAAACAAAAGAGGAAATAATTGAATTTTAATTGGCTTCTATGATGTATTGTTATCACTTTATAAATGTAAGTTTACAACTCTCATCTCATTTTCCAACATACACATTCAGAATATCTGCTACTCATGCACCTGATTTCTGTTGAACTAAACATTGTATTTCTTTATCAACAGAGGTGAAACATTTGGGTTTCTGTTTCATCAATCTTTGGGTTAATCTTTGACTTGATAAGTTCTTGAAATATTTAGAAGAATTCACTTTTTAATCATTTAGTCAAGTGAAAATTTTTTCCATTAAATTTTCCATTAAAAATATGAAAATTGGGTCTGGAGGAAGCAAGATGGTGGAGGAATAGCAGACTGAAATGGTATCACGTCCCAGGAGTTCAGCTAGATAGTTATCAAATCATTCTGAACACCTACAAACTCAATAGGAGATAGAAGAGAAGAAGAGCAGCAACTCTAGGAACAGAAAGTCCACCATTTTCTGGAAGGTAAGGCATGCAGAGAAGTGATGGGTAGTTAGACCGTGGGGAGAGGGGGCTGGCTCCCAGCAAGCAGTGGAGCTATGGAGCACAAAATCAGACCATTAAGAAGTCTGCTTCAGGGCGCCTGGGTGGCTCAGTGGGTTTAGCCGTTGCCTTCGGCTCAGGTCATGGTCTCGGGGTCCTGGGATCGAGTCCTGCATCGGGCTCTCTGCTCAGCAGACAGCCTGCTTCCCTCTCTCTCTCTGCCTGCCTCTCCCTCTACTTGTGATTTCTGTCAAATAAATAAATAAAATCTTTAAAAAAAAAAAAGAAGTCTGCTTCACTGAGGGACATCACTCTGGAGACTAAGTGGGGGTAGAATCCTCATGGGGACAGTGTGGTCTCAGTACCCACAAGGTCACAGAAAGATCAGGGGTGTCTGAGTGTGGCAGAGCAGTCAGGATTAGAGCAGGGAAGCAGACTACAGAGACCGAGCTGAGGAGGGGGCTTTCAGCTTGGGGTTACCTTAAACCATGATCCAAGGCACAGTCAGGCCACTGCTCTTTGAGCGAAGACCCCACAAGGGACAGATCTGCAGAGAGCCTCTCCTTCCTCCTCTGGAGAGAAGTGGCATGGGAGTGCATGGCAGCAATCTGCTGGGTTTGGAGACTCCAAATGGGACCATGAACCAGAGATGGAAATGCTCAGTCATACGCTGGGTGAGCTTGGAGTGCATCTGGAGACCAGGGAGGCAGGAGGGATTGACTGCTTTTCTCTGGAGGGCACACTGAGGAGTGGGACCCGACTTGGCTCCTACAGGGCCAGAGATTGGGAGGCTGCCATTTTCATTCCCATTCTCCAAAGCTCTACAGAAAGTGTTCAGGGAACAAAAGCTACAGAGAGCAATCCGGAGCAGATACTTAGCCTGGCCTCTGGCAAGGGTGGTGCAATTCTGCCTTGGGCAAAGACATTTAAGAATCACTGCAAGAGACCCCTCCCTCACAAGATCAGCAAGAACATCCAAACAAAACCAAGTTTACCAATGAACGAGAACTGCAGAACTCCAGAGCTAGGGGAAAGCAATGCATAGAATTCATGGCTTTTTTCCCATGATCCTTTAGTTTTGCAAAGTTACATTTTTTTAATTTTATTTTATTCTTATTCTATTTTTTAAGTTTTCCTCTTTCCTCTTCTAAATTTTAAAAATTATTTTATCTTAACAATATCTTTTTAAAAAAAATCTTTTTAAATTTTCATTGTTATTGTCATATTTTATCCTTTCATTGTATTTAACCTTATTTTTTTGTATACATATAGGTTATTTTTTTTTTAATTTTGGGATATAATTTCTTCTAATAGATCAAAATATAGCCTAGGGGTGCCTGGGTGGCTCAGTGTGTTAAGCCGCTGCCTTCGGCTCAGGTCATGATCTTGGGGTCCTGGGATCGAGTCCCACATCGGGCTCTCTGCTCAGCAGGGAGTTTGCTTCTCTCTCTCTCTCTCTCTGCCTGCCTCTCTGTCTACTTGTGATCTCTCTGTCCAATAAATAAATAAATAAATCTAAAAAAAATATATATATATATAGCCTAAATCTAACACATGGCTTTGTTCTAGTCTCCAGGCTGTTCACATTCTCTCCTCTTTTTGTTTCTCTTTCCAACCAACTTATCTTATCAATTCCTTTTTTCCCCATCCCTTTTAAATTTATTTATTAATTTATTATTATTATTTATTTATTTATTTTTATTTTATTTATTTTTTATTATCCCTTTTTCCATTCCTTTTTTATTCTATCCCTTCATCATGTTTACCCTTATTTTTGTATATATATGTTCTTCTTTCTTTAAATTTTTGGGAGATAGTTTCTTCTAAGAGAGCAGAATAAACCTAAAATCAAGTGGGTGGTTCTGTTCTACTCACCAGCCATATATATATATATTTTGTTGTTCTTGTTGTTGTTGTTGTTGGTCCTTTCTTTTCCCCCCAATTTCGGGTCTCTTCTGATTTGGTTAGCATATATTTTTCTGGGGTCTTTGCCACCCTCTTAGTATTTTATTCTCTCATTGATATATTAATATCTGGATAAAAGGACAAGGTGGAAAAACTCACCACAAAAAAAAAAAAAAACACACAAGAGGCAGTACTGATAGCTAGGGACCTAATCAATATGGACATTGGTAATATGTCAGAACTGGAGTTCAGAATGACGATTCTCAAGGTGCTAGCTGGGCTCAAAAAAGGCATAGAAGATATTAGAGAATCCTTTTCTGGAGAAATAAAACCATTTTCTGGAGAAATAAAAGAACTAAAATCTAACCAAGTTGAAATCAAAAAAGGTATTAATGAGATGCAATAAAAAATGGAGGCTCTTACTGCTAGGCTAAATGAGGCAGAAGAGAGAATTAATGATATAGAAGACCAAATGACAGAGAATAAAGAAGCTGAGCAAAAGAGAGACAAACAACTACTGGACCAAGAATGGAGAATTCGAGAGATAACTGATACAATAAGACAAAACAACATTAGAATAATTGAGATCCCAGAAGAAGAAAGAGAGAGGGGGCAGAAGGTATATTGGAGCAAATTGTAGTAGAGAATTTCTGTAAAATGGCAAATGGAACAAACATCAAAATACAGGAGGCACAGAGAACCCCCTCAAAAACAATAAAAATAGGTCCACACCCTGTCATCTAATAGCAAAGCGTACAAGTCTTAGGGACAAAAAGAAAATCCTGAAAGCAGCTTGGGACAATATGTCTATAACATACAATGGTAGAAAGATTAGATTGACCCCAGACTTATTCACAGAGATGTGGCAGGCCAGAAAGAACTGGAATGATATATTCAGAGCACTAAACAAGAAAAATATGCATCCAAGAATACTATATCCAGCTTCATTGAAAATAGGAGGAGAGATAGAAAGCTTCCAGGACAAATAAAAATTAAAAGACTTTGCAAACACCAAACCAACCCTACAGGAAATATTGAAAGGGGTCCTCTAAGCAAAGAGAGAGCCTAAAATTAGTAGACCAGAAAAGAACAGAAATAGTATACAGTAACAGTCACCTTATAAGCAATACAATGGCACTAAATTCATATCATTCAAATAGAGGACTTTAACACCCCCCTCACTGAAATGGACAGGTCATCCAAGCAAAAGATCAACAAGGAAACAAGAAAGGTCTCAAGTACACAAACTAAACCTACACCTAAAGGAGCCAGAGATAGAATAGCAAAGAAAGCCTAAACCCAGCAGGAGAAGAGAAATAATAAAGATCAGAGCAGAAATCAATGAAATAGAAACCGAAAGAAGAGTAGAAAAAATCAATGAAACAAGGAGCAAGTTCTTTGAGAGAATTAATAAGATTGGTAAATCCCTGGCCAGACTTATCAAAAAGAAAAGAGGAAGGACCCAAATAAATAAAATCATAAATTAAAGAGGAGAGATCACAACCAACACCAAAGAAATATAAACAATTATAAGAACATATTATAAGCAACTATACGCCAGCAAATTTGACAATCTGAAAGAAATGGATGCATTCCTAGAAATATGTAAACTGCCACAATTGAACCAAGAAGACATAGAAACCCTAACAAACCCATAACCAGTAAGGAGATTGAAGCAGCCCTCAAAAATCTCTCAACAAACAAGAGTCCAGGGCCAGATGGCTTCTCAGGGGAATCCTACCAAACATTTAAAGAAGAATTAATACCTATTCTCCTGAAACTTCCAAAAAATAGAAAAGGAAGAAAAACTCCAAACTAATTTTATGAGGCCAGCATTTTCTTGATCCCAAAACCAAACAAAGACCCCCATTAAAAAGGAGAATTATAGCCCAATATCCTTAAAGAACACAGATGTGAAAATTCTCACCAAAATACTAGCCAATAGGATCCAACAGTATATTAGAAGGATTATTCACCACGACCAAGTGGGGGATTATTCCTGGGCTGCAAGGTTGGTTCAACATCCGCAAATCAGTCAACGTGGTACAATACATTAATAAAAGAAAACAAGAACTATATGATACTCTCAATAGATGCTTAGAAAGCATTTGACAAAGTATAACATCCTTTCTTGGTCAAAACTCTTCAGACTGTAGGCAGAGAGGGAACATACTTCAGTATCATCAAAGCCATCTATGAAAAACCCATAGAAAACATCATTCTCAATGGGGAAAAACTGAGAGCCTTTCCCCTAAGGTCAGGAAAATGGCAGGGATGTCCATTATCACCACTGTTATTCAATACAGTACTAGAGTCCTAGCCTCAGCAATCAGACAAAACTAAATAAATAAGTAAAAGGCATCCGAATCTGCAAAGAAGTAGTCAAACTCTCACTCTTTACAGATGATATGGTACTTCATGTGGAAAACCCAAAAGACTCCACTCCAAAACTGCTAGAACTCATACAGAAATCCAGTAAAGTGTCAGGATATAAAATCAATGCACAGAAATCAGTTGCATTCTATATACCAACAGCAAGACAGAAAAAGAGAAATTAAGGAGTTGATCCATTTACAATTGCACCCAAAACCATAAGATACCTAGGAATAAACCTAACCAAAGCAGCAAAAAATCCGTACGCAGAAAACTATAAAGTACTTGTGAAAGAAATTGAGGGAGACACAAAGAAGTGGGAAAATGTTCCATGCTCATGGATTGGAAGAACAAATATTGTGAAAACATCTATGCTACCTAAAGCAATCTACACATTTAATGCAATCCCTAACAAAATACCACCAATTTTTTTCAAAGAAATGGAACAAATAATCCTAAAATTTATATGGAACCAGAATAGATCCCAAATAGCCAGAGGAATGTTGAAAAAGAAAGCCAAAATTGGTGGCATCACAATTCCAGACTTCAAGCTCTATTACAAAGCTATAATCATCAAGACAGTATGATACTGACATAAAAACAGACACATAGATCAATGGAACAGAATAGAGAGCCCAGAAATAGAGCCTCAATTCTATGTCAACTAAACTTTGACAAAGGAGGAAAGAATGTCCAATGGAAAAAGAGTCTCTTAAACAAATGGTGTTGGGAAAATTGGACAGCCATATGCAGAAAAATGAAACTGGACCATTTCCTTATACCACACACAAAAATAGACTCAAAATGGATGAAAGACCTCAATGTGAGAAAGGAATCCATCAAAATCCTTGAGGAGAACACAGGCAGCAACCTCTTTGACCTTAGCCACAGCAACTTCTTCCTAGAAACATTGCCAAAGGCAAGGGAAGCAAGGGCAAAAATGAACTACTGGAACTTCACCAAGATCAAAAGCTTTTGCACACCAAAGGAAGCAGTCAACAACAACAACGAAAAAGACAACTGACAGAATGGGAGAAGAGAGTCACCTATGACATATCAGATAAAGGACTGGTATCCAAAATCTATAAAGAACTTACCAAACTCAACACCCAAAGAACAAATAACAGTCAAGAAATGGGCAGAAGACATGAGCAGATATTTCTCCAAAGAAGACATCCAGATGGCCAACAGACATGAAAAAGTGCTCCACAGCACTCAGCATCAGGGAAATACAAATCAAAACTGCAATGAGATACCACTTCACACCCATCAGAATGGCAAATATTAATAAGTCAGGAACGGACAGATGTTGGCAAGGATGTGGAAAAAGGGGAACCCTCCTACCCTATTGGTGGGAATGCAAGCTGGTGCAGCCGCTTTGGAAAACGGCATAGAGTTTTTTCAAAAAGTTGAAAATAGAGCTATCCTATGACCCAGCAATCACTCTACTGGGTATTTACCCTAAAGATACAAATGTAGTGATCCAAAGGGGCACGTGCACCTGAATATCTATAGAAGCAATGTCCACAATAGCCAAACTATGGAATGAACCTAGATATCCATCAACAGATGAATGGATAAAGATGTGGTATATATACACAATGGCATACTATGCAGCCATCAAAAGAAATGAAATCTTGCCATTTGCAATGACATGGTTGGAACTAGAGAGTATTATGCTGAGCAAAATAAGTCAATCAGAGAAAAACAATTATCATATGATCTCTGTAATATGAGGAATTTCAGAAGCAAGGCAGATGGGTTGGGGGCTAGGGAAGGAAAAAATGAAACAAGATGGGATCAGGAGGGAGAAAAACCATACGAGACTCTTAATCTCACAAAACTAAGTGTTATGGGGGGGTAGGGAGAGGGTGGTTGGATTATGGACACTGGGGAGGGTATGTGCTATGGTGAGAGCTGTGAAGTGTGTAAGCCTGATGATTCACAGACCTGTACCCCTGGGACAAATAGTACATTATATATTAATAAAATTAATTAATTAAATTCCGCCCAAATAAAAAAATTTATAAAAATTGTACTTTAAAATTGTCAAACTGTTTTCCATGAACTTTATGTAAACAAGTATGTGAGCTTTGGCACCAGACAAATCTTGACTCTCCAAACTATCAGTTAAGTTTGAGTTTAGATAATACCTACATGACAATGTTTGATGCAACAATTGTCAGTAATAGCTAATATTTGCTGAGTGCTCACTCACTCCGTGCCTGGAACTGCTTTTAAAGCCTTACACTTACTGACTGTGTTGATCTTTCTGAGATCCTGATTAGGCATGTTCTATTATTATCCCCTTTCACAGATGAGGAAACTATGACGAAGAAAGGTTAAGAAACTCGCCCACCATTGTGTGGCTACAATGATCTTGCAGCCACGTGTCTACCCAGGCAGCCCAAGCCCTCCAGCTTCACTTTGTCTTGATAACATGCATTATGTGTTGCCCCTCACAGTAGGCCTCAGCTAAATATTAATTCTTTTCTTAACCCCCAACTCCACCCTTTCCTTGGGATAATTGTCAATTAGTTTTTTTAACAGATTTTATTTATTTATTTACAAGAGAGAGATCACAAATAGGGGGAGTGGAAAGAGGGAAGCAGGCTCTCCACGGAGCAGCGAGCCCAACGCAGGACTCAGTCCCAGGATCCTGGGATCATGACCTGAGCCAAAGGCAGAAATTTAACCCACTGAGCTGCTCAGGTACCCCGTCAATTAATTTTCAAAAGCGAATTTCAATGAAAACAAACTAGAGGTCAATGCTTTCTAAATGTCATATGACCATACATTCCCTGGAGTTCCCTAAAAGTATTTTGCGCTTTACAGTATCCACTTAACTTAGGACTTTTTTAAATTCTTCTCAGTGGTTTGACTTTTCTAAGCTTCTGCTTGCCACACATCTTAGAGTGAAAAGGTCAGGGTGTTTTGGTTATTCAATAGTCAAATTTCTTAATACTCACTTAATCCAATTACGGTTAGTTAAATTTTTCTTATCCCTTTTCCCTACCTATCAATTCTCATGACCTACTTGAAATGACGGCATTCAGGGGTGTCTGAGTGGCTCAGATAGTTAAGCATCTTCCTTCAGCTCAGGTCATGATCCTAGGGTCTTGGGATCAGCCCCCACATCAGGCTCTGTGCTTGGTGGGGAGCCTGCTTCTCCCTCTTCTTCTGCTCCTCCCCCTGCTTGTGTTGTCTCTCTCACACTCTCTGTTAAATAAATAAATAAATAAAATCTTTCTTTTTAAATAAAAGAAAAAGAAAATGCGACATTCCCTTAACTTTCTCCTTTCCCACTTAATGAAATGCAGTATATAATGGGACTGTCCTTATGTCCGGACACAAAGACACACATCTCAATCAAACTGGTCATCTTGTTTACAATTCAGTGACTTGCTCTGCAGTAAGAAAGCCAAGCAAAAGTTGTGAACAGATTTCAGATTAATAAGCCTGATACTCTTATAATTTTTGAACAGTTTTTTTTTGAGCATTAATAAAATTGAATTGAAATAATATTTAATATTATTAGATTTTCCAAAGCATGTCAAAGAGACGCTGACAGGAAATCACTTATGAGATGAGCATATGTTAGTTAAAGATTTCAATTAACAAAAGGGCTGATGATCTTTTTAAAGGAAAAAAAAATTTCCAAGTATAAACAGTAAAACCCACACAGGCTAAAACACCAAATTCAAACTAGAAATTAAGTATGCCAAAGATTAATTCAAGGAACACCTTACAAGGGACTCTGAAGCCAATAATAAAAGGTTCTTAAACTAACGGAGGCAGAAGTCCAACAAGAGAATTATTGCAACTACTTTTGATCCTAAGTGCAAAGGATTTGCTCAAGGATTAACAGGAAAGAGCAGAGATAATTAATTCCCAATTTTGGTTTCTTTTGTGAAGGCATTAGCACATCTCCGTATCAAAAAGGAGGAAGTCTGGTTTTGAGGGAAGAGCAAGGATTTGGGATTCACACCACCTGAGTTCTGATCTTTGCTCACTCACATGATTTTAAGCACGTTATTTAACCTTCATACACCAGACCGTTTTCATTTGTACAGTGCATAACATAATGCCTTTGTCATTGCTGTAGTCTGTTATATAAGTTGTTAAAAAGTTATGATTATAACTTTATACAAGTTGTTATAATATAGGAAATACCTGGTACATTATAGGTGCTAATACCACTCACCCCCGCTCCCTACTGTGAATAAATAAAAAATAATATTATTCAAAAGAGAGAATTTTCAGAACCCCAAGAAAATCCTTAGACTTAATTCCTGAAGTATAGGCAAGATAGCTGAAGGCCAAAGGGGTGCTAGAGGACAGACTGACATGGACTGATGTGGTCAGTGGAGACTTAGAGGTGAGTTCAGAAGATTTTGGTGAGATTGGGGGGTGTGGGTGGGGAGAGAGACAGTGGTGTATAGGAAAAATTCTCGTGATGGTATAAAAAGGTCAAAGGCCTGAAAGCAAGAATGAGAGAGCATATTTAGATAGAAGAAGGAAATCAGCCCGCCCTATGTATGTTGGAGAAAAATGAACCTATTTTTGAATATTAAGATTGACCCTGGGCACCTGGGTGGCTCAGTGGATTAAGCTGCTGCCTTCAGCTGAGGTCATGATCTCGGGGTCCTGAGATTGAACCCTGCATCAGGCTTCCTGCTCAGCAGAGAGCCTGCTTCTTCCTCTCCCTCTGCCTGCTGCTCTGCCTAGTTGTACTCTCTACCTCTGTGTCAGATAAATTACCAAAAAAAAAAAAGAAAGAAAAAAGAAAAATCTTAAAAAAAAAGTTTGGCCTATATCACAGAGAACTTTGAAAGAAATTGAGATACATAAAATCTTGAGGCCAGAACAGCGTACATAACATGTAGAGATATTGAGTTGTTATATTGTTCACCTGAAACTAATGTAACACTCTGTGTCAACTGTACTCAAGTAAAAATAATTAACTGATTATTTAAAGAAAAACAGCAGTCACTGAGATATTAGAAGAATAAGCTATCCTAAAAAAGAAAGATCATATATTGTTACAAAAATCTCATGACCAGAAGATGGTCAGAGTGATTTCCACCTGTGGCAAGACATCCTGAAGACTCAGAGACCTGCACATGCAGAAATCCGGATCTGGACATGGGCAGTTGGCATTAGAAGTAGAGAAAGTGCCTAGGAAACATTTAGACAAGCATTTCTACTAGGTGCTAGCAACATAATCTCCATAAAAAATTATATGATACTTTATTAGTCAAGTATTCTTTGAAGAGATAACTATCTTTGAAGACAAGAAGGATTTGTGCACTTAATTTACTTCAGGTTCCAAGAAGCCTCTGATACGCTTCTTATCAAGAAGTTTTTTGGAGTTTTTGTTCTTGTTAATATTATCACATGTAGGTGTAACCGACATTGCTAATTAATTGAACCAAGGTATTAATTATCAATCATTGTGTAACACATCAGCTTAGAAGGTAGCCACTTAAAATGGCAAACATTTATTACCTCACAGCTTCTGTTCACAGGAATCAGATGTCACTTACTTGGTTGTGACTGGCTCAAGTTCTTTCAGAAGGAAGAAGTGAAGCTGTTAGCCAGCACTGCAGTCAACCGGGGTCTCCATTTGGGTTTGGAAAGTCCAATCCTGGCTCCTCACATGTCCTAGCTCCATGTCCATACTCACTCCCATGGACCTTTTTCAAGCATTCCCTCACCATGTGGCAACTGGTCACCCAAGTCAAACAATTCAAATGGAGAACAAGAGAAAGAAAGAGAAGCAAGACAGAAGTCAGTCTCCATGAAACCTAATCTTGGAGGAGACATGTCATTTCCTCTTGCCATAGTTTTCCTGTTAGAAGTGAGTCAGTAGGTATAACACACACTGAAAGAAAGGGACTACACATAGGTGTGAGCAAGAGGAGGTGGGATCATTGGGACCATCTTAGGGAGGTGCCTGTAACACCCAACTTCTCTTCATAGCTCCCTTCCTCCAAAGCCACATCCTAGCTGGGATGGGTCCTGGGTTTAAGTTCTGGCTGATGGGACATAAGCAGTTCTCCCTAAGTCCATGAGAAGCTTTTGCTTTGCTGTTGGAGTCCCTTGCTCTTTCCCTTACTCTAGCACCTTCTTTCTGCTGTGCTGTGGACATGGTGGCTGAATATGGAGCAACCATGAGGAAACCATGAGGCAACCATGAGGGAAAAAAAAAACAGAAAAATTAAATCTTCATTGACCTTGATGTCACTAAGCTGCTGAAAAAATTCCAGCAGCTACTTACCTCTGGACTGCTTATTTGGTGAGAAAAGCTCCTCTTTATCCAAGTCACTCTAATTTGATTCTCTTATATTGAAGCAGAAAAGCACTCCTGATTTGTATGTTAGGATACTGTCTTATGTTAGGAAACAACCATTAGGTATAAATGGGGCACTGCGGAGAAGTGAACCATGCAGGATATAACTTATATACAACTAGAAAATTTAAGTTCTAATGACTTATTGTAATAAACTCTTCTATGGGCATTCTCTGTCTTTTTCTTTTCTTTCTTGGTCAGCTCATAGGGTTAGGAAGTTTCCTGCACCTTGAAATGAATACTGAGTCCACAAAGGGGCCCCACCCAACCTCCCAGAGTTGATGAACAGAAAAGAAAGGAAATATGGAATAAATATGGAATAAAATGGACTTAGCTGTTGTGCTGAGCAGATGGTTACAATTCTCTGCTGCTTCCCATCAGCAGGAGAACTTTTTGTCCCAGCCCCTTGAATCTGGGCTGGCTTTGCACCTTCTCACCACCAAAGGGATGAGTGGAGGTGATGTTCCAGTTTAAGGCAAGTGCAGCCATCGTACAGACCTGGTTGAATGTGGCAAAAACTACATGTGTAGTTTCCAGTCTCGGCATTAAATAATACCATCTGTCTTTCAATAATGTCGCAGTTCTGTGGAGCTGGATTTCTACTGATGTTGTGTTGAAAAAACAAGCACCATATGAAAATCAGTATAGATAGGACATTAGAGAGGCAGAATCCAGTGTGATTCCAAGGTCTGAGCGGTTGTGCATTTGCCCAACAGGCAACTGACTGTGGCTGTTTAAGAATGAAGTAAAAATGTTATTCTTTCTTTTGATTTATGTGCAGTATTTTTACAAATAGCTACTTTTAGTACATAAATATTTATTATTTGGACTGAAATACTTAACAAACAAAACTGTTGTGCATTTCTTTCAGTTTAGGAATGTGCCCTGAAAAAAATGAACTGAGACGCTGAGTGCTGTGAATCAAGAAAGTTTAAAAACCTCTACATTCGTGAATGAGACTATAAAGGTGGCAGCTTTTTTTCAAGAGATCAAGTTATGGGGAAAAAGAATCTCTAAGAAATGTTTTTATTTTTGTTTAAGATTTCATTTATTTATTTGACAGAGAGAGAAATTACAAGTAGGCAGAGAGGCGAGGGAAGCAGGCTCCCCACTGAGCAGAGAGCCAGATGCGGGGCTTGATCCCATTACCCTGAGATCATGACCTGAGCTGAAGGGAGTGGCTTAACCCACTGAGCCACCCAGGCACCCCTCAAAGAAATGCTTTTAAAGTCATATAATCAACTTGTTCATCTCTCAATATCCAAACAGAACCCTGCACATCCTAGTGCTTGATAAGTGTTTCTTAAATAAATGCGTTAGTTGAACAGATTATTAGAAATCTACACTTAGCGAAGACAGCCAAATACTCATTTTTTCCCCCAACAACAGTGTTTATATTATTTAGATACTTAGGGCTACTACATTCTTCCTTATTCCTTCTCAGTAAAACTCAACTTGCTTGAATTCAATTGACAGGGCCAAGTCTCAGCCAAAGATGTTGAAAGCTATAGATCATGGCATAAAATATCTTGTAAAGACAACTTTGCACATCATTTTTGACGTGTCCCAGGTTTACGAGCCATACAGTAAAACATGGTGATACTCGAGCCCTTCCGTCTTCTGGTTCTATTGTTGTTCAAAAGCACCTGTCAAACCTTTCCAGATTTTCAAACCCAAATGATTTTGTTCCTACATCCAGGTGAAACTAATTATATTTTTATTGCTAAAAATTTCACCTAAATGGATTATGCAAGACTTCATTCAATCCCACAGGTCTCTCTTTACCATTCCTATGACATTGCACATATTACACAATCGTTGTCCATTTTCCATCCTGATCCTTCATTGTGGTGAAGAGAAAGTGAAAGAACTCGGACATAACAGTCAGTCAGAACAGCTGACATGAGACATATTTTTGGGTGAGTCAACAAAATACATACAATTTCTGGATCTGGTACTTAATCCTATTCACAGACTTTCCCCGTTCACCCACTAAAGCTGTCCCAGGGAATCAAACCCCACCCTGAGGCAACAGCTAAGTTCACTGTTATTCAGGACTCGAGGCTCCTAAAGTTCAGCTCCGTTAGGATTCGAGATGCCTAAGGTTCAGGGCAGCTCCCACCCATCACCCACCACACAGGCACACTTTCTCTCCAACATTTAGTGGAACTTTTCCTGGCTTTGATATCTAATTCAGAACCCATCAGCAGGTTATCCCAAGAAAACTCAGTTCTCCCATCACATTCATCTAACTAGCCCAGTTCTATCTGATCACCATTCACTGTGAAGCTAATGGTTACATCTTTACTTCCTTCAGGTTGGTCCTTGAATGAGGTCTTCTCTGGCCAAACTACCTAAAATTGCCATTTCCCCCAAGGTTTGACAGGTGCTCCCCTTCTCTGCTTTACATCCTCCAGACTACTTTTACCATTTTATACCCTATAGCCTCAAATTGTTTACCTTGTTTATCTTGTTTATTGTGTTTTCCCAAAAGTCACGGGGGCAAGGATTTTTTTTTTTTTTTCTAATCTGTTTGGCTCACTGGTATGTTCTCAGCACCAAGATCTATTCCTGACACAGACATTCAATACATTTGTTTAATAAGTTCATTTCTTCATGTTTTTAGTGAATATTCATTGTGCATCTACTATGTACCAGATACAACACTTGATGCAGGCAAAGCACCAGACCTCAGTTCTATCTTGCTCCTGAAAGACCATTTCCTTTGGCTTCCTCCCCAGGTAGTTTGAAAGGTGTCAGTTATTTTAACTCTACTGCATTTACCCATGAAGCATTTATCCCATGCTTGGCCTTGGCCTGCACACGCATTAAATATGTAATTCATGTACTCTTAATAATCTGGTATTTATTATCCAATTGGGTGTGCATCTTTTATCACTTAACCTACCAAGTTTTGGTTCCAAGCCTCCACAGAAAAGGGAGGTGACAAGTTCAGAAATGCTAGCTCAAAAAAAAAAAAAAAACTTTTAAAGATGCTTTCTTTACATAAGTGAAAGTCTCACCCTGTGCATTTTGTATATACCATTCATGTACATTTACTCTGCTTCTCTAACTTGTGTTCACACTCAGCAAATTCTCTATCTCCTTGCTTTTAAAATCGAGCAACCTTGGAAAAAATTATTTTTTACTTGGATTATAAGGTTCCTTGAAACACTGCCAGCATCTGTCTGAACCTTCTTGGCCTCCCTGCATCAAGATGCCCACTTACTGTGGGGACTGTTGGATTTCTCCTTTTCCTCTCTCTTTTCTCTAGGCCCAGGCCCCAGGGTGGTGTCCATCCCAGAGTTTCACTACCCTAGTAGTCACAAATGCTGGGATGGCCATCCTGAAATCCAAAAAGAAAACCCATATCTCTGGGCAGAGGAAACAGGAAAAGGGATCCCTGTGGTTTGAAATGCTTGGGGGAAATGCTCATTTTTTTTTCCTTTCTCTTTTCTTTCCCCACTTTGCTCTGAGGGTAGCTTGAGACACCCAAATCTGAGCAAGAGACGAGAGCAAAAGCTCGGAAAGGAACCCAACTTTCTGGAAGCAAGAACTGACAAAACACCCTGAGAGTCCAAGAGTATGGAGAAACCCCTGGGATGGAAGGGCTGCTAAAAGTGTCTGCAAATTCTGTGCATGATCCCACAGTTGCCCCAGTCTCCTCCAAGCTTCCTGCACACAGACCAGACCCCCCAGATGCATAGCAAAAGTTTTAAAAGCCAAATACAATACAAGCCACCACCCCATCCCAGACTAACCCCTGATGGGAGCCTGTATGGGGCAAACCCAAATATCATAGAAGAAGTTTTGCAAACTGAACCTGGGTTTGAGCCAAAGCCCAAGGAAGGTGAGACAAAACTTGTAGTCTCAACTGAAAGGTGTGACTGACTGCTAAAATAAATAATCAACAATCTCCGGAAGATAGAAGTAAACCGAGTCTCACAATGCAATATTCAAATGCCCAGGAAGTGCTCCAAAATTGTGCAGCATCTAAAGAACCAGAAAAATCTGACAAAGTTCTAGCAGGGGGAAGAAAAAAAGTCAACAGATGCCCAGATTTTGGAATTATCAGACAAACGTGTTAAAGCAACTGTTATAATCATCTCCATGAGGTAAAAATACGGAGTGTTGAAATGAATGAAAAAATAGAAAATCTCAAAAGGAAATAGAAAAACTATGTTTAAAAAATAAAAAAAGGAAAATTCTAAAATAAAAAAATAAAATATCTGAATAAACACTAATGGGCTGGGTTCAAAGGCAGAATGGAAATGACAGAGGAAAGAGTAAAATTGAGGATAGATTAATAGAAATAAAACTGAGCAAAATGCTGGGGAAAAAACATGGACAGAGCATCAGGGGTCCAGGAAGTGCCTCCCAGATATTTTCTCCAAGTACATGAAGATTTCTGTTCACATAAAAACCTGTATGCTAATGTTTACAGCAGCTATATTCATAATCAACCCAAACCAGAAACAAGCCATCTGTGCCTCAGCTAGGGAGTGGACAGGCATGCCATGGTTCATGCCTACAACAGAATACTTATCAATGGAAAGGAACAAATAGTCAATTCACAACAATCTGATGAATTTCGAATGTCTATAGTCTAGGGAAAAAAAAGCCAACTTGGGGGCTAGATCCTGTATGAGTCCATCTATATGACTTTTGAGAAAATATAAAATTATAAGAATGAAGAAAAAGGGGTTTGGGAGGAGAGAAGTGGCTTCCTAAAAGGGGTATAAAGGAATTTGAGGGTGAAGGAATTGTTCTCTCTCTTGACTGTGGTGGTGGTTACACAACTCTGTGCATTTGTCAAAACTAATAAAGCTGCTGCATTAGCCCAGGGAGATGATAGACAGATGATGATAGATAGATGGATGAAAAGATTTATTATAGGAATGTGTTCATGCAATTATGAAGGCTGAGAAGTCCCATGACCTGCCATTTACAAGCTGGAGATCCAGAAAGGCAGGTGGTATAATTCAATCTGAGTCCCAAAGTCTGAGAACCAGGAATACTGAGGAAGGAAAAGATGGATATCCCACCCCAAGTATTCAGGCATGAAAGACAGAATTCTTCCTTTCTCATTTTTTTTTTTTTTTTGCTTCTATTCAGACCCTCGAGGGACTGCATGATGCCCACTCACACTGAGTAGGGCAAAATGGTTTACCAAATTCACCCATTTAAAGATTAATTTGAATCAGAAACACCCTCACAGAGCACCCAGAAATAACGGTTAGCCAAATTCTGAGCACCCCATGATCCAGTTAGGTTGACACATAAAATTAACCATCACAACTCTACACCAAAAAGGGTGAATTTTACTGTATATCAATTTTAAAAATAAATGGAAGTAAATAGCTCATCAGCTGGAGTGGTTTCTTTTCCAGGATGATGAAGTCATTTAATGTTGTCTTTTGTTCAAGACACCGCGATGAGCTGGACATCATCTCCACCAAGGCTAACACTGTGCAAATACCTATAACAGACAGACTTCATAATAGGAAAAATAGCTTGTGAAGTTGAGTGTTATCAGAGATTACCACAAGCCTCAAAGAGACAAACCCTACATGTCTGAATGAGGTTTGAAGAGCAATTGGTTTATCTTCCCTGATTCCATTTTCTTGCTACAAAACAAGGATAAGAACCATAGGGTTATTAGGAAGATGAAATGCATGCAGAAAACCTAGTATAATATTTGGCATATAGTTCAATTTAGCAGGATTTCATTTATTTTTTACCGAGATACCTTTCAACTCATTTCTCTATATGCCCACTGAGGTTTTGCTCATTCCTAAATGCCAAAGCATGAGCTCATGGGTTTCTACTGATGACTTTGTAGCCCATAATGGTCTCAGGAGCAGTATAGTCCTGCTATATAGTTCTCTAGTATGTCCTGAGAACATACTAGAGAACCCAAAAGAGGCTAAAATAATTCTAAAGACCTTACTTCCTAAATCAGGTCAACAAAATCTGATCACATCCATCAGAACAGAAAACTGTTTTTTTTTTTTTTTAAGATTATGTTTGTATTTATTTATTTGAGAGAGAGACAGAGAATGAAAGAGAGAGAGATTGGAAGAGCACAGGAGAACCAGACTGGGGGGAGGAGCAAAGAGGGAGGGAGAGGGACAGACTCTGCTGAGCACAGAGCCTGAGGTGGGGCTGGATCTCAGGACCCTGAGATCACAACCTGAGCTAAAACCAAGAGTCAGCCACTTAACTGACTGAACTACCCAGGCGTTCCACAACAGAAAACTCTTGAAGTCAAGGAGTGCGTCCATATTTTTTGGCATTCTTTATCTAGGCAGAATTAATGAATGAGAAATTACACATATCTAAGTGTCCAACTAGATGAATTTTTCATGTATGACAGCATCATCACACTCAAGATAACATTCCTTATGCTTTTACAATTTCCCTCATGCCCTCTGTTACCTACCCAGACTCCTGTCCCCAGGAAATTACTGATCTTCTTTCTATTTCTCTGGATCCATGTTTGTTTATATTTTCTAGAATTTTACATATGAAATCATACATGGTAAACATTTCTTTTTGGTATGGCATTTTAGGGTGTATCTCAGTGGCAGCACATGTCACTTGACTCAGATGGCTACATGGCCGCTGTCTGCAAAGTTGGCTATGACAAATAAGGCTGCTACGAACACTCATATCTAAGCCTTCGTATGAGGATCTCCTTTCATTTTTCTTGGAGAATTCCCTGGAGTGGGACAACTGGGTCATATAGCAGGTATATGTTTAACTTGTCATGAAATTGTCTAATCGTTTTCCAAAAGTTGACGTATAGTTTTGCATTCCTACCAGCTGTTCATGAGAGTTCTAGTTGCTCCCTAATCATTGGTATGGTCAACATCTTTCCTTTTAGCCATTCTAGTTGGCATGTAATGGCATCTCCTTGTGGTTTTCATGAACATCTCCTTAATGACTGATGACATAAGGCCTCACTTCTTTGACAAAGGATTGGCTCCAAATTTCTGCTCATGTTTTCACTAGATTTTTCACATTCTTCTTACTGAGTTGTAAGAACAAATCCTTAGAACTTACAAGGACAAACAAGTCCTTTGTCAGCTATGCTCTATGATATGTTCTCCCAGTGTCTAGCCTCATTTGGTATGTTCTTAACAGTGCTTTAAAGAGCAAAAGCTTTTGTTTTGTTTTTTTGATTTGATGAACTTTAATCTATAAATGTTTTTATTTTGTTTGGGGCTTTTTGAACCCTCCTCAAGAGATCTTTGTATAACCTATGGTCACAACCATGGACCCCATTCTCTTCTGAAACTTCTATATTTCTACCTCTTACCTTAGGTCTATATTTTTTTAGTCCCCCACATCTCTACACAGTCAAACATATATGTTTCTTACTCAAAAAAAGGTTGTTCAATCAAAAATGTTGTAAGGGTTTTGGGTGTCCAACATGAAAAGAGATGAAAGATAAAACGGAAAAGTTAAGGGAAATGAATGGAGAGAGGAGAAAACAAATGTCTGCTGTCACTCATACATCTCCATCCAGAATAAGAATGACCCCCTGAGAGACTCCCAGACCAGGAGCCTAGGTGGGCTGTGACCAGGGGAGGAACAAGAAACAGGGACCAAGAAAGACTCTGTGGCATTAGCCCATTTATTTACACACCCAAACTGAAAGGACCAGAAGCACACTTTGGAGTAGATGGATGTGAAGCCTGAGTGTGTGGAATGATTGAAGGCCTCAGGACACCAAAGCTCTCTTCAGCTCCACCTCCTCTGTTAGGCAAACTTCTGAAAGGACACACTTTTCCTCCATTATAGCTCTGCCACTGGCAAGTTATTTTTCTGCCTGGACATACTGTCTGGTTTTACTTTTGAGCACCTGAGGCTCCAACGCTAAGAGCTCAGTAAACCAGGGGAAAGCTTCTTTTTGCCCTTAGGATGAAGTTCAAAAATCCTTCCTGAAGCTGTCAGGATTCTGAACAACCCTGCTTTTAGTGGTCACTCCCTTCTTTCCCCTTAGCATTTCACCCACCAGCCTGTCCTCCAGGTCCCAAGTGGGTTGTACTTCCCTCCAACCCCAGTCCTTTCCCTTGCTCTTCCCTGAACCTGAAATGTCCTCCCCTCACCTGACAACTCCCAGATTCCCTTCAAATCTCAACTTGGTGCCACTTCTTCAGGGTGACCTCTCTAGACACGCCCTCTCCGACTCTATCCACCCCTGTAACATGCTCTTATAGCACTTTATGTGTCTCCTTCATGGCACTTGTGACCATGCTTCATGGGAGGGGCTATTTGGTCACCAATAGACTGTAAGCTCCATGTGGAGAAACAATGCCCACTATGCTTACCTTCAACATGTTTCTGGGGACAAGTTAGTGCTCAAATAATTGTTGAATGAATATATTGAATGCAGAACCCAAAATAGTTCAGACATGGTTAACAAAGTGTTGCACAATCATTTGTACCATTTTAAGATTGTTACTATATTTGTTATGAGACTGAAAATTCAAGTACTTGAAAATCACTAACTGATGTCATAGGATCGTTGGACTGGCCAACTGTACTGCAAAGCTTAGTCATTACAAATTAGCATTGTGGGCATCAGTTCAAGGTCAACCATACATGACAGCTAGAGAGGTCCCCCAGGAACATGAAGGAAAGTGGATGAAGAAGGCTGAAAACCACAGAAAGAAATGTTGACACAGACATGAGAAGGAAGTCAGTGGGTCCAGAAGTAATATCACAGTAATGCCAGGATTCAGAAAAGCAGTCAATTTAACTATTTAATTCTTTAAAAAAAAAAATCACTTTGGGTGGGGGTGTATGAACACAGAAAGACTATGCTCTCTGAATCATCTCCTCTCTAAAATTATGAAGCTGATTTTTTTTTAATATAGAACATTCTGAAAATAGTCATATTTGTGCAGGCTTTCAGTAAGTAATTTCTTCACCATTCAGTCCAGGGGAAAAGAGTTTCACCTGAGTCTATCTTTCCCAAAATCTAAGCCTGGAGCTCCAAATGCAAGAGAGAGAAAGAAGAGAAAATGCTTTCTCTGTCATTTTCCAGATATTCAGTGAAGGGAAGGCAGCTCCTGTTGGTCCTTTTATCATGGAAGAGGTAAATGTATGATGCTTCATTTAATGCTTAGCATTTTCTCTTGGGCAAGTGTTGAGTTTTGCTGCCTCTAAACTGAGAAGAAAGCCAACTGTCATAATATGGAGCTGAGAGGTGCAATCTGAGAGAAAAATGAGCTTATCGTGAGAGACAGGAGTGGGCAGGGGCCACCATCCACTTCACAGAAGGAAGATATCCTCCAGAGGATGAAAGAGAAACAGCAGAGCTTTTACACAGAAGGAAGGAGGAAGGAATTTAACTGGAGTGTAATCACCTTACATGTGTGGTCCGATACCTCTTGGGGAGATTATCCTCAAAGCAGCGTCAGGGCACTTTACTCCTCTCCCAGGGTAATTTCCAGCTGCCATCTGATGTCACCGAAAAAATTTTTTTTCTTTCACAAGTTTCACAGCACTGTGTTGAAAATGATACTCTCCTCTCCAGAAAAAGAAAGTGTTCTCTCAGGGCTGTACAACTTCATAGCTTTCAAGATATGGATCCAATGTTTGGTGCCCCAGGGAGGCCACTTAGAAACATGACTCTCAACAGCCGATGGCAGATCCTGGGCAGAGTAACAGAGGGCACAAGAATGTGGTTTAAACCGGTCCAAGGGCAGTCATATTTTCATTGCACAGAGTGAGTGAATAAAGTGGGTGATAGGTGAACTTTCCAGATAAATGAAGATCCCTCCTCTTTCCAACACTGACACACTTTGGGTCCATGCATTTTTGAGAGAAAGCTCTCTAGCATGCATCAAATATTTCTGGAAGCCTTAAAGAAAGGCAAAGACACATGAGAGAAAACTACAGGATTGGGGGATTGGAGAACTTACATTTCAGGAGGAGCTCCACCCCTCCCTGGCTAGGCGGGTCTAGGGGTCTATCACTGCCACTATGAAGAGAATGATCGTATCTGATGTGTGACTTTGCTTAATAATAGGAGATAATGCAGTTGTATTAAGAATTTTACTACATGATGAGCATTCTCCTCATGTGTATGACCCTATTACTACTGAGAAGGTGCAGCTATCAACTGAGGCTGTAAGGAGAGGTGTAGGACTCAAAGAACACCAAGAGGTTTGCAGCTAACCAAGCAGTAAGATCCCAGAGCAGGTGACTTTAGCCAGAACCCCATCTTTGGGTACATTAAGTGACCACAATTTACATAGTACACGTAAGGTCAGAGTTTTTTTCATCTGTAAAGTGGGGATAACAGTAGAATCTAAGCTATTTGGGGAATGAAGTAAGTGGGTCAATTATGCTCAATACCAACCACACCCTAGAAGGCACCCAGCACATGCTAGCTAGTTCTGCTCCCTTTCCCTGGGAGTTAGACAGAGCTGGTTTTGAACCTCAAACCTCTACACACATGACTTAATCCAAGCTCCTGTTATAGCAGGCATGCTGTGAGTTGTTGCAGGATAAATAACATATTGATGCAAAACACGTATCACAAGCATTTGAAAATCAAAAGTCTTCCCTGTGGCTGACTGACGTCTCCAAATGACACCGGCATTCCAAATTTCAAAACATTTCAAAAGTTTTCAGAAAATTTGCAAAAAAAAATTTTAAAAATAAAAAACAAAAACATCAGAGAAATCTCTTTCTCTTTACTCCAAAGCTTCATCTCTTTTCCGTGTTTCTTAATTAATGACACCACCCTTCTCTATCATCAAAACTGGGAGGACAGTTCTGTGATTTTCCAGTGGTGTCCATGCCCATACTCAGTTAATCACCAGGTCTGGTCCCTCCTGCCACTGCTTATTCAAGTCCTTCACCCTCCCAAACCTGCATCATTGTACAGTTCTTTTTTTTTTTCTTAAAGATTTTATTTATTTATTTGATAGAGATTACAAGTAGTCAGAGAGACAGGCAGAGAGAGAGAGGGAAGCAGGCTCCCCCCTGAGCAGAGAGCCCGATGTGGGGCTTGATCCCAGGACCCCGGGATCATGACCTGAGCCAAAGGCAGAGGCTTAACCCACTGAGCCACCCAGGCACCCCCATTGTACAGCTCTAAAGTGCCTGCCTGACTAAACAATTTCCACCTCAATTTAACCTTCAAACGGCTTCTTTTGTTCTTTCTAAAACCCAGATCTTTTTGTTTCGAGCCTTCTTTGGCTCTCCCTGCCCATGAGATAAAATCCAAGACATTTAGCAGCTCAGTCCAGAATTTCAGGACCTCTAATCATCTGTCCTAAACCCAGTCCTTGCATCTAAGTTCCCGACCAGCTCCTGCCAATATGCAGCCTGAGCCTGGGGATGTCCTGCCTTTTCCTGTGTCCTTGCCCTTGTTCACACAGTCCCTCCCTTTGGACATCCTCCTCCCCCTCTTACCTCCCAAGAGAGCGTTACAAGTCAGTTAGACTTGAAACTTTTCTCGCCATACCCTGTTTTATTCAAGCCAAAACATAGGGAATGTTAATTTCTAATACACGTCATTACAAAATGTTTCAAATATAGATGAGAAAGTGGCATAAAACATGCTCTGCCCCGCATTCACTTTTAACGGTTAACAATTTATCATGCTAACATTAGATCCCTTTAAAGAAATAAAATATTACAGATCTAGCCCAAAGATCCTCACATCTTTTCCTTCCCTTCTTCCTCACAAATACGGACTGTTTTGAAATGTGTATGTATCACCCCTATGCATACTTCTGTACATTTTTAAAATTTGAATATACCATTTACATAAATTAAACGATTATGTAACAGTTTGGGGAACAGTTAGGCTATGCCTCATAAAATCGGTGATGCTCATCTTTGGAGATTTAATTCCACTGCCTGATTTCGCCCAGAATAACTCTCCTTGGGAACACAAAAATATGTAAGAGCTTTTATTGAATTATTGTTTATAACAGTGAAAAAAAAACCCTAAAAACATAACTGTCTCTACGTGAGGGCAATGAATGGATAAAATGTTATTTACTCATACAATGTATTCCTTTGAGCAATTAATATTAGTAACCCAAATTTTACTATTATCAATCAACAAAGACATAAGCCAAAAACATAATATCCAATGAACTAAAACAAGTTGTAAAAGATACGCAGCACAGGATACCTCTTCCTTTTTAATGGACTTGTCATATTTAAATGATTACTCACATGCTAGGATTTTATTGCCACAGTTTTGGGGGGTTAAGGAGGGAGATATTATTTTCTATCCATCATGTTTCCTTATTATTTTTTTTCCTTGACTTCTTAAATGTTGCTGTCATTGAATTGATCAGTCTTACTCCCAAGTTTCCTAACATTTTGGAATATTTATTTTGTTTATATTTTTAAATAGCTGCTTCAAAATGTTAACACATGTATTGAAACAGATTGTTCTGCAGATTCCTGGAAGTACTCCACAGCAATACTCTTCCTCAGACAGGATAAAAACCTCAGCACTTTCACACACCTTTTTTTTTTTTTCTCACTTTCCACAATTTCCCCAATCTATGCAATTTAATTTCTGAATTTTTGCTGAAGGAGGAAAGGCTTGGTTTCTTTTTAATCATTCATAGACAAGTATTTAAATTCAGCTAGAACTTAGACTGATTTCTTGGTGTGCCACTGGTTTTTTTGTTTTGTTTTGTTTTGTTTTGTTTTTATTATTTATTTGACAGAGAGAAAGATCACAAGTAGGCAGACAGACAGAGAGAGAGGGAGAAGGAGGCTCCCCACTGAGTTGAGAGTCTGATGCAGGGCTCCATCCCAGGACCCTGAGACCAAGACCTGAGCCAAAGGCGGAGGCTTAACCCACTGAGCCACCCAGGCACCCCTGTTTGGTGTTGTTTTTACAGCCCACATCATCCTCATATTTTTCTTAATCATGTTTACATATCTCCTTAAATAATTATTTCATAAAGTGTCTATAGTTTGCAAGTCTCATAAAGCTTTTTAGTATTTAAAATTGTTTTTATTTAGCCTTCACAATCAGGTAAACAAGTAACTAGATATGTGATAATTCTGTATTCTGAGTTGTTCTACCAAATTACTTTGAAGATATTGCTTCATTGGTAGAATCATTATTCTCTGGTATCAGCGATGAGAAGACTGATGTTCATTTGATTCTCTTTAATTTTCAGTTATCCAACTACTCTTCATGAAAAACTTTTAAAGTATCTCTTTGATGTTTGTAATTTCACTAGACCACGTCTAGGTGTGTATATTGCTTTGCTCATCTTATTTGCTCCTGGTTCCCTTTGTCTCAAGAGCCATGACCTTATTTGGCTTTTAGAAATTTTCTACTCTTCATTCCGTTTGTTCTCTTCTGGAACCAATAGCTGGGTGATTTGTGGTTGTTGTTGTTGTTGTTGTTTTTTAATTTTTTAAATTTATTTTCAGCATAACAGTATTCATTGTGTTTGCACCACACCCAGTGCTCCATGCAATCCATGCCCTCTCCAATACCCACCACCTGGTTCCCCCAACCTCCGACCCCCCGTCCCTTCAAAACCCTCAGATTGTTTTTCAGAGTCTATAGTCTCTCATGGTTCACCTCCCCTTCCAATTTCCCCCAACCCCTTCTCCTCTGTAACTCCCCTTGTCCTCCATGCTATTTGTTATGCTCCACAAATAAGTGAAACCATATGATAATTGACTCTCTCTGCTTGACTTATTTCACTCAGCATAATCTCTTCCAGTCCTGTCCATGTTGCTACAAAAGTTGGGTATTCATCCTTTCTGATGGAGGCATAATACCCCATAGTGTATATGGACCACATCTTCCTTATCCATCTGTCCGTTGAAGGGCATCTTGGTTCTTTCCACAGTTTGGCGACTGTGGCCATTGCTGCTATAAACATTGGTGGTACAGATGGCCCTTCTTTTCACAACATCTGTATCTTTGGGGTAAATACCCAGTAATGCAATTGCAGGGTCATAGGGAAGCTCTATTTTTAATTTCTTGAGGAATCTCCATACTGTTCTTCAAAGTGGCTGCACCAACTTGCATTCCCACCAACCATGTAAGAGGGTTCCCCTTTCTCCACATCCCCTCCAACACATGTTGTTTCCTGTCTTGTTAATTTTGGCTATTCTAACTGGTTTAAGGTAATATTTCAATGTGGTTTTAATTTGAATCTCCCTGATGGCTAGTGATGATGAACATTTTTTCATGTGTCTGATAACCATTTGTATGTCTTCATTGGAGAAGTGTCTGTTCATATCTTCTGCCCATTTTTTTATATGATTGTCTGTTTTGTGTGTGTTTAATTTGAGGAGTTCTTTATAGATCCTGGATATCAATCTTTTGTCTGTACTGTCATTTGCAAATATCTTCTCTGATTCCGTTGGTTGCCTCTTTGTTTTGTTGACTGTTTCCTTTGCTGTGCAGAAGCTTTTGATTTTGATGAAGTCCCAAAAGTTCATTTTCACTTTTGTTTCCTTTGCCTTTGGAGACATATCTTGAAAGAAGTTGCTGTGGCTGATATTGAAGAGATTACTGCCTATGTTCTCCTCTAGGATTCTGATGGATTCCTGTCTCACATTGAGGTCTTTTATCCATTTTGAGTTTATTTTTGTGTACAGTGTAAATTTATAGATCATGTTCCATGTCTTCTAACTCCCCCCCCCATACATGACAATTCTCCAACTTCTTGTGGTAATCTGTAGCCTCAACTGCCCACTTTGATAACTTAATCTCACTTATATTTACTCTGCATTCAATATTTTTTTTCTTTTTTTTTTAATTTTTTATTTTATATAAACATATATTTTTATCCCCAGGGGTACAGGTCTGTGAATCACCAAGTTTACACACTTCACAGCACTCACCAAAGCACATGCCCTCCCCAATGTCCATAATCCCACCCCCTTCTCCCAAACCCCCTCCCCCCAGCAACCCTCAGTTTGTTTTGTGAGATTAAGAGTCACTTATGGTTTGTCTCCCTCCCAATCCCATCTTGTTTCATTTATTCTTCTCCTACCCACTTAAGCCTCCATGTTGCATCACCACTTCCTCCTATCTGCATTCAATATATTTAATGAGTTGTGTTTTTTTAAATTTCTGATGATCATATTTAGAATTTTTAAGACACCCATTTCTCTTGTTTTCATATCACATGTTAGTTTAATGGAGGGAGTGAGTCCCTGAATATCTCTATGGTTGTATTTTTTTGTTGTTGTTTATTTGTTTTGTTTTAATTGGCTCTGCCAATTTTGTTTTAATTGGTGTTTTTGTGTGTGTCTCTCTGTGTGTGTGTGTGTGTGTGTGTGTGTGTGTGTGTGCGTGTGCATGGGTGCACTAAGTTATTAAGTGGCTTTTTCTAACAATCAAATACTGGTGATTCCTAGTGTCTATTTATATTGTGGGTGAGGGTTTCCCCTGACTAAATTCCAAATAAGAATTCTTGTTCACTTATCAACTAAGTGATTGGGGATGTTCCCCCAGTATATTCTTTGCTCCTCTGGACCTCATGTCCACTATGAGAATATCTCATATCTGAAGCCCCATTTTAGAGAACATTTCAATTTTAACTCTGGACAAATGTTGGAGTCAGCTATTACATTTTCTTTTCCTTCTACTTTGGGATATATCTTATATTTTACTTTTTTCCTGTCAACTTCCATGTGCTTTCTTTCTGAAATCTCTCAGCACTTCTAGATTACTTATGAACTCTATTAAATGTTCCTGTGCTCTAATTATATAATTTTCAAGCATATTTTTTCTAAAAGCATTCATGAACTTTTGATATGGGAAGGGAGCTTAATACAATACCTAGCATTTTGTCAGGATGATTTAGAAGGCCATATCCCATTATTTTCTACGTGTCTATTTCTCCTAATGAGGTGTAATTGAGCCTTTGAAGTGATAATAACACAATTTATACCTGCCTAGTATTGGGTACATAAACTGTTTTTTTTTTTTAAATAAACAAGTGCCCAGTTTGCAAACACATTACTATTGTACACAAAACACTGTAAGTGGCAAAGAAAAAAAAATAACTGAATATTTCAACCCAATAAGTCCTCTGTAATCTCTTATCTCCTTCCATCTTACTTCAATCCCAAAATACCCCCACTTGATCATTTATCTGCTTTTTTCCTTCTGTCTTTAGGTTTGACATGGTTAGAACAAAAAGCACATTGGATCTGAACTCTGAAGATGTGGGTCTGAGCCCCATTTACTAATCCTGAGGTAATGGGAATTTCATTCACCTTTTTCCAGTCCTCAGCTTCCTCTTCCTCAAAACAGAGAGTCTAATGCTTGGCTTTCCTACCTCGCAAGGTTGTTGTTGGGATGCTTAGATTTGATAATGCCCAAAAATCTTGTTATCAAATTTACAATAATACAAAAACACCCTTGAATTGTATTCTAATTCAAAGCTATAGAGTAAAAACTCTCACTTCCTCATTCCTCTCTCTAGGGTGCACCAGGGTGCAGACAAAGTAGGAGCAGCATCTGCCTCAGTCTTCCTACCAGCCCATCTGGTGCTTCTCTCGTGGACTTTCTGGAAGAAAATTGGTCATTTTCCAAAAATGAAAAGTCACATTTCTCATTCTATCTGTTCATCCAGAAACTTGTCACTCCCCATGAAGAGATGGAATCAATTTCTGCTCTCTTTGAACCTAGACAGGACTTTGCAACCTTCTTGGAATAGAACCCAAAGGAAGTAATGCTACATGGTTTGTGAGACTAAGTCAAAAAGTGGTGTGGTTACCACTCATCCCTCCTCTCGAGTCTCTCAGGATTATTGCCCTTACGACCCAGTTACCACATCATAAGGAAGCGCAAGCTTTACCAAGACCCATGTGTCTGTGCTCTGGCCAACTGCAGGAGAATGAATGTGTCTTCAGAGGATTTCATCCCAGTCTTTGAACCACCCAAGATAATACCAAGTAGAACAGAGATGACCACTGCTACTATGCCCTGTCCAAACTGTAGATCCATGAACAAAATAAATGTTGCTATTGTCTTAAGCCACTTAGTTTTGGAATAATTTTTTACATGGACATAATAAATGAAACAGCCTTCTTGGGTCCTCTCTCCTTAATTTCCAGATACTCAATGCATCCATAAACTTTAAACATTTTCCAAATGTCTGTCACACCAGGTGTTCCCTCATATGCCCCATGAGTAAATAATACCTTCATTTTAAAATCAAAATGCACACTCCTAAAATCTTTGTCAAAAAGTGAAATCAAGATATCCTTGGGCAGAGAAGTTTGTCAGCTCCACATCACACCTACCCCTTCTTTCCATCCTTCCTCATCTCATCCACAAACCAGGAAACAGAGGCCAAAAGCTTCACTCTCAGCATCTAGAGAGTCAATGACCTTTGACTTCAGCAGCCACTAGAAAGTCACAACTACAAAACTCTTCCAGAGCAAAGGCAAATTACTGCTTTTTATTTTTAAATTGTAAAGTAAACTCTTTATGATGCTTAATGAAATATCCACTGCAGTGTTAAGGAAACAGAATGTTTTTTGTAAGAGATAAATCCTGATGAAAATGTTTAAGTGTTTGGTAATTTAATCATGCAAAAATTAAGTTCCCTTTCATGACAAACACATTTTGTAGGGAATAAAAGATGGGGACACAGGGGACACTTTTATAATTAAATCATCATTCTTTGTGACATTGAGATGCCTATCTGAAAGAGACAAGCACAGTCAAACCAGCTATCCATGATCACATAAATAAAAATAGGTGCTTGATGGAATTCAACTGTCCTGTTTTTTTCTTGGGGAATTATTTTCCTTTATTTTAACTGAATTCAGTGAAATAGTTTGTGTATGTCATCACAATCTGAGACTTTGTCTTCACAAGACCAAAATAAATCATGAATCACTAATTCAGAAAGGGAAAGAGAGAAAAACAGCTAGCTGTTAATCAGCATGACACAATAGTTCCATTGAATCAACTGTATGCTGAGGTAAAATCTCACAGGGCAGAAAAGCATAAATGGTTTCCAGAATGGACATCCACAAATTATTACTAAGTCCTTCTCCTCACAAATACTTCCTACCAATGGAAGGAAGATCTCAATGATAAAACTCTGAAGAATTACAATGTCTGAAGCCTCAGACTGTATATGTTCCAACTGTAAAACAGCTAGATTTTGTGACAGAATAAAAAGTAAGAAGCTTAGAATTCAATAGGTCAATACTGTGTAATTTTTTTATGAAACAATAAATTCCTGGTCAGATATTTGTTCAGAATATGTAGAATTATGTAGAATTGGGGGACTTGAAAGAAAGATATAACTTAACTCCAAGAGAAGCAGCAGATTCTCCAGGAAACCACCAGTAGATTAGAAATAGAGGTCTTGGCACTGCAGTCAACCACAGGATGAGAGGAAGCCACTACCTTCTTGGCAAGTTTCCCCAACTGTGAAATAAAAATGATAGTATTTGCTCTACCAACCTTATAGTGATATGAGAAATAATGAAATCATTTTGAGTTTGTTGGAAGAAAGACATTTCAAGATTTTAAAATAAAACCTTTGGTTCACTGTATGCAATATACTACAAATTATAGCCATTCATGTTTTAAAATAAGCCCTTGACCTGAGATCTCTCCTTGTCTGAGAAAACTCTTGGTATTTTCAATATATCAGCATGTGTGTGTGTGTGTGTGTGTGTGTGTGTGTGGCAGAGGTGGGAGGGTGTCTTGTAAGAGTTTCAGTTTTCCTGACTTGCAGAAGCAGCAGCAGCTGAAAACTGTCAAAATTGTTTAGGTATGCAGACCATCACTAGAATTTAAAAAAAAAAAAACTTTTCCTAATGAGCAGAGGTAACAAGAGCCTGAGACATGTGAAATGTTCTTTGATTTGGCCTATAGAGGAGGGAAGAAAAATTTAAAAGCTTTTAATGCACTGTAAGAACTATTACTCACATGAAGTGCTCATCCTTAAAACTGAAGGGACTAGGTGAGCCTGGGTGACTCAGTCAGTCGAGTGTTCAACTCTTGGTTTCAGCTTAGATCATGATCTCAGTGTTGTGAGATGGAGCCCCATGTTGGACTCTGTGCTCAGGGAGGAGTTTGCTTAAGATTATTCTCCTCTACCCTTCTCCCTGCACATGTATGCTCTCTCTCTCTCTTTCAAATAAATGAATATATTAAAAAAAAAAATCTGAAAGGACTTGCAAGTACCCATCACTTTACGGAAGGTTTTTCAAGGGCTCTCCATTCCTTTCCTGATACCCATCTTGAGGTGTGAGCTAAGAAGTTACTGACTTAAAGAATGAAACTTCTCCATTTCTCCATCTGGAGAGACCCATAGTTTTCCAGAAATTGAGCACACTTAGTTTTCCAAAATTTAGGGTTCTGTGATAAATAAAAATGAAAAATATTTCTGCAGAGGAACAAAGGTAATGAAGCTGAGTGCGAGTGGGGGGAGTGCTTACCAGAATTAGGTCCAAGTGGAGTTGAAAGAGAGAGAGAATACTTTACCAAGCTAGCTCTGCCACCGAAATGTTAACTTGAACATTCCTGCTCTAAAATCATTCCTCTTTCCTATAAATTAAAAATATATCTCACTCTGATGCTGAAAGTACATTTAAAATGAAAAATGTTTAGTGAGAAGTTAATAGTCACCACAAGCAGCACTTTTATAAATGCACCCAGAACAGGAGCAAAAGAAGAAATGAAGAAATGAAATCCTTCAGCCTCAAGTATCTGACCACATTAAGTCAAGGATTTCTAGACATAATGAAAAAAATGATGCTAAACTTCTGGAGGTATGAACTTGTGTCTTGTACTTTGAAACCCTACAAATCAAAGATTCTTTTCACCAGAAGCTATAGCACTGGCACACCAACTACATTTGTGATATGAAAAGTTTGAGCCTAAAATCATTGTTTGTTCTAAGTCACCCTGCTTCTCTCAACTTCAATAAAATGTTCTTTATTCTAGATTTTCCCCTCAACCTCCTGGTGGAATTTTTGTGGGATCTTAATGATGGCTATGTTTCCAGCTTCCACTTCAAGAGGGGCTGTTTTCTTCTACCTTTCCATGTCTTTGCTGCCCATGTTTAAATGGTTTATTGTCCTCTGGCCATACCATTTTTAACCACCATTGCCCGGCCAGATTACAGGGTGCCCAAGTAAGCACATTTAAGAAACCAGAATACTTTTCTTTCAGAGACCTAATTATTTGTTATTTGTTCTGATGTGAATCTTCAGTAAATAGTAATGATATTTGTACCCAACACATCAAGGAAAATGCCTAATTGAATAATCATGCCTTTGGGGCAAACATTGTTATAAATGTTTTCCAAAATAAGTTTTTAGTAAACTTGGACTTTTTTGATCTTGCAATAAGTATTTCCTTGGCCTCCAGGGGTTACTTGGAATTATAAAAGAGATATGAAAAGTTAAAAACAATAATTATTGTTTTTAATCCACCTAATCATATCCATCACTAATACTGTAAGTCCTCCATTCTTCAAAGAGCATGGTGTGACCTAAACTCATTTTCTACCTCTTATGTGGTCACTTAATCTCAGGTTTCTGATATGTCTATCCCTGGATATCTGGAACAAGGATTCTGGATTCAAAATAACCTGAATTTTAACCCCAACTCTGCCACGTCAACTACTTTCATCAATGAGACTGTGAGGTTCAAGTATTTCATTCAGACTTTGTAGAAGCCAGTCATTTATGACCTCCACAACTGCTACATGGTTCTGAATGGTTTATTTACAAATAAAATTAAATTACTTAATGGTAAAAATCACAGAGAGTCCCTGAAACATAGTGGAATATAAAATCCCATAGTTCAGCTTCCAGGTCAACACTTAACCTACTCTTTCACTGCTTTAGCTGTGCTTTCAGTGTTATAAAGTTCTATATGTTAGTGGCATGCCTTCCTAAAATATGTCAATCACTCCAAAAGTAAGCATTGCTTCTTCTAATCTGGCTGGGGTTACCATATTTAGCAAATAAAATCCAGTTGGATTTGAATTTCAGATAAACAACAGATAACTTTTTTTAGTAATAGAATATCTTATGCAATCTTTATGACATGTATTAGACAATTTTCTGTTATCTGTCCAAAAGTCAAAATAAATAGATATCCTGTATTTTAACCAGCAACTCTCAACCTGACACTTAAAGTTGTTTATTATACATTCAGTGCTCAAAGTAAGCTAGGTACATCTCAAAAACAGAGGTCTTATCAACATGGAAATAGAAAAATTAATTGAAAAATGAAACAATTTGCTACTGTGTTCTAGTATAAAGGATGCAAAACAGTACCAGAGTATCAGCTCCTATTTACTAAGCACTTGGGGTCAGGCATTATTTTCCCTATTTTATTTATTAATAGTGACTATTTTATTAATCGTGGATCCTTGATCAATCCTAGCTCTAAAGAGACCATCTAAAACACTGAACTTTTAAATCCAGTACTCAGACAGAGTAGCACATCTCTGTGGACACATGTAGCAGCAAAGCTGAGGCTCCACTTGTGTCTATTGGTGTTGTCATACAGCTTGTGCAAAGCCAGCATCATTTTCCATGGAACCAGACTCTATCACAGTTGGTGATAGAGCCATCACAGTGGTTAGATATGTTTAATGTCACTTCTTGGGAAGTATCTATATGTGAAACACACCACACATTTTTAAAACTGTATTTAGAACCTTAAGCAACTGAGTGAATTTTTACTTTTTTGTTTTTAATCTGTATCTTTAAATAAGTATCATCTTTCCTGCTCAATACCATTAGTTGTCAAGGAAATATGAATCAAAACGTTAATGAGCTATTGTTCCACTCGCAAGGAATGATATAAAAATAATAAATAAAAAAGACAATTTATCCAAAAGAGAAGAGAAAGGACCTAAATTAATAAAATCATGAATGAGAAGAGAGAGCTCACAAGCAACACCTAGGAAATACAGACAATTTTAAGAACGTATTACAAGCAACCATATACCAACAAATTAGACAATCTGGAAGAAATGGATGCATTCCTGGAAACTTTATAGACTACCAAAACTGAAACAGGAAGAAAATCTGAACAGACCAATAACCAGGAGGGAAATTGAAGCAGCAATCAAAAATCACCCAAAAAATCAGGAGTCCAGGGCCAGATGGTTTCCCAGGGGAATTCTACCAAACATTTAAAGAAGAAGAAATACTTACTCTAATACAGCTGTTTCAAAAAACAGAAATGGAAGGAGAACTTCCAAACTTGTTCTATGAGGCCAGCGTTACCATGATCCCAATACCAGAAAAAGACCCCATCAAAAAGGAGAATTACAGACCAATATTTTTTCTGAACATTGATGCTAAAATACTCACCAAGAGTATCCAATAGAATCCAGCAGTACATTAAAAGCATTATTCACCACAACCAAGTGGTGGTTTGAAATTCACAAATCTGTCAGCATGATAGACAACATGAATAAAAGAAAAGACCATAACCACATGATCCTCTCAATTTATACAGAAAAAACATTTGACAAAATACAACATTCTTTCTTGATTAAAACTCTCCACAGTGTAGCAATAGAGGGAAGTTACCTCCATATCATAAAGCCATCTATAAAAACCCTATGGTAATATCATTCTCAATGGGGAAGTAAGATCAGGAACATGACAGAAATTCCCACTCTCACCATTGCTGTTCAACATAGTATTAGAAGGCCCAGCCTCGGCAATCAGACAACAAAAAGAAATAAAAGGAATTCAAATTGACAAAGGAGAAGTCAAATTCTCACACTTCTCAGATGACATTATACTTTATGTGGAAAACCCAAAAAACTCCATCCCAAAATTGTTAGAACTTATACAATTCAGCAATGTGGCCGTATATAAAATCAATGCACAGAAATCAGTTGCACTTCTATATAGTAACAATGTGACTAAAAAGAGAGATATTAAGGAGTCAATCCTATTTATGATTGCTCCAAAACCCATAAGGTACCTAGGAATAAACCTAACCAAAGAGGTTAAGGATATGTACTCTTAAAATTACAAAATGCTAATGAAAGAAATTGAGGAAGACATAAAAAGATGGAAAAATTTTCCATATTAATTGGAAGAATAAGTATTGCTAAAATGTCTATGCTACCCAGAACAATACACATTCAATGCAATCCCTATCAAAATACCATTGAATTTTTCACAGAGATGTAACAAACAATCCTATGACTTGTATGGAACTAGAAAAGACACACAATAGCCAGGGGAATGTTAAAAAAAGTAAACCAATGCTAGGGACACCACAATGCCTGACTTTAAGCTATATTACAAATCTGTGATTATCAAGACAGCATGGTACAGGCACAAAAACAGACACATAGATCAATGGAACAGAATAGGGAACCCAGAAATGGACCCTCAACTCCATAGCCAACTGATCTTTGACAAAGCAGGAAAGAATATCCAATGGAAAAAAGACAGTCTCTTCAATAAATGGTGCTAGGAAAACTGGACAGACACATGCGGAAGAATGAAACTGGACCATTCTCTTACACCATACACAATGATAACCTCAAAATGGATGAAAGGCCTAAATGTGAGACAGGAATCCATCAAAATTCTATAGGAGAACACAGCCAGCAACCTCTTCAACCTCTTTATAGCAACTTCTTGCAAGACACACCTTTAAAGGCAAGGGAATCAAAAGCAAAAATGAATTATAGGGAAATATTTGAGAAAAAAAGTCTTCTGCCCAACAAAGTAAATAGCCAATAAAACTAGAAGGCAACCTATGGCATGGGAGATGATATTTGTAAATGACATATAAGATAAAGGACTGGTATCCAAGATCTAATATAATTTTTTATTTTTTTATAAACATATATTTTTATCCCCAGGGGTACAGGTCTGTGAATCACCAGGTTTACACACTTCACAGCACTCACCAAAACACATACCCTCCCCAATGTCCATAATACCACCCCCTTCTCCCAAACCCCCTCCCCCTAGCAACCCTCAGTTTGTTTTGTGAGATTAAGAGTCACTTATGGTTTGTCTCCCTCCCAATCCCATCTTCTTTCATTTATTCTTCTCGTACCCACATAAGCCCCCATGTTGCATCACCACTTCCTCAAATCAGGGAGATCATATGATAGTTGTCTTTCTCCGCTTGACTTATTTCGCTAAGCATGATATGCTCTAGTTCCATCCATGTTGTCGCAAATGGCAAGATTTCATTTCTTTTGATGGCTGCATAGTATTCCATTGTGTATATATACCACATCTTCTTGATCCATTCATCTGTTGATGGACATCTAGGTTCTTTCCATAGTTTGGCTATTGTGGACATTGCTGCTATAAACATTCGAGTACACGTGCCCCTTTGGATCACTACGTTTGTATCTTTAGGGTAAATACCCAATAGTGCAATTGCTGGGTCATAGGGCAGTTCTATTTTCAACATTTTGAGGAACCTCCATGCTGTTTTCCAGAGAGGTTGCACCAGCTTGCATTCCCACCAACAGTGTAGGAGGGTTCCCCTTTCTCCACATCCTCGCCAGCATCTGTCATTTCCTGACTTGTTGATTTTAGCCATTCTGACTGGTGTGAGGTGATATCTCATTGTGGTTTTGATTTGTATTTCCCTGATGCCGAGTGATATGGAGCACTTTTTCATGTGTCTGTTGGCCATCTGGAGGTCTTCTTTGCAGAAATGTCTGTTCATGTCCTCTGCCCATTTCTTGATTGGATTATTTGTTCTTTGGGTGTTGAGTTTGCTAAGTTCTTTATAGATTCTGGACACTAGTCCTTTATCTGATATGTCGTTTGCAAATATCTTCTCCCATTCTGTCAGTTGGCTTTTGATTTTGTTAACTGTTTCCTTTGCTGTGCAAAAGCTTTTGATCTTGATGAAATCCCAATAGTTCATTTTTGCCCTTGCTTCCCTTGCCTTTTGCGTTGTTCCTAGGAAGATGTTGCTGCGGCTGAGGTCGAAGAGGTTGCTGCCTGTGTTCTCCTCAAGGATTTTGATGGATTCCTTTCGCACATTGAGGTCCTTCATCCATTTTGAGTCTATTTTCGTGTGTGGTGTAAGGAAATGGTCCAATTTCATTTTTCTGCATGTGGCTGTCCAATTTTCCCAGCACCATTTATTGAAGAGGCTGTCTTTTTTCCATTGGACATTCTTTCCTGCTTTGTCGAAGATTAGTTGACCATAGATTTGAGGGTCTATTTCTGGGCTCTCTATTCTGTTCCATTGATCTATGGGTCTGTTTTTGTGCCAGTACCATGCTGTCTTGATGATGACAGCTTTGGAATAGAGCTTGAAGTCCGGGATTGTGATGCCACCAACGTTGGCTTTCTTTATCAATATCCCTTTAGCTATTCGAGGTCTTTTCTGGTTCCATATAAATTTTAGAATTATTTGTTCCATTTCTTTTAAAAGATGGATGGTACTTTGATAGGAATTGCATTAAATGTGTAGATTGCTTTAGGTAACATAGACATTTTCACAATATTTATTCTTCCAATCCAGGAGCATGGAACATTTTTCCATTTCTTTGTGTCTTCCTCAATTTCTTTCATGAGTACTTTATAGTTTTCTGAGTATAGATTATGTGTCTCTTTGGTTAGGTTTATTCCTAGGTATCTTATGGTTTTGGGTGCAATTGTAAATGGGATTGACTCCTTAATTTCCCTTTCTTCTGTCTTGCTGTTGGTGTAGAGAAATGCAACTGATTTCTGTGCATTGATTTTATATCCTGACACTTTACTGAATTCCTGTATAAGTTCTAGCAGTTTTGGAGTGGAGTCTTTTGGGTTTTCCACATATAGTATCATATCATCTGCGAAGAGTGATAATTTGACTTCTTCTTTGCCGGTATGGATGCCTTTAATTTCCTTTTGTTGTCTGATTGCTGAGGCTAGGACCTCTAGTACTATGTTGAATAGCAGTGGTGATAATGGACATCCCTGCCGTGTTCCTGACCTTAGCGGAAAAGCTTTCAGTTTTTCTCCATTGAGAATGATATTTGCAGTGGGTTTTTCATAGATGGCTTTGATGATATTGAGGTATGTGCCCTCTATCCCTACACTTTGAAGAGTTTTGATCAGGAAGGGATGCTGTACTTTGTCAAATGCTTTTTCAGCATCTATTGAGAGTATCATATGGTTCTTGTTCTTACTTTTATTGATGTGTTGTATCACATTGACTGATTTGCGGATGTTGAACCAACCTTGCAGCCCTGGAATAAATCCCACTTGGTCGTGGTGAATAATCTTTTTAATGTACTGTTGAATCCTATTGGCTAGTATTTTGTTGAGTATTTTCGCATCTGTGTTCATCAAGGATATTGGTCTATAGCTCTCTTTTTTGGTGGGATCATTGCCTGGTTTTGGGATCAAGGTGATGCTGGCCTCATAAAATGAGTTTGGAAGTTTTCCTTCCATTTCTATTTTTTGGAACAGTTTCAGGAGAATAGGAATTAGTTCTTCTTTAAATGTTTGGTAGAATTCCCCTGGGAAGCCGTCTGGCCCTGGGCTTTTGTTTGTTTGGAGATTTTTAATGACTGTTTCAATCTCCTTACTGGTTATGGGTCTGTTCAGGCTTTCTATTTCTTCCTGGTTCAGTTGTGGTAGTTTATATGTTTCTAGGAATGCATCCATTTCTTCCAGATTGTCAAATTTATTGGCGTAGAGTTGCTCATAGTATGTTCTGATAATTGTTTGTATTTCTTTGGTGTTAGTTGTGATCTCTCCTCTTTCATTCATGATTTTATTCATTTGGGTCCTTTCTCTTTTCTTTTTGATAAGTCGGGCCAGGGGTTTATCAATTTTATTAATTCTTTCAAAGAACCAGCTCCTAGTTTCGTTGATTTGTTCTATTGTTTTTTGGTTTCTATTTCATTGATTTCTGCTCTGATCTTTATGATTTCTCTTCTCCTGCTAGGCTTAGGGTTTCTTTCTTGTTCTTTTTCCAGCTCCTTTAGGTGTAGGGTTAGATTGTGTACCTGAGACCTTTCTTGTTTCTTGAGAAAGACTTGCACCGCTATATATTTTCCTCTCAGGACTGCCTTTGTTGTGTCCCACAGATTTTGAACCGTTGTATTTTCATTATCATTTGTTTCCATGATTTTTTTCAATTCTTCTTTAATTTCCCGGTTGACCCATTCATTCTTTAGAAGGATGCTGTTTAGTCTCCATGTATTTTGGTTCTTTTCAAACTTCCTTTTGTGGTTGAGTTCTAGCTTTAGAGCATTGTGGTCTGAAAATATGCAGGGAATGATCCCAATCTTTTGATACCGGTTGAGTCCTGATTTAGGACCGAGGATGTGATCTATTCTGGAGAATGTTCCATGTGCACTAGAGAAGAATGTGTATTCTGTTGCTTTGGGATGAAATGTTCTGAATATATCTGTGATGTCCATCTGGTCCAGTGTGTTGTTTAAGGCCTTTATTTCCTTGCTGATCTTTTGCTTGGATGATCTGTCCATTTCAGTGAGGGGAGTGTTAAAGTCCCCTACTATTATTGTATTATTGTTGATGTGTTTCTTTGATTTTGTTATTAATTGGTTTATATAGTTGGCTGCTCCCACGTTGGGGGCATAGATATTTAAAATTGTTAAATCTTCTTGTTGGACAGACCCTTTGAGTATGATATAGTGTCCTTCCTCATCTCTTATTATAGTTTTTGGCTTAAAATCTAATTGATCTGATATAAGGATTGCCACTCCTGCTTTCGTCTGATGTCCATTAGCATGGTAAATTCTTTTCCACCCCCTCACTTTAAATCTGGAGGTGTCTTCGGGCTTAAAATGTGTTTCTTGGAGGCAACATATAGATGGGTTTTGTTTTTTTATCCATTCTGATACCCTGTGTCTTTTGACAGGGGCATTTAGCCCATTAACATTCAGGGTAACTATTGAGAGATATGAATTTAGGGCCATTGTATTGCCTGTAAGGTGGCTGTTACTGTATATGGTCTCTGTTCCTTTCTGATCTACCACTTGTAGGATCTCTCTTTGTTTAGAGGACCCCTTTCAATATTTCCTGTAGAGCTGGTTTGGTGTTTGCAAATTCTTTCAGTTGTTGTTTGTCCTGGAAGCTTTTAATCTCTCTTTCTATTTTCAATGATAGCCTAGCTGGATATAGTATTCTGGGCTGCATGTTTTTCTCATTTAGTGCTCTGAAAATATCATGCCAGCTCTTTCTGGCCTGCCAGGTCTCTGTGGATAAGTCAGCTGCCAATCTAATATTTTTACCATTGTATGTTACAGACTTCTTTTCCCGGGCTGCTTTCAGGATTTTCTCTTTGTCACTGACACTTGTAAATTTTACTATTAGGTGACGGGGTGTGGGCCTATTCTTATTGATTTTGAGGGGCGTTCTCTGAACCTCCTGAATTTTGATGCTTGTTCCCTTTGCCATATTGGGGAAATTCTCCCCAATATTTCTCTCTAGTATACCTTCTGCTCCCCTCTCTCTTTCTTCTTCTTCTGGAATCCCAATTATTCTAATGTTGTTTTGTCTTATGGTGTCACTTATTTCTCGAATTCTCCCCTCGTGGTCCAGTAGCTGTTTGTCCCTCTTTTGCTCAGCTTCTTTATTCTCTGTCATTTGGTCTTCTATATCACTAATTCTTTCTTCTGCCTCATTTATCCTAGCAGTGAGAGCCTCCATTTTTGATTGCACCTCATTAATAGCTTTTTTGATTTCAACTTGGTTAGATTTTAGTTCTTTTATTTCTCCAGAAAGGGCTTTTATATCTCTCGAGAGGGTTTCTCTAATATCTTCCATGCCTTTTTCGAGCCCGGCTAGAACCTTAAGAATTGTCATTCTGAACTCTAGGTCTGACATATTACCAATGTCTGTATTGATTAGGTCCCTAGCTTTCGGTACTGCCTCTTGTTCTTTTTTTTGTGTTGAATTTTTCCGTCTTGTCATTTTGTCCAGATAAGAGTATATGAAGGGGCAAGTAAAATACGAAAAGGGTGGCAACAACCCCAGGAAAATATGCTTTAACCAAATTAGAAGAGATCCAAAATCGTGAGGGGGGAGAAAGGGGATAAAAAGTGGTTCAAAAAGGAAACAATAAAAAAAAAGAAAAAAGAGAGAAAAAAAAATTTTTTTAAAAAAAGAAAACACCTAAGAAAAATATAAAAAAGAAAAAAAATATATATGTATTAGATAAACTAGTAAAAAATCGTTAAAAAAGAAAAAGGTAACAGTTAAAAAAAAATTTTTACCCGAAGGCAAAAAAAAAAAGAAAAAGAAAAAAATTAAATTAAATTAACCGCAAGACTAAAAAAAATCACAGGGAAAAAGCCATGAGTTCCGTGCTTTGCTTTCTCCTCCTCTAGAATTCTGCTGCTCTCCTTGGTATTGAAACTGCACTCTTTGGTAGGTGAACTTGGTCTCGGCTGGATTTCTTGTTGATCTTCTGGGGGAGGGGCCTGTTGTAGTGATTCTCAAGTGTCTTTGCCCCAGGCGGAATTGCACCGCTTTTACCCGGGGCCGGGGTGAGTAATCCGCTTGGGTTTGCTTTCAGGAGCTTTTGTTCCCTGAGCGCTTTCCGTAGAGTTCCGGAGGACGGAAATACAAATGGCGGCCTCCTGGTCTCCGCCCGGAGGAGCAGAGAGCCCAGGGCCGCACTCCTCAGTGCGCGCTCAGAAAACCGCGCTCAGTTACTCACGTCTGCCTGACCTCCGGCCGCGCTCCGAGCTCACCGAGCCTGCGACCGGTTCAAGGTCACCCCGAGCTGCGAGCTTACTGTCGGCTCTGTCTCTGTAGCCGGCTTTCCCGTTCCAATACCCGCAAGCTCTGCGACACTCAGACACCCCCGATCCTTCTGTGACCCTGCGGGATCTGAGGCCACGCTGACCCCGTGTGGGCTTTGCCCCGGGTAGCCTCTGGAGCGATGTCTCTCAGCGGAACAGACTTTTAAAAGTCCTGATTTTGTGCGCGGTTGCTCCGCCGCTTGCCGGGAGCCGGCCCCTCCCCCCAGGGTCTATCTTCCCGTCGCTTTGGATTCACTTCTCCGCTGGTCCTACCTTTCATAAAGTGGTTGTTTTTCTGTTTCCGGAATTGCTGTTCTTCTTTTCGATCTGCTGATGGATTTGCAGGTGTTTGCAATCTTTAGATAAGCTATCTAGCTGATCTCCGGCTAGCTGAAGTAGTCTCGGCCTGCTACTTCTCCGCCATCTTGACTCCGGTATCCAAGATCTATAAAGAACTTCTCAAATTCAACATTCAAAAAACAAATAACCCAGTCAAGAAAAGGGCAGAAGACATGAACATATTCCAAAAGAAGATATACAAATGGCCAACAGACACATGAAAAAATGTTCAACATCACTTGTCATCAGGGAAGTAAAAATTGAGACACCACCTTACACCAGTTAGAATGGGAGAAATTAACAAGACAGGAAGCAACAAATGTTGGTGTGGATGTGGAGAAAGTGGAACTCTCTTACACTGTTGGTGGGAAGGCAAGTTGGTACATCCACTCTGGACAACAGTGTGGAGTTTCCTCAAAAAGTTAAAAATAGAGCTACCCCATGACCCAGCAATTGTACCACTAGGTATTTACACCAAAGATATGTATGTAGTGAAAAAAAGGGGCATGTGTACTCCAATGTTCATAGCAGTAATGTCCACAATAGCCAAACTGTGGAAGGAGATGAAATGTCCTTCAAAAGATGAATGGATAAAGAAGATGTGGTTCATATATATGATGGAACATTACTCAGCCATCAGAAAGGACAAATACCTACCATTTACATTGATGTGGATGGAACTGGAGAGTATTATGTTAAATGAGATAAGTCAAGCAGAGAAAGACAATTATCATATGGTTTCACTCATATGAGGAATATAAGAAATAGCACAGATGTCCATAGGGGAAGGGAGGGAAAACTGAATGGAAAGAAACAAAGAGAAAGATGAACCATTAGAGACTCTTGACTCTGGGAAACAAACTGAGGGCTGTAGAAGGGGAGGTGAGGTGGATGGGGTAACTGGGTAATGGGCATTAAGGAGGGCACAGGATGTGATGAGCACAGAGTGTTATATACAACTGATGAATCATTGAACAGTACCTCTGAAATAAATGATGTACTATATGTTGGCTAATTGAATTTAAATTTTAAAAAAAGATAGGCATAACAGACGCTGACTATGATGTGAAGAAACTGGGACCAATAAACATTGCTAGTGCAGATGTAAAATGGTGCCAATTTTGAACACATTTTGCCAGTTCCACAAAATGTTAGTTATAAATTTACTTTATAACCCAGTAATTCCACTCCTAAAGATATATGGAAGTAGAACAAAAATGTATGTCCACAAAAAACGTGTACACCAAGGTTCACAGAAATATTATCCAAAAGGTAGAAATTCAAATGTCCACCAAATGGTGAATGGATAAATAATATGTGGTATTTTCATACAATGGAATATTATTTGGGTCCTAAATTGGAATGAAGTACCAATATATCCTACAACACAGATGAACTTTGAAGCTCTAATATTAAATGAGAGAACACGATCACAAAAGATCACATATCATTTCATTTATAGGAAATGGTGAGAATAGGCATATTCAAACAGAGAAAAGTTAGACTTGTATTTCCCCAGAACTGGAGGCAAGAGGATAAAGATAGTAATTTCTAATGGGTTTGGGGTTTTGTTTGCAGATGTTAGAAATATTTTAAAATTGGATATTTGTAAATATTTTCAAATAAAGTTTCAGGAGATATGTCATGATGTAAAAGGGACCTGATATATAAAATTAATATGATCATTTTAATCTCAAAAAATAAATTAATTAATTAAAAAACCCCAATGTATATCATCTTTCCCCTAGGAAAGTCTGGTGTTGAATCCCACACAGCCAGTGCTGGGCCCATCAACAGAGGAGACCCACCACAGCACAATGGCATCTGTTAAAGGCTATGACCCCCAGCTCTCCACAGGTTCTCTCTTTTAGTTTGACAGGAAAAGGTAAGTCACCAAACTATGGAGCCACCTCCTTCATCAGAGGAAAAGCTTTCCTTTGGGTGGCTCGGGTGCCTCACAAAAGACTTGGATGAATTTAGCACCGAGTTGTGTCCTTTGCCTTGCAGAGTTCTCTACCATCTGAAGAAACAGCAGGTGGTGGAGTCATCCAGCCCCAGTTAATAGCACGCCGTATGCCAGTCCCGTCTTGCTCCGATTATGGCTGTGTCAGACAGCTTGGCCTCTTTCACACAAGAGGACATTTGTGGGATAAAGTGACATCTTTTCCAAACACCAGAAGGCTTCTGACTGGCCAGTGTATGGGTCAGCTTGCTGGCCAGCATGGCTTCCGTGGGTGCACCACTGTCTAAATGGAGAAGGGAAAAATTATAGGGGAGAGGCAAACAACTGGCTAAAAAAGAAAAAGAGGCCAAATCCTTTCTCCCTGTTTATAGCACTGCCACCTTCATTCAGTCCCAGGTAAGAGAAAGCACAGCTTACAAATTGGCCATTTGCAAATGAGCGGGCAGCATGGAAGGAAGTGCTTATTTAACCCCTGCTGCAGAAAACGTTGACAGCTAAGTGCACTGGAAATTCATAAGGGGGGAGGTCAGCATGCAGCCTGTCAGTTTAACTCTTTCTTGGAACATGCTTAATGGGGTTTTATGTTCAGCAACGTGAACTTTGGAATATTCAAGTTCAAGTTTCACCTGCAGAGCTCCCATCTGTTCTTACTTGACTCTCAGAATTTCCATCTGCTCTCCTTTAGGACTGTCTAATGGGATGCCCAGTTGGCCTCTATGGCTTTCCCAGGTGCTGAAGTCATGGAAATTTTATGACATTAAAAAAATAATTAAAGAAAAAAAAAAAAAAAACTTTGGTCCTACAAGTTACCTGTGTAAAATAATTCCATAGTACAACAGTGTTTCTTGAACAATATTTCCCAGAATGTCTATTAAGAGCTACCAACGGCGTGTGTGGCAATAGTTTATTGCTGTCTACATGCTGTGATATCAGAGACTGTACATAATGGGATGGAGTAAGACAGAGGGCCATGCCCCAGGCCTTTCTTCCCAGCTGACCAGCTCAGACCTTTTCTAGTTCTGAGCCCAAATCTGTAGATCTCATCCATACTCTGGGCCAAATGGGAGCAAGCTGAACTTCTCTCTAATTTCAGTTGTGTGGTGCAGCCTGACACCAGAGCACAGAGGAGCTGAACTTTGTATCAGGGTCAGACAGTGACAGCACGGCCACTGAAGGCATGGGGTAGGAGCTCATTGGAAGGTGGCGAAGGCCATAATACCAGTGTTTGAGAGATGTTCATGTCGGTGAGTCATTCTCATTTCAGAGCCTCCAAAAAGAAGTTGACACTGGAAAAGCAGGACATTCCATATAAAGTCTGAGATGATTACTGGTGGGGACCAAGTGAGAGAGAAACAAAGGAAGGAGCTAAATATGCCATAGGAAAGGATATGAGGATTTGCAGAAAAACATTTAGTGTACCAAACTGAATTTACTGACTACTCAGAAAGGTTTCTGAGTTAGACCTCTGGTTTATCCAAAATATTTCTGAGATGCCGATTCATTTAGCATATGACATTTTAATATTAATGGAAGCTTTAAACAGACCACAAGGTCGAGGCCATGTAGGGACAGATATCAAAGAAGACTGTCTCAAGGTGTGATTTGGATGGACCTAAAGGGGACACAGCCTCTTATCTGATGATATGCCATCTACGAACTCATTATCTGGGAGCAATAGTTGTGATGAAGTTGCAACATTTAACTCACAGTGCATTTAAACTTAACTGTGCCTGAAAATATAAAGCATTGTTATTAGCCTGGCATTGAATCAGATCATTGCAACATTCTTTTTCAAGCAATACCCAGCTTCTTACAGATTAAAAAGGCTGCATTCCTATCAGCTACTCCTTCCTACTCAACACCCTAAGATGGTACCCAGGTGTAAGGAATGAGAGATGACTGGCAAATCTTCATGTTGGGAGGACCGGTTCCCTCTGAGCTTGTGTTGGTCCTCAGGAATATATTAATGGTATCTACTGGTCTTCAAGGTCTCTTGTCCCAGCTTGGACTCTCCATGCCTAATGAACTCATGGTAAGTCTTGGGTTCCGATCCTGCTCCTGGAAACCAGGGCCACTATTCTCTTCCACAATTGGATTCTTCTGCTCTCAGTACTGGGGAGCCCTGACCACACCTCAGCAGGCTCCAGAGCTGGCCCCCATCACCACTCAACTTCAAGCACCTGAGGAGATGTGCTATCCTTTGGTTTCCTCTCATTATACCTTCCTTCTACCATTGAAGACGCTGCCTCCTGTTCTCCCTTCCAGAAGAAACACCTTCTCTTCATAGGAGAAAGTTCTCTGAGATGAAATATCTAAGCTGTATCTTGATGCACTATAGGAAGGAAGCAAAGAAATAAGACAATTCCTTTGGGTCACAATAGGAATTGGAGTTTGGGAAGCTACTTAAGCAGTCAGTATAAGCAACGAAGGAAAAAACACTGTTTATGACTAAGAATATAAAGAGTATCACTTCATTGAGTTTTTGTGCCTTAGTCACTTATTCAATAACTTTCTCCTACATTATTGTCTGCCTAAAACTTTAGCCATGTCAGATTATGTCTTTTCTTTCAATCTCCAATAAGAGATATTCTAGAGAACATGTTCTTTCTGCAGCACAAGAGATTCAATGAGATCGTGGCAAAGCTATGCATTGTTTCAAGAGGTCCACACACATTTTTGGACTTGTGGGTTATCGTCTGCAAAAACAGTCTAGACACTTTCGTGAAGCAGACTCTTGAAGCTTTCTCTTTCCTATCCTCAATCTTTGGAGGGCAAGTAACAGCATAGCAGCAACAGAAAATCAAAACAGAACATCCGATGAGATTATAGCTGAATGAATAGAATTTTTTCAAAGTCTGAAACATGCCCTCACTTAGGAGACCCATGTACACATGGACTCTAAGAGTTTCATCAGTTTATCCCTTTGATGGTAGGGTTCAAGAGAAGAGAAAATTCTGGAGCTAGTTATCAGTGACCCACAGGGCTTTAGGGAGCAGGATTGGAAACGGAGGAAACAGTGGATGAAGAAACAAGGTATCTTGTAGGTAAGAAGCAAATATGGTCTCCAGAAGAATATTTTAGGTTTATGTGAGGCTTCTGTGGTATACATATAAAAAGAAAATTGTGAAATATTTATAGAAGTATCAAATCTGAAGAATGATTAAAAATGTTAATATCTTCATTACTCACTGTGCTATTACTTTATCACTTAAGGGAAAAAAGAAAATGTCCTCCAAGAGAGTTCCAAGAAGCTAAATAGAGATCTGATAAAAGATGACAGAGTATAGCTTGGGATTTGCCATCACATACTAGCTCTGTGACCTGAGGTTTATCATCTCAATCAATTCCTACCTTGTAGTGTTACTCTAAAGATTAAATAGGATAATAGCTGGAAAGTGCTTGACATACATCATATATGTTAAGTGTATATAGAAATCACTCAAAAGAGCATTACTTATTTTAGTCTTTATAAAATCTATGTTTTACATCTTAACTTAGCTGGTCTTCATCAGTCTAGTTTATGCAGAAGAAACTAAGGAGTTGGTGACTTTAGCACTAAATGACATAATGTTTGCAAAAGTGCTGGCACCATGCCAGGAGTCACCCTGGATGCACCCTGGGTCTAGCAGGTTAAGCAATATGCTGTAAGCCCCAAGAGGTCACTTCCTATTGCCTCGCAAAACTGAGACTCGGGTCTAGCGCTTCTGATTATAGGCTTAGGAACATTTCCAATTCACTATTCTGTAATTTAGGGGTAGGAAACAGAATTGAAACTTTTTCCCTTGTTCCTTTACTAGGAAAATGAATCCTTTACGAAGTCCTCTGTTTATGATACATCAAGCACACAACGCTTTCTTTGTACTTGCCCTTCACTAATGCACATAAGTGAGAAGTAAGCCTGAGCTACAGAAACCATCTGGAATACTAAGGGTGGGAGTCGATTCAGTCACTATTGTATGTGGTCTTTGTTTGGATGCTGTCAGTTAGGATGGAATTATGCTATCAGTTACTTCCAAATACAGGGAAAATTTTGATGAGATCTGCCCTAGTAAGAGCTCAACTCAGTGATGCACACTCACATCCCAAAACACATTTCAGATTTGTCACAAAGAAGCCATCTGAGCTGATAATGGTGAGGTCCTATAGTCCACCAGGGATGATATTTTCAGAGAAGCATCCATAGCTTTCATCCACAGCAACTCACTGGCTACACACCTTTATACCTGGAACCACACACCTTTGAAAAGCTGTTAAGAGAGAAGCTAGTTTGTTCAACACCCTGTTCTTAAAGCACTGTTTAACCTGAATGACCACTTCTAGATACTGTTTCATAATTTATTCTGCACAGATGAGGGACATATCAATCTTCAAGGTGAAAGAGAGAGAGAGAGAGAGACCCTCCAATCTTTAAAAATATACAAAAATTTGTTAGAATTTTGATATTACATAATTTATTGAAACTAGAGAACTAGAAAGACTCTTAATATATACACTCTGGAAACCTAGAAGCCCCAGGAATTTTATTTCAAAGGATCTAGAAAGAATTCCTTATAAAAGATTTTAATACTGCATTCTTTGTTCAACTGGAACTTGGGCTACTTTTGGTATCATTTTATCCCTGAACCATTCCCATAATAAACGTGTGCTCCAAACCTTGCCACATTGCACTAGAGGAGGCAGTGTTGGGAATGGTACAGGAGGGGTGTAGGTCCTGTGCTGTTACCTCCACCCCTGCCAGCAGCCCTTTTCTGTCACCAAAGAGCCTAACTGTGTCCAATTTCTAATGTGAGTGTACTGCCTTATAATCAGTTGGCGATTCTCTTTGTAACTGCACACTGGAGTCTTTGCAGGAACTCCCTGTCCCTTTTCAGAATTAGCTTATTTAGAGTCCTTGTTCCCACTCCCACCCTACCTTTCTGGAGACTTCCAAGCCTGGTGGGCATCTGCTTCTGCTCCCCATTATGTCCTATTCCCACTCAAATCCTCGTCCATTTCCTAGGATTAGATAGAGGCCAAATGTCTCCTATTCTGAACAAATGCTTCTCATCTGAGAAGACCCAATCAAAGAGAAGACCCAATTCTCAAGAGTGCACTAATTTAATTGCTCACCCTCACCTATAACCCATGATCTCAGCCATTTTTTACTATTATGCCATCAAAATGAGAATAAGGGAACTGGTGTTCTGATTTCTTATATGTGATCAATATGTACTGGGCCTGATATGAAAGACCTTTTTGGGAAAGCTTATTCTATGAATTACAGAAGTTAAATGTCACTGATACAAAGATTGCCAGTGAAGTCACCAGAAAGAAAATGTCAGACACTAAAATGATGTGAGTGTTGAAAGCTCATCATTGTTAACATTTTCTGGTGACCTTCATTGTTTACCAACTTACCGAGAAATGTAGCCTGATTATTTTCAGCAACAATGCAGTCATTTCTTTGGAAGCAATAATAATTGCCATTGCAAATGATTCACCTCTGTCAGAGAGGGAATAGCTTTTAAATCTATTTGAATAAGGGCATTACAGCACACTGTCTTGTAGGCAGCCACGAATTATTGAATTTCCATGACCCAAATCATAAGGAATCTTTATTTTAAGTATTCCATTTACAAAACACCTCAACTATGTTAAAAATCACAGCACTCTCAGTTTACACTTTAAAAGCAGGGAGAGCTCAGTGTCTCTCTTTTGTTCCTGGGTAAAAATAGTCAAATGAGTGATGGTGAAGGGCAAAGAAAAAGGTATGCATATCACCACTAGCATTACTACTGTGGTAACAAAGTCAGTGCAGTAGTGTCTAGTGTTGCCAGTGCTCTATGAGCATCAGAACATTAATCTGACTGTTCCACTCACCAATTGCCCACAGTCCATCAGATACTGTTCCAAGGGATATACACACACTGTCTTTAAACCCATAAAGATCTTGCCCTGTCGATATTATTCTTCCCACTTCATTGATGAAGGAAACTGAGCATCAGAAAGGCTAGCCAACTTGCCCTTTTAATAATGAGAGAAACAGATTTGATTCCAAATTCCCTGTACTTACACTAATAGTTTCCAAATGAGTAAATGCCTGAATAAAAAAACCTCAAGGGAAAAGTTTAACATAGACTAAAAACATCATATCTCCCATAATGTCGAACCAGAAATAAAAGAATATTAGTCATAACAACACTTTCTTATACATCTCTCCACCAAAACATTTTTTCACTGAGAGAAATAGGAGGGGAACACCACCCAAAAAAATGAATGTAAAGTGAGACCAGATTAGTGACCATGGCTCATCTCTCCTATTGACACACACCGGTAGCTCCATTCAGATAAAGAAGGGGCAACCTGAGTTTATCTCCATGACCCCAAAGGAATCAAACAAAAATATCAATTCATTCACTTGAGAAAAATACATCTCTTTCAGACATCCTATTCAAACACCCTCTCCCACCTGTAAGAAACATAGCTCCAGTTGTTGAACTAAGTTTTCCACCTTTCATCCACTGTCACTGTCTCAGGAAAGTAAGATGACTCTTAACCTAACCAACAAACAAATCACAGTCAGCATCCTTCTAAAGCCAAAACTGTCGCAGGTGTCCTGATGCAGAGGTGGTTTGGAGAGGACTGGGGAAGGTCAACACTCACACACACAGAATGACAACCTACTAGAAAAATAGGAAGTGAAAACAAACCCCCAGCTTCTGTAGAGAACGGACATTCACAAAGGGGAACCAGGGGCCTCCCCTAGCCTCAGAAGTTTTGTTCGCCCCACCCCTTCGACTGTGATTTTATCATCTTGCCGTCTGATCCTCCTGGGTGATTTTGACTGATTCTCAAAGATGGGAAAGCTCACACTTAATTCTGATGCCCGAGGACATCCCAGCACTATGACTGATTTATGGAGGTTGTTGTTAGAAAGACAACTACTTGAAAATGGCGGGAGAGCAAGTGAGTTGCACAATAGTTCTTGGTGACCTCAGAAAGTGGATGAGGGTTTCAGTTCTCACACTTGGGGTTGAATTACCACCCCCAAAACAGGCAGGGAGATTTCATCTCATGATGTGTTTCTAAAGGAAGCAAGTCATTTTGGTCTTTGCTTTCCCTCCCTTCCTTTAAGCAAGGAAAGAAAAAAGAAGAAGAAGAAGAAGAAGAAGAAGAGGAAGAAGAGGAAGAGGAAGAGGAAGAAGAAGGAGAAGGAGAAGGAGAAGGAGAAGGAGAAGGAGAAGGAGAAGGAGAAGAAGAAGAAGAAGAAGAAGAAGAAGAAGAAGAAGAAGAAGAAGAAGAAGAAAAATATTAGTACTGGGGCATCTTCCCCTATCTTTCCAGAACTTACTTATTGGTTTCCCTGTCATTTCTATAGACTCTTTTTTTCTTTGTACAACAAGTCTGGCTTTGTTAAACCTGGCTCACTCAGTCCCTTCTCAAATTTAAGAAAAGTTTCATCACCTGCAACTTCTTTGAATTCACCACTTTTCTTACCTCAAAATATCCCCCCACCCACCCACCCATAAAATGAAGAAAAGCAGCCACTTCTATGGCATTTAGGCTCATGACCTGAATGTTAAAGAATATATATATATAGCTACCTATCAAAATAACTTACAATTTACATAAGGTATCTAAATCTATAAAAACACATTGAGACACAGTATTTAAAATTATTATGTTTCCTGTCATTGGAGATCTTCAGTTTTAAGCTTCAAAAAGACAGAATTCCAAGAACCCACATTTAGAGTGTGATCTCAGGAAGGTAATTAGAGTCTGGCTCTCAAGTCCTCAGAACCTGAAAGAATCAAGGGATTTACAGTGAGTGAGGACATGCACTCATTCAAACCTAACAGAAACACAATGAAGAAAAATGTTTCTAAAGACTGGACAATTTTCAAAAAATAAAAATTACTTACCAAAAAAAAAAAAAAAAGAAAGAAAGAAAGAAAGAAAACACAGGAACCCACAAAGTACATTTCATCTAAGGAACAACTTCAGTTTTGTCAGTCATCTTTATACCTTACTAATGTAGAACAACAGAAATGATTCTGAGTGCAGAAGGGTGAGAATGCTCTTTTTTTGGAGCAGCTTATTATTCTGTGTGATTTCCTGCTGACTGGGCCTTTTCCCTGACTACCCGTAACTGCTGGGCCCAGGGAGAGTCAAGTCTTGTACTATAGGCCAAGTCTCATATTAAACACTTTGCTGGAATTCACTGTGATAACCCTCGGAGTCCATGAGGAGGTAGAAGGATTCTAAACAGTGAGGAGAGAAGGGAGAGAGCCTTCTGAGGCTGAGGAGTGGCGTGGCCAAAAGCTGTGGATGTGGAAGGCGAAGCTAAGGGGACAAGGAAGGCTCTTGTAGAAAGTTCATGGAAGCTGAGCTTGGAAAAGTGGCCGGAAGTCAGCTTCCAGGGCTCCTTTAGTGCTCATCCAGGAGCAGCTGTGTACACCGGTAAGCAGAACTACCGACCAGAGCTTTGATAAAATCCCTTGGTTCTCTCACTTTCCCTGCTATCAGTACTAAAATCTACTGTCATCATTATGGCCACGGTACCATCATAAAAACAGCAATTTTTAGCACACCCACCTCCACATGCCTCTCCTGTGAGAGGAACAGAGAAAGAGAAAGTGTTTCGTGTTTTTTATTTAGTCAGTCAGTCAACCCATTAGGGAGCTAGGTCTGTGGCAAGGGGTGGGTCTGTGGGAGGTGCTGAGTCATGGCTGAGAGCCCTTCCCAGCTCCTGCCCCGCTGAGACACAGCTCTTAGGAGCCAGCCAGGCTTGGAGAGCTGGGACAGGCAGACCCAGGGGGCCCGGCCAGCACACACAGATCTCCCTCCTGGCCCAGGTCAAGAGAGAGTTCTTCATTGCCACAAACATTGTCACCCATGCCAGCCATGCCAGCAGCTCCCTCAACGCCCCTTCGTGGCCAAGCCACCCCAGAAAGATGGTGTATGCAGACACGATGAAGCTGAAAAAGGGAAATCCTATAAAACTCACAGAAAAAGAGATCAAGTGCTCCTATCCAAGAAACAAAACAAATTCTTTTTTTTCCCCTTTGGTAAAATCAATGATTGCTGAGAATAAAATACCTAAGTTCACTGGGTTTTGTTTTTGTTTTAGGGGTTTTGTTGGTGGTGGTGGTTTTAGTAATTTGTAAGTATAAACTATCCTGAATATTAAAAATACTGCACACATGCTTACTGTTCTTGCACTAAGTGTGGGAAAAAATGGTTTCTGGAAGAGACCATCGAGGTGGGTTGGCTGAACTGAAGATAATACTATTTGACTTTTTTTTGTTTTCTTGCCTCAACTAAGCTTAGTATATTATAAATGGCTCAGAGAGAAGGTCTTAAAAGATGCTGTCTGGGTCACTAAATGTTAATATCTACAGGATACAGAGAAATGTCTTGTCTCAATTTTAAGTAATTATCCTGCTTTTACCTCATGTGTCTACTATCTTACTAAGCTTGCATGAAACACATAATTACCATTCAAAAAAGCTTGCTTTGCCCATGCTGGCAGGAATGTCTCACAGCAAGTCACCATGAGCCCCTTGAGGGCAGAACCAGGGCCTGCTCACCTTTCACACCCCATTCCCCATGTAGCATCTGCAATTTGGCATGCAGTTGACAAAAGATGACCAAATCAGTCACAGAGGAATGTCCCAATCACATCAACTTCAGTCACACTGCAAGGGAAGAGTAGGCAGCTACCAGGTACCACCGCTTCTAGCCAATGCTTTAGATCAGACCCAGCATGTCTCCTTGGAATTATTTTCTCCCATTTCCTGATTGGCCCCCCAAATTCCAGTCTCAACCCCCTGCAGTCCCCACCCCACTAACATACTGGAGCAATATCCAGTATGTTATGCCATCTGCCAAGGTCTTCCCATTGTCCTCAGAATAAAATCCAGATTTCCTTACACACCGTAGAGAATCTTTTTTTTTTTTTTTTTAAGATTTTATTCATTTATTTGAGAGAGAGAGACAGAGACAGTGGGAGAGAGCACAAGTGAGGAGGAGAAGGAAAATCAGTCTCTTTGCTGAGCAGGGAGCCCAATGTGGGGCTCGATCCTAAGACCCCAAGATCTTGACCTGAGCTGAAGGCAGATGCTTACCCGACTGAGCCACCCAGATGTCTGAGAATCTTTTCATTCCATGAGGATAGGCTTATAGTAATAATGCTCCCGGGTGAGAAAACACGTTGAGTAGGGTGTAAGGGAGGATGCATAAAGATACACAAGTTTTCATTGCTCAGGAAAGGTGTGAACAGTGAAAACATACAGAGCAGGTCCCCAGGAACTGTCAGACCTGGGGGACCCTGGTCATGGTGGCAGGAGAAAGGGAGAAGAGAGAGAAGAAAGGGAAGCAGTACTCCTGGGGCCACATTCCCATGCAAGGCTGTGGGCTTGCAGATCACAGAGAAGAGGTTAGACACCAGGAGATTTTGCTGCCTTTCTCCATTGTTCCTCCTGAAATGGCCTCACAGACCGCTGTGGACATGGAGCAACGGCAAGGCAGCAGGCCGAAAACCCAAGCCATGGATGGCTCCCATCCAACCTCACAGGGTCCCGATGGCTACCACACAAACCACAGGAACATGGACACATTCTACTTTTTGTGAGGACTTGCAGAACAGCCATCCTCTTCTCAAAATACCCATTGTCCTCTCTGTGCTGCTGTCCCTTTCTGACAGAGAGAAGCAGAAAGGCCGGCTCAGAGACTACAGATGCATTTCGCTCAGCAAGGCCCTCAGCTGTTTCTGCTTTCTCCACCTCATGTCACATTTGTTGCAGGTCCTGTCTCTTTTCATTTGCACGCTGTCCCTTCCTAAACTTGATGAGAGCACAACAATGCCTCTAAGTACCCATTTGTTGAAGACGTGTAGACACTGGTGTGAAGGACGCTGGCACGAAGCTCACGGCGTCAAGTGTGGCGAGGGCCGTTCTGTCACGGCTGTTGGGCTCATGGGCTTGCCTCCTCTGAGCTACACAGGGGTAGGCTGCTTGTATTCCTCTACTGATCTCATGACAGTAGCAAGCCAGAGAGGGAAATCCATTGCCCGATAACAGATTTCCCCCAATTAGCAGCTTAAAAATGACGTTCATTTATCCCAGTGCCATGGGCCAGGAACCTGGAAACAGCTTAGCCAGGTGGCTCTGGCTCAGGGTCCCACATGAAACTGTAGTCAAGACATCCATCGGAGCAGTGATCGTACAAAGGCTTGGAAGCATAGAAGGAAAATTCTGCAAGTTCAGGAAACCACGAGCCTTGCGTGGCTTGGACACATGGTGTTGGGGAGGGGGCTGATGATCAGGACGTGGGTCTAGAAAGGTAGGTCTCCCCAGGATGCTTCTCAAATGGCAGACGCTGGCTTGTGGTGTCTACTCTGTGGTCGGCAGGGAGCCCTTCTGGAACTGTACCACAATGTTGCATCTGCAGAAATCAGTCACTGGCACTATAGAAACTGGATGGGGTGTGGATGGGATAAGGAAGAAACCAGGAGTCTCTATTGATGGCTCAGGGAGAAATGTTGTGCTTCCCAAGCAGGGCTGAGGAGGATGATACAAAGCATCAGAACTTGAAGAAGGATCCTATGTTGCAGGTGAGAGAAAGAGGATCTCTTTAACAAAACAGACACAGTTTGACACACCCATAAAGGCCCAGCATTTTGTTTGTTGAGGGTTGGTCAGGAATGCTGTTTCTGGGACCCAGGACTTTGTCCATCCACCCAGAGAAGGTTACTGCAGGCATATGTCTTTTGCTCGTGTTCATGAATTGTCATGTAGTAGGAGTGGCATCTTTGTGATTGCTCAAATATTTCTTCAAAATATCCTTAGGAAAGCACATTTGTCTATGGGCAAAATGACTTAAAATTAGTAAAGTCAATATTTAATTTGGACCTAGTTAGGAAAGTGGAATTTTCCATGGACAATCAGAAGTGTTACCAGGATATGGTGAATTGGAACAACAGCCCTGACTCCTGCATTTTGAGAAGACAAGACTGCTGGTCCCAGGGAGTGATTCAGGGCAAGAAAAGTGATGGATTCACCAGCAAGAGCTCTGAGCCAAGAAGTTGGTGAGACAATCATTTTCTAAAGGTCGTCCTACCACCACTGGTTGCTTCTGATTTTACTGAATTCTCCACCCTCCAGCCTAGCCCCATACTTCTCTCTTCCACCTTAAGATCACCTTCGATGTTTGTGATCCCCTTTTCTTGTTCACAGAATAACTAGGGTGTGGAAAATGTACTGTTTTATCTGACCTGTGTCACACAGCTTCACAAGAATGACTTTGTACCCTCCTCCTCCACTTTCCATCTTCTACGAGGGTCCTACAGACGTCCTCACTTTGAGATGAGTCAAGAGACCAGCCTGGTACAATCAAGCCCCCAGGAATAAAATGTCTCTGCCATTCGTGATTGCCGCCTTCTTTTTACTCATCTAGCTAAAGTTTCTGAACTTTATTGATCTTTCCAAAGAATCAACTAATCACCTAATCATTAGGTTATCCATTCGAGATCTCTTCTTTTCTCATGGATATGTGTGCAGCTATAATTGCCCGTGAGACTGCCCTCGCTGCCTCTCATAGGTTTTGCTTGGCTGGGTTCACTCCACTCTTTAAGCCATAAAAGTAATTACAGTAAACTGGGAAAACAGAAGGCATGAGGGGATACAAGTGGTCATGAGTGTGGCTTTTCCCTAAATTAAAACAATCTAGATAAGATTCATCTACTTGTAAACTGAGTTGTTCTTCTGACTAAGGGAGAAGCTATTTTTGCCAATGAAACGGTAGTCTAAAAAAAGAGACTCTTCTGGGTCTTCTTTGCCATACTCTGGCACATTTGGGTAGTGTCAAAACTGTGACACAGTGTCGACTAGTTTGCAGTAAATGCCTCTTCAGTCAGAGAACGTATTTTATAGTGACCAAGAAGAACTAGACAAAACTTTCTCTTCTATCACCCTGGGCCATTAAGAGTTCCAAATATTGTTGCAGGGGCTGGGTCACCAGGATCTTTATCCAAGGCCGCCTCTCTATACTGCCCAGCCAGTGTGGAAAACTGGCCACACTTCATCATTTTGTGGTCTGGGATCTGGATGATTAACAGGTGACCATGAGCCAGCACTAAACAGAATGGGGCTGAATTTCCTAGGGAGACATAAGACTAATGTCCCGGCCTCTTGTGGTTACAAAAGATCCCTCCCAACCCAGTACAACTCAGCCCAGGAAATTTCCCAGGTGATTTTAGTTGGACACAAGCTTGCCCCTCACTTCCAGGCCTTGACTGTTTTGGAATGTTGCTATGCATTATTAAACAGCTGCCACATTTTGTCCAAGAGGTGGCCACATTTCAGTGGCTGGTGAAGTAATTCCTGTTTATATGTGCAATTGCAAAATGTTTCGGAACCCTCTGGCATGAAAAGCATCTTATAATACATCATTACTTATTTTTAACAATAGTGGAGAGGGATGAGGGCTTTTTCCCACATACACATACTTTGAAAGGTGATAGTCAACCAGGAACAACTTCTGATGGGTTCTCTGCTTTTATCCAGTTGATTGGAGCACAGCTGGGAATGTCACTTTAATGGTGAAACAAATCTTAAGGTAATTTCTTGGAATGCGTATCTGATGAGACAAGACCAAAAAAAAATTTTTTTTAAAGTGAAGCTGAACACAATCATCTACATATTTAGTTGCCTAGAACAATAAAAGCCTAGAGAAGAATTTGTGTTCTTTTGAGTGACATAGCCATTGTGGTCATCATGGGCTGGTAAGCCCAAGTAATTATGAAAATCAAATTATTTCTTTCAGAAAGCCGGCCAAAAACATATTGCTAAACTTGGCATACCAATGTAAATCAAAAGCTATGTACTACCTAATCATATATCATACTTTGATAGCTCATTTTTTTTCCTGAGGGGATAAAATTATTTCACAGGCAACAGTCCCAGGTATTATTAAAATTGTTTCACAAATGAGAAAACTTATAGGCAAAGAGAAATTGAGTAATTCATGCATTCTCTCGGCTGAGTCACAGCCTAAGAAACCTAAGAAGCCCTTTCTCCTCACTTCTTTTCTCCTTGCCCCCTTAAAGGATCACAGTGCCAGGCAAAATTCTCCTTAGCTTGTTTAGTAAATTCTCAGGTTTAGATCAATTCAAAATTCCACTGTGAAGTAGAAAATAAAAGGAAAAAAAAAACAAACTAACAAAACAATGAGTAGACAAATATTTTGATACAATGCAACTCAAACGATATGCTAGAAATAAATACTTCAAACCAAGAATACACATCTATTTTAAAGACTGCTCTATTATCGGGACTTATGTTTACATCCTCTTTACAAATGCCGCAGAAGGTATTAACCAATACACATTAGAACAAAAGCATTTTTCAATGCAATTAAAAAGCAATTCATTCTGCATATGTGTGATACATCCCTTTCTTATCCCATCTATCTCTTAACCTCATCCGCAACTCCAGAGACTGCAACTGGAAAGTTCTCAAACTGAAAACTGGGTGCCTGCCAACATACAAACTTTATATTTGCTTAGCAAACATCAAAGAGTGAATAATGTGTTGTCATTCCCTGACCTTACAAGAAGGTTGGATATAAAGTAACAACAGCCTTAGTCACTATGTGCAATGACAGAGCTGAAGAATTTATCCCTCAGCCTGGATTCTTTCCTTCTTTGTCCAAAAGGGAATAGCCAGCTACTTTGCAGGGGATAGGTGCTTTGTAGGTCCACATTATTTCATTACCTAAACAAAGCCATGGTCTAAGGAAGACGGTGGAAGCTAGAAGGCAGAAAACCAGGTTCAAATGCTGGACTTTCTCCTAACCAGCTGTGTGGCCTTGGGTTTGGCACTCTACCTCTCCAACCTTTTCCATCTGTGAAAGAAAGAACAAATGACTTGCAAGGTCTACAAGTCTGGGATTCAAGTGCAGCCAGCCAAGGTTTCTTTGTTCCCTGACATAGAGATGCTAGGTCCCCTCAGGACAGCACTGCTTCCTGCCTGCCTCCTTTAGTGCTTCAGGACCTTGTGCTCCACTCTGCAAGCCAATCCGTTTTCACTGATTACAAGGTTCTTTAGACCAAGTGTCCTCCTTCTGTCTGAATCATGTTTCCCATGTCCATAGATTGGCCATCACCCCCAAAAGCAGCACTACCGACCTCCAAGATCCCTGGCAGCCTGCGCTCCCCTGCCCCTCCCGAGATCAGGCATCTCCTTACCAGTTCTGAGTCCTCCCCTGGCTACAAGGCTAGTGGCCCCATTGTGCCAAAATATTGCGATGACACTGGTGACCACTTACCCAAGTCTCATCAGGCTTTCCCTAACAAGCTCTCTCAGAGGTGGGTACAACTGTGAGCATCCTAGACAAGAAAACGAAACCAAAGAGAAGATAATGTGTCCAAGATTTACATGATCAATAAGCACAGAGCCAGAATTCGGATTCAGTAGAGCTCCTGCAACAGTGGATTTCTACTATCCACTGCCTCTCTGCCAGATGTCTGCTCAGTGTATGTGCCTTCAGAGCCTTGAACACCACCAACTACAGCCAAGGCAAAGAGCTGTAGCTCTTTGCCATTCCTTTCTCTGAGCACCAATGTCATTGCAATGGCTCCACTGATCCCATGCTGCCTTGACCGGCAGCCACCTGCCCCCAGAGCTGCCTGCAACCTCCTCAGATAACAAAGAGGCTTACAGACTCCTCTACCTTCACCAGCATCCTATGCAGGATAGACATTAAGTGACTATTTATTGAATGAAGAAAAGCATTATTAGTGAGACTGTACTGTTCCCTTAATTATGGATATGCTGTCGTAGGGGAAAACAAGACATCCTAAAGATGGAGAAAAAGTGCGCTAAAGAACAAACTTTACTTTAAGAAAATAAATTTTTTCTGAAAATATCAGCATCACACAAATTAAATTGAAAAGCAGTCCTGCAACAACAAACTCAGAAATAGAATATTCAAACCAAATACCTGATGGGATATTACACAGAAAAGAGACCAATAAGTTTAGGAAAACATTTATCTCTGGATATTATGGTTATGGCCAGCCTCCAGGAGATAAAAACATTCTGTGTTTATAGATTTAGTCCATGGAGCTTAAATTCATTGTTCCCAGTGAATTTATCTTTACCTGCTGTCTTCTAATTGGTTGTTATGAAATTACACTCCAATATGTCCGTGCGTCTGTGGCTATGGATGCCTTGTAATTCCACCGTCTTTTTATTTGTATTATTGTGTATATTTTTTCTCTCTCTCTCTCTCTCTTTCTCTTTTTTTTTTATTACATTTTATTTTTCCAGAGTCATCTTTGTTCCTCCATCTCATTTTTCCCTCAAGTTCATACTCAACACAATGACATTGTTTGGAAGTCCTTGTCATACAAAAATTAAAATCTTGATTTACCCATAATTTGTTCTTTCTGTGGTCCTCTAATCCACATGTTCTCTATGTCCCTCACGTGACAGCCTCACTCAAAGGCAGAGACACCTTTCTGGATTTTCAATGAGATAGATTCCCTCCACCAAATCATCACTAAATAGAATCAGCTCCTTGGAAAATATCAGTGTGTTGAGTGTTTGTTTTGGTTGAGGAATATGCAAGACAAGAGCTGGGTGCTGGGTTCACAGGGGTCCATTAGTCTATTCTCTCTAGTTTTGTTATACTTGACAGTTTTGCACAATGGGAAGTTTAAAATGATACTATTAAGCAACGCTAGTAAAAACCTGTGTCACACGTCTCACATTAAATGCAAATGTTTCCACTCTTGCCCTGGAGGTGGGATTTAGGTGCTACACTCAATGCTCTATCTGGCTATGCTTCAGGATGTCCTTCCCCTGTTCTGCAGCACAAGCTCAGGGCCAATGTTGTAGGTAAATGAAGAAATGACAGCCGCCACTTTCCAAGCCAAGCAGCCAGGAGACAGACAGCAGGCCAGAAAGTCTCAGCTGCTGCTGTGGGAGAGCCCTGCTCAGCTTGTAACTAAAACAAGGCTGATGAGAGAAAGTTAACAGAGTCAGCAGGGCTGTCCTCAACCCCATGCTGGGGCTGCCCTGGTGGCCCGACTCTGGGAAGGATGTGTGATCCTACAACCAGACCAGTTCCTTCAGGCTCTGGGTCTAAGTACCGATTCATACATAGGACCCCCTCAGAAGATTTCCCTTCATTTTTGGTGAGGCTCCTTCAAAATGAAAGGGCCATTTTGCTAAAAGAATTTTGCAGTTCACCAAAAAATATTCTGGTAAGATCCTCCATGACTTCATTCCAATAATGAGATAACTGAAACTTGAAAGAGGTAGAAGAAAACAGGCTTTTTTGTTAACCCAGAATCAATATCACATCAGTGAGACCATCGTTAAAGGGCAGGTCAAAGATTTTAATGTTTTCTTTGGTTGTCCATCCCTCCCTCTTGAGACTGGACACAGCTCAGAAAAATAACAGCCATATCAGTCTATGTCATATGGGAGGAAACCTAAAAACTAATCCCGGAATCAGAATTGGCTTAACGTACCTCCCAGCAGTAGTGTTGGCTTTTAGCATACTTAGGCATGAAAAATGTCTTTGCCTGTATTGATGCCAGAAACAAAGCCGTGATTGCAACGGGCTTGATCCAGGCTCAGCCATGCAGCCAGTAGGCGGTAGGAAGTCTGTACCAGGAGTATATGCTGGAGTACTGAAACACTTCCATACTGATCAGTAAGCAGCCACTGAGCCTAGACTAGAGGATTTCCCAGTCCCCCTTCCCACAGAGCTGCTCCTCTGAGAAGTTCAAGTCCGCATTAGGGACCTCCAGAGACTTGCCCCAGCACTTCCACCTGCATTTATATCAAAAGGTCGGTGCCACGCTGACCGAAAAGTATTTTCTCCTTTACCTCCTGGGCTAGACCTGAATTACTGTCCTCTCATTCACATGGCTTCACAAACACAGCAGCTACCCTCTGAGCAAAGATGATGTCAGGGTCAAGTTTTCAGAAGAAAAAGCTGTCCAAAGGGAGCATAACCTAACGAAGCAGGGCCCCCAGTACCCTGCTGATAACCCCATGGACTGTAAATGGATCCTGACGAACTATGAGGCAGACATCAGGGAAGAAGATACCACAGGTTTGACATAAAGCCAACACATAAAACATTGAAAATAAAACAATAAAAACAATTTTGTTTGTTTTGGTATTATTAAAAAACAAACAAACAAACAAAACTGATGGTACTGTCGGGTAGCTTGAAAACTTAAAATGAACCAAAGTGGACTTGGGAGTTTTACTCATTGCAAACTTTTTGGCAACCAAGGCATTCAAAATCATTTATTTCATCTTAGATTGGGCCAAATTTCTATAATAGAAAGATGATCAGTGTAAGTTATATTGAACATGATGATGATGATGATGGTTGTGGTGATGATGACAATAATGATGGTCTTTGTCCTAATAAGCATGAAAGTTAACCCAACATTTTCCCCCTTTATCATTCCATTACCTCCTTACCTACCTCCCATGGTCAAAACAATACGTATTCTTGTGTATGCTTATATACAACAACCAAAAAATTGTTCCTGAAAACAAGAATGCTGCTTTGACATTATTGACAGCTATCAGATAATCAATGAAAATATAGAAAAACACCCTTGGTTATTAGAAAACACTTTTTAAGTGGGGCTGGGAAACAGCTCCTACAGAAATCCTAATTTAAACTTACAACCATATCACTGATTGTTCTTTTTTATTTTCTTGGCAGAAATGATAGGACAAATATGTATTAACTGTACAACCTTCCCTTATTGGTGGCAAAGACACTGCTTGTTTTTTGGGAGCCATGAGCAGAGATGAACCATGATGTCAGTGGGTATCTGGAACCTTATGGGGCTCAAGCATATTTCTGCTGTGGGCAGCAGGAGCTGGAGTTGGAGCCACAGCAGCTGGAGCAGACTGCTAGACCTGCAGCTAGCAGTCAGGGCATCTTCATCACCACCAAACCTGTTAAAGCCTATTGGGTCTTATGAAAAAGACCATCAAGCATTTTCAGCAGAAGGGATCCCACCATGTTGGTCTGAAATTCATGCAGACTTCTGAAGACTTTCTCAAAGAACACTACATTGACCTGAAGGACCATCCATTCTCTGCGGGTCTGATGAAACACACGCGCACAGGGCTAGGGATTGTCATGATGTGGGAGAGACTGTGTGTTGTGAAAACAAATCAAGTGATGTTCCAAGAGACGCAGTTACACACTCCAAAGCATCCATGGGCATGTTTGCACCTGTGCTGGGCGGAAAACTATTCATGGTAGTGATTCTTGGAGAATGCAGAAGAGATGCACTTGTGGTCCCTGTGTAGTGTTCATCTGAGTAAAATGTTTTATCCCAATGCAAAAGAAAAAATAATGGCTTTAGAAATTAATGTTGGCAGTCCTTTATAGATCTTGGATATCAACCCCTCATCTGTAGTGTCATTTGCAAATATCTTCTCCCATTCCATGGGTTGCCTCTTTGTTGTTGACTGTTTCCTTTGCTGTACAGAAGTCTTTTATCGTGATGAAGTCTCAAAAGTTTATTTTTGCTTTTGTTTCCTTTGCCTTTGGAGATGTGTTTTGAAAGAAGTTGCTGTGGCTGATGTCAAAGAGGTTATGGTCTCTTCTAGGACTTTGATGGATTTCTGTCTCACATTGAGCTCTTTCATCCATTTAGAGTTTATCTTTGTGTATAGTATAACTGGATGGTTGAGTTTCAGTCTTCTGTATATAGCTATCCAATTTTCCCAGCACCATTTATTGAAGAGACTGTCTTTTTTCCATTGGGTATTTTTTCCTGTTTTGTTGAAGATTAGTTGACCATAGTGTTGAGGGTACATATCTGGACTCTCTATTTTGTTCCAATTCAACACCCAAAAAACAAATAATCAAGTCACAAAATGGGCAGAAGTCATGAACAGACACTTCTCCAAAGAAGACATACAAATAGCTAACAAACACATGAAAAAATTATTCATCATCATTAGTCATTAGGGAAATTCAAATCAAAACTAGATCAAGATACCACCTTACACCAGTTAGAATGGCAAAAATTGACAAGGCAAGAAACAATAAATGTTGGAGAGGATGTGGAGAAAGGGGAATTCTCTTACACTGTTAGTGAGAATCTAAAGTGATGTGGTCACTTTGGAAAACAGTGTGGAGGTTTCTCAGAAATTTAAAAATAGGGTTATCCTATGACCCAGCAATTGCACTACTGGGTATTTACCCGAAAGATATAGATGTTGTAAAAGGAAGGGCCACATGCATCCCAAAGTTCATAGTAGCAATGTCCACAATAGCCAAACATGGAAAGAGCAAAGATGCCCTTCAACAGACAAATGGATAAAGAGGATGTGATGCATATATACAATGAAATATTACTCAGCCATCAGAAAGGATGAATACCCAACTTTTGCATCAACATGGACCAAACTGGAGGAGATTATACTAAGTGAAATAAGTCAAGCAGAGAAAGACAATTATCATATGGTTTCACATATTCATGGAGCACAAGGAATAGCATGGAGGACATTAGGAGAAGGAGGGGTCAAAGATGGGGGGACATCAGAAAGGGAGATGAGCCATGAGACTATGAGCTCCATGAAACAAACTGAGGGGGATGGAGGGATAAGTTAGCCCAGTGATGGGTAATAAGGAGAGTACATATTGCATAGAACACTGGGTGTTATACACAAACAATGAATCACAGAACTAATCAAAAACTAATGATGTACTGTATGATGACTAACAAAACATAATAAAGAAAAAAGAAACTAATGTTAGCATAATTTCAAAAATTCAGTGATGGGAGAGGACAGGGTCACACAAAGCAACATAAAATTCTCTGAGGCCAAGTGTTGGTAATCAGAGCAAAAGTCAGGGGTCCCCTTTCCCCATAGACCAATTCTAGCTAGCTGAAGCACAGGGGAAAAGGCAGAGAACCAGGAAACAAACAGACCAAAATTCAGGTTTTCCCATGGAGACAGCAACAGAGACTTTCTGCTGTTCCACATCAGTGTATGGACAGACCCAGGGACCCATGTGGCTCTATGACTACACAGATGGTTGCAACTAATTCCTGCAGGCAGGGAGACTTTCTCATTTGAAGAGGTAGTGTAGCCACGGTAACTATCTCATAAATGTATGTGACACTCGTGGGTTCCTCTGGAGAACAGTTTTCTCCTGCTTATCACCAAATCTTTCACAGGGACAATTTCTTGAGTGGAAGGGAGGCATCAGGGCCTTTATATCTCTTGCTATGACTCAAAATACATAACTGTGGTTGAACTTAAAGAGGAGTAGTCAGAATAGCCCATGTTTATAGGCCTCTGCTATTCATGCCCCTACAAATTCTCTAGGACTAATTAGTTCAACCAAGAATATAGTTAGAAAAAGAACATCTTTTGAATGGTTCAAATTATGCATCATGTAGGCAATGTTTCTCCAATGCATTTGAATAGAATAAAATAGAAAATAAAATAATACTTAGTAAATATAAGTTTCACATAAGTAAAACTTGGGTGTTGGGTTATGATGTCATACATAATTCTTATTTTGAAAACTGCTACTTTAGAGCTTCCTTTCCACGGATGTATTAGGTCATCTGTTCAAATTCGGAGGTAAAGCTGTTTGATCAAAATTAAAAAGATGTGATTTGCATTAATAATCCAAGTATGGGAAAGAGAGATGTTTTGTTTCATTACACCAAAAATACAATCATTTTATAACCAAGGAGATAGAGCTGGTCTCCTCTGCAATAGGAAAATGATCTTGAAAAGCAAGTGGGTATAAACTACATCTGATCCACCAATGTCAAGCTCCAGTGTCTGCAATCATTGCATGGCCCCACACCACCTCCAAATTTATGGGTTCCAATCCCACATTCCCTTATTCTCTGCAGAAAAAAAGAATGGTTGTAGTTCTTCTAAACTCATAGCCTAAAAGCAGTTTTTGCTACATTTTTAAATAAATTGGGAAAAGATAATGATTTCTTGCATTTGAAAATGCATCTTAAATGTGCCCAGTAGCTAAATTCAAGTTGTACTCTTCCAAGTTTCTAAAAGCCCTTTCTAAGCTACCTGAGCAGCACTTAACATTAATTTTGAGCATAAAGGGAAACCAGAGTCCAGACACAGTTGAGATTAGGTGGAGTCCAGCCTCAAGGAGATACCAGGATGGGGAGGGGGGAACGAAATTGAGGCTGAGAAGGGAACCATCTAAAAGAGGAAGCTAATGTGACTTCTAAGGCCTGTCTTCAACCCTCTCTCCCAGGCATTACACTCCTTCACTACTCCTTCTACAAAGCCCCTGTAGGGTCTGAGTGCTCTGGGCCTATGGCCAATGCTGCCCCAAACTTTGATGTGGGAAGATATCTCTAGAATTCAAAACTAAGAATTTGATGTAAGAAGCTGTTTATGGATGTTTGGAGTTTCTACTGCCCATAGGAAAGTCTCACACTACAATTAAAGATACCCTAGAAAAACAAAGTTCAGATGACCCATGGATCTGAGTTTAGCACAGGAACTCAGATACAACGTATTTGGATTTCTAACACCTTCCAGTGGTGCACTGAAACAGATCACTGTAGAGCCAGAAGCCACCACACACAACTCACAGGTGTTAACAGCGAGTTCAAGCAAGATGTCCCCTGAAAACCGAGATCCAGAGGCCATTATACCACTAGACTTGGAAAAGGTGAAATGAACTTCTGTCAATTTGCTTTCATTTAAAATTCTTTTCACTGTAGGTTAGATTGTAGTTTATAGCCCGCAGGTCATTCATTTTTTTTTTTTATTTTTAATGATCATGATTTCACTCTCTTACATTAAACATGAGAATATAATAGAATTCAACATCAAATCTTAAAAAATCAATAACAATTTAAGCCTTGGAAACCAGAAAGACGTTACTGGGCACAATAATGCATAAAGAACTGTTTTATAGAATGATTCTATTAAATAGCAACATTACTGTGTGGAATTATCAGTCTTAAATAGAGTCACAGTAAAAATTACAAAAATGAAACTTTTATCATGAGCAGTAAAGTAGTCAGTGGCTCCAAAGGCAAGAAACATGGCATTGGAGAATGTACTCATTTTGCTATGAAATCTAATATAACTACACCCAAAATACTACGCTTTGTGTCAGGGCTTATACCAGTAGCTCTTTTTCTATTCCTTGACCACACTAAAACTTTGCTCATGAAAGAAACCATAACACTGGAGAGTCCTGAATAGGTCTACACTTGCACATATGCAGAGTAAGAAATAAATTGTTCAATGGATTTCAGAAAATGCACTGGAGGGGCCAGAAATGTTCCTTAACCCACAGCTGTTTCAAAAACACCTCTACCATGCCAATGTAATGGTCAAAGACACAGTTTTAGACTTTTCTTCCTCTATTAGCTGGATTTTTTTAATGTTTTTAGCAAATATGTAATTTTGTGTAATTTTATATAAACAACATGTAATTTCAAAGTACATGATTGAGATTTTTCTGAGAGCAAAAATTGCTAGGAGATGAGGAAGCATAAACAAGCAGGACTGCATCAGGCTCTTCCAGAAGCTGAGCATGAACCATCACCAGGGAGAGAAAAGCACAGGGTCTGGGCTTCCAGATTTTGCATACACTTGACTCGAATGTCAGATATCATTGCTAGGAAGCCCTGCCACTAGCCATACAGCCAGGGCTACCCAAAAGCTTGCTGGTGCCTTGGGAAATGACTTGAGTAAATGTATTGAAAGGATAAATCTTAATCATGTCATCACTTGGTTACAAAAATAGCCCAAGAACAAGACAAGGGCAAGATCAAGAAGAGACACTGAAACAAATGTGGGACCAGCGTCATGCCAAACCACAGCCAGGCATAGTAACAGATACTGTGTATTCGCTGAACATCTGCAGTGGTCAGGCTCTGCTGGGGCTTCATGTGTGGGGACAGCCACCAGTGCCCCTGCTCCCCAGGCCGTTTCTTCATCGGAAGTCTCCCTCCTGTTTGCGTTGTGTGTTTGGCTCCTGGTGGCATCAAAATAGTAGCCTTCAGAGCCCTATGGTGTTGGTGGAGGTGAAGTGGCACCAAGAGGGAAAAATTGTCAAGAGGTTATTTAAAAGAAACTGGTGATTTAAAAAAACATTCCCCTATCCCCGCATCTAGCAGTTAACCAGAGCATGTAGACAAGATGCCCTCTTCTATATTCCAAACATGCCCCGTAGAGCACATTTTAGCTTTTTGTTATCACTTTTCACTTTGTAAGTTGCCTTTCATGTCCTTTTTCAATGCACTCTTATTTGATGAAAATATTGTAGAAGAGGGAGGCGGCGTGGTTTCTCCCAGTCCTTTAATCCCTCTGTCTGGCCTGGATCCTGAACACCTAGGGACGGGCAATGGCTCAACTCAACCTGCATTTGTGGGTCACTTCTTATAAGTACTGTCTGTACCTTGGGACTACAGGAGACCTGTGGCAGACGCTGCCACGTGCCTTCCTGCAATCTGTCTGTCCCTGTGCCACTAGATGGGGAAAGGTGGATACAGCAAGAAAAAAGTGCCAAAGACAAAAAAATATCATCATGTGGCTGGGATCAAGGAAGGCTTTGATGAAGAAGAAGTCTAGACGCACTCTGAAAGCAGACTCATCTGACAAATAGAAATAATACTTCCCAAAGACAGAGTGCCCTTCCTCCAAGGTTTCATGCTGCATGGCACCTTGCTGTCCTAATGGATGCCGAATGACGTCACCAGCCATGTGCCCACCAGCACCACTCTCTCTGTACCACTACAGCCAGGTGGCCACATCTCACCCCCTCAAGTCAACCGTCCAAGTAAGAGAGGCAAGGGGCAAAGCTACTATTTTTTTGCATAGCCCATGTCTCCAGTTACTATCCCTGCCATATCATTTTCTTCTGAAGTGTCTCCCTAACACAGGACCTCACTTGTACTAAAACACGAAGTTCTCAATGGTGCAGGGAGTGGTGGGAAGGAATCTCTCAGGAGAACGATTCTTCTCTGAATTAACTGCACTCCCTTTGTCTAAACAAGCTACGTGGATGTGGTTTTTCTCATCAGTTCCTCATCCCCACTCTTCTTTCTTGTCCATCACAGCAAAAGAAACTGTCAGAGCCAGAGAACCCAGAATTTCAACTAGTGAAGAATAATAAGTCCTAGAGAGGTTAAGGGACAAAGGGTTTCACTTGTTGCACATTTTCTAAGACTTGTTGCACATTTTCTAGGACTTGTTGCACATTTTCTGAGGACTTGGCCTAAATCACCTGACCAGAATCTTGAAGGTGCAGAAAACGGGCATTTTAAATAACAAGCATCCAAAAGTAAGGTTCAGCAAAATTCACTTTCCAGAACTCTTTCAAACTGGAGGAGTCTTAGAATGGAGAGAGAACGTCCAGTTTTGGAAGTCTTCTCCTTTCAGGAAACAAAGCATAAAGCAGTTGTGAATTCTGCAACAGAAAACAGTCTTGTCCTTTACACATCTGAGCAGATTGAGCCAGGTGGTGCCCATGTTGTGAGGCCATGAGGCAGAGTCATCAAGGCTGCTCATCTACCCCCATGTTATTCAGCTCCTTCGGGGCCATGTACATAAGCAGGCTTCAACACGTGTCCTTTGACTGTGGGAACAGCCTTATGCAGAGAAAATATATCACCCCAAATGCCACAACTGCCTTACTGTTGTGCATAACCTGGCTTAATGTTTGCCATCATCTACTAAAAACATCATATTCCAACGTCTGTCCTTCACTGGACCATGAGCTGTCAAGGACGTGGGTTGCCCTTCATCCCTCTGTATGCTCTATATCTAGCTCAAGAAGGAAATTCAAAATGACCCAATAGATGCAGCTTTTCCATCAAAACAAGGCTAAGTCCCACACCGCACAAGGTGTCTGTTACGTTTCTACTCTGGGCTACAAATAAAGCAACTGAAACACAGAAAGAGCCTGAGAGAATATATGCGTGACCATGAGGGACACAGCTGAGTCGGGGGTCCAGTTCCAGAGCAGCTTCATCAAACAGCTACCAAAATGACATGATAAAATGCAGTCTTGGGGAAACTTTTTTAAGTAGAGGGAGTTGGTTGGTATACAAAAGCAAGGTAATTGGTTGATTCATATCTATTTCATTGTAATCGATTGTATATGGAGATACATCTTAATTTTAGAGGGCCTGATGTTTCCTGGGAAAATTTAAAGTAAATAACAACAATAATAATAATGCAATCCAAAGAGAGTTTCTCTGGCTGCTCTTGAGAAACTCAGGGCCAGATCAGATGCTCATTACTCTGAAGAAAAATCCAGTCTTTCCTCTCACCCTGCTCTCACCAATTCTACAAGTCTCTCCCAGTTGACAATGGCTCTGCCCTGAGGACATCTCTGGGGGCGTGACTTTTCAAGGTCTTTATTGAAAGCACCACCTGGAAGGAGTGATTACCTAACAATTTGCCAAAAGGGAGGGCTGCAGAACCTTTGGCATTTTTGAATTGCAACTGTTTTCTGTCATCGTAAAGAAAAAGCTAATCATTTTTTCCAACAAACCACCCCCTCTGTCTCCTGCACAGACTATTACGAAATTGCCAAAGACCACACACTTGGCTTTCTCTGTTTTCACAGTTTTTAAAGCCATCATCAAAAGGCAAAAGGAGCTCGAGATGAGGATTTCTTTCCAGCACAGCATCTGAAGTGGAATTCCATTGGTAGAATGCTATTCTCTTCTGGCTACCTTCCATAAGTTCCATCTTCTTATTAAGTGTTTATCATCTCGCTTAAAGAAAAAGGAGACGAAAAAATCTCGAACTGTGTCCAACTGGGAAAGTGCCATACGGCTCTTACAGTCATGCTATCGAATATTCTGGAAATGAACTTTAAAGACCAAAAAATTTAGCCCATAATATAAAAGTTCAATTTATGATAACATTTATCTCCATGTTAATAAGGAATTTGCAAACAAAGATGATTATCCAGGTCTTTGAAGATGTACACCATGAATCAATCCAGCTACATATTAGTGATACAAGGCAGTTGGTTTTAACAGAGTTGGCCGAATCTAAGATGTTTCTTTTTTATGTGAAATTATGTTGAGAGAATTTTGAAATGCACACCATCTGAGTCATAGGCACTGGCTTAGAAGCAGGAATTTAGCACAAACATTTTTTAGCGGCAGATCAATGATGTAAAGTTTGTTTTCAAGGGAGAATAAAATAAATGTTTCACTTCCAAAACCAACCTGACCTACAGGGCAGAGAAGAACATGTCATTGGGTCCAAAGTTTAGGAAAGTCATCAGAACCACCAATTCATCAGGAACAGCCCTCCTGGGGCACGTCCTCTGTGAACCATGGTGCCCTAACGCAGAGCTTTCCTCTACCTGCCCATCTCACTCTGTCTCTGCAGACATGTATTCCAGCAACTGACACCCAGTTCCTTGGGGTCCTAAAGTGTGGTCCACCCTTCCTGGTCACCCAGAGACAATGCTTCCCATTGCCTCCCTAGCTGAACCTCCTATTCAGGCCCCCCTCATGTACACACTTTTGTATGTCACATGAATGTGACATATTCTCAGAGGTTCTGTTTATATTTTTAATGGCTCAGGGAATTAGTATTTATTACAAATAACAACATCTGTAACACTGCAGGTTGCTTTATAACAGGGTGTGCTTTTGCTTATTCTACTCCTGCTACATGGATTTTCCATCCTACCTCTGACTTTCCAAACTGAACTCATTCTTGCAGACTTAATTCAAGCATTATCTCTATTATGAAATCTTCCCTACCTCTTCTGTTCCCTGGAATTTTTCTCTTCTCACTACTTCTGTTTTACCTATATGTGTTGCTCTAACCCAGGATTTACTATCTACTTATTTTTGTTTCACTCATAAATTGTATCATACGTATAATTTGATCTCCCTCATAGATATCTCAAGCAATCTGAGTGTAAGATTATTCTTCTATGGTATTCCCTATAATACCTGGTCACAAAGCATCACTCAATAAGTAGTAATGGAGGGATGGAAAGGCACCCTTCCAACTCTGGTGCAGATTCTACCTTAAGTGGAAATACATTCTTACAGTTAATTTCCTAAGCATTGTCTCAATGGGTATTGAGTTTCATTTTATTTTGAGACATACTGCTCTCATTTTGAATCATTTTGTATGGGGCTATGAGAGTAAATGAGCAAAGGGGAAAATACTAGAAAAAGTCTGAGACCAATATGCCTTGTGCAGCATAAAGCAGTAGATCCCAAATACTGCAAGTACTGCAGTATATTGGAATCATCTGGGTAGTTTATTAAAAATAAAATTCAAAGACTTTACACTCATCCCCAAACTACTTAAAGGATGCCTCTCAATGCAGGATCCAGGAACTTATCTCTACTGTAACAAAATCCCTGATGGATGTGAACAGACAGCTTGATGCAGATCATTGGGTTGACATATGGAAAACTCCCATATAAGTGCTAAGTTCAAATAATGGTTCTGAAACTTAAAAGGCATGTGATTTAGGATAAGTTGTTGAAATTCCCTGATCTCCACCTACTCATCTATTGAATTGGAAAAATTAAATCCAATAGCAGGGAAGATGACCCCGTTCTGATTACTGTCCCCTGCTGTGGCCTTGTCCCCTGGGCTAGGGACAAGTTATTTCTAGTTATTTCTCTTGAAATAACTAGAGTTAACTCTCAAGAGTGTTGGCCATCTCAGCCCTGATCTTCCTGGAAAGAGTAGAAGCTGAGACCAGAAGTGGAATCTTCATCTTAATCTTGGAAGATATTTCCAAACTGTCTCTCGTGGGCCTCGTAGTCTAGATGCGTTCTAAGGTACTCCTCAGTGGGAGGGCAGGAGAGGTGATTGGGCCTCTGCCACAAAAGGTAAGCATGGAGCTCTACCAAAAGAATGCCTGCAGGGGACCCTCTAAGATGGGTTGATACCTGAGGGTATCTAGCAGCAAGCTGTGCATTATTCATAGTGTAAATTACTCCTTTCTATTATCCTGGAAGTTTAGCAAAATCTTATGGATCTGATTTACATAATAGGAAATTAAAGGAAGCTCTGTATATATGCCTGAACCAATATGGTAAATGATAGACCAGAATAATGTTACCAGCCTCCTGAAGAGAAGGTAAACCATGGGAAGAAAGAATTGAAATGACTAGTTTTAGATTATATAGTCTTTTTCTTCATACCACTAAAGTAAGTTGACAATTTTCCATTTAAAATTATACTATATTAAATTAAATCCTAATATACTTATTTAATTTATTAATTTTTGATTTTTTAAATTTTTATTATTTACTTACTTATTTTTAATTATTAAATAAATTCCGATTAAAATTATACTATATTAGATTATATAGTCTTTTTCCTCATACCACTAAAGTAAGTTGACAATTCTTCATTTAAAAACATATTTGTTGAAAATGCCTACTGATGAAGCTTAATAATGCATGAGCCCACTGGTAGTAATTAAATACATTTTAGTAAGCCTGCTATAACAAAGTCACCCAAATAGATTGGCTTCGACAAGATGGTAAAAACCCACAAGTGAGCTGCCCACAGCTGACAGCACCAAGGCTATTATAAAAAGAGAGAAAGGATCAGAATCCTTAGTATCGTCATTCCTATCTTCATCAGCCATCTCTTCATTGGATTATTGCATTTGGTGATATAGAAACCCAGACTATCTCTGTCTCAGTGCTCTGTGTATTCTCAGGATGTTAGGTTTCAATATCCTGATCAAAGGTGGGTGCTCCACCTACCACCTGTACAGCCCACGACAAGAGGAACTAAGGAAGAGAAGACAAGCTCCTTTTCTAGTATTTGCCCACATCACGTCTGTCCCCATTGCCTAGAATCTAGAGCCAGTGGGCAGACTAACATGCAAGGGCGACTAGAAAATTCAGTTGTTAGCTGGGAAGCCACATATCTAGCTGGAACGCCTCATACCATAATTAAGAGGAGGCCAGGTTTTGGGGGTCAGGTAGTTGTTTTTGCCACACCACCTCATTGAAGCTGGTCAGTAAAATGTCTTTCATCCTCCTCTAAAGAGCCTGTGTGTGATCTTCTGTAGAACAATATATACAAAGGGTGTCCAAAACAAGAGCAGATGAGCTTTTAAAGTGAATTAAAGAACAAATCCTAGAGGTTAAATCTAGATCATTTGTTCTTTCTCCAGATGCACCTTGGTCAATGAAGAACATGCTTCTTTTCAAAGCATTGATGTGTTTTTGCCAAAAACAACTATATACGAGATAAATCAGGCCTAGAAATAAATAGATGAATAATATTCACTCCCTATCCTTGGAGGGTTTACATCAGTGAAAGGGAGAGTCATGGGAAAAAGGCAGTAAGAGCTAAAGTCACAGCATGAATGGAGCAATGAGACACAACCATGATGCAGATGACTCATTTGGGCTCAGGCTAGAGGGAGGTTGGAAAAGTCTTCACTAAAGAGAAGAGACTCTGCTTCCTGTTAATGGATAAAAAGGGCAGGACTCATTCAGGAAGGCAGGGAATGGAGGATGTTTGGTATAACTACAATGGAGGTTTGTGAAGGAACGGTGAGAGAATGGTGTGAGGTACCAGTGAAGTCAGCCTGGGCCAGATGACAAAGGTGTTAGGTGCCCCACTCAGAAGCTGACCCCTTTTCTTCTGGACAATAGAGAGCTGGTGTGGGGTATCAGCAAAGCAAAGCATGTTTTAGGAGGATCAACATGATGACAATGTGAAGTTGGTGGAGTTATGGAGAAGCAAGAGGAAGGAGATGAGTTTGGAGGCTTTTGTAGCTATTGCAATAATCCACTGAAGAGACGATGGGCCAAGGCAGAGGTACTAATGCCAGAGAGGAAGGGGACTAGATGTCCTTTCCATGTGGATCCCCTTGAATGGGTCAGGGGCAAAGGCAGGGAAGCACGCAGGAGAATGAATCAGAGCTCTCTGGCTTAAAATATTGAGCACAAAGTGATGCATTAGTCAAACTTGATAGATGGATCAGAGTACATTCTTTGGTTCATGTCAGGGGCTCCTATTTACGGGGCTCATAAGAAGACAAAGGACAATTTCTAATCATTATTACCAGATTCAGAAATTTATTTCTCAACCATCACATAAAAACCCTTTATCTGAGATTTATTTCATTCAGCTCTACGAACTTTTAGGCTTCCATATCACTATCACTGATGAATCCCCCAATTTTGCCATTAGAGTTTTCACCGGCTCCCCAACCTCAGTCTCCACAATCATATTAATAGAAGTTAAGTTCATTGGACAATCCATATTAGCCTCTAGCTTTGTGTTTTCTTGGCCTCTTTTTCAAAGAAAGATTTTATTTATTTATTTGACAGAGAGAGAGATACAGTGAGAGAGGGAACACAAGCAGGGGAAGCGGGAGAGGGAGAAGTAGGCTTCCCGCTGAGTAGGGAGCTCGATGCGGAGCTCGATCCCAGAACCCCGGGATCATGACCTGAACCCAAGGCAGACACTTAACCCACTGAGCCACCCAGGCACTCCTTTCTTGGCCTTTTCAAATTCACTGGCCACCTCAGTTTCACTTGAGCTCGCACCTTTCTAGCAGAAAGAACCTTTTCTATAAACCTCAATCAGGCAGTTCATATAGAGATAACCAGTTACATAGTTATGACAGACAGTAAGATTAAAACAAACAGTTGCTAAGGAAAATCCTCCTGTGTATCTTCCCATGTCCTCATAAGAAAGATAAAAGATAAAACAACAAAAATTTTTAACTACATTTTTAATGTTTGTACAAAAAACAACTATGAGGTTCATTAGTCTCTTTCATAATTTTCTGTTAGCATATGCCAAGAGCATAACTCTAAAGCAGAATTCCAGAAAATCAATTCCACAGGGACCAAATAAGGCAGTTCTCCCTAAGCTTCTCCCCTCGGAGTTCCTCAGTGAAACATTTGGAAAAAGGTGAGCTACATTTTTTTTCTTTTTTTTTTTTATTTTCAGCATAACAGTATTCCTTGTTTTCACACCACATCCAGTGCTCCATGCAATTGGTGTCCTCTCTAATACCCACCACCTGGTTTCCCCCACCTCCCAACCCCCGCCGCCGCTTCAAACACCTCAGATTGTTTTTCAGAGTCCATAGTCTCTCATGGTTCACCTCTCCTTCCAATTTCCCAGAACCCCCTTCTCCTCTGTAACTCCCCTTGTCCTCCATGTTATTTGTTATGCTCCACATATGATAATTGACTCTCTCTGCTTGACTTATTTCACTCAGCATAATCTCTTCCAGTCCTGTCCATGTTGCTACAAAAGTTGGGTACTCATCCTTTCTGATGGAGGCATAATACTCCATAGTGTATATGGACCACATCTTCCTTATCCATTCATCCGATGAAGGGCATCTTGGTTCTTTCCACAGTTTGGCGACTGTGGCCATTGCTGCTATAAACATTGGGGTACCGATGGCCCTTCTTTTCACTACATCTGTATCTTTGGGATAAATACCCAGTAATGCAATTGCAGGGTCATAGGGAAGCTCTATTTTTAATTTCTTGAGGAATCTCCACACTCTTCTCCAAAGTGGCTGCACCAACTTGCATTCCCACCAACCATGTAAGAGGGTTCCCCTTTCTCCACATCCCCTCCAACACATGTTGTTTCCTGTCTTGCTAATTTTGGCCATTCTAACTGGTGTAAGGTGATATCTCAATGTGGTTTTAATTTGAATCTCCCTGATGGCTAGTGATGATGAACATTTTTTCATGTGTCTGATAACCATTTGTATGTCTTCATTGGAGAAGTGTCTGTTCATATCTTCTGCCCATTTTTTGATATGATTATCTGTTTTGTGTGTGTGTTGAATTTGAGGAGTTCTTTATAGATCCTGGATATCAACCTTTTGTCTGTACTGGTCATTTGCAAATATCTTCTCAGATTCCGTGGGTTGCCTCTTTGTTTTGTTGATTGTTTCCTTTGCTGTGCAGAAGCTTTTGATTTTGATGAAGTCCCAAAAGTTCATTTTCACTTTTGTTTTCTTTGCCTTTGGAGACAGACATATCTTGAAAGAAGTTGCTGTGGCTGATATTGAAGAGGTTACTGCCTATGTTCTCCTCTAGGATTCTGATGGATTCCTGTCTCACGTTGAGGTCTTTTATCCATTTTGAGTTTATCTTTGTGTACGGTGTAAGAGAATGGTCAAGGTGAGCTACATTTTATTGCCAAACCTTCATAACCCCATTTGGGGAAAAATTGTTTAGAGGACCTAAAAGGGTACGAATACACTTAGGAGAACTGAAAGTTACCTCGTGCTCTCATCTGTGTTAACCATTTCTCTCAAACAACTTCTAAATAAATACTCCAAATCAGGGCATTTAAAGTTGTATCCCCTGACCAGCTTCTGGATCTCTGGATCCCACGTTGCTGGTCATACTGGTATGGAACTGCTCTTGAGCAGTTGAGAAAGTAATATCTGGAACGTGTGTCTTCTGCTCAGTCTGTTATTGTTGTTTTTCTTGCAAGAAAATGCACCAGAAAGAAAGGCCAGCTTCTTGCAGCATGGAGGTGGCCCAACAGAGGAGTCCAAAACACGTGGGCCTCAAGTCTCCTAAAAGTCTGGTTAGTGCTCATTCAAATCTATGGACAAAAAACCAATCAACCTGCCCCCTCTCAGCCACTCAGATTCTCCTTCCCAGAACACAGCCACAATAATTTTAGTCTGCAAAAAACAAGGCATTCTCCTTAGCTTTTAAAAGACAGAAAAAGCAAAACCTTAGTAATTACAGCATATTAAACCTTGTTGTGTACTTCAAAAAAAACTGATAATGAATAAAATGATAACTAATAAACTGCTTAAGAAACTGACTTAGTTAACTTCTTGTATGGAGTCATTGATCCTGTATCAGTTGGATGTTGAGGGTTCCTGACAAAAATGATCATCTTAATGATTGATCTGTAGCCCTCCTTGAGACTTATTAGTTAATGAGCAGTACCTGCTGTCCATTATGGTTATTTGTATTTCATAAGAATGAACTTTCATCTGCTTTCTAAGGACATACAAATTCATCCACTGACATTCTCATCAGAACGAACAGGGTGATCTGGAGGGAGATCACACAGAGAAAGAGCAAGGGCAATATTCAGACTGTGGCAGTAAAGGAATAAAACCACTACCTACATTTAATAAACATAACTAAGTGTGCTGCCAATCTACAAGTTAAACACACACACACACACATACACCCTTAAGGATAAGAGGATAAGTAAATACCTAAGCTCTGTTTGGGACTGGAATCATGTCTGTTCAGGATAGTAATACACTCACTCTTCCTTCCCTCTCGCCTTCCTCCTTTCCTTCCTGCCCCCTTCTCTAATTCCTTTTTGTTCCCTTCTTCTTTCCTTCCTTCCTTCCTTCCTTCTCTCTTCCTATCTCCTTCCCTTCCTTCCTTCCATAATTCTGTGAGCATCTGTAATGTGTTAGCCACTATGCTCATCACTGAGGATAGAAATAAGAAAAGGCATTATCTCTGCCCTCAAAGAGGTTACAGTCTAACAGTCAGTGCAAGATAATTAATAACGCTGGTTATTAGCCATGTGCGGTCTTTGCTAAAAACAAAAATTAAAGAAGTTAATTATTACTTAATGCATTCCAGTCAGGAAGCAAAAATCTTTCTAATTTGGTATCAATAGGACACGCACTAATTAAAATGGTTTTTATTGACAAAAATATTGGAAAGCTGTGTAATTCCTAGGAAGTCAAATACATACATGGTCACTAAACATCTATTTAGCAATTATTTGTTTAAATTTTTGTACAAATCACTTTCTATTCTATTCATAAAAAATTAGGACTCAAGTTATTTGTACTCTTAAAATATGTGCACATAAATGCCCATTTTTCTAAATAGTCTATATTAGTGAAATATATTTTATGTTATATGTGGATAATATATATTATATACTTTATGTATATATAATAAAATATGTCCTTACACATTAAAAAATAAGAAATGTCTTTTAGTAGCTCTCGGTGAACATCCAAAACTTCTCCATAATCTTCAGTTCAACTGATCTTTCCAAGAAAGATTATATGAAATCTGTCTGAGCAGCCAGGGAGGAAGATGCCAAAAAGTTTCCTCAGGACCTCTTTACTCCTCATTCCGTGGCAGCACCTAGAGAGAGTCTTCTAGCTGGGTATCCTTTGTGGGGTGAGTTCATGCAGGGAAAATCCATCCAAGCAAATTACAGGGGGGAATGCCAACACTTGCATTTAGTTATATTTGAAGTCTTCATTAAGAGAAAGACCACATCAAGATTCACGACAGATTCACAACAAAGCAGAAGTTTTTAGAAGTGTTTTGAAATTATCCCCATCTCATTTACAAAGGAAGATGGCACATCTCTCTAACAAGCAAGCCACTTAGTGAAGCCACATGGGACAGAAAGCAAGGCGAACACCCCGATTGGCCAATATTACAGGAGTAATTTAAGAAGTCAGCAAGTCATTACCCTAGTTGGAATCTGACCAGAAAACCAGGATTAACACCCCAAAGCCTTTAGGTAAAGTGCCAGGAACACTTTAATGACCTAATCACTTAGGGTGTTAGAGAACTGATTACTAGGGGAGACTGAACAGCACTAGAACGTCCTTTGGGATAAAAGCAGCATGTAAATTATTATCACTACTTGTGAAAAATGTTGATATTTAATTCCTTAACTGTTTGTTTTTATGGAGCCCACAGTGAGGAAAATATGGACATTTTTATCATCACACATTTAATAATAAAGTGAAATTTAAAGAGAAGAAAACATTTAAGTGCAGAAAAAATCATTTTCTTTGGTCTAGCCCAGCTCTGAGCAGAACTCCAACTCATAGTTGAAAACCAAAGTATGAATGACAAAGGACACACTGGAAAACAGCACACAGTGTTCAGACTAGAAATATTTAGAGATAAAAATTCCAAGAACTGTAAGAGTCTTGTTTGGCTTTATATGCACCAACACTTCTGAATCTGTGAAGCTTATTTTACTTAGGATTTCTATAAAACTGAGCAAGAAGCCACATGACAACAGACATGCAACACGGCGTTACCGTTCCCAGTTGTTTATTACCTTCCTTGTAAGATAACATACCTCCTGCTTGCTGTTCTGTGGTTCACTATGCCTCCATATAAGCAGAATACATCTCCCCATGCAACTATATGGCTTGGCCATGTGGTTTTATTGAATAAATGAGGTTGGGACAAATGAGATTGTGTGCAGAAGTATTGCAGATCTCCACCAGCTTTCTTGTCTTTCTTCATCTATGAGGAGGGCTTGTCCCAAAAGGGGACAAGCCCAGGTCTTGCCCAGGTCCAAGAATAAAAAGGTATATGATGCAAAGCTAAACAGATCCAAGTAGCACTTTGGCAACTACAGCCAACTGTAATCACCCACATGAAGTGACAAGAAGAAATAAACGTCATTGCAGACCATAGCAACTTGTGGACTACTTGTTGCCATAGCAAGGCTGCCTAATACATATCCTTCCCCAACACAGGATCAATAAAAATAATTTCATAGAAAATCATTGTTCAAGTAAAAATTGACCACAAAGACCTGATGAGAAAATGAGTCTTGTTCTGTGTACAAGGCAAAGACATTCCTCACTAACAGGTAGAAAGATCCTCTCTACTTTCATATCTTACTGATTTATACATATCTATATGATAAAATACTTTCCCCAGGAGCTTGTGGTCTTAGAACACAGAACAGTGACATAAAGCAAGTTTCTCTGGTGATTCTTTACTTCTCCTATTGTTGTTTTCAAATGCCCTTGTAACACATTCTTCTCCCCAAGAGTCCAGGATGCTTCAAGTATCTTGAGATTCTCATTGCAAAATTCTCATTGCAAATAACCTCCTCACTTCCTATGGCCTACATCCTTAGGATTCATGTGACAATATGTAGGAAACTTTAGGACTCTAAAAGAGTCCTTAAAGTATCAGGAAAACACTAAAAAATAAAGACAGAATTAAGAGGGAATTATTCTGGGCAAGAGGCAGGGTGGGGGCAGGGGATGTGGATGGTAAAGATCTCTCCGGAACCCCTACAATCATACCCAGACCACAGAGCTTATTGGCTACTAGTTTTAAACATAATATAAATCTGTCTAAAAGACTGAAAATACTGGGGCATTTCCATAGAAAATAAGAAAACCATAGAACAAATCCAAAAGTCATAGAAACCCAATAGCCAGGTGGAAAGCGCCTCCAATCCTTTGAAGAAGTTAGTGGGGAAAGAAAGGGAATGAAGACATTCTTCTCTTCCTCTATTCATATAAACATTTGTAATGGCTTTCTGAACAAAGAGGAGCAGCTGCTTTCCAGCCAGTGGATCAAAGTGTGAGCAGGTGACGATGACTGCTTTCTAAGAGAACTCCGTCAGGCACCAAAGTGCAAAGGTGAAAATTCGAATGCATGGAGTGAGTAGGTGTTGAAATAGCCACACAATATTTCCAAAAGTTCAGAGAAGTTTACTGTAGGTTATGTCCCGGAGTCAGGAAAATGTTTGAATTGGGAAAAATTTTCATTTTTGCCTGACTTTAAATTTATACCTTTCTAGCTATGACATTTTCATAAAACAAAAGATCTCATTGTTCCTCCTTTCCTCTGTGAACTCTTATTTAATTCACATAGCACACTGGACTCCTTTCATTTGTCTCTGGTTTCCAGCACAAAATGCTGTGGTATCTTCTTAATTGACAGCCAAATGTTTATAAGCCCACCTTTCCAGGACAGGTACTTTTTATTTGAAATGCCATTGATAGATTTAATTTTGTTCAACTTTCTCAAAAAACAATCCCACTGGCGCAATAAAATATATTGAGTTTGATGTGTTTGGCTGCAAGAACTTTCATTTGGCCAAGGCCACATAGTCTGAAGTCTCCAAGTGTAAATTATAATGTTATTTGAGATGAAGTATAGAGTCATTTGTGGTGCTCAGGACGACACATGATGTAATCTTACACTCTATCTGCAGGTGTGATATTGGATTCTGCTAGGACAGGCACCTGGTATCAATGTTCAGTCTGGCCTTGTTTCAACACAGTCAACCATGGCTGAATATGACTAGAATAAAATAGAACCCAGCTATGGCAGATTTTTTTTTTTTTTTTTTAAGAAGAGGAATGATGAGCAACAATTACAATGAACTAAATGGTGTCTGATTACTCTCTTTCCCTGAACAGCACAAAATTCTTGCTCTTTACAGTAATACTGTCAGTGCTATGTGAATATAGAAGCAAAACTGTGTCTTATGAATAATAAAAAATAATAATAATATATGGATTTTTACATATGAAAATGATACAGATATTGATGTCTAATTTTTTTTTAAATACAGTTGATGAAAATATCCTGGGCCATGAATTTTCCCTTTATAACTTTATCACACTGGTATCTACTTCAGGAATGTAGGGAGAGACCTACCTCTAGTCTGTAAGCCAAAGGAGAGAAGGGACCAAGCAGCATGCCCACCATTCTTTTGTTCTTGATGCCTATTTGCTGAAGGAATGACCAAATTCACATGTTCTTCTTTCTCATGGACTGATCTTTGTAGAGGCATTTCATCTATATACTGGACAGGTCGCATAATTAGTGTTGGGGGAATAGACCCTAATCATGGCATAGAGAAAATCAACTCTGTTCATAACCCCACTGAGATGTCTGCTCAGGTGCACAAACACTCTTGAAATGCATAGTGATGACCAGATGTATCACCAGAGAGAAAGTGACCATTTGGGTATTTGCAGGGAAAGAGGGAAATAGGACTTGCCAAGTTATATCTCCTAACCTAACCACTTTGAGATTTCCCCATATTTGGAAAGCTTATTAAATGGACCCTCATAAAGTTAATGGAAACTTGAATTACAGAGCCTGATTGACATTAATCTAGGCATAGGATTGATTGATGTGGCAAATGTGATGGGCACTTACATAACAGATCAATGGAAGTGTGAGACCAGATAGAAGGAAGAGGTGAAATCTCAAGACATACTTTGAACAGTTCTAGGAAAATTAAAACCATTTATTTAATCCCCTCCTTAAAGGGGGGGGGGATGATTTCACTTGTTTAAAATTCAAAGATCTCAAATTGATTCTATAGCTATTATCTCATTAAATCCTCATGACATCCCCAAAAGGGGGTAAGGATTCTGAGTCACCCCACTGAGATTAGGAAACAGGTCCAGCTTGGGTGGTGCCATTGAGTTAGACCCTGTGTCCTCTGTTTCTTCCCCCACATCAGGCTGCCTCTCTTGAATGTTCAAAGTCACTCAATTTGTCACCTCGTCATATTTAATCAGGCTGTATACCTTCAGAAGTGAAGTGATTTCAAATCTGACAGCTCTTACGCCCACACCAGGCCCTTCTAGTCTCCCTCACTATTCTGTATGTTAGATGGGTCAATCTTGTGAAACATGTGAACTCCAAATAACTTAATTTTTTCCATAAGCTCTACACTTTGAAGATCAAAGCTGGCCTCTCGTCCACTCTAGTTCATGTGCCAGTGGCAAACAGAAGAAATTCCAGGGTCTCCCCTTTGAACAGACTATTTTGGCACAGAAGAGCCTCCTCCTCATGGCGGCATTCACTCAGTCTGACGGGCACAGAGTAAACTAAAGCCACAGCAGCTAAGCAGACTTCCTCAGTCAGGTTTCTCCAAAGTGATGGTGAGTATCATGTAACATTTCAAAGCGCCCCCCCCCCCGACTTTTTTTAAATAAGGGAAGTGTTGTCCCTTCCATGTTTGAATTCACACCCTATTCCTTAGCTAATTCAGCTCTAGGAAAGCTTTCAACAACTTTTGAGAAATAACCTCAAAGTCATTTTACACATGTTTATTGAGGTTTTTCCTGGCCTTTGTAAGTTCTCTGGAGGTATAAAAACGGTATAAGTCATTGAAAAATATCTTATTTATTTATTTGCCAGTCAAAATTTTATAATTTCATATAATGGGAAAGTTATTGAAATTTAGAGGAAAGACAGTAAGGGAGAGACAGGGAAATTTCCATTTCTCTCTAGGAAGGTCCTTGACAGAAACCCAGGTAGGCCCAATATGAAGACACACTTGGGGCTGCATGAAGTTTGTTGGTGTCCATGTGAGTAAGCTAGGTCTGCTGCACTGAAAAAAGTTAGAAGAGAGAAAAATGTTAAGGAACATGTAAAGAAATAGTACAAGGCTGCTTCCCAGGTTTCGTGAACTCTCCAGAAAAGGCCAGCCATTTCCCAAAAGATTCAAGTGATATGAATGAAATAAGAGGCAAGTGAGAATCACAAATAGACACCAGAAAGATTTCAGAAAATTTGCAAGTATTCAAATCTTCAAATAAGGGAATGATGTTATCAATCATCTTGATCATTAAAAAAAAATTAAGGAACTGAAGAATGAACAGATAATTGGTGAAAACATATAAGTATTTACAAAGAAGATATGATCAAGGAGTTGGTTTAGATGTATTTACTGGTAGGAGTATGTTATTTACTGGTGAGAGAAATGGGTGAACTGGTTTTGGCTTTTCTTTTTCTTTTTAGTTTAAATCAATTGAATATAAAAAATAAGTAGTATTTACTTTTATGAATATTCACTTAGATTAAGGAAATACCATGAACATATCTATTTAAGTTTGTAAAAGATATCTGACAAGTCTCATATGATATTCTTGTACACAAGAGGGATAAAAACTAGTTTGATCATGGTCTTAGAGCAATCTGCATGCTATAACAACCCTCAGATTGCACTGGCTGGATATAATGTGTGTTTATTTCGCCCTCATACTACATTCAATGTGAGTCAGTAGAGGGACTCTGACTGATCATTTCTGGATCAAGGCTTCCTCCATCTTATAGCTGTGCCTCCTTTACATATCCAGACTCTTCTTTTTCAAGATTTTATTTATTTATTTGCTAAAGAGAGAGCAACAGAGGGAGAGCAAAAAGCAGACTTCTCACTGAACAGGGAGTCCGACTCGGGGCTCAGTCTTAGGACCCCGGGATCATGACCTGAGCAGAAGGCAGACACTTAAGTGACTGAGCCACTCAGGCACCCCATAGGTATCCAGAGTCTTCTCCATGAAGTCAGTGGACAAGGAGAGATATATAGGATTGAAGATGAGAGGTATTTGTCCAACATGCCTGGCGGTGACTCACACCACTACAACTCTCATTCCACTGGCCAGAACTTAGTCTCAGGGCCACACCAAACTGCACAGATTGGGAAATGAGGTCTAACAGTAGGCAGAAGAAGTCAAGGAAAGCATGAATTACATGAATACCAGTGACCACTAGTCTTAGCTACAACAAAAGTACAGTGATGGTTGTATCTACAATATTTCAATTAACAAATCTTATATTGACATTCGCTTGGCCCTGTTACACTCAATTTTTTTTATAAACAACATAATCAAACACTTGTAAAGTGCTCTTCTAATTTTCAGATGACACGCAATTGGGAAAGAGAGATAATAATAGGCCAGGTTATTGGCTAACAAACTTGTTCTGTAAGAGACCAGTTAGCAAATATTCTAGGTTTGGGGGGAAATCCACACAGTCTCTGTCTTGATTAATCAACTCTACTATTGTATTACAAAAACAGTCTTAGATAATGTATAAACAAATGGGTGTAACTCTGCTCAAAAAAAAAAATTTGCAAAAAAATGTGGCTGCCCAGATTTGGTTCACAGGTTCTATTTTGGCAAATCCTGGGCTAGGAGACAGAATCAGGATTCCTAAAAAATTAGCCTACTTACGTTTAAAGTTTTTCATATAGACCAAAAAGAAAAGTCCTTCATGTACTAGGAAATAATGTAATTTTTGTGTAAAATATCTTTACACAAACTCTACTTTACCAAAAGCACCATGTTGTGTGGTTACATAAAGGTCATGACCAGGAGTGCTGTAATTGGGGAAGTTATACAAAGAAGCTTTAAACTCACTAGGTAATATGGCCTGTTGTTGTGTCCCCCTTGGGTGCACTAGTCAAAGGTCTCCCAAGTGGCCATTAACTTCGTAAGTTTGCCAAGGTCCCAGATTGGATCCTTGGCCCAGAAACCTGATTTATCCCCCCAGGAATAGGAAAGCTCATGTATTCTCACTCAACCCATTAAAGAGTTTGCAGAAAGTTAGAATTTTACCGCACCATCATGGCCAACCTTGTTGAGTGAGATTCTTGCCCCTGGAAAGGACCAAACAGCCTAAATGACCACTTTCACAGTGATGCTAGGCAATTCTGGAACTGGGCAAAGGGTCGGATATGATCACTTTTGTGGACTTTACCAACTCTACAGAATGTGTGAATCTAAACTGAAAATCAATGAACCTCAGCTACTAGTTTCTTTTTCCCCTAGTCACCAGAACTGAGTGTTTGGGAAGAGAAAAAAAAAAAAAACGTACTTGTGAGAAATTCTTTCTGACATTCGGACTTAAAGGTCTTCCTGCCCTCCTAATCCACACCACCACATACAGATCCCTATCATAGAGTCATAAATCTTAAAAAAGCCATTTTATAATTAATCATCCATATTCATACCCAAAGGAAAAATCTTGCCACCAGCACTGATCAGTAACCAGTCAGCTTCTGCTTAGGCACAGTCAGACTGGGAGCACAGGGCCTCATGAGGCAGCACCACTCATCCTACAATGCATCTGTTCTTTGGAAAAACCCTCCATGAATCCAGTTGAAATGCATCTTCATGTATGTTTCTTTTATGGGTCCCAGATTCTGCTTGCTTTTATTTCAGTAGCTCTCCAGCTTCCATTCTTGCTTAATTTAAAATCCTTACAGCAACACTTTGCCTGCATGCTTATATTAATTTACAGATGATAGCTCTGATTGTGAAGATATCTGGGTATATATGATGTCTACTATTATTACTACTAAATATAACAATAACTGCCATTTATTAAGTGCCTAGTACTAAATGGACAGAGATGAGGCAAGTCATTGATGTGCCATCTATTGCTAGTCCTCAACACAACCTTTATAGAAGTTATTATATCCATTTTATAAGCGAATAAACTGAGACTTAGAACAGTTCAATGATCAACATAAGGGAAATAGATAATAAATGGCACAATCAGTATTTGGAGTCAAGTGGGTCTGATCTTAAGTTCATTTACTTTTCAGGTTACTTGTTTTACCTCTCCAACTAAGCTGTATTTGTGCCATATTTAATAGTCTGTTGTCATATTTTTTGCCAATTTGTGGCAACCACATTATACTGTAGCCTGGACCTCCAAAGAATCAGTGACCACCAATCACCTACACAGGTAAATTAAATGCCAAGGTAAATATTATAAATGTACTATCAAATCTCAACTGAGGTGTGAGAGGTACTCTGGTTTGCATCAAAGAAAACTGAAGCAAAAATACAAACTTTAAAAGAGTTATCTACTCAGAGAGTTCCAGTTTGAGAGACAGATCATTATATGCCAGAAACATTTAAACACTACAAATCTCACTAGTATGTACAGATCCAAAGAATTTAGAAAGACCCGTGGACAACACCATTCCAAATATATGTTCAGCAATGCTTGAAAGCAGTTTTCCTAGAACTGAAAAAACAAGACCAGGGACCAAAGGCTGATCTCGTGCAAAAGAGTTGAATCAAATGACTGATGATGTTCAAAGTGTTGAAAGAAACATTATTTTCTGAACTGTTATACAGTGCCACCCACACAGGAAATTCAACAGACATATTAATTATACCTAGCTTGTAATCCAAAAGATCCCGAGAATGTGCTTTATTTATTTTTTCTTTGGGAATGGGAGGAGAGTAAAATAAGATATCTGCCCATGATGCTAAGATCTGGGTGTACTGTTTTATCCAGCAAGATCTTAAGTCACACTAATTCTTCCCCAAATTGTTATCTTTCTCTTAAATAAACCCAAAGCTTCATTTCATTTCAAACAACTGGCCCAATGCAAATAATTACTAACTTCAGCTCTGATAGGGGCCCTATTGCTCAACTACAGAAAGGACATCCAAAATGACCCTACTGATCTGAGGTTTTTTTTTACATTTTTTTCCACAAGTTCACCCTTACACACTGAGGTCCACCTTTGTTGATTGCCTTTCCCACCTCCCAAAAGAAGATGTGCCACTTTTCTGGACTCTTTCCAATCTTGCCTATAAAAGCTTGAACAATCTCAAAATGCCTTGTTTGCTAAAAGAACCAAAGAGGGGCCAAAATAGGACTGAAATTTAGGCTCCCTTAAAAAGTCTCAAAACATTGGAACCCTGAGTCAGAATTGGGAGGCTGGTATTTCCTGACCTTCTATTTGATGTTGGTACTCGGTTGTAACGCTAATGAAAAAGCTGGAGGTGTAACAGGAAGTCCCTGACGGTAATGAGTTTACACAGAGACATACTGAGGCTTAAAGCCTGGGTCTGTCGGTTTGCGAGCCTAGGAAGTACTTGCTCAGACAACTGATGGTGAGGCTGATCTGCAAACCAGCTGTCCCGAGGAGCACTCCTGCGGCACAGTATTTCTGGAGGACTTCCTGTTGCCCCAGCGTTACCCAGCCCTTCTGCCACCCTCACCTCACCAAGCATACCAGGCTCCTTCTTCTTTCCCACCTCCCCTCACTGTGCCTGCATCAACTGTTTCCTCTGACTGGAACACTCCCTCCTTCTGACTGTAACTCTCACTTCAAAAATCAGCTTTAACAATTCTTCCTTGATAAATACCCAGACAAGGCAAGGTTCCCTACCATCAAGACTGTTGGAACCACGTGCACGTTCTGCCTGATGCCTGGCATCCTTAGGGTGGCTTTTAGGCCAGCTGCTGGGCTCCGAGCTTCACTAGAGCCCAGCTCCACCTGGCTTGTTCATGCATTGCTCCCAAGCACAGCAGTGGGCAGTCCAGACGTGCCCATAAGTAGTAGCTGATTGATGCCAGATCCCGTTTACCTCTTCTGCTCCAGAGCAGGGACCATGTCCTATCCTGTTTGCATTTCCCAAATGCAGCACAGCTTCCAACATCCAGGAAGTATCTCACACCTACTGACTGAATAAGTGAATTAGGAACAGGGCATATCCTTCTGTTTTATAGCACGATATGGGGACAAATCAATCAAGTTAGGAGCTAGGTTTTGTGCTTTAAAAAAAAAAAAAAAGAAAGAAAGAAAATCCTTGTGTTTTTAAACAAGATGCCCACAGTAAAAAATGATTCATCAAAGAGCCAACTAACTCTACCCCCACCTTCTTCTTGTCTTTAAGACCACCTGCCCAAAACAATCAGTAAGGACATGAAAAATCTTAGTCAGCCAGTTGTTTCCTTTAGCGTATTTTTGACGATCAGATTAGAAGAGTTGTTGTTTTTTTTTTTTTAACTGAATCCAAACTTTTAAAAAATATAATTTGAATTTGGAAGGCCTTCAAAATGTAAGTGTGTCATTGGGTATTTTTATCCCTAAATGAAATAGATTGGAGGACTGTTCTGATGATCAATCAGATGCATTCAAACTAATATAAATTATTAAAGCAAAAAAAATCTGGATGTAAAGAGAAGAAAAATAGTTAACACAGACTATTATCTTTTGAAATCTGAAAACAGACCTTAAGCTTTCGATTTTTCACTCTAGAGCAAGAACAACCAATCAGGAGTGAGATTGGGTGATGGGGGAATGGGGTCAGAAAAGTTTCCCCTGGTCTATTTGTGTTTTTAAATGAATGAAATGCTGACAACTTGATCATAACCAGGTTGCTTTCTCAGTTACCACAATGAGTTAAATTTACCTAGTCAATAGCTACGAGTGAGAGTTTTAAAAAATGTATTTGATTTAAGCTATTTGTTAAAACATATGATCTGTACTGAAATGTTTAGATGTTAACAATACTAAAAATCAGAGTATTCTGGGAAGGATAAAGGACATTTTCTCAAGCTGTTTGCAATTTTTTCTGTTCATTTTTTTTTTTTGCATTTAATCACCCTGTAAATCAGCAAATTAATGGCAACCTGAGTTTACCTTGGGTAAATGTGCATATTTCCCCTACTTAGAAACTCTACCAGGTTTTAACTTGTTAAATACATACCATGACCCATCTATAAGGAAGTCCAGCAAGCCAACCATTTCTGCTTACAGGTAGACATATAATACCTGGAGAAAACAGTGACACAACTAAGAATTCTAATATTTTCCTCTATCCAATAGAGGACATCACTGGCAACAGTGATGTCAAATCTTTCCACGTGCTTAAACTACATACCTGCCTAGAGTTCATCAACTAAAGAAAAACAGGCCTTTCAGATATTTCAAAAATTCATTATGTGCTATCATTGCCACCTTCCTTGCCAATAAAAATACTGAATTCTCAGTATTTGTGGGAACATCAATGCATCCTGCAACTAAGGGGATCTCAGGCCATTCTGGAGAGCACCTGGGCGAATAGGAAGACAGTCTGTCAAATGAACATTCCTATCTGCTGAGTTGCCTTTTCTACAAGAAACAAAACCAGAAAGTGGTGGGGGAAAATGAAAAGAGAGGGAAAATAATCCTGTGCACAGCAAAGTATAGATTGGCAATCTAATGTGGTCCTGCAACTTTGCTCAGGTGTCACCACCTCTGGGGACCTTCTGTCCCTCCCCTATGTACGAATAAGGTTGAATCAATCTTTAGAATTAATGATATCTCATCAAGACTTTCATTAAGACCTTTGAGACACAGCCTTGTTGCCAGAGCTGGAATCCTAAAGCCACCAATCTTGAGCTGAATTTTTTTAGTTGGACCCATCAGTGGACTCAGTGTTCATGTTTTGTCTATGGCCTTTTCCCAGTACTTTTATGACACCACCTTACTAGAACACCCTTGAACTTCACTTTGGTATAGTTGGGTTGGTTTTTGTTTGGTTTTTGATTGTTTGTTTTTGGCATAGCTTTTCTTATTTTATTTTATTTATTAATTTCAGTGAGAGAGAGAGAGCACCCACAGGAGAGAGCACAAATGGGGAGGGAGCCGAAGAGAGGGAGAAACAAAGTCCCTACTGAGCAGGGACCTCGATGTGGGGCTCAGTCCCAGGACCCCAGGATCATAACTTGAACCAAAGGCAGACATGTCAACTGAGCCACCCAGGTGTTCCTCACTTTGGTAGAGTTTTGATGATCATATTTGAACTGTAACAAAGATAGGAGTGAGAGAAAGTGAATCCAAAACATTTCTTCTCGGCAGGTGGAGCAACTACCTATTCTCAACTGTGGCATTGTCTTTATCATCCCAGGACAGTGGGCAAATATGGTGTTCAAATGTATCTGCTTAGTGAAATCAACTCAATATTTAGGACAAAACATCAAAATATTTTGAAGAAAGAAAACAAATGCCTCACTCCATCCTCCATACCTCATTTCCGTGGATCTCAATCTCAGAGGGACAGTTTCCACACTCAGTTCCAGAGAGCATCCCAACTCACTATAGGATCGCCAAACAAGTCTTTGAACATTGCTATAAAATTATGGTAATTCCTGAAACTTCATTGATTCATTCAAAATATATTATTGAAGGGTTATTACACCTCAAGAAGTTTGTATTTATTAGAAATATTGGGAGAGCAAAAAAATGCATTCCCTAACGTGTGTGCCCTCCTATAAACCAAGTTGAAGCCAAAGATCCCATGCTTGCTACTTTCTAGTTGTGTGAACTCACTCAAATTCTTACACTTAATTTTCTTCTTAATAAATGAGCATAAAATAGTTATTTCATAGGATTGTGGAGAGATGACTGAGGTGAAGCAAATAATACGCAATTCAGTGTATAGTGCCTGACACATAGAAAACATTCAGTAAATAAGGTCAAGGAATATTATTACTTTTCCTCTCTAACCACTATCCCCAGGAATGACCTCACCACACAACTGGGCACTAGCTAGAATAACATAGACAAGATGGACAGCTGCCAGACAAAAATATTTCACTAAAAGCTTTATGAGGCCGTTAGGTCTGTGGATTCTAGAGGTCCAGAAGGTGGCAACATGGCAGCGTGAGCTAGAGTAAGAAGGACTTGGAGGGCCTGAGATCACGTTTTGTGCGTCCTAGAGCTTCGGACAAACCCTGTTCCCTTTGTACAAGCAAGACGCTGAAGGAAGCAGAACTAAAGGGTACATGGTGATGCTGTGTGAGGAGGAGGGTTGGGGGGGTGGCAGAGAAAAAAAATTCTTAATAAGATCTCCACATAAGTGGGAAATTTAATTGCTTCAACTCTAAACGTATTCAAAAGAACCTATCTCTGTAAGTTAACATAAGAGAAAAGCTAGTGGAAGATAAACCGTAATGTTCAGGGAATAAAAAGCATAGTTTTTATGCATAGTTGCACTCTTCAGCTTAGTTTTCCTTTCCTTTTCCAATGTAAGGGTTCTCTTTATTAAAATGGGAATATTATGTCTACATATTGTGAATTTCTTTCCTTGTCCTCATCTCTCTGTTGTAGCTTCTGTTCTCTTTACAAATGTGTGCATCCTTTATAAAGATAAGAATATGATATAAACCTATGGTGAACATCTTTCCTTGTCAGTGTTCATCTGCAAGGTGATTTTTTTAATGGCCTCACTAAAAATCCTTCTCTCTGACCTCCTGCTTTTCCCAGAAGTTCTTCCACTGAATGATCTGTGCTTTGACCAAAGTCATTTCTCTAACCAAAATTATTGAGTTTATTAATCCTGTGAGAACTTCCCTCCATTAAGCCCTTTACTATCTGCTAAGTCTTCTCAACTATCCTCAGACCCCTTTGGATACTACATGGCTTATTTACCTCACAGCTTGCCCTCAGTGGGTCCCCTCAGTGAGAACGCACCTCGTAACAGTGAGCCTCTAGGACCTGCACCAGCATGAAACACTTCCCTCTCAGGGGCCCCCCAGAATCTCACCTCTTCAGGAATTTCGTCTTCACTAAAAGACACAGCGCTCACCACAGCATATTTACTGTGCTTCATTCCACTTATTTCATAAGTATAATGAATGCAACCCAGCTTCTCTTTGAGCCCTCTATATACAGGTTTCTAGTCTATGTATTTTGCCAACTGTTCTTATTTACTATTCTGCTTTGTAAGCTGCTTAGAGGTTCTGACCATTTTGTTAACAAACTCACAGTAGAGCTCTTTGGCTCCCCTAAATGTTACTGAGGAAATAAAAAGAAACAATCGGTTAACCAAAAGATCACGTTTGTTCCCAAAGACACATTTCTTCTTATTTTCAGTTTGGAGTGACATAGCAAATAAGTCATGCTTTTGCAATGATTAGAAGTCCTCTGAGATTATTTTGCCAGGAAGTCTGTGACCCACCTGAAACTCAAATGATATTAGCAAAAAGTTGTTTTTATCTGATTTTAACCAGGAGAAACAAACCAAGGCTGCGAACGTAAGGATGTCCATGATTCTTTATGGAGCAACCCAAGCTTATAGGAATTTGAGAGGTGTGGTGAAAAAAAAAAAAAAAATCACACACACACACACACACATCCCATCCCTGATACGTTTCTTTCGCTCCAAGGCAAAATTGTTTGTAAAAACTTTTCTTTTGATTTTTGTTATCCAAATAATTCCAGCTTAAATTGGAACTCAAATATTAATCTGATAATGACACCGTTGAGACACATTCTCTGACGATTGATCTCAAATGACTTACAAGGCTTTACTTTCCCCCATTTTCTGCATTCCTTTCTAGCCAGGGTTTGCCCGTCTTTAACACCAACCACCCCCCCACCCTCCACACCACCATCATCTGGGCGGGGAAAAAAAGAAATCCCTGAAGTGTATGTCTTAAGATGATTACTATGTGCTTGGGAATATCCTTTAATTTAAATTTTGTTTTATTTTATTTTTAGCTTCAAAGCGTTTGCAGGAATGAACACCTGTCTTTCAGGGCATTATAAGAAATTGTCAGGTACCTGACGTACTTTGTTTTGTCAAGTCCTCCAACAGTGACACTGAGGATAGAAGTCACATTTTAATTAGTGATCAAAGCAAAGGACACCTGTAAGGCTGGGTTAGACTTCTAAATTCTTTGATATTAGGCTTACAAATCTGAAAGAGCCCTTTGATTCTCTCGTGTGTCTGTCCTCTCTTGGAGATCAGCTTAAATCTTTTTTTCAAAAGCAACATACTTAACTAATCTGAGCACTGAAGTTATGGGTGACAATGTCCATTCACACAGCAACTCTTAACACCCTATAAAAGGCATACTCTATTACGAAGGACACCAGCGCACTGTCCAAAAGTCCCCGTTGCTCTGGAGCTTTGTTGTAGTACAAGCTGCTTAAAGTACAAGTGCCCTCAAAGGGTCTCAGAAACCCTTGGATTTGACATCAGTTTGAGAAAACCGTCCTTGTGGCCTGTGTCCAGGAGGGGAAGGAGAATGTGGGATCCATTGTCGTTTTACATAAACTAAAATGCGTATATGTATATGTATATGTACGTATGTGTATGTATATGCATATGTGTGTATGTATATGTATGTCTATGTCTATGTCTATGTATGTTCATATTATATAACATAACAGTGTCAACCTATTGATATACTAAGACCATAACAAGCAAATAACAAGTAATAGATTAACATTAATATACTAACATGTTTATATTTTATAGTATATGTATATTATTATATCGCATATATGCTAGATATGCTAATGACACATACAGTGTGGTTTTATTCACATATATACTAACAATTTCCCTGGTGAAAATGGGACAACTCCCCAGGTTTTCACTCACATGTAAAAAGTGGCATGGGATCTATAACCGACTACTAGAAATAGTACTTTAAAAACTTCACAGTAGTGGAAATACAGAAAAGTATAGAGAATAAAAATACAAAAATAATCCCCTTCATATTTTGGTGCTCCTTTATGCAATTTTACAATTTGGGCATAATAAATATGTAACTTTATATTCTTTTTTTTTTTTTTTACAATTAACAAGAGCATTTTCCTTTATTGCTAGAATTGTCAGTGACAGGATAGTTATATATTCTATAACTCACAAACATTTACTTGATCATGTGGTTATTCTTAATTTTCTGCTAGTATAAAAACATCACAATGAAATGAAATAAAACTGTATGGCATGTCCCTAATGCATAGGGCTAAAATGTCTTTCAAATAGGCCATATCAATTTATAGTTCTACCAACAATATATTTTCCTGGAAAAATGCCTAATTGCCAACAATTCGTGTTTCTTTTAATTTATTGCTACTAGTTTATCTTGGAGTTTTTTACACTTTTTTGATTACTACCATGATTGAATATTATTTATGGTTTATGAGACAATTCAATTTCTTCCTTTTTATTTGTATAGTCCTATACAAATGACAAATTGACTATACATTCCAACTATTGACTTACATGAGTCATATATAAGTATATATATCTGTGTGTGTGTGTATATATATATATATATATATATATATATTTAAGATTTACTTATTTATTTGGAAGAGAGAGAGACTGTGTGCACACCTGTGGGTGGTGGGAGGGAGAGAGAGAATCTCAAGCAAACTCAGTGCTCAGCACAGAGCCAGATTTGGGGCTCATCCCATTAATCCCTGAGATCACAACCTGAGCCAAAATCAAGAGCTGGACACTAAATCAACTGTGTGACCCAGGTGACCCATGAGTTTTTCATATATTAAGAAGAGTAACCCTGTATCATTAGGTTTACTGCAAATACCTTTCTCTTTTTAATTTTTAGAAATTTCGTCAATGGATTTTTTCAATGCACAAATGTATATGAAGAGTTTTAAAGTCTTATGCAAGAAATCTACTAGTCTTTTACTCTAGGATTCCTCTTTTTGCTTCTTATTTTAGAAAGTTTTTTTTTTCCCCCATGGAGAGATCAGATAATTATCTTCCTGTTTTCTTATTGTTTACTTTATCTTACATTATCTCTGTCTAAAATCATGTCTTAAAATAATTATTTGTAACAAAGCTAAGTTTTTGTTCTTCATCACAGCATATTTTGCTTTTATTTCGTATTCCCATTATTTTTCAAAAAAGTACCAAGAAAAAAACAAACAAACAAAAAACCCAAGTCATTTCCCAGCTAAGAAATCATTATGGAAGCATGAAGCTACCTTCAGTGAGGTTTTAAGGAGTTTCCAATTTCTTTCTGCCCTGAGTTTGTTTAAAAACAACAACGACAACAACGTTGGGTGGGGTAACCAAATCAGTGTAATAGGTTAAGTCACAGTGTGTCTGAATTTTAATTTCTCATGGAACAATAATCTGAGCACAATTTTTTACTTTATAAAGGAGATGGTAATTGTGATAGGCTCTGTTTTTCTAATGGAGTGATCATCCGGTTTGGCCTAACAATTTGAATAAAGGAAAGTTTTGAAGAGTAACATATGCTCCTTGAAGAGGAAATTTGATGAAAAGTACCAGCTTAGTATTTGCTATGAGGTCACTCGACTTAAAGCAGCTTTCAACATCTTTTGAAGAAACCACCCTTTAAAGTTCAACTGATCAAAGTGGCATCATGTACAGAAGTCAGAATTCCTCACCGGCCTATCCATTACTGAGGAGTGAGGTGCAAAGATTTCAGAGCTGAAGGTCGGTGGAGAATCCAAAAGTGAACTTGTCTGCCCAGTGCTTACCCATTTGAAAGAGAAGGATGCTAGCTAATGCTTCAGACTGAATATAAGAGCCCGTGGAAATGAGCCCGTGCCTAACTAAACCTAAATCAAATTATCAGAAAACTATTTTCCCTCCAACACCAATCAGATCAGAAATGATTACAGGGAATCGTGTTCCTCCTCCTTGTTCTTGATTTTCAATTCCAAAGAGAGAAAGACTCATGGCGCTAACATCCATTCAAACTTTCCACTCACATTGAGACCAAACATTAGGGTCCAATCTGGTTTTTAGAAAAATCACGGGGAAAAAATCAAACAAATTGATTTAAACTTATGTAGAGAAAGAAGAATCTGGCTATAATAATTAGAATCAGGAGAGCTTAAAATCTAAAAGCAGAGCTATGGTCAAGAGAAATGTCATGGGGAGAATAAATGTGATTCACTTGGGGAAAAATAGAGGACACAGGAGATAGACGAAGAAGAAGTGGAGGTGCTAGAAAATTCCTGGAGTGCCTTGTTCATCCCAACAATAATCTCAATCCAATTTTCCGTAAATGTGGAAAGAACAAAATTTTGATGGGTTAGGGATGATTGCATTGCAAAATGTTTGCCTAAGACGGTGTCGGCACAAATTATAATATATCAGACCCTACGCAAGGCACAAGTTATACTAAAGAAAAGTCTAATTATCCAACGTGTTCTTCAGTGGGCTCATGAAATCTAGGTATATCAGGATATGAATACTTCACAGTCTTGTCTATGTAGGCTAGTATAGTTTGTTTTCTATTACCTAGAAAATAATAAATTTGTTTCACTAAAAACCTGCAGCATTACATAAAACTGTTTCGCATTTTTAAAATAATATTAACATGAGTAAGGCAACGGAGAATTGGTAAAGCTCTGTATTCTTCAGGGAACTGAGGAAGCGAACCCTACATTACTAGGGGAATACTTTTCCTGGTTCTGCAACCAGATTAAATTGGTCATTCTCTTCCCTCCAGCTTCCACTCCAAACCTATAACCCCTTAGGCACACAAGTAATTTCACTGTAATTTAAGCAGAGCTGGTTGGTTTTTTTACGGAAAGTTAAGTGAAAGCACATATGTAGGCATGATCATCTTGCTCAGCTTCTGAGCCAAAAATCCAGCAGAAATATGTCACCTACACAAAAGGGGATTGTGGACACAGACGGGACTGGCAGAGACAATGCAATGAAGTCAAGTCTTTTAAAGCCCTGTCACCCAACATCAGCTCCTCAAGGAGAGCTCGCACCTCGGGTTCCATCTCAGATCTTCAAAGAAGGAAGATCAAATCTGGCACTGTCCAAAGATTCGTGCCTATTTTTCTCTTGATCTTCCCCCTCAAAATCTCCCTTTGAACAAGATTTGCACATGCAGAATGAATAGAGATTAAGGGCAATTATGGTTTTTGTTTTGCTCTTAATGGCCCATGCAACCCTGAAATTTGCTCCTGAAATCTATGGCTAACTCTGCAGTATTGCCTGTCTCATCTGTCAAGTGCCATATTTCATTGCTTCCAAATGCCATTTCTGGTATTCTCTTTCAACTTCAATCTGAAAGCTTTATTTCTTATGTGCTTTAAGTGCTGGGCACCAGGTATAAGAAGTAAAATATCCCAGGGCTTTGAGGAAGGGAATGCTAAGAGGATCCCCCAGTAAGATCCCTTGCCCACCCAAGATCTGCTCATTTGAAAAAACAAAGGCAAGCAGCAGAGAGAGGAGGAGTTAGGAGCACATTCCTGGGATTTAGGAGTGACGCCTCCATAGTGAATGAAGTCCTGGCAGGCTGTTATCTTTGTCTGCCTTGTCAGACTCAGGAGGGGAAAGGTCCCCAAAGAATCCATCTCACTGACATAGAAATGGCAGCTGGTACAATTTCCCTTTAAATAAATGTTTGGTGCTGGGGCTGTCTATATAATCTTCTTCACAGCTAAAGCCTCACTAGAACAAAAGGCATGACAGAAAAATTAGGTGCGTGCCAAAGTGTTCTGAAGTGGGAAGGTGTGAGACATTTCCTGGTTCGGGCCTTCAGCCCCCGACACCCCACCCCGGCTCACACCATTCATTTCCCACGGGGGACCGTGGTCGGGTCAATCACCCGCCTTGTTTCTCCATGAACAAATGAGGATTGTTCCTTCGGCTCAAAGTCAGTCTGTGAGATCAGGTTCTGAGCCTTCTTTGACAGGCAGATTTTGTGACACAGGAGCAAATAAGTAGTTGGAGAGTAAGTAATAAATAATCTCTGTCGAGGTACATTGGTGTGACTATAGACATGCTTGCACTCGACTTACAATGCCAGGCGCCCACAGGAATGAGCCGAGACCCGAATTAGGAGCCCCGGCTTTCTCTTGCAGTTTACGCAAAGATCGAACTCTGCCTTTCCATCAACAGAACCACGAAACCATAGTTAAGATTAGTCCTCAAATCACCAACAGGCTGGGGATGAGTGCATGATGAAAATCGCAGCTGAGCTTTGAATTCCACGCATTAGATTTTCCACGTTGGAATTCCACCAACTTGAAGTCCACATTAGAATAATGAATCAAATATACACATAATACAGGTATTTGGTTTTAAGGTTAGTGTAAGATATATGTGTGTGTATATGCACATATATATTAGTATTTCTAATTTTAGGAATAGCTATCAAGTGGAAGGTAACACAGTATAAGATAAATGTCCTCTATTCTCTAGATGCATGTAACCTGTAGCTACATTTATTTAATATGTTAAATAAACCCATTAATAATTGTGGGATGTCTCCCAGACATCACGCTACCATCTAACACACCTTTATGTCCACCCTTCATTCCAACTCTCCAAACAATATTTTACTGCCATTATCTGTGAAACGGAAATAATGAAATCCATAAACTAAACCAGCCCCTCAAGACCCCATGGCTCGTGAGTGGCTAATCCAGTCTGCCTGGCAGGGAAGTTGCTTTGAGCCTGCCACTGCAGGGCAATGGCTAGGACACCAGCAGGGCCTGAGGAGGGCTGTGAGAGTCACTGCCTCAGCACTACAGAGGCATGACCTTCCACTGAGAGACAGGACTGGTGAAGCCTCATTGGAAAAACAGTATTTGAGTTAGGCTTCAGTCACATCATCGACTGTACGCCATGATCATGGTCCTGAAAGTTAGAATTCTATCAAAAATGAGCCTGGGGGTGCCTGGGTGGCTCAGTGGGTTAAAGCCTCTGCCTTCGGCTCAGGTCATGATCTCAGGGTCCTGGGATCGAGTCCCACATCAGGCTCTCTGCCCAGCAGGGAGCCTGCTTCCCACTCTCTCTGCCTGCCTCTTTGCCTACTTGTGATCTCTGTCTGTCAAATAAATAAATAAAATCTTAAAAAAAAAAAAAAAAAGTAAGCCTGGATGTTGACAATCAGCTTTTCATCAAAACATTTATTTCCACCTGGGGGCTTCCAGCTTCAGCAAACCAGACCATTTCTCCACAGAGAGCTTCATCAAGGCACCGCTCTCCCTCCTGCTGACCAGCCAAATGAGACATGAAGTGATACCCGAGGCACAAATGCCCACCGGCAAACCCCATGGCCCCTTCCTGAGTGTTCAGTGTTTACTTCACTGAAGTAAGAAGAAGGAAGCAAAAGCTTTCAGCGAATCATCTGAGTGTTTCCAAACAAAGAATTGTTGGTACCATGCCATCTAAGGATCTGCGTGATATCTTCCAAGTCCTGGCATCGTGATGACTGAATCAAAGACAAGAGCGAGCAACTTCGGTTGTCAGCAGCTCAAGGTTAAAAGAAAATTCTGGTGACACCACAACTTGTGTGACCTTGGGCAAATAAACAACCTCCCCAAAACAAAGTCTGAGAAAACTTTGTTTTCTCAAATATGAAAAAGGGATCATAAGAGTGCTTACCTCAAAGACATATTATGAGGACTAAGGCATATAACCATGTGACATAAAATCCTGGCTCACGTGAGCACTGACCAAATATTATTAATACTATTTATATCACCATTAATACCATTAATGGCTAGTGAGTTTCCCCCACCCCATCACTGGGAGCTACCTGCCTACATCTTCAGCTTTCCTTTACTTAACAACGGGTTAGAACATGTGGAAAGAACATTCTAAGGAAAAAATAAAGTTCTATGATTAAAACATTTGCTTCTTTGCAAATTTTAAGTCACCTTCAAGACTTAAAATTCTCATATATCTTCACGGACAAATATCTCCTCACTGACCCTCATCTGTGGCGGGGCCAGTCCATATCTGCCAGGAAAACGTGCCAGTAGCCTACAGGCCAAGGGGGATCATGATGGTGAAGTTCACAGACTCGGACTACAGAAGCCTCAAGAAATTCTGCCTCAGCTGTCTCTTGCAGAGAGCCTAATAAACTACACATAGCTCCCTGGGCCTGAAGTTCGCCATTTGTAAAATGATGCTGAATTGAAGGTGTCTATGGATACTTCAAGGTCAAAATATCTACATTCATGTGACTTGACTACGGAAATTTAAAAAAAAAAAAAAGATATTGAGTCTCTTCCAACACAAAATGAAGATGTGAGTGCATCAGTAGTCTAGACCACTGTGGCCATTTTAGAGGGAATGAGAGAGAAACTGAAGCATGTGTGACTATGTCAATTGTTTATGGTCACTTGTGGATAGCTAAGCAATCCAGGAACTGACTGTTTAGTGTCCCAATCCTGTTCTCTCTACACTTCTTTAAAATGAGGAAGGTCTTACTTCAAAGCACACTTTGGTTCCATGCTGGCCGATTCTTCTCAAACCACTGAGGTAATGTTTATTCAACCTCACACTTTAGTGACTATTTATGAGCAGTGTTTACAGTTTCCAGAGATTGCCCCCATGGTTATTAATGCTATGCAAACCAAAAGCCGTCTAAATTTGTTAATCTAGACAAAACACAGGGGCAACTCCAAACTCATGTGCGATATTCTGTCTCTGGGTTTATTCAAGTGTAATGCACCTTGAATGTCAACTTAGATTTCTCAACCCTTGTCACAAGCCTCCCAGTAATTATAGTCAACAGGAACGCTGAACTCAGCCAAAGAGGCAGCACAACAGGAAACTGTGGGGAAATTTTAAAAACAAAACCAAAACAGAGACAAAAACCCTTGTCAATTTTAAGAAAGATTTAGGAAAAAATAAAACTCTTGCCAGTGTAATGAAATACAGAGACCATGAGGCAGTGGGTTAGGCACACTTGGCACTGAAAAGCTTTGATGGCCTCCCGGGCTGGACCCAGCGCTTGCCTTAGATGGGGGTCCCCCTCTCTCCTCCCCTCAGCCCATGCGGTCCAATCATCAGCCTATTTCTGGCTACACAGTTAATGATCTGTTGGTGCCCACACTTTTCACTTTGTCACAACAACTGGGGCCTGCAGCTGAAGCACAGCTGGTTTCTCCCTTCTCCCAGCCCTATAATTTAGTTTAACAGCTTTAGGGACAAGAGGAAATGGCGGAGTGCCCTGGAGCCCCCACACTTGCTTCGAAAATTAGTTCCGTAGCATGCTGTATATATACTCACAAGTATTTTAGGCAAGCAGTGTAGGCAGGTCAGGCCCAGATGGGCGCAGAGCCCTCACTCCTTTACTCCGTGCATCTGCCCCTCCAGAGGGGCAGTCTGGAGAGGGGTGGGGGAGGGGAAACGTGTGTCAAGAGCACGTGGGTGTGTGTGAGTGAAAGAGAGAAAGTGCGAACAGCATGTCCCCGTGGGTGGGTGGGCGCGAGTGGGTGGATGTGCGGCACCTCGAAAACATGCGAGACATTCTTTTACAAACACGCGTGACTTCTGCCCTCAAAGGGGAGGTGGGAGAATTGTGGTTGCCTCGTAAAGGAGAGCCGGCCTTGCAGGTAAGTTACTCGTCTCCCCAGCTTCACTTTGGAGCCCTGTGAATCCCCCTGGGCTTGGGGGAAACGGTGCTGCGTTTTCCCAGAGCCTCCGATTCAGTCCCGGGAAATACAGCCCTCGCTAGGGAAAGCAACTCAACTGAAGCCCCAGCCATGCATCCTGCATCCCAAACTGCCCTGGGCTCTGGGGCTCTCTGCAGCGTTCCCACAGTGTGATGGGGTAAAAGAGGCCCAGCCTGGCTCCCCCACAAGGCCGGTAAGCAAAGGGCGGAAGGAAGGGAGTGAGGGCCTGAGTGGATGGTGGAGCAGGAGGTGGAAGCCTTGTCCCCAGATAGACAGAGGTTTCGGAGGCAGAGGAAGGAAATCGGAAGCAGCGGCTCTAGGGAGAGATGTTCGAAGGCTTTGGGGGAAGCTGGACTGTGTCAGATGCCATGTTGCTTCTCTCTCCATTTCTCCTTCATCAGGTCTGGGGGTTCGGGACTCAGACCTTGAGTGGAGGGAGTGGGCAGAGGGCTGGGTCTGTGGACAGGCAGCCATGGAACAAAGACCTTCCTGGGTCCAGTCACTTCCTGGGGTCCAGTCACTCTGGGTCAGAGACGATGGGGAGTGTGGGAGCGCCAGAGACTGCACTTTGGCCTTGTGAACAGCATCATTCATTCATCACCAAAGAATGAGGTGGGGGCACACGGGGTCAGCGGGGTCCAGAAAAATAAAACTCCCTCACTATGGGGCACCTGGGTGGCTCATTGGGTTAAAACCTCTGCCTTCAGCTCAGGTCATGATCCCAGGGTCCTGGGATTGAGCCCCACATCGGGCTCTCTGCTCAGCAGGGAGCCTGTTCCCCTCTCTCTCTCTCTGCCTGCCTCTCTGCCTACCTGTGATCTATCTGTCAAATAAATAAATAAAATATTTAAAAAAAAAAAAAGACTCACTAGCACTTCATTTCATGCTTCAACAGGGAACAGAGAAATTAGGCAACTGCCCAAATAATCATTCAGTCACAAATGTAGAATGGACATTCTCCTCTCTCTACGGCCACATTCTTTTTTTGTCTTGTCTACCTTTTTATTCCTACCAGCCCACATGTGTACCATAAATTTCTCCCACTAAACAAAATAAACTCCTCTTTGACCCCACAGATCCCCACGGACAGCCTCCCATTTCTCAGCTCTCCCTTTACAGCCATGCTACTCGCAAGTGTCTTTCTATGTGTTCTGTTACTGTTGTCTCTCCTCTGTTCCCATAGATGCTCCCATCCCTCTCTCTCCTCCCCAGCTCACTTGAAGCTGTCCTTCCAAGCTCCCCAAGGACATCCACATTGCTTAATCCACTGGGCCATTCTTGGTCATGGGCTTTTCCACATGCAGCATTTGGGTGAGCACAATGTTGTGTTAAAGGTCAGAAACTCTGAGACCATATAGTCTGGGTTCAAATCCTAGCTCCAGGGCTGGTAAGCTGTGTGAATAGGTGAGTTTATTTACCTCTGGGCCTCATTCCCCATCTGTGAGAAAATAACATACTGAGAAAATCTGTAATAAAATAACATACTGATGGGAGGATTACAATGATGCAATGCGTTCACGTATGCAAAAGACTCAGAACAGTGGCAGGCACGCTATAAACCCTATTTAAGTGATAGTCCTAGCAGCCCTCATGAATAGTATTGGCCACTCCCTCAGCCTTCACTTGGCTCCCAGGATACCACACCTGCTAGGTTTTCCTCCTGGCTTTTCCTTGCCCTCCTGTATAAGTTCCCTGTCCTCTCCCCAATCTGAAGAATGCCTGTGCCCTAGAAGATAGACACTGAACATCTCTCTTTCTGGGACCTCCTCTAATTTCAGGTCTTCAAAGGCCACCTGAAGCTGACCCTCCCAATTTTGTATCCCCAGTATAAAGTCCCAACCCTGGATCTAAGGCCAGATAGAAATTGCCTATTTGATCTCTAGAACTTTATGTTTAATAGACATTTCTAACTCGGCTGTCTTGCCATTCTGGAGCTCATCGAGGACGCTCTCACCTGGAGAGCTCTTCCCCTAGGTCAATCTGCATGGACTTTCCCTTCACCTCCTTCAAGTCTTTGCTGTGTGAGGTTTTCTCTGATCGTCCCATTTCAATTTCAAATTCTCCCCACGTCAGCCACACCCTATTGACTTCTGTTTGATTGTTTTCTCCGTAGTATTTACCAACTCCAGAGATACCATATATCACACTTACGGTGTTCACTGCTCTGGCTTCCCCATGTCTGGTTCATGGCTGTATCTCTAGCACCTCGAACACTGGCATACTATATAATTAAAATTCTTTCTTTATTTATTTACTGAATGAATGAACAGAAAAAAAAAAAAAAAAGAATGAGCAACTTCATGAACGAACTGGGAGAATGGGCTCCACGGAAAGTAGAGTGCTGTAGGAATCTGTCATTGAGGGTCTTCTCCAGAACTGTGGTACAAGCAGGTCTCCCCAAGGCAGCAACATTTAAGCAAAGCAAAATGGAAAGAAGTTAGACAGATACTCCTCAAAACTATCAACGTCATCAAAATCCAGGAAGCTGAGAAACTGTCACTGCTGGGAGGAGCCTCAACAGAAATTTCTGTCATAATTTCTTCAAAACTAATGAAGTCCGTATAAAGTCTGAACTTTACTTAACAATAATGTCTTGGTTTGTCCATTGTGACAAATGTACTTTAGTAATAATGTAGAATGTGAATAGGGGCGCCTGGGTGGCTCAGGTGTTAAGCGTCTGCCTTCGGCTCAGGTCATGATCCCAGGGTCCTGGGATCCAGTCCCACATCAGGCCTCCTACTCCCCAAGGAGTCTACTTCTGTTTCTACTGCTCCCCTTGCTTGTGCTTGCTGTGTGTGTGTGTGTGTGTGTGTGTGTGTGTGTGTGTGAAATAAGCAAGATCTTAAAAAAAAATAATAATAATGTGAACAATAAGGGGTCATACAGAAGTTCTCTGCACTGTCTTTGCAATTTTTCTGTAAATCTCAAACAATTCTAAAGTTAAAAGTTTGTTTTAAAAAGAAACCTAGCTTACATCTCATCTTCTCCAGCAAAGTCCTGCGCAGACAGCCCCATGTCTATAGTCAACCCCGTGCCTTCTCTTAGCTTCCAGTAGAGCACTAAGTCTATGCAGCCTGTTCTCACTTGCATTATGTTGTATTTGAAGTGCCCTCCACTGTTTCAGGTCCCTGGGTTCCATCTCTCCTACGAAGAGAGGCACTTCTTAAAAGCAATAGTGATGCTCTCTCAGTCCTGAGCTTGCTTCCATGAGAACAGCTGGGATTGTCACACACAATAGGCATTTAATAGCCTTGAACAAAACACTGGACCTCTTTTCTTCCTCCTCTCCAGAGGTCGAACAGAAATAATGACACTTAATTAGATTAGGAAAGTTTTCCAACAAGAATTTAGCCATGGAATAGTTGTAATAAGTAAACAAACGATGCACATAAACTGCAAAGCACAATACTGAGGACTGAGAATTCATAAATACCTTCTGTGCCTACTACGCCACATTTGGCTTTTCAGCTCCTCTTTTTTTCCTTGAACACACATAACTCTGTGAGCCAAGCAGCTCACATCCCTGCATCCACGATTCCCAATTTTGCCAACTCTGCATCTTTAGCATCCCTTGATGGTATCCACTTCCCCAGGCTGGTGTCACCACAGTCACCTAAAGCAATATCATGTCTCACTGAGACATGGACAGCTCAGGCTGGAGTTTGTCTTCTGTCAAACACTCTCATCTTGTCCACACTGACACCTAGATGATCGTTGCAATGCGACTGTCTTATCATATCATATCATATCCCCTGTTCAAAACCCTTCCATGTCAGACCCAGGTTCAAAAGCCTTCTCAGGGCCACAGGACTCTGCCTCTCCAGGCCCATCACCACCCACTCACCCCTTTCACTCATTGTAAGCCACTGTTCTTGGACTTTTCTGCACTTCTGCCCCCCCCCCCACAATCTCAAGACCTTTATAAATGCTAGTCTTTGTGCCTAGAAATTCTTTCTCTCTTTTTTCTTCCTCCATCTTTTTGCCTGAGTAATTTCAAATTCTTCTCTAGATACTATGATATAAGTTTGGTCCTCAGGAAGCCATTTCTTGAGGATGTAATATGTATTCACCCAAATTTGGGTTATGTTCCATAGCATCCTATGGACAAATTTCAGTAAAACAAGATGATTCATCCTTGTGTGTTTAATATGAAATACCTACTTCCATGTCCCTAGGACCCAGGACAGTGACTGTCATGTAATAGGTAGTCTGTAAATATGAAATGACTCTTTGATAAATTGATCCATTCATTGATTGATTCTTCTATCTTATCTCTAAGTACAATACAGTACTATTGATACAACTTCTGGGTCATCTTTTTCATAATGTTTCCATTTGCTTCTTTGAAATGAAGACACCAGAGACACAACTATGAAAAATCTCTTTCTAGAATACAGGCAGATTCCATGAGGATGTTTGATTTATTCCCACTTGTCATTTACTGAATTTTTACCCATCTTTATCATTACAATTTGTTTGTTGCCATACAAATTATAATGATAAGTAACCACACTAAACATGACCCAATAAGAAGAAATAAAATGCATTTTGTACAGCTACTTTGTTAAGACTGAAGTAAATATTCATTGTACATAAATGACACAGAAAGCTTTAAGCTAAGTCCCTCTCAAGATGAAGATACAATTTCTAGGGCAATACAGATATTAGGAAAGAAGATCATATGACACTTTAATTAAAAATGTCCTTTTGTTTTTCCCTGAGCCTGTCCAAGCTCCCATGATTACTGAGGAAACTGCTTTATTAAGGGAATAATAGGTTCTGTGCTCCCATCAGCCAAGAAAGAGTTCCTGCAGTTAATTAATCTTTCTGGGACTCTGACCTATTTGAATTTGGCCAAAAATGCCTTGAAAAGGGATTTTCTTAACACATATGACTCAGACTCAATGGGGGAAGAACTGGCATCTTTTCAAATAAGATGTCCTCATAACAATTTCTACCACCTTTACTTTGTGGTCTGTCATCTCAAGCAAAATGAGATCTCTCAGGCTGACTATCTCCATATCCAAAGGTGAGTGGGAGCCCTCTAAAATCACTCTAAACATTAGCCAGTCCAAGAATGTGGCTTTGGGAGTATATGAGATACAAGCATTCATGTGTGTGTGTGTGTGTGTGTGTGTGTGTGTGTATGCTTCCACGCATATGCATGCATATGTGTGTGCATGTGTGAATTATACCATTCACACAGTTGGTTTTAAAGACAATGGCATAGGACCTCACCTTTTCTGCCAGACAGCTATCGATGGTTTCTAAGTTAATCATACCCATCAGCTCTCAATCACAACACAGTGTTTCTCTACTAGGAAAGTCTGCATTATTTTTATTATACATATTTAGTCTACCTTCCATAAACATTTTTTTAAATAAATTGGTGAATCCCTTGTCATTTTCTGAAAATTGTGCATGTTTGTGTGTTTACATATTGTTGAGGAGAGAAGGTAGGAGCTAATGTCAGATTTTCAAAAAAGTCAAGGATCACTCCAAAATTAAGAACCACCAATTTAAATAAAGGAAACGAGAAGTGGGGGTTAAGAGCTCAACTTCTACAGGAACACTGACCAAGACAATAAGCCTCTCCAAGCCTCTTCAAAGGGAGTAGTAACACTTATTGCATAGGACATTTGTAAGAGTAAAGGACTGGATGCATGTATAACACTGTGGAAAAAACCAGAGGCACTAACAGAATGTTTGGCAAATAATAACCACTAGTTAATACCTTACTTATAAAGTTACTCCACCCCCCACCAAAGGAGCCCATCCTCATCCTCAGGTTGGAGGCAAAGCCAGTATGACGATTCTCCTGACCATAGTTCAAGTTCGCAGGGCTACCTGGGGCTCATAGAGATGTCATAAAACCATAAATTGGAAGACCAGAAAGTGAACTCCTAGCATCTTTCATTTCAGAGGTACGGATATGAAAAGAATGCTCTCCACAAACCAGAGTTCTGGAAGAAATTCCAATACTGAATATCTGTTTTCCACAATGCCTAGTATCCCCTAACCTCTCCCTAGGGGTCTTATCATGCAGTCAACCACAGTGAGCACCCTGGCTTTCGCAAATTACAGTGTGCTCACGATTGCTCAATTCACCACTGGCCTTTAGTGCCGCATTCGGTAACAGTCTATTTCCAACAACCAAGTGGTAGAAGGTAGAGACCTCAGTTCTGATCTAATTACAGCCCTCCATTCGTCTCCCTCCTGAGAGCATTGAGTGCCTTGATGGGAAGGAGCTGTTCTCTCAGCATCTTATCCCAGCCCCAGGTAAAGCAGGTGACCTGTTGCCAAAAAACAGTTGTTTAAAATTTTGCAGTGGCTGAGGAATTTGTCATGATTTCGATTTTAACTGAGGATGTGAAAATCACCTATATCCATTGCATGTTATTAGGTACAGAGTTACCTGCCGAGATTGTTTCCTTCAAGACATACAATCTAATCAAACCCTAAATGCTTATTGTTCATAATTGAAAGTCATCTGTGTAGACAGATCTGTTTTCTCACAATTTTAGCTTCTTTCCTACTCTTGCCAGGGTTCACTGTGGGCAGAGCAGGCTGAGTAGGTGAGCTCGTCAATGTGGCCTTGGAAGAGGGGTGCCAGGGTCGCGGGGCCAGCTCCAAACCAAAGCCTTAAGAATCATCACTTTTCCTATTGCACTGCTAAGCATCACCATGAGGAGTGTTCACCCCATTTGGGAGCTGATTCCTCAACCTGGATCTTTTTTTTTTTTTTTTTTAAGATTTTATTTATTTATTTGATAGAGATTGAGAGAGAGAGAGCCCAAGCAGGGGGAGTGGCAGGCAGAGGGAGAAGCAGACTCTCCACAGAGCGGGGAGCCTAATGCAGGGCTCTATCCCAGTACCCTGGGATCATGATCTGAGCCGAGGGCAGTTGCTTAACCAACTGAGCCACCCAAGCATCCACTCAGCCTGGGTCTTGAGATGAGACACATGCAGAGCAGTCCTAAAGGTATGGGTGGTGGGGGGCGGGGGGCTACAGGGCAGCTGAGCCCAACTGAGCTGACCCACAGATCCAACCATGAATCATAAATAGGTATTGTTGTAAGCTGTAAGATGTTGAGTCATTTGTGATATACCAGTATTTGACAAAAACCTCTGGGTCTAACCTGAAAGGATCCTTGCCTGATCAGAAGTGGTTTCCACCCCCATCTGACCCCCGGCCACACAGAGGCATCCTATCACACACTGTTTTCAACCGTTGGTTATCGTTTCATGCGCCACACCTTCCCAACCAGAATGCAAACCCTGAGTTCAGGAAACGTGTCCTCTACTTGTTTGCATCTCCCACTTGTCCCAGGTTATTGTATTGTTCATACATATGCCTATTTAAAAGTTCCCATCGATAATATTTCTCAAAGGTCCTACAATGATGCCCCATTACTGGCAATTGCAGCAGGCCATCCCAGCACAATCACAAACAAATAGAGCTGGAAGGATGTCTTGATAATAATTACGAACACTCATTAATGACTCACTAAACACCGGAGACTGCTCTAGCAGTTTACGTTAACCCAATAACCCTTGCAGCAGCCAGATGAGAGAGGGACTATTCTTTTCCCCAAGTTTACAGGACCAGCAAGTGCTACAGCCAAAATTAGAACTTAGATCATCTGTCTGCAGATCACATGCCCTTAGTTAAAGAGAGCATTTGAGATCAGTCCTGTTGGTATCCCCTCCCTAGTCGCCCCGGGTCATTCAGCCTGCTCATCTTCTTAGGTGGGGAACTCCCAATGTCATAAGGCTGCTTTTTCTGTGTTGAACAAAACTGCTTGGCAGAAAGATCTCCTTGATGAAAATCTGCTGCTTCGACTCTTTGGAAGCAATGCAGAACATGCCTTCTTCCTCCAGCAGCCTGTGCAATGGCCAAAGGCTATTAGAACATCCCTGCTAAAGAGTGTCTTTCTTGAGCCTAGAGAAGCAGCCATCCCTTCCTGGAGCAGCCCTTATATCGACTAGAGGCTAAACCTTTCTCATCATTGGTTTTCCAGTACCTAACAAAGAGAGCCCCGCACACTCCCAACAGTGTCTTGCCTACACTGTTGGTGAAAGTGCTTTAAAAAATCAGCAAAACTTAAACAGAAATAGAGGCACCATTATTATTATTAGAATGGACACTGCAACAAATGTAGGTTGAATTGAATTAGACACAGCTGCTGAAAAATGTTTAAGGATTCTAAGAGCAAAATTACTTGAATTTTTTATTTCTTTCTTGAATTTTAGGAGGAAAAAAATGACCAGACACATTCTCCTAGTACCTGTGGTTCCAAAGCATGCAGTAGACGCTTTTAGCAGAGAGTTGGAAGCAGGTACTTAAAGCCCAGTACAAGTGATAGAATTCGGCAGGCTCTGGGAATAGTTATCCCAAGTGACCACCTATAAGAAAAAGGTATTTCTGATACTTTTCTCCCCCTGCATCTAGGAAAATCCAAGTGATCTTGTCTTAAATACTTCCTCCTTTCAAAAGAAAAGGAGGTAGTTAGGTGGTTAAAAGAATGCTCTTTGGAACAAGACAGTAAGTATCCCAGTTCGAGATCTTCCCTTTATGTCCATAGAACAAGCTCTTAGAGTGGTCTGGATCTCAGATCCCTCGCTGCCAAAATGAAGATAATTGGCGCTTTCATCATATCATTGTGTTGAGCTTTAAATCAAGTGAAGCAACGACATAGCACCTAGCCCACAGAGAATACATATTGTTACAGCCAGTGCTTCCAAATCAATGGGTGATCAAGTTGGATCTTTGTACCCTTAAAGTATTTTTTGCTACTAAGCGGCAGTTGGGCATGCCACATAGCTTGTATTCATGCGGTACATATAGAAAGAGCACAGAGCTTTCCTTCTCCACGCTATGAATAGACTTAAGGGGCTTCTATACTCTTGGGGCCTCAGCTTTTATTTAGAAAGCTAAGTTGTCTGCTGGCAAACTTTCAAGCTCCATTTCCTCGTGTTCTATAGGCTACGAACCAGCTTCATGAGCTGGAAAGAAGCTATAATTAATAACAAAGACAAAATACTCTCTCTACTTAACATGCCATGCTCATATCTTACCGGAAAGAGAAGTGGCCCTTCAGAAAGAATGTGACTTTTTGATTGAGTGTCATTATTTGGTGGGCACAGCAGGCTTGAAGAAAGTGTAGTAGAACTCAGTATGAATGCTTGGGAACCGAGTACATGGGTTGATTCATTTTTCCTTTTCTGCCTTCTGTTCTTTTCTTCTTTCCTTTCTTGTACTTTCTTGTTTTCCCCTTGTCTTTTTCTTTCTTACATTCTTTCAGTACTTTTTGAGTGTATAACACATGCCCAAGTAAGGCAGTTACAAAGGTATGCGAGCCCTAGCCTTGCCTGTAAGAAAGTCACACATCAGTGGGGAAAATGGACCCTGAAAAAGACCACAGAGTCATGTAGATGGGCAGCAATAAAATCACACCACACCGAGACAAGTTAGAAGCACCACTTTTTGGGTCTGGAGGTATTTTCATAGGTCACATGAAGAAGAAGTCATCTTTTTTTTTTTTTTTAAAGATTTTGTTTATTTATTTGACAGAGAGAGATCACAAGTAGGCAGAGAGGCAGGCAGAGAGAGAGGAAGAAGCAGGCTCCCCACCGAGCAGAGAGCCCAATGCAGGGCTCGATCCCAGGACCCTGGGATCATGACCTGAGCTGAAAGCAGAGGCTTTAACCCACTGAGCCACCCAGGCGCCTCAAGAAGAAGTCATCTTAAAAGAAAGGCATGCCTTGTTTCCATCTTCACTGGATTAAAAATTTTTAAATGGGGCGCCTGGGTGGCTCAGTGGGTTAAGCCGCTGCCTTCGGCTCGGGTCATGATCTCAGGGTCCTGGGATCGAGTCCCATATCGGGCTCTCTGCTCGGCGGGGAGCCTGCTTCTCTCTCTCTCTGCCTGCCTCTCCATCTACTTGTGATTTCTCTCTGTCAAATAAATAAATAAAATCTTTAAAAAAAAAAAAAAATTTTTTAAATATGCACCGAATTGCTCTTGTGAGTTCTCTCTCCCTAAAGTACAACAAACACAATGCAAGCTTGTGTTCATGAGCTGACCAACACTCACAGAGTATACATAAAATCTTATTTTGTAGCAATAATCATATATTCAATAATAATAAATAATAATAATTTTTTATATTATAGGAATATATTCAATAATTAATAAATTCAATAAAATTGAATAAATTTTATTTTTTATATTAATTTTATTTATTGAAATAAATTTTAATAAAATTGAAAAGACTGTCCTCCATGAATGTTAATAAAAGAAATGTATTTTATCCAATACATTTCTGTGTTACTTGTTTTCCCTAAGCATAAGGGGAAAGGAGCAATTCAGTGAATTGAGAGGTTTGGAAAGCCTGGTTTTCAGTGGGACCCCTGCCCAATGACAGGTACCACATCTGCCCCAGGCTCATTCAAGGGTGGTGTAAGGACACCACACCTGGGCTCATCCGTGCTTGAGATGCTTCCTCCTTACCCCCTTAAACACTGTGGAGCACCTAGCCCTCAGGGGGGTGAAAAGTTTCAGAGAGATCTCAGATTTCAACTCTGACATTTGCTGCCTCTTCGAATCAGGGCAAGCCCCTCTCCTCTCAGTTCCTCATCCTCCAAATGCAGAAAGCGCTGCCAGCTCAGTGTTACAACTTTAAGGACTCACTGAGGTGGCCCAACTACCATTTCCTGAGGGAGAATTATGGTGCATGTGAAGCTCTCGGTATTCAGGAATTTGTACATCTTCTCCCGTTTCAATACTATGAGATGTACAGACCCTGTTATTATTCCCATTTTATCTGTGAGAAAATTGGGTCTTGAAAGATTGAATAAGTCATCCAAGTTCAAACAGATAATGATGGCAGAACTGAGACTCAGTCCCAAGTTTGTCTGACTCCAAAAACAGGAATTAGGAGAACTCGGAAGAATCTCTGGGTTTTGCAATTGGTGATACCATTAAGAGCAGGCCTGTAAAAAAATGTGACAGTTGATTATATGTACCGTCTTGTCTTGGCTATGGTGCCTAGTTATTCGGCCTTCCTTCTGGATGCTGTTACAAAGGTATTTTTTTAAATATAATTAATATTTACAACCAGTGAACTTTGAGTAAAGCAGATTACTCTCCATAAAGTTGGTGGCCTTAAAGAACATTGACTGAGATTTGCTGAGGAGAGAATACTACAAAAAGACTGGATACAGAAACCCTGCCTGAGCTTCCAGCCCGCTGGTCTGCCCTAAGGATTTCAGGCTTGCCAGCCCCTGCAGTGTGTAAACCAATTCCTTAAAAATTAATCTCTCTTTCTTTCTCTCTCTCTCAATGACAGAGAGATGATAGATGATGACAGATAGATACAAAATTATAGATTATACTTATACTGGTTCTGCTTCTCTGCAGAATTCTGAACCCTGACTAATGCACAGGAGTTCATTGGGGGATAAAATGACACTTACAAATTTGAAACACTTGAGGTTGCAATATTGGAGTAATTTCAAAATATATTAAGTTGGTATTAATTAGAACTTCACTGAAAGGTCAAGAATAGATATAGATATAGATACAGATTTCAGCTTTCTCCTCATGGACATTGCATTTGAAGCTAGGGCGAAACAAAACCCTGAAGAAGAAAGCTTGGGGATGGCTTGGGGTGGCCTGAGGTGGACCTTGGGCAACACACCCACTTCTGGGGTGAGAGGAGAAAGGAAAGACAGGGAACTTGTTCAGAGAAGGTACCAGTAGAGGTGGATGCCAAGGGATGGAGGGGAACACAGAGGAGTTTGCTTGAGACTGAGAAGGTCCAAGGTGGGTGTTTGGGGAATGCTGGTCAGTGGTTAGGAGGTCAGAGAGATCGCAAAGGAGACACCTTTGGAGAAGGAAGCAATAGGAATGCAGGGGAATGTTAAGTACAGAGGAAAGGACAGGCTCTTTTGTCTTTATGCCTCAGTGAGCTAATAAGACTGACACAAACTGAAACCCAGTTCTTTGGTCCCAACCTGGTTACAAAACTAGGCTACAGTTCTTTTTGTAACATAATTATTATGACACAAACCTTTGCCAGCTCCTCACCACAATCTCCGTTGTCAATGGGTTTCCCAGAATCACAGACCCTACAGATTCTTCTTCCTAAAGTCCTGCCCTCCCTGGCACACCTCAGCCTCTGGGCAGTAGTAATTGGGCAATAGTTAGTGACCTTTTCTATAATATCCCCTTTGTCTTAGGGAGCCCTCCACCTGAGACAACACCTGCCTCCTAGAGCAAAATCCAAAATGTTTCACATGCTGACAGCTCACATCTCTAGCCTTCCATGCACTTAGGCTGTAGGTATAGGGTGTAAGGCATAGAGTCCTGCCCTTTTTTGACCTGAATGGGGAAACAGTGAAGAAGGGGCTGTGCAGTCACTGCATGGGACCTCTGGGCCATGGTCCTGCCAGCATCCCCCCACCCTGCCCAGGTTCAGGCTGGAGGTGTCTGCAGGGCCAGCCACAGTATCTGCACAAAGTGTGTGGCACAACTGTGCTCCTTATTTTCAATTGTGTCACCTGTTAGCCTACTTCTCTGGCTCTTCTAGAAAAACCTGTGAGCTACTCAATATATATATTTTTTATTGTGGTAAGAACACTTAATATGACACCTACCTTCTTAAATTTTTAAGTGTAGCATACAGTATTGCTAATTTCATGCACGATGCTGTTCACAAATCTCCAGAACTTACTCATTTTGCAAAACAGAAACTCCATGCCTGTTGATTAACAACTCCCTATTTTCCCTTCCCACCAGTCCCTACCAACCACCACTCAATTCCAAGATTCTATGATTCTGACTAATTTTAGACATCTGTTATAAGTACAATCAAGCAGTATTCACGTTTCTGTGGCTGGCTTATTTCACTTAGCATAATGTCCGTATTGCATACATCAGGAATTCTTTGTTTTTTTCAGGCTGAATAATATTCCATTGAATGTATATACCATATTTTCTTGATCCATTCAACCATCAATGCACAGTTACATTGCATCCACAGTTTGGCTGTTGTGAGTGATGCTGCAATGAACATAGGGATGCAGATGCCTCCTCAAGATACTTATTTCATTTCCTTCGGATGGATAGCCAGAAATGGGATTGCTGGATCACGTGGAAGTTCTACTTTTCATTTGGGGGGACGTCCATACTGTCTTCTATAGTGATTGCACTAATTCACATCCCACCAACAGTGCACAAGGGGTCCAATTTCACTACATCCTTGGCAGCATTTACTGACTACTTTTGTTCACCAGATAGCCAGGTCATTTTTTTTCTTACAGCTTTATTGAGCTTTAATTGACATATAACACTGTGGATGTTTAAGGTGTATAATGTGATATGATGATTGGACATATATATATATATCTGTGTGTATATATATATGTTGCATGCATGCACATCCATCAACTCACAGATTTACTCCTTTCTTTCCTTCTTTTTTTCTTCCTTCCTTCCTTCCTTCCTTCCTTCCTTCCTTCCTTTCTTGATCATTCTTGAGAAAGAACAAAAATGCATACTTTCTGTTTTCAAGATATATTTCAAAGCTTAGGTAATTAAAATGGTATGGTACTGGCATAAAGACAGACATCTAGATCAATGGAACAGAATAGAAAGTCCAGAAAGGAATTTAATGTATTCTAAATAATTTTTTTGAACCAGGCAAAATTTATTTCTGTTGCTTGAAACTAAGACTGTTGACTGGCCCAGCTATCCATATCCCATCCATATCCCTCAGGAAGCCCAAAGTTGATGGAGCAGCCACCACTGTATCTAGTTTTTTTTTTCCCCCCCCAGTGGAACGTTCCAAACATCTTATTGCTTTGAACAAGAGGAAGAAATGTTAATTTTTGTACATTGAAGACCTGCCTTATTTTTTCCCTGGAAATGAATAGTCAAACATTCAGACTTAAATTGTGAGTAATTTTTGCTCATTCTTTCCTTTCTTTATATATATATATATATATATATATATATATATATATATATATATAATATATATTCTTTATATACATTCTTTCCTTTATATATATATATATGTGTGTGTGTGTGTGTATATACACATTTATATATTCCTTTCCATGCATATATAGACATATATATATGTATATGTATCACCATAGAAGAGAGTATGGAGGTATTTTATATATATATATATGTGTGTGTGTGTGTGTGTGTGTATATATATATATTCAATATTGAATATTTCAATATTTTAAACTGTTCCTTAGAAATATAAATATCAATTTCCTCTTCTTTTTACTGATATCTTCTAGGTCATTTTAAATCACTACCCCCAGCTTATCGCCATATCACCATGCTTTCCCAAAATTACTGCCTCCTTTGATTATGGATTCGACTTCAGTCTAACTTCCTCCACTTGGGCAATTTTAGAGCATCCTCACTGGTTCCTTGAGAAAATTCAAATTCTCCCACCTGACACTGGAAGGCCTCCATCAGGTCACCCCACTGTCTTTAATGTTATCTTCTACTGAGGTCATACTGCTCTCCCACTTCTCTGAACAGTACCTATTCAAATCATTTCACTCAGGCTCCTACCTTGGGTGAATGAGCACCCTGATCTTCATTTATTCATCCAGCAATCAATCATTCAAGAATTGAATAAGTCTAGTACCTGAAACAAAGCCAGTGGTACATGTAACACTCACAAATCTATTTCAAAGCACGCTAGATGGTTGACTCTGCTCTTCCACATTTCCAGCAGCCCCGAGTCATTTCTTTCTTTCTGTTGCTCCTTCTTTCTCACCACTTCTGTCTACAATGCAGCATGGTATCTCCAAAAGTCTCTCAAGCTAACCTGACGCTTCAGCATATTGTCTGCATCAAAGCCACACTGCCATTGAAAATGTCAAGAACTTCATACTGACTGTTAGAAGACAGAACTTCAGGAAACTCTTAAGAGAGGTCGGTCAGATAAGACAAGAACTCATTACACAAGTCCCTCGTCTGAAAAAAAAAAAAAAAACTTTCACACTGTTTTCTTTTTATACTTTTCTAAGTACTAAAACAATCAAATGATAGTAGGGATACCACAGGTGATAAGGGTGGAAAAGCCTATTTCGTAAGACCTGTCTTATCTCTATAGTAGGCAAACTCTGAACAATAACTAGCTGAGAATGTGTTTTGACTATATCTGAAATATATGGTTTCAAACTGGAAAATATTTAATGGCTTGAAATGAAATTCAGAATTATTCCTATGCATTGTAGCCTAATAGCCAAAGCTTGTTTTCCTGAAGAATAATTAAATGTGGATAAAGTGAAAAATACATTCTTCAATGAAACAAAATAAGAAGACAATCTATTTAATGGGAGAAAATATTTGCAAATCATATATGATAAGTGAATAATATCTAAAATATATTTGGAATTTAAACAAGAATGTCTGGGTGGTTCAGTTGGTTATGTGTCTGTCATCGGCTTAGATTATGATCCCAGAGTCCTGGGGTCAAGCCCAGCATTTGGACTCCTTGCTCAGTGAAGAGCCTGCTTCTCCATATGCCTGCTGTTCCCCCTGGAGCTTTCTCTCTCTCTGTCAAATAAATAAAATGAAATATTTTTTTTTAAAAAAAAGAACTTACACAGCTCAGTAGCAAAAAAAAAAAAAAAAATTTTCTTAAAAAATAGGCAGATGATCATCTGAATAGAGATTTTCCAAAAAAGGCATACAGAAGGCCAACAAAGTATATGAAAAGGTCACTAGTATATGAAGTATATGAAACATCACTAGTCATCAGGGAAATGCAAATCAAAACCACAATACCTCACCTCACACCTGTTAGAATGGCTATTCTTAAAGAGCAAGAAATAACAAGTAAAGTATTGGCAAAGATGTACAGAAAAGAGAGCCCTTGTGCATTGGTGAGAATGCCAATTATGTAAACTGGTCCAGCCACTATGGAAAATAAGATGGAGTTTCCTCAAAAAATTAAAAATAAAACTACTCTATGATCCAACAACTCTACTTCTATCTATCCAAAGGAAGCAAAAACACTAACTGAAAGAGCTACCTTCACCTTCATGTTCATTGCAGCTTTATTTACAATAGCCAAGACATAAGAACAACCTCAGTGTCCATCAATGGATAAATGAGTAAAGAAGATGTATACACAATGGACTATTATTCAGTCATAAAAAAGAATGAAATCTTGTCATTTGCAATAATATGGGTGGACCCATGTTTTATGTTTTATAAACATAAAACATAAGTTTTATGCTAAGTAAAATAAGTCAGAGAAATACAAATACCATATGATATCATTTGTATGTAGTATCTAAAAAGTAAAAAAAAAAAAAAAACATGAACTCCTAGATTCAGAGATATGATTGGTGGTTGCCAGAGGAGGAGGTGAGGAGATGGGCGAAATGGGTGAAAGGGGTCAAGAGGTACAAACTTCCAGTTATGAAATAAATGAATCATGACATGTAATGTACAGCATGGTGATTATACAACATCATACTTCACTTTATATTTGGAAAATGCTAACAGAGTACATCTTAAAAGTTCTCATCATAAGAAAAAAAAATGTTGTCACTATGTGGTCATGGATGTCAAGCAGACTTATTACTTTGTTCATCTTACAATATATACAAATAGAGAATCATTATGTTGCACACCTGAAACTAATATAATATTATATGTCAATTAGAGCTCAGTTTTCAAAAAGGCCTAGCAAAACCAAAAAATTAAAATTATGAATGAAACAATGTTAAGCATAAAAGCCAAGTCATAGAATAACTGGCATAAAGTGCCATGTATACAAAGTTTGACACTTTGACAAATTAACATATGTTCTGTTTAAGGACACA